>NW_026637899.1:2189588-3406677 GCF_028554395.1 Pezoporus wallicus | reverse complement strand
GGATGGGCGCGCGCCGAGCGGTGCGTGCGGGGTGAGCCGCGCGGGAAAAGCGGCGGGAAGGGAGCGGAGGGGGGGAACGCGTCACGTCACGTCACGTCACGTCACGTCACGTGGAGGCGGGGGGGGGGGAGCGGCCTCGCGCGCGCGTGGAGGAGGAGAGGGAGGAGAAGGGGGGAGCGAGGCTCTGGTCACGTGACGGTGGTGGGCGCCGCTGCCGCTTTGTGAGCGCATTGGGCAGGTACCGCGCGCTGCGACCCCCACCCCCACCCCCCCGTTCCGTTTCCCGCACTCACGCGAGGCGGCGGGGAGTGGGCGAGGGGGTGGGTGCGGGTGCGCGCGCGGTGTGTGGTGGGGGGTCCGCGCTCGCGGGAGGGTTCCCCCTGCCCTACGGCCCGCGGGCGGCCGTTGGTCCCTGAGGCGGGGGCGGCGGGCCCGGTCCCCGCTCCGATGCGAGCTTTTGTCCCGGGCAGCGGGTATCCGCCAGGGCCGCCCCTGCCCGGCTGCGGAGGGGTTTGAAGTCCGGGGGGGCGGGGGGGGGGGGTGGGTGGTGGCTCTGCCCTACTTTTCCAAGCGGGCACCCTGCCCTAGATTGCCGCCCCCCCTCTCCTCTCCTCTCCTCTGCCCTCCTCAAGGCCGCCGAGTAGGCCGCGGTTGTGGCAGCTCCCGGCCGGGCTCCCGTGAGGAGGGGGAGCCCGCCCGCCCCCCCCGGTAGGTGCGGGGACAGGTAGGTTTGCTTTGCTCCTTCCTCCCGTTCTTTGGAGGGGGTCCTGCACCCGGTCCTCCTTGTTTCTTATTTTGTTACAGCTCTGCTTTCTCTCCTGAGGGGTTAGTGCTTATCCTGGCTCTGTGGGCTGGGAGGGTTTGATGGAAAGGGGATGCAGCTGGACCCGCCGGTGTGGAGGGGGGTGTGTGCCTTTGGGCCCCTTCCTAATCTCGGGTCAGGCCAAAGGAGGGCTGGCAGCACGGGGAAGGAGCAAGTGAGTGAATAACTACACGTTTGTGCCTTATGTGGGGCTTTATTTCCATGTTGTCTTTCCTCATCTCCTTCCGTTGCTTTTGGGGTGGGGGTTTGGGCAGCCGTGTCACGGTTACAGAATTCCCTGACCATAACATCTAGGCAGCAACAGTAGGTTACTAGAGGGCATGACAATGAGTGAGCCATTCTCTCTGTTGACCTTCCCTACCTAGTCCTTTCTCACCGCTGATTATGTGTGCTTGCTGAGAACTGGAAGTCTGGGTAGGGCTTTGCTATTGGGCTGTCTTAGGTGATGTTTAAAAACAAGAAAGAAAGCTCTTCTGTGTTTGCTGTTGTTGCTGAAGAAAATACCGGCAGGAAAGTGAGCTGGTAGAAACCTTTCTGCAAGAAACTGGGTGTAGAAAGGCACCAGGTGCACCTTTGAGCCTGATGGCAGAGATCTGAACTCTGCGATGTGAAGTAGAGTTATAAATCTGTGCTGAAATGTCTGTAGTGCTGTTGAATGCCACCCGGGAGTTGCTCAGGGTGAACCTGGTTTGAAGCTTCTCTCTTGTAGGTGTGTTGTCATCAGGAGCATGGATGTGCAGAGCCCTCTTGGCTGTTGTCAAAGGAACAGGCAGTCCTGTGGAACAGAAACTTTGGATTTGGTGTGGAGCTGTGTGTAAGGGGGAAGCTCACTTTAGCTACCAAGCAGCAATTGGTCCTTAGTCATCTCAGAGTAAATGCTGAATGCCTATGGTAGAGCAGCCCATCAAGGCGATATCCACTGTGGCCGTGGTGGCTGCTGAAATGGAGGGGCCCTCCTGGCCTGAGAGCAGCTGTTTTTTTCAAGGAGAGAAATTGGAGCTGGTTGTGTGTGAAGGGAGGGGGAGGATGTGCAGGCCTGGAGCAGCAGCGCTTGCTTGCCGTTGAAGTGGAGCCCTTACCGACAAATGGCAACAACTCAGCCTTCTTAGGCTTTGCTTTTTTAATATTTACAAGGCCCTTTTTGCAGTTCCCTCGGTTGTGTCACCTTCTCTAGTGGAATCTGGGTTTGAATTCCTACCTGGCTGAGTCAGTATTTATACCTAGGCCCAATCTCTCTGTGGTGGTTTGACCTAACTTGTTTAAAGAATTTATTTTTAACCTTACACTAGGTAACTTGAAAGCAAGCAAGGCTAAATCACTATGCAGCGTTAATGATGTTTTGGGACTCCTGGAGGGGTTACATGGAGAAACTGGATTAACTGGTGTAAACCAATTTTGATGCAGAGTCTGAAAAGTGAGCCAGCTTTTTGTGTTTATAACCTCAACTTTTTTTTTTGTTTGTTTGTTTATGTATCTTTTAAGTCTTGGTAACTTAAAGGAGGTGGGGAAGAGCAGGAATTGGGCAGGCTGTATTCTGTTCTGTTCTAGTTGCAGTTTTACCAATGTATTGATTTAAAAGCATTTATAATAATAAAAACAGAGGCATAGCACTTCAGAAATCTAGGCCATTTCACTTGTGTTGTTTTGGCAAGTCCTCAAGAAAATTCCTGGTGCCACGACTTGCAAAAGGATTTGACCATTTGAGGGGGACTTTGGAGTTACAAACTTGCTGCTAAAATCTCCAGAAGCTAAGGGAAGACCCAACCAAAAAAATCTTGTCTGTTGCCAGAAGCTGTTTATTTATTTATGTTTTCTTTTGGTTCTTCCAGTTTTTAAGCAACTGTTTCAGAACTCAGAAGCAGTTTTTTAATGTTTAAGATTTCTTCCATGGATTTTTATTTCATGGGATGCTTTCCTCATAGAATGCCATTTTCTGGTATGTTTTATGTTTATTGCTGGTGTTCCCCTAGTGATGCTGATCATAGTACTATAGTGTGCTGGTTAGTAGTGCTTGAGAAATCTGTGTATCATAGACTATTAATACTTTGCTAATAATTAGTATTGCTAGTATTACTATTAATAGTAATGCTTACTTGCAGTTTCAGTAATGTTTAGTACCAGGACTTGGAATAGGTTCTTCATGAAAGAATACAACTTTCTGTTTTTTATTAATCTTGTTTATTCATCTTTGTCTCTTACTTGGTTAAAGCACATGAGCAGGACTCTGAAAGACCTATGCTCTGAGCTTAGGTTTGCAACAGCCTCGTATGACCTTGGTAAAAGAGAGGCCAAGTGACTTGTCCCTTTTACGAGATGACAGATTCGTGACACGCAATGTTGTATTTGTGTATTTCATAACTACTTAATGGAAGGTGTAAAGGAAATACAAGTAATATCCACTTACATGTTGTTGTTCTGTTGGAGCCTTTCATTGATTTTATTTCAGATACAGTCTGCTCACTTGTAGCCCATTGTGTCCTCTTTGGTTTTCAGAGAAGACCTAGTTTGGACTTGTACTGTTTTTCATACAACTTCTTTAAACAAGATACTTTCATTAAAGCGAGAGCCAGGATGAAAGGTTGTCAAGTAGCTCCTTTACAATTACTTAAGGTTTGTGTTTTGCAAAAATCATACAAAGGGTTTCTCCATTTTGCTCTAACATGGAAGTCCACACTCTTTAATTTTGGCTGTCTAACCTGGTGGTTTGTTGGAACTCCTGGTCCACCAGGAGCTCCTGCAGTCTGTTTCACAGCTGTGGTACTCTGCATCCCTTCCCCCGAACCCCCTGCTTCTCAGTGCTGCAGAGACCAAACACTGACTAAAGGCAGATAGATAAGAGGTGATACTGTCTGATGCCTAAGATCTCATGGGTTGCTTGTCTTGCTTTTACTGCATCATAACTATTTTGCTGAGCATACTGTTTTATTTATGCTCTGTCTAGATGGTAAAACTTGTAAGATAGGTTCTGTGAACAACTTTGCACAGTTCTGTTGCATGGAGTTGTTTCTACCTCTTGAAATCCCTATTTTTTTTTTGTCCAGCTGTCTTTGTGAAAGCTGCAAGATACTGGGGTTTCTTTTAAAGGTAAACTTGTCAAGCTTTTTTCCTCTCCCTCCTCCCCAGCTTCTTAAATCAGTCTTCCAGCAGATGAGCTTGGAGGAGTCCTTAACCTGGCTCAGCGTAGCATTTGCATTAAGAACAATGAAATGTTTCCCATGTTGAGAGAGCTTTGATCTGTCTTGAGACTGAAGGTTTGCCTGAAGTAGTACTCATATTTTGAACTTTATAGTTTTGATTTTTTTTTTTAACTTTATCAAGCAGGCAACGGAGTTTATTCCAGATCTGCAGAAGATGCAGCAGCATTTATGTTACAGAATCATGTAGTATTTGAATCCAAAGTTAAATGAAGAAAATGGAAATACTTCCTTAACCTCCAGATTTGAATCATCAGGTTGCACTTCTGTTAACCTGGTTTAATGGGGAAATAAAAAAGTCTGTCTTAATATATTAGGCAGCCCTGTGGTTAAAGATATAACATTTGAATTCAGTAGCTGTGATCATATTCCTAAACGTGTTTAATGGTTAGATGTAGAAGAGGAAGTATTTTTGCAGTTTTACTGTGTGTGGCATAGGTTTCATCTAGAACATTTAGTCATAAGAAATACAGCTCTTGTTCCTCGAAGTAGGACCATACTGAGACTGGTTTTTAGCAAAGAAAGTGAATTCTTTTCTTACTGTCTTTGTTTTGTTATGTGTTTCGAGAATGGTAGATACAGTAATACAGAATGAAGCATATGGCTTCTGAAAACTTTGTTTTCTCTTTCTGTTTGCTTTTAAATGCTAACTGAATAATTTTTTTTCTATGGTAAACACTTCACCTCTATCTCATACTATCACATTGTCCTTGTCCTGTTTCACTGCGTTTGAAGGCTGTTGCTGATTTCTTTTGATTTCTTTTCTTTTCTTTTTTTTTTTCTTTCCGTGTTTACATTCTTTGAACTTGCATGTTGTCTTAGACTTAGATGCAGTTTCAACAACATGAATCTGAAAGGAATCCTGGTGGCAGGCTCCAACTACTAAGTTGTGTTCAAGAAATTCTGGTCCTTGCTTTTCATGGGTTGTACCCCAAGGGACATATGTTTTCTCTTAGTAGGATTTTATTTCATCTTTCACACAATCTTCAGACCAGTGACTTGTGATCCATTTTGAGACCAACATAAGGGGGACCTAAGTTGCTTGATGTTAACTTTGGGTGACTAAATGTGATGAGGGCCTGCAGTACTTCACTTCTCAGTCTTGTGCTTCACTTTCATTTATTAGCCAATGAATGAATTTGAGTGTTTTGAGCATCGGGTAAGTGCTAAGGGGTAGCTGTCTGAAATTCAGTTTAGACAAAGATTGAAATAGTGTTATAAGCTTGGCAAAGGCACTTTAATGAGTGTGCAAAAGTGGTGTGAGTTTTTTTGTTTTTTTTTTTTTTTCTTCAGAGTTTGCAAAAACCTTCTAATACATGTTCTCAGCCTGCTGTGTTTCTGTGCTGCTGTTTGATGTCCAGATAGCAGCCATGCCCAGGAGCTTTTCTTTGCATCTTGAGAAAAGATATTTATTATCTTTCTTGAATAGTTCTCTATTACCACTGCAAGTATGAAGCATCTTGCAGCTTTATGCCTGTACTCCAGTTTTAATTGTTTATCACTTTGTCTGTTTACGTAGTAGTGTATGTTGCTGGGTGTACAGTTCCAGTGACTTTCACCCTACCTGATGTAATTAAAGATAGACAAATAGGTATTCACTTGATTTTCTTTTGTGTCTGTCTGAGCAGAAATGCTAGAGCTTCAAGAGTTGTCCCTAATGAGGCTTGTGAGGCATTTTTAATAACAGCTCTTCTCTTAGATGACTTGCATTTTACTTCATTTAATGGTAGACTATCTGATGTCGGTAGGGACGTCTGGAGGTCATCTTGTTTCCCCCTGCTCAAGCAGAGCCACCAACAGCAGGTTGCTGAGGACTGTGTCTGCATGTCCTTTGAGTATCTCCAGAGATGGAGACTACCACCTCACTGGGCACCTGTGCCAGCACTCAGTCACGTTCAGAGTGAAAAACCATTTCCTGATATTCAGATGGAGCCTCTTATTTCAGACTGTGCACATTGCCTCTGGTCCTGTCATTGGGCACCACTGAAAAAGCCTGGTTCTGTTTACCTTCCCTTCATGTATTCAGACGCACTGATGAGAACCACCTCTCCCCCCCCCCCCCAAAAAAAAAAAGCTTTCTTCTCTAGGTTAAACTACTTGACAGTCAAATCTGTAGTCCTTCAGGCAGTCTCAAGGCCATATATTCTTACATGCTTTTGAGAAGGAGGTGGATTAAGGATTGAATTTAGCAGGGGTGGTGGTAACAGTAATTCATGGCTCTTCATAGGTGGAGATGTGGGTGGTTTTGGGGTATTTGTTTAGAGAAAGTGCTGTGAAAATGCAGTAAGATGTGCATTTCAATTCCAAATAATTTTTGTGCTTCCAAATAAGAAGTAGTTGGCTGTCTTTACTCTAGCTGGAGACTGTAATTCACCAGTTCTGTGAGGGAAGAAACAGGTCAAACATGATCATAGGGCTGGAGTACCTCTTGTACAAAGAAAGGCTGAGAAAATTTGGATTGTTAGCTGGGAGAGGGGAAGGCTCTGGGGAGACCTTATAGCAGACTTCCAGTACCTAAAGGGGACCTACAAGAAAGACGGAGAGGGACTTTTTACAAGGGCAGGTAGGGATAGGACAAGGGGGAATGGGTTTACGTAGGAAGAGGATAGATTTAGATAAGATACAAAGAAGAAGTTATTTACTGTGGGGGTGGTGAGACACTGGCACAGGTTGCCCAGAGGAGCTGTGGCTGCCCTATTCCTGTGGCAGTGTTCAAGGCCAGGTTGGATTTGGCTTGGAGCAACCTGGTCTAGTGGAAGGTGTCCCTGCCCATGGCAGGGGGCTGGAAGTGAATGAGCTTTAAGGTCTCTTCCAACCCAAACCATTCCATGATTCTGTTATTTGACTGTATTATTTGTCTGATAGTGATAAATTGCTCAACTCCTGTATATGGTGCATGCAGAAATTGTGTGGATAGTAAATTGTGTAGTGAGGTGTGAAGTATGAACTACGGTGAGAGTGAAGCCAAAACTTTGCAGAATTACACAAATCCTGGTAAATTAGAAGTGAACTCCGTCAGCCTATTTTTCCTATTCTTGCAAGTTCAACTCCCTTCCCCCAAATCCCAGGACCCCTATGACTGCAGACAAAAGTTAACATGGAGTTAAATGATTAAAATTACGTCATAGTTAGGGATATTGAATCTGGGAAGTGCTGGGACTGAAATGAAACATCAGTGGGATTCAGTTTTTGCTAGGAAACCTTCCTCAAATATTTGTATGACTTATCTCCCTTGCTGATGCTGTTGACTGCTAGGGAGTGCTTTCGAGTACTTCAGTCATGTGAGAGAGGGAAGTGAAAATGTGTGATTTCTGTGTTCTCAACAAACAAATACATTAAAATAACTGATCAGCAGAAGGCATCCTGAGCATTTCTCTATTTATGAAATAATCCACCTGTTATAAAATAGGATAAAATGTAGGGCAAGAAACCACAGAACCATCCCTTTTCAGTTGATTTTAATATCTAAGCAAAAATTGAGCACAAAAGCATTGAGTGAAGCTTCTTACCTGGCAGGCCAGAATAAGCAGGTTTTGAGTGTTTGAGTCGCATTGAGGTGACTGAAAAGTTTTCCACCTAGCAAAAACCAAATATCTGTTTGGGATTGGAGTTAAATGTAGGAGAGAGCAAGTGAAGGAGTTCAGCAACTGGAGTCAGCATTGTTTTCCTCACCGAGACCTTTATTAACGAGTGGTGGGTAGCCAGGAACTGGTTTTATGTTTGACAGTCCCTGGCTGAAAATCTGACAGGCAACTTTTTCCTCCCCTTCCAGTTGCTTCACGGCATTGAAGGAAAGTTAAGGTAAGTCATTAGCGTGTTCTTTTGATGGTACATTCTCCCTTTGAGTCAATGCAGGTCCTAATGCAGTATGGAGGGGGAGAGGGACAGAGCAGGATGGATGAGGGAGCAGGAGGATGATGTGGCTTGGGGGTAGTTACAAGACAGGGTGGGGGGAAAGAGAAGGAAGGTTTAGTATTCTTGATCACTGATATGGTGAGTTGCTACTTTGATTTGCTAGTTTAAATTATCTGGAGTCTGGCTCCTAGCAGGAGAAATCGTTAATTCTGGGGAGCCTTAGGTGTGTCTTTGCAAACAAACAAAATTCCTGCTTTGATGAACTGCTCTGAAAGTGAGTAATTTAAAAATGCTGGGAATGATGAGCTCTGGTGGAATACTGGGGGAGGAGGAAGGGGTCTCTGTTCTGCATCTCTTCTGGACATTAATCTGTGTCCTGAATTATCTGATGCTGTGACTGTTTCACTCTTTTGAAACAGTGTTGCTCTGTTAGGGTGCGGTGGCTGGGGTTTCAGTAGTGCAGACTGGAAAGTTGCAAGATTCTTTTGCGTCTTGTTTCTCCTGGTATTCCTGTAAATGTGTTTTGGTCTGCATTTGCACCTGTGTTTGTGCAGCATTGATGGGTTGCCTTTTGTCCCAGAAGTTTCTGTATGAACTTACGCGCTGTGAAAGTGTTTTTTCTTTTATTTTTGTTTTGTTTTGTTTTTGTTTTTTTGCTTGTTTGTTCATTTAAGGTAACCTTTTTGTTCTTTTTTTTAAAGGGAAAAGTGTTGAAGGAGAAGGGAATAAGTTCTCTTCTGGTACTCTAACGGTGGGGAAAGTTAGCTCGATTTAGAGATTCACTTAGTCCTTCTTTTGAATAAAATGAAACTATTACATTTCCTGAAAAATCTCAGCTTCGGATTTCTCAATTTCTCTGCCATGTGAAGTGACCTCACATAAGCATAGCTCAAACACTGCTAAACTTTTCTAAATAGCGTATCTGAACTCTACTTGCTTTATGCTTGGGTGTTACGACTGCATCGGCTTTTGTGTACTAGTATATTGTCTGGAGAGGTAAGGAGCTCTCTGCCTTCTTGAAATCCTAAAGACCAGCTTGGAAAAAGTGGTATGCTTAGCTCCTTTAGGACTTGCTGGGAATTGAACTTCCAAAGAGTTCAGCCTCTTGGATGTATAAGAACTTGTTGAAATACTGACAGTATTTAGCATCAACCCCCTTTTTTTTACAGAAGCTGTATGAATGTATGAAAATGACCCAAATTTCTGATTAAAAGGAAGAGAGAGAAAAAAAAAACGTGGAAAGATGATCACAATTTACTTTTCCCAAAAATGTATAAAATTAGTATTTTTATTTAGTTAGACCAGTTAAAAAAAAAAAAAAAACAAAATAAAAAACTCCCCAAAAGCTCATCTTGAAGAAGATGCTTTGTGTATTTTCCAGGTGTATTTAAATACAAAACATCACAGCTTCATGAGTCTGAAGGCTAACCAAAACATTATCATGTATTTCTGGAATTTAGGTTTTCAAGTCTTCTACAGCAATAGATGCTGTATGGATATCTAACAAAAGCTCTGGAAGAGTTCAGCCAAAGAAGTACTTGTTTAGATCAGAAGAATTTTACGTCGGCATCAGTGTACTTCTAACGGTTAAACAATAACTTGCATTTCAGTCATGTAAAAATCTCTGCTGACAAGCAAGTTCCAGATAAAATTTATTTAGTTTTAGTTACCTCTGAAGTAAAATTACAGCCTTTTGTAGATTCACATTAGTGTGTGAGTTTGACTAGTTTTTGTTGGTTGTTTTTTTTTTTTTTAGCTCACCAGGTTTAATCCTATATGTTCTTCTCACTTAATGTCATTGTGTTCCTTGGGCTTTTTTATTGTTCCCTTTTCTTAATTTGATAGGAACTGTGATAATTCAGTTGAACAGAGGTTTTTGTTTGCAAATGTGCTTGCATACTAGAATATACATTAAAGTCTAACTGATCATATCTGATATGGAAGGTGCTTAGTGTTTGGGAATTTTCTGTGTTTATTCAGTATTTAACATTTGAGAACTTAGAATGGTTTTAATGGAAGTTATGTCTCTGGTTTTGGGAACGAGATAATCTAAACATGCTTTTTTCCTTCCCTTTCTTCTTTTCCTCTGGAAAAAAAAAAATGAAAAGGGCACAAAATATTTTTCTTGGATTTATTCATAACTCTTCAAATGATCTCACAGTAACTTCCATGATGACAAACTCAAGACTTCATGGCAAGGTTCTTTTGGGATATCAAAACTAAGGTCATGCTAACGCCTTCTGCCATAGAGTTTTAGAGCAAACCAATGATACAAGTAAGTATTGTTTTTCAGATTTTAGACATGGGGAAATAGAGGGACCAAAAGGCCAATTCTTGTTTAGATGAGGCTCCTATGCTTTCAAAAACTCACCCGTAATCCCTTTGGAGCTGCAAGTTTCAGTGTCCTGAAGGTGAGACAGTGAGCAGCCTTTCAGCAGTTTCCTTTCTGCTGATTGCAGTTTTGGGTAAATGCTGTTTTCTTAACTGTGCATGTGTCTTGGACTTTTGCTCTTATCGGAGGAGGCATATAGAATGACAAGTTGCATTTGTTCCTTTTAGGTAATGAATTCGTGGGACTTGAAAACCAGTCTCTGTTTTAAACTGAGAACACATTTAAATTATCATGCTGTTCTGCATTTTAAACTTGCCTACTATTGGTTTCTCAATTTATCTACAGTGTCATTTTGGCTCTTACAGCAAGTGTGCTTAGCAGTCCCCTGTTGTGTTAGAATTTTCAAATAATATTCTACAAGTGACTGAAAATTATTACTGTGAGTAAAGAGCTATTACTTAAGTTTGTAAAGCAGTTTTTAAAACTTGTAACATTTTATCTTGGTTATCCCTCACTCATTCTTCTGTTGACTTCTGTGTAGATACAGCTTTTTGGTTTGCTTGGAGAAAATTGTTGTTTACAACACATCTTCTGCTGAAATGGTTTTAAAGATTGTCATTACCAAACCATTTGTTCAGTGAAGTTTTTATAGCCGCAGTATGACTTCTAAAGCTGATACCTGTAATATTTTAATATTGTTGCTGCAGTTGAGCACTGCAGTTAGCAAAATGTGTATTCCAGGTGCAGCCTCAGAATTCACATGTGTATTGAGGGTGAGGTGCTGCAATTAATATAAATAAGCTAAGTGTTTCAGAAACAAAGTTGTGAAGACTGCAAGTTCCTTTTCTTTCAAAAGCAAGCAACTTTATCTTGCAGGAGTGCTGTGATTTGGACTGGAGGTAAAATAAGCAGGTGATTAATATCTTCTTGGGATGTTTCAGAAAACAGATTTTCTATTTAGACATTGAAGTATTGTTTTGCATGGTATATAAACCCTGTATACCTGTGTGGAATCAGGGGCTGTTATTCATTACTATGCTGTCCTAAAATGATTGTAGAATACAAAAATCTGTTTAAAAAGGGGTGTACAGTTTAAGAAAATAAGTGAATAAATTTATGTGGAAAGAAGATGGTTTATCAAAAGGAAGAAAGTTTTGAAGAAAAACTTTGCAGGCTCATTCAGATTTTGCAGACTTTAAAAATACCAATTCTTTGCAGTTCAGTTTTATAATAAGCTAATCTACCTTGTAAAGAAATGGTGGAGGAGAGTGAGAACATCCTCTTGGAGATAATGTCATGGTTCAAGCATAGGAAAAGATGTGGCAGCCAAACAAGACTTACATCAGTCCAGAACTGCAACAAAAGGTAGAGATGGGGGGGGGTGGGGTGGGGTGTCTAGAGCAGTGACTGTGGATCTTAGAAGCCTGTGGGAAGTTCCACCATTACTTACATTGGAGAGAAAATAAATACTGAAGTCAGTGTAATAAAACTTGGGGCATTTTGACATCATGTGTGAGCAGCTTGTGTCTCTGGTAGCTTCTTTAAAAAAGTTAAGAGATGTGAGTGGTAAATTTCCCTTTGCCTTTTTAATGTTAAACACACAAGAGCAGCCTGGATGACTTTATTCCTGCTTTTAGATGTGACTTCCCCTGGAGGACTTATTTAACTGTTAATCCTTCATCCCTTTGGATAGTTTGGTATAGTGTTGCTATATAAACCTGACCTCACTTCTAGAATGATGGGACAAGAGTAAGTGAATTTACATGTGACACCAAGTTGAGAAGTTGTGATTGTGAGGAAAATACTGCTCAAATTCATGTGGGAAAGCTTGAGCTAAACCAAAATTTTCTGACTGAAGCATGTCAAGATGAGGATTAGTATCAAAGGAAACTCTACTAACAATGGTTGTGACCACATATGGAGCAATCCAGAGGTGGTAGGGAAATAAAAGTTGCCTCTTAGGGGTTTCAGTTCTCAGTGCCGTTTCTGTGGCTGCTTGTCTCTGAACATCTGGCAATAAGTTTGAAAAAGGACTCAGGTTCTCACAAGGTTTCACTTTGGAAAACTAAACTGAATTGAATGGCCATAAGTTTTCATCAAGATTTTATGCACAGTAAAAGCATAAGATTGTGAAGGAAGAAAACTTTAAATACTACCTGGGAAACTGTTGTTTCTTTTCCTCCTCCGGATCTTTATATTCAGAGTTGTATATGTCACTGTGAAAAAATTAGATTTTTATTTTGGTGGATTCTCCTCTTGTCTAGGATGAATTCTGAGAAATATCACTGTGAGGGAAAATTATAGAAAGATGTTGTAGAATATCTTTTTTCAACAAGACTCCTGTTTTTCTTTGATTTTTGTGAAAGTGTGAGCATATTACATGCAATGATTGGTACTGGTGGTCTTCCCTAAGTTCAAGGAGTAGGGCTGTCTGTGCAGGTGCAGGAATGGCACCTGAGCTCTGGTGTTGCTACCAAAGCTGTGATGTCATGAGCTGTTTAGCATATTTCATAGATGTATCTATACCAATTTCTTAGTGCATTTGTTTTTGTATCACCTGTGGCTTGTAATTTAACTGTTTTTTTTGTTGTTGTTGTTTTGTTTTGTTCTGTGTGTTGTAGTGTGGCCTGACAAGCGTCACAAGTCTGAATTGATCCTTCCCTCAAACTTTTTTATATACTGGCACTTTCTACTTTGTTCCTCATTGTCAATTCTACTGTGAATTAACTAGGTGCCCCTTTTTTTGGTGCAGTTGAGCCTATTTCCACCAGTGTGAGAGCGTAACAAATATCTCCGGTTTTTGCTCAGCTATTTTTAGTCCTATTGCTTGTATCTGTTTCTATTCAAAGAATTCCTTTGGAAGCTGTTCCAGGAGAGTGTGGTTCTGCAGTGCAGGAGAGGGCAGGGAGAGCTCAGTCCCAGAGCGTGCTTGTGATCTGTCAGCGAGATGTCCGACGTAGTGTGCTGCTTCCTGTGTGCCACCTTGTTTAAAAGGACACCATCAAAGCGGAGTCTCCCTTCTGGGTATTGTCCTGGCTGCATGGCTCCCAGCTGGTGTTGGCTATTCTCTTCTGTCCTTTGGAGTACCTGTGTTTCAACTTGCATGTTCTTATGTTGTTGTTTTTATTGTGTGAACAGCAATTAATTTTAGGGGTTATTTAGATATAGACTGTTGCATATAACTGACTATGCATTTCTACGGTTTATTAGCCGAAGATGAGTTACCAGTACTCGTCTTTTTCCCTGCTTCTGTTACAATCCAGCATTTTTATTTTTATTTTTCCTGATATTGGCTTAATCTGGATTAGTTTTCCTGGCAAGTTTTTTAAAAAGTGTGGGGTTTTCTTGTTATTTGACAGCCTTTTTTTTTTCTTCCCCCCCCCCCCCCCCCTTTTTTGGTGCAGTTGCACGGCTTACCTTGTTGTTACAGCTAGCTGTTGACTGGAATGGTAGTGATTGATGGGGGGTTGTCCACAGAAAGGTGTTATGTTTTTTTAAAAATATTGTGTCTTACAGTTGGTACTGTTGACAGCCTGCAAGCCTGAAGTGCCCTTCATGTATGCGTATAGCTCATGTTGTATGTACTGACACAGCCCAAGTTTAAACTGCTTCAAAAGCATCTTGTCCAGCTGATGTTGTCACTGAAGGTGTGGGTAATAGTCGTTTTGGGACAAGTTGATCATGGTTAATACAGCGAGGTATTCCTGTATTATTCTTAGTTTACCTGTGCAGCTCTAGTGGTGTGCTTCATTCTTACTTGAGATGCTTTGGCTATTTTTTTTTTGTTTTTTCTTTGCAGTATTGATAGCTTAACCAGAACATGACCTGAGTTCTTATGTCCTTCCATGTATTCTTTGAAGAGGTCTATAACTTTAGTTTGTGCTCTGCAGTTGTTTCCTCAGCTACATACCTACACATATATATGTGTATATATATATATATGTGTGTGTGTGTGTGTGTGTGTGCTCTGAGCTCACCTGGGCTGTAGCTGACCCCCAAGTTCATCTTGGGTAGACTGGAAATTACAGGCTGCAAATTACTGCATCTGTAGAGGCTTCACCTTGTGATTGTTTGGAGAAGGAAGCCATCTGAAGAACTTCCCAGTCGCCCAGCCCTGTCTTCCCTGAGGAGTCTGTCTGGCTTTCCTCCTTTTTCCCCCTTTGAGGGACTGCTACAGGGTTTAATGAGCTGGCTGAGAGAGTAAGCCTTCTCAGCATGGGACTTTTGATAGGCAAAAGGTGGATGTTTAAGTGTATTATTCCTGTGAAAATGAAATTCAAACACGACCAGCAAAAGCACTGAATATTTAGTTGAGTGAAAAAAATCTATTAAAGATTGCTTTCTGTTGCTAAGTTGCTTTATGGTAGTTTGAATCTCTAGTTTAATGTCTGAAACGGAATGTAGACAGATACTTCTGTGGCTAGGGGAAAGGACTGTGTTCTAGATTATCATAAGATGTGTGAGTCAGGCTGTCCTGGTTGATTATAACCTCCTCTTGGATAGAAGCACCTCTACGTTTTTACAGATGTCTAACTCACTCCAAGTTACTAAATGCTAACAGGTCTCCCAAGAGGCTGGGCATTAAGGAGCCTTTCTCGGGAAGGAAAGGAAATAGTCTGTGTTTTCCCACTGGTGTTCAAAAGGACGTAAGTGATTTATTCAACGTCACTCTGCTGACAGAGTCCCTTCCTAGGAGTTTTTTATTTTAAAAACTTACAAGGCATTTTTAGTGTTTTTTCTTTGTTGCATGCACAGGAGTCTGACAAGGATCAAATCTTGCTTCATTGAATTGCAGGAAAACATGTGAAACCTGTCATTTTACTTATGTTATAATGGTACAGCCTTCCAGTATCTGAAGGGGGCCTATAAGGATGCTGGGGAGTAACTCTTCATTAGGGACTGTAGTGATAGGACAAGGGGTAGCGGGTTAAAACTTAAACAGGGGAAGTTTAGGTTGCATATGAGGAAGAAATTCTTTCCTGTTAGGGTGGTGAGGCACTGGAATGGGTTGCCCAGGGAGGTTGTGAATGCTCCATCCCTGGCAGTGTTCAAAGGCAGGTTGGACAAAGCCTTGGGTGACATGGTCTAGTGCGAGGTGTCCCTGCCCATGGCAGGGGGGGTTGGAACTTGATGATCTTAAGGTCCTTTCCAACCCTAACTATTCTGATTCTATGGCTGCTGAAATGCAAGTTCTCCCTTTCCTTATGAACTTGATCCCTATCTTCTGTCAAATTCAGCAGTTGTATAGCCACATAGTTTTCCACTGGAAAAGCTTATTCAACTAACTTACTGTTTTGTTTTAGAGGGTTTACTTTGCTCATGGGTCAGCTCACTGAACCCACACCCTCTGCAGCTGCACAATCGTTAGTCTCATTGAAGGGAAGTAGCAATATTGTGTGGTTAAGGAGTAGGGAAGCAGGAATGCCATTCCTGGTGATGGCTCACAGTTGCGTGGTATTAGATGTGAGCTGAAACTTGCTTTTAATGGCATAAACTGTTTGGATTCTACCTGCTCTGTGGAATAAATTTTGAGTGAATATACAGTCAGGTCCCAAATGGGAACTAAAACCCTAGTCATGGCTTTTTTTGTCCCAAATCCTGCTCAGCTGTCCTCCTCCTCAGGAAGGCTGTTGCAGTTCTGACTGTAGAGGGTAATGATTTTCGGCCTTGAAAAACCTGTTAGTTCAGTTTTTTCTTCAGCTGCATTAAAACTCTCTTTTTCTGAAGTACTAGTTAATGTTTTTTACAAGCCTCCTAGTTAATGCAGTGTATAATTCAGTCTGATATTTGTTGCAGGGAGAGACTAGGCTGTAGTTCTGTTAGCTGCTGTTTTGTTGCAAGCTCTGGATGCTAGTGCCCTTCCACTGGGTGCTACTCAGAAAACCTTAGGAGGGAAAACACTGAGGACTTTCTTTCCTGGTTTTCTTTGTTGATTTTTCTATTCTTTGTGGGGAGGGACAAACCCAGAGAAACACGTATGAAAAGGATGTTTGCAATACTGATGGTTCTTCACCACTGAATATAGCAGTGATGGAATAAACAGCAAGTGTACCATGTATTGACTTTTTGTATTATATGCAATACTCTTCATGTATTGTATTTTTCTTTTATCTTGTTAAGCTAGAAAATAAGAGAACAGAGGACTTGGAAACCGAAGCATTCCTTTCCTGTTGTAGCAAGAGGAAGTGGTGTGTGCACTGCTGTACAGGCACCAGGAACTGCCTCTGAGCCAGCCTCCATATGTTGCCTAACTCAAAATACTGAATCAGTTCAGGACAGCATGCTGTGTGGTCAGTGGTGGGAATACATTATCCCTTTTGCTGCAGCAGCATTTAGAAATGGTTCACATAAGAAAAGTGTTTTCTATTGCAAAGCCTAAGAAATTATGTCCTTCCATTGAAGATGACAGGGTAGAGAAGCATACTGTAAAAGAGTGGGCTTTTTTTCTTTCTACTTTTTTTTTTTCTTTTGTTTCATGGCAACGACTGTGGTCTGGTCTGTGATATGGTCTAGTTCTGATAGTCCTGAGAATGGTGCTTAGATACAAAATAACATGCAGTTAGTCTAACTGGGTCTCTTACTTGAAGTTTCATTACAGTCAGTGGTACATGCTGGTAACCAGGAATGGGTCCAGAGGACAACGGAGCTGGTGAAAGGTCTGGAGCACAGGTCTGATGGGGAATGGCTGAGGGACCTGGAGGGGCTTTAGCCTGGGGTAGAGAAGGTTCAGGGGGACCTTATTGCTCCCTACAACTGCCTGAAGGGATGTTGTAGTGAGGTGGGAGTTGGTCTCTTCTCCCAAGGGCAAGCGATAGGACATGAGGTAGTAGCCTCAAGCAGCACCAGGGGAGGTTTAGACTGGATATTAGGAAATGGTGGAATCACTATGTCTGAGAGTGTTCAGAAACTGTGTAGATGAGGCCATCAGTGTCATGGTTTAGTGGTGGCCTTTGCAGTTCTGGAGTGACAGTTGGGTTTGATAATCTTAAAGGTCTTTTCCAACCTAGTTGATTCTATGATTGTTTGTTGCAGGTCATTGCAAACATGGGGATTACAATTAGGACAGGGAACAGGACTATCCTTTTGTATGCCGAAATCCAGCTGGTTGCTGTCTAAAATGGAGTTGTGTATGTTTTGCTAAACAGGTTTTTATCAGTCTGAAGATTGCCTTGATTGTGTGAAAGATATAAAGGCCTAGGTGGAAGTCAGTTAGGCTTTTCTGATTTTAGTGTGAATGGTTTTATTATTATTTTTTATTTAATACCAGTGAAAGTTGAATTTGGAGAAATTTAGATTTCTCCTTCAGAAATTTCCTTATGGATAAGGGCACTTATTGTCTCTGAAGTTTGAATATTTGTAAAGAAATTATGAAGGTAATTGCAGTGGTTGTTTATTGGGTGTAGTTTTCAGATTTTGATTAGGATAATCACCAGTATATACAAACACGTAAGCCACGTCTGCTAGGCAGAGACACTGGGATAATAGCAATGATTTGTGAGATCAGAAGATTTTTGTAAATAATGGTATTACTTAACTGTCATGATTTGAACCTGCTTTACTAGTGGAACGGTTTGTGTTGGAAGGGACCTTAAAGCTCATCCAGTTCCAGCCCCCTGCTATGGGCAGGGGTACCTTCCACTAGACCAGGTTGCTTCAAGCACTGTCCAGCTTGGCCATGATGTGCTATTCAGTCCCTCTTCTGCATCATGATTTTGGATATGTGACCAGCCTTTGCCTCACTTCAGTCTTCTGAAGATGAGCACTTCACAGCACGATGCTGTCTCTTATTTGTAAGACCTGTATGTATATTTATGTCTCCTCCTTTGTATAATATTTGATTAGGATTACTAATATGTGAAATGAATTAACTTTTTTCTTTCTGGTAATGAGAAATGACTGATTTTTGTAGATCAGGGCATGTTTGTAGTTAATTGTAGATTTACTTGGCAGAATAATAATTTCAGCTATAGCAACTCAGTGGGTTTTAAGAAAGGTGGGTAAGAGTGTTTACTTATTAGGTATGCTTTGCTAACACAACTGGAAATGTGTATGTTTATATATTTGTGTTGGTACTCTGGCCACTCCCAGCAATCCTCTTTTCTTGGTGTAAAACATGAGTATACAGATGGTACAATTCCTCTCTCCTGTGGTGTTCTGCCAGTGACGCAGGTCTACTCCTGACCATAAGTATTATTCTTATTTACAGTAGAAGACTGCAAGATGAGACATGAATCCTCCCAGGATCCGTAAGCTCAGGTTCAGTATTGCTGGCTTGGGGCATTAAAGACACTGAGTAATCAGCACTGCTTCTGAGGAACATCTGACTCTTGCAGACTTTTCCCTTTTCAAGCAGTAATAAAGGTGGCGAGATACTTCAGACAAAAGCACTTGAGGGAAATACATTGCATCAATGCTTTGCGGACATATTTTTTTTTCCTCCACTCCTTTTCCTCATTCTCAGCAGTAGCATTTTTCTCCTTCTTAGTAGCTGGTGCAGTGCTGTGTTTTTGACTTTCAGCCAGGGAACAGCGCTGATAACACCGATGGCTTTGGCTATTGCTCAGTAATGTTTACTCTGATCAAGGACTTTCTGAGTCTCATGCTCTGCCAGGGGAAAGGGGAACCTGGGAGGAAGCAGAGACAGTACCCCTGACCCAAACTAGCCAACAGGGTATTCCACACCACAGCACGTCATGCCCGGTATATAAACTGGGGGCAGTTACCTGGAAGGACTAGATTGCTGCTCGGGTCGGGCTGGGTATAGGTTGGTGTGTGCTGAGCAGTTGTATTCTCTTCCCTTGTTATTTCCCTTATTATTATTATTGATGGTAGCAGTAGTGATTTGTGTTATACCTTCGTTACTGGACTGCTCTTATCTCAAACCATGGAAGTTACATTCTTTTGATGCTCCTCCCCATCCCTCTGGGAGCCAGGGACAGGAAGAAAGGGGCAGAGTGAGAGAGCGTCTGCTTGGTTCTGAGTTACCAGCTGGGCTTAAATCACAGCATCATGTCTTGCTACTGCCTTAGCAATAAAATGTAGACTCATTGTGTGAATAGAGCAGTCATGCCATCATGAGGCAGTGTCCTGCAGCCTTTTCCCAGGCCTGTCATTGTGAGAAATCCTTGACTGAGTAGCTTTGTGTTTAGAATTTTAAAATGCAGGCACGCTGTTAACGTGCTCATAAAGATTTCTTCACAGTTGTCTTTATCACAGCTCCTTGTCCAGAGAGTCAAGAAAATGACTTTCTTGAGACTGCCTCAGGAAAAAATTTGAAACTGCAAGTATTTTCTCCAGCTGACGGAAGTGACTAACTTCAGAAGGGTTCTGGAAAATCAGGTGGTATTGCAGTGCATGGGCTCTCCCTGGAAGTTCAATAGGTTTGCTGTATCTTGCGGGGCTTGCCCCTGTTAAGTCAGTTTGTATTCTCTGTCTTTCTAGCTTTGCTGACTTCTTTCAGTCTAAAAGGACTAGATTTCTTGCTGAAGGAAGGTTGAACAAAAGATCAAAGAAAGCATTATAACTCTAAAAACCTGCTTCTTGTGATAATACGCTTTCAGTTACTCTTTGATTCTTTGCTTTTGTTTCTTTCTAAAATCAAAGAAAAACCCAACTAAATGTATTGAGTAAGTCTTACAGTATGGAGGGAGTGGAATTTGTTCTTTTTTGAAAAGTTGGATGTTGAGATACCAATACTTCAGTACTGCTTTTGGAAGCAGAATAATTGTTATCATTCCCCAGTCTGGTGATGGCTCATTATACAATCCCTTATCTTCTGTTGTAGTGTGGGTGCTTGGGCTAAACTTGTTGTACAGACAGAAGCACTAAAACAAACAGAACCTTGAGATTTGAGGTTATTTTCCACTTAAACCCATCTGTTGTTTTCCATTTTTAAGTCTAGTTACTTGCTTTATGAGGAAGTGCTGAAATTCAAATTCCTTAGAGCTTGAGAAGCTGAACATACTTGGAGTGAAAAATTAACTACTGATCAAAAGTTTTTTTTTTAATGTTTTTGGTTTGTTTAGGCTTTGGTTTTTATGTTTGTTTGTTTTTTAAGTAGAAGTAAAGACAACCTTCCTCTTGAGGTACAAGAATGCATCAATGAAAAAATGGTTTAGAGCAGTCTTGTGCTTCTCTTCTTTATTGTGATGAATCAGTGTGACCACATTCTTTACACAACAGTTTTAGGAAGTCCAGTGTCTAATGCTTTCTCCTCCTTTTTTGCTAGTTCTCTAAGGGTCTGTTTTATTTAAGGTGTATCTATTTCCAAAACATACAGATGTTTTGTCTGCTTGCTCGAGTTGCAGTGTGTCTGCAAGGTCAAGTATTAACTGCTGATGAGGGACTTTTGCACTGAGCCAGACCCTGACATGGAAGCTGAAACATCTGCTTGTCTGAATATTTTCTTTTTTTAATATTTATTAAACAGATTTTAATTGAGTTGTCTTCCAATCTCGGATCTTCTTTACTCATTTGGTCTGCAGTTAAAATTTAGTTCATCAGTTTGTAATATCCTACTTATTGCTATGACAACAGCCTGCCAAACAGACTTTTAATATGAGGAGTTGGGGGAGAGTGAGAAGCTGCTTTGCAAGCAAGGAAGTGTTCTTGTTCAGCCAATTAATGATGTCCCACTTAATGCTCACAATTCTAGTCTCTTTGATAATTTGTAGGCAGGGGCTATCTGCCTCTCTTCTGCCTGCTGCTTTGGTACTCTTAAGGAGTAGGTGTGGTAGGGTGTGAAACCTCAGCCCATTGGTGAGGGCATACCTGTGCCAGGGAGGTGCAGTGTGTCCCTGGTTAGTGCACTCACTGTTGGTGGTGCAGCAGAGCCCTTCTCCTGCTCCTTGTGCATGCTAATGGAGCTGGGCTGGTTGCACTGTCTGGACACTGCCTGTAGACAGTGGGAGCCAGCTAAGGGGAAATAAAATAGCTTTATTTTGAAACCTCTCTTCGTATCAGGCTGCCAACTGTGCTTTCAGGAAGGCTGGATTGTGTCTGAAATCATGTTGACTTAACGGAGAATGTCAAACTGAGGGTGTGTTTCTATACTTGCCTGAAGCAAATACAAGTCCATACTGCTGCCAGGAAGAGGCTCTCGCCTTCACTGGTTTTCTGCTTCGGACCTGTTGCAAAACTGTGCTGCTCATGGACTGCACAGTCTGCAAGATGAGGATCTTCACAGACCCTGTTACACTGTTGAAGTTGTTTGGCTCTGTTCCCACCAGCAGGCTGCTCTTTCTGTTCTGCTTCATCCCCAAGGAGTGTTTCAAACATTTGTGTGCCTGCGTTTTTCCTTAAATCATCTTTTCATCCTGAAAACCAAACATGCCTTAAACAGCTGTGGCACACAGAGACTGTGCAATACATGTTAGGAGAGGGATAAAGACACAATCTTTTTCAGGTTCAATAAGTTGCCTGGCTGTCAGAAATGTATGCTATAGTTCAGTATCTGCTTTACAGACAAATGGGAAACTCTTTGTTTTAATGTGTGTGTGTTACTGTTGTGTCCAGAACATGGATTGCAATGTTTTGAATAGCTTAGGTGAAATTAGATAAAATAACATGGAAATCTATGTCAGAATTCCTAGGTATCAAAATCTGCACAAGCATGATGTTAATTCAGAAATTACGAATAAATCGTGACACAGTGGAATTATAATTTCTCAACATGACTTAAATCACAGTGGGCTAATTGCAGACAATCATGTTTGAAACTAATACGTTATTTTTCAGAGAGGCTAGTGTTCGCTGGCATATTGTCTGTTTAGGGTTTTTTTCACTGCTGATTGTGCTAGGTTCAAATTATGACGAGCTGTCTGATACTTTAAAACTCCACAAAACCCCCAGCAACCCAAAGGTCATTTTCAGTCTATATAAATTTAAGTTTTCAGATGCTGACAGTCTAGTCAGCAAGCTTATAAAGCAGATTTTAACACAAGGAGCAAAAGAAATTCCTACTGCAAGCTAAGCTGAAGACTCCAAAGTATCAGTGGACAGCAGTGAGCAGATAGTTCATGATAAGTGTTGAACTTGCTGTTCATAGCATCTCCACGTCTAGTAAATATATTGCTTTCTGTAGGACATGTCACCAGCTTGAATAACTATTATCTGGCTTTTAGGGTGTAAGGCACAGTGCTTTGAAGGTCTGTGTTCTCCAACTTAGAAGATGATGAAGTTAACTACTTTAAGAGACTGGGAGACAGATTGGCTTTGGTAAATATATTCATAAAGCTAGAGAAACACAGTGTCTCAGTTGAGCTCATACTACAGTCAGTTCCTGGTAAAGGCTGGACTTGTTAAATATGTAAGAGTTCATGGAAATACACTTCCTCCTAGCACATAAAGAAATTCAGTGTCAGGGTTCAATTTTGCCCGAAGAAAATGTATTTCTAAAGTGAAGAAGAGATTTAGATGATCATGGGGTTAATTGTCTTTTTGATTCTAGAGGAGGCTCCTCAGTGTTGTGAATCGATGTTCAAACTGATGCATCTCACTGCAACTGTAATTGCTAAGTAATTGTGAGTGGTAGTGAGCAGCTGGGTACTGAACACATCCATGTCTATGCGATCACAGCCGTTTGCTCCGTTTTCAGTGTTACTATGCATTGAGCTTAGTGATAGCTGGCATGCACCAAAGCTGCTGCCCTGACAAGTTGCATGCTGAGGCATGTTCATACATTGGGGCTGCAGTAAAAGCACTTTGCTGCTTGTTTGTACATTTCTGCCCAGGTGCACCACTTGCAAGTTGTCATTAATTCCCTAGGTTTGTGTGTAGTTTTACTTCCAGGTGTCATGGGGACAGAAGCCAGGCAGTTCACTGTGACAGTTCTCATAGCCGAGATTCGTTTCCAGTTATCATAGCTACTATAAGCCATGCTCATCAATCAGCCTTGTGTCACATGCTGTACAAGCACAGGGGGAAGAATAAATTCTTTGTTTCAAAGTAATTTTAATGCTAGAAGATGAATGAGAATGATCTGCTGCAAACTGGATAGCAGTCATTTGTGTGGGGGATTTGGGTTTTCTTTAGTTTCTTTGTTGACATACAACAAAGGTAGGTTTAAAGCAGGGTAATAGGTAGTTTTGTTAATCATTTCTGTAACTATGAGGGAGAACAAAACAGTAGTACTAGCTGGATTTAAAGGTAGGTATCATAATTTCTCTTATAAATGAAAGTTGAAAAGTAGAGTATGTGTTGCCATGACCTTTGTGTGTGTGCAGGAGAGCAGTTTGATGATGGGGAAGAGAAGAACTGCCTAGTTTGTGAATGCGATTTTTGCATTAGTGTTCTGAGAAAGTATGAGAGTGGTTAAATTCCAGATATCGAAACAAGACAGCAGGCATTACAGAAGTTTAAGGGCTGATACAGCTGGAGCTAAAAGTTCAGCAGAGTAGCAGACAGAAAAGTCTGTGTGTTAAGTAACTGGGAAAAGCTGTGAGATTTAGATGTTGTGTGGAAGTACAGATTTAGGCAGATCCTGATCAGCTGGCAAAAATGCTTTTTATCCACTGCATTTCCCACTTTACAGTAACGACTGTGATAAATCCAATAATAGTGTATTAAAGCTGCTTTCTCAGGAGTCTCTTTCTAGAGTTTGTGGTAAAAGCAGGAAGAGTTCAAGCTATTGCGTTTGTGTATTATTAAATCAGTACCATGTCTTAACTCATGCTCCTTATTTTTTTTTCCCCTTTCAGATTTTCTATTTTGTACATACATTGTTTTGTATATACTGTATATGATGACTTCGGTGGGCAGTGAACGTACCCGGGGCACTCGGGACAAAGCGCAAATTTCAACCACACAGCCAGCACAACCACAGAAACAAGTAGTACAGGTATGTGATACTACATAATTAATTTGAGTTGAAAGTGAGCATGTATTTTTCCCCTGGGTCAGTAAAAACTGAGAAAAGGGAAGAAAAAAAACCATGGTCTATTTTGGAAGAGTATGTTTGTATTTCTCTTCAATTACTCAGTAATCCAGGACAGCAATAAGTTATTCCTGTGTTCTTGTCTCTAAAGGAGCTTTGTGTTTTTCAGCAATATTTCCCATCAGTGGGGAATTCTGTGCTTATGTCTGTGTCAGGATTTCTGTCCTGTGACTTCAATGTCCTCAGATATCAGTTCTTCATATACCAGCCTCCTGATTTTGGGGGGAATTCTGGTCAATAGAGCAATTTGAGTGGGTGAGAAAAGTGTAGTTAGGTACATGCTATGTTCTAAGGTGTGATTCAGGGTATCTGAAAGTTGCACAATCCTAAAATTTTTGTGCAGTGAAAAGAAGATGGTCGTCCACTAGCAGATGAAACTTGTTTTGAGCATTTGTGAGACTGAAATTACCCCATTGTCTTGATTCTCAGTGGAAGAGTAGTTAAATCATGTGTTTGCTGGGTGACAGAGTGTGCAAAATGTCTCTGCTCCTGGCAACTAATTACTCTCTTGTCAGGTACTCCTCAAATTTGGACTCGGTTCAAGAATTGCCTCAGTTTGCTGCTTGCAGAGAGTGTATCAGCCTAGAGGTGCCCCTCTGGGAAATTGTCTTACTGTTTTCTAGACTGATCTTCATCATGGATGGGCTTCTGTTCTGTTTTGTACAGTATTAATTACGTGACCTCAAAGCCCTTATCATCTCCTTGTGTTGCAGCGCTTTGCACAGTGGTGATTTATGCTAATGTGCAAATTTAGAAAGTGATTTTCAACAAATGAAGTTGAATTTGGTTTTGTTTTCTAACAAGTGAGGCTGCAGGATTATAGCAAGAAGGTTGACAGCAGTGGAGTATTCTGCCCAGTTTAGGGTTCTCTGGCACAAGAAAGACATTGGCAAATGGAAGGAAGTCCAGAGAATAGCTGTGGGGATGGGACACGCTCTCAGTGGGAGGTTGCACAGAGTGTCACTGGAGGACCACATTTTTTTATTGTTTGGATATCAGAGGGACCTTCCTGCTTAGTCAAGCTTTACAGATCAATAGAAATGTGTGGGGTTTTACTGTTCAATCAACAATGATTAATTTTTCTGAATGCAGAGTAATATTTCTTTCCCAAATGGAGATTTCATTGTCATAATATATTGATCATCATTTAGGTTATTTGAGAAATTGCATCAAAGTTCTTTTGCATTGCTTCTGCATAATAAGTATACCATTTTTTAAAAATATCTGGGCATATTACTGTCACGTAATTTTGTGTTTTGCATACTTCTGCTTTCTGATAGTTCAGAGCTGTTAGTTAAAAGTCTCCTGCACTGTTACACCACAAAGACTTCTTGAAAGGTTGAGTAAAGTTTTGGTTGTCTTAAGGTGCTTCTGTTTTCTTAGCTGCAATTGAAACTTAGCTATACTCTTTTATAGGGTACTACAAAGTTACTTGTAACAGTGGTGACTTAAAGAAGAACCGCTTGGTGGGAAAAAAAAACTCAAAACTTTTTGTGACTCTTATTTGGTGTTTGTGAAGTCAAAACATGACTTTGGGGGTTTTGTTGTTTTGGTTTTCTGTTTCTTCTGAATTGCCTGTTCCGTCTGCATAATAATCCACTGGCATAAATATTAGTGATAATGTACCTGCTCATTTCTAAGGTCACTGCTTACATGGGTAAACTGAAGATAGTGTCACATATTTGATACTGTTATCTTTGACTTGAAACAAACATGTCGGTTTACAGAAAAAATTTAATCAATGTCTTCCTGTTTTGGGTCAAGTATGCTGTGATGTCTCTACAGAAATTACACTGTCAGAGTGTTTTTACTCTGGGTATCTTTAAGGGAAATCTCTTCACTAGCTTCAGAATTGCAATGGGCCTTAGAAAGCTGAAGTCAGAGTAAGAAAATGGATGAACAGGCTAATTCCTGAAACTATCAGACCTTGCTCTCTGCTGGGTTCTCAGCAGATATGAAGGAAGATCTCCTTTGCACAGAGCACTGCACTGACTGGGAAGCTATTGTGGAGGCTGGACCAGGGCTGGTGTAGGGAATTCCAGAGCAGGCTCTCTTCTGTGTTACTGAGTGATGTATGATACTGTCAGCATGATGCTTTGAAAATGTGAAGCAGTGCAGAGTACTTAACTCAGTTACGAATGTTACATATGCTAACTGGCTTGGAGCAGTCGCCTTCTGAGCACAGCACATATCACTTCCCTTAAGGAACTGGGACAGCTGGAGTAACTTCTCAGAAAATAAGCAGCTGGTGGTGTATGGTGGAGTAATTTTTAGACTCTTCTCAGCATTTACAGTTCGAGACCTTCTCTAGAGCTTGTGTTTGTGGTCAACTCCAAAAGCAAAGCAGTTTGAGCCTGATTAAGTCTGAACCTGAGGCACAAAATTTCACATAGGTATCCTCTAAAGTGAGACTGCAAAACGTGAGATTCAGCCAACTGCCTAGAATGAATCTTTTCCTTCAAGAATTTCCGTGGATGAGTTGGGCTCCTTCCCAGTGAAGAAGTCTTCTGCAGCACATTAACTTCCATTTCCTGGCTTGCTTCTTGATCAGCCTTCTCTGGCCTGAGGTGAAAGCCTCTTCTGTTAGAGCAGAAATCAGATTAGGCCCAGGATCCTGTAGTATACGGTTATCTTTGGTATTTTCATGGAAGTGCAGTTCAAGTAGACTGCAACACGACACTGTGAAGAGTGACCTGTATGATGAGACATGAGTGTTACTGAATTGCTTGCTTTCTGGGGAGGCCATGGCTTATTTGGATTTATGATACTTTACCACATCCATCTATTTTATTTATTTCAGCTTTTGGATGTGCCAGCATGGATTTGTGGTCCAGAAACACCAAATATTTAAACAGTAGCAAGATCCTGCAGCAGTTTTCAGAGCCCACTATTCACTTATAAAGAAAATAAGTGCAGCTGTTCATGGGCAAAATCTTAAGGCATGACTCAGTCTTTTTAAGTGCTCGTAAGACTTCAGGCACTTTGTCAAGAGAGTCATGAAGATGATGTGAGCAGGAACCATCAGAGTTGTGGTTAATTTGGAAATACTGTTGCCAGTTTGTTATGATAAAACTCCAGTTCTGGAGTGGTAGATACTAAAGGCAAGTAGAAGTAATAATATCAAAGCATAGGCTTCTGTAATAAACCCTGTTTTATTATATGTTTGTCTATGTGGTGACCTTTAACTGTGGTTTACATGCTGGAACATGTTGAAATTGCTTCTGTCCCAGCTAACTTTTTAACAATAAAGTGGGCATAGAGGGAGATGTTAATCCCTTCCCCATAGCACCTCTGTGCTTGTTGCATGTGTTCTTTCTGAGAATCAGAAGGAAAAATAAGTAGTGACACTGGGAGATACTTTTAAAAATATATTGTTACCTTTTGTGTACTGTATTGGATGTTTGTGTTTTTTAGGCAACAGCAGAACAGATTCGCCTTGCTCAGATGATCTACGATAAGAACGATGCAGATTTTGAAGATAAAGTAAAACAAGTATGTTTCTTATGGTACAGAGGTTTTATAGCCTGCAGTAAGGTGCTCCAAAGGTGGCTTATATTTTGGAGCGTCTGTTTCTGACTTAGATGAAACCTTTTTCAGAAGGCTATAAGTTTAAATGTGAAAAGGTGCTTTTTATTGCACTGTAAAGTCTGTTTACAAGAAACTGTGGTTCTACACCTCTGGCTGTATAGTTATGTTGGCGTATTTTCCTTTGGTAGGCAAGCCTTTAATCCCGAACTCACCTGTGCTGATGTCTCTTCCAGACTGTATCTCTGCAGTATGGGCCTGATGCCTAATGACTGTCAGAATAAAGAGTGCATTCAGCTTGTCCACATGTACTTGGATGTGGGAAAAATGTCACCTGTGTAAACTGGGTTTACAAGTATTTTGGGTGTTTTTCAGGAAAAGTAAAAATCTAATCATGGCTTGAAGGTGAAGTGTTTTTAAAAAAAAAAAGATAATTACCTCCCAGATCTGTGTCCATTAAAATATACAATTACACTGTTAAAATTAAATCTTATACTGTTTCCTCTATCATGTTGAGTTTTGGGTGAAATTCTCAAGTTTCCATTACCCAGTTATAGCTGAGCACATTAACTCAAGTGGTAGTGAGACTCTGGGTCTGTGTTCTGTTGTGGGTGCTGGTGATTTTGTCTTAGTGAACACATGATAGCTCATAAAGAACCTAGAAGTACACCAGGAAGGAGAGAAGAATTAGTGTGAATGCTTTAATGCACCAGAGGAGCAGGTTTTGTGATTTCTTTCCCTTTTTAAACCCCCCTGTGAAACATTATTAAGTGCTTTTCATCGTCGTTGTTATAAGTTTGCTCTGTTACTGTGCCAAAAGTGAAGTCTTGTACTTCCCGAAACCGAAGGACAGTCATCAGTAGTGCCTGTAGCTCTGCTGGTGGGAAGCATACAAGTTGAGTTTTGCATAGGAAATACCCAGTATTTTATATTTTGCATATATGTATTTCTAGATTATGTAAATTCTTTTTATTTGGGTAAAATTGCTGGATGTTCCATGAAAAGACTGATTATTTACATCCCACACTCCTCAGGATGTGCACTGCAGGTCCATGGAGCGTAATTCGGTACTACGTCTCCTTAAGCAGCCTTATGCTACTTACGCCTTTTGTGTGTCTTTATGGTGAAATGAATTGAGAGAGCTGATCTGGCTGAAAAATAAGCTTTTTCTTATCTAACTTCCTGATTTTTTTCCTGATGGATCTGTTCTCTGCTATGGCTTACCTTATATTTGTTCTCATGCAGTGGGGTGGGGTAAAGAGGAGGATGCTTGATGAGGAAGGAGAGGGGATAGTTCTGGTGCTGTCCTGGTCTTTTATATCTTTACTCTCATATACTACTGTATCTGGAGTGATGGCATTTGCTGTAAGCAGAATATAAAAAAAAATGGATGTGCATGATTACCATTTAAATTGTGTTTCATCCTGTCTCTTGTCTGTATCACAAGCAGATCTGTAAAAGGCAGATAACTTTATTTAGAATTTTAGTTTGCTCTGATACAGTAGCTAAGTTTCTTCTTAGACTCCGTGGTGGTACTAGCTAATGCTTATTTTCTTATGATGATAATTCAGATATTTTAACCTGTCTGACTTTTAATACCAGCTTATGGAAGTGACGGGGAAAAACCAGGATGAGTGCATAGTGGCGCTACATGACTGTAATGGGGATGTGAACAGAGCAATCAACATACTGCTGGAAGGAAGTTCAGACACGGTAAGTTTTTACTTTCATATTATATCACTTTGTTTGCTGTATCTTTTAATTCTAAGAATGATAAAATCAAAGAATTGTTTGGGAACCATATAATTCCAACCCTGCCACAGGCAGGGACACCTTCCACTGGACCAGGTTGCTCCAAGCCCTGTCCAACCTAGCCTTGAAAACTGGCAGGGATGGAGCAGCCACAGCTTCCCTGGGCAACCTGCACCAGTGCCTCATCACCCTCACAGGAGAGAATTTCTTCCTAATATCTAATCTATATCTCTCTTCTGCCAGTTTAAAGCCATTCCCCCTTGTCTTGTCACTACATGCCCTTGTCAAAAGTCCCTCTCCAGGTTTCTTGTAACCCCCTTTAGGCACTGGGAACTGCTCCAAGGTCTTCCTGGAGCCCTCTTTTCTCCAAGCTGAGCAAGACCAACTCTCTCAGCCTGCTTTCATAGCAGAGCTGCTCCAGGCCTCTGATCATCTTCATGGCACACACTGCTGGGTCATGCTGAGCTTCTCATCAACCAACACCTCTATCTCCTTCTCTTCAGGGCTGCTCTCAGTTCATTCTTTGTCCAGCCTGTAGCTGTGCTTCAGATTGCACCAAACCTGGTGCAGGACCTAGCACTTGACCTTGTTGAACTTTATGGGGTTTGCACAGGCCCACCTCTACAGCCCGTCCAGGTCCCCCTGGATGGCAGCCCTTCCCTCCAGCATGTTGACTGCGCCACACAGCTTGGTGTTGTCAGCTGACTTGATGAGAGTGCATCAATCACGCTGTCCATGTCACCAACGAAGTTGAACAGGATTGGTCCCAACGCTGATCCTTGAGGGACACCACTCAACAGTGGTCTCCAGCTGGACACTGAGCCATTGACCGCAACTCTCTGAGTGCAGCCATCCAGCCAGTTCCTTATCCAGCAAGTGGTTTAACCGTCAAATCCACACCTCTCCAGTTTAGAGACAAGGACGTTATGTGGGACAGTGTCAAATGCCTTGCACGAGCCCAAGTAGAAGTTGCTCTTCCCTTATCCACCAATTCCATGGCCCCATCATAGAAGGCCACCAAATTTGTCAGGCATGATTTTCCCTTGTGAAGCCATACTGGCTGTCACTGACCAGCCCATTATTGTCTTTGTGCCTTAACATAGATTCCAGGAGGATCTGCTCCATTATATTGCTGGGTGCTGAGGTGAGACTGACTGGCCTGTAGTTCCTGGGTCTTCCTTGTTTCCCTTTTTACAAACAGGGATTATAATTCCCTAATTCCAGTGAGGAGAAACTTCACCAGACTGCCACAACTTCCAAGGTACGATGGATAATGGCATAGCAACTTCATCCACCAGTTTCCCCAGGCCCTACATCTTGTCAGGTCCCATGGACTTTAGCACCTTCAGGTTTGGGGTGGTTGGAGTTCCCCATGAAGACCAGGGCTTGTGAATGTGAGGCTGATGCTATCTGTCTATAAAGGCTTTATCCTCATGGTCTTCCTGTTCAGGTTGCCTGAACAGACCCCCACTATAATGTCCCCTTGTCCCTGCTCTTCCTTTAATCTTGACCCATAAGCTCTGTCAGTTGGCTCACCATCCATCCCTGGTCAGAACTCCATGCACTCCAGTGGGTTGTTGACGTAGAAGGTGACACCCCTTCCTTATCTAGCCAGCCTGTTCTTCTTGAAGAGCCTGTATCCTTCCATTCCAACACTCCATTCATAGCAGGTGTCCCACCACATCTCTGTGATGCCAGTAAGATCACAGCTATGCAGGTGTGCACATGTCTCTAACTCCTCTTGTTTATTGCCTATGCTACATATGTTTGCAGGGAGGCATTTAGGTTGGGCCCCCAAAGCTGACTTGCTGGCTGGATTAGCAGGAATTCCTTTGTGCTGCTTTTCAGGTGCTCTCCTGCTGACCTGCGATCTCTCTTGAGGCTCTGGGCATCTGTTGCTGGCACTTGCATCTGACTGACAGGAGTGGGATGCATTGGGGTTCCCCTCCCCTTAGTACTTTAGGTTAAAGCCTTCTCCACCAGCTTGGCAGACCTGTGACCAAAGATGATCCTCCCTTTCTCTGACAGGTCTCCATCAGTCCCCAGCAGACCAGGTTTCTCAAAGCAAGTTGCATGGTCTCCCTGGCTGTGTTATCAGTCCCACAGCCATCTGTTGATTCATCAGATTTGACTGGCACTTTCAAACCCATTCCCTTTGACGGAGAGAATTGATGGAAAAACTACCTGGGCTCAAGAGTCCTTTATGCTGTCCCCAGCGCTCTGTAATCCTTCTTGTTAGTCTTCATACTGCTCCTGGCTGTATATATTGTGCCCACATGAACAGCAGTGGGTAATAGTGTTATGAGACTTGGTAGCCTCTCAGTGACAAGCGATTGGGAAAGTCGTTTCAGAAGCTTTTGATTTCTATGTCTCAATTGAAATTCTTTTGAAGGAAATGGAGACAGGGCAGTTTCTCTTCTCTAAGCATACCCCAGGGTAGGCTGAACCTTGAAAATGTTGTGGGTGTTCAACTGGTCTCTTGCACATTCCTCTGGCTTTCACTTACATGCAGCAATTCTAACTCAGCCATGTAACTCAGTGCTCTTATCAGACACAGGCCTGTTTTTGCTGCAGTATTTGTATTTACTCTGTAGCACCTCCACAACCCTGAAGCCTGAGACTAAGTGCTTGCCACAAAGGGCAGTCTTTATAAGCCTAAAGGCGAGGCAGGTATTTTAAGTCACGTAACTTCTGTAGGTGAGCATTGTCAGTATTGAAGTTGGAGGAGGTTTCCACGTCTGAAGGTTGCATTGACAGCATTACTGATGGCAGAATAGGATACAGCAAGTAGTTGGTTCTTTCACTGTGGTGCTCATTTGCATGACTTCATCGAAAAACAAAGAGAAGACTAAACAATGTGTATATAACAACAAATAATGTCGCTTCAGATGTTGAACAGAGCAGTTTTTTATGCCAAGAGATATCAGGAAAATATGTCTTGCTGTGGTTGAAGTTTTTGCTGGAGGGACTTCTTACACTTATCTGAGGCAGTAAACTAGATTCCATTTCATCTAAATTGGGAAAACCTGGACTTCCTTTCTTTAATGCTGAACATTCGGTTATTTCCTGTGATTTGTGAGGATATGTATCCTGGCTTATTGTTAATGAGGAAACTCACCCCACACATACTCTAGGACACATACCATTCTGACTGAGGGGACTTTCTTTTCTATCCCTTTTTCATTTTTCAGAGTTGAGGTCATCTAAAGCGCCTAAGTCTGTAATACTGAGTGAAGTGGTGAGCTGGGAGTAGTAGAGCATCTCTCCTTGATTAAGTCTGTCTTGGTAATATACTGGTTTTGTGCTCTCTTGTACTTCTTGTATGTGTCATTTTGTAGTTTAAAATAGTTTCCTGGTTGATAGAGAATGTTAAATGCTTTCTTACTTTAGCCGGTTGTGATAAATGATCATGACATGAAAGAAACTTCCCAAATTCTTTTGCCATTAGAAGCAGCATGTGCATATGTTCTGCTTGTCAAAATGCCAAGTCCCTCTGAACCCACTGCTGTCTGTAGACAAAGTGCAACTTGGAAACAAATACACAGAACTTAAAGGGCTTAAGGAGGAAGGTGTATTAGTTGAGAAGGAGGAAGGAGTTTTAATTCAAGGGCATGAAGAAATTTGTTCTTCATGGAGATTTATGGGCCTCCAGTTCAAAGGGTTTGTTTTAAGGCTATTATATTTCAGAACAATGCAACTGTGGATTTGATGTGAAGTTGAAAGTAGAGGTACTACTAGTTCTAAATGAAGATTCACTAATTTTTTCCTTGTTTCACTCTGCTTTGATGACCTAGAAGTTTTTTGGGAGGAGGGGGTTTGTTTTTGTTTGCTTGAGTTTTTTTGGTGTTTCTTTTGGTAGTATTTTTTGTGTTGTTTGGTTTTTGTTTTTGTTTTTTAAAAAACCCTCAGTTGAAAGAAGTTGTGCCTGTCTAATTTGAGGAATTAGAAGAGCAAGGAGGGATAGATAGAATGTCTATAATTTCGTGGCTTTATGCTGTGTGACTTAGTCTTTAGGAAGACTTTTCACTTGCAGTTGTGAGAATCTGGCTATGAAAAAGAGAGAGGCTTGTGGATGAGAGTAGAGCAGGACATGTTTCTTTGCCCAGGATTTCTATTCATCTAACTTCCTACAAGTGTAAGATCCATTTTATGCTCAACAATGTTTTCCTTCCTAAAACTTTGAAGATAGAACAAAGGGAACCTTTCAGATTATTCTTCTTTCCGTTTAAGATGAGTCCTGCAAGGCAGCTTCTGTTACATGTTTTCAGAGGTCAGGCTCAGAACTGTCAGTTGCCTCAGGCATCCTCAACTGAAATTGTAATCAGTTAGCTTACAAAAACAGGCAGCTTCAGTAGTCTGTGATGGATTCCCATGCCCAGAGGTAGTACCATCCTCTATCTTAAAGCATGTGTCTGATTTCTCAAGTCTTTCCTCAAACTATATTGTTGGAAAACATGGGTCTGATGCTTTTCATAGTCATCCTTTTGCTAATTCTTCCTGTGTCATGTAAGAACTTACCAGGGAGAGGCTGCTGCTTCTTAAGTTTTTCAGGATCATCCAGTTTGGGGTATTTTTTTAAATTGTCAGAGATCTCTGGGCACCATGCCCATCGTTGAGCTACTAGTGCATTCTGAGCTATATAGATGCTTCTTAAGTTGTCAGTGCAGTTACTTGTCTTCCTGTAAAGTGTTTCTAAAGCTCTAGTATTGATTTACTGTTACACAGTTTTGTTACAGCAGTTACGCAGGTGAAGCCATGTGATAGTGACTGGAGGAAAGTTTTTCTGTACACAAATAACATGGTGTTGCTCAAACTCGTAATTTTATACTTTAATCCATGCTCTCTGCAGTTCTCCTAAGTTGGTGCTGTCGTCTTCTGTCGCAGAGATGAAATTGAAAAGGACTTCAGCCTTCATTCTCACCTGGACCGTATCAAAAAATAAGAGAGAGTGACCATTCTGTTAGAACTTACCCTTTCAAAGGATAGAACCATAGAATAGTTAGGGTTGGAAAGGACCTTAAGATCACCTAATTCCAACCCCCCTGCCATGGGCAAGAACACCTCACACTAAACCATGTCACCCAAGGCTCTGTCCAACCTGGCCTTGACCACCGCCGGGGATGGAGCATTCACAACTTCCCTGGGCAACCCATTCCAGTGCCTCACCACCCTTATGGTAAAGAACTTCCTCCTTATATCCAATCTAAACTTCCCCTGTTTAAGTTTTAACCCGTTACTCCTTGTCCTGTCACTACAGTCCCTAATGAAGAGTTCCTTCCCAGCATCCCTATAGGCCCCCTTCAGATACTGGAAGGCTGCTATGAGGTCTCCATGCAGCCTTCTCTTCTCCAGGCTGAACAGCCCCAACTTCCTCAGCCTGTCTTCATACAGGAGGTGCTCCAGTCCCCTGATCATCCTCGTGGCCTCCTCTGGACTTGTTCCAACAGTTCCATGTCCTTTTTATGTTGAGGACACCAGAACTGCACACAATACTCCAAGTGAGTTCTCACGAGAGCAGAGCAGAGGGGCAGGATCACCTCCTTCGACCTGCTGGTCACGCTCCTTTTGATGCAGCCCAGGATACGGTTGATTTCTGGGCTGCGAGCGCACACTGAAGCCGGCTCATGTTCATTGTCTCATCCACCAACACCCCGAGTCCTTCTCCGCAGGGCTGCTCTGAATCTCTTCTCTGCCCAGCCTGTAGCTGTGCCTGGGATTGCTCTGACCCAGGTGTAGGACCTTGCACTTGGTATGGGTAAATGAATGCATGGTTAAATGGATACAGTGAAACACTGAGTTTATACTTATAAACTGATTTGTTACATGCTTTCCCCATAGCATTACTTTTCTTCATTCTGGGCACCTTGGACTAGCTGGTCATTGCCTAGCTTGTGAGGACTTCTGAGTTGCTGTTGTCTGAATTGAGAGGAGGTAGGATGGGACCTAAAAGTACTGATAGCCAGCCTTTTTTGTATGTTGGAGGTGCCTGTCAGAATTAATATTTTTAGTGATTCAAAGTTGATGTCTGCTTACTTTCATATGCAAATTTCCTGCTTAAATACTTTAGTAAGATTATAAGCTCACAGAGTGGGGATAGACATATAAACCTGTCTGCCATCTTAAAAGTTTAGAAATAATAGTTTTCTTAGCTTTGCAGCTGTTGCTCAACGGACAAGCTGTGCAACTGCATCATATATGGGATGCAGTGCTACTCTTAGCAAGTGTTCTAGTCATTTTATTTTCAACTCCTACAGATTCTCTTACGGAGTCTAAATGATCCCTGAATTTATTTTAAAGACAGTGTTTAATGTTAGAGGTGAAGCCTGGTTTCTGGAACTTGGTCCCTTGTCTCCTTTAGACATAACTTTTCCTGTGTGTGATAAGCTGTAGCTGCTATGGCTGGATGACTTATCTTTGTCCCAGTTTTCCCAAGTTGTTGCTCTGCCATTCTGTTTCCTGGTACTTGAATTCTTGTATGTCTGGATAATGTTTTTTCTTCTCCCACCCTTAGGCCACATACTTGTCAGTCTCTTGTTCAGCGATGCTTATGAGCATTTTTTCATTTCCTTGAGAGAAGATAAATCTGTGCATGCTCCCTTGCTAGGTTTATGGAGGTAGTTGAGAGGGAAACTGTTGCTTGCTTTGCAGGTTTTGTAGGCTGTGGGTGTATCTAGGCTTCCTTGAACAACTTTCTTGAACTAGTAAAAGTCCATTATAGCCAGAAATATTTGAGATCCCCTCATTCTGTAAGACAGGCCAACTTGTTACTTTCTCTTCTGTTCCCAAAAGCACAGCCCATTTTTTTTTCCAGTTCTATCAATGAAGTTTGAAAATTATTACATACATGATCTTATGGAAATTCCTGTTGTTTTGTTTTTTTTTGTTTTTTTTTTTTTTTTTTTTTTTTTGTTTTGGGGTTTTTTTTTTGGTTGTTTGTTTTGTTTTTTTTTTTTTTCAATAACTTAAGGGGTATGAGGTGGAATTGCAGATTGAGAGCGGTCTCTTCCTTTTGACTTTTGTTTCTAATTCTGTTCTACCAAAATAGACTTCCTGGGAGACTGTAGGGGGAAAGAAGAAAAGCCTTGGAAAGGAAAGTTCAGAAAACAAAGAGAACAGAGAAAAGCGAGGGGACAGAGAAGTGAGTCGTGGACGGGGAAGCTCAAACAGACGGGGAAGAGGAGGCAGCCGTGGCCGAGAGTGTACGTACAGGTGTTCATTCCTAAAGATTCAAACACTTTTCTGGTGGCTGAAACTGGCTGAGTTAGTAACGAATGCTTAATGGAATAAAGTCTGTCCAAGCTACAGCTCAGTACTGAGGGGATCATAACTTGTGCAACAGGTATGCTTGGTATATGTCTCTTTGTTTGGAGATGGTCTGTGCTGGTGCAGAGACGCTTCATTTAATTGAGATTTCTGTCCTTTTTACAGTAATTGATCTTCTACAAATTCCTATTCTTTAAGATTTAAAATAGAGTCTTTGTAAGACTCCTTAAAAGCAAGTATGCTCCTGCACAGCTGATACACTTGTTTCTTTTAATGAAAAAAATTATCTGGCTTTGACTCCATCTCCTTTTATGAGTGGGAGAACCTGAAGATGTTCTCATCTTAGAATCATAGAATAGTTAGGGTTGGAAAGGACCTTAAGATCATCTAGTTCCAACCCCCCTGCCATGGGCAGGGAAACCTCCCATTAAACCGTGTCACCCAAGGCTCTGTCCAACCTGGCCTTGAACACTGCCAGGGATGGAACATTCACAACTTCCCTGGGCAACCCATTCCAGTGCCTCAGCACCCTTACAGTAAAGAACTTCCTCCTTATATCCAATCTAAACTTCCCCTGTTTAAGTTTTAACCCTTCACCCCTTGTCCTGTCACTACAGTCCCTAATGAAGAGTCCCTCCCCAGCATCCCTATAGGTCCCCTTCAGATACTGGAAGGCTGCTATGAGGTCTCCACGCAGCCTTCTCTTCTTCAGGCTGAACAGCCCCAACTTCCTCAGCCTGTCTTCATAAGGGGGGTGCTCCAGTCCCCTGATCATCCTTGTGGGCCTCCTCTGGACTTGTTCCAACAGTTCCATGTCCTTTTTATGTTGAGGACACCAGAACTGCACACAATACTCCAGGTGAGGTCTCACGAGAGCAGAGCAGAGGGGCAGGATCACCTCCTTCGACCTGCTGGTCACGCTCCTTTTGATGCAGCCCAGGATACGGTTGGTTTCTGATCTGTGAGCGCACACTGAAGCAGGCTCATGTTCATTTTCTCATCGACCAACACCCCCAAGTCCTTCTCCACAGGGCTGCTCTGAATCTCTTCTCTAAGAGACACAGATAATATCTTCTCATAAGGGGAATTAAAAGACTGGGATCATTATTAATATCCAGTGTATATTACTCATATAAGCCGACCAAAAGGTGAGTTTCTACAACAGGGAAAATTCTTTGTGAGTTGAAACATTTAAAATTTGGTACAGTCTATACAGTTGCAATAATACATCACAGAAAAGCAAACCGATGTTTCCAAGTTAGGTAGAATCACATTAGACTACCATTGGATGCAGGCTTTTTTTTCCCCTTACTTTTTATCAGCAGCATCAAAGTCATACACACTGCCTTTATAGGCTGTACAAAACACTGATAGATGAGCAAAAGAACTGGAATGAAAACAGTATGTTTAGCATTTTGCTTAAAAGCAGGAAAAATGTTTACAATATTATCCAACTCTTCTAATTCGTTACTGGAATGTTTTCAGATATTGTGCCAGTGAAGATGTTTTGCATCTTTGTAGGAAAGAGTAATGTCATGTTGGCAAAAAATATTAGTAAGAGTTGGGCTGTACTTACAACAAATTGAAACTGGATCCATCAAAATAAGAGTGACAGGCAAAATTTGAATTAAAAGTTTTCGAGATGGTTATCAAACCTTCCCAGCTTTATATCCAAGCATTAGTGATTTTGTTTTATTTCCTGTCATTTGGAGAAGTTGTGCAGCACAAAATCTCAGCAGTGTTTTAAATGGCCAGTCATTTTTTTATGTAATTTTTTTTTTTTCTTCAAGGAGACAGCCATCTCTCAGAGTGTTTCCTTGGGAGTTTTTTTCACAAAATATTTAAGTTGCAGTGCTCTTCTAATGCTTCACCTTCACTCATACCTCTGATTTAAATATAGAGGAGAGTTTCTTTAAGTTTCCCTGGTTGTACAGAGGTGTGAGAAGAGCTGTTTTCCTGGTTATCCTTTATTCTTTCACTGTTGTCACCAGTGTATTATCAAGAAAGAACAGTCTGAAGCAGCTTTATTTTCTACCTCCTGAAAGAGGTGAGACATAATTAAATAATGTAGTCTCCAGTAGTCTTCAAAACACTGTCCCCCTTCCATCCCCTGATGTGTGTCTTCTGAGGGACGTTTTCCTCTTATTAGATACTTTGCTTTCTAATTGTCCAGTGCAAAGTAAATATAACTTGCTAGGCCCCGAAAGAAGAGGGCTGACTGAGATCTGTTGAACAGCCCACTTTAAAGTCTTGCCTTTCCTTTTGCGGTACAGATGGCTATATTGTCTCATGGATAAGTCTCTAAAGTTTCTTTTAAGCTGTCCTCTCTCCACAGTAAGAGCTGAAGAAAATGGAGTGGACAACAGTCAAGGAGACAGGCCTTCAGACCGTGGGAAGCGTGGCCGTGGGAGAGGTAAGATTGGTGGTACTGGTGTGGGACTGGCACTGACTGGAACTCTCTGATTTATTTCTCTAAATACTTCTTTTTAAGCATTTGTTAGTTATCCTTTACTTCCATAAGCACTTCACCCACCTTTAATTTAGATGCATCCTCCTCTGTTACTCCTTGTCATGTCTTGGTCTCAGACCAACTTAAAACAATTGACCCAAATAACCTTTAGGGTAGTTTCCTGTGTAGCAGGCTGGTGTACTTTGGTTATGGAGAGCTGTTTTCCCAGACTGACTCACAACAGCCTCCTCTGAGTGGGAGTGCGCTGGGTTCCTCAGGATGTTCTCTGGCAGCAGGAGAGTGCAAGATTCCATCTGTAGGGCACTTTGGAAGGGACTTGATGTGTATTTGTGCTGTTTCTTTGAGGTGGATATGGTTGTCAGGCTTGCCTTCTGCTTTTGGTAGCCAGTCAGAGAAAGCACAAGCCACCTTAGAGACTTTTTTGTAAGAAGGAGTTTGGCATGGAAGAGGTGGTATGGAGAAGCGTGGAAAGAGAATACTGTGGAATATTGGGTACAACTCTGATCCTATCCTGCAAAAGGTACAGGAAAGGTGTTGATAATGGATTTGATGTGCAATCAAGGGGCGTGTAGTTGGTTTGGTTTTTTAAAGGTTTGAGTGGAAAGAGGATTGTTTCTTCTTAGAGCAGGAAGAATGAGTTGAATAATCTATGTACAGTGCAGATTGTGTGGGGAAGTGGGTATTAACTGAGTTAAGTTGATAAAGTGCTGTCATGGTTTAAACCCAGTCAGGCAACTTGTTCACTCACTCCTCCCCTTCTTTCCCTTCCCCTACTCCCGGAGGGACGGAGAGGAGAATCGAAAAGAATGCAACTCCCACGGGTTGAGATAAGAACAGTTTAGTAACTAGGGTATAACACAGATCACTACTGCTACGACCAATGATAATAATGATAAAGGAAATAACAGGGGAAGAGAATACAACACCTCACCACCAGCTGACCAGTAACTCTGTAACGGTGGTTAGTGTGCATAGCATTACTGTATATCTCTACCAAATATTTCAGACATTCATGTGAGCAAAGTGTCTTAATGAAGTGTCTGTGATAAACCTGTTTGAACAACTTCAGGATCGTTACATTACAAGTGTGTGTATTCCATGGCAGGAAGTACCTAATTTAATTTTATAACACAAGCTCTTGAAAACTGCAGGGAGTTGTGTAAAACTTTATAATTCCCTTTTCAGTATTTCAGGTATGCATGACCTGCTTTATTTGCCTATTATTAGGAATAATAAAAGTTTCCTGCTGTTTAATTCAGCAGTCTTTCTTTTCTGTTACTCAGAATAGACAAATAGATAAATAGCTGAAAGTAAACAGATTGCTGGTAATCACCACGGAACCTTTTTTTTAGAAATGCTTCATGCAGAATATGTGTGTAGTAATCTAGGCATTAGATATGAAATTAGGGGTCAGCTAATTATCTGAGCAGTGCATTGTTTCTGTTGTAAGCTACCTTCTCAAGTTGGAGCAATGTTACTGGTTGTTTTCTAGGGGAAGGTACTGGGCCATTGTATTACTGCTTCATTGTAGAGCATCCTAATTCTAAGAAATTATATGCATTGCAAATACCCGAAATGGGATGAACACTGAGATGATAATGTGCTGCTTACTGAGGGGGAAAATCCCCAGTACTGAGCATTTCAGCCTTGGTGCTGTAGGCACTAATTTGGTTTTTGAGAAGATCATCTGTTAACAGCTGTGTGGCATTCCTTGCAACTTTATAGGATAGTAGGTATACAGTGTACAAACACCACTTGTTGCTGGTATGCAGAAGGTCAGGGATTTGAAATAGATACACATTACTGACTGATTAACAGAAAGAAAAAATGCATCACAGGATATGTTTCAGGACGCATCCCAGCTGGAATTGCTCTGCCTTTAATTTTTGCTTGCCGCTGAGGGTGTAAACTTTGGCTTGGAAAACAGTCAAGGGATTTCTTTTTTTTTTTTTTTTTTTTAAAGATGGCCATCTCATTTGTCTTTCTTTTCATAACTGAATTTCTTGATTGAAGTTAATTTACATGTAAAAATACTATAATGGTGATAAACATAATCACTTTGATGAAATTACTGTTTGTGTGTCAGTATTGCAAGGAGTTGTAACCATCTGGAATGGAATCTCTTGAAGGAATTAGAGGAACATGGTTATGTCTTTAAGACAGTCAGCTCTAGAAATGTTTCCTCATGTGTTTTAATCAGCTGCAGTGTTTTATGCAAATTGACAAACTTTATAGGCACTTTGGGGGGGGGGGTGTTGGATCAGGGGAGGGCGATTGTGCTGCTTTTTTTTTTTTTACTGTTCTCATATCTTCAATTTTAAGTGTAGGTCTGGTCCTCCCACTGTCCTCCACCCAATATTGGAAAGGATGCGATAGAGCTAGAAAAGGCTTTCGGAGCTACTGGGGTATTGGGAAGGCTCTTGTGGGGTGTGAGGAACAAACAGAGAGGGCCTTGTCCACCTGCAAAAGAGAGGGGCTGAGTAGATGTATGGTAGAGATCTGTAAAATTTGTGTGGAGACGATTCTGTGGGGAAATCAAATGATCACTCCAACCAAGTATGCAAATGAGAGAATATTAAATGAAATCAGTAGATCACAGGTTCACAACAGACCAAGGTGGTTCTTCTGACACTAAGAAGAACTAACATTCTTCCTTAGTCAACCTAAGGAACTCCTTTCAAGAAGATTAGGCGGGTACTGAAAACTTGCCCACAGAGAGACTTGGCAATTTTATCCTAAAAAAAAAACACAGAGCAGGAAAAGGAAAAACCAGTGAGCATTTTTGATGTCATAAGTTATCTTTGGCTGAGGAAGTCTGAGCTACAAATAGGTGTAGACCAGGAGAGTGTCCAGAGAAACTGCACTGTGGTTACAGTTTGCATGTTCTTCCCTAGATATCTCCTTGACCATAGCTGATAATGGGATATCAGGTGGATGAACTTTTGGTCTTCATTCAGTATAGAAATTGTTACAAACTCAAGTGTAGCTATCTTTCTGATTTGCAAAGTGAAAATGGATTTGTTGCTTTTACTTCTGTTCCTCTATTCACCTCTTCATCATTCTTCCAAAAGCAACATGAATATGTCATAAATGTGAATGCTGACAGGGAAATTTTTTCTAGAGAAACAGAAATAAAAATCAATGGGAAAACCATTCTGTTTTAATTTTGGACTTAAACAGCATGATAAGCCTTTAAACTCATTTCCTGCTGGCTATATAAGAAAGCAAAACAGCTTAAGCTTTTGTGAATGTTTGTAAAACCCAACTTGTACTCTTGTTTTTTTTTGTTGTTTAACTTTCCTAGGTGAGTATGCTGTCCTTGAAAAAAAATGATATTCTATAATCAGAACTGCATGTTTAAACATTCTCTTGTTTCAAAAGCTTAGCCCAGTTGGCACAGGATATATTTTGGGTTTCCTTTGCCAGAACTAGTGAAGAGGATGTCTTTTTTTCAAGACCTCAATGTAGAGCGGACCTTCTGGAGATTAGTCGGAAGATTGTTTAGTTTTGCTGTAGTTGATTCTGCATTGGTTAGGAAACTATAATTGTTATTTTTTTAATTTTATTTTACTTACTTTTCTTTTAGATAAACCAGAATTTAGCTTTAATGTAAGTTATTTATTTTCTTTTAAACGTAACTTTAGAATTGAAAGTTATCAGCTTCAAAAAATGGTTATTAGAGTACATGCAGAATGTAAAGCTGATCCAATGCTTCTAGCTTTATTCTGACTAATAAGACAAAAGTGATTTGAATTTACTAAATATGTCTTTTTTGTTTCTGTAGTATGGAATACCTAGAATACAAATTTTCTGTACTTACTCACTTTATCTCTTCATAAGCCTTAAGCCCCTGGTTGATGTCTGCTGAGGATGGCTGGCTTTGCATTTCCAAAGCAGAGACCAGGGCTGTTCAGTAACTGTATAGTCAGAGATAAGCACAAATCTGGGGTGTTGCCTGCCCTTCCAGTCTGCATTTCCTTTTCCTTTCAGCTGTTCTTAGGCCTTTTTTTTAACCTCAGAGTGCTTTCATTTAATTTAAACCTGTCAGTGTGAAAATCTGAGCTTTGAAATAAAGCAGCTGTGTTGCAGTGGAAGGATTTAGATTTGCAAGCTTGGAAAACTAGATTTTCTACAGAGTAAGCTGTTAAATTCATGGGCTGGGGCCATCTGAATTGTAGTACTGCACACTTTTCTCATAGTCCTGTGTAGTGTGTGTTTGTTTTGGGGTTGTGAATGAGACAAACTCTTCTTTCTATGTACCAGGGTGAAGACTTGATTGTACGGTTGAGTGTTTTGAAATTCCCAGTGTGTTTTAGTGGAAACAGATAATCTTGCCACCTGCCTGAGTGGCAAGGAAGCGTTGACTTCTCCAGAATTTGCCCCAGAAAAGAAAAATGTAGATTCAGTAAGTGATGGCTAAGTCAGCTGAAGGAGATATGATGAAGAGCAGGAAAAGACCCCCAACAGTACACAGCTGAACTGTTACAGTGTTAAAGGAAACAAAAACACGTTTTAAATAGTTTTAAATTATATTGGTTAGGGACAGTAGCAAGAGTGTGTATCATAATCAACTTTAAACGTAGTTCCCTAGTCCTGGTTTCCTGGTACAGAAATGAGTAAGCAATACTGCCTTGGTACTTTAGGCTGTTTGTAGATCCAAGCATAAAGAAACATGAAGAAATGTTTTGAGAGTTTATATGAGGCAGAGCAGTACTTTTGTTCTTCGCCAGATGTCTGTCATTTGCTTTTGGGCTCCACATGCTGACTGATTGTAAGAAAATCTATTCTGTTAGACACTAGAAGATTTAGTAAGCTACTGCAAGTCACTTGCTCTCTTTTTGTGGATAGATAAATGTGTTGATAGAAGAATTGCTCCTGTGAATTAGCACAGGAATTTATTTTTTTTTAAGACATTGACTGTTGTGATCTAAACCATTTATACACATTTTTTTAGAGTGGTGTTTAAAGTTCACCTTTTACATTACGAGCATAAACCGACATTACTAGATTAGGTATAGAGAGCTAATCTCTCTCTGCCTAATGTGCTCCTCACTTAAAAGTCAGTTCTGCTTAGCTGTTTCTGGAATTTGCAGCTCCCAGTCAGACTTGTAACTGAGCTTGTCAAAAACTGTTGTTCTGTCTTCTGTGCATCGCTAGTAAATGGTGTTTAATGCTGTATTGATAGCTGTAGGAAGTAAATCTATTACACAGATGGCCTCTATATTGTACCCTAGTAAACTTGTTTAGCTGGTTCTACTCTTATAAAAATTATTTACTGGGCAGGAAGATAGTCTGGAGTGCAGTGGCTTCATGCATCTGAGAGCTATGACCCTGTTGTGCCATGTATCAGCTTCCCAGATTAGGGATTTTAGGTGGGCAAGGGAGAAAAGAGTGTATAATAGGTAGGCTGAGCAAGGAGTTTCAGAGGCTGAGTTACAATCAGTTGGGTATAGCGTGGTCTGGGGCACTGTTGTTTATGGCACGGCAAAGAGCATAGCTCCATGCATAGGCTTGGTAAAGAGGGATGATGATTGTGGGGTTGCAGCTGTTAACATTTTCCTAACCTCTGTCTTCTTTCCAACTGGTTGTATAAAGAGAGCAAAAGGAAGAGATAGCAGGTCTGGCCGAGTTCTTGTCCCACCAAAATACTGTGTATTGGTGGATGGAATATTTGCTCTCAAGGTTTCCATGGTTCCTCTGTAGCTAGCAGTTGTCACCTTTGTATAGAATACAAGTAAACTCTTCTTTCAAAATGTAGATTAAGCTGTCCTGCTGCTTGGATGCTTCTTGGAAATGTAGGTAGTAGACATTTTAGAGGTCCAGAAATACCTTTGAACGCTTGAACAGTGAACAAGGGCAAGAATGGGTGGTGAGGAGAGGGAAAGTCATGAAAATAGGAACTTCCTAAACTGATTTTACCATGTGCTGGAGCTACTAGTCTTATTCAGGTTATGTGGTCCCTGAAAATAAGGGGTAATTCCAAATTCAAACAGCCTTTCATGGGCAATTCTGATGTTTGGACAACCAGTGTATTGGTGGGTTAGGATTATAATTTTTGTGCTCTGGTAAACTTGTAGTTGTTCAGTGACTTATTATTACCACATACCTTTACTGTAAAAACAAACCACTTTGTTCTCAGTCTGCAGCTCTTCTTCCTGTTCTTGTGGTATAAAATCTCATTTACAGTCTTCCCCCTAAAAAAAATCCCAGCCAGAAAAGCCTCAGATATTGAGGTCTTAAAAAAGGAAAAGAAAAATTATGCAGAAATATCTGTGAAATAGTTTTTAACAGTTTATTTAGATATGTGCTTTATAAATGGGATTCATGCCTTGCTGGCAACCAAAATTGGAGGCAACAAATACTTGTTTTTGTTAAAATAGAAATTAATGTTCTTGTGAGTGATAACAAGGAAGTTGTTTGAGTAATTTGAATTGGTTAATTTTTGAGACAGTAACTATGATTAAAGGGAAATCAGAAGGTATGTGTGATACACAAGATGTTGAAAGTGCAGAGGGTGGGCTGAGTTAGACAAGGAAACGGAGTGTTTAACTTTCTCCTTTCAGACAAGGGGTGACAGGGAGTTTCTTGAGAGATCAGGGTACACAGGGAGGCTGGGATTCTAGAGCGTCTTAGGCAAGAGTGATAAAATAGAGACAAAATCTTGAGCAATGTGGTGATATACAGATAGCAGTCTCATGTGGAATGAGTCTCTAGATGAGTCTTTTCCTTGGCATTTGGATCTAGTTCGCTAGGCACAGGAAAGGTAGCAAAGGATTTGCAAGTCCTGTTAAAATGCATAGTTTTAAATGAACTGTTGCTTCCTTCCTATAGGGAAATCTGAGAAGTAAATGGTATTTAACTGTGGTAGATTTCTTCTTCAACCATAGTATTTGGACATGAAGTAAAAAGGACATGGAACTGTTGGAACAAGTCCAGAGAAGGGCCACGAGGATGATCAGGGGACTGGAGCACCGCCTGTATGAAGACAGGCTGAGAAAGTTGGGCCTGGAGAAGAGAAGGCTGCGTGGAGACCTCAGAGCAGCCTTCCAGTATCTGAAGGGGGCCTATAGGGATGCTGGGGAGGAACTCTTCATTAGAGACTGTAGTGACAGGACAAGGGGTAACGGGTTAAAACTTAAACAGGGGAAGTTTAGGTTGGATATAAGCAGGAAATTCTTTCCTGTTAGGGTGGTGAGGCACTGGAATGGGTTGCCCAGGGAGGTTGTGAATGCTCCATCCCTGGCAGTGTTCAAGGCCAGGTTGGACGAGGCCTTGGGTGATATGATTTAGCGTAAGGTGTCCCTGCGCACGGCAGGGGGGTTGGAACTGGGTGATCTTAAGGTCCTTTCCAACCCTAACAATTCTATGATTCTATGATTCTATTTTTTAATGTGCTAGACCAGTGATTGGTGGCTCCTCTGCTGTTGCTGTTAAATGATGTTTTCTCTCCTAGGGTTTGGACGTGGCAGAGGGAGAGGAGCGGGGAGGTTTTCAGCCCAAGGCATGGGGTAAGAAACATGCAGAGCACAGATTTTGGCAAGGATCAAACTCAGTAAAATATTAATTGACAGTATTGCCACTGTATGTATTAATGTTGCTGTATGTTTGATAAACAAGTATGGATGTAAAAATTCTCAAATGTGATTGATGATTAATGGATTATTTTTGTCTTATACTAGTATTTATGACTAGACACACCTACACAAACCTAATGTGTATTTATGCAGTGTTAATATCTCAGACTTGGAGGACCAGTTTGTACCTATCAGAAGCAGCCCCATAGTGCCTTGGAGGCTGCAAGTTCTCTGTGGTGCATATAGTCCTAGGTCAACTCAAAAAAATATTTGTTTCAGTGTAATGTAGAAGGTGGAAGTTGTATATAAAACCAGGAAGTCTAGCGATTATAAACTCTCCTATTTTGAGGTTTCATGCTTCTGTTGTTTGGACATATATGCGCCCTAAAACAGAATCAAAAGAAGTTACTTAGCCACTCTAAAGTTTGTTTTCAGTTTTGTTGGGATAATTTGCTTTATAGAAGTATAGCCTCCACTAGTTTCACTTAGTGTTTGCCTTGAATGTCATATGAAATGATTTCAGTGATGTAATTTCAGTAATTTCAGTGATGTCATGAGGAACAGAAGGCTAGTACTGTTTCTCTGATAATCCTTCTTCTTCGTATTGCAGATAATAAGATGGAAAGGGATTTTTCTTCAGTAATCCTTTTTCACCTTTTAGCTGCATCTGTGTGTTTTGGCATTGGTGTGAGGAGTGCATCCTGAAATAATCTTACTGATGTTCTGACTCCTGTCCTGCGCAGGTCTGGTGCTCTGAAAGGACATGATACTGGTTTCTCATCAGTCAGCCACCTGCTGAGAAACCATCAGCTGAGAGGGTCTTATCATTGTGCATATGAACTAAAGCTTTATAAGACTGGGAGGAGTAGGTATGCTGTTAACTGCTTTTTCAGGAATTGTTTTTTTGGTTCAGTTTCTCTACAGTAATATTTTTTTCCCCAGTCTCCTCACTTTTTTTCTCCTCTTCTTTTCTCTTTTCTCCCCCTTTTATCTGTCTGCTCATAGAGGAAAAAATTCTTTTGAAACCCAAACTACCAAGATAAATTATGTGGAAGTCAAGATGTTAAATCTGATACAACGTCAGCTAAAAATGATGACACTTGTGTTCATGAATGACCCATGTGTTCTCTTCCATTTCTTAACTTTTGAAACTCTAGGACATTTAATCCTGCAGACTATACGGAGTCTTCTGTCACTGATGGCTTTGGGACAAAATCAGAGATTTGGCAGACTGGTCACAATGATGCAGATGATGGAACTGGTAAGATGCTTCAAGAAGCGGAAGGATTGGAATGAAGAGCTTTAGCAAATTGCAATTAAAATAACCATTATGTTAGTTCCCTTAACTTCTGAAAATGTCAATACATCTCACGTCATACAGATATTAGTTCACTTTTATAGCTTAACTGCTACTAATGTGCAGAACATATGCTGTAGCCTGAGTGACTCTGTGGTTGGAATGAAGGGAAGGTAATTTCCAGTTCTTTTTGTTGTTTTAGTACTAATGATCCCTTGAGAGACAAAGGGATTTGAATTTTTGAAGAATTATTGAAAGAACCTGGTATGTGAAGAACTGTTGAGATATTTTAAGTAGTTCTTAAGAACTCACCTAAAGTAGTTAAGGAATATAAGTCCTACTAAAAGTGAGATTATGCAGTAGGGTGTGAATATCTAAGTAGAAGAAAAAAAAGAAAAGAAAAATTATTTACAAATATGAATCCACTCAGTGGCACTGGGATGGCTTTGGCAGCCCCAACTGTGCAACGCAGCAATGTAAAGATGTAAGACTCTGTGATGGAGGAGAGTTCCAAGATCTGACACCTTTGAAAAGAAGAATGATTAACTAAAGCACAAGTAGGCACTTGAATTGAAGCCAAAAGAGCAGTCTGCCTGTCTGAAGATAGAGGTATTCATGTGTTTCTGTGTGAAATATGTGCTCCCAGCTAAAGAGGCAGATGTAGTTTGGAAAGGAGCACTTAGCTCTCATCTCGTGGTGATTCAGAAATGAAGAATGTGAACTGCTTGTCTGTGGTTGGGAAAACAGGATACCTTGCTGCTTCCCATACTCAGTGACAGGAGATGAAGGCAAAGGAAATCCAGTGTCAGGATGGAGAAGTTCATGTACGTTATTGTCCATACTTGGGAACCACTGAGTGATAAGATATCTATATATATATATAGATAGATAGATATATATAGATAGATATATAGATATATATAATTTTTTTTTTAACCCCAGCGAAGGAGAGCTCTTCTTATCACTTAATTACTGAAGCCTATGCAGATGATGTTTTATTAATCCCTGTGTCAAGTGTGGAAGGAAAAGACTGATACTGGAGGCCAGGGTGTGCTCCATCGAGCTCTGCTGTGAGCTGCTTGTTATACAGCTTTCTAAACTTGATACAAGCCATTTTCCACCTACCCAGCAAAGGCAGGCTCAGAGTTTAGGAGAGGTTATTAGGAAGCTGTCTTGGCACTCCAAATGCTTTCTGTTCCAGTGTGGGAGAGTGGCACTGAGTATATTCATGGTTATCAAAAGGGAGTTCTTGGCAAATATGGCATCTTTCCAAGGAATTACTTTTGAAATTACTTGGGCTATAGTGCAAACAGAAATGCACCTTTTTCATGCTAGTTTTTCAAATAAGTTTATCAGATAATGAGTTAAAAGAGCACCTAATGGCTTGAAAATTCTCCTAGAATACTGATACTGTTATTTGCTATATGGAAGTGGAGGGCAGGGTATGTTGTCACAAGTATTGCAGGAGCAGTAAGGTTACCTAATTAAAAAAGGAAGACATACAGGAAAGGCATGAGGAGACTGGACCAGAGGTATAAAATTCACTGTCTAATTATTACTAAATGCAGCTGTGAGGCTGTGGCTTATGAATAACTTTAACTTGTGCTCCATTTCCCAAGTGAATTCAAATGCTTGTGACCCTCGCGGCTAATTCTGGGTAGCCTTTATGTGCCTTCCCTATGGCAACCTCTGTTCCTTCTTGTAGCCATCTCCTGAGTCTTCGATAATGGAAGAATTCTGCCCAGGCATAAGAGTAGCTTGGTGTGGTTAAAGAGATTCCTGTAAGTGTGTGAATGTGTCTATTTGAGGAGTTTGCTGCTAGTTGACATGTTGAACTTCTTTTTGGATAACAAGTGTGATTTTGCTGTTACACTGTGCACATCTCACTGAGAACTGCACTTCAGTAATGCAGTTTAAGGCCTGTATGGAAATCTGGGAGTGTGGTATGGAGAAGAAGGTTTCAGAAGGCATTTGGGGATTTTCTCTGGCCCTGTCAGATTAATGGTTCATAGGGTATGAATGAGTGAGTGGCAGTGTGTGGAGTTCATACAAAATCATTTGGTTGGTGGAAATTTAAAGTAAACTAGTTAAGTGTGAATGCTCTTTTTGGGTGCAAAGGGCCTTTTTGCTGCTAATTTTAATTTTCTTTCGGTGCAAATGGAAAAGGCACAATAGCTGGCAAAGCAAAAATGTCTGACTCTATATATGACTATAGGAAGAGTGTTTTATTTTACAGTATTTCTTCTTTAGACAAGCCATAGGAATGTCTGAAGTAAGTCCCCAAGCCAAAAAGAAATCTCTTTGAAGAGAGTAAGCTTTAAATTTGAATCACTGAGTCTTGTCCAAGAGGGAAGCACTTTCAACCTTGCGATGGAAAGTATCTCGAGGAGGCACATTAGAGGAGACTGCAACTGGGATAGTAGTTTTAAAGCAAAAGCGAGTGCTGGGAAGGAAGCTGAAAGCAGGGGTAGGATGGTGGAGTAGGATACAATGTGTGGGGCTGGAAGCAGGTTTTACAAAGTTGAGCTGGTGATTTTGCTTGTTAATCACAAGTACTAGTTTTCAAAATTACCTTCCTCCCCATTTAGAGTACTTTTATTGCAAAGCAACAGTCATGGTGATAAGTAACTTTGCTATGTAGAGTTACTAAAGATGTGAATGAGGGTTATGTATATTTATGGAAATCCATAAAGCCTCTGGTGACCTAATGAAGTATGTCAGGTAAGTGTATACAGAGAAGAAAGGTAGCATGGAAATCCCTCTCTATTCCTCATTACCCAGTCCCATTTCTTCTTTCATCTCGAAAGAAACCAAAATTAGCTCATAGTAGCTGCTTGAAAACTTACTTTTATCTGCAGTGAGATAAATTGACATAACTGGGCAACTACCTGGAGAAACAAAACTGATTTGCTTATCAAAATGTTTTCTGAAGACAACATGCAAATATAAACTGCTTGTGGAGTTCTAAGTTTTCACTACGTATTCCCTCTTTAAGCCGGTGCTGGGAAGTTACCAACATCAATGTTTTCAATTAAAATGAAATACACTATTTGTTTCCAAAATATAGTTGCCCCAGTATGTGCTCTGAAAGTGCTCTAGAACCTCTTGTCCTGAGTTATTGCAGGTACAAGAGGAATTATAGTAGCCTGAATGAAAGGTGTTACTAGGTGCCCCATCATGCAGTCTTATAGAAAAGCTAGTTGGTTCTATGGAGGTAAAAGTTAGCATTGTTGTTTGAAATAAAAAGAGATTAAAGAGTGAATTTTTAGTGGTTCATAACATTTAAGTGTAATTGTATTCTAAATAATTGAGAATCAGTTTTTCTGAATCCTGGTTTTATAGAACTAATGTACAACTGAAAGACATGGTGCAGGCGGGAGGAAACAGAATGACCAGTCCTCCTCCAAAAGGGATTAAACTTGAACAGCATGATCAATACTTTCTTACAGGCACAATGGGTATTCAGTTTCTTACCTTTTTTGTAATGTACAAGGCAGTTGGAGACCCTGAGTGAAAGATCACAGCAGTTCTTATAAATCAGTTATGTTACAGGCCATTTCTCAAAGGAGGTTATAAAAATGGTGTTGCATTCTTCTAATTTACTGATACCTCTACTTTGATAGAGTTTTCATAGATTTCACAGAAAAAAAAATCCTTTGTTACCTTAGTTAGGAGCAGCATTAGATTACTCAAATTGAAGAATGACAAGAAGTAAAAAAATAATTGTAATGTAACTACCAAGGGGTAAGAAGGGAATTGCATAGCTTGGGAATTACAAGGAAGGTGTCTGGTTTTAGGACTTCTGTAAAAGTGAAAAGGAACATGTTAAAGAAAACTTCAGGTCATTCTAGAACATGAATGTAATCCAGAAGGAAAAGATTAGTACATAACTTTGGGATAGACAAAAAAAAAAAAGTTATATCTATGGCTGATTATTAAAAAAAAAAAAAAGGAAAAATGGCCCTAAATAGTGTGACAGAAAGTGAGTAACTGGGGGAAAGTAGCTGAGGCCTTACCAAAAACATATTGTATACTTTTTGCTTTATAGCTTTCTAAAACTGAATGTGTTGCAAAGAGAAACAGGAAAGAGTCACACAAAGCCATCTAGGTGGAAGTTGCTGTGACAAGGATCCTTAAAAACACAAAGCGTACTTTCAGTGGAAAACAGAGAACTCTTTGCAAGGCACAGGGGAAGGTTGGGAAGAAAATATATAGAGTTGCCATAATGCCAAGGTGGATATTGGACTAGAAGGAAATTGATGTGCTTGTGGCAAGATCAGGCTTAGAATCCCACCACCAAGATGAAGACATTAGCTAACTGGATTTAGTGCAGAGAAAAATCAGTGAAATAATTGAGGCTGGAAGGAGCGAGTTGGGAAGGTAGAGTGTTAATAAATTACAGTAATAAACTTAGCAGGGTAAACTAATAAAAGGGTGAAGGGTTGTGTTCAATAATTAGAGGGTAAATGCACAGAAGCATGTTCAGAAGTAGGAGCAACAGATAAATGTTTAAGTTGAATGTCAGGAAAGTGTCCTGTGTATTATTCCAAGCAGGTTTGATCTCCCAGAAGTGGTGGGGATGGTCAAGGGTTGGGCTTGATTTGACTGAGCTCTTCTTGTGTTTGTTTTAGCTGACTCTGAGCTCTATTGTTGTGATTCTGGCACCACCATGAGGTTTGTCTTCTGCAGAGGCAGGCCTTGTTCTGGCTGATAGGAGATAAAAAGCAGCAGTGGGAATACAAGGATGTATGAAGAAAAAATATCAGAGGATATCCTGTGCTGGTCAGGGGAAGGAAAAGAACATCAACTGTTTCTCAAAAAACCTCATTGGGCTTTTTCTCCTTTCTAAAATTTCTGTGGAAGTGTGTGTATTGGTCTGGAAATTTGGGGCATTTGTAGTTAATTTTGTGCTCGGATTTGATTAGTAGTTGTTTTGCAGTATGTAGAAACTTCCTGGTTAGAGGTTGTTTGGTAACACGTGAGCACAAGATGTTTCAGGCAACTCTGTAATTGCTCCACAGAGCCAACACAGAGTGGATGTTACTTTGCTCAGGACCTGCCAAATAATTTTGGATTCCAAGGTATAAACCTCCTTTCTTCTACCCACTATGTGTATGTATATCTTCGTAGTAGGCCTGTTTGCCTCACTGGGTTAGTGCCATTGGACCCTTCTCTGCCCAAACCACTGTTTTGTAACAGTGTACAAAAGAATACATTAATCCAGAGATGTCATTAGTATAAACTGGACAGTTGATGCTGTCTTCCGGGAGCCTGTTTCTGGCTGAACGTGTCTCAGAGGGTTTCTCATTAAGTAAAAAAGAGATGATTAAAGCAGTAATTCTTCTGCTTTTGTACTTGATCAAAGGTGATGGGAGTAGGATCTGTACTGCTGGTGTTTTCTTCACTCATGGTTATGCAGATTAAATGAAGGCTCTGGTTATCGGCTGGGATAACTTCTATGCTGATTGGTGGTGGTCAAGGACTTTAGTCTGTCGCTTTTGCATGTCTGTGTCTGCTGTTTCCTGTGGAAGGGATCAGGTTTCTTGCATCTGTAGGATCATTTCCCGTAGTTTTCCCATTGCCACATGTTGTACACTTGCACACTGTGCTCCAGTGTTCACCAAATAAATACTGCAACAAGTTATGGGGAGAGGTGTTTTGCAGCTACAGTGGAAGCTTATTGGCTCTTCTGCTGCCATTATACGGACTATATATGATTTAAAATAAGTTTCGTGTATCATGGGAAGGGATTGGAGTTGTTCTGCTTTAAGGAGAGAGTTAACAGGTTGGAAAGGAGCCTCCAGAGGCATAGCATGGGTCTGGAATTTGTGTTGAAAGCAGGATTATGGATGTTGGAGCAGGTGTTGTGGTTCTGTTTTGTTCCGGCTCTGTATGAATTTGTGCATGGAATTGTGAGATCCAATGGGAGGGCTGAGTAACCTCTCTCTGTCACTGGGGACATAGGAGGAAGTTCTTACAATGTTTGGGATTAATCACTGCTTGCAGACATATATTTATGCAAATTATGTCTGATACCGTAGTGGCTGAGAAATTCCTGAAATCAGAAATTACAGGGGGAAAGAAAAAACCTTCCCAAAATTTTAAATCTGCAGACCAGTTTTCTAGAGCTTCCCATGTTTCCAACCACCATTTCCTCGCTTTGTGTTCCACTAATAATGAAAACAGGGCAGCTTATAAATCAGAATGGTTGAAATGCCATGTAGTGCCTTTAGCTTGTAACTCTTTTCTTTCCTTCCCCATATTACAATAGGAGCATGGAAAAACTCAATAGAAGAGTGGACAGCAGAAGATTGGAATGAAGATGTAAGTTTACCATGTTGGATAGACCAGTTGATTATTTACCCTTAGAGTTTCTGTGTTATCTTCAGAAACTAAGTGTTCAAAGTAGTAGCTGTATGCAACTATCACAGGAATTACAGCAAGATATTTCTTACTGTGTTTCTTACTGTAATTCCTGTTTAAAATACATAGAATCATAGAATCACAGAATGCTTTGGGTTGGCAAGAACCTTAACATCATCTAGTTCCAACCCCTCTGCCATGGTTCTTTCTTTCCTAAATGCAATCTATGTATTTCACAAATGAGTATGTATGACCATGCACTCCACAGTACACTTTGGTTATCTTATTCTGCTGACTGCATTTTATATTTCCAATTGTTCGGTATTAATTGTGAGTATAACCCGGCACAGATTTATCCAAGTTAGATTTCTGCAGTTATCACAGGATGAATTAATTCAAGTAGAGAACTTAGCCACACATAGACAAGATTGTTTTTTAAACAAAATTGAATCAAGAAATAGTTATTTTTTTAATGGGTGGGCAGTACATAGGTAACAAAATTTTAACTTTTATCCCAAATTAAGTATTTGTGAACTAAGAGTTCTCAACTGCTCAGTGCTGATGGGTGTAAACCACAGGCTTCCCCCTACTATCATGTAAGGATTTAAAGCCATATTATCACAAGACTTTTAAGTAATGAAGTGCTGAGGCTTCCTGTCAACTTTAGACTCCTCATTTGATGCTTTTTGTTTGAAATATGCTTAATTACTTCTCTTAGTCCAACTTCGTGTTCATAATATTAAAAAAAGGATCTAGCAGTATGCTGAAGTTAGCAGTTAATTGCTTCATTCCTGTTGTTTTATTATGATGTGTTGTTTAAAGTACTACAACAGTTTCTGTGCTCATTCTTTATCAGGTAAGATATGTCTTAATTTCTTCAAAACATTTGCCATTTTTAATCATCACATGTGAAAATTACATTTGTGATTTTAAAGTTTCAGTTGTTGTAGTAAAGCTTAAGCAGTTCAGAAAACAAACGAGGTAATAAATATGGAAAGGAAAACTTAGCTTTTAAGAAGTTTTTCATATTTTACAGGAATATCCATTATTTCAAGTTTATTTTCAGAAGAATAAGTTTATATTGAAAATCATCCCTTTTGCCTCTTTCTGTAAGGTGGCATAAAATCATGGAATCATAGAATTGTTTAGGTTGGAAAAGACCTATAAATCGAGTCCAGCCATTAACCCAGACCTGCCAAATCCACTAAACCATGTTCCCAAATGCCACATTTGCACATCTTTACCTCCAGGGATGGTGACTCTGCCACTTCCCTGGGCAGTCTTTTCAATGCTTGAGGACCCTCCCTGTGAAGAAATTTTTCCTAGCATCCAGTCTAAACCTCCCCTGGCACAGCTCGAGGCCATTTCCTCTTGATCTATTGCTTGTTACTTGGGAAAAGTGATGGACTCCCAACTCTTTCTCTACAGATAGCTGTAGAAGGTGATGAAGCATGTCAGTGTTACAGCTAGAAATGTGTGAATGTGTCATATAACAGATATGAAAATTCTGTCCTTATCTAATGAAAGGGCTGTATTTTTTAAGAAAGTTGAAAGAAACTCCAAAATACCTAGTTTCTCTGTATTGGTTACTGCCATCAAAAGCTGATATCTTTTTTTAAGCCTGCCCTCCTTTCTACAGTATATGGTAGAAGTAGTCTGATGGCTAAGGGATAGTGAAAATTTCTGACCTTGTTTCTTAACTGTTTGATACTGGTACAATGCAGTACTTGTAGCACAGGTGGAGTGTTGAGCAATGCTGACCAGCAATAGATTTTTTTTTAAAAATTAATAATTAAAGTCCAAGAAATTTGCACATGAATCTTGAAAGAGCAGCAGATGAAACCTCTAGACTGTTATTTTTTATTAATTTTAGAGTCCTGGAAAAATCCCTGTAGCCTAGGAGAAAGTTGTTCATGTTCAGAAAGAGTGAATGAAATGGCTACCTGCAGAAACATTAGCCTAAAACATGCCTGGGGAAAAAATAAAGGAAAATTTGATTCATATGATCTAAAAAGAAAAGGAAAAAAAACCAAAACAAACCACACCCAAAACAAAAGAAACAAGCCAAAAAAACCCAGAAGCTGTAATAATACAGCTTCTGCCATTCACTGTAGCTTTATAGTAAATAACTCCCCTTCAAATAAACCTGATGATAGTCTTTAAGTAAATTACAAGTTAATTGTGAAGACAGAGTATGTCTTTGTATGAGAATGGATCTACATCTTTTCTTCTAAAAATAATTATATGCTATCACAAAGCAGAATAAGTGTATTTAAATCCACCCTGCAAATTCTGGCAAATCTTTTGCAAGAGGACCAGTATCGAACATGGGTGTTTCTAGGAGATGTGTAAAGGAATCCAGTCCCAGACCAGATGCCTTCCTTATCAATGATTTGGAAATAAAAGTAAAATCACTGCTGAATTAAATGTGTGGCAAATCAAAAAATTACTGGAATGGCAATCATAAGTAAGCCAGTCATGCAGAGAGGTCTGGAACTTTGCTAGACTTGACCTGTTCAAATAAAAAATGCTTTAATATAGCCAAGTGCACATTTGTTTCATAGGAATAAAGGCATACCTCCAGGACAAGGGGCTGCTCTCTGAAAAGCAGCAACAGAAAAAGTTTCAGAATTGTAGTGGATGATGAAAAAGGAACAGCTCAGCATGATCTCCTAAAGGGCTGATAGTATGGCAGAAAAGTGCTATTCTAGTTTGTTTTTTTTTGCCTGTAGGCACCCTTGCTGTCTCACAATCAGTCTTGGTTTATGTTTCTGTGTGTGGACTCTCCTGGATGTGATTCTGAAGTACTGCATCCAGTTACTCATTGGTTTATAAAACAAAGATTGTGGAAACAGCTGAATATTATTTACTTATAGAAGAGGTACTTGAGGATGAGATTTTTAGTTTACTGAATCTGAACAGGTTGTTTTATTGGCCTATAATGGACTCTAGTTTTAGTTTAGCAGACAAAGGCATAATATGAACCTGTGGCTGGAACATAATGCTGTGCATTTAAGGGTATAATAATTCTAGCAGCATGACTAATGGTTAAAACAACCAAGGATGCTGATGTATTTGCTGGTGTGTTTTGCTGATAAAGACCAGCTGTTTTTCTGAGAAATAATTTTGATTAAATGTGTTGTTTTCTAGTCAGATGCAAGTTGGGAGTGGATGAGTGAAATTTAGTGACCTGGGCAGGATTGGATTTTTGTGATCTAATAGTCCTGTATTTACTAGTGAGTATTGAGCAAGTATTGTAAGTTGTCAGCATGCTCTTAGAGTTGAGGCTAGCTGTAGTGAAAATAGGAGGTTGTATTTTGTTAAAGTAATATTCAGGGCATGGACAATGAAGGATCAGAGAAATGTCAAGGTAGTGTAGGTGGCTTTGGGTTGTCCTGCTGAAAGTGTGGTCATGTTCTCCTGGCTAAAGAAGATAAATTCTAACTATCAGAAGGGGAAGAAGCTATCAGTAGGGGAGAAATAGAATACATACACATTGCTGGAAAGTGGATGAAGGCATACATTTGCTGTACAATGTTGATAGTGTTAGTTTTTATTTGAAACAACAGCAACACTTAAAAAAAAAAACCAACAAAAACAACAAAAAAGCAAACTACACAAACCCAACCCCCCCCATTTATTTTACTGGGTGTATTTCCTTTACCAGGAAGCAACATGAGAACTTGTTTTATTTTTCTTTCACTTCAGTACATCTTATCAAAGCAGTAATAAGGTTTTGTTATTTCTGATTTGCTGATGTTTTTATGAGGCTGCTAGAGTATAGTTTCCTGTTCTCACCTATCAACTGGCCTTGGGAGCTGGTGGCTAGTTGTTAAATGTATTGTCTGTTTGGTAACTGGATCTTTATCATGAGGTAAAGAGCTGAAAAGCACCAACTCCATGAAGGGAATATGAACCCCTTCTGAAGCTGATGTTTGCAAATAGTTCACAACTGTTCATTCAATTCTGGTAAATGCCAGAGCCTCAGTAAAACACTTGCAAATGTAGTGTATAGTGAGTGTAAATAGCTTTGTTAGGAGCTGTAATACTATTAAGAAATACTGAACATATCTGGGAGATAAAGCTTTCTAGTCACTGCTGCACATAGTACAGTGTTTTGATAAAATGCCATAGTCCCATCAGAATTCTGGATTAGGTGCTTGATTAGAGCTTGTGGCTGTGAGCTTGCCACAGGGTATAGTGTAAATTTCAGCATAGCCAGAGATGCGCGTTTTGCATGCTGGCTCACTTAAAGAGAGCATTTCCTCTCTGACACATCAAACATGCTTTTGTGGTGTCACAAACACCCTTGGGCTCCTCGATTTGCTTATTTTTCAGGATTCATGCGTATTGGCCACGGTTAGTCTTATCCTGCATTATGTGAGAGTAAGAAACTGTTGACATTACAATGAATTTAATATTTAACCAGCGGATTGCGGACCATGGGCTGCTGCTCATGCCATTAGCTGACCTTCTTGTGCCATACAATGCAGGAGTCTCATAGCACTACAAAAAGTACAGTACACGTTTTAAAACAACATGTACGCTGGAGTGAGGGCTGAACAATAGAGAAAGCCTTTTTAATTGGAAATATGGTTGAGCTGAATATTCTTTCTTTGTTTTAGTCAGTACACAGAGTTGTGGGCTGGCAACATTATACACAGTACAGAGTTGTGTTCCAGAAAGATGGGATTAAAGTATGTTGAGTGGGCAGCAGAGGAAGGGAAGGAAATGGAGGAAGGAACTGTGGTGGTCCTCATTTTTTCATGACACAATGTATTGCACATAAGTAGGTGCTAGTAGAATACATGAAACATTTGAACTTTGCTCCTAGTCTGCCCTTCTGCATCCTGCTCAACAGTGTTTCACAGGAGAATCCCAGTCAGATGGCTGTGTTCAGAGATACAGGTGCTTTCAGTAGAGCTGCCCATGGGATGACAGATGAAATTGACTCATGTCAGTAATATCCTTTAAACAGGGATACTAGCAATGTGTGTGATTAAAAATCAATTACTTCCCAGAAGACCTGTATTCAAATGCCACATTCTAAAGGGATTCTTCATGTGAGTTTGAATAGGTCAGTCTTCAGTGTAAATGTAAAGCTACACTGAAGTAGTTAAGGGTGATTTTGTGCAAATTTAATTTAAAATATAACCATTATGTGTGCATATCTTCATCTGGTTAAACCTAACCTGCGCTCATTTAAGACCTCTTCTGGTTTGCAAGTATTCCTGTCAATAGAAATTAATTAGCCCTATAAAGTTGTAGCTGTTTTCTTTTTTAAAAAAATAGCAGATAAAGGTGTTAAAATAAACAGCAGCAAATGAACACCTTACAGACTAACATCACCCCTTTCTCCCCCAAAACTCCAACCAACCAGCTTCACCTCCCCAGCTACTTGTGCAAGTACCTAGTACAGCATGGTGAAAGCAGTAGTTTTCTGCTGTATGGGCTGATTGGTTATACCAGTATAAGCAATTGCTGGTTTTGAGCTCACGACTGCAGAGCAGACGTGAGTTTATAATGTTACCGCCACCCCTAGCAGAAATGCCAAGAAGGAACCATGAATGCTGTTTCACTGTACATATCTGTGGGCAAATCTGCCTCCGCTGGTGATGGCAGCTGAAATGTAAAACATGGAGATACATGGAAGAAATGAGAGCTGTGCAATATGTTAGGCTTCTGCAATGACATTTATCACAGCTGTTCTATGGAGTCCTAAATTACACCTGCACAAGTACTTGCCCAAAGTATCTTTACAGCTGTCATGTTAATTACTTTCTGCTGGTGTATTTTTCAGTTAGTTGCTCAAACTGATGTCGGTGCATTGGTATGCCCTTGTATGTGTTCAGTAGACCAAATTTCCTAGCACTTCAGTTAAATTGGTACTTGATTCTGTGGAGAAGGCTTTGCTGAAGTTTGGCTACGTGTTTTTGTTTTTTTAAGCAGAGCTGCAGCATAACTGGTTGTAATGATAGTTTGACTTTACTTTTATCGTGAAAGTGCATGACCAAGATGGAATTTCTGCAGATGTCACAGAAGTGAGGCATGAGAATGTATGTGATTAAAATACCTTTCCTCCTCCCCTCTATCTTTTTCAGCTTTCTGAAACGAAAGTGTTCACTGCTTCTTCTGTTCCAGTTGAGAATCATGTGACTCCTGGGCAGAGGTAAGCTCCTTTTCCGTATTTTCCCTATACCTTAAGAACAACTTGCTTGGTGAACCATTGTTAGCTTCCACATATAAAATGTTGGATAAAACACAGGGCAGCCCTGGCCAGAGATTGGTCAAACTAATTTTGAAATTGTGAAATTGTTGGGTTTGTGGTTTCCTGTGTTATTGAATATGAAATTGGAGCCAAACTTAGCAAATCCATAAGCATAATACTGAGAAGGCCCTGTCGTCTGCACAAAGACTGCTTACAGGCAGGAACAGAAGTAGATGTGAAGAAAAAGTTTTCTGCTTTCAGTTGAAAAGGAAGCACTGCCTTTGCTGTCCAGAAAGTGGAAAGCCTGCCCATGTAGGTGAAAAACGTATTTAGAACATAGTGCTTTAACAAACGTGTTAATAGGAAAGCTTTTATTGGCAAGAAGATGAATTTCCTGATAAGCATCACAATTACCTGCTTTAACTAATGATACAGAGCTCAGATAGGGAACCAGAAATACGGCAGTTGCTGTCTTTGCTTGCCTTTGTCTTCACCAAATGCTGGGCTGATGATGGTGGAATCAGTCGCCTGCATTAGCCTCAGGTCCCAGGAGAGAGGATTAAAGCTGTTCGATGAAGACTTCAGTAGCTGAATAGCATAAGATCTAAAAACTAGATGGCCTGATGGTCCCAAATATCCTGGTGCAGCTGTACCCCTGTACTCCAAACTGCAGGAAAATTTTCCTTATGGAAATGAGATGTGATCTGGAGGCAGCAGGGTGTCAGTTGATCTAGAGTTTATAATCCTTTCTTTTAAAAGGTGATGTGTTCACATATTCATTGTTCTGATGCAAATACTCTTTCAGTGGATATCCCTCAAATTATGTTAGAAAATATTTTAGTTCATCAACTCAGATTCTGGTGTATTTTGTTTGTTTTTGTGTTTTTTGCTTGCTTAAGGTTTTTTTGTTTTGATTTGTTTTTTTTTTTACTTGACATAAGAAAGGTTTATTATTAGGTTAAATAAAGGTTTTATTATTGCCTGAATGCTTTGCTTTTCCTGGGATAAACCTGTGATAAACATGTAGTAGGGGTTAGTAAGCAAAGCTAAATATAAAAAAAATTCATGTTTCTATCCTGCTCAGGTATGTGTGTGGTAGGGTAATTTTGGAAATGTGCCCACTCTCTGAGAAACTTAGCTTATATTTCTGCTTCTCTTGTGACTTCCATGTCATCACATGGTCACTCAGTCACTGCATGTGTGTCTTTATTCTTTAATGTCTTCTTAACCACCCTGTACATAGGTGGGACTTTAATCCCTTGCTCTTTTTAAAGTTGGGCGTGCAGGCAGGATCCACTTGATCAGAATGTGTCTTTCATGACTTGTCTCCAGTTACTTGGTTATATTGATCATATAGGTTGTGTGATACATGGTGTAATAAATTCAATAATGTTTCAAAAGAATGCAAAGATAATTTATATTCTAACTTTACTGGAGGATTTCAGCTAGCAGAATATCACTTCCTGGTAAATTATTCTACCTTATACCTCTTTTTGTATGGCAGGCAAGCAATATTTGGAAAGGCTGTTAATCAGTAATAATGCTGTTGCTAAAGTATGGTAGCTTTAGTATTGTTAGTGTTTTCTACCATTTCAGCACAGCATAGTCATCGAGTTTATTCCAGCCAAACCTTTCTTTTTCTTACAGCATCGATTTGATAACACTGCTTCAAAAGCCTGTGACCTCTTCTACCCAAGATATGGAAGGGAACTCATTTGAGGCTCCACAGCAGCAGACCTTTGGCCAAGCCCTGGTCTTCACGAATTCTCAGCACAGCACCCAGTTGGCATCAGGAACTGGCAGCTCCAGTGCTGTAAACGCTTATTCTCCTCAAAGTCTGGTAAAATTATCTTATGCTTTCTTTTGGAATTAGGAATTTCATTCCTTCAATTCACACAGACACACAAAGTTTACTTTTATTTCTGGTTTTGCTAAGCGGTTTTTTCTCAGTTTACATGAAGCACTTGTGTTAATTTTTGAGGAGAGCAGATGTGTTTAGGTGTTGATATAGAATGAAGTAATTTGTTTATGGTGAAGAGTTCTAAGCCAGAAAACTATGTACTATTTCCAAGCACATATCTGACTGCCTTTTGTGTAAACATGCCTATCTCCCTAGTCAAGTGTGAAGGCTTGAAACTGGGCACTTAAATTTATTCTCCAAAAATCAGTTCACCTGTTAGATGTATGGATTCAAGGGAATCAGTGTTGTTGTGATCACAGTAGTGGAGGTTGTATTGATGATAATCAGAGAAGATCAGTCCATATGCTAAAACTGCTGAATTTTGTATTTGTCATTCGTTACTGCTCGAGGCCTTTAGTTCTAGGTTTTAGTTGCTGCCAAATAGCAGCTATAGGCATTGACCCTATGGTTATGTTAAAATCATTTATTAAAAACTTAAAACTCCACTCCTTCACTTCTTCATTTTTGTCTTTTGGCAGTCTGCAGTTCTTTGTTCCGGCTTTGGAGAACTTGGATCCTCTAAATTGGCAAACTCTACTGGGTCGCAAATCTTAGACCAGTTGAAATCTCCGGGATTGGGTCAGTTTACCTCTCAACAGAACAATAGTAGCTCTACTGCCACTACCACAACTGCCACATCATCCTGGGATTTAAAACCGCCCATTAGTCAGTCCTCAGTCCTTAATCAGTTTGGTAAGTGCTTTGATACAGTGCTCCTGCTCTCTCTGTCTTTCTCTCCGCCTCTCCCTTCTTTCCCTCCTTCAGATTTCTTAATGCCAGTAACAGTTTAAAATGGGCTTAATGAAAGGGTTTTTTAAAAAAATGTAGTCGTAAGAGTTACATTTACTTGCTGGTAATAAACATTGCAAGTTTATCAGAAACAAGTTTTGGTAGGCTCACATCTATCCGTAAATGTCATTGCATCTTTAGAAGTTGCTGAGCCTTTGTGTAAGGACATCTTTGATTTAATATGCTCAAATATGTAATTGGAACTTTGGTGTCACTTTGTTTCTCAGCAAATAGTGGAAAATACTTATTTTGATTGTGCCTGCACTGCTTCTAGCTGAGTATAAGGTTGTACCATACTCTGTCTTTTTCTTCCCCACATTTTATTCTTCCAGCCATTACATGAATTTTGAATGCATACTGTATAAATTCTTCACAGCATGTGTTCTTTCCTTAGTGTGCTGAGAATGATGCAGGTTACCCGTTTTGTCTATTCATAATTGTATGGATTTTTCATTTGAGTAAAATTAGTAGAAACAGTGAAAATGACATTTTTGCAGTGTTGTTCCTAGCAGTATCCTCACTGTGAAAAATGATAGCTCTTGTACCTATCTCTTGTGTTATGTGTATATGTTTCCAGGTAGATAAGCAGCAAATTTGGTAGCAGTTTTAATCTTTGGCATGCAGCAATTAAAAAAAAAAAAAAAGAGTTTATTTACATTGAAAGTTGCTTTCTAATGCACTTTACCAACTGAATAAAAAAACCCCTATACATTGCAAATACTGTGGATCTCTTATGGTTGTTGAGCAGTGCTCTGATTGCTTGCATGGCTTTCAGCGTCTGTAAAACATGAAAGGGGAAGACTTGGAGCAAAACTGTCAGTGTCCAGCGACTCTTGGCTTTCAGTCAGATTGAGATGGTAGATGACTCCTATTTGTGTTGAGACCCTTCTTTTTTGTAGGGGCAGGAAATCCTAACTCGTAATGCTTCTGAGTTGCAACCCTGGACCAATTGGAAGTAATCACATATTATTGGCACAGCTAACTACATTGAAACTTGCAGCTTTTGATTAAAATAATCTGTAAGAGTTTTTGAGGGTTTATGTGTGATAATATTATGTGACTGTGTAAATACATTTAATTTCATATTTTTAGGAAAGCTTAATGCTTGCCCACAGTTGTTTTTTCAAAGTAGAGAATATAAATGTTTGTCTTACTACTATAGTGGTAGTGTACAATGTAAAACTCATGAAATTTGAGAGAGACTTGCACATGCTATAAAATAGCTGTTGAGTATTTCAGGTCACCCATGTTAGTTCATGAAGCACAAAGAGTAAAGTTTAATGCTTTAATTTTGATATTTCTTTTTCCCAAAACTGATCAGACTTTAAATCCCAGCCTGAACCATCTCCAGTTCTGAGCCAGCTCACCCAGCGACAGCAACAGCAAACACAGGCAGTTCCTGTTCCTCCTCCTGGGCTGGAGTCCTCCTCCTCCCAGATAAAACTCCGAGAGCCATCACCTGTAAACACCTCTACAGCTGTTAGCAAAATCTTACAGCTTCCTACTCTCTCTATGGATAACCAGGCAGTAACTACCCATCAAACCCACCAGAAACAGATAAAACCACCAAAACGGAGGATGACTCCAGCATCCAAGGTAGGTAACTGCATTGTGGCTTGCCCTTAGTAAATGTGAAAACATAGCAAGGCTGAAAGCTTATGTTGGGAATAGTGTGGCAGCAGGGCCAGGGTAGTGATCATCCCCCTGTACTGGGGATTGGTGAGGCTGTACCTCAAATCCTGTTGTTTAGTTCTGGGTCCCTCACTTCAAGAGAGACAGTGAGGTGCTGAAGCAGGTCTAGAGAAGGGCAATGGAGCTGGTGAATTGTCTGGAGCACAAGTGTGATGGAGAACAGCTGAGGGACCTGGGGGGGTTTAGTCTGGCGAAGAGAAGGCTCGGGGGGGACCTTATCAGTCTGTACAACTGCCTGACAGGAGGTTGTAGCGAGGTGGGAGTCAGTCTCTTCTCCCAGGTAATGAGTGATAGGACAAGAGGTAACGGCCTCAAGATGCACCAGGAGAGATTTAGATTGGATATTAGGAACAGTTTCTTCACTGAAAAGGTTGTCAAGCACAGCAGCAGGCTTCCCAGGAAAGTGATGGTCACCATCCCTGAAGATAATTAGAAGTATAGACTTGGTGCTTAGGGACATGGTTTAGTGGTAGCCTTGGCAGTGTTTAGTTAATGGTTGGACTCGATGATCTTACAGGTCTTTTCCAGCCACAATTCCGTGATTCTAGTCTATATATAAGTTGAAAAGGAGAAGAGCAAAGCCGATGGTTTATTTTTTGTTCATAAAGTAAAAAAATATCCATGCTGTGTAGTTTCTTGGTCCAAAATGTTATCTTTTCCAAGTACATATCTGATTGCTCTATGTGGAAGATGACTGTTGCTGAGTGATTCTGGGTTAATTTAGTAGCCACAAGGTGAATGTTGGCTGAAGGGGCGTGGAGACCTATGACACCTTGATATTGTAGAATAGTGTGGCTTCAGATCAGAGCACAGAATCAGTGAATTAATTTCAGGTTATAAGAATTCAGTTAATGTGATATAAACTGGGGTGTCATTGCAGATCTAGTTAGCAGCAAAGGTAGAGGCAGTACTAAAGAAGCCTGTAGTTAAGGAAGGAGAGAGTGTTGGTTACTGGTATCTCTAATATAGATAGTTCATGCAAAGGAATTAAGTTGGCTTTTTTTTTTTTGTTTTTTCCCCTCTGTTAAGATTCCTGCCTCTGCAGTTGAGATGCCTGGATCAGCGGATGTGACAGGGTTAAATGTCCAGTTTGGAGCTTTGGAGTTTGGATCAGAGCCTGCACTCCCCGAGTTTGGATCAACTTCAAGCAGTGAGAATAACAGCCAGGCAACCAACAATAGCTTGTATTCAAAATCTTTAAAGTATGTGTGAGTTCCCCTCCTGCATTCTTACATGTCTTCTTTAGGGAGTCAGGTTTGTGCCAGAAATAATCAAGGCACACTTACCATGTAGTGGGAGAGGGCAATATGATGGTTTGAAAGGCTGTTTCCTAAGGCCAGTATCCTAAAAGAAGAAATTCCTTTTTGAATGACAAATCAAAATCTTCTTGCATGTGGTCAGTGTGAAGCTGGAGAGGACACGAATGTAAATAGCGATACAATAAGCTGCCCTTTATAGAATTACTTTCTCAATTTTAATTGTCTTGATTTTCAAATTTGTTTGAGGATTTGTTCCTTACAACCCCTTTCTGCTTTTGATCCGAGAGACATGACCCTTTTACTATATGTGTGTTAATAGATTGATGATGAGAAAAGAAGCCAGGCTTTCAGTATGTTGAAGCTCTTACTGAAATAAGCAATGATAAATGTCAGCATATTAGTAACCCATTTGTTTCTTCCTTATTAATTAAAAAATTGGCTTCCGTAAAAAGCTTCATGAAGTTAATTCAGTAATACTAGTAAAAATGAGCTTTCACATTAATATCTAGTTTTATAAATTATTTAATCTGTTTAGAAAGTAAAATACTCCTGCATGTTTTAGAGAATTGTTTCCTCTTTACATAGTTCATTCTTTCAGATGTTAGAATTCTATTACAAAGGAGACTGGGACTACCAGACTTTATGGATATACTTGTTTTAGAAAGAGATATTATCGTCATTGATTTATCCTTTGAGAAGGTGGAAATAACATTACTGAAAAGTGCTTGTGTGTAAACTCTTGTTTTGGTTAGGCTGGCAGAAGAAGGTGAATGGTACTGAGTGCAGCTGATGGATTTGAAGCAGTGACTAGTGGGGATGAAACCAAATTTTTTTTCATTATTAGATTTTTCTAGTGTAAGTTGCACAGATTCGACTGCATGTGTATGGTAGTTGTAGGTAACTGTACAGGAGCTGATATTTTCATGAAGGTGTTTGAAATGTCATTTACCAAGATGATAAATAATTTTTACTTTTTCCAGTGATCCTTTGAATACCTCTTTGCCAATATCCAATACAGTACAGGAGTCCACCTACACAACCTCCGTCATCACCTCTTCCAGTCTGACCTGCTCATCCCAGAGCACTACCCCAGTAACAACTTCCTCCTATGACCAGACTTCTGTGCATAGTAGGATAGCGTACCAAAGCCCCATGGCTCCGTCTGAATCAACCCCTGTTGCAGTTACGGTGAGTGAATTTCAGAAATAAGACCCTGAAAAGGATATTCTTATCTCTTGGACTTGTGATACCCTGCTGTGTTAATACTTCTGGCCAAACCAAGTGGTATTTTTCATTACCAAGCCCACTTGGCTTTGGTTTTGCTTTTTCTGTTGTATAGCCATTTTTGGCCATACTGTAATTAGGGTGTAAGAACCCCTGATTTTATGGGTTTTGACATCTTAAATTACTGTTTGACCTTTTTTTCTTAGTAACACTTAACATGCTACTTGAGTTTGGTTCCCTCAAGCTTAGCTTTTTTTTTAAAAAAAAAAGAAAAAGAAGGAACTATCTCTGTATGTAAATATTTGCCATGGTATTTTTCCATGAATTGACAGTTTTTATCCAAAGGTATATTATTTATTAGATTGATATGGCATCTAGCCATATAAAATCCCAAACTGTTTGTGGTCCCTCCAGTGTTACTCCTCTGTAGGATTTAAACACCAGTGGGAATTAGTTTCATGTTTTATTTCAAAAAGCATAGGGATGGTCTAACCTATGACAGAGAGGATCTCTCCTGGGGGATTCAAAAGCACCTACTATCTTTGTATATGGAATATAGGTTTGTTTTAAGAGAATTTATTAAATGTTTAAGGAACTTGTCAGAGTTTGTAAGTTTATTTACTTCTGGCCTTTGTTATGTAATGGCTCAGTCACACTTGTCTTCTGCACTAGCTCGTATGTACTGGTGAGGATCAAGCATAGACTATCCACTTCTGTACTCCAGCGTTACCCAAAAACCAACTGGTGCTTCTCAAGTCTTATCTTTCAATGGAAAAAAATTGGCGTCTCTGTGTAACTTGGATAGTTAAAATTGTGAGTTGCATTAGATCAAAAGCACAACCATTTCCTATATGTTAATGCAATTCTTTCTTTCATATCGGTGTGAACCTGCAGTTTATGTTCTATACAGTACATGGGAAGGTCTCCTGCTGATGGGTGTAGTATGGGCAGTGTATGGGATTCTGTGTGTTCAGGGCACCTTGCACTTCAGACAACTATTACGTGGTTTTGTTGAAGGCAGTATAAAATACGATTTTCTGCCTTTTTTTGTCTTTCAATCTAGAATGAATATATTTGCATGAAGCATGTTCGATGTGTGATTCAGTCTGAAAATTTAGTATGCTTCTAAGATGATTTATTGATTTCTTCTTTGTTTACAGAATGGGCACAGTGGTGTTAGAACACAGGCTACTCTTGACAGTAAGTTTACAAAGCTTGGTTGCGCAAAGGACTTTCTGATCTTTCCTTATTACTTGCTGAGCACACAACTGTAGCAGTGACATCTGGTTTAAGGTTTTCTATTGTTCTCCCTGACTAATTCTTGGCTGACCTATTTGAGTTTCTTTTGTGCTTGCACATAGTACAGTGCTTGCTTCTTGACTTTCAGTCAAGAATTATTAGCAGCCCTAATAAATCTACAAACCTAAGCAGTCTTAAAGAAGCTGCTTTGCTGCTGCTTTTCCTTTTAAATTTACCTGCCAAAATTATTTACTATAAAATGAAAAAATACTTAATTTCTTAGCAGTTCCTCCAGTTCTCAGTTGGGAAGTTGCAAGTAGCGTTTAGCTATAATGAAACAGTCTCAATCTTTGAGTGCACCTCTCAGTGGGTATAGTGCTACTTATGCCCTATAACTCATCCAGTGTGTTCCCTGTGCCAGGTAGCTTGCTGCCTTGCACTGGAGTAACACCACCCCAGTACTGGCTCTGATACAGGCACAACTGTTAACCTTCATTTTGGTCTGTTTCTAATGTGGTATTTTACTTGTAGCACTCCTACAGCTCTCCTCCTGAAGTTAAAATAATTAAAGTGTAGTATTTCCTTTTCTGACCTTTATGTGCTACTCTATGGAAGTTTCCAAGGGCAGCAGTCTGAATAAACATCTTTTAGTATACCAGCACTTCAATTTCAGGTTTGTCCTTCTCTTAAGCATCTCTTCAGGTAGGTCATTAGCGGGGCTGCCTTTTTTTTTTTATACTTCTGAGTAGAAAGAAGTTGAGTATTCAGACCTGTAAACAGTGCCAAGTCCAATTTAAATGAGTGGGAAGAGTATATGTGCCCTAAGAGTTACCACTTAAAATATTGTTATATATAAAGACAACTTCTGAAGTGGAAAACTTTCCTACTCGCATGTACAGAATTAATAAACAATTTATAAAATTCACTACAGGACTTGTCATTTTGCTATGGAAAATAAAAATCTGCTAATTCCTAGTATTTTTTTTTTTTTAGTTATTCTGTGATGGCTCTATTAGTCCCTTTTTCTATGCCAGTTTTCTTTTGAAAAAACTTTTTTTTTTTTTTCTGTATCTCAACCTCAGAAACTGAAATCAGTCTTCTTCCATGTATTTATTTCATGCATCCAAATCAATCAGTTTCCTTCTCTGTTGTCAGTTACTCTCCTGCTTACAGCCATGGCAAGGACCTTTTGATTTCTGTTTGTTCTGGCTAAATGACCAAATCCAGCAACCTGACCTGGATCATTTAGTCAGAACAATAATGTGAACAATCTGGGTAGAGAACCTTCCAAGTGTATGTTTGACTCCTCTTTGGTGACCGTTCTAAAACTGTCTTTACATATACTGCCGGTTGGTGATTCACTGGGTAGTGGTCTCTGTTGTGCTGTGGAAGCATGGCCCTGCCTTCTGCAGGGCTCAGCTCTCTTTCTGGGTTTTTTTGATGGGTGGGTGCCTTTGAATCTTCGAACTTTGTATTGTTTTTGCAGGACAAGATGCAAATGTAGAAACTGGGAGTTAATGTTGTGCTATAAAGTTGTTCAGTATCTTATTACAGTACAGTGGTCCTTTGGAAAGGCACACCTGTGGTAAACAAATTTTACTCTGTGTAGCCAAAAATCTAATATTGAAGCTAAACACTTTTTGATATATTAGGTCAAATAAAGTAAGTCAGTATTTGACAACTCTTTAGCCATTAAAAGTCCTTAATGCTGTGCTCGATTTTGGCCTTTTATTGTAGCTGGTTTTATTCTACTGCATTACACATTCGGCTGAGTACTCCAAATGGTTAAGTGCCTTTGTGCTACAGGGACATGGGTCTTGATCATCAAAGATGCTGTGTAGGTTGCAGTGAAGAAGCAGAGGTGTAGGTAAAAGCAGATATTTGAAAAGCTCAAATTACTTTTGTTTACACAACCAAATCCAAGGTATTTTAAAATGAGGATTGACTTGTGAGCGAAAGCTAGTAATCCCGATAGTGGGAGATGAAGTACAGAAGACTATAGTTTACTACAGGTGTAATAGTGAAAATTATTAATCTGTTGTAGGCAAACAGCTTAAAGGGAAAAAGCAATAGCTCTGTTGCTGTTTGATTTTTCTTTAATAGCCAGATTGCTTGATGCTGGTACTTAAGGGTCAGGTTTTTGTAAACCAAGAGGAGAATACTGTTGTGTTCCTGAATCTAGGCTGGGACATCAGGTATGCTGGAATTTGTCTTTTAATGCCTTTTTTTAAAATTTGTTACAGCTACATCATCAGTTCCAGCGCCTAAGACAGAGCCTCCTCCCTCACTACCTTCTGCTGGTTCTCTGCCTAGTGTGGTATCCACCACTGCCTCGCTTTTGCCTTCAGCATCGCAGCACGTGGCGACATTGCCCAGCTTGCCCCAGTCTGGTGATTTGGCCAGCTGCTCACTTTCCCAGTTAAGCAGGTACAGCAGGAATTGTGATAAACTGAAAGGGTTTCTGTTCTGGAGAAAGAACAGACATAAGGGTGATTGTGTAAGGGGGGCTGTCAGACACCAGGATCCCCTTTTCTAACACTAACTAGGAGAGAGATCTAAGAGAGACCAGGATATTTCTGGTTTCAAAGAATCAGCTTTGGGCTGCTTTCTAATGATAGAGAAACACCTGATGCCCTCAAGTTTTTGTGGTATATAAACAACTTTGTGTTTCAAGGGGCTCTTGCTTCAATCATGCCAGCTAAATTGATTCCCCCAGTTTACTTTCCCTACTTCATCCACAGTGCCTGATGTTTGTTTAGTGTCATATGTTTGATATCATTCTGTAACAGTTTACTTCCTGGTTAATTTTGAAATATTGTAGTTTCATTTATATTTGTATTTCTTAAAATTAAAACCCAGAAATAATTCCACAGGGAATGTGGGTGGGTTTGTTTGTTTTTCTAAGACATTTCCTTAAGACGGAATGATTGCTGGGTCGGAACAATCCCAGGCACAGCTACAGGTTGGGCAGAGAAGAGATTCAGAGCAGCCCTGTGGAGAAAGACTTGGGGGTGTTGGTGGATGAGAAAATGAACATGGGCCAGCAGTGTGCACTTGCAGCCCAGAAAGCCAACTGTATCCTGGGCTGCATCAAAAGGAGAGTGACCAACAGGTCGAAGGAGGTGATCCTGCCCCTCTACTCTGCTTTTGTAAGACCTCACCTGGAATACTGTGTGCAGTTCTGGTGTCCTCAACATCAAAAGGACATGGAACTGTTGGAACAAGTCCAGAGGAGGGCCACGAGGATGATCAGGGGACTGGAGCACCTCCTGTATGAAGACAGGCTGAGGAAGTTGGGGCTGTTCAGCCTGGAGAAGAGAAGCTGCGTGGAGACCTCATAGCAGCTTCCAGTATCTGAAGGGGGCCTATAGGGATGCTGGGGAGGTACTGTTCATTAGAGACTGTAATGACAGGAAAAGGGATAACGACTTAAAACTTAAACAAGGGAAGTTTAGATTGGATATGAGGAGGAAATTCTTTCTTGTTAGGGTGGTGAGGCACTGGAATGGGTTGCCCAGGGAGGTTGTGAATGTTCTGTTCCTGGCAGAGTTCAAGACCAGGTTGGACGAAGCCTTGGGTGATATGATTTAGTGTAAGGTGTCCCTGCCCATGGCAGGGGGGTTGGAACTTGATGATCTTAAGGTCCTTTCCAACCCTAACTATTCTATGATTCTATGATTCTAAGACACTTCAAAATACCAGATTGGTGTCCTGGAAGTGCATCCAGCACAGCCTATCTCATTTGTGCTATCCATCCGATTTACCTCAGTGCTTATTACATGAGCTTCATCCTCAGGCAGGTGACACCCTGAGGATGTACTGGTTGAGCTGTATTTTTAATGCTCACCTTCATAGTGTATTTGTTAATGTAAGAAACTAATTTGGTGGGGTAACAAGATTTTTTTGCCTGTTTCACAACTAGGACATCGTTGATTCAATACACTAGTGCTTTCTATTTAATAAAATGCTAAATACGTCAAATAACAAGAATTATTCCATTCACATTAATATCATGTCCCCACATTTGTTTGTTGAAAAGCTGTAAACATTGGTAGATATTTTAAATGGAAGGGTAATGCTTCTGGGCAGATAACAAGTGCCATGAAAAGATGGTGCCTGAATTCTAAGCATGCCTGATTTGGTTGTGCTGGTGGCTGTTGTATGTGTCTCTACCATAGGTCAGAAACTGAATTAAGGCTTATTAGAAGAGCTGGGGAGAGCGGTGAAGGAGTGGTTTAAAACTGCATGTTGGACTGAACTATTTCTTTCCTTGCTGCCTGAAGTGATGTCATTGTAATTCTTGCAGATGGGGAGCAGTCTTAGAAAGTGGCAGTAGCATTAATCTATGAAACTGCCGAGATTTATTCTGGTCCCACACCTTGAAAAACAGCCAGAAGTGTTTGCCCTTAAATTAGGGTATATACTTTAGCCTGCAATTTTGTTACAAAAACTGATGTATTTTCTTGTAGCTATTTCCATAGAGAATACTTAAGTATTTGTTATGATTAGGATTTTCATGCCTCTGATTCAACATGAGGAGGAGTTTCTTGGGCACCAAACCATATGTATTTTTTATGGCTTTGGTTTGCCTTTGGTCAGAGTTAATTATATTTATTCCATACTGTACATTAAATTATGTTCTTTACCTCAAATGTAAAGTGTAAGTTTTATCAGTGTAAATGTTTAAGAACCAGTGTCAGTCACCTTTCAGGGAGACACTTAAAGGCCTTGGGATTACAGATGAATGTTGGTGGTGCCAGAAGTTCACAGGCTTTCTCAGATAGGGGAAAAAAATGTGGTATTAAAGTTTTGAGTGGTTGAACTAAACTTATGCAGGTTAAAATGTGAGAAAAAACATAATAAAACAAAGCACTACCTCACCTAATTAATACCTGTGCCCTATGGCAGGCAGCAGCAGGTGCTTAGGAAAAGAATGAGACACAAACTTTGTGTTCTGTATACCTTCTGAGGATTTTAAGTGTCTTGGTGGTGTTGCTATATAATTCCTGAAGCAACTGTTGTTTTCTAAAAATATAGTGAATTGATAGATACAAATTATTGGAGTTTCAGATGTTTCTTGTTTATAGCATTTGTCTCTGTTCTTCAACTTTTTTTTTTTAAGTAGTAGAATACTAATTTAAAGGAAAAAATGTCTGTAGCGGTGTGTATATATGCACAATTTTCTCTAATACCCTAAGGTGTGTTTATGTGTACACGTATCTACAATTTTAGTTCTTTTAACTAATATCCTACTACCTACTCGATGTTTACATATAAATATATGTTCATATATAAAAATATATATATATATATATATAAACAGTTCTAGAAAAAAATAATTTTAGTAATCCTTTGCGATTTTTTTATAGCTCCCTTTCCAATCATCAGAGCAGCCTCTCCCCTGCCTCAGTGTTGTCTTCAGGTGCATCACATGTGGTAAGACCTATTTGGGTTTCAACAGATGTTTGGCATATGGTCAATTTATCTGATTATTAAGACCTTCTCTCTTAAAGTTCATTGTGTCCCACCACCCGCCGAACCAAAACAAGAGCCTTGTCTTAGGGAATAAGGACTGCCAGCCCTCTAGTGGTAAAAAAGTCTTTACCACTTTTACACAGTATCACAGTATGCTAGAGATTGGAAGGGACCTCGAAAGATCATCTAGTCCAATCCCCCTGCCGGAGCAGGAACACCTAGATAATGTTACACAGGAATGTGTCCAGGTGAGTTTTGAATGTCTCCAGGGAAGGAGACTCCACAACCTCCCTGGGCAGCCTGTTCCAGTGTTCCGTCACCCTCACTGAGAAGAAGTTTCTTCTCAAGTTTAAGTGGAACCTCTTGTGTTCCAGTTTGTACCCATTACCCCTTGTCCTATCATTGTTTGCCACTGAGTAGAGCCTGGCTCCATCCTCGTGACACTCCCCCTTTATATATTTATAGACACTTATAAGGTCTCCCCTCAGTCTCCTCTTCTCCAAACTATAGAGACCCAGCTCCTTCAGCCTTTCCTCATAAGGGAAATGCTCCACTCCCCTAATCATCTTAGTTGCCCTGCGCTGGACTCTCTCCAGCAGCTCCCTGTCCTTCTTGAACTGAGGGGCCCAGAACTGGACACAATATTCCAGATGGGGTCTCACCAGGGCAGAGTAGAGGGGAAGGAGGACCTCTCTCGACCTACTAACCACCCCCTTCTAATACACCCCAGGATGCCATTGGCCTTCTTGGCCACAAGGGCACAGTGTTGGCTCATGGTCATCCTGTCGTCCACTAGGACCCCCAGGTCCCTCTCCCCTACACTGCTCTCTAACAGGTCGTTTCCCAACCTGTACTGGAACCTGGGGTTGTTCCTGCCCAGATGCAGGACTCTACACTTTCCCTTGTTATACTTCATCAAGTTATTCCCTGCCCAACTCTCCAGCCTGTCCAGGTCTCGCTGGATGGCAGCACAGCCTTCTGGCGTGTCAGCCACTCCTCCCAGCTTAGTGTCATCAGCAAACTTGCTGATAGTACACTCAATTCCCTCATCTAAATCATTGATGAATATATTAAATAATACTGGTCCCAGTACTGACCCTTGAGGCACTCCACTAGTTACAGGCCTCCAACTAGACTCCGCCCCATAGACTACAACTCTCTGGCTTCTCTCCTTCAGCCAGTTCACAGTCCACCTCACTACCTGATCATCCAGACCACACTTCCTCAATTTAGCTGTGAGGATGCTGTGGGAGACTGTGTCAAATGCTTTGCTGAGGTCAAGGTAGACCACATCCACCGCTCTGCCATCATCCATCCACCGTGTTATTTCCTCATAAAAGGCTAAGAGATTGGTCAAACATGATTTCCCCTTGGTGAAGCCATGTTGACTGCCCCTCATAACCCTCTTATCCTTGATATGCCTTAAGATGGCACCAAGGATAAGGCGTTCCATCACTTTCCCAGGGATGGAGGTGAGGCTGACCGGTCTATAGTTACCCAGGTCCTCCTTCTTGCCCTTTTTGAAGACTGGAGTGACATTTGCTTTTCTCCAGTCCTCAGGCACCTCTCCCGTTTCCCAAGACTTGGTAAAGATGATGGAGAGTGGTCTAGCAATGACTTCCGCCAGTTCCCTCAGCACCCGCGGGTGCATCCCATCTGGACCCATGGGTTTATGGATGTCCAGATTGCTCAACTGATCTCTAACCCATTCCTCATCAACTAAGGCAAACCGCTCCGTCGACCTCACTTCATCTAAGGTCTCAGGGGCACAGGGCTCTTCAGGACTGCCTGCAGCAGAGTAGACAGAGACAAAGAAGGCATTCAGTAACTCTGCCATCTCTGTATCTTCTGTCACCAGGGCACCCATCCCGTTCATCAGTGGGCCTACATTGCCCCTGGTGTTAGTTTTATCTGCCATGTATTTCAAAAAGCTCTTTTTGCTGTCCTTGACCCTTCTCACCAGGTTTAATTCTAAGGAGGCCTTAGTCCTCCTAGCTGCCTTCCTACATCCTCTAGCAGCAGCCTTATATTCCTCCCAAGTGGCCAGCCCCTCCTTCCATGACCTGTAAACTCTCCTCTTCCACTTGAGCATACCCAGCAATTCCCTATTCAGCCACGAAGGTCTCCTGGCCCTCTTCCTTGACTTCCTACGTGTCGGGATGCTCCGATCTTGAGCTCGGAAAAAGCAGTCCTTGAATGTCAACCAACTGTCTTGGGCCCCTTTACCTTCAAACAGCCTTGCCCATGGGATTTTCCCCAGCAATTGCCTGAAAAGGCCAAAGTTTGCCCTGCTAAAGTCCAGGGTTGCAATTCTACTTGCTATTCTACTAGTCCTACCACACAAGATCCTGAACTCCGCCATCTCGTGGTCGCTGCAACCAAGGCAGCCCTCAACCCTTACTGCTTCAACCAGATCTTCCTTGTTAGTGAGGATGAGATCCAGCAGCGCTCCTCTCCTGGTTGGCTCATCCACCATTTGCAGGAGGAAGTTATCATCCATACACTGGAGGAACCTCCTGGACTGTGGCTGGGTTGCCGAGTGGTCCTTCCAGCAAACATCAGGGAAGTTAAAATCCCCCACGACGACCACGGCCTGTGACTGTGAGGCCGCTCTCAGCTGCCTGTAGAAGGCCTCGTCAACTTCCTCACCCTGATCTGGTGGTCTGTAACAGACACCCACAACAGTATCGCCCCTGCCAGCCTGCCCCTTCATTCTCACCCACAGACTCAACTCGCTCGTCATCTCTTCCTGGACAGAACTCGGTGCATTGTAGTTCCTCCCGCACATAAAGAGCAACCCCACCACCCCGCCTGGCTGGCCTGTCTTTCCTGAAAAGGACATAGCCCTCCATGACTATATTCCAGTCATGTGAGCTGTCCCACCACGTCTCTGTAATTGCCACCAGATCATAGTCTCCTGACTTAACACAGGTTTCCAACTCCTCCTGCTTATTTCCCATGCTGCTCGCATTGGTGTACAGACATTCCAGGGAGCGAGCTGAGCACACCGATTTCACCCTAGGATTATAGGAGGCCTCCCAGTCTTCATCAATTCTGGAGTGCTGCCCCACTGGGGCAAGCCCAGCTACAACCCCATCCCCCTTTGAATCTAGTTTAAAGCTCTCCAAATGAGCCCTGCTAATTCGTGCCCCAGCATCCTTTTGCCTCTGTGAGATAAACCTTTCCCACACGCCATTGTCCAGACTGGTGCCCTATAAAACCAGCTGTTATCAAAGAATCCAAAGCCCTGCCTGCAGCACCAGTCTCGAAGCCAGTCGTTTATGAACTGAATCTTCCCATTCCTTCCCACATCATCAGTGGAAGATGGAAGGAGTGAGGAGAAGATCACTTGAGCCCCAGACTCTTTCACCATCTGCCCCAAGGCCCTGTAGTCTTTCTTCATCCCCCTCAGACTGCAGGAAGCAGTTTCCCCCTCACCTGTCTGGAAGACCAGCAGCGGGTAGTAGTCTGTTGGATGCACCAGGTTGGGGAGCGCCCTAGTGATATCCCTGATCCGGGCTCCAGGCAGACTACACGCTTCTCTTTAATTTGTATTAGATCAGGAATGGCTGTTACAGACTTGCCAGTTACACAACTGCAGATGAAAACTTCGTGCCAGCAAGGGGGAATGGAACAAAGAAATAATTTCTTGCAGTAAATACACTGGGGAGGGGAATAAATCTTTAGAAGTGGCTGTCTGAAACTGCTTCAAAAACGTGGACTGTTTTTGTCTAGCAATCTGCACTCCAGAGGTTAGCTGGCAAAATGCAGGTGGTGGCATGATACATGTCAAGACGACTGTCTCATGACAGATGATTTTGAGTTTACCATGTGGCATTGTTGTCACCTGTCTATTTAATGCATTTGTTTCAAATGGCAGTGAACACAGTGCTATAGATGAGGTTCCACAAACAAAGGTCAGAAACACAGCCTTTTTCTGTGATGGGGTACTTCTGTACAATTCCATTTGGGGTCTGCAGATAGGTTATTACTTGTCTTTGTGCCTGTATTTTGGTTTGTAATGCTTCATCCCTATGGAGTATGTAACTTGAAAGTTCACACTTAATCAAGCATCCTTTCTGTTGTCAAGAGTTATTTTGGCTTGTGTGTGTTGATGACACTGTTTTGCAAGTGTGATCAGCTTACAGCTGAGGCACTCTTTTATCCTCATTTGTTCCTGCAGTACATCTGCTCTGAGCTTGTTTACCACACTGACTCTGTGTGGGGCACTGCAGTTTTAATCTTCTAAATTCCACAAGTGCATTTGGAAACAAATACAATCTTTTGAAAGAATATAGGAGTTTATTTGTCGTAATAAGTACTAGCTTAAAGGAGTCTACAGACGAAGGGCAAGATATGATGTGGTGGAGTGACGTTTGAATTACTATGGAATAATTTTGTGATGATGTAGTGATTTGAATTTAACACTAATAATTTTGTTTGAATACTTAAAATCACAAGCATGCAACTTAGTTGCTTCCTTGGTATATAGATAATGCTTATCTTTTGCATGTGCTGCTACTACTTTAAAGATTGTTGGGTTTTTTTTGATGGTTGGTCATCATCCCAGCATCTTCCACTGTGGTTTATTTGCTCTGTGATTATCATTTTTGTCTCCTTTCTAGCACACTAGTGTTGAGAACACAAGCTCGCTCCAGCCTTCAACAACCTTTTCAACTGTTTCAACCTCAGCCACTAGCACCACCTCTTCAGTTGTCAGCATGGCAAGCAGTATGAACACTACAAACAGCCTTGGCCTGAGCGTTTCCAGTGTGTCCATACCAACTGCTACTTCACGAGCAGCTCCCTTAGTGTCTTCAGGTTCGCAATATTAACAGATCGCGTGGATAGACAGAGGACTTCAGTCAGCAGGGCTGTCAGTTGAGCTTCTCATCAGCCATAACTACGCTGAGAAATCCACACTCGACTAGCGTTTTCAGCATGCTTAATTTGCTGGCTTATAAAATAAAGTTGTCTGGTTCCGTGTATTTGAAATATTTCTTAGGGTGTTATGTGGCATTTATATAGCACATTCCATCCCCAAAGAGTTTGATAAGTAGACACCAATGCAGTTCTAACTTTGGAAATCTTGGTCTAAGAGATTCACACTGTTCGTATTACACATTGTGATCACCTTTGGGCTGTGAGTTCACCTTAGGTTTAATTTCTGTCTTCTCTGTGACTCGAATTCATTTGCGAGTATCAGTATATACTGCAGTGTCCTCATTATCATATGCCACATCCCTACTGCCACATGTACGGAAAGGAAAAAAGTGTCTGGTGTCTAGGTCATTCCACAGCAAACAGTACTTCAGAAAAAGGGCCCACAGAGAGAGAAAGGTGGGGTGGCCTCTTGCACTGAAGTGGAAGCAATGATAAATTCTCTTCTGTTTCTCTGTAAGCAACTTGAAGTGCTAAATGGAAATCCTGTGGAGGGAAGTGGATGATTCAGATATTAAGATCAAGCTTACTTACAGAAGGATTTCTCATTTTTCATTCCCATACTTTGTAAATGAAGTGTGATGACTTTCCAAAGTGCCTTTTTTTTTTTTTCCTCCATTGCCTGCTTCCTAGCACTGCTTTATGGAGGCAACAGAAACTCAGTCTTCTTCTTGTTGCTATTCTCAGTTGCAGTAAGTCACCCATGAAAAATATGCTGGCAACATTTAGTGCTTTCCAGTCTGCTGCTGGTGTTAAGGGGGAATGTGTTGACAGAGCAGAAAATGAGAGAATTTGCTCTCTTAGATTGAGAACGATGCCTGAATTTTGCTTTCAGGAAAGGAGTGAGGAAGGAAGAAGTGTTTGTAATTCTTGTAATGCCCTTGGAGAAAGTAAATGACAGAATGAGACTGTTCTGTGCTGGGACTGCTTTGAGTTCTAAGTCACCTGTACTTTTCTTTCCTTGAGGCATGGTTAAACTCTTCAGCCTATTTTGAGTGTTTTCATCAACCAGCACAAAATTATTCTGCTTAGTTCTGCTAAGCTATCACAGTGCAGCCGCCAGGGCTTGTGAGCGATTTTGTCTCGATGCTGAAGCCTTATCTTCTCTAGAGGCTTGTTAAAGTATCTGTATTTTGATTCTGCAGGCAAAGCTCCCCCAAACCTGCCCCAAGGTGTACCACCCTTGTTGCATAACCAGTATATTGTGGGACCTGGAGGACTTCTGCCTGCCTACCCAGTAAGCAATTTAATTGTTCTGTCCTTGACTGCTTAACTCTTAGTGCAAGTGGGCCCTCCAGACCTGCTGCTGTCTATGCCAAGGCATTAATGTTGGCACATGTTGCACCTGGAATTGCTGTTCCAAATGCTGAAGGCTGTATGAATTATATTCTGGGGGGTAGTTACTGTTGATAGTAAACTGAAGAAGTGTCTGTACAGACCTGATCGGCTGCTGTTGAAGCTAAATGTGCATGTTGCTATGCTTTTCAGTGCTATTAGTTTTTAGGCCGTTTTAGTAGAATTACACTTGTTTAGGTTTGTGATAGTGGAGTACATTTTCTATAGTAATAGTTGAAATGTTCCATGTGTCTTGTCTGCCGTACTTTGAAAGATTGCACATAACTGCTTGGTGTCTGACCAGGATTAACACATTTTTGGTTATCTGTTATTTTGAATTGGAAACTTCATCTTTCTGTATCACACTGAATGCAAGGGGATACCATAGGTTGCTTTGTGGTCTAGTCATAAAATAACAATTCCTGCTATTCTCTGCTGCAGTTACTACTTCTAAGAAGGCTGATTCTCTTACTCCCAAGTATGAATGCCCTGTAGGTTTTTTACGTGTTGATGAAAGATGCATCTGTAGAAACAGTGTTGAAGGCGGGACAGTCAAACTCTCCTTGAAGGACTGCTCTCAGCAAGAAACATCAGAGTGACAAGCCATTTTAAGCATAGCTGAACCAGCCTTAAAATGCTACAGCACACTGTGGTGTCACAACGCAATATATAGACGTACACCTTTAAAATAGACTGGGCCTAAGTCAAACTCCTGTTTAAAGCCCCAAACTGCTCAGAGGAAAGTATTATAATGATGTTGTATTTTTATCTGTCTTTAAGCAGATTTATGGTTATGATGATCTCCAGATGCTTCAATCCAGGCTGCCAATGGTAAGTAAATGACATAATTTATTTACATTTAAACAAGTTATCTTCAGTGTTGACAAACTCGTTCATTTAGTGGTGGTTAAGACCTTATCCTTATGTTTTAAGTTCTGTTTTCTTAAATATCCACAAACAATTTCTCTGGGTGGTACAGATTGATACAGAGCAACTGTTGCATCATGCATTTGTCATCTGGAAATTCTGTAAACAGCAAGTATGGTCTGTCCTTTTGGGTGATGAAATTTTCTATTGTTGTAGCAGCAGTATGAGGTCTTCTCAAATCTAGTTGAAATCTGGGTGTTTAGTTTTCCCAACAGGTAAGGCTGAACACCAAGTACACAAATTGATAGCCAGTAGGTGCTCCTGGTGTTGGAGGTGCTCATAGGTGGAGATCTTTGTGTACGTATCATGGCAATAAATGCACGTGAGCTGCAGGAGGGGAAGTATAGGAAGTTTTCTTTCTTACCAGATCCAGAATGTATATGACATGCTAGAGACACTGAGCTCCCAGACAGGTTGACAAATGATCCTCAGCCTAGGTTGCAGAAATGCAAAGAATTTTGTTTTCAGGAAAGTAGGACAGGGATCTTGGGAGAGAAAGGCAGGTAGTATGTAACTGAGAAGTCACAAGATAAAATGATGAAGTTTATGCGGGGGGGAGGGCAAAACTGGAGCAGTAAGTTGTGATATGGAAAAGAAGTATCACTGGGTGAATGCAATAATTAAAGGTCCAGGACAGTACCGGGTCTTTCATGTGGAATCTAGGGACAACCAGAGTTAGATAGTCAAAGATGAGTCCAGGGATGTCACAGAAAAACCCTGTCCACCTGCACATCCTGAATTAAAAGAATAAAGCCACGCACATTGCTGAAGATAGCCAATGAGGCATGATCCTTGGAAGAACTGTAAGCTGCAATGAATAGCAAAGCTAGAAAAACCTTACCTTGCAAACACAACACACATGGTTACATTGGTAGGATCTTTTCTAGGATTGCTGTTCACTTCTATCAGCCTGCACTTCCCAGATGTTTCCTCATTTTCTGTTGCTCTCTGGGCAGGAGTGCTTTTCTCCACATAGGTGGGCCACGAAGTCATGCAGGGGCTGGAGCTGAGCGTGACTCTTAATGGAAATTTAAGTTCCAAGAGGGCAGCAGCTGAAAATTATTGATGTTCTATATATGTAGGGAGAGCAAATGGAAAGAAATAAGTTAATGGGAAATGCATAATCTAAAATAAAGACAGCAAAGCAGCAGAAGAAAAGATCCTTAACCTCTTCATTAAGAGAAAGGATGAACTAGAGAAAATGTAGGATAGATGTTGTTAGTGTGGCTGTATATAACACTAAGTTCTACAGTATCTGGAAACCAGGTTCCTGGAGGATGGTGCTGCACTCTTTTCAGTGGTGCCCAGCAACAGGACAACGAGCAAGGGTCATAAACCAAAACGAAGAGGTTACACCACAAGAGAAGGCAGACCATCTTTATGCTGAAGGTTGTAGACCACTGTAGCAGGCTGCCCAGGGGGTACTGGAGTCTGCTTCTCTGCAAACATTCCAAACCCGCCTGGATGCATCCCTGTGTAACCTGCTTCAGGTGGCCATCGCTTGGCAGAAGGTTGTACTGGATGATCTCCATAGATCCCTCCCAAAAGTAGTGATTCAGTGATTCTGTGATTGTGAGTTCTGCAAGCTTTTGGAGCAGGGAAACGCATGTGTGGTGCTGGTGGTGGTGTCAGGGCATTGTCGGGGGCTGGAAGCCACGGTGATGTCGGGCAGTGTTATGTTGTTGCTTGCTGTGGTTGGGGTGCTGGAACATGCAGGATGATGTGGGGTGCTGGAAGGTGCGGGATGATGTGGCGTTGCCAGGAGCCATCAGTGCAGGAGGCAGGGCCGTTGTGGATGTGCATGGCTGGGTCCTTGTGCGTGTTGCCCTACAAGAGTCGGTGCTGCAGGTCAGCTGTCAAGCAGCACAGGGAGAGAGTTGTGACTGATGGGGGAGGAGGCCAGAGTAGCCGAAGGTGGCCTAATGCAAGGGCTCTGTGCCATGCCTGCATGCCTGTGCTTCCTAGCGGCATGGCACGGCTTGGGCTGGGTTGGGAGTGACTTTGCCAGTTTTCTGCGTTGGAGCCGCCGAGCGGTGAGCAGGGCCCCCTTCCAGCAGACGAGGTGTCTCTGGGCCATGAGCAGCCCGAGTTGGAATGTTTGCAGGGACGGGGCATCTCCCATTTCTCTGAGCAACCTGTTGGAGTTTTTTAGCAGCGTCATGGTAAATAGCGTCATTTTTGTAGCTCTTGTTAGCGTGAAAGCCTTGCTCCTCGTCCGATGGCGACAGGCTGTATTCAGAGGTGTGTCCCCATGGTTCTCGTAAGCCCCTTAAAGGCCACTGGCACTTCTCTCTGGAGTCTTCTCTTGTGCGCAAGCCCAACTCTCAACCTCTCCTGCTCAGAGCTGTGTTCCAAGCCTGTGGTGGTGTTTGCGCTCCTGCCACGGGAGCGGCACGAGAGGTCTGTACGTTGCGTGTAGTGAATAGGCGAGAGGCGGTGATCCTCACTGGGTCTGAAGCGGGCTGGGTGGGGGAAGACATTGGGGACGCAAATGCCTGAGAATTGCTTCTGCAGAGGATGACTGAACTCTGTCAAAGGCTTTCCAAAGGTGTTGGGAAGTGCCTCTTTGGAGAGGTGTGAAGTGGAAGTGAGGGCATGGGGTGTGCAGATCCCTGTTTGGAGCAAGGCTTGGAGTAGGTGTTGGGGAGAAGCGGCCTCCCCCTGGCCGAAGGAGAGGTTGGTCCGCTTGTGAGAAGAGAAGCAGACTGAATTACTGAATGCCTTGTTTTCCTCAGTCTTTATCCCTAAGGGTGGCCCTTAGGAGTCTGTGACCTCAGAGCTTCACCACAGACCAAGCAGAGGTTGGTGCGCTTGTGAGAAGAGAAGCAGTGGCGGCTTTCGTCAAGAGGTCTTTATTTGGTGTGAATAAATAGGTGAATAAATAGGTGGCATCGTGTGTGCCAATAAATAGAGCAGGGGTGTCGGGGAGCAGCGGGCGCAGGAGAGACGCGGGGTCAGGGCGTCTCTTGCGGCGGCTGTGTCGGAGGGTGCTGTAGGCCCGAGGCGGGTGCGCGCGGGCGCTGCCCCGGTGTTGCTGGTGTCGGGGCGGTGCGGGAGCGTGGGGTCGCTGGGCTAATTGGGCACGGTGCGGGTGAGGTTGTGCAGGTGCTGGAAGCAGAGGCGAGCTTCGAGGCGGACGTGGTCCCAGGCGCAGGCGCTGTGGTTGTGGGTGCGCAGGAAGTCCTGGATGTGTCGGAAGTATTTGTTGATGGTGAGCAGCGGGCTGCGAGGCCCTTGTCCCGGGAAGAGCGTGGCGTTGTCCGTCAGGCAGTGCTGGAGGCGCTGGATGCGGTGCTGGAGGCTGTTGAGGAGCTGGTGGCGTGGCTCGTTGTGCCAGTGCTGGGGGGTGGTGGGGCTGCTGAGGGTGTGGAAGAGGTGCTGGAGGATGCGGAGGGCGGTGGCGGCGGCTTGCTGCGGGTGGCTGATGTGCAGGAGGGTGTCGGGGAAGAGGGGCGCCTGCTGGTGTTGGCAGGGCGGTGTGGGGCTGGGAGCCATGGCCTGGAGGAGCTGGAGGCTGCGCCAGGGGAAGGTGTCATCGCGGGCAGGCCGGTGGTGGCAGGCGAGGCCGGTGGCGAGAGCCGTCAAGAGGAGCAGGAGCGCCGGGGCGCCGCAGCCCAGGTGGGGCTGTGCGGTTGCGGGCGTAGGCATGGTGGGGCTGTGGGTGCTGCCTGGGGGGTGCTGGGCAGGAGCGTGCCGCGTCTCGGTGGTGGTGCGGGTGGGCGCTGTGCTGGGGGTTCTGCCGGGTGGCAGCTTTATGTGGTGCCACCGCGGCTTCCCCTTCCTCGCTTTCCGCTTGCGGCCGCTTGCCGGTTGTGGTTTCCATTTTGGGCTGGGGTCTGTGCTGCTCCTGGGGAAGAGCCTTTTCTGGGGTGTCTGTGGGTGGGGAAGTCCTTGGCCGTGCTTTGTGGTTGTGTTTGGGTTGGTGCCGGTTATGGCGGCAGGGGTTTTGATGTAGCGGTTCGTGGAGGCGGGAAAGCTCAGGGGCAGCCACATGTGGGGCGCTTGTGCTGCTGGTGAGTTTTTTGTGGTTTCTGCTTTTCCTCTTTGTCCCTGTCTCTTTGCAGTTGTGTTGTGCTGGATTTCCCTTCCTGCCCAATTCCCTTTTCCTTTTGTTGGGCTGTAGTAGTGGTTGCGGGGTTTTGGTTTTGGTACTGTTTTGTGTGGGATGACATCATTGTATTCAGTGATGACATCATTGCTTATTCTCTTTTTTGGGTAAATTGTGCCATTTCTTTGTTTCTCTCCGATTTTGTTTTTTATCACTGGTTGTGCATCATTTCTATCTTCTGTAAAATGTTTTTTTTCAGTGATGTCTTTTTTTCTGGAGGTCCTGTGTGACTTCTTGTGCTGAGGCTTGGCATCAGAGGTGGTTGTCGGTGGCCTTGTGAGTTGAAATGTCCTTTGTGCTGAAAGGCCCTTGCTGAGGGATGGGGTGGCTAGGAGTGCTCTGGGTAAGCTGTGACATTGTCTCACCGCCTTCGTGGTGAAGAATTACTGGAGGTGGAAAAGAGGGCAATCCAACTGGGAGATCAAAAAGGACCATTGTCACTGTATGCAGAGGTAGAACGAGGAAGGCGAAGGTGCACTTGGGACTGAGCCTTGCGAAAGACGTCAGTACAGCAAGAAGGGCTTCTTCGTATATATCAGCAGGGAAAGGAAGGTAAGAGCTGAAGGCCAGAGAAAGTAAGCTTTCACCCCCTGGTTGCAGAGAGTTGAGTTATGGATAGGCTGGACAGACTCAACGCCCATAAACCCCTGGGCCCTGAGAGGATGTCGCCAAAGGTGCTGAGGGAGCTGGCAGATGTTGTTCTGCTGCCTTCCTCATCCTTGGATACGCGTGGAGAATGGGAGAGGTGTCCAAGGAGTGAAGGAAGGCCAACGTCACTCCATCATCAGCGAGGGAAAGGAAGAGGACGCGGGAAACCGTTAGCCAGTCGTTCTGATCTCCATCCCTGGAAAGGTGATGGAATAGGTCCTTCGGGTGGTCAGAACCAAGGATGTTAAAGGAAAGAAGTCCCTGAGGAGTGGTCAGCATGGATTCACCAAGGGTAGATCTTGCTTGGCCAAACTCAGAGCCTTTTACAATGACAGGGCACGATGGGTTTACAAGGGGAGAGCAGTGCATGTTATGAGCCTTTACTTATGGAATCATAGAATCATGAGGGTTGGAAAGGACCTTAAGATCATCTAGTTCCAACCCCCCTGCTGTGGGCAGGGACACCTTACGCTAAATCGTATCACTTCCGCAAGGCTTTTGGCAATGTCTCCAATAAAACCCTCGTAGGTGAGGTCAGGAGTGTAGGTTAAATGAACGGACAGCGAGATGGGCTGAGGACTGTCTTGAATGGCAGAGCTGAGAGCACTGTGATCAACAGAGTAGAATACAATTGGAGGCCTGCAGTCGGTGGGGGTTGTCAGGGACCAAAACGGGGTCTGGTCTAATTCAACTTTTTAATCAGTGCAGTGAGTGAAGGGCTAAAGTGACACCTCAGCAAGTTTGTGGCTGATGAGAAACTGGTGGCAGTGGCTGATGCATCTGAAGGCTGTGCTGGCATTCAGTAGTATGTGCACAGGCTGGAGAACTGGGCAGACAAAAACCTACAGAGGTTTCAGAGGGCAAGTTAAGGGCACTGCGTCTTGAGCTTCACCACAGACCAAGCAGAGGTTGGTGCGCTTGTGAGAAGAGAAGCAGTGGCGGCTTTCGTCAAGAGGTCTTTATTTGGTGTGAATAAATAGGTGAATAAATAGGTGGCATCGTGTGTGCCAATAAATAGAGCAGGGGTGTCGGGGAGCAGCGGGCGCAGGAGAGACGCGGGGTCAGGGCGTCTCTTGCGGCGGCTGTGTCGGAGGGTGCTGTAGGCCCGAGGCGGGTGCGCGCGGGCGCTGCCCCGGTGTTGCTGGTGTCGGGGCGGTGCGGGAGCGTGGGGTCGCTGGGCTAATTGGGCACGGTGCGGGTGAGGTTGTGCAGGTGCTGGAAGCAGAGGCGAGCTTCGAGGCGGACGTGGTCCCAGGCGCAGGCGCTGTGGTTGTGGGTGCGCAGGAAGTCCTGGATGTGTCGGAAGTATTTGTTGATGGTGAGCAGCGGGCTGCGAGGCCCTTGTCCCGGGAAGAGCGTGGCGTTGTCCGTCAGGCAGTGCTGGAGGCGCTGGATGCGGTGCTGGAGGCTGTTGAGGAGCTGGTGGCGTGGCTCGTTGTGCCAGTGCTGGGGGGTGGTGGGGCTGCTGAGGGTGTGGAAGAGGTGCTGGAGGATGCGGAGGGCGGTGGCGGCGGCTTGCTGCGGGTGGCTGATGTGCAGGAGGGTGGGGGAAGAGGGGCGCCTGCTGGTGTTGGCAGGGCGGTGTGGGGCTGGGAGCCATGGCCTGGAGGAGCTGGAGGCTGCGCCAGGGGAAGGTGTCATCGCGGGCAGGCCGGTGGTGGCAGGCGAGGCCGGTGGCGAGAGCCGTCAAGAGGAGCAGGAGCGCCGGGGCGCCGCAGCCCAGGTGGGGCTGTGCGGTTGCGGGCGTAGGCATGGTGGGGCTGTGGGTGCTGCCTGGGGGGTGCTGGGCAGGAGCGTGCCGCGTCTCGGTGGTGGTGCGGGTGGGCGCTGTGCTGGGGGTTCTGCCGGGTGGCAGCTTTATGTGGTGCCACCGCGGCTTCCCCTTCCTCGCTTTCCGCTTGCGGCCGCTTGCCGGTTGTGGTTTCCATTTTGGGCTGGGGTCTGTGCTGCTCCTGGGGAAGAGCCTTTTCTGGGGTGTCTGTGGGTGGGGAAGTCCTTGGCCGTGCTTTGTGGTTGTGTTTGGGTTGGTGCCGGTTATGGCGGCAGGGGTTTTGATGTAGCGGTTCGTGGAGGCGGGAAAGCTCAGGGGCAGCCACATGTGGGGCGCTTGTGCTGCTGGTGAGTTTTTTGTGGTTTCTGCTTTTCCTCTTTGTCCCTGTCTCTTTGCAGTTGTGTTGTGCTGGATTTCCCTTCCTGCCCAATTCCCTTTTCCTTTTGTTGGGCTGTAGTAGTGGTTGCGGGGTTTTGGTTTTGGTACTGTTTTGTGTGGGATGACATCATTGTATTCAGTGATGACATCATTGCTTATTCTCTTTTTTGGGTAAATTGTGCCATTTCTTTGTTTCTCTCCGATTTTGTTTTTTATCACTGGTTGTGCATCATTTCTATCTTCTGTAAAATGTTTTTTTTTCAGTGATGTCTTTTTTTCTGGAGGTCCTGTGTGACTTCTTGTGCTGAGGCTTGGCATCAGAGGTGGTTGTCGGTGGCCTTGTGAGTTGAAATGTCCTTTGTGCTGAAAGGCCCTTGCTGAGGGATGGGGTGGCTAGGAGTGCTCTGGGTAAGCTGTGACATTGTCTCACCGCCTTCGTGGTGAAGAATTACTGGAGGTGGAAAAGAGGGCAATCCAACTGGGAGATCAAAAAGGACCATTGTCACTGTATGCAGAGGTAGAACGAGGAAGGCGAAGGTGCACTTGGGACTGAGCCTTGCGAAAGACGTCAGTACAGCAAGAAGGGCTTCTTCGTATATATCAGCAGGGAAAGGAAGGTAAGAGCTGAAGGCCAGAGAAAGTAAGCTTTCACCCCCTGGTTGCAGAGAGTTGAGTTATGGATAGGCTGGACAGACTCAACGCCCATAAACCCCTGGGCCCTGAGAGGATGTCGCCAAAGGTGCTGAGGGAGCTGGCAGATGTTGTTCTGCTGCCTTCCTCATCCTTGGATACGCGTGGAGAATGGGAGAGGTGTCCAAGGAGTGAAGGAAGGCCAACGTCACTCCATCATCAGCGAGGGAAAGGAAGAGGACGCGGGAAACCGTTAGCCAGTCGTTCTGATCTCCATCCCTGGAAAGGTGATGGAATAGGTCCTTCGGGTGGTCAGAACCAAGGATGTTAAAGGAAAGAAGTCCCTGAGGAGTGGTCAGCATGGATTCACCAAGGGTAGATCTTGCTTGGCCAAACTCAGAGCCTTTTACAATGACAGGGCACGATGGGTTTACAAGGGGAGAGCAGTGCATGTTATGAGCCTTTACTTATGGAATCATAGAATCATGAGGGTTGGAAAGGACCTTAAGATCATCTAGTTCCAACCCCCCTGCTGTGGGCAGGGACACCTTACGCTAAATCGTATCACTTCCGCAAGGCTTTTGGCAATGTCTCCAATAAAACCCTCGTAGGTGAGGTCAGGAGTGTAGGTTAAATGAACGGACAGCGAGATGGGCTGAGGACTGTCTTGAATGGCAGAGCTGAGAGCACTGTGATCAACAGAGTAGAATACAATTGGAGGCCTGCAGTCGGTGGGGGTTGTCAGGGACCAAAACGGGGTCTGGTCTAATTCAACTTTTTAATCAGTGCAGTGAGTGAAGGGCTAAAGTGACACCTCAGCAAGTTTGTGGCTGATGAGAAACTGGTGGCAGTGGCTGATGCATCTGAAGGCTGTGCTGGCATTCAGTAGTATGTGCACAGGCTGGAGAACTGGTTGTGGTTTTTTTTTTTTTTGTTATTTGTTAAATGATGTGGTTTTTTTATCATTGTATGATCTTTGTCTGTTCAGATGTCCTTTGTGGAAGCGGTTCTCAATTCATCAGTTGAGTCCTGTTTCTGTATTGATGAAGCTTCTATAATGCCTTTGGTTTGTTTTGCCTATTTGAAAGACCTGGTTTTGGGGGACTAGCACTCTTTTCTTAACAGTTTTTTTTTTAACAATTGTGAAGATTCCGCCAGTAATAGATTCATTTGTATTCTGGTTTTGCCTGTTTTGAGGTATTTTTTTTGAGCACTATGTCTTTTTGTGGTGTGGAGCAAAATACTCTCTACAGACAAGGTTTTCTCCCGAAATTTCTAGGTTTTCTTGGTGATTTGCATTTGTATTATGTAATCCCTGATACTACTGCAGCTTCTCAGTTTCTGTGTTTGTTTTTATCTTTCTCTGTGCATCATGTCTTTTTGTTGGTTTATTTTTATTCCAGTGGTGTATTTTTCTGTGGAGGTTCCTTAGTGCATCCTTGTTCTGAGGAGAGGTCTTATCAGAGGAGGTTGCTGTGGGTTTTCCAGTGATGCTTTTGCGTATATCTCCAGGAATGGCCATCTCACAACTTCCCTGATCTGTTTTCTCATGTTCATAGAATCGCAGAATGTTTAGGTTTGAAAGGGACCTTAAAGCTCATCCAGTTCCAATCCCTGCCATGGGACACCTTCCACTAGACCAGTTTCCTCCAAGCCCTGCTTAACCTGGCCTTGAACACTGGCAGGGATTTGACAGCCATAGCTTCCTTGGGTAACCTGTGCCAGGGTCCCAGCACTCTCATAGTGAAGAATTTCGTCCTCATGTCTAATCTCAGTCTCCTCTCTGTCAGTTTAAAGCCATTCGCCTTCATCCCTAAAGGCCTTAGTAAAAATCCCATCTCCAGGTTTCTTGTAGCACCTTTAGGCACTGGAAGCTGCTCCAAGGTCTCCTTGGAGCCTTCTCTTCTCCAGGCTGAGCAAGCCCAGCTCTCTCAGCCTGGCTCCAGAGCAGAGCTGCTCCAGCTCTCAGAGAATTTCCATGGCCTCCTCTGGACTCGCTCAAGCAGCTCCATTCCCCTCTTGTGTCATTGCCCCAGACCTGGATGCAAGACAGCAGGGGGGTGTCACGAGAGCAGAGCAAAGGGGCAAGATCCTCTCCCTTGACCAGCTTCTCATGTTCCTTTTGATGCAGCGCAGCATATAGGGTTTGTTACTGGGCTGTAAGCACACACTCCCCATGTTGAGCATGTTGGTCATATTGTGCTTCTCATCAACCAACACCCCCAAGTCTTTTTCCTCAGGGCTGCTCTCAATCTATTCTCTGCCGAGCTTGTATTTATGCTTTTGTGGGGGGGTTGCAGTGCTGGTATGCTGTTCCTTGTCAAAATGTCACAGGCTTTGGTGGGTCCTGTCCATGCCTTTTTCAGGTGCATCTTGTCCGTGTTACTCTGCTTGGTGCACCTAGCAGTACTTAGGCATTGCTGTGGGGTGGTTTGTGATAGGGTCGTTGTTGGGAAGAGACTATCATGTTTTAGTAGGGGGAAAGGGTTGGGAAGGAAGAAGGTGGATGATGGGAGAGGAGGTGCACGCAGGGCAGGCATCATGTCATCTGGGCAAGCATGTGCTCCCAGGGTCTGGCATCAGCAGGAGATGCCTATGGGCTTGAAGGACCATGGTGGGTCACTGAAAGTAGGTTGCTGTTTGGAGCCTTTGGCCAGGGCAGGAGGTACTGGGGGGCTGGGCTGCAGGAGGGAGACTCATCCCTGCCTGGCTGGAGATTCCCTGTCTTTGCTTATCAGATACATGCATGATGACCACCTCTTTTTCCTTCTTTTTTGTTTTTACAAAAAATCTTTATTTGCAAGAAGGACAAAAATAAATAAATAAATAACCCATGGTCAGCTAAATAAATATATAAATAAGAGTTCTTTCATTTTTGCAAGAGTCTCTCATTGTCCATGGGGACTTCCCCCTCCATCAGTGGAGGTCACAGCCTGGATAGTCTGGATATCTCCATAGGTAATAAATATCACCCCTCTCCCATCCCCTCGTCCATAAGCATGCAGCACAGCAATCCCCTCCTGCCTCGCCAGCAGTATGAGCAGTGCGGCTGTCCCACAGCCCAGCTTTAGCCTCAATGTGGTCATGCCCATTCCCTCTCAGCGCAGGATCCTGCCTGGAGGAGCTCTGGCAACCCAGATCAATCCCAGCCCATGGCCACCGACGTTGGCTGAGGACAGGCATTTGGTGCTGGGGTTGGCAGAGCATGGGAGCAAATCAGCTTTTCATTCGCCGGAAGAGTTTGTCCAAGTGTTGGAACAAGGAGTGAACTTCAAGGCGAACGTGGTCCCAGGCGCAGGCGCTGTAGCTGTGGGCATGGAGGTAGCCATTGATGCCATGGATGTATTTGTTGATCGTGAGCAGCAGGTTGTGGGGTCCTCGGCTTCGAAAGCGTCTGACATTGCCTGACAGGCAGTGCTGGAGGCGCTGGATGCGGTGCTGGAGGCTGTTGAGGAGCTGGTGGCGTGGCTCGTTGTGCCAGTGCTGGGGGGTGGTGGGGCTGCTGAGGGTGTGGAAGAGGTGCTGGAGGATGCGGAGGGCGGTGGCGGCGGCTTGCTGCGGGTGGCTGATGTGCAGGAGGGTGTCGGGGAAGAGGGGCGCCTGCTGGTGTTGGCAGGGCGGTGTGGGGCTGGGAGCCATGGCCTGGAGGAGCTGGAGGCTGCGCCAGGGGAAGGTGTCATCGCGGGCAGGCCGGTGGTGGCAGGCGAGGCCGGTGGCGAGAGCCGTCAAGAGGAGCAGGAGCGCCGGGGCGCCGCAGCCCAGGTGGGGCTGTGCGGTTGCGGGCGTAGGCATGGTGGGGCTGTGGGTGCTGCCTGGGGGGTGCTGGGCAGGAGCGTGCCGCGTCTCGGTGGTGGTGCTGGTTGGCACTGTGCTGGGGGTTCTGCCAGGTGGCAGCCTTATATATGGCACCACTTTCCATTCATCATCACCATTCTCTAGACAGGATTTCCCTAGTTCCATTTTCAGTTTTGCTTTCTGTTTAGTTTTTCCTTAGGCCTTTTTTTTTTCTACTTGTCCAAAGTCTGAGCAGGGGTTTGCCCTGCTCTAAGGAAGGGAAGGGGGAGCTGGTTCTTTCCCATGAATGTTGTTGGGGTGCAGAGGGGTCCCATACTGCTGTGCTGTTATGGTTCAGCAGGGGACATGAAAATGTGGATTTTGGGTTGCCTTCAGGATTTCCTTTTTGTCTGTTTTGTTCATTATCTTTCTTTGCTTTTATTTTCAAGTCTCTCTGCCTATCCGTATCAATTTCTCTTATTTCATTTTTTTTCTATTTGTTTATATGAGTTAATACATGTTTTCCTTTTTTTATTGGAAATATTTTTAATGTGTCAGTCTACTTTCTCTTTTTTTTTTTTTCCTTTTCCTTTCTGTTTCCTTTTCCTTTCACTATTACATCTACAGCCTTGCTGCGGAGGAGTTTCTCCTCTCTGCAAATATCTCACAGAATATTTCTGTGGTCATCTGTCAGTTTCAGTTTTTACATTTCCCAGTCTATTTCTCTTCAGCATGTTGATATTTACAAACAAATGCATAAATGCTATTTTTCAGCTATTCATGCAGTGGTTGTGATTTCTAGATGGGGGGGGGGGGGGATTATTACATTTTGAATTTACTGTAGAAATTATACAACATTAGATGTTGCAGGAGCAGGTGGGAATATTTGTCAGGTGGTTTTCCCCCACCTGAGGGACAGTGGAAATAGTTGCAATCCTTAGACCCTGTTCTCACGAGGGTTTGGTTATATTTTGTCCAGTTTATATAGGTGAAGAATGCTAGTGTGTCATTTCCAGTTCATATCACAGAATCATAGAATGGTTTGGGTTGGAAAGTTCCTCAAGATCATCTGGTTCCAACCCCCTGCCACAGCCAGGGATGCCTCACACTAGACCATGTTGCCCCAAGGCTCTGTCCAACCTGGCCTTGAGCACTGCCAGGGATGGGGCATTTACCACTTCCTTGGGCAACCTGTGCCTGTGCCTCACCACCCTCACAGTAAAGAACTTCTTCCTTATATCTAACTTGAACTTTGCCTGTTTAAGTTTAAACCCATCACCCCTTGTCTATAGCTGCAGTCCCTGATGAAGAGTCCCTCTCCACTGAATCCTGCTCAGATGTATTCTCACATTCTGTTTTTGTTGACTTTTTCCTTGGAATGAAATGGGAGTGGTGCTTTAAGACTTCTAATGTTAATTTGGTTGTACTTTATTGAATGTTTTTTGCCAGAGTTGATTAGGTGGAATTACCTGGCAATGAAAGGATGATGAAATATGGCACTGTTTCAAGTTACAGAAAGCACCTGTAATACTTAGTCTTTGTTGGAATATTTTGTGTTCAGTGATGGAGGATAGGGTGTAGGAAATGGAGGTGAGGCACAGAAATACAGAAAGGTGGAAGGTGCTGTCAACTGTGAGAGAGCATTTGAGGTGCCAGGGAATTTGTAGAGGCAGGTATGAAGGAAGAGAATATTCTTCCTTGGGTTGGGGCAATCCCAAGCACAAATACAAGGTGGGTGGAGAATGGATTGAGAGCAGCCTGAGGAGAAGGACTTGGGAGTGTTAGATGACAAGAAGCTCCACATGACTGGGCAGTGTGCACTTGCAGCTCAGAAACCAGCAGCATGCTGGGCTGCATCAAAAGGAGCATGACCAGCAGGTCAAAGGATGTGATTCTACCCCTTTAGTGTGCTCTTGTGAGACCTCACTTGGAATACTAGGTGCGGTTCTGGGGCCCCCATCACAAGAGGGGCATACACCTGCTTGAGCAAGTCCAGATGAGGCCATGGAGATTCTCTGAGGGCTGGAGCACCTCTGCGCTGGAGACAGGCTGAGAGAGCTGGGCTGGTTCAGCCTGGAAAAGAGAAGGCTCCAGGGAGACCTTAGAGCAGCTCCAGTGCCTAAAGGCACTATACAAAAAACCTACAGTCGGCTTTTTACAAAGGCATGTAGTGACAGGACAAGGGGGAATGGCCTTAACCTGACAGAGGAGAGATTGAGATTAGACATGAGGAAGAAATTCTTCACTATGAGAGTGGTGGGATCCTGGCACAGGTTGCCCAGAGAAGCTGTGGCTGCCCCATCCCTGGCAGTGTTCAAGGCCAGGCTGGATGTGGCTTGGAGCAACCTGGTCTAGTGGAAGGTGTCCCTGCATGTGGCAGGGGGTTGGAACTGGATGAGCTTTAAGGTCCTTTACAACCCAAACCATTCCGTGATTTTCAGTGTTGGAGATGTGTGGAAATGGTTATATCTCAACGTATCAGAGGTGATGAGGAGTAAACAGTAAGAATTAAAAGAAAAATGCATAGTAGAGTACTAGCCCCGTAGCAAAGGGCTAACTTTTCTCTTTTTCTCCCAAATTGAGGCAAAATGCCACTTCATTTTTGCTGACATGTGCTGTGATCTTGGAGTGCAGGCTTTCTAGGGTGAGGCCTTTCTTACTTTCCTGTAGAAGACCTAGAAGAATGATCTGAGGCAGTGGTCTACACCTTTTTTGATTGCACACCCCATCAGTTATAAATTTCTGAGCACTCATCCCCAATATATTTTTATTTCTGAATTACATACCTATGATACTGTGCTAATCTGACTGTTATAAAGCATACACAAAAATAAAAGTTAAAAAAGGATTGAAGGTTAAACAAGCACTATTTTTTTTTCATTATGTTGTTTTATTTTATTAACGGTACCAAACCCAATTTCTTCATGCGCCCCAATGGATTGTCTTGCACATCCCACTTTGGAGAGTTCTTGTCGTGGTTTAAACCCAGCTGGTAACTCAAAACCATGCAGCCACTTGCTCACTGCCCCCCTTCCTCCCCCCACTCCCAGAGGGATAGGGAGGAGAATCAAAAGAATGTAACCACAGGCTGAGATAAGAGCAGTCCAGTAACTAAGGTATAACACAAACCACTACTGCTACCATCAATAATGATAATGATAAGGGAAATAACAAGGGAATACAACTGCTCACCACACACTGACCTATACCCAGCCCGACCTGAGCAGTGATCTGGTCCTTCTGGGTAACTGCCCCCTGGTTTATATACTGGGCATGACGTGCTGTAGCATGGAATACCCCTTTGGCTAGTTTGGGTCAGGTGTCCTGTCTCTGCTTCCTCCCAGCTTCCCCTCTTCCCTGGCAGAGCATGAGGCTCAGAAAGTCCTTGGTCAGAGTAAACATTACTGAGCAGCAACTAAAACCATCGGTGTTATCAGCATTGTTCTCAGGCTGAAAGTCAAAACCACAGCACTGCACCAGCTACTAAGAAGGAAAAAAATGACTGCTACTGCTGAACCCAGGACAGTTCTCCTGAAACATAGTTTAAATAAATTTCCCAGTCATCTGGTAGTAACTCTTTTTACTATTTTCCTCTTTTTTTTTTTTTTTTTTTTTTTTTGGCTTGTTTTCAAATGTTTGTACTGTTTTCCAGCTGATGTTTCCGCTTTTAGAAAATAGGGTATGGCACAAGGGTCAAACCTTTAGGCTACATCCCAGGTCTTTGGCTCCTGATGGTCTGTTGCTCTTCCAGGTACTGGAAGAGTCTTCTCACTGGAATGTAACAGCTCGGAGCTGAGGGTTGGGAGGGAAAAGTGTGTGGTTGTTGTCTTTAGCTTACTGTTAAGGATGAAGTATTTGTTACACAATGCTAAAAACATCAGAAAGTAGGTTTATTTTGAAGTTGAGGATGCAGGTTAATCTAAAGCTCTGCTGTAAGCGATAAGGTCACCTTCTGCTCAAACCTCTGTCTTGACAAATTTTCTTACAATTACAATGCAGGATTCGTAAGAGCTGTCCATTTTTGATATGGTTTCAACTATTAATAAACAATGTTGTCTCTTTCCAAGGATTACTATGGAATTACATTCCCTGCTCCAGCAACCTTGACAGGCAGAGATGGGAGCCTTGCTAACAATCCATACTCAGGTGAGTGCTGTTTAAAGATGAGGATGGTAAGTGAGATGTGCTGGTTTCTAGATGCAGGTCATCCTGCCATTGGTGAAAGAGCAGTTGTTTTTGCCTATTGTAAGCAGTTGAAACCGTCAGTCCGAACTAGACAAACAGAAGCGAGCATCTCTCTCTCAACCCTGACATTGGTGTTTCTTCATGGGTTTGGTCAGCAATTCATATGTGACTTATAGGAATGAGCTGGATAGCCTTTGAGAACAAGCGTAGAATTGTTATGAGTGTAAATGCTGTGCCATCTGGTGCCCTTCCTGAGCACATACAGGTGCTTGAAAGATATTCCGTAGCTTAATCATTCTTCTCAAAATTCAACTGGCTTGCCTTCCTTTTTTTGGCACTGGAATAGACTCTTCTCAGCAGCAACCCATGCTTCGTTACTGCTATTTTAGCGCTGTTATGTTCCCATGTAGCAGGCTGTCCCTCACCCTCTCCAAATCTAAGGGATTTCATTCGCAAAAGCATGTGGTTTTAAGAAGCCCTTACTCATTCCTTCTCTTGCTCCTCAGTTACTGGTGTGCAGAGATGACATTAGTGCCATCCAGGATTTTCATCCCATGGTTTTCATCTACTGCGACCAGATTGCAACTTATAAGTGTAGTTATGCATAGTACAGTTCCTATATTGACAGTGTTAAGTGTTGTCATACTTGTTGGTAACCAGCAAAAAGGAGTACTGGCTAAGAATGAGATAATGTGATTGATGTATGTAACCTCCCTAAAAGAGATGTGAGCGTGCTGTTCTGTAGGCTGCCAGAAAATGCAGGTGTTCAAGAGTTTTCTGCTTCATAATCACTTCTCTCAGGAGTCTGCTTTTGGGTTTTTAACCAAATTTCCCTTCCTACTTCTTCAATAAGGTGGCCCACGATGCAAGCCTTGCTTTCCTGGCCTTCAGCTACTGTCTCCAGAACTTTGGTGGTGTGAGGAACCAGACATATTAACTAGTCATGCTTGACAAATAAACAGACATTGACAAAAATATACCCATCACTGCCTGTAAATTCTAACTTGCTTTCAGCCCATGAAGCCTAGCTAATCAATTTAACCTCCAGGAAAGTCACACTTTAACCCAACAACCATTTGCCTTTTGGCTATTTACCATACTTCCTGCTTTTAGCATGTTTTATTGCAATGATCTGATAGCAGTGAGTCTGCTCAGACCTTGTGAGATAGGTAAGTATTGGTTATCTCCACTTTATCAGTGGATTAGCCACAGCACAGAGTTCAGTGCCACAAATAGGCAATGTCCTTGTGGCCGTCAGAAAGAGAGACCAGGAGAGTGCTTCCCCTAAACAACTGCTGGCTTTCAAGTGTAGGATATGCTCTATTCTTTAGTGGTCTGCTTGTATTCAGAGGATTTGAGCCCTGTGAGTCCTCCACTTTTGGAGTAGCTTGGATAGCTTTTCTGATCAGTTCCTTCTTTTGCAGGTGACGTAACAAAATTTGGCCGTGGGGATTCTGCCTCCCCTGCTCCGGCAACCACGCTTGCCCAGCCGCAGCAGAACCAGACACAGACTCACCACACGACTCAGCAGCCCTTCCTCAACCCGACCCTGCCCCCAGGGTACAGCTACACTGGGTTACCTTACTATGCTGGTGTGCCCGGTGTACCCAGTGCATTCCAGTATGGGCCAACCATGTTTGTAAGTGTGACAGCCTAAGCTGTAACCCTCGTTTCGTGCCTCTCTGGTTTTGCTCTCTCCAGCCCAAACTGTCTACATCCTGGAATCATAGTTTTTGATTCACTAGATCAGGTTACTCAAAGCCCTGCATCATCTGGCCTTGAACACTGCCAGGGATGGGGCAGTCACAGCTTTGCTGGGCAACCTGTGCCAGTGCCTCACCACCCTTGTCATAAAAAATACCTTCCTTATGTCCAATTTAAACCTCCTTTTTTTCAGTTTAAAACCATTGCCCTTTGTCCTGTCAGTACAGGACCTGGTAGAAAATTTTTCTCCATCTTTCCTATAAGCCCCCTTTAAGTATTGAAGGGTCTCAGTAAGTTATCCCCAGAGCCTTCTCTTCTCCAGGCTGAACAACCCTAGCTCTCTCAGCCTGTCTTCATAGCAGAGGTTCACCAGCCCTCTGAGCATTGTTGTGGCCCTTCTCTAGACCTGCTTTAATAGTTCCATCTCTCTCTCTTGTACTGGAGACCCTAGAAGTGAATCCAGTACTCAGGTGGATTCTCATGAAAATGGTATGTAGCATTATCTTCCCCAGCCTTCCAGGCATCTCCAAAAACATGCAAGCTTGAGAAACCAGTTTCCGTCCCTTCCACAGGAGAGCAGGAAATTTAAAATGCAGAACTCACGGACTCTTGCACAGGTTACTGCAAATAGCAGAAGTTACAGCTCATTGACTCGGTGATCCTGAAAGCCCTTACCAGTCTCTGGAGAGTCCAAAGGAGACCCAAAGCTCCAGTTAGCTTGGAGTGCCTAGGAAATCCTTTCAAGGTCAGAGGGGACCCCATTAAGTCAGAGCACTGTACTGGTAGTTTCAGTGGAAGAAGGTTATTTGGGAAAAGGTGATGTTCCAGGCAGGAAGACTAGATGATTCTGGTTTTGGGCCCTGTAGGACAGTGCTTTATGAAACAGCCTCAGGCAGGAATTGTTGTTTTGTTTGGTTCTGGGGGGAGGGCACTGTGGTTGCTGCTTCATGTGTTTGTGGGTAAGAATTTGCTGTTTACCTTAACAGTATGAAAGAAATAAGCAGCCTGGTGTGAGACATGGTTACACTGCAGTCAGAGGGATGGCTCTAGCTTGCACTAATCCACTATAGATAGTTACTTCTGGAAGCATAAGTGCCATGTCCCGTGCCATCCCAGTGCTCCCAGCTCCATATTAAATTTTCCAGGAGGTGGAGGTGCCTTCCCCACTAGATGGCAGAGGCAGCTTGTGTTTTGTGTGCTGTTCCTCAGGTGACAGGGCTTTTTGTTCCCTTCCTTTGTCCAGGTACCTCCAGCATCTGCAAAACAGCATGGAGTCAACCTGAACACCGCGTCGACTCCTTTCCAGCAAGCGAGTGGCTATGGGCAGCATGGCTATGGGGCAGGTATGCTTACCACTGTGCCTCTCACGTGGGTGCCTGCCCAGCTGCTTGCACACTAACACCTTGTCTTGTACACACCGGCAGGCTATGATGACTTAACGCAGGGAACGGCAGCTGGAGATTACAGCAAAGGAGGCTACAGTGGGTCATCTCAAGCACAAAACAAATCTGCTGGCACTGGACCTGGGAAAGGTAACACATGAGACTTGAGATTCATCTTCAGTGTGACTTAGCAGGGCCGATTCCCAGTGCTGTGCCGTCAACACAGCAGCCAGCTCTAAACAGGGTCATGATCCAAGCTGTTTCTCCATCTCCCGTATACAAAATGCTTTTTTAATGGCCCAGTTGTTCCTTCTAAACCTCGTGGCTGAACTTTGTGTAAGGATCTGTGTGGCTGATGTGCAGCTTTGTCCTCTATTATACACGGGAGACATGGTGAACTGTTTCCACTGCGAAAGTTTACTTTGCTGAAGAATAGTGGTCCTGCAGCAGTGCTGTGCTTTGGAAGCCTAAGCAGCTGGATGCTGCTGCTGAAATGGTCCTCTGCCAAATGAAGACTAGATTTTGAGTTTCTTGGTAGGCACCTAAGACAGCTGTGTGTTAGGGGCAATCAGGGCAGTTCACACATCTGGGCTGTTGTTTCAGCTGCTGTGCATACACCCTGTTAACTCATTGCATTGTATCATGCCTGGAACTGTTTCCTTTCTGACTGTAAAGGCTGAAGAATTTATACAGCTTACGTGAAAGCTTTATTCTGCACACGCTGGTTGGACCTGAGAAATGTTTACTGAACTGCTTAGCACTAACTAGTTCATCTCTGGGCTTAAGCAAATACCAAGCATTTGCTGTGCATTTGAAACACCAACTGGACTGTCTTCAGCCAATGATCACACTCTCCTCTGTGGAGGAGCAATCCAAAAAGGAGCCCCCTTTTCCTGAGAAGGGGCCAACCTTAGAGCAGTGCAGGCCCTCCCAAGTCCAGTCCTCTGATTCACTGGCCAAAGGAACCACTGGTTTTATTCTGATCCAAGTGGAATAATTGGAGACAGTCTTTATAAGACTGTGAATACATGCCTGGTTTGAGAGCCACCTTGCTGGTAAGTGCGTGTTTCTGAGCCTGTTGTGGCAGCAGCTGGTCCTGGTGGAAGCCAGCCTGAATCAGAAGAGTATTGCAGACCTCACCCTTCTGCAGGATGTGAAAGGACAAAGGACTCAAATGTGTAGCAGTTGCTGAGTCTCATTGCTCAGCATACTACTGGAAAGCTCTTGAATGCTGCAGTAGAGCCAAATGCATCCCTCATTCTAGGGGAAAGTTGGCTTTTTGTGAGTTTATATGAGTGTTTGTTGCAGCCACCTGCTGCCTGCGAAGTGCTTTGAACCCAAGCAGTGACTACTGGACTGTGATTTATCCCAGTGGGTTGGGTTCCCACTCTGCAGCAGGAGTGAGGAGCCAAGCTTTTTCTTCTGTTCCCATATGAGGTCAGAGAGCAGAGGGGTCCCCCAGGGCTGGGCAGCAGCAGCAGCAGCAACATGGTAAATGGAGTAAAGGTGCACCTGCTGTGACCACCAGAGGTGCCAGCAGCAAAGCATTGGCTCGTGCTGGGTGTGTTTGACTTTCTCATTGTTGGTGGCTTGTTTCTTGTTTTCCAGGTGTTTCAGTGACCTCAAGTAACACAGGTGTGCCTGATATCAGTGGCTCAGTCTATAACAAGACTCAGGTGAGCAACGGTGTGCTCTCCTCCCGCATGGCCTGAGCCCAGGCTCATGGTCCCCTCCTGTTCACAGGATTTCAGGGTCAGCAGGCCATGGCATTTCTGGTTCTGTTTGCTGTTGGAGTGGAGTCTCACCTTCTGTCCCACTGTTTCTGCCCTGTCAGCTCCTGACAGCAGCTGCTGGCGCACATAAGTCATAGAATCACAGAATGATTTGGGTTGGAAAGGACCTTAAGATCATCTAGTTCCAGCCCCACTGCCATGCACAGCACTACCTCAAACACCCGAGGGCCCTTGCGCCATGACATCCTGTGGCCATACACAGCATGCAGCTTCCCAGGGAAGGCAGGAAGGGCTTTGACAAAGTGTGGTGGGCTTATGTCCAGCTCCTGTTTTCTCCTGCCTGCACCTTCAGCCAGGGTAATTAGCGTCTGGATGTGAACCATGCTTACAAATAAGAAGCCATCTCTCAGCTACATGCTTACCAGGGGCCAGGGAAGGAAAATCTTACTGCAAGTTGTTCTTGCATTTTTGTTGGGCTGCTGTGGTAGGTCAAGGCTGAGCCCCTGTGATGTGTGAAGGACTGATTTCAGGCAGCTGCTGCCATCCTGTGTCCCACTGAGTGAGAAGAGGTTGATGAAAAAAGGAACACAATAGCTGTGGAAATAGAAATAAAGTACTGGAGACATTAGTGCAGAAGTATGGGTGAGAACAGGAGCTGAAACTCCTGAACTACTCCGCCTAAGTGCTTGCAAGTATTTAATGTAACTTGGCTTGCTCATGGGGTTTGTGAAAGGTTAAGGTGATGTGTTTGGGCTGTTCTTTTCTTACCTGGACACTGTGGGGCTGCTCATACCAGTCTCTGACACTGTTCCCGTCGCCTCCCGTGCAGACATTTGACAAGCAGGGATTCCATGCTGGCACACCGCCTCCTTTCAGCCTGCCCTCTGCTCTTGGATCGACTGGGCCCCTGAACCCTGGTGCTGCCCCGGGTTATGCTCCAGCCCCGTTTCTCCATATCCTCCCTGCACATCAGCAGCCTCATTCCCAGTTGCTGCATCACCATCTTCAGCAAGACGGGCAGGTGAGTTTGACCCTTCTTGCTTCTACAGCATGCTTGAGGACAGATTGCTCCCCCCACATCCCAGGAGGGCTTAGTGGGGGTTGGCTTCCCTCTGAATCCTTGCTTTGCTCATTGGGAAAAGGGAATGACAGTGATTGCATATTGACAAACTTGATGCTGTTGACCAGGTTGGAGAGGGAGCCTCATGAAGCTGAGCTAGGGGAACTTCATGTCCTTGCCCTAAAGAAGGACAGTGTGATCCTGGACTGCATTAGGGAAAGCATTTCCAGCAGGTTAAGGGAGCTGATCAGCACTGGTGAGGCTACAGCTACAGCTGTCGTGTTCCATTCTGGGGTCCTCAGTATGAGAGAGACGTGGACACACTGAGAAAAGTCCGGCATAGATCCACAAAGACGGTGAAACAACTGACTGCAGCATCTCTCCTGTGAGGAAAGGCTGGGAGAGCTGGGACTGTTGAGGCTGGAGAACAGGAGGCTCAGGGGTTAGGCAAGACACCTCTAGAGGTCCCTGCCAGCCTCAGCTGGCCCAGGAGTAGATCATGAGCACTTGTACAGTAGCCCTGGGGGATAAAGTTCAGCATCCCCTTGCAGGTTGCATATCAGCTCTGATTTGGTTTCACCAGCTCATGCGTTTCCTTTCCTCACTATTAAGGTTCCCTGAAAAAACAGAGTGTCCTGCCTTAGAGTCCAGAAATAGGAAATTACTTCTTGCTGTGTGTGTGTGATGTCCTTGGCTGGTGCACCACCTCTGTTCACCTTGAGAGAGGGAGTGCCTTTGCTGTCCCCACTCCTGCTCCTCTCCTTCCTTGTGCTTAAACCTGACTTGGATGGAAGGCAGTGGAATGGTGCATCCATGTGATCTGCTTCAGTGTCTCTGTGGCTGCTCATCCTGGATTGTGAGACACAGAGATGCAGGGCAGCAACGGGTCAGTTCAGGGGGAGCATTGCTGCACTGGTGGGCACTAGGGCTGTCCCCTGGGGTGGCAGCTCCTCTGGTAATGTTCACATGGGCTCTACTTTCTATGGTAGCTGATGCCTCTTATCTCCTTTGTTGCCTGTTTCTAGGGTGGATCTGGCCAACGCAACCAACCCAGCACCATGCAGCAAAAGTCTCAGGCTACCAAAACCGCCTATGGCACTTCTCCGTACTGGACAAACTAAATCCGACACTGGGGAGGAGGGAGAGAGTGGAAGGAGAGGAGGAGAAAAAGAAACAAAGAAAAATGAAAGAAAAGAGAAAAAAGTCAAAAAAACGAAGCCCATTCCTGGATTTATTGGGAGAAGTAACTGCTCAGCCAAACGTCTGTGTGGGGAGAACTGCAGCCATCCATCCATCCTCTGTGTGACTCACCTGCTTCCTCTTTGAGTTACTGTTGTATGTAATATATTTATGTATGTATTTGTAAATGTAATAGAGCCTAAATGTGGGTTTTCTGCATCTTGCAGCCATTTTTTTTTCTTTGTAGGAAAAATAATTATCCATTTCCCATCTGTACCAGGCCATCCTTTCTTGTTCTTTCTTTAAGCTCTATGGATTTTATAACTCTGTCAATGACAAACTGTACCATTTTGGGTTTTTTTTGTTTCATTTTTGGTTTTGGTTTTTTTTTTCTTTTTTTTGTGAGCTGGAGCCCATTTATTTAATGCAGTTCTAAATTCAGGCAAATAAGGAGGCCTGCTCCTTTCCACCCAAAGAAATCAAGATGTGCCCTGTTGCTTTGATTTCTCCCTTCAGCCCCCAATATAGCTATCATTTAAACGGGGTGAGAGGGGTGGGGAAAAAGAACAGAAAAAACATGTTTTATGGGCCTTCCCCTTTCGTCTCCCGCCTCCCTCCTGCTGTGGAAGATGAAGCCCTGTGGGCAGTTTGGTCACTGTGGCCCTGAGCTGCAGCCTCACATTATTATTTTTATTTTTTTTTAACAATAAAAATAAAAGGGGTTTCCCTTTTTGGTTTGTTTTAGGGTTTGTTTGTTTGGTTGTTGTTTTTTTTTAATTCTGTTTCTCTAGCAAGAGACTGTGGATGGCTCAGTGCGTCCTGGAACCTCCTTTGCATCATTAGAGGCAAAAACTGGGTAGCGGTTTCTTAAAGTATAAGCTCTGTCTTGTACCTCTTTTTGCCCTGAGCCACCCTGCCCAGGAAAGCCAGAGCTACTGGATGAAAACTTCACCTATCCCTCCCACTTTTATAAAACAGAGACCCTTATGGAGGCAACTCCTAGTCCTTCTTGTCCTACACCAGTGCGGTGAATGTTTCATTTCTTTCTACCCCTTCCTCCACCTAATAAAGATCTGAGCATATCACTAGTGTTTGTCTGCATTTTCAAGGGTTCCAGGAGAAGCTTTGCTTTCACAGCCTGTCCCTTTACCCCCTGCTCCACCCAACAAAAGCTGAGCTGGGAGGGTGAGAGCAGCACATGGGGCTGCAGGAGAAGCTGAGTACCATGGCCAAGGTGAGTGTACCTCAGTGGGCCCTGGGCAGCACCCTGGCCCGTGTCATGCGCGTCCATCCCTGCCTATTGTGTCCTCTGGTCCTGTGCTCTGTACAAATCCCTACGGAACAGATGGCATGGGTAAGGCAGGATTGTGGCTTCAGTGCTGCTGTGAGGTCCATGGCCTCCACCAGCATGGTCACAGAGGGGCAGCGCCTGGCCCAGCTCACCCTGAGCATCCTGGCCCCAGGCAGCAGAGGTAGGGTGTAGAGGTGAAGCTGTACATGTCCGTGCAGCAGGGAAGGGGCTTTTTTGCACTTCCCAGTTCTGTTTCAAGATCCAGAAGAAGACACAATAATGGAGCTGTTTCTACCATGAAAACCACGTTTTGTTCTTAACATACCATCTCTGAGGTCCTGTAGGAGCCCAAGTCAGTGTGTCACTTGGCCCTCTCCTTACCTGTGAGCAGCACACCATGAGCAGCACTGGGATTACTCTGCCCCAGCTCAAGTTTTTATACTGGTTGAACTTCAGCAGCTGCTGTGACCCCTTGGCCACCAGCTTTGGGGCCTGAATGTCAAGGAGGACACAACAGTTTCTGCAGGCTGGGGCCCTGCTGCCAGGTCTACGAAGGCTGACAGCAACAGCACCTCCTTCACTTGTGACAGCTGCTGCCTCATAGGAGATGCTCTGGAAAACATTCTCCATAGCCTGCAGCATGCACTTCGGTTGTTCATAGGTGTAGGTCAGTGCTTGCCTGTGTGCCGGGTTCCACACAGTGGCTAAAGGCAATGCTCAGTGTTGGTGCTGGTGCACAGCAGCCCTCTGAGCCTTAGGGCTCAGAGCAGCTTCTGGCAGGGGCTGACTGCAGCCAGTGCTCCCCTGCCCTCCCTAGCTGCAGTGTCCATCCTTGGCCATGGCTGTGGGTACAGAAAGGGCAGCGCTTCCACTCCTCGTGGCCATGGGCTATGATAGCCTCCAGCTCCCTCTTCCCCAGCACAGGGCAGCAAAGGCACCTTCCCACCCACCCTGGGGTGCTCTGCACCCTGCAGTCAGCCACAGGCAGGCTCCCCTCCTTTCCAAGCCAGACTAAACAGAATGTTTTCCTATTGGATTCCCATTTCCTATTGGATCTGCTGGGCAATTCTGCAGCACTTCCCTAGGCCCCTGTTCCTTCCCCTATGATCATAGAGCCAAGGTTGCTCATGGGCACTTGGCCATCAAATAAAAGGGCAGCTGGGGAGTGCAGGCTGGGCTGGAGAGCGTGTCCTGCCTCACGTCTGCTGAATGGAGCAGCCAGAACAAGCTGGTCACAATCCCTCTCAGTCCCATTGCCCAACATAGAGGCTCCTGCAATGCCATCACCAGTCCCCCAGCGTGGCTGTGAACCCAAAGCTCTCGGGCCACAGCCACATTTGACTCAGCAGGTGCAGTCGTGCACATGATGCCAAGCACAGCTCCCACACATGTGCCCTCCTAATTTTACTCATGCAGCAGCCTGGTACTGTGAAACAAACCTCTTCCCTATGGAGCTCACAGGAACCCAGGGAATTCCCTGTGGGGCTGGAGTGATGACCTTGATTCCTCTGCCAAGCTTCTGGATGAGGCCCCAGCCCTTTCCCCCAGCACCTCAGCCCCATAGCAGCAGGAGCTCTGCCCCACGGCCTGCACCCTTGCTGCAGGTACATGAGGCACTGAATCATGCTCATGCTGGTTTTAGGTTTCTCAGCAGCAAAGCCCAAGGCCTGTTGTGAAAGCCTTTCTCTAAATCAGTTCATCCTTTTAGTCTGGGGCTTAGGCAAGCATCTGTCAAACAGCAGCTTTATCTGCCTATCACCTTCCAGCTAATTATGTGCATGGCATTGATACTGAACCTGTGAACAGATGTTATCTAAGCCTTTTATGTAACCCACACAACCCAACCAGCTCGATTAACAGTGAAGGACCAGGCCAGGGTCATTTTCATTTCACATTTTTATTAGTAGACAGATGTGCAGAAAAGACAAAATATAACTACTGAAGGGGAAGACAACACAAAAATGCATCAGTTAATTCTTTCTGGTAAATTATACTGAAGAGAAAAAGAAAAACAAAAAGGAAAAACATCTGGGCTTTCACCTAAGAAAACTACTTAGAAATCTAGTGTACCCTGCTGGTTTCAGAATGGTTGAAAACTGCATTTGAAGGGGCCTGTAGTTGCAAATGTAAACGCTAATATCAGCCAACACAGGAGAAAAGGGTCAAGATAAAAACTCCGGAATACACAGATCAGGTAAACATTTTTTCTGCAATCTCTTAAATAGTTAAAAAACAAACCAAAAACAAACCAAAAAAAAAAAAGAAAACAAAAAACCACCCTCATACTTCAGTTTGTATCTTAAAAAGAAAGGAAACCAGCAAGTCAACAAGCAATGACACTGCACAGGACAGCAGGAAAGAGAAATCAGTCTGTTCAATGTAGGAGCGCTCAAAATAGTTTGCTTTTGAGTTTAAAAAAAGGTAGAGTCATGATAATGCATCTTACAACACCAAGCTTGAAAATACAAGTCACTGGAGAGTATACAGTGAAGACGGTCAAAAGTACAAGGGGAATCCTGAAAGATGCAGTATCCTCATTTCAAGCCATGAGCACAGCCACACTCTGCTCCTTCACCCTCCAAGCAGCACCCGAAACATGGAAGGTGGTGTCCCTATCCCCATGCAGCCCCAGGACTGGGGGTGCCCCACACCATCGCTGGTGCAGGGGAGCCCCTCTTCCAGCACCAGAAACACGAGGGGCTGAGCTTGCCCTTGCTGGAAGCGGGATGAGCTGGGGCAACACTTGCAGGATGCTGCAGGAGGGGTTTGGCTGCCTCCCCAGGTAACATGCAGGCAGAGGGTCACAGGAGCACTGGGGGACAAGGTGTCACCACAGGGGCTGTCCCTGCTGCAGCACATCCCAGCCAAGCAGTGTCCTGGATGCACATCTGCCCTGCTCACTTGCAGAGAGCCCACCAGCCTTCATCACCCCAAGGGCTGCCCTCCCCTGCTCTCCATCCAGGCGCTCGCTCCCATCCCGCTCCTCCTTGTCCCCCGGGACACAGCCACGGAGCTGGTGACAGAACAAAGGTTACTCCCAGCAAAGCACCCCGGTGACGTACCATTGAAAGCCCTGAGATACACCAAGGGGAGGCAGAAGCAAGTGCCCAAGCCTGCAGCTCTGTCAGGGTAAAGCCACCTCTGTACCTGTGTTGATGGAGGGTCTTGCACCTCAGCCCTGATGCTGGAGGTGCAGGCTCAGCACAGGAGGAGCATGCAAAGGGTGAACTGGGGCCACTGCACCACAGGCAAACACAAGCAGCACACTGCAAAGGGGTGAGGGTGCTGAGTGACTGGGGAAGAGGGTTCTGCAGACACGAGCAAGCCGGATCCCCCCCTAAGCTCTGCCAAGAGATCCCAAAAACATGCAGAAGGCTGAGCTTAGTGCACCGGCTGAAGCATGCTGCGAAAGAGCCTGTCTAACCCTGCCGCTGGCCTTCTCTTACAGCCTGAAAGCACCATGTACCCCTCTCCGGTGGGCTGCACACATGCACCCGTGCTCTCCCCCAGCAAGGCAGGGGAGAGCCCGGCACACATCCATCCCCTGTGCCCCATAGCTTCTGCAGGCACAGGGGCAGCCTGGCCACCCCAGGCAGGCACCAAAGGCAGCTCTTTATCTCCGCATTTACCAATGTGTGACCTACATAAACACCACAAACACTGGACACAGGCTGCAGGAAGCACGGGCTGCTAGCAAGCACTGCGGCAGGAGTCTTTCAGTATCCCCCCCCTGCCATAAAGTAGCTGAGGATGAAGGCTGACCTGCTGGGCAGTGTGATGTGTATCTGTTCTCCTCCCTTCACAGAGGCAGCTCCAGCAGGCCTCAGCAGCATAGCTAAACTGAGCTTTCCCAACCCCGACCTAGTCTGAAAAAGAATAAAACATAAAATAAATAGCAACCCAGGGCTCAGCTGTACAGACACGAAGTGTTAAAGTGTTTATTTTAGGGTTCGTTTCACAAGCCTTTTTCAGAGACAAAGCTGATCGTGCCCCCTGGGGCTCCAGGGACCAGCTATTTCCTATGTTGAGCAGGCTGGAAAAGGAATACTGTACCTTTCAGTGATATCCCATCAAGCTCGACACAGTAGCTTTACACTCTCCGCCCCACACCTTATAAAGGAAAAGCCACCACCACAAGGCTAAACGAATGTACACACACTATTATCGTAAATGGAGCAGCTAAACCTTGGCAATTTGCTTTATGTGGATCTTGTTTTGTTTTTAATTCCCCAGTAAATGCAGCACTTGAGCTCCCCCGGAAAAGAATGAAAAAACCAACCCAGCTTCCAGCGGGTTTATTCCAGCTTTAAATACATTAAACATCTCAATGCAAGGCTGCAACTCAAGAACCTAAAGGCGAGCAAACCTGTTTTTGCTGTGAGCTGTTTCGTAGAGAAGTGAAAGGGTTTTTTTTTTTTTTTTCTTTTTTTCAAAAAGAAATCGTAATACAGTGATAAGAGGGCTAAGAATGCAAGAATTCAGACATTCTGTGGAGGGTCTCTAAGAGGTCCATAAAAAAGGAGCAAACAGATCCATACAACGGGAGACAGCAGGAGACAAGAGTTTGTTTTTTTTTCTTTTGGCCCTCCCCCCCCACTTTTTTGCTGGACTGCTGCTATGTTACCGCTGCTCCCTTCTGGCCTGAGTCGGCAGGGCAGTACAGGGGCACCGGGGGAGCAGGTCACGACTCCTCATTGCCAGAATCATCATCATCGTAACAGTCGGCATCCTCCTCCTCCTCATCTTCGTCGTCAATGTCGTCATCGTACAAGTCGTCGTAAAGCAAATCCGAACTGTTGTCATTGGAAGGCACTTTAGTTTTGATGCAGTACTCTGCCAGCGTAGTGGGGACCTTCACACCATCCTTCTCTGCCTCAGCTTTGGTGGCCAAAACCTGTTTCCTGCAGCGAGAAGGACGCACAGAATGAGCAGGGCTGTGTGCCAGTGCGGCTCGGTCCCTGCCAGCCCCAGCCCTCCTGGCACCTCAGCATCAGCAGACCTGATCTTTGGCTGAAGCATCACAAACAGCACCAGGAACAGATTTAGCTCCTGCAGCCACAGGTTTGGGAGTGCTCCAGGGATGTCTGCAGCACACACGTGCCCAGCAACACACAAAATCAGTTATTCTACAGGACACCGCAGCAGAGACCTCTGCCAGAGCTCAGAGCAAATTGCATCACATCTGCTATGGAAGGGATGGTCAGGGATTTCCCATGATGATTTATTGACTCCACCACTGATGACTCTACCCCAGCATGCTCCAAACTGCAATCCCCACAGCCATCTCCCAGCAACAGCATCCACAGCACGTGGCTGCACCCTGAGCTGCTGCTGGGGCTGGCAGAAGACAAGTGTTCCCCTCTTGCCCTAGGAAAAGGCTCTGGCTTGGGCCACAGCACTTGGGCTATGGGGGACCATCAAGGTGAGGAGCAGGTAGCAGCCTGTGCCTTCACCCCATACAGTCTCCCACCCCCTGCTGATGGATTATATCCAGCTCTGCTGAAGCCAAGGGCACTGGAGGCAAAGATAACCTCCTAGTGAGGCTCTCAGCACACTGCCCTGCACAACTCCAGGCAGGGGTATACACTGCTCATTCAGCTAGTGAAGTCAGAGCAGATGTGTTCTTGCCCCAGTCCCACTGCAGTATGGGCTGCCCATCTACTGCTCAGCAACCTGAATCAAGTTTACATGATTTCCTTACAGCACCTGATGAACCATGAACTTCTCAGCAAAGAACAGTCAAGACTGAGCAGTGCTTCCAGCTAATCAAACCCAGCTTTGCAAGCGCTTGCCAAATCCCACTGATATGCCTTCAAATGGGAGGGACAAGATTATGATTCATGAGGGCATTAAGCACACACTTAGTAGGATGCAGTCAGTTTGAATCACATCCCAAGCAATGCAGGCAGTGCTCAAAGGCAAGCAGGGACTTCAACTGGGATTTACAAGCAGCCAATAGATTTTACAGAGCATCGTGCCAGATTAGCATGAAAAAAGAATTTAGACTGATCAGCCCAGTCCTTCTGCTCCAGAAGTTTACGCTGCTCCTGTGTGCTGGGAATCCTAGAGGAACCAGAAGCATGGACTTGGAATACAATGACAATTCATTTCCAAAGAAACAACCACAGCGAGAAGCTGGTTTCAGCAAATTCTGCAAGCAGCCTGGTTTACAGCATTCAAAACCAGAGGCTGGTGGCATCAAACAATGACAAAGCTTACCTTATGATTTCAGCGTACTCCTTGTCTTTTCCTTTACTGTCCCTCCATTTCCTGAACATGACTGATGCATCCACGTTGGCAGGAGAGAACGTATTGGGCTCATTAAGCAAAGAGATTACACTCAGTAAGATAGTCCTGAAAAAGGTAACCACAACAGCAGTCAGAGCTAACACATTCACTGGTTCTGGATGCTGACAACTTCTTTAGGTCAGGAACTCATTTTAAGTCTTATCTTAAGCTAAGGATAATTTAAGGATAATATCTGAAGTGAGAGTAGATACTCAGGAATTTCAGACCCTGGCTATTGGCATAGGAACAGTGACACAACACAAACTTCAAGGATCTTACAGCAGCCTTTCAGTACCTAAAGGGGGCCTACAAGAAACTTGGAGAGGGACTTTTTACACTGGCATGTAGTGACAGGACAAGGGGGAATGGCTTTGAACTGGCAGAGGGGAGACTGAGATTAGACATCAGGAAGAAGTTCTTCCCTGTGAGGGTGCTGAGGTGCTGGCACAGGGTGCCCAGAGAAGCTGTGGCTGCCCCATCCCTGGCAGTGCTCGAGGCCAGGTTGGACACAGGGGCTTGGCGCAACCTGCTCTAGTGGAAGGTGTCCCTGCTCATGGCAGGGGTTGGACCTGTCTGCGCTTCTGTGATTCTCTGATCTCATCTGACTACAAACCACCATGTCTGTGCCTGTGACAGGGAAGCAGGCAAAGTCAGGATCAGACCAGAGTTCAGCTTGTCCACACCACCATGGATGGCCAGCCCCTAAGGATGCTGCAACAGCACTTGAGCACAGCAAGGGGAAGACTGTGCAGTTGTTTTTCAATATCCAGGCAAGCTGCCCAGGGCCCAGCAGGATTCAGCTGCAGGTACTCAACAAAGCCAGAAGAAGGCATTCACACAACCCTTGGCAGGCAGACTGCCTCCCTCCATGTCTAGAGTAGCACAGAGCTGCTGACTGCCCTGCTGGTATTTACTGGGGCAAACACCACCTCCCTCACCCAGACCCTTCTCATGCATTTCCTACAGCCTTTTGCACTTCAGAGATTCAACCCTTTGCTGCTCACACATTGCCACAACCAGCACAAAACTCCGTGAGTCCCATCAGGTGGCTCTGCACACCCAGCTATCTGGCTGTAGCTACCACAACAGCTTCATCATGTCCGAAGTGGTTCTGCTGTCAACAGCTCTCAAATTAAATAGAACGGAAGAACAAGAGACAAGGAATAAGTCTTGAACTACAGTTCTGCTTTACAGAACTTGATTAAAAGAGACTAGAGGCTCTCCTGTACTTGCATGGATTTAGTGACACATTCAGAGCAGCATGTGCTGAGCAGATCTACCAGATCATATATCCAGGAAATGCTTGGTCATTTGGATGCTGAGTTTCTTGAAAGGTTTTGAAACTAGACACTTGTGTCTGGCCAGGCTGCTCAGCACAGCTATCAGGAGAGTCTTAAACAATTTACTTTCCAAATAATATAATTCAGTAGGAAAAGAAAACAGCAGCTCTGGAAAAAAACTGGTCAGACTGGAACGATGGGCAGAATTGAAACCATCTTCTACTTTGCCTCAAATGTTCATTCAAAGTCCTTTGATTCTTAGCAAACAGGCTGTAAAGGCACCAAGTAAGCTCAAGCACCATTGTAGCAGATTTACTGTAAAGCAAGTGAAGTCTAGGGAAGACTAAGGGCAGGAATTCCTATCTGGATTTAGCATCTGTTCTACCACACCTTCCACCAACAAACTGAGGAGAAGCCAGTTTTCACTGCAGTGCCCCAGACTCCAAAGTCACTGCAACCCTAATTAAATACACCAAGGCAACTATTTATTATACACTGTATTCCTCATCCCTTACCAGCACATTAGATCAGCTTCATCACTGTGATACCTTAAGAGCTGAACATAGAGCTGCTATTGTGGGTAAAAGGTGAACAAGGTACAGTAATGGGAAGGGATCTTGTTAGGATCTGACAGGACCAAAACCACAAAAAAGTTCAGCTGAAAACATCCTCAGCATCAGGTGGACTGGATACAGGCTGACCCTCCGCAATACTGTCAGGAATCTCTCAGGTGAGGCTATTCTAGCATGTTATTTCATGAAAGCTGACTGCATGACAAGTGGGGATTTCAAGCCTGCCTCCTGCTTTCTTGCATCCCCCACCCCATTCTGGGGAACAGCAAGCTCTTTTAAGTGTTTACAGAGCTGTTGTCCTCAGAGTGAGTCCCTCTACACCCCTTTGCTGGCTGCTGCCTCCAGATGGTAGAGGCTCAAGGAAACAGACCTGTTACATGTTTTTTTCCTCTCCATGTATCAACAAAAGGCTTAGACACAGATGAATTTTGTTGAAAACAGATACTGAATTTCATCAAAACCAGCACAGACTGGTCCTCCCAAGTACATCCCGTAACATATCTTGCTGGAAAAGGATGTTCTTTTGTTCCAGCTACTACCTACGTTGTAGCCTCTCAGAGCCACCTCTAGAGGTAGGTATAGATTTGTCCGGGCATGTTTTTTCTCTCCCGTATAAAGCAGTTTTGGCTTAGGCTGTACTGACAGTTGTGTCAGTGCACTGAGTTGGCTGCAGGAATCATCCATATCTCAGACAGCCAAAAAAAGGCAAAATGGGCATCCTCAGGAAACAAGGCAATAGTGAGACGGGACATCACCTATCCTGACAAGATACAGATGTACCAACATCCTGAAGAGTATGCTCAGTTCTGGCCTGTGCACCTCAAAGGCCAGAGGGAAGGCAGAAGACATATGAGGAAGGGCAAAAAAAGGAACAGAGAGCCTCAACTCTAAATCCTGCCACCAATTCCTCAGCTTTACTGGCTTCAGGATGCAAGAAAAGCAGTATTCTCTGTCACAGGTCATGGCTGCATTCCTTTACATCTTGCCGGATGTTTGCCATATTTACTTACGCCTGTCTCATCTACCTCTGAGTGATGGGCAAAGTCCGTATCAACTGTGTTTAAAGAAATTAATGAGCATGCTTAACATCATAGAGGTGGAAGCAAAGGTGCTCTCAAAGCTGAAGGATGACGTTCCCCTGCCAGACACTTCAACCACAGTCATCTGCATTAAACGGTCAATACTCAGCAGGATTTACAACACTAAGCAGCTGAAGAGAAGCCCTCAGTGACACAGGCAGCTTGTTACAAGCGTGTTCCCCTTCCACACATTCAGCCCTGCTGCCTCCTGTCTAACACTGGAGCTGTGCAAAGCCAGATGGGAGCCCAGCAGGATTTGTTGCTATCAGCACTCAGCCCGACAGGTGATGCTGGTAGCAGGGTAACAGTTAAGAACAAGGCTTATTTCCGCTAGTCATTCGATCTGAGAAATGTTTGCTCCCCAGATGTCACCCTTAAGCCCTACATGTTCCAATGAAGTAAGCACCAAAAGACTGCAACACGGTAATGGAGAGTAGAAGTCTGAACTAGCACTATAAGAAGTTGCATGTCAATCTTTCGGGTTGTATATAAAGAAATGTTCAAACTGTGTGTGCAATGTAAGTAATCAATGCCCAGAGCTGTCCCCTAACTATCAGTTGAGGCTTGCCACCTAGTCAGTTCTTTATGGCAGTGTCATAAAGACAATGAGAATTAAATTCAGCTGGTTTTCAAAGCATGGAGAAGTTAGCTTTGAATGTCTCTGGCACTTAGTGATTCTTCATTTCTTTTTGACAGGAAGAAAACTACCTGGCTAACTGTTCAAGATACCACACTGCAGGGCAGGAAACAAATACTGCAAGGCAAATTTACTCCTAGTAGGCAGATTTATGCACAAAGTTACTTCTACTGGGTCTCAATACTCTTTTCCACTACTGTTATCTTGGAGGAATTTGAAATCTGTAAGTGTAGGATAACATAGACTTGGAAAGGCTAGGATACTGGAGAACTGCTTGAAGAGCATGAAATCCTGTGAACAAGACAGAAGGCTCCACACTGTTAGCCCAGTATCAAGACACACTGCACTCCAGTACCTTCAGATAGCTTAGTAAGTCTGGTTCCCATTTGAATCAAGCCCTAAAATCCCCAAATTCTCTTCCGAAGACATCCCAGTACAAGCCTTAGTCTTGGAGAGAGACGATAGGCCTTTGAGGTCACTGTTGTACATGCGATTCACAGTTACCTGACATTTTGGGTAGGGTTCCACCTCTCGGATGGCAGCTCTCCACTTTGTGGATCATCTACAGGTGGGTGAAGAATTGAAATACATACATCTCCATTCTGCAAAACAGAAACAGAAGTTGAGAACCACCTGGTTTGAGGCAGAGGTCCGATGACAACTCCACCACTCTGTGTTCTGAGCAGTTTAACTTTGTTGATAGGAACACCCCATGTACCAGTGAAAACGTGCAAGAACTGGAAATGGTTCTCAATTCTTCCTGGGTTTATTCTATCTATACACTCAAAAGTTTCCCTTGCTAAGCAGGGTTAGTCTGCAAATTGGTACAAAGCAATCTCAAGTCAAAAGGTTTAAAGAATGTAGCAGAGCAAGAAAAACAGTAATAAAATCACAAAAAACTAAATTGGTCTTAAGTGTCTGAGTGACAGACATGAACTTTAGTCACAGGAAACCCAAAGCAGGGTTAAAAAGTTTTCTTGCTCCCAGTGGTATCAAGTTAGCTACAGGAATTTTTGAATTGAAGGGTTTAGCACTCTCTATAGTAGCTCAGGTATCAAAACAATGGTCCTACCAGGACACAATAAGGTTGAACAGACAGTGCAGGGCAGGCTTACACTGCTCCTCTAGGACACAGCTGCTTGAAATAGCAGGAGAAAAAAGCAGGAGATGCTCTCTGAAGGTTTCACTGAAAATGCCTTCCAGCATGTAAGAGGAAGAATATTCTGTCAGCATATGGAAGTCACACAGCCACATAATCCTCAATCTGTGTTTTACTCACCAGTGTCATAGACCAAATATAGATTTAAAGCTTCATAAGCTACCATTTATAAACACTTTAGGAAGCCTGTAAAACCAATTCTCCATAAGCAACATCACCCTGACACAATTACTTTATAGGAGTGCTATTGCAGTTTTCACCACAGCTGATACTCTCCACTAAAGTTGACTCCAGGGACTCATGAGATCCCAATGCCTTATGTGAGGATGGGGTGAACGTGCAGAAAGGGCCCAAGGGCAAATGTTGGCACCTCTGGCTTCCTGGCTGGTGGGATGACTTAAAAGTTCCTAGAGGCAGCCCCACACCTTCAGGTGGCACAGCCTCAGCAGAGGCAGCACTCATGCTGCCCCTGTCACCCTCATCCAAGGCACAGGTTGATGACAGAGGATCAGTTCTGTTCAAGATTGCAGGCAACAGGTCCCCATGCATCTAGTCTCAGCTACATCCTGACAACCCTCCAACACTACTCAACACTACACAGGAGCCAGAGCACAAATTAGTACTGCTCACAGGGATAGCATCAGTGCCTTTGAGCCTGAGCCAGTGATCACACCTACAGATAACAGCAGCTCCCATGAAGGGTCTCCCAAACATTTCAACTTGCCTTGAACAAACAGTGACATTTGTTTTATAGCCAAATGATATCCTTCTTCAGCGTTGGAGGCTTGTGATCAGTATCCAGATTTCAGTAGCTCACTAACCCTGCCGGGTATGCTAACCTAGCAAGCTCTGATCATTTTGAAGCAGGCTCTTGTCAGGAACACAATTACACACAGTAACATATTACCTGGAGCTGTTGAATAACCAAGCTTGCACTTATGTCGCTGGAACAGTTTGCCCTAACAAGGCAGTTTCCTTTTTGTGACTTCAGCGGGCTTGTGCAATCTGAAGATACTCTTTAATGTAATTTTAAGGTGAAGGTAACCTTACTAATGTCAAGAGTATGTTCACAGCCTATGCTGGTTTTACTGGTTTCCATGAATTTATGGAGTTTTTTCCTTTATCCATCTCCTGGCATAATACAGTGCTGGTGACCAGAACAAAACATCACAGCACTTGGGGAAGTTTCTCAAGCAATTAGGTCAGCAGCATGTGGACAAGCAACTATTTGGCAATATGGAAGCAGAAACAGAAGCAAGGATGCGAGAAGTTTCTCTCTTGCATCAACCAACATTACGTGTTTGGAAGTTCAAGCAGAACAGCACCATAATAGAGTCTGGAAGGGTAAAAGTGTCATGGGGCCCGATGAGATCAGCACAGAGTTTTAGGGATCAGTGTGGTCAATGCGGTTTTACCAGAATTCAGCTAGCTGACCTAATTAAATTGGAGATGGGGAAGACACTCAAGTTTCTTTCTCAAGTCTCACTGCTGAGAACTGGAACATCAGCCCCAACCTCTCCATCTAGTCCCACCAGCAGGTTCTGTCAACTGCCACTTTCTTTAATCTTCCCTACACTGAAAAGGATTTTCCCCCCCTCCTGAAAAACCCTCAAACCTCAAGCCCTTTGCTGATTTAGTCTCTGTTTCATTTGGAGTTATCCCAGTGCTTCATCTTTGTTGCTCAAATGTTGTTTCCAAAACAGTCTGCAAGCTGCTTCAGATTCCCTCAGCTCAAAGAAACACTGCCATGAATACAAAGTACAAAGACAAGAGCTGGAGTATTTGAAGAGTAACCCCAAAATACACCCAGCAAGTTTTGGGTGAGTTTCTCCTCCTACCTTCAGTTGTTTCTAGAGCCGATTTTTTATCTTTCCCACCAGAACTGGAAGAGGTCCTTTCCAAGACTCATTTTTTACATACCAGTTTGGTAACCATTTCCCACTCACCTCCTGCATGAGAATTTCTGGGTTCACAATCAACATCCACAGGATGGATCTGCAGGTCTCAAAGTTATCTTTATTTAAATATCAACTCTCATGTAACTGAAATAGAGCCTTAAAGAGAAACACCATCCACACTTGGCTACATGCCGAGTCCAAAACTGAAGTCAGGAGACTGCCAGATGACTCACTTAAGAACCCATAAAATTACCAGTGCTGATGACATGGCACTTCAGCTGGGGCTGCCTCCTGCATGTATGAGAACGGCTCCATCCCCACTTCCAAGAACAGCATTCCTTACAACATTTAGATTTAACTGCCCAGCCACAAGGCTGACATAACATCAGCTTTAGTTGACGTTAACCACTTCAGTTATGGCTAGAGACATTTAGTACCTTCAATACTTCCAAAAGCTTAAGGAAGTAAGAAAGCCTTCTCACATGCCTGAGAAAAAGTTGCTTAAAAACCACCTTACCTCATAAATGTTGGGGTGCCACATTTTGGTCAGGAATCTGAAGGTAGGTGGTGAGTATGGATAGTCAATTGGAAATTTAATGTGAGCCTGAAAAAAGCAAAATATTCTAGTTAAGAAACAGAACAAGTAAATAAATAAATAAATAAATAAATAAAGATAAACAAGCAACAATTACAGTGAAAACTTGGAAAAATCCAAACTTCAGTTAAGGCCATTAAATTGCTCACTTTATGAACAGTGTTCATATGACCCCACAGTATAACTACATTTATTTCTTACTATCAAAACACTAACTGAACATGAAAAACCTAAATGGACTGACCTGGGCTGGTTAATGCTCAGAAAACAAGCCAAAGAACACCTACCACATCCTAATTCAAGAGGATCTGTTCAACAATTGTTGTTAAACAGGGTTAAATGGATTTGAAAAGCTGCTGCTCAAGATACTACTGCTGTCTTTATGGGTTCAGAAGCAGGCTAAAAGTGCCTGCCAAGGTGAACAGACCTGTTTTATATTTGCCACTGCAAAGGGGTGTTTGTTTTTTTTTTTTTTGCCTTTCTTGTGTGAAAGTTAAGCTGGTCCATCTACCCACGGTCCCAATACTACATTTTATGCCACCACAAGCATTTCCAAAGTCTGAATACCACCTCTGTTTAATAAATCACAGCTACCAAACTGATGAACCAAACATTGATGAGCAAACATCACCTTCCAGTGGTCAGCAGCCAGCTGTAGGGCAAGACAAAGTTAGCTGTGGGAAGACTGCAGAGATACCAGCACTGGGTATTAACTTCTCTGTGCCATTCTGCCATTCACAGTAGCCAGAAAAGCCAGACAGCAGAAAAAAGGGTCTGAATCTGGACTAAGGGGCACTTGCATGCTGCTTGTTGCACTGTGGAGCACAAACCCTTCCCTTGGCATTGCTCAGCCTTCCAAGAAAATCCCACTACCGGTCTAGTGTAGGATCTCCAGAGAGGCATCTCCTGGCCCCTGCACCACAGCCAGGCTCACACATGACTGAGAATAAGAGATCCCAAAAGCAAGGTGCATGTGATGAGAGGAGAATCCCAGGCCAACCTCTTCCACTTAAACATCCAACCATGCCACCTGGACCAGGGGTGCACCACCCCTGTTCAACAGCCATGGGAAGTTTTATTCCCAGAAACAGGCAACCAAAGAAAGAGGATTACTGGAGCCACCTGGCTACAGTTTCACTTGTAGATCAGTATATGCCTCTGCATGCAAACCAAGTTCTATGGAGCCAGATGGCCAGGTAGCCAAGAAAAGAAAGGTCTTCTGCTCATCTTTATGAAACAAATTCAGCAGCTCATGTGGCTTTACTTTCTGTACATGCCTGCTCATGATACTGACTATATGTGGGTATGTAACAGCACCGAGTCTTCACCCTGCAGTCATTTGTCATGGCATACTCAAAAGCACAAGATTTATGATCTGCTTAAACAATCCTAGCCCACAGCCTAAGTAAGGTCAGTTACATGAATGGCAGTCCTCCCAGAAGAGGAAGAGAATGTCTCTTGTTACCACACTGCCTCAGAAGAGAGCAGTTGCTGCAACAAGGACATGCCTGGCTCTACAACATGCTACCCTGCACAGGGAGCAGAACAGAAGTTTACCAAAGGTAGAGTAGACTCACTCCAGCTCAAGCAGTTGCATCCTGTAGCTGCAGACTCCTACTGATCCCTGGGATTTTCCCAAGAAAACCCATTCTTGTGCTTACATGCAGTTTTATGAGATCTAAGACATAAAACAGCCCAAGGACTGAGATTAAAAATGCAAGAGACAACAAAACTCAGGCTGAGCTAGCTACATGATGACTTCTTGGCAGAACCTTTCTGTCTTCTACACAGGTATAGTTTCTAGGTGATCAAAAAAGCATACTGACAGTAGTGTACCAGCATTGTCATGTTTGTATCCCACATGAGGCCAAGGAGCTGAGGGTACAGACCTCATTCCTCTCAGTAAAAACCCCCTGCTCTCAAGCTCTCTAACCCTGAGAGTTTCACCTCAGTAAGACCACTGCAAAAGCTGAGCCTGGAGCACCAGTTATGGTCTCTGTGAGATGCAGACTCATGCAGAAGCTGTACATTCCAGAAGACAGTTTCAAACTTCCAAATCCTGTTTTGCAGCTACAACTGTTCAATGGAAAAGGGCTATCTGCCTGCAATAACAATCATTACAGAATTAAATGAAGCTGACGTGAAGGATGCCTCTTGATCTTTGGGGACAGAAAGTGCAACTGTAGAGAAATTAAATCTTTTCTTCTTACGTGGAAGCAGCCAAGAGCCAAGTCTGCCTGTAACCTCTTGCGTATTTAGAGAAATCAGTCACATTGCTTGTCAATAAGCCATTTCCTACTAGCCTGAGTTTAGTATATTGAGATGCTGTACTGGAGTGTAAAGCAAGAGCAGCTTCTCCACAAACCCGATTTCAGAGCCAAAAGCCACCAAAGTAGGGTGGGCAGGGATTTTCTCCAAACAGAAACCCAAACATACATCACTTTCAAGTCCCTACACTGAGACCATCCAGAATTTGGAAAATGAAACCAAACACTTTTTCAGGGCATAACAAACAGGTCCTATAGAATTACTTTGCATCTCTTCTGTAAGAGAAATCATGGGAAATTATGTAAACCCACTCTACTCTCACTGAATGCTATTTGAGTTTCTGAGTGGGTTAAGCAAGCCAAGAATTTCCAAGACAAGCTGCAAGACTACTTGAAAGAAGCCTCAACAGCCATGACTCCAGGTCATTTTTTTTCCACTAAAAGCCCAATTCTAAATATGTTAAGAGACAAAAAGACCGAATTAGGCAATAAACTTATTTTTAAACAGAGCTCACAGGAAGGTTTCCTCCCCACAGTTTCACTGATGTAAGGCATATCAGCCATCTGAGCTTATTTCTGGTAAGTTCAGCCAGGCTGCTAGGTTCCAAACAGTGGCAGAGTTTTAGGGCAGCTTGTTAGCTCAGTTACAGCCAAACTAATTTAGTAGGACTAATGATGCAGCTCAACTCCCGACCTACAAGTACACAACCATTACAGCATTCACCATGTGATTGACAACTCTAGCTGAGCTTAAACTGAACAGAAATAACCCTATTTCTGTGTGCTGATTTTTGCTGCCGGCTCACCATGGCTCTTTGACACCACCAAACACAGTCAACAGCCAAGAAGGTGGTGACCACAATCATCAACCCATTTCCCCCATCATCCATTTATGAACTAGGCAGACTAATAGTCCATAAAAGAATAAACTCCTTTGATGTTACACTGAATAGAGTAGCCTGGCAGAATTTTCAGCCCTTACAGGCGTTTACACTACTGCACGAGAACTTCAACCTCTAAGCTATGCCACGACACATATTTTAAGAGTACTGCAACCAGCATGATCACTTTGTTTCCTATTTTATTGCCTTGCTTCATGCATCCTCATTAGTGACTACACTTCAGGTTTTTCTTTTATTTAGATATGATAATGCCATGGTGAAATTTATGTATACTAGATAAATAAAGTTTTACTAGGTACTACATTATTTGACTGAAAATACAAACCTAATGTTTATACCAGCCACTGACTTAATTCCCAATTCAGTTTCTGTGAATAATTACTACAGTGACATTATTTATGGAGATCATGCCTATGCATTAACCCTACACTTACACTTGGGTCCTGCACTTGGGTCACAGCAACCCCATGAAAAGCTCCAGGCTTGGGGAAGAGTGGCTGGAAAGCTGCTCACAGAAAAAGACCTACAGGTGATGACTGATGGAGCTGAACATGAGCAGCTTGTGCCCAGGAAGCCAAGAAGCCAACAGCATCCTGGTCTGTACCAGCAATAGTGTGGCAGCAGGGCCAGGACAGTGATCATCCCCCTGCACTGGGCACTGGTGAGGCTGCACCTCGAGTCCTGTGTTCAGTTCTGGGCTCCTCACTACAAGAGAGACATTGAGGTGCTGGAATGGGGCCGGAGAAGGGAAAAGGAGCTGGTGAAGGGTCTGGAGCATAAGTGTGATGGGGAATGGCTGAAGGACCTGGGGGTGTTTAGTATGGAGAAGAGAAGGCTCAGAGGGACTTTATCACTCTCTACAACTGCCTGAAAGGAGGTTATAATGAGGTGGGGGGCAGTCTCTTCTCCAAATAAAAAGTGGCAGGACAAAGGAAATAGCCTCAGGTTGTGCACAGGAGGTTTAGATTGGATATCTGGGAAAATTTCTTCACTGAAAGGCTACTTAGGCCATGAAACAGGCTGCCCAGGCAGTGGTCGAGTCACCATCCCTTGGGGTATTTAAAAGACATGCAGATGTGGCACTTGGGGATATGGTTTAAATGGTGGGCTTGGCAGTGCTGGGGTAATGGTTGGACTTTATGATCTTAAAGATCTTTTCCAACCTAGCTGATTCCATGACTAATATTATATTAATATCATCTCACTCTCAGTGGGGAGCACTAATGCAGGCAGGACTCCCACCTAGCTTCAGCTGTCTAGAAACTTGGTATTTATTCTAGCCTAGCTCCATACAACACCTCTGTAGTCTGACACTGATTTCTTCTATTTCTCTCAAGATGAGAAATCCTGTATTTTTAGGCAGCAAGGTTAAAAATGGTGAATCCATCCTATCTGCACACTGCAGAAAGGCCATGGGGTTAGACCACACGTTTCCTGGAAAGCCACCAGCGTCACAACTGACCTGATTTGGGGAGCACCATCTGCTTTTACTGTAGCAAACAGAAAATGCAGCTGCTTGGCGTTTCTGGAAGTGCCAGTTAAAGGTAATTTTTATTTTAAAACATCACCAGCTTAATGTAAGCCCTATGAAAAGGCAGCATCAGTGAAATTAAGCACCCTTTGCAAGCCTATCTGAGATCAGATCCGAAGGGAACATTTGCATTTTTAAACTATTTTGTGTTTTTTCTGGTAATTACGTGCTACAGCCAGCCCACAGACAAGCTCCTACTGATTCCACGTGCAGGTACCACCAAGATCTTCTACAGATCACCCACCCTGCCACAGTGAGAGTCACAGCATTTGCAGACAGCACAAGGCCTCCTCGTTTTTCTTTGTAACAGGCATAACCAGGCTCCTTGCTGTGCACATCATCCCTTCCTGTAACTGCATGCCTAATGAATGCCTCCTGCCAGCATGCTGCTAACGACACCATACATTTAACATGCAAGAAAGCCAACAACAGGAACTACAGACCACTACTGGGTTAAGTGTTAATATCTAATCCCACAAAATGCCCTTTATGGCTTCTAGCGCATCAAGCATTTATACAATTCATCTAATGGATTCTCCTCTTCTACTTTAGCCTGGATTAGTGCACAAGTATTAATACTATGTCCCGGAAAACATGTTCAGTAGAGATCAGCTGTAAGTACCAGCAGCCTGTTTCTCACATCAGTGATGTTTAAAGCACCTCAGTTATCATTCAGCTTCAGAACCTGTAAAGCAGCATTAAAGCTAGCCACATCGTGTTGTCAACTATTTGACAAGGTAGAAATAAATGTACGACCAACATTTCTATTTCAGCTCCAGATATTATGACTTAAGACATCAATAATTTCTTGTGGCAGAGCTGGGCACTATCCTGGTATTTTAGGCCCAGTTCTGGCTTGATTTCCCAACAGCAACATATCAATGTGTATTAACATCTGTTGTGCTTTTAGAGAACTAGGACCACATCATTGATCCAAGTCAGAAACTGAGTGACCAGGTCAATTAAGTCTTGCAAGTCCTGAAAAATCCCCTTCCTGATGCAACAACTATATGAACACTAACAGCAGCAAACCCCCTACATTCTGTATTACCTCCACTGTTTCATAGGGAATATCAATCACAAAGACCAGAATATGAGGAGTGAACTAGATCTCACATAGAGGAGATGTGGCTCTATTTTCTTGCTTGTTTAGAAGCTTCAAGTCTGTAGGGCAAAGCGAGGTTAACTTACACAATCAGAGACTGGTTTGACAGGCAGGAGCCCATTCTTGTTTCACAGTAAAATGTATCTTGTATACAATTCCTAATTTAGTTATATGGGTTATTACTAAAAGCAGTCATTTCCAATGGAAGACTGCTCTAGTTTTGGTAAAAGGAAACCTAGTTCATATTTCTTTTAACAGTAAATTGTTATTGATGATTTATCCATCCATGCCATGTTCATAAAGCTGGGACTGTCATTAAATCACCCAACCCAGACCAAAACAGAGAGCCTGCAATATGATGGCAGAAGTTACAATTATACCTTTAAAGAAAGGGCTTTCACCCACATATTAAGTCATTTGCTCCTCAGATCTGAAATCAGGACTAACAACATGACTTCAGACATGAAGCCATAATTGAGCTGAATGGTACAGGGGGAATTCACTAGAGCCCGTTAAGCTGGTTTATATCCAAGCTCCTGTGATCTTGTACATTCACACGCCTGCTGCCTAGACCATCTCTCAAGGGATTCAAATAAATAAAACTGCTCTGAACAATGACATTAGAACAAGCAGTGCCTGGAAACCAAACCATCTTCTAAAATTACTCAAAAGAAACAAAAGGATTTTTTTGTGTGTTTAATATTGTCTCCCCTTGATAACAGGGATACCTTGACAACAGGCTCAGTCTGGAGGTTCTCGCCTTTATGACAATAACTGCTCATGGCAGCTGCTACTCATCTGCAGACTGAGTTACCCTGCACAAGTCAGCTATGTTTAGGATCTCAAGCAGTTCAGCAGCTAGAGAAACTATTTCATCTTTGCAGTGGGTTTTACTGCAGGACAGTCCACGTTATAGCCCAGCTAATTTTGCTGTTCAGTCTAAACCATGCAACAACCACTTTGGTCTGGCTAGCAACACTTTATTATCCTGATTCAGCTTCAAACCAGGCAGCTCTCGCACTGAGAGCCTGCTGGGGTCAGGCTGGAAGCTAAATAAGAAGTTTCCCTTGGCCAGCAGACTCCTAAAGCTGTTCCCCTCCCTGGTTGCACCACTGAGTGCAGGCCACACGCCCATCTCTCACAAGTCAGCACTGCAGTGCCCATGGTTTGATAGAGAGGTTTCTTCTGCTCAGCTCTATGGCTCAGGCTGATAGTGGCAAAGCAAGAGCATTTACAGACTAGGCAAGACTTCTGCACTCCTAAAACCCCTAAGACTCAACTGTTATTTCGGTAATTTTTTTTTCCCCAAACTGCAGGTCAGTGTCTTTGGAGCTCAGGCGATGGAACAGATTACAGGAGCACTCACCTACATTAGGCTAACAACCACCAGGCCCACTTCTATTACTTTTATTGTCAGTTTGACTTTAAACAATGATACAGAAAACACCATCATTGCAACAACTGCAGATGTAGCATCCAGTAAGATATTATGGGTTTGGAAACAGCTATTGAAGTATTTCTTCTATAACCTGTTTTCACTCAGAATTTGCATTTGTCTGCCACCTCATCACAGAAAAGGCAACTACCAGCATCTATGTAAGACCTAACAGCAAGCAGAACTACTTGGTCCTCTTCTGCAAGGCAAGCTGCCAGCCCAACAGCCTTACTGAGCTTTGACCACAGGATACAAGCACTAAAGTAATTTCAGATTCCTATGTGAGAAAGCTGACATCATCCTTAAGTTTCTGTATTTTCCCAGGAATTCCCAAGCGGAACTATTAGTCGATTCTGCCCCCAGTTCAGCCTTGACTCCAGGACAAGTCTGATTTTAACAGAAAAAAAGAAAGACTGAATATATTAAAAGACTGTAACAGGCCAGATGTGATGAGATTTCTGACATCAATGAAGGTCTTGTGTTAAGACTGTGCTCTTGGGTCTGACACTGGTTGCAAGCAGACTGTATGTGAGTTGTATGGCTTGAAATGAGGCTTGCTGGGTTTGTGTTATGCAGAGAAGCTAGTCTGTGTGACTATCTTCCGGGCAGAAACAGATGACTCAGATCTTATTTATATCTGTTCAAACACACTCACTTCCCCATTTGGACAAAATAGGAAGAATGACTCCAAATGTGTGAAACTTAAGTCTCCCTATAATGTGTAATACTTACTGAAGGAGTCAAAGACACTTGGAGATACTGCACCCAAAGTTTACTCCAATCATACCATACATCTCTTGTGAAGTCTCTGCATTAGAGGAGAAGCTGGCACTTGAAATATCCCTACTACAGGTATAGCTGAGCATGGTGGTACCTGAACCAGGAAAGCTCTAACACAAGTAGAGCTGTTCTAGAAACAGTTTGTGTCCGCTTCAGAAAAAGTGATTTTCCAACTCTTTCTACTGATAAAAATAATATGCTGGAGCAGTCGCACGAATATTTAAGGCTGCTTATTCAAAGTATTCTGCTACATTACTGGCATCTCTGGCAGTACATATGGAAGTCCTCCAGTTAAGCGTGTACAGAGTTGACACTCTGGGCATCTGCCTCCACTTGCCAGGCTTCAGAGTCCAGAAGATTGTCTCTTTTGTTCAGAATTAGCCGACAGCATCTTCAGCATCCTGCTCAATCTCATATTTTGAGCTTTCACAACTTAAGTTATTGAAGCAGATTTACACACATGCATGTCTGTGGAATGGCTGACCACGAAACAGTATGACGTACTTCAGACTTATCCTGGTAATTTTTCTAGAATGGTTAGGGTTGGAAAGGACCTTAAAGATTATCTAGTAAACCTACAGTTTAGTCAGTTCAAATTCAAGTACACATGACCAAAGCATATTCCAGTTTTGCTGCATTTTGCCTCAGGGTTGATGGAGTTTCTATGAACTCACCTATTCATTCCTCCATTTGCATACTTACCAAAACACAGCAGATTGCTTTATCGTTCAGTGAAGCAAGCCATATAATTTGCATCTGCTGACTGAAGAGATGCCCAAGCTAGATCAATGTGAACACCCTTTCCTTCACCCTGTTTTAAGTATTTTTAGACACTTCTTTAAACAAGCACCATTCATGAGTCAGTGAATCGTCTTGACTCTCTTCATATGCAAGCAAGGCTGGATGCAAGAGGAAAGCTCTCTTCAAGGGACAGCTTGTCACATGTTCTTCTAAAAACACAGGGCAGGTCTTCATGCAGTCACCTCTTTCATAAGCAGCAAGGAGAAAGGAATATTTATAGCACTGTAAGTGTAAACCATAGCACTGTGCTGCAGTGTTACACAACTTTGCCTTTCTCAGCATGGCAGGCAGTTCTGACAAGACCTCTCAAGCTGGCATACCAGCATTTATTTAAACAAGGGATATAGGTTTCTAGAAGCTGAATGACAGCACCTAGGAATCTTCTCTACGCTGGCTGCCACAGAGAAGCCTCCTAAGCACTTATGCAGCCATGCTAGTTATTTTTCAGCTTCTGCATCACTGACCGTAAACCTTCCTGTCTGGAGCTGGTCACAGTCAGTAAACCTAGGCAGACACAGGTAACACTTGCCCAACAATAGTAAGCAAGTCTGCTGAGCTGTACCACTTGCCACCAAAGAGCTAATTACAGCAGCACCATCTCCCAGAGTGGAGGCACGATCAGCATTGTATTGGTCTAAATTATAATCCTATACTAATACAACAATATTACGCATAGCCCCTGTGTATAACCCACCTGCAAAGTATCTATAATCCTGTACAAGCCTGTATGCAAACTGCTTGCCTGCCCAGTATCCTCCAGTTCACTGCAGGGACCAGCACTGTGTCACAGAAGCTATTCACTAATGAGAAGCCTACGTTTAGACACACAAAAGCGTATTTTCACACTACTGCATAATGATGTGCCTGTCAGCTCCATTATCATCGGCTGCTTCAAGATCAAGTTTAAAGCTAAAATAAGTGCATTAGCTGACACATACCCATCCTCGCTCCTAAGGCTATTGTTGCTACAGTAATGGGTTTTGGGTGGTTTTTGCTAGTGAGGAGCCAAATTCAAGAGGTGTTCAACATACTGTCATTGTCTACCTCTTTTCCTTCCTGTCTTGTGTTTTGGCTGATTTGGAGCTCAGAGCATTAAAATCAGTGTAGCTTTACTCATAAGCAGCAATGATTTGGTTGCCAGTAAACTTCATTGCGAGGGATGAAAATTTAAGACAGACGAATCCTAGCTCAGATCTCACATTTAGTTTTTCAAAACAAGACAACACCCCTCCCCATCTCCCCCCAAGTTCTACAATATTACTGAAGTGCTAAAGTCTCAGTTTGAGCTTTGGCTTACCAAGGAAAGGGAACCCAGTTCAAATGATATGTTTAATTCATTAAATGACTTTGAAACACAGACACCCACCTTAAATCAAAAATCAAAACACAGAGGCAGATCACTGAGGCCTGCAGAGTGTTGAGCTGCTACTTCTCACAGTATAAAGTACTCTTGCCTGGGCTGGGGAGGGTGTGAAAGCAGCAGCCACCATCCCAAATGTGCCACAGCATCAGCTCCTGCAAATATTATGTGTAACAGCTGCACAACACCAGGCAGAAAAACAGCTCTTACACTAAACCTCTGCTTTAAAAAAAAAAAAAAGCAGATCAGATGCACTGCTGCTGTAGTCACAAGGACAAGATACTCAACTGCTGTGGCCTTCAGTGATTCTGAAGTACTACTGTTGTTTGTATCACATCTTGAGTTCCCTTGTGTGAGGTACCACTTACGCTCCCAATATGGCCTTAATGAAACAGCTACAGAAGAGCATGTCACTTCACACACAGTCTCCCATCTCCTGCAGATAAATCAGGAAGGCACCTCCCTGCTATGGTAACTTAAAGCTAGCTAGACATGGCTAGACAAGATCTACAGAATCATTGCTCTTGGTAGTCATTAATACACAGATGCTTAAAAAAAGCATCTTTCAGGCCAGATGGATATATGAGAGAAAGTACAACACTGATGGGAAAGCTAGCATTGATATTTCTACCAACTAGTTCCAGCTAGTTGCCATGTCAATGACTAATATGACATCCAGATAAAGCCAGAATCCTCCGTTTGCCAAAATATCTCCTGAAAAAGCCACCAAAGGGTGCAAAGCAGGTTGATTCATCTGCAGTGCAGCACGGACATTTAAGGTACCCTTTATACTTCTGGTAAAAGCAGAACGAGTGCAATTCAGGTAAGCTTAGTATATGAATGAATATCCTTGAAATTCCAGCTTGTGTCTAATTAACTGTAACCATTTATATTAAGTTTGAAGGCATACAGGGTAAGAGTAGCAGTCAGGAAGAACCACTCCAGACTACCACAGGTCAAGAGGAATTCAAGGTCAAGACACTAATGAGACAGATGCAAGATGAGAATACAAGCAAGGGATCTCGGACAGAGAAAGCTGGATCTTGCAAGAAAGTCAGAGGAAACTTGTACAATTATGTCACTAAAACCAACCCTTAAACAGCTCTAACATCATGCAGTATTGCCTATCAGGACCAAGAGAGGAACTGGGGGGAAATTAAGATTAATTCAGAAGAAATTTGTGTGACAGATAAGCAATCACTCATAGTGGCATACCAGGGCAGAGACAAGATCTATAGTATATCAACAATATGCTTTTAGCAACAACTGGAGTGTGGATGAAGAAAATGCTCCCAACACAACAGGGAGGGGGAAAAAAAACAAACAACAAAGCAGTCTAAGTTCAGCAACAAGAAAAACTGAGTAGCAGATGGATAGTAAGAGCTCTTGCAAGAGTGCTGCTGCATCTATGGCTATGGAGATTTGTAGAAACGGGTAATACATCAAGAAAAAGAAGTAGAGAACTTCAAGACAGAGCAAATTTTCTACTGTGAGACATCACTTTCTACTTAGACCCTTTTGGTATCTACATTCTGGTGATATATGGAGAACTTATTTTTCAGCTTCACCCTTCCTTTTTAAGGTCCTGGAGTTTAAGAACAGTTGCTGAATGCTAGAGAAACAGATAATACAAAATAGGTACTCATGTGTATGCCAGCAGGCAAACAGCACCTTCTTATTTTGAACCCTCTACACGAAACAAGTCGTGTTGCTTTCCTGCAAAGCCTCATCCAAAAGGTCACCCACTTTCTAAACAGTAGGATCACCACACGTAAGTATCTGTGACTAAAGACCACTGATGCATGCTGTGACTCCAATAGCTCCAGTGCAGTGCTCCAGCATAATGCCATGCTGAAATCTGTAGCATCCATATGGTCAGTTTGGGAACTGGATTATCTTTTACTCCATTCAGAGAAAAATGATACCCACACATTTGCAAAAAACCTAAAACCTGAGAACAGGACTTGATTGTACATGGAATAAGGTGAGGCTACCAAAACCCACAAATGGCAAAGAAAAGAGAACTCATCCATACTTGCATGCCAGCCACAACCCCACGACAATATTCCTTCCTGTTTTACAAGATTAATTCTTGGAAACATAGTCTTGGTGCTATTAGGCTGCTTGATCTTACTCTGCCCCTCAGACACCCTCCACTTGATGTGAGAAGCCTACACCCTATCCAATTACAAAGCAGTACTAATCAGCAGAAGTTTACAGCAGAAGTTTACAGTGTTCTGAGAACACAAGCATAAGCACAGCCCTTTCATGGGATACCTACCCTAGACACATATGGAAGGGTCTGACCCCTAAAAATAATCTGTGCTGGTAATTACAGCCTTATCCATGCTGGGATAAAAGATACTGGTGTTAAAAGAAAATTATTTACCCACACTCCTCATTACAAATATTCTCATACTTGTTTTTCCCAGTTACTAGCAAGCAACCTACAAGCTTCCAATCAAGATAGCCTAACTCATCAGTAGTTAGTAACTAATTAGCAACTAAGTTCATCAACAGAAGAGTAACTATTTCAAACTGATAATTCAGGTTTTACCCATACCATCAACAGGATGACTTACTGTATTGGTTAAAAAAACAATTCTTTACAAGCAATGGGGTGTTACACAGACATTCAGACATCACCATGCTACTTAAATCATGAGCTGCTTCCAGACAGAAACGTATCCAAAGCATGACTTGGAGGAGCCTCTAGTGGTGATAAAGTAGATGTGATTATGAATTAACAGATGCTTAAGGATAAGCTAAAAGCTGGTATTCACACTGCCCTATAGATGAGTTACTCCTAGTCAGGTTACCAGTGATCAGCATCTGAAAGCCACACACACACTTGGTACCAAGTAGGATGATTAAAATAGTGCTCTACCCACAAGTTTTATCTTGCCTTGATTCAATCATTAAACAAACCAGCTTGCTTCTCATCCTCCTCAGCTTGTAGATAACATGTATCATAAACTAAACAAAGAATTCTGAAAGTTTCCTGCAACAGAGAGCAGTCCATACCTGATCTTTGCACCAATTTATACTGACACATGTAGATCATTTTTAAAATATGTTGTGTTTATGCACACAGAAGGTAAGGATGTGCAAGATCTGCACTGCAAAACCAAATCCTTTAAGCAAACTGTCACTGTCACAGTCACTAGAACAGTGCCTTCCATAGGTACAACAGGACTGGAGAAGGTTTTGCTGCTGGAAAAGGACTTCTCCAGAGCATGAACTTTGTTTGACAGTACCAGGTGGAAGCAGTTCTGTTTGGACTCTATCTGGCAAGCCTGAGAGCAGATATCATTGACTATGCAGTTTCTCCGATCTCACAACCTGTTGCAGCCATACTGATGTGGCACATGAGAACTGGAAACCTAGCTTCACTCTTTCAGCAAGCCCTGAAACATCACACTTTTTGATAAAAGTGTAGTGCACTGAGGTAATACTTCTGTTAGCCTAGCACAAAGAAAAGCAAAAACCCCACATGCAGTGATTTGCCTGCATTCACTCCAGTTATATTCCGATAAGAGCCCTCAGAGAACTGAAGGACTTAAAGGCTTACCAGATACTGAACAAAACAGCCAACCTTTGTTGGTAGTTAAAAGGTTCAGACATTGAAAAAGTTAATGTTGTTTCAGCACTTTGCAACAACAACTACAGACTAGAAACTGTCAAAGTACTTTGAGGCTTGTTTTTCCGCAGCTGAAAGATCTGTCTCACAGCTACAGGTCTCCATCTTCCTTATGCATTTCATATGCAGAATAAAACTTCCCCAAAATCAAATTATTAGCAGAATTTATGTTGATCCCTCCCCCACCACCACCCAAAGACCACACAAAGTTATATAGCTGTTCGCATAAAAGCCATCTACACATGATCAGTGCTTTTAGAGTAATTGCCAAGATTTGCTTTAGAAGAACTGGATATAATGAAAAAAGAAGCATGGCCCTCTAGGCATTCTCTAATAAATATATGATGATGCTTAGCTTTTTATGTATAAATTATAATCAAAAATGCTGCTGTGTTAGATCCCTGAATTATACTGCAAATTGACTGGAAGTCAAATGTTGTTTCTTCTCCCCTTTAGCCTACAAGGCTATACTTTCACATATATTCTGCCTGGACTTAATTCTGGGGAAAGGGGAGGAAATCAGTAAACCCCCCCCCCCGAGTTATCCAGTTGCTACTGTGGAGCAAGCATGCAACAATGTGGATTTAAGAGCTCTGTATATCTTGGCAGATTCTGAGGGAGATCACAGTATTAACTGAGGTGGGAAAACACCGCAGGGTGACTAACAGGAGTCAACTGTTTTCTTCTAGCTGCTTAATTCTGCATTTCTCTCAGTCGTTTCCATACAGCAGCAGCCACATGCTAGAAATTTTAGTCTAATAAAAGCTTTATGCTATACATATGTTTCCAGTTTTAAAAGTATCTAGACATAAAAGGGGCAATAACAGAACATAACGGCTCACAAAAACCATCTCAAGTTACACATATTGTCATTGCAAAGAGTTTCAAGTAATAAATGGAGGAAGTACCTGCACTACAATGGTGGTTGCATGAGGGGGAACTGCAGAAACCAATACCAAGCACCTTCTTATAGAAAACCCACAAAGACCCTTTTGTTCCCATGCTTGGACATTCAGCGTTATTCATCAGAATCACTGCTCTGTCCCTCCCACCCCACCTTGTCCCAGTTTTCAGAGCCTCTAAGGAAAAGTATTTTCAGCTGATTGAGACAGAGACCAGAAACTATCAGAGACTGCAACAGCAGTAACCTTCACTGACACTGAAGGCAGCCTGTGAAATTGAGTACCAGATCCAAGAACCTCCCTCGCTGTACCAAAAGGGTTACGCATCTCAGATCTGTACAGTCTGCCTTCACACCCCTCCAACCCTGACCTGACCCTGTGAAACAAAAATTATGCACCTCTTAGGAACAGTGCCATCAATGCCTATAAAGCACACCATGGCGGGATCTTGGGTGGTACTGTTAAGATACACTCCTTTGGGCATTGTGAAGGATCAACACCAGTGACCTTGACCATGCCATCACATTTTCTGCATCAGGCACATGAACAGCTCAACCAAGCAGCACAACTGTCTCTGAAGACCTCTGCACATCTGACCCTTAAAATTACTCCTGCTTCCTCAGCATTATACTGATCTATATCCAATATTGTTGGTTCTGGTACAACACAGAATACCCTGCAGATGTCCAGAACTGCTCAACCTTTAACTTTCCCATTAGAAGCAGAAGTTTACACAATGCTACCTGAAACTCAAGACCAACAAGCTTGTTTTTATAATGCCAAACACCTCAAACCCAACAACTCAATCATACTTTAAAGGACGAAGTGTTTCAATGAAATGGTAGCATCTTTCCATATTCAAACCATGGACAAGGAACATTGCTAACATTCATTTTTATGTTCATATAAGCACTACCATCTTGCTAATTCTAAAGAAAAATCTTTATGCTGTTCTTACAAACAGAAAAATTTCTTGAGTATAAAAATAAAACTGCAATCCCCCAGTAAAAAAAAAAAACACAACAAACAAAAACAACAACACTTTGGTGCACCTGAACACACCCTTATGCTTAAATATGAACATCTTACTACAAAGGATGCTTTGCACTACCAGAGAAGCTCTCCTCCTCTGCAGAGCAATAGCTAAGTAATCAAAGAGAAGAGAATCCCTTTTAACTCCTACTTTGCACCCACCTATTAGTTCAGTTATGAATACCTACTCTAATAGGACTACCTTCAGAGCTTTTTAGAAAGCTTAATTATCACCTTTGGCATCAATCAGGTCAACAGAAGCTGGTGCTTTCTAAAACCTGCTGGAGAGCAAGACACCATGCTTACCACTGTCATGTGAATGTAGGAGAAAAATCAAAGCCATTACTACCCCATTAATATTCCAGGAAATCCACATATAATAACTACAACATCAATTATATGGTTTTGTTTCAAGCCAGATTTAGAATCAGAGGAAGTGAAAAAAAAGCATTTCTCAACAAGGATTTCCCTCTCCCAAACAGGGTAGCCTCAGTTACGGATTTCTTGCTGCTCAGTCTCCTCATTTAAGCCACGCTGCTGCTTGAAGGACTTTAACTTCAGTCCATTATCAGGATCATCAGCATTAAATATATGCATTCAAACCAAACTAGATTTTAACAGTAGGGTATGGATCTGCCTCAAACAAATTTCCTATAAATTCCTGTTACAAAAAGTATTCAAGTTTAGTTCTGAAGGTTACTCTTCAGCATTCACTTGTGAAGAGAAGCTCCAAAAAACGATCACTTCTCTTCAAGGGACCTTTCTGATACTTCCAACATTGAAGTACTCAAGTCAAAGCTTGCTAACTTTCAGCATCAGTATTAAAGTAAGACAACATACAACTCTATCTGGGTATAAAAAAACCCGTATCAGAATGCTTGACAAGTTATCCTCTGTGTCTCATTTTAAGACAGACATTTACACTAAAATACAGTATTGTCAAGAACCCTTAACTTTCCTAACAGGATACTTGAGACCTACACAAGTAGATGACCTACATCTACCACACAGAACAAGTGATGAAGATGCCTGCCTTTCACTGCAGCTTTTTTCATGTGCTAAAAAAATAAATTATATCATATTAGTTTTGCTAATCCTTTCCAAATACACTTCAAGCAAACCTGCAATGTAAGTTGATTAGACAACACTGACATCCTAGTCAATGAGTTCAAGAGCGAAAGGGAAACAACGTCTAATCCATTTCTAGGTTCTGCTCTGGTATCCCAGGAAACCAGCTGCAGCTGCTTGGTTCAAGTTCTCTACTATGGCAAAAATGTCTGCAATCCAGCTCTTGTAACCAGCATTTCTACAACTGGTAATTGGTGTTTATAAAGCAGAGCAGCAGCTCCTCTATAGAATCTGGAGCATGAACTGCACATGCAGCAGCATGGTATGTGTGGGGAGTTAGGGCACTCTCATCTCTGAAATGTTTTACCTAGGTCATCAGACAATTACATGACATTTGCAGAGACACTAGTCTAAATCCTAGCTCACTCGGCACAAAGAAGTGAGGGACTGTGTGATGCCAGGGTATCCCAAGCTAGGTCACTCAGTTACCTTCCTTGGAACCACCCCCTGCAACCTCTTGGTCATCTAAATGAAGAAAACTTCTTTGACCTCATCAACAAATTTAGCCCTTCCCCAAAGTGAAAACAAAAAGCATCAGCTGGAAGGTTTTCTATATGGCAATACTTAGTTTGTAACTTCAATGTCCTAACAGCTCTGGTCTCCTCCAACTCAAATGTTAGTTCATTAGCTTCTAGAATAGTCTAAATTGCTTGGAATACTCTAAAATCCAAACTTATTTCAGGTACAATGAGCAACATTTTAATCTGCTACTTCGTAGCCTTCAAGTGTTGATATCTGTTGATATCTGTCTATACAGGAAACACCAAGCTGACTACCCACACTCCAGAAGCATTTGAACTCCAGAGTTCTTCTCAGAGTATGCCTTATTTAGCCAAATATTATTTTTCAACATTCTACACAGTCCAAATCATACTTACCAAATACCAAATACAAAACACTGGGGGGAAAATTCAGATTCACAAGGCTAACAGAAATCCAGTTAATTATCTTCCTGCTAACATGAAATACCAAGATTACTAAACTGGACTGTGGTATTCTCAACCAAAATGCTCTGCAAGCATTTTGGTTGAGAATACTCAGCCCAGGTGAGCCTCCAGTATCCATCTCTGGGGACAGGCTGCCACTACATACATTACTTTCAGCATCTCATCTGCATGTGCTGCTAATTGTTCATACAAATGCCTATATTAATTTACAAGCGGTGGCCAAACCATATTTAAAGCCTTTCTTGTGTTGCTCTGTTCCTCCCCATCAACATACACAATGCAAGTTGAGATGCCTTAAGTTTCTTATTAAAATCTACCAGGCAGTATCAGGGATAAAAACACTGGACTGAGCAGACATAAGCAATTGTGATTTAGTGCATGAATCAGTATTGGGCAGGACAGCAAATTAAAATATGACAGTTTGATTCAACTATCAACTGTCTGGAAGTAACTGCATTATTAGTGCCAAAACCAGATTTGGAGATTCTTTCAAGCTGATTTTCCATGCAGTCAGCTTCACCGTGCTGTAGCAGAAGAGCCTGTCAACAGCGAGGAGGCATTTTAACACAAAAAAAATGTTACAGTGAACTCATTAAAGCAGCTAGGAAGCTCAAGGTGTACTACATGGTGATCACACATGGAAACAAGTTTTAAAAGAGATTCAAGATGTGACTTGGACTTCTCAGTTAAGGAGAGACATTTCAAATCCAAAAAGATACTGAAAAGAAGCAGCAGCAACCTTGTAAAACTTCACAGTTACATTGTCCAGGAGAAAGGAGAACCGTAGGAAGTCTCCACACCAGAGTCTGACAAATTCCTTAGTTAGGCACCAAGCACGACAGCTCAGAGACCCAGTTGAGCCCCACAGTGAATGTGCTGTCACTTTAGGACACAAGCAGCAATCAGAATTACCATGCCAAATAGATTATTAAGAACCAGATGAATAATGATAGTGTGGGCAGCATTGTCACTTAAACACCCCGAAACTAAGAGTGCATAAACTGTTGTTTCCTATTTCTTAGAGTCAACTATGAGTCTGATAAAACCTCAGTATTAAAGCCTAATAAATACCTTAGCATTCAAACACTACCACTACCAGCCCAAAGCAAAGAAGTAAAGACCAAACCAGCACAAGCCACACAGAGGCTCTTTCTCCCACAGCTGGCACCACCATTTGTGCAGCTGGGTAACAAACTAACTACAAACTCCCTCCTTTTTAACTAAAATGGTTTATTCTGGAAGAATTTACCATTTAGACTTCTATTTCTGGAACTGACTGTCAGCAGTTTAGTCAGGACACACTTAGACCAAGCAGCCACTTGGTTCTTTCATCAAGTATATGCACACATATACTCCATCAGCACTCTTCTATTCTGGGTAGAAAATACATAGCCAGGGTTTTCCTTCCTTTTCCATCCTAACACCCGAGCAGTATCTTGGCAGCTGTACTGCAGGGGGATGGCAGCAGGGAATAATAACCTAAAAGCAAATAAAATTAGTGACCTACTTGCTTGTTTACTGATAAAGATGGCCAAGCCAGCAATTTTAAACTAAACTTAATGGTCATCTGATTAACAATGTAGATTTTAACATTATTAATTCAACAGCACATGTACCTCTATGGAGCACATCATTAACATCCTGTGTTGAAACTTTTTGGGAGAGTGGAGTGAGCAAGCACCCACCAGAAGCCAGCTCTTGCACAGCTTGGTTACAAAAGAAAAATCATCCCTCACCACCCTTCAGAGTATGCTCTAATTTACTTATATTTGCATACCACAAGCTGTCAGTAACCACCATTTTTTGCAGCTCAGTAGCCACAAACTCCTTACTGCATTTGTGGCCTGGGTTAACTTTGCAGGTTTGAGAGCACCTAGCAACTCATAGCCCCATTGTACCGGCTGTCACACAAGCAGTAACCCTTAGAATGCAACAATAGCATTAGCTGCCTCCTGAAAAAGGAGTAAAGTTTCAAAATATGCTTCTTTACTCATGATACAGAGATTAGCCTATGTGTAACATAATTCAAGTACTAGATCACTAGCTGCTCAAGTTACTCTGGTATATTTTCAATTAGCCTCTTCCCAAGTGGTCATTGTTCAAAGCATCAATGTATGAAAGCACAGGAAGAATTTGGTGCTGAATCTAACACTGGACCACTAATTACAATGTCAGTTCCACATGCTTAAAAAAAAAAACAAAACACAAAAAACCCAAACCTAACAACAACAAACCACTACACCAAAAAAATATCCAAAAACCCAAATGAATCTGAGCTTTGCAGGAAAAAGTACTTCCTGCTTATGGCAAGATGGCTCTCACACTACAGGCAAATATACTGGCTGCTTTGCTGCATGTCCATTATATTTTACGGCTTCAAAATGTTCCAAAACAAATATCTGGAAGACATATACATAATTAACTATTGTTTCGTGTTGCTCAGCAAAGTTATGTCATCCTTTCAAGGCAGAAAGCCTGCAGAGATACAAAGGCTGTTTACAGCCGTATTAACAGCCAGTGGGACAGCATTTCAGGCTCAACAGTCCTGATCTTCCTTAGAGGAGAAAAAAATAAGGAATTGGGTGCTGGGGAAGTGACCTCTGGAGTATCCAAGCAATGACATACACAGCACAAGCTCTTTTGTTTGCTGTAATGCTGCCCAGCCTTTCTGGGTAGCATGTCTGTGGACACCAGATTTCATATTTCACGCGTGGCCATTTCATAGCTACAGCTATCAGGACTAAAATGCTGTCACTCTGTCAGCAGGGGAAAAAAATTCTCAGGAAATCCAAAGCACAGGAACTCAATACCATGTGCTAAGCTGTACGTGCTGCAGAGACTGCATCCACTGCACAATTGCCTCTGCACTGGGCATTGCAGCCTGTATCATAGGGGGGTTTTATGCTCCTGCTATGATCTCTAAAATAAAAATACAAGGCAGTATATCTAATTATATCTAAGGTAACACATAGCTCATTTGCTTTCTTTTTACTTTACAGTGAACAGTTAGCTTTAAACACAGCTAGTGAAATATCAGATTAATGATCATGAAGTCTGCATCACTAGTTCATTATCCTTACAGCTCAGTAGTTTAACACAAAAAGCCACAACAGCAAGATTATTAATTTGCAAATTAAACACTGATGTGGCATTCTTGTACATGTTATCACAGGACATTAAAGTTGTTTCCAATGTGAAATGTTGTCTTAAAAATCACAGCTTCATCCAAGAGAAAACTGACTACAGCAAACTAGTGAGAAAATGTCACTGTAAAAACCCTAAAAGTATGCAAAAAAAAAAGCCAGCCAATGACAAAGTGTTTATAAGGATGCATTTTTAAGTCATCTTCCTGTTACACTAGAAGATTTTCCCTCTTAAATACATGACTAGCACTGAGCACACAACAGGAACTGGCTGAGGCCACCTCTTTACTCCCTATCTAACAAAAGCATCCTCCAAATGGTAAAACCGTAAGTTTAAACAGGGGAAAAAAAAAAAAGGGATCCTGAATGCTCCAGAAAATATTAACAAAAAGTTGCTTACTAGTAGCTGATCCTTTGATTTTCTAGACACTCCTATAACAGGAGTGACACAACAAGCATTGCATGGGAGAGCATGACAAGTCTGGTGCTCGCAAAATGCCATCTCCAGAGCCAGTGCTGACTAGGGGAAGCCATAGCAAACTCCTGGTCTAGCCCTCTAAACCCAGGATTCTCCATAAGTTCCTTCTCAGTAGTGCCTGGTGACCTGCCCAACAGAAGTGACAAGAAAGGAAACACCTTGAGATGTCCTGAACACTCAACTCTGGGAATTTAATACTGAGGTCAAGGTTACACATAGGAATCTGCACAAAGCTAACTCAGATACTGAAATCCTGCACATGACCACTTTTACCACACATTTTGTTCAGATGATTGTCCTATTTTTAACAAAAAAAAAAAAAAGCTGAATTGGGACACCCTTATTCGGTCAGCTGGCACTGGGGCATTTGGCCCAAAGGCACTTCAATTTGGATCCTCCAGCTTCTGGGTAGATGCCTTATCCTAAAGGGCATTAAGCACAACCCTCTCCAGCTTTCCCCTTGGCACCAGGCCACTGCCCAGACAGGAATGCAAAAGCCCAAGCCAGAAAATGAAAGGAGACTGACTTCTCAGAGCACACAACTTGGAAAGAACTGTCATGATTATAAATATTTTACACTGGAAAATGAGCAACCCTTCCTTCCAGCTGAGCACCTTAGGCTGCAGAGGCACATTCCTCACTGCTGGCTTGGTTTTGGCCTTACTCCATTATGCAGCCAAGAGAAAAAAGTTTCAACCAGGGAAAGCCAGGATTCCTCATCATAAACTCACAGCCTGATGACTAGGTTATCTCCAAAACTCAGAAGATACGGGTTTAGTCCCATCAGGATGAAGAAGGAACTGAACACAACTCCAATCGATAAGCCAAGGCTGACCAGTACACTTGGCTGAGAGCAACATATTAAATTTCTTGTGCAAGCCAAAGCCCCGGGGAGAGCACAGTTGTCCCCTGTCAAGAGATGGCAGAAACCCTCTAAGTCCCACTACAAAAGCTGAGCAGTTAAAATAAGCGGGGGGGGGGGGTGTGCTTTAACATCACTCTGTTGTGCTGAAGTTGTTGACACTTCAAGCACACGTGCACAATTTCAGTTCTTTACCCTGTTTATCACAGATTGCTCTAAAGTTGTGATAGAGTTACAAGGCAAGATCATATGGAATAAAAATACTGCAACAAAAGCATAACAGGGGCTATTTAAGAAGCCTGTATTACCCTTGACTTTAACTAGGACTCTTAAAACCAAACTTGCCTAGAATAAATGCAGCTGAGAAAGGAAGAATAAGGAATCAAAATAACGAAATAGAGGCTTCTCCAGTCCATAGCAAAGCTAAACAACCTCCATATCAGACATCCAGAAATTTCTGCATGGTTGCAGCACAACTGAACTGAAAGTAGGAGAATGGGATCCAGCAATGCAACTCACAGATTTCAATAAAAAGGGAAGCAGATGCTTTGATTTCTTTGTGAATGTGAAACTTCCTACAAAATACTCCATACTTTGGGAAGGAGGTTATCAAGACTCTTAAATGCCTGTCATGTCAAACTCTCAAATCAAGAGCTTTGAAGTCAAACTGAAGAAAACATCTGAGCTCAGGGCTGGCAACCGGGCTGATGTGAGCATTCGTCTGGGCAAGTTTCCATTCACTGTTCAGCAGTGGAATTATTACCAACATAAAACTTAACAGGTCAGCACAAACAAAGTTTCAGAGGTTTGATCAAGAGTAAACAATACACAAACCACCTGTATTTTGTTAATTATTGCTAAGCAACATTAAGGCCAACAGTTTAGCAGAATTCAAAAGGGATCAGGTATTATATGGGTAATAAGAACATCCACAATTACATTAGCTAGGATAAAACAGTTTATAAAAGGATTAAAGGAATACCAATCCTTGTGGCATGAGTCAGCCACTGTATCATAGATGAACTGTTCTTTCTGATTGTTTTGCTTAGCATAGAGCAGTAGAAACCATGCCCATTGTTCTGGCAACTGTTAGCTCAACTGCACCACGGATCAGCCTACAAAACCCCAAATCAAACTAGATTTCACATGCTCAGGTTCAGGTTTCTCTAAGTGAGCTTATTCAACTGTGCATTACATTTAGCTTTGAATAAAAACAACTCGGGACAAAACTTTAGCTGATTTATATTCACAAATGCTTGCAACACATTAAAACAGAATTGAGACATTAAGTCACATAAATCGATGTGACTCACCCTCAAAGGCAGATCATCACAATGAAACACCCAAACCATCACAATGGAACACCTAAGTAAGCTATTTTCTGCTGATTTCAGTAACCAGCTACTACCTGGAGCTAGAGAGAAAAAAAACACAAAGGTCCCTATCAACAGACTTGCCTTGTCCTGTCCTAAAACAGATCAGCCAGAGAATCGAGATCCTTTCCCATTTAGAAGGTGATAGCACTACTCACCCATTTTAGAAGAGTTCAACCACTCTGATCTTACACCTCGGACTCCAAGCTTTTGGCCCACTGCAAGTCTGACAGAATAAGGAAAGACAGGCGGAAACAAAATATTTTTAGCAGTCTGCCTTCCTTGCATCTACAAAGAGTAGCTTAATTTGCCATTAGCCCCATGAAATGGCAGAGCTATTCAGACAAAGGAGCTATAATTACCAAGTCATCTCCAGCTGAAGTGTTAGCTACCATATGCTCTCTTCACAAAACTCAGACTACTCATGTGCCTAGTTTATTAAGCTCCCTATATCAAGCCTCATTTCGACAAGAGGGTGGTTTTGATTGTACCAGGCCATTTTGGAAGTTTCAGCTGTTAAAATAATCAAAGTAGACAGATAAAAAAGAACAGCAGATCCCAACAGGAGAACAGGCCACTGTAAGTACAGCATTCAAAAAGTTTACATAAGGTGATCCAGGTTTCATCCCATGCTCCCTTTTAAAATTAAATATTCTTTGCCCATAAGAAATACTTGAAAAACGTACCACTCTGCTTCCAGAGGTGATCTGTGAACCTTAATCTGCTGATCATGTCAGATAAGGTTCCAGAAGCCTTAAGAAATTTGAAGTCTTGAACCTGAGATTGACATTTCCAGTGTGAGAACACCTGGAAGGGTCAGAGGGAGCTGTGAGACAGGTTAAAAGCTTGCAAACCAAGAAGTGATAAAAACCTAAATAGGTATATTTGCCATTGCTCCTTCAGCAAAAGCTACTCACCAACAAAAAACAGTGACTGCAAATTTTTCCTTTAACATTTCAGTACCGCAGAAGCTGATGTCACTCGTCAAGGAAAACTTCCCTCTTTCTGGAAGGCTTCAGAAGTCCAATCAGCTATTAATTGTAACACTAGCTTTACACTGCTAGTAGAGAAAGTTAGAAGGGATCTTACCTATGCTGAAAAACGTGTCTAAGCAGAAACAGCTGGTTAAATAAGTGAAGCTTTGAGTGAAATAGTCAAACTGGAGCTGCTTCACAGAAACATCAAACCTGCCTAGTATCCTGGCTACTACCTTTAGTGCTAAGTGGCTTTAAACATGCAAGTATATATATATATAAAAAGACTGTTCCTGTATCTATAGGTAGGATTTTTCCTAGGAAAAAAAAAAAAAACCAGGAAAATGTGCGACAGGAAATTCATCCTGCTACCAGTTTTCACTACTTACTGCCCTTTGCAGCAAGAAGTAGCTTATGAGTTTTTCACTTCCATTTGAACAAAGCTTTTGACTGCAACTATTCACAAGTCACTACACAAAAAAAGCTCAGAAAGCAGCTATTAGATGAGAGGTGGAAAGTGTACCTATAACTTCTCCAAGCACCTGGTGTTCTGCTTGAGATTCAGTGCCTGTAGAAATACCTGTCATAGTTGGCAGTTACAAATATGCTTGTGGCAGCAGGAAACAATTGGCTCAAACTCTGCTCGTTTTATTAAGTCGGGCTTTCTCTGGGGGCTGCTTTTTATGCCAATATGAAAGAGAATTCAGTGCTCCATAAGGAAAGTAAAAGATTAAAACTTGCCAGTTTTACCCACAGAACCACAACACAGCATGTGCAATCACATGCAAAACACACATGGTAAAAAGTCTGAATTTCCCACCATGATAAGCACTACAAGGACCTAAAATAATTCCTGATGCAGCTGCAGCTTCTGCAGTTTAGCTCGGACATGGAAAAGAATTCTCACACCTGCATCTGCTTCCACGCAGGGTTTACTTTGCACTGGGTTTTGCTGCAATATTTGTACGACTACATCAAGCAGTAGGGCTGCAAAACGAAACACTCCAGTACTACCTGAATTCACACCGCCTTCATCAACCACTTTCTTGGGAATGAATACATCCTGGGAGGTCAGTGTTTCTCCCCAAGGATCTTGCTTCATGCAGCAAGAGGGCTGCCAGCCACACTGTCATTACAAGAGAAGAACCATCAGGGCTGCATGACTCAAGAATCCCACCCCTGAAAACAGCAACTTCCTATTGTAGTCATATCAATTCCCAGTATAAACCTCGAACTGCTCATTGCTCCTGGTTCTGTCAATCCGTCACCATTTCTCAATCTTAACATTTGCTAGCTCTTTTCCTAGAGATATTTAAGTGACTGCAGTTGCCGAGACAACCACTTCATCAACACCAGCACCTCAGCTCATCTATCTTTGGCTTCCCTTCTGTTCACCATGACTTCTAGGAAATCAGCTGCCAGAGTCATTTTGAAATCTGGCTTTTTTTTTAAAAGAAGGCTTTCAGTAGCCCTTGAGATCTTCTGTCCTGAGAATCTCAAGTTCCCTTCACAGGAACAGATCTGTATTAATTCTGCGTTCAGAAGTGAGGTTCTTTCTAGAGCTGGAAGAAGTCTGATAGTTTAAATTCCAATGCACTGAGCCAAGGAAAGGGGAAGATGCAATCACAGAGGTATACATCCAAACCAGGTTTATGCACGCCCATGCTGTCACTTTCAATAACTCACTTAAGTCTCCTTCTGTTTTGTTTTCTGTTACCAAGAGAAACAGAGTGTGACTCAGTATTTCTTATCAAATTCAGCTAGGCCTTGAAATGCAATGACCATAAACATGTCTTAAAAAAAACAAACACAGAACTTCCACAAAGAAATCAGTAAATGGATAATCCCAATAGCTATATGCATGTTTTAATTAAGGGAGGCTTAAGCCATGAGACTCTTGTGCCATGGCAGCCATGAAAACTGGTGGCCAATTCAGCTGAGCTTTGCAAGCAGCTAAGCATAAGATCTAATAACAGTTTCTAGGAGTTTCACAACAGTAAAAGTGAGAAATAAGACTACTCATAGCACTCCTCCCAGTCCATCGATGTTAGATGCCAAAAAGAAGGCATCACGATGTCAACCACAAGAGCTTTGATCAGAATTTACATCTTCTAAAACATGGGTTAATCCAACGGAAACAGTTAAGACAGGTTTGATTAAGTTCTACCACCACTAAGGTGGCAGAACCAGCATCTTTGTACCCTCAGCAGTTGAAGCCATAACAGCAGCTTCCCAAGTCCACATCCTCATGGCCCTTTCTGCTTAGATTTACAGCTGCAACCCTACCAGCTTTGCATCCATTAGCACACATACTGGTTGCAGTCTAACCATGGCAACGTGGGATTAAGCACCGGCTGAAAAACCAGCTCGTAAGCTGGGTCAATTCACAACTTGTATTAAATATCATGCTGGCGCTACCAAACCACTACTGTGCTTGAGACAGGTCGAATGTGCCATTGCTGCATTGCAGGCATACTTAAATACTATAAAATTACCTCAACAGTTTAGTACTGTGAACCTTGGTGGCTTGCCACGGTTAACACAGTGTCATTGGAGAAAGCCCTGAGTTTTTCTTTCACCGTACCTATTAATACAAGGTTAACAAAACAGAGCAGGAAAAGACTTTATATTCTGCCTGAAACTCAAACTCTACATGTCAATCACATTAAGCTGTGACCAGAGTTTTAGCATTTAAGTATTACACAACAGTATTTATCAATGCATTTATAATTAAATCTAAAAAGCCCCTGGCAGTTTGAAACACCCAGTTCCCTTTTAGAAGGAACGGTACCTGCAGGTCAGTTGTGCTGTAGTTTTCTATTTAAAGTGCTTGCTAAGTGTAGAATTTGGCTTTCTGCCTATGTGTTTTAAGCTCAGTGTTGTGGTACAGCCTGGGTAATTGCACTACGGGTGACAAGCACGACAGCACTTGGAGGCATGTCAGTAATATAGTTTAAACCCAGTCTTAACTTACTAGAACCAAATCTTGCCCTGTGAACGTGCCAGCTCCAGGCTGTTTTCCTGGCCATGCTATGAAGCTGCAAGCCATTTCACACTTCCACACTTGACATCAAATCCCGTATGCCTGTTTTACTGTGCTGAGAAGCTTTATTCTGAACCTGATCTTCAAAGCACAGGAGAAAAGAAAAAGACCTGGGGTAGCTGTAGTAGAAGTGCTGGAGCAATTAAGACAGTACAAGAAAGAAATCCCAGGGGTGGGAGGTAAAAAAGCTGGGTAGCTCTGAAATCAGTGCAGATCCCTCTGACATTTAAAACGACAAGGCAGCCAAGGCATAGCTTTGCCTCCTCCAACAAGAGGTCTACCCAGACTCTCTCTGGTACACTCTGAGAATTATTTGTGAAGCCTGCATAGCACACATCTCCCCCAGCAAGCCTACATACCCAGGCCTTGACTTTACGGCTTTCTCTTCAACACCAGGAATGTCCCCCTCCTCCCCCAGGTTAAGTTACACAACCCCAGCTTTATTTTTTGCTCTCAGAGAACTGCCGCAGCTGCCTCATGGACAAAGTCTGCGCAGAGGAGTGTGACTTGTCAGTACATCAGGATCCACGCTGGGGTGCTTCAGGAAACTGCTCAGGTTTTTATTTTTAAAAGCCAGGAATAAGCAGAAGTTCCTATTCCAAAAATCTTTGCTTTTCTGTTTAAGCAACCTGAAAGCTACTCACTTGACAATTTCTTCAGCTACTCCAAATTTAAATACTGTACTTGTAAACATACAAGTTGGATTTGTTTTGGAAGAAAGCTTTCCCATGTGCTATTTATAAAAAGCGAAACGCTTTCTACCTACAGATTTAGTCAACTATGCTATTATAAGAGATACCATTTTTACATAAAAATGTTAATTTATCCAGAACCATGAATACAAACCACTGCAGATAGAAGACTTCTAGTCCGCATCCTATTCACTGTTCCTGCTGCCAAAGAACATTTTGGCCCTACCTTACATCCAAAGGTGTACAAAGCCACCATACTTCTACACGACTGTTCTAACCCTAGCCCTGTGTCCTTCAGATAAGCACCTCTTACAGTCACCAACAGATCTGGAACAATGCATGGCACTGGCTCTCATCTTGCTTGTGTAGCATCCGCAGACTGTTCTCGACAAGTGCCACGCTTCACCCACACAAAGGGCCTAACTGATGATGAATTCTGGATTGTGCATCCCTTTCACCCAGTCTAACGTCAGATCCTAGCAATCTGTGTTCAGAGTAAACGTGACACAGCAATATTTAATAGCTTTACCAAACAAAGCTCAACTAAACACATACTGAAGAAGGCTTGTTGGCTGCCACCTAGCAGACAACAATGGTTGGTTGGTTCTAAAAGCATCTAGTAACAGACACAAACCTTTTTGGAAGAAGCTGATTTCCCGTAACCCTCTTATTTCAAGTTAGCATCTTCTAGTTATTAATCTGCAAATTAAGATCCAAATTCAACATACCAACTGAGCATTAATAGTAGGCTTTAGGTCAGCCTAAATTTTATCCTCCTTGTTTTTTATGTATTACTACAGTTGCACCTGAAAGTAGTAAAACAAAACGGAAATCCCTTCCGAGAGTACGGAATCTCCTTCCCAGTGTCAACATTATGTTCATCTGCCACAAAACACCTCCTTCCGCTATATTTAAAATAGAGTTTAGATGACAACAATGCAAACCCCACTATTAATACAACATTTGTTCCAAGAAAAAAAAAGTATCTATTCTTTCTAGAGTACAGAAGTCACTACTCTATAATTAACAAGAGAAGGGAAGAAAACCTGAAAACTTACACCCCCTGCTATGAACTAATGCATGCTGATCAAAACAGCTAGGAGATCCCAAGTAAATCAGTGCATGCAAGAGTTAAAGATACAACAGAACTGATGCAGATGCCAACACCTGATGTTTCTTTCTGTCCACTAACCTCCGACCAAAGCTTTGCTAGATTTGCTTAAGTGTAACTCACAGGCTTTCCCTACTACCAACAGCAAGCTTACATTTGTTTTAATAGAAAAACTATCCATCTTAGAAGCACTGGTTAGGAATTTGCAAGCCAAAAATACTTACTGTTCTCTTGGAAGCAGGCAATCCACATGCTCAAAGCCAATATCTGCAGAGAGGAAGATGAAACAGAACAAGGCCAAGACACCAGGAGCTTCCATCAGGTCACACAGAGTGACTTTATGTCAGCCCAGTTATGCCCCCGAAGTACAGTCAGTTCATTATAAGAAGAGAGATGAAAGAAGAGGTAGATGCTTGAGAAGGGCTCGGATTCCCAGAGACTCTAAGACAAATGAAGAGGCCTGGTAGCATTATGATGACACGTCTTTTGTGGCCAAGCACATCAGAACCTTCCTCCATGCTTCTGCCATTGAACAGACCAGGCAGGATCTCAAGTATGGTGCACGCACCAACAGTTGCTAAAGATGTGCCCATAAGTGACACTTCATTACATCCCCATGAGGCCTAGGATGCCATGCTTTGGGACAGTTACTCACCACCATTACCCCAACCTGACCTGATCTACCACTTAGCAACATGCCTGCAACTCCCAGCAGGAAGCTCCCTGGCTAAGGTAGGCAGCACAAACCTACAGCAGCCAGCCTAGCTGTGGCTAGCTTTGATTTTCACAGCTTCTGTTGTCTGCCAGCATGCTACTTAATTGTCCCTTGCAGGCAAAATACAGTCCCTGGTCAAAAGAGCCCAAGCGTAAGTTTACTGCTCACACCAGAGACATAACTCAAAGTGAACAACCAAATACATAGCAGGTGTGGGATAAGCCTGCAAACTGAATTAAAATTAACAATGATTTGCCCAAGCTGAACATTAAGCAGGTTGCTTCAAATAAGTGAAATCAGAGTATCACCACTAAAAGCTGAATTTATTCTGTAACATCGAGAAGAAAGTTGCCAAGACCAGCAGCCTTCTTACCCGACTGGCTGCTACAAATTCCTTGGTAGCAGCCAATGCTACTATTATTTCTTTCCAACTGGAGAATAGCCACGGATGATATAGGTTCAAGATCTTGCTATTATTGTCATTAAAAATAGATCTCCAGAGTGACTCCCAGGGCTGGTCCTGATGAGTCTGCCCATAAGACTTCGAGGGTCAAAACAAACTTCAGTATTAACAAGTTCTCAAAAATAATTCAGCCTCTTCTAAACTGTAAAAGCCCAAATGTTCACAGCCTCAGCGAAGACCACCTCACCTATCCAGCTTCCGACAGCAGCACCACTATTGCTGTATTTCAAGCAAACAGACTTCTTCCACATAAATGAAATACTGCTGCCAACCAGGAGGGGCAAGTGAGACTTCACAGAAAGTGTATTAGTCAAATTTCAAAAGCACAAAAGCTTTCAGGTTTCTGGCACACACCAAGAAATTGAAATCATTCCATGTGCTGGTCTCAAAGCTTTCATTTTTCAATGCTCCAATGGAGATCATTCAGTGGACCTCCCAACAGCTCACCTAGTCTGTCCTCAGGAGGAAAAGGTCAAGATAATGATGGTAGTAGTCAGCTCCTAGCTCTTGTTCTAGGCCTCCTCTGATCCAGGTAATGTTATAATGTATGCTAAGAAGCACAGATAGAGATTTCCAGTTCTGATACTGCTTGACAATAGAGGATTGTGTGCAATTAGGTCTTGTATGGCAAAAGGAGAGCAGCAACACAGCCCACCTCCACCATTGGAATAAAAAATCGAAAACTTTCCATTTGGAAAGATTGAGCCCTGTCAGTTTGCATAATTTTTCCATTGTTTGGCTCTATTTCCCCGAGATTGCACAGAACGATCCTTTGATAAGGTAAAATTCAACATGAAGGTTTTCTCTTGGATAACAATGCAAAGAACCTGAAATTTCTTGCCTGTCTGTTCAAAAGATAGTAACTAAAAGCATGTAGATAGCTTTAGATCTGGTTCATATTATAGGAATTCATTTTTGACCGTGTAGTTAGAAGGGCATTCTTTTTCTTTTTGTGTAAAACCTGAAAATCTCCAGTATTGCAGTGACGTTAACAATGTCTGAGTGTGGGACCACATCTGTAACTTCTCAGAAGCTCAAATGTGTTTTTACCTCAGTGTTTCTGAAGTCTTGCTTATGCTGCCTGCTATTTTATATAGTAACTTATTCACACTGGCTATCCCCTTTTTAATAGCCTTCTAGGTCTGCTCATTTTGCACCTAGAGGGTAAAGACTGCTCCCCAAAAAACACTTACAGAACCTTAACTCTAATCTCTGACATGCAGTTTGTCTGTGTAACTTATGGCTGTCATCAGGTTTCATAGTAATGAACAGTATGGACTTAACCGTGGAGATTTTATGTTGGATTTAAGGGTAACTGAGTTAAAGTTGGAAATGTAGCAGGGTTACAGAAAGACTGCAGTGTGGATGGACTAGAGGTTATGTGACTCATAACATAACACATCCTCCTATAATCTGGGCTGCGCGTGATCAGATGTGTGCATACACATATGCACGTGCACAAAATTAGCTTGCTATTTCCAGAGTGCTGCTTCATTTTTAAAACATTAGTGGTTTCTCCAGCATTATGAGTTAGAGGAACTGCAGTTAATCTTACTAAGCTTTTGCGGTAGTGACTTACTGAGAATGTCTCATCTTACCAGGCCAGTTTAATAGTAATAACTTTGGCATTGTGTACCCTCCCTGAAGCACTAGTAGCCAAGATGAGCCAAATTGATTTACTTCTGAAATATTTAAAATGCATAAATATTTGCCCCAAAGTGGCCTACAAATACGAGAAAAATTACAAGATTCTAAATATAGAATTATACAAATAGGAGAAAAATTGCAAAAAAATTATACACAACTGCTGAGTTGGGGGCATATGCAGAATATTTTGGAATCTTGCATGACTTGAAGAAACATGACCTTAAGACTTCCTGGATGTTTGGGGTTTTCTTAATAGAAGCTATCACCTGGAGAACAAACAGAATGTAAAGGGCCTATCTTAAGTAGGTGACACTTCCAGCTATCATACTATTTGTTACTGACAAAGAGAAGGCTGCGGGGCAAGTTGGCTGTGTCTTACTGTGTAAGGTTTTAGTACTAAAAGCATGACGTGTTCCCATTGGTCTGTTTTGTCATCTTAAAAGCATAGAAGTAACTTAGAAATTCAGGTAAAGGGCTTTTGCTTGGGAGATGGAACTTAAGTTGACAGCAGTAGGGACATGTTTGTAATAACTTGGGGAAGAGTCACATAGCTATGTATCCTAGTTAAAGTTTAATACATGTTTTAATGTTCATTGTAGCAAAGTATTTGGAGAGTTGAATTGAAAACCCCTTTGCCACAGTACTGGAATAATGTGAGGACCAGCATTCAGGCAGTTGTGCCACTTGATTCAATTCTTGTCCAATAGACACTTGCCCATTGCGGGAAAAAAAATCTTGGTCTTATATTAGTGTTCAGACATCTCCATAGGCAGAAACCTTTCACTGTCAGACCTAGGCAAAGGCTGAAATTATCTTCTCTTTTCCAGTACCCTTTTTGCCCTTATCAAAACAAAAGCCATACAATGGAGTCACTCTGACCTACAATACATTCTATTAAGACACATTTGTGCTTGTATAAAGTCTACTTGTGTAAGCCTCTAATGCATAGATGTAAACTACACTGTTGTGCAAGTGCTTGCTTACCTCGTCTAAAATAATTATCCATAAAAGCATTCACCTTTATGAAAAGAATGGGCTGCTTATAATGTATTGAGAAAAACCGAATTTCATTTCAGTGCTCCCAATTATTTCTCTTGCAGAAGAGTAACTGTACCCATATTTAGTGGCTGAATGCCTTTCAGTGGTGCATTTCAGTGGTGCATTAAGAGCATAACTTGAGAGGCTAACATCCCTTCTGTACCTTTTAAGTACCTTGTAGCTATTATCTAAATCCTTCTAATTTGTCATTCACATGGTAACAAAATGCCCATACCCTAATGTTGCAGATTAATGTGCACAGTACTTTCCAGTTAAGGGGGAAAGAAAAGGCCTTTTCTATCCTTAATGAAATTGCCACTTCAGGGGACCTCTTCCTAACCTCACTTTTTGTTGTTGTGCCCATGTTACTCAAAACTCTAAGCAAAAAAAGGCACTGAGGCTCCACTTCTGTTGAAAACTTCGTGTTCAAATTCAGCAGATGATGTAACGTTTCTTCTCTTGTATAGTTCTGTAACCGTCAAGTGACTTTACTGACATGACCAGTCATGTTTAAACAATTCTCTATAGAGGACCTGTTGTCACCTCTTTCTTTTTTTAAAGAACTTCTAAATGAAACTGGACATTTTACATTACATTTTGGATAGCTCACAGAGGTAGCCATCCAAAACCCAATATGCAATAGCAGAATTAGGGTCAATCTGGTATTCCCCAGGCTTATGATCAGTGAGCCAACATCTGAAGAAGTTTCTTGCCTCCCTGCCTGCAGGCAGCTTAGTGGTTCTTTGGAGAGATAGCCTGCTCTGAATGGGAGATCTTCACACCAAGAGCAAGAAACTCTAAGCTCGACAAACCCACAGTTCTATATCCCTTTACTGCATCAAACCTCTGATGATTACCATCATTGATACCTAAAGGCAACAAAAACTAGAACAGTAAGTACACTGAGGGAAAAAGCTCTGTTCTACCTTGCAATGAACATAGAGGCCCATGGAAGCCAGCTTTTGTGCTGAGAGTAACTCACGTTTTTTCCTTGGCACCAAGGAATATTTTTGTGGAGTTAAATGTTCTGCCAGTTACATAATTCTAAGTGCTTAGGAAACTGCTATTTACTTAATTTTAAGCTTTCTGGGAAGTAGCCTACAATACCAAACTTCTAAACATGGAGCTCATTCTTGCCATCCATCAGTTCCATATCAATTTCCTGCTCTGAAAAAAGTTATCCCCGCATATTGCGAATTACTTTGACATCAAAACAAATCATTTGCAAGAAGCTGAGATCAAACAATACAGAACTAAACAACATACAGTTAATGAGTTAAATTGCAAGGAAAGCAATGTCTTGACAAGTATTTAGCCCCCAAATTATTTGAGAAAACGAATCATAATGTTTGAGTTTTCTTTTCCCCTCCTAACTTGTGTCAAGACTTGCTCCTTCAAGTAGCAAAAATACCTTATGAAATAAATTGCCTTCAGAAATCAAATAGCAGCTCTAACAATGCAGTTAATTTTTCTTGTTTCCTTTCATGTTAGGTACATTCATTTTCATCTACCCAGCCTAAATTCTATTAAGACAGGCTGAGAGAGCTGGGCTTGTTCAGCCTGGAGAAGAGAAGGCTCCTTAAAGGGAAACCTTAGCAGGTCCCAGTGCCTAAAGGGGCAGACAAGAAATCTGGAGAGGCACTTTTTGCAAGGGTCTATAGTAGAGAACATGGGGAATGGCTTTAACCTGACAGAGGGGAGACTGAGATTAGACATTAGAAAGAAGCTGCTCACTATGAGGGTGCTGAGGCACTGGCAAAGGTTGCCCAGAGAATCTGTGGCTGACCCACCCCGGCAGTGTCCAAGGCCAGACTGGACGGGGCTTGGAGCAACCTGCTCTAGTGGAAGGTGTCCCTGCCCATGGCAGGGGGGTTGGAACTGGATGAGCTTTAACTTCCCTTCCAACCCAAACCATTCTGTGATTCTAAATCATCTCTGACTGAGCTTGTAATATTGACTCTTGATCTACATTAAATATGCTTCTTGACAAAGGATACTTGGTCAAACCATGCTTCTGAGCTGTGCTATGTGTTTATAAAGAAGTTCCTATTTGTGTAATTTCTCACTTTCACCTACCCTGAAAGGCTGGCTCCCAGCACAAGAATACCATTCAGCTATAAAAAAATTAGAATAATTTCCTTTATTTAAACACAATCAAAATCTGTGATGCTAAGGCACAACTGCACCAAACACACAGAGCTCTGAGTAAGCCACCAGGAAACACTTCATAGTAAGTCTGCAAGTACCCTGAAAACATCACTTTATCAAAGCCTTGGGCGGAGGTTTATCAATAGACAGGCTGTGAAAGCCCTAGACAGACTGGATTTCAAGGCAGAGACTCATCAACAGTCAACTGAGATGGTGAAAGCCATTGAGATTATCACAACTATCACTTATCACCAGAATGCATCATAATAACCCTTGTCATTACGGTCCTTATTTAAGTATCAGCTGCCAAAGCAAAGAAGTCCCCTGCATGTAGCAAAGAACTCTCTCAGCTGAACAGAAGATGCTTATGGCATGAAGGTGGCATCTATGAACTGCTCGTACACAGTACTACAAAATACAGCACAATCCAGTTCTCTACTGCTCAGGCACTGCCTGCAGGACCAGAAAAAACAAATTCCCAATATTTTCGGAGCAATTCCGAACTACCACATAGCACAGTGGGGTCTGATCTAAAGACCTGTCTTACCACACCATGTCCTTCCCATCTGACCTAAGAAAGAAGTTAAGTGGTACTATTGACAACCTGGACATGAATCATTTCTTCTGAGCAAAACCTTGCCTTTGTCACTCAAAAACAAAACAAACAACCAAACAAAAACCAACAAACAAACAAACCAAAAAAAAACCTCAGCAGATGAATCAGCTGTTCACATCTCAGACACACAAGGTCTATGCACCTTTCACCCCCAGACAAACTCCAAATAAGTAAGAGACCAAAAATCAAGTTCACCTATTGCAGTCAAACACCTGCAGCCCAACACAACTGATTATGCCAGAAACTTCAGTCAAGCTGGTAACTCCCTGTTGACTACAGCTGAAGAACAGATATTTGCTCTTATAACTGAATCTCTTTTGAGGATTTACCATAACTGGCCTTGTGCTACTTTCACCTTGATAGCAAGGAATGAAATGTAAACAGCCATGAAGTACCTCAACTCTTTCAAGGCTGGTAATCTGGAACTTAAGCAAAGGGCTGTGCAGAACATTATGTAGCTATTAGTGAGTGGGAAGAAAGTGTCTATACAAAGATAAGGTCAAGGTTGACAAAACCTCCACAGCAGATGAGCACCTCCACCTGATCACCTTGTGAGCCTTGCAATTCAGGACTGCTCCTACCTCAGCAGTTGCTTCTGAAGGCTGCCGCCCCTTTCCAACTAGTTTGGAGGTCCTAACTTTGAAGTACTGCAGCAGATACCCGTATGCTGTTTTAGTTGATAAAATATGCTTAGATGTTGCACTTGAATTTTTAAGAAGTCCCTGACTTTATTAAAGCCATCACGAAAGTACTGTTAGCTTACCATTTAAGCAAACATTCAGGGGACTTATTTTATGTTTCAATTTATCAAATGCTAGAGTTAACAGGATTAGCAACAGAAACCAGAATCTTTTGTAATGTTGAACCAGTTTTTAAGAGCAGTAGCTCCTGTCAAGGAGATGCAGAGATAGAGAGAGCACTCCCCTCGTTTCAGTTTATTCAGCTAGTTCAACAACCTGGAGAGAAAGCTCGTATTTCTTCAAGAATCAACAAGGTGCCAAAGGCTGCCAACAGCACAAATCAAGCATTTGTATTCTCAGTCAACCCTCTCTAACACTTTCCTTATTAAGATCACATTAAACACAGGTTTTCCTCAATATTTATACTTGCTTTTAAGTAGAAGCCTTTGTACTTTCCCTCCAGTTCCTACCCTCAAACCACACCTCAAGTGGAAGAAAATTCCCAAACTCTCATTGCCACAATGTTTAAGAACATTATATCCTGTAACTTTAGCTTTATCAAACTAAAATTACAAAACAAGATGAAGCCAGTTCTCTCATCAATCCAAGATATCCGAAAAAAAAATAATCACATGCTGATCTGAAATAGTGCTCACCTTGCATATACTGAATATAGAATAGAAGTCACCTCACCAAACAAAGTTTAGGGTATTAATCTTCTCTTTAAATGATTCAGTAAGTCTAACACATACAAAGATTTGCCTGAAGGCTCAGTACAAAGAAAGCCAAGAACATCACTTTTCAGGACAAGACTGCTTCTCCCTAGGGGCAGAATGAGGGTCTAAGGCCACTCTTTAGGTAGTTCAGATGTTAGGATGCATCACCACAGATTAAATGCTACCAAAACAAAAAAAAAAAACCACCATGCACAGCTCCTTATGGATGAAAGATGAGACAGAAACAATACAACAGACTTCAGCTTGCAGGGAATCTTGTGTGGAAAGGTGAAGGCACCATGAGACTTTAGTCTCCCAGTCTCAAACTACGTATCACAGGATGGGTCAGAAGAGTTTAGAAGAAAGGCACAACATTTCAAGGACTGAAAATACCAAAAAGGATAACACATTCATAACACTGAGGTAAGGCAAGTGGCAACCCTGCCCCAATCTACACTTGTTAGCACACATCCCCAGATTATCTCAAAGGCTTCTTCAGATTCTTTCCAGGAACAATCAGAAATGCACGGTCCAGAGACCAGCAAACAAAGATTCTGACCCATTGTGATTTCTCTGAATAAAAATGCATGAGTAATCTAAGTGCAGGAAGAGGTCATCAAGCCATTTGGGTGTAAAAATGACCCAGCTGCCAAGCAAAGACTAGAGTGACTTCCTGAATTAATAATAATGGAGGTGAGTCTAAGAATATACCTATCATACCTACATGAGTAAGCCAGCCAACTCATTACAAAAGGCAAGCCTTGTGCCAAAGCCTCCTCTTCCTACAAAACAATGAGGCCAAACTGAACGTGACTCAAATCTATTATTCCCCAAGCTACAGGTTATTTTGGTTTTGTGGAACAAAGCTCTTAAACCTTGACCCAGAGAAGCCAAGAGGCACTGAGGATGCACATTAGCCAAGGAAAGAGAGCATACAAAACTTCTTTTCCGTTTGACAGAAGCCAAAGGGCATGAAACAGGAGATGCAGGAGCCACTACTAAAATGATTAACTCCTGGGACAGGCAAGCTGAAAGGGACAGTATTTTGCCAGAGACCAAGTGCACACCAAGTCCAAAGAGGTATGCCCTATGCAGTGTATATTCTGTAGGACGAGGTGTCCCTGCCCACAGCAGGGGGTTGGAATGAGATGATCTTAAGATCCTTTCCAACCCTAACTATTCTACGGTTCTGAAGATACCAAGGGGTTTTAATTGTTCAAGACAGACATGCAATTCCTCCTCCAGCTGATTTGAGAATTTAAGTCTGCTCCTTTCAGTTCCTTTCTGTGACAGCCACGCCAGATTCCTTGTTTACTGTATTTACAAGAGGGGAAACAACCACACAAGGGGTTTTATTTTATTAACAGGAAGGTTGAGAGAGGAATTGAATCTACCTTCACCAATTACATGTTACCGTTGCCTTTTGAAAGCTGCCCTCTGAAAGGCTGGAGAGGAAGAAAAGGAAAACAAGAAGAAAAAACATAATCGCAAAACCCTGAAATCCTAAAGTTTTGAGGAAAACAGAGCCTTTATCCTGAATTAGGATAGATGAGTGAATAGTCATCTTACACAGGACGCTGCTCCGCGAGGACCGGAGCTATCGAGACATGGATGGGAAGCCCCTTACTTTGAAATAAACAAACACAGACCAGAGCCAGATGGACAACCTGGGGATGGGGGAGAACCAACCTGCACCCTGCCATGAGGTACCTGCTCTTCTCTGGGGTTAAATAACAGAGCAGAGCGGGCTGCGGCGCGGCCCCCTCTCTCCAGCGCGCACCCCGAGGGACAAGGAAGGGGAGGTCCCGCAGGCCCCCACCCGCCCCTGCGGACCATCCTCCGACGCCGGCAGCACCACAACGAGCCCCTGCGCTCCCGCAGGCCCCGGCCCCCTCCGGCTGGGGGCCAAGGGGCTGGCAGCGGCCGCGGACCCGCCGCCCCACCGGGGCCCCTCCGAGCCCGACAAAGAGGCCCAGCAGGGCGGCGAAGGGGGGGGTAGCGCAGGCCCCGGCGGCGGTTGCCCGGGACCACCGCGGCGGCGGGAGGCCCGTTTGGCCAGCGGGGCTGCGGTAAGACCGTACCTTGAAGTACCCGCCCTCGTAGAGGGTGTTGGGGGGCCCGAAGATCGCCACCTCCCAGTTGTAGAGGTCGGACTCATCGACCAGGGTGATGCGGAAGCCCTCCACCGGCTCCTCCTGCAGCGACTTCAGCTCCAGCATCAGCGCCTTCTGCGAGCTGCTCATCTGCTGCTGCGCCATGGCGCGGCGCGGCCCCCGCCGCCGCCGCTTCCCCCCGCTCCAGCTGCTGCCGCTCCGCCGCCGCGCTGCCCCGCGGGCCCCCGCCCCTCCCCGCGCTGACGGACGCCGCCGCCGCCGCCACTTCCTTTTGTGACGGCGCCCGCTCACCGCTGACATCAGCGCGCCGCGCCGCGCCACGCCCCCCGCGCGGCAGGACACGCCCCTTTATAGGCTAAATCACGCCCGTTCCCATGGCAAGCCACGCCCCCGACCGGTAAGGGCACGCCTCCACCGTTGAGTTTAAAGGGACAGCGCTCCCCGCCGCAGCGCCGGTCGGTGGGCGTGGGGTCCTGGCTCTGCGCTAGCAGCCCGCACCGAAGCCATGTGCTGGGTTGCGAGTGTGGCGGAGGGGATGGGGCTGGCGGCAGTCACGGGTGGGCTCGGCCGGGGCACGGTGCTGCGGGGTCACAAACAGTCCGGTTTTGTACAAAGGGTGGGATTTGAGCAGCGGGTTCCCTACGGATCCCGCGAGCGGCGGTAGGAGAGGAACAGGCATTACACCATTCCCGAAACCCACGTGTTATTTTCACGTGGCTTCACATGTGTGCAAGGTGCTCCCAGCAGAAAATGCAGTTTCCGTCCTTCGCTCCCTTCCCCAGACTGGATAATAGCAAAGGTGTTGAGATACGTCGACTGGTCAATGTGAACAAGCACCCGTTCCTCAGGGAATCTTTAGTGAATAATGCAGACCCTATTCGTTATAAACAAAAAACAACAAACAAAAATGAGATAGGGATTACCCAGGAGGAGGACACATAGCACAGCGCAACCCCAGGTGCTGCAAACCTGGGTCCCACTTCTGGAAACGTTAATGCACACAGAACCACTAGGCTTGCAAGCTGGGAATCTTATCTCTGCGGGACAGGAGAAATAATACAGACAGAATAAACTAGATTGGAAAAGACCTTTAAGATGTTTGAGTCCAACCATTAACCCAGCACTGCCAAATCCACCCCTAAAACCATGTCACTAAGGGCCACATCTGCACGTCTTTTAAATACCACCAGGGACGGTGACTCCAGCACTGCTCTGCTCAGCCTGTTCCAATGCTTGACAACCCTTTCAGTGAAGAAATTTTTCCTAATACCCAATCTAAACCTCTCCTGGCACAGCTTGAGGCCGTTTCCTCTTCCTCTTGCCCTGTCACTTGTACTTGGGAGAAGAGAACAACCCCCCACCTCCTTTCAGGTAGTTGCAGAGACCCCCCCCTGAGCCTTCTCCCTCACCCCCCAGGTCCTTTTCCATGAGCAGCTTTCCAGACATGCTTCCCCAAGCCTGGAGTGTTGCACAGCCCTGACAGAGAAAGGTTTATGTGTATTCCCTGAATCAAAGAATTAATATGGTCCTAACAGGACTAATCTAAACAACTAATAGGCTGTGATGAATTCTGAATTAATTGTAATGTCTCCCCAAAAATGTCAGATTTATTTGAAAGAAAGCTCTGTTATTTGTGAACTTGTGGTTACATAAAAATTGGAGATTAATAAAAGTGAAAATCAAGTAATGCCTGAACGTAACCCATGGTGTTGGATTACACGGAGTGCAGGGATGAAATGGTAAACAATGCTGAGGTGCTGCTGCATAGAGAGGGACTGCTCACTTCCCTGGGCAGCCTGTTCCTGACCACCCTTTCAGTGAATAAATTGTTCCCAATATCCAATCTAAACATCCCCTGGCACAGTTTGAGGCTGTTTCCTCTTATCCTATCACTTGCTGCTTGGGAGAAGAGACCAACCCCACCTCGCTCCATCCCCTTTCAGGCAGCTGTAGAGAAGTCTCTACCTGGCACTTGGCAGCCACAGCTTCTTCTCCAGACCTTCGCCCAGGGGGAGAGCAGGGGGCAGATGGTCCTCCCCAGGCACCAGCTGTTACAGGACAAGTTCACTGCTGGCCCTGTGGTGAGCACAGCATCCTCCTCCTTGTCCCTGCAACTGCTCCACTTGCCCTCTTCCTGCTTCTTGGGGTCTCCACAGGGAGGCCCCCATCTCCTGCTCCAAAGATGCTCCAGCACCAGCAGGGTACCTATTCCAGGGCTTGTGACTGCCTCCAGGCTGTAAAATACCCCAGCTTGACATGTCAGGGGTACAGGCCCTTGCAAAATCCCATCTCACCCTTGAAAATGGCCCTGCGAGGAGTGGCATAGGTTTTCTGATGAGCCAGGATGAGCTCTCGCTCGCTGTCATAGGGGTAATCTGAAGGAACATCCCTTGTCCAAACCCAGCTTGCTTGGTTACACTGTGAAAAAGTGTGTGTTCCCATAGATGTACCCCCTGCAGGCACAGGTCAGCCACCATCACTCTTTACCACCATGGAGTGAACTCAGATTTACAGAAAGATGCTTAATTCTGCTCTTGCATTGCCTAAGCGCCTCTCAAGCAGTGATGGGCTTGGGGCATCGACCACCTCTCTCTAGGAAGTCTCTTCCAGTATTTTGACCACCCTCTCAGCAAAGAAATGCTTCCTAATCCAGTTTAAACCTCCCCTGGTGCAGCTTTGAACCATTCACTGGATGCCAGGGAGAAGAGCTCAGCACCTCCCTCTCTACATCCCCTCCTTACGAAGCTGTAGAGAGCGATGAAGTTGCTCTTCAGCTTCCTTTTCTTCAAGCTAGACAAGCCCCAAGTTCTTAGCTGTTCCTTAGAGGACATTCCATCCAGCTGCTTTACCAGCTCTGTTGTGCCCCTCTGGGCATTCAAGGATTTTCACATCCATCTTAAATGGTCTTGGGTTGATGGATATAATCTTGACAATATGGGATCAGGTTGGCAGACAAGACATGTGAGCTGGGAGCCACATGTTGCTTGACTACCAGGCTTCCCTGGTGTTAGGTACTTCCATCCCTGTTGGGTTTGGCCACATCTGGGCCACATGTTGGAGGGCTCCAGACACTGCTGAGCAATGCCTCCTCTGGGGGAGAGAAAGCACTTCACCTCTGCCCACCACGTCCCACCCAACTCCATGGTGTGGGTCAGCAGTCTTTGTCTTCATCCCTGCTCTTCCCAATCCCAACAACCCAGTCCTGTGCTGCAGTACTGCTCGCTGCTGCACAAACAACATCAGTCTCAGTCACACCTCCACCCCCACTTCCAAGACACTCAGGTTTAATGTCACAAATCATCATTATTACAAAGTGCCTCAGCACCAGCATTCACTTCCAGCTGCCCCTCTATGTGCTCCGTTTTCATTGCTGGTAAGTCTAATAATGCACACAAACAGGAACACTGTGACCTTCCACGTTGACATCAGCTAGCAAAGACTTGCTCAGCTGGTGTCTTGGCTCACCAGTAAAACAAGGATTTGCTCGTGTTCAGAGGAAAATGCTGGGTTGATTCAATGTGCCAGAGCTGACTGCTTTCAGGAACAGGCTGCCCCTATTTCTATGGTAATTGAAACACCTTTCCTTCCAGCCGGCCTCCAGCACTGGCTTTGTCTGAACCAGACTAGTGCCGAGAGAGATGGGAGAAGCGAAGTTTGGAGCTATTCAGGACTTATCTCCACCTGCTGCCTGTCTCAAATGTTAATGAAAGAGGAAATCAAGCAAAGCAGAAAGTAAGGCAGAAAGTGAAGCAAACCCTGGTGTATTCAACAGGGCAGGCTGAAAATTTTCCATCAGGTCTGCATTTAGAGAGAATATTGGTCTTTCTCCCCAATTTCTTTTTCCCCTCTGCTGCAAAAACATCCACTGCTTGCAGGAGACAGAAACTATTGAAGTAACGGAGGACTTTGCAACCTGGGCAGCCCCTTTCGAGGTTCATCTGCTCTGCCTGGTATCCCCTTCCCCGAGCCCAGGCTGCCCAGGGGCTGACATATCTTTCTCATTTATCATATGGCATTTCTCTCCCCTAATCAGCTCTGATACATCTAAATGAAAGGATGAAGCCTTGCTCACCTCTTCCTTCAGCTGTTCCCCCATGGATGGTAGCTGCCTGCCTGCAAGCAGGGCTCTCCATGGGGTGTGCTTTGCCACAGATGGTATTGTTTCCTCTTTATCTCCATTTGTTATTTTCCCCACCTGAAGGAATCAATTTGCTCTTTGGGCTCAGAGAACAAATAACAGAGCCTGGTGCAGGAACACGTGGTTTCAGGAACGGGAAGTCTCACCAGGAGAGGAAGAGGCTACACGTGCCATTAATCCAGCCCGCGGCACTAGAACTTGTAGCTGTAAACTGGACCTCAAGATGCCACTGGCACCTTATGTAAATCTGAGATGAAAACTTCAAGTCCTTTCTGCTTTGTTCTCATCATCTATTTTTAATATCTCCCTTCCTTTTCTCTCTCCTCCTTCCTGCGAGCTGCATTCATGAAGGATGACAAACTGGGAGTTAACTCCTCTGCTTAGCAACAGCAGAAGCTTTGAAAATGCAAAGGTCATCCTGCTGTCACATTAGAGTGTTCCTGCTCTGTCAGCTGGCAGAGTGAGGTGGGGACATGGGGCAGGTCCTCCCTGTGTGACTCCATTCTTGGGGCAGGATCCTCTCACATGATATTCTTTGGCGCTTTATACGATTTCTTTCCTGAGTGGCTCAAAGGATGAGACATCTGCTCCTTCCCTTAGGGAACCGGAGCTGTCTGGGCTAAAAAACATCACCACCTCCTCTCCTGCTGCCTCCTCCCTGCTCTTGTGCTCTGGCAAGGCATTGGCAGGGATCTGGGGGGCTCTGGGCTGGACTTCAGCACTGCCTCACCCCAGGATGTTAGATGGATGCTTGTGTGATGAAGATCAGGGAATGGGTAGGAGGTCTGCTCAGCTTACAGCCCCTACAAGGAGCCTTTTGAAACTTAGACCACAGACAGCTATTCCTTGGGCTGTACTAAAACAGAGCGGGATATTTCAAGGACCACTTCATCACCCTTCAGCCCCAAGGCAGTGTCAGCTTTTCCTAAGCAGCCCAGGACATGTGTGCCCAAACAGTTCTTTAATATTTGTTCTTCAAACTACCCAATTTGGAGATTCTTTTGCTCTCAGGTCAACATGTCTCTGTGCTTAGTACACCCCTGCCCAAATCTCATCCCATTTCTTCTTATCCAGACCACTGTGGGGATATGGAAGATAAAGAGAAGAACCAGGATAATTTCTTCCACGTGCTTCCTGGAGTGCTGTGGCCCAGGCTAGATGCAAATCTCCAGCAAAGGCCATACTGGTGTTGGCAGCCCACCATTCCCACCGCAGCAGCACAGATTTCAGTTTCCCAGCCCCATAGGAAACCAGTGACAGAGTAATCTAGGATTACTTCTTTTATTTACAAAAGATACCTCAGTCCCAGACCAGAGGGCAGACAAGCATCATGGTTATGGATCTCAGCCCAGGCACTAATGCCCTGTTGCCAAGGAAAGATTTCCCAAAAATAACCTCCCAGAGCATTTAACATGGGAAATCAAAGTGCAGTTATCTGCTCTGTTGCGCAAGTGAGCAGCACAGTGTTATTGCACAGGGCTGATTCCCACCTCTCATAAAACACAACTGGCATACAAAAATGTTTGCCATCACACTGGCACCTACATAGGTTCCTACACTTGGGGAGCAGAACATCTGAGTGACTCAAGGGGAGCAACTGTGACTCTTTAAGAATAAAAGTCTGTCGACAATTCACCTTTTGGCTCTCTTTCACCTAAAAATGGGGCTAGCTGATTCTCAGGCAGAACTCATCACAGGGATGAAAAGGTGCTTTTGAGCATCAGTCATCAGCATCTAGGGAGCCTCCTCCATCAAAGTAGCCACCAGCAGAGGAATGCAAAGTTTGGGAGATTCAGAACAAAGCAGAAGAAAAACAAAGAGAAAAAAAGAAAAAATATCTTTAGAGGAGGGCTTGTTTTGTTTTTTTTTTCCTAACCTTATTTTGATTTGCCCTTTTTTGTGCTTGTTTAAATTTGAATGGAATAAAGTTCTTTTATTTTTCTGCCTTTCCACTCTAGTTTGCTCTTTTAAAATGGATGAAGTCCCCCACAAGGGTTTGATGAAAGACTGCCATCGAAATGCCTGCTGCTGCTCTCATTCAGCTGATGAATAAATTATAAGTGCATTACAATGCTATTTCAGCTGTGATTCCAGGGCCTGGGGAGGGTGATGGCTGTGACCTTATGCCTGTCAGACAGTGGTTTGCATTTCCAAGGAGTTCGTGTAACCAACTGTTCAGGTCATCTTACACCTCCTGTTCTGGGCTCAGTGTGCAGAAACATCCGAGCCTGATCAACCTACCAGGTATGGGGGCAGTCTTCCATCTGCACACAGCAGTGCTGGTACATGCTGTGGTCTTCAGAGACTCCTGATCTGATTTCTGTTAAAGCCTGAAGTGAACATTGCCACCCCCTAAAGCAGCTCTCTGGAGGACATATTGCTTTATTGATGGGGATGTAACTGACATACCTGTATTGTTCAGTTCCAGCAATAGTTTCTGTGTTGGGGACTGGCATTTTAGGTTATTCTTGCTGCACATTTCTCTCTCAAGCATTACGGTGTGGCTGAAATGGCTCGTCCCACACGAGATGGTGTGGGACCCTGGGTACACTATGGGAGAGGCACCAACCTAAACCAACGTCCCCACTGCTTCACCTTCACCTCTGCTGCAGTGTCAGCTCTGCAGTACTGTCCTTCTCTTGAGAATGGGTGACAACCAGGCAGGGCCTCCCAGCTGCCCCCATTCCTAAGGATAAGCCATCTGGGTTAGGCAGTCACTAGCAGTGGGGTGAAGGAGCTGCTTGGTGGACTTTTGAGTGGGTCCATCAGACTCCAGTTTTAGCTTCAGAGCAACCAGTTTCTTGTATTTGTCAGAAGCCACAGTGCAAAGGGACAGCATTCTGCAGAAGGGGGAAGATGGAGCTCTTCTGGGTCTCGCATCACTCCAGGTTCAGGGGCTGGGTGCGCATCAACACCATAATCTGTGCTGGGCTGAGTCCTTTCACTTCCAGCACATTATTGGCCACTATGAACTGAGCTGATGAGTGCTCTAACTTGCTGCTGTACCTCTGGTGGTCTCTGTGGGCTGGTCCCCAGCAGCGATGCAGTCGGATCCTGCCAGTAGCTCCATTAAAATGCACAGCCAGCTAGGCTTAGCTGAAGATGCACAGCTCTGGTCCTGCCCAGAGCCTTGAAAACTGACCACGAAGAAGAGTTTCCATTAGCAAACAGAGGCAGGGCTGGGTGGGTTGAGCTGGACCTTGTTTTGCTGAGGCTGAATTCGGCCTTTTCATGGTCTTTCCCACAATAAATAAGAACAGATTCAGAGGAAGGAAAGCAAACTGAAGTGTAAGCACCAAGCCCCAGGCACAGTGTGGGAAAATCACTGTTGGGGTGGGGGTGGGGGGTGGAATTGGAGAAAACTGAGGTTTAACAGAAGCTGTAGTGTTACAGAAACCTTTTTAAGGTAAAATAGAGTTGCCACTTTCAGGACTGTTGGTATGCACGGAATCTACTCCACCATGGTTCCCTAGGCAACACAACCTGTTATCCTATAGGAGCAATGGAGGGTGGAGGGGAGCGGAGACACTGCAGCCAGGTTCTGTTGTACTCCCTGCAGGATTGGAAACTTGATGGTACCATACAGCTGATAAGCTGCATAGCAGCTGCCAAGTGGGAAACATAACAGAAGATGCCCATTGCTGAGCCAACAACTGTGGCAAAATCACTTTTCTTAGGTGAACCTTGCTCATTATAATCTCATTATAATACTAACGCACACCTCCATCCCAAAGTTACCCACCTCCAAGGTATAATCACCCCTCACCGAGCGTACGTTTTATAAACATATATCTTGTTATATCTTTAAATGAGAAGCAAATGAATTTACACCAATCAGTAATAAAACAATGTATGACTGGAGTCCCTCAAGCTCCACCTGAGAGTAAAGTATGAAAGTGAATGAGAGAGATGGGGAGATGGGGAAAACTTCATCATCACTTCTGGGATCAGCAGATGGGCTTCTTCCCCAGAGAGACACCTATTGGGTAAGAACTTTATCTTATATGCGCTAAATGCCCAGCTCACGCCAGCTGTTATTAGTGATTACAGGCTAGTTGTGTATCACTTCAAGCTTGGTTTTGCAGACAGTCCCTATCACCGGCAATCACGAACCTTAATTTGTCACAATTTTATATTACTAAAGCCTGTTACTCCATAAGCTGCTAGTCTTAGTCCTTTGTGAGCACTACCAGTCACTGGCAGGAGGTAGCACTTTCAAACCAAATGGGAAGACCCACTGAGAGGTCCCCCTTATGCTGTTGGCACATTCTCTGCACAAGTTGGGCAAATCACCCTCCAATCCAGCAGGACTCTTCAGTGAAGGGTCCCTATAACAGGACACTGGTCAGGAACAAGGGTCTTGGCTTTTCCGGGTGCTAAATAGACAGACCGAACACTGGGGGTCGAGAAAATCTGCCCCCCCCCCCCCCTTTTATGTGACACACGGGCATCAGGCTTGGGTGGCTGAACCGCAGAGAGAATTCCTTGGGTGAGAAGGTCCAGAGAGGGATTGGGATAGGAGATGTTCCCTTACAGTCTCCGCCTCCAGCTCCTAAAAATTTTTTCCTCTAAAAAGCCGTTTGCAGGGATCGTTTGGCAGATGCAGCATCTCACTCCTCTGTATGCACAGGAGGGTTTGAGCTCTGGAAGACACACTGTGGTGGGTGTGAAGCAGCATCGGGAAGGGGAAGACAGTTGCACCGTCCCTGCAAACTGTTCTTTACACCCGTGTGTGGCAAGGAAGAGGCTGAACCTTCCTGCAGGAGCCTGAATCACCAGGAGGGGAATTAATGCAAATTTCCCAGACAGGAGAACAAGTCTGGAGAAGCCTCGCTGCTTGGCCTCAGTGCACTGAGCGGTGCAGTCATCCTCACCCCAGGGCTTGCAGTCCTCTGGAAACCGGCAATGGGATTCTATGGAGTCTGGGAAAAACCATCCATATCACCACTGGTATGGCTGGTCCAAAACCCTCCTGCGTTGTCTGTGTGGGAGAGCAGTGCCTAAACACCAGGCTGCAGGGACAATGGCTCAGAAGGCAATAGCTGGAGGCTGAATATTTGCCCCTCAGCCCCACCATGTCCTCCCCACCCATTCCTTGCTTCATCAGCACTCAGTTGCAGACCCCAGTTATGTTCCTGCCCTGGCTTTTTGGATGTGGCTGGAGGGCTCAGCCCTGCAAGAGGGTCCCTGGGGGAGCTGTGGACAGGGCAGAGGGTGGCTGTGTCTTGTAGATGCTGTGCCTCGTAGGTGCTGTGCCTCAATGCTTTGCTGTGCCAGTATCTCAGCCCTCATCTACAGCTGCCTGCAGGCCCAGGTCCTCCAGACTTGTTTACCAGCTAGGAGATTTTCATTAATTACCCACATGCTTCTCCATCCTGCAGGAAACCCCTTGGCCACACCAACTTGAAGGTCTCAATGCACAGTTGATTTGGCACACCCTGTATCCTTGTCCCATCTAGCACATACTCAGCATCCTCTACCTAACCTGTAGGATTAGTTGCTCCCCTTCTCCAAACTTTGGCTGTCAATTCCAGGGCCGGCAGAATGTGGAGGGAAGCAATATCTGGCTGCATGTTTGCATCTGGGTGCACATCAGGGCCAGTCCCCTCTGCAGGAACATCCTCATTTTTATTTTTAAAGGTGGGTAAGGCTCTCATACTGCCCCAAACTACAAGCTTTATGTTTTGTCTCAGAGGGGTCTGTTTTGCATGCACATGGACATCCCAAGGGTGTTTGGGGAGAAAAGGAAAAGAAGAAACCCCATGACAGCTATACCCTAATGTTTTAAACACCCACCCCTCATGTGCCGTTTTAGTCCAATAGTGATTTTTTACTCTGGGGTCTTCTAACACTTTATTGGATTCTTTCTCCATCTCTTCACAGGCAGGCTGTGAACTGTTCTTATTTTGTTGAGTTGCAGCTTCTGCTTGCTTATTTTATGGTTTGTGTTTCTTGTGCACCAGTTCTTTGGGGCACAGCATGGGACACTGAAGATCTCCTAGACATTGCCTAGCAGCAACTAAACCATCAGTGTGTTATGAATATTCTTCCCGTACTAGAGACAGAACACAGCACTGTACCAGCTACTAGGAAAACCACTAGGAAAACTAACACTGTTACAGCCAAAAGCTTATCTATGTGAAAGTCCACATCTTACAGCCCAAGGCTTCAGCAGATCTAGCTACTCAAGCTAAGCAAGTAAAGTAAAGCAAAAAACATACTGAACCACACAATATTATAATTCATTCTAAGTTGAGTCTTAAGCTAATAGTCCTATTTAGAACATACTCATATAAGCTAAATAAATAATGTCTCTAAGCAAGGGTCAAAAAGAGGAGGAGAGAAGGAGTGTCAGAGCTGACTCAAGCCTTTCCTGGACACTCATTTGCACAGTGCTTTAAATTAAAGCGTTTGTGTTCTTGTCCCTGGTACAAGGTGGGAATCAGGTGGGAGAGGGTGACACATTGACTGGCACTGCAGGGGAGGTGTTCAGCTGGGTGAGCTGGCTGCAGCCCAGTCCTGTCTGCTCTGCCCACTCCTCATCTCCAAGATAATTGAAGGACTTTTTCTTGCTCTTGCCCTGGGGAAGGGAAAAACCATGAATGCATTTGCCAAAAATTAACACTTTTTAGCTATTCCTCTTTTACTTTTGGTGTGAGAGGGGGTGAGTGGGGCAAAGCAGGGAAGCCCCTTGGGGTGGAGCCCTGAAAGCATCCCCCTCTACAGGGAATATGTATGGGGCAGGGACTGCAGAATGAGAACCAGAAGCAGCAGCAAGTACCTTCTAGGGAGTGAATCCTTCTCTTTGCAAAGAAGCAGCCAAAATACTGCAAAGGCCACATAACTTGAATAAAAGCTTTTCTCCACCTCAATCACGTTGCTCTTTCAGCATCTATTTTTAATATATTTATCTCTCTTTTTTTTTCTTTAAGTGCAGTGCCGGTAAGCATTGCCAGGGCACTGAGACCCTTCCCTCAGCAGCAGAAAACATACTCAGCTTCAGAAACACAGAGTTTTCCCTAGAGTGAGGCATATTTTCATTTACCTGATCCCTCATCAGCAAAACAAATTAGAAGGGAGGCTTTAGTAACATTGGGCCTAGTTTGTCTTCTAACAGTATAAAGCTGTTTCCCTCCCAGAGCCATTTCCAAGCTATGTGAAAATATTGTGCCATTGATTTTTCTGCCCTACCCTCCTTTTTGTCTGCACTCATCAACATCATGTCTTTCACATATATGTAAAAGATATGTATACATATATGCATGCATCTTTTACACCTACTTGCTGTCTAAAAACTTAGCAAAAGCTGTCGAAGGATTAGATAAAAGAGCACAATGAAAATACCCTGCTGTTACTATTCTGATGATTAATAAATAAACATTTGAGTAATACTTTATCTGGAGCTCCTGGAAGACAGGACACGCGTATACATCTAACATGTGGTGCTCTCGGCCGTTCTCATCCTTGGAGATATTTACAAAGGCTTGGCAAAGAAAAAAAGAACCAAAGTTTTCTCAATGAATCATGGAATCATAGTTTATGTTGGAAGGGACTTTTAAAGGTTATCTAGTCCATCTGCTCAACAATGACCAGGTCCATCTTCAACTACATCAGCCTGCTCCGAGCCTGAGCAGCCTGACCTAGAATGTTTCCATGGACGGGGCATGTCCCAACTCTCTGGGCAAGCTGTTGAAGTGCTTCAGCACATCATGGTAAACAGTGTCCTTGTAGCTCGCCTGTATCTAGTGTCTTTTAGTTTAGAACTCTTGCCCCTTGTCCTGTTTTGACAGACCCTGTTCAAAAGTGTGTACAGGGAGCTCAGAAGCTCCCTGTATGGACTGAAAGGTGGCAGTAAGTTACCCTGGAGCCTTCTCTTCTCCAGGCTGAACAACCCCAACTCTTTCAGCCTGTCTCCATAGGAGAAGTGCTTCAGCCCTCTGAGCATCTTCCAGACTTGCTCCAACAGCTCTATGTCCCTCTTGCGCTGTTGCCCCCAGAGCTGGATGCAGGAATGCAGGGAGGGGCTCACCAGAGAGGAGCAGAGGCAAAGAATTCCCTCCCTCAACCTGCTGCTCACGATCCTTTTGATGCAGCCCAGCATAGGGTTGGCTTTCTGGGCTGGAAGCACACACTGGCAGATCATATCCAGCTTTTCACCCACCAGTAGCCCCAAGCACATCTCTTCACAGGTACTCTCAGTCCCTTCATCCCAGCTTGTACTGATAGCAAGGACTGCCCTGGCCAAGAAACAGGATCTTGCACTTGGCCTTGTTGAACCTCATGAGTGGGCTCATTGAGCCCACTTCTCAAGCTTCTCCAGGTCCCTCTGTCATCCTGCCCCTGGCTGTTTCTTGGGCATCAGGTTGGCAACGTGGCCACCAGCAGTTTACTGATGTTGGAGGTAGCTGCAGAGTGAGACCCAGGACTTCCAAGGCTCTCTGCTGGTACTGATACTGGCTTCACAAGAGATACTTTGAACAGAGAGAGGGATGCCAATGCTTTAGCCCTTGGTGTGGAGATGGCATTCTTTCCATTCAGTGGTTGTATCCTATTATGGGGGTAATGGGTGACTTAAAGACGTGGAGGTTGTTTTGCTGCAATGGACTTACCTCTTTTACAGAGACATGCATGAGGGCAGCCCAAAATATGGAAAGATGTTAGCATCTGTTGGGATAACTGTGAATCTTGTTCCTACCAGTGCTTTCACCATCTGACTGTCAGGGCCTCTTGGTCATGAAGACTATGAAGATACTGCAGATGCTGTGCCCTGCTCCCTGCTTCACAGCCTGTTCCTGCACCTGGATCTGCAGCAGCCGGGCAGAGCTGTAGCTGCTCAAGATGTTTATTAATTACTTTGACAAAAAAGGGTGATTTGGAAATTCTTCCTGCCAGGCCATGGGCTGTTTTCTCTCTGCCCTCCCCTTATCTCATGTCTTTCAGGCTCGGTTTCTCAGCTTGAGAGCCAGCAGCTGGTGCTCTATCAAGGCACCACATGGAGGGGGTGCCCCCCTTGTTGTCCTATCTCTGTGAACCTGCCTGAACGGGTACCCCTGGGTGCTATCTTCTCTCCCCACCTGCCAGGTGCCACATATTCCCCGCCAGACCTCATGCCTCCAAGAGATGCTTTGCACGGCAGAGCAGTGAGACCTTGGGGCAGATTTATCCAGGGGAATAACAAACTTATTATGACCGACACCGTGCTTCAGTGCCCTCTGCTTCTCGATTCCTGAACCTAGTAGAGCCCTCAGTGGCCCATCTAGCTGTGCAATGACCCTCTCTTCATAAAAGTCGGCCCTTGGAAGGTTGTAAATACAAGTGATAATTCCCCAGAATATTTCCTTGACTTCCATTTTTTTTTTTTTTTTGTGACTCAGACTTCCTGAGTCAGAAATGTCCTTTTATTTAATAGCCTTCAGTAGATTTTTCTCCCATTAATTCAAGTTATTTTGGAAGCCAGGTAAACTCTGAGTGTTTACAACATCCTGTGGCAAGTAGCTGCCCAATCTTGTGACTTGTTTGGGTGCAGAATCATTTCCTTTGGTTTATTTTGATCCTGTCACCAGATTGTTTTATGATGCTTTCATCCTCACAGTGGAGAAGACAATGAATGGTCCTGTTCTTATTCTGCCTCTTGTAGTTTTGAAAGCTTTGCCATAACCTTTCCCATAGATGTTACTTGAGGAGAGTTTCCCTTTTGTCTTCATCCCTTTCAGAATAAGCACCAGGAGGCTTGGGTACACACCCCTGATTGTTTAAAAGACAAATCAAGGGAAAATGCCCCAAAATGAGATGTCCACCATCTCCCAGATGACTTCAAATTGTGGCATAGGTGTGTTTTCTCCCCTGAAAAATGCAGCTACACTGCTGTCCTCACCTAGAACACAAGACCTGCTGCCTCGGGGATCCGTTTCCTCCTACACTAGGCAGAGGGGAGGCAAAGGAAATCCCAAATGGCTGCAAAGTGATGAATCTCCATAAAACTTGGATGAAGTGACCAGCCTGTTTCAGGACCCAGGGGGCAAGGAAGCATTCTGCTCATGACTTGGAAACCCACAGCAGGGCAGGATGGGGTATCCAAGCAAGAGCATCCAGATGGGAATTTTAAGCATCCCTGTCACCTCTGAGTCTGTGCATTTGGGATTTCTGGATCCATCTGAATGTTAGAGAGCACAAAACCATCAGCTCCCTGTGCAGCCTTCAGGAGGAGCTTGCCTCACCCTGTGTTCCCCTGACTCATCTTGGGGGGGGGGGAGTGGAGGGATGTGTGTCTAAGCAACTCCTACTCTTTGAGGTCAAACCTGGCTAAAGGCAGCAAAGCCAATTTGCCCAGATTCCCCAAAGCTGGTGCCCAGTTTTTGTTCTGGTGGAAGGACCCTCATGTAAACTTCAACAGGGTCTTCCCTCATGGGGAAGACATCTCCCACCTCAGCAGATGACAGCTCTGGCTCACAGAGATGCCTTGCGGGGGCTGTAGGGGCCAGGGAAGAGGCGTGCATCCCAGCCCAAAGCCAGGGTACTCCCCTCTGTCCTGCCAGGCCCAAAGAGCCCTTTGAAGTGAGGCCACACACTTGGAACTCATCCCTATGGAGAAAGAGGACCAGGAGAAGAGCCTCAGCACACACAGGATAAGCCTTTTGCAAGATGTTCCTGGAGCAGCAGAGCTTTGAAGCTGGTTTCTGGTAGTACCCTCTTGTGTGAAGTCTCAGGCGGGTTGTAATGCGATTCAGCATGCACTTCTATCTTCCTCCCAGAGGAGGAAAACTGTGGTGTTTCTTCTCCTCACAGCTGAGCTGGCTAAAATGCTATAGAACATGTCTGTAACACCCACATCTGGGGATGAGGCTGCACCGTGGGTTAAAAACCACAATGAGAACAGACCTGGCAGAGAGACAGACAACACGGTTGCATAATCTCTCTTTTCCTGGGAAGCAAGACCAAAATGGAGAACTGTGAGGCAGTTTCCCAGATGTTCATGTCAGCTCTGACTCAAGCTTTCCTGCACCTCAGCAAACCCCACCACTGCCCTGCCTCAGTTTCCCCATCAGGGGAATGAGGATGGACCATACCTGTCTTAAAGGGTCATTGGGATGATGGGTTTGGGCCAAAGAACAAAAGAGCCAGAGTTGTTAAATCTGGCCCAGGTGTGTGTGAAGATTTCAATTAACCAAGTCATCATGGTCATCACAATTATCACCTCTGCTGACGTGTGCCCAGCACCATGTGGGGTTGATTTGGCTAAGAAGGAGGGAGGGAGGGCACTCACACTACCATGTGGTTTGGCACTAGCAGGTTTAAGCGTGAATAAGTAAAAGCTGAATTTGCATGTTCATGGCTCTCGTCACTCAATCTAGTCTCAGGAGACTGAATTATTATTTTGGGGGGTTAAAAAGAGCACTTTTCTTCTGCAGGAAGATTGCCAAGGGCTGCTTTGGTGGGACAGAGAAGGCAAACCAATCATCACTGATAAAATATGGCATGACTGCAGGAGGAAAGGGGGCAGAGATTTTCCCCTCTCTCAGTGTCTCCAGTGTGATTTTTGGAGGCTGCAGGTTGTTTCTTACTATCAGAAAAAAAAGAAACAGGTTTTTTCTCCTTGTTGCTATGTGTAAAGCCCACAGCAACAGCCAGGAAATTGGATAAATTTGTTCTTGCCTGCTGCAGAAAGCAAACAAAAGCGACTGGAAAATAAAAACAAGGGCACAAGGCAACCTATGCAAAGAGCAGACTGGTGATTTAACAGAGAACAGAGCACTGGTTGTGCATGACAAAGCATATCAACTTCGCATTAGTTCTCTCCATGTAATTCAGGTCACCATAGTTTTGAAATACAGCTGCCAGAGCCACTGACTTTGGACAGTCAAAATCAGCCTCTCCTCCACCCCGACCTGTCTGTATGAATTGGTTTAGACCTCTTTGAATTTTTGACCTTTTAGGCTTTTCATTCTTCCTAGGAATGCATAACACACCCTCCCAGCATATGGCCCACTGAGGAGGGCTCTGTCTTTTGTACCATCCCATGAACCTCAGCTTTTCCCTGGCAGAGCCCTGGAGCTGCTGCTGCTGGCTGTGGGGGTACAGAGCATCCCCATGCAGGCAAGAGAGACTTAATGAACCATCATCCATCCAAGCAATGAGTGGTGGCTGAGGCTCATTTAATCAATGTGGCACTGCATTGCCTTGGTGGTCCCCAAGCACCAGGAAAGACTTTGGCATCCCTCTGATCCCATCCCACCAGAGAGGAGCTGGTGTTGTCTAAGCCAAGAGCTGGACTGCAGCTCTCATGGGACTTCTGGTAGCTTCCAGGAACATGCTGGGCTCCTGCCTGAATCCCAGGGTGAAACCCTTTGGGCTTTGTTTAAAGCTCCAGTGGTTACAAATACCTACTTTACTCTGTTTCTTTGCCCTGAGGAGGACCCCCACTTCTTGGCCATTGTGAAGATTGCTCATTTGCTACGTGTCTCTGTGATATGGCCATAGTTGGGATGGACAGTCAAACATTACGGGAGTGCTTACTTGTGTCATTACCCTGTGTACCAGGTTATTTTTGGCTGGGAGTTACAAGTGACTCTATCATGTGTTAATACTTCATAGAATCATAGAATTGCTTGAGTTGGAAAGGACCTTAAGGTAATCTAGTTCCAACCCCCTGCCGTGGGCAGGGGTGCATCACAGTAGACCATGTCACCAAGGCTCTGTGCAACCTGGCCTTGAACACTGCCAGGTATGGAGCATTTACCACTAAATTTCCTACTAAATCCATCTATTTACTACTTGAGAATTTCAAGCACATGAAAGTACTTCAGAAACCAAAAGGAAGAACTATTTAATTCTACAATGAAATGCAGATTCTGATGGGGTAGCACAGAACTCCCTCTCCCCAGGAGAAGCAAGAAACACCATCGAATCTGGGTACAGCTGCTGGGCAGTGAGAAGTGCTGCATCCCTGAAAGTCTTTCTGCCTTGATCCAGGCATTATCCCAGAGCTTGGGAAAAAGCAGCTGTGGCTATAGAGTGGCCAAAAGGGTGTTAGAGAATGGATGCAAAGGTCTTGTGGGTAGAGCCCCGCACAGGAGCTGGTTTTGCCATTGGGGAAGCATGAGACATCTGCAGGTGATGCCAAGCCCTCGGGATGAGCAGAGGTTTTAGCTCCAGGTTTAGCTCCCCACAGCGACCATGGGACCAGAGCATTTCCACAGCAGCGGCTTTGCAGGAAGGCCTCAGGGCAGGATGAGGTGGTGTGGAGGGAGCGTGGATGCAGCATGAGCTAAACCTGCTTGGCAGCACCTTCCCACCGGCTGTGTGCCATGCCAGCAGCATTCCAGGGTGGGAGCAGGGAGAGCAAGGATCTGTGTGCATGCAGGTGTGCCCTGGGGTTGGTAGTCATGTACCTTCTGGCATTCAGGGTTGACTGTGTGGGACCCAGCATCAGTATTTAGTGGCTTGGCCATTCCCATGACAGCAGACAGGGTCTGTCGTGACTTCTGCAGTGCGAAGTAGATCTGTTAAAGGAAGTATGCATGTTATTTTGGGGAGTTTTGCCATTTGTAAGATGCCACTGTTGAATTTTCATGGTGGCGCTGGATAGCTGGTGTTAACGTGGGATTTGCCCGGGAGCTTGGCATCTCTCTGTGCTTCTTATGAAAGCAGGAGCTCCAGGATGTCATGCTGAGAAAATGCAGAGTTTGGGTAAGCTCAGCCTTGGTGAGAACCCACCTGGGAATGCCTTCATCTCCACTGTGAAAACCCAGATTCCTGGGGATCGAATAAGGGGAAGGATTCCTCCAATTCCACAGGGGTTTCTGGGATCAAGTCAGGGGAACGATTCCTCCAATTCCACAGGGGTTTCTGAGCATGGGATGAGCTGGAAGAAGGACCCGGCAGTGGATGGGTGGCTGGGACCACACCATGGGTCTTTGCGCAAGGTGGGATGGTGGGAGGTGCGTGATGTCTGCAAGCGCAGGGTGTGGAGTGCTGTAAAGTATTTTTATTATTATTACTAGTATTCGCATTGCAGGATGGGCCTAATTAATGACTCACCCTGTACTGAAATACTTTATTTAACAACCTGTTCTGGGAAAGACATCACTGCCCATGCTCCCCACTGCTGGGCTGGTCAGGCTACCTGGGATGACCTGACCCGGTCCCCCATCTCCTAAACCCCCCCAGCACCCCCAGGTCCCCATCCCTGGCAGTGTTCAAGGCCAGGCTGGATGGGGTTTGGAGCAACCTGCAGGTGTCCCTGCCCACGGCAAGGTTTGGAATTGGATGATCGCTACAGTGCCTTCCAACCCAAACCAATCTGTGATTCTATGATTCTACAGATACATATGTATGTTTGTTTGTATATATGTGTATGTATACGTGTATATGTACACATGTATGTATAGCTACATATGTGTTTACATGTCCATGTGGGTGTATGCACATCCAAGCATGCATGCCTGGAAGTTTATGTGTGAGTAGGGGTGTGTGTATATATATGTATGTGCCTGTGTGTGTGCATGTGTGTGCATTTGTATGTGTACACATGCGCACATGTATCTCTGTGCGTGCATGTGCATGTGCATGTGCCCTTTCCCTCCTCCCCTGTTGCTCTCGAGCAGTGCAGGAACATGACCTTCAGGCCAGGAATGACCAAACTGGTTTTCCCAGTCTAAAATCCTGCACAGGGCTGTAATTACCCTCACCTTAAATCAGAGGAGAGCCTGACACCACAGGCATGCTCACAGCACCTGCAGGTGTTGGGCAATGAATCATGTGTAGCAGTGTGGAACAGGGGTGATGGAGCATGACAAACCAGGAATGGGGGAGAAGAGTGGAGCTGGAGCACAGGGCAAGATGAAAGGGGGAGGAACAGGAGCTTCTTCAGCCAACGAGCTGTTTCTGTTGGGAATATGGAGGATAAATTCCTCTGATGCTGTAGTTCATACTCAGCAGAATCTCTGGGGCTGTGCACAAAAATTACTTGCAAAACTGGACAGGAGTTAAACATCTATACTAACTGGAAGTAAGTTTTGGAGGTGACCTCGGTGTGCAAGGAGTGCATGGGAACAAACGGATGAAGAGGGTTCATATCCTACTCAAGGGGCAGAGGTAAGCCTGTGGGACCTGACCTAGGCTGCTGAGATAGAGGAAGAGGCCATTCAGAAGTTACAATGGCAAAAATCCTCTCCTGGGGTGCTCTGGAGAGGGATGTGGAAGTTGCTCCTGGTGGCTGGGACTGAAAGAGGGGTGATACAGCAGCAAGGCAGGAGCTGCCATGAGCAGTAACAGGAACCTGACGCCTCATGTCATACCTATAGGTGACACCTGCATCCCTGCCACAAGTGTTTGTGTGTAAATAAAACACTAGGTCAGCTCAGATTTCAGAAGACTTTCCTTGGAAAAGACTTCCTTGGTCCCCTGGTTGATACAATGGCGAGAGCCCACCTTCCACAGGTTTTCCCATATGGAATTTGTTAAATACCAGAGATTTGAGGCTTGAGGGGCTCTTGGAAATGACACTGATGACTGTGTCCAGCTAGGCACCAGGCCAGATGACACACGGGCTGATGCCAACCTTTCTTCAGATCAGAAATGATGCCTGGCCTCAAGCAGGAGCTCAGCACCAGAAACTCACAGGCAGAGGTACTGCACAGCAGCATCATGTCGAAATGAGCTCTGCAGGGTGAAACTGGGCAGCTGTGAGTACTGCTGAATGCAGCATTGCTCTGCTGTCCCTAGCAGCAGTGAGAGCCTGCCCTGCTTCATCATAAGCCAGATGCAGCAAAGACATGCAGGGCAGACACAAAAACAACTGCAAACATCATCTGAACATACAGATTGGGTTCCACCCCCCCCCCCCCCCGCAACACCCAGACTTATTTTTAAGCCAAACCTGCCTAATTTTCCTTTAATCTGCTCGTATTTCCTGCAAGCACAGCCCATGAACAACTCAGCACAACTTATGGGGGAATTCTCTACATTTACATTCAGTATGGATATGTAATCTTCCACCCTCTGTCTTAACATGTACACATTTGCTCTTGAAGCGATTCTGATACAGCATTCCCTCAGGGGAGGAAAAAAACTGAACTGAGTGTGACCAGGGCTCAGGGAGAAGGATTTGGACCTGCTGTGGAGGTGACATGCTCCAGGTTGGGCTACCAAGGCAGAGTAGAGTCATCCTGAAGAAGGTCAGTCCCACTGGAGTCACAATATCCCTGCTTCACAGCAGGGTGCGAAGAAGTGAATTGAACTGTCTACAGTGATGCAAAAGCCAGTCAAACTGCTGGAAACAGAACTAAAATTATCCGAGTCCCAAATGTGTGGCTTCAGGGACACAGATGGGGTGGGCTTTTAAATACCCTGTCAGCTCAAATCAGGTTGGACCTGCCCTTGGAGTTGCTTCTTGAGAGGCATATAAATGTAAAAGCATGTATAAAGGGAGTATTTTTCCCGCTACAATAATCCACACATAGGCTGCTGCTGGCCCAGTGCTCCTGGTGCCTGTCCCAGCCCCTGTGGGAGCGGGCCAAGCCAGGTCATGCTTCTGCAGCTTTGCCTTGTGCTCTCTACAGGTCACGTACGGGATGTCCACCCCGATTAATCATGAAGCACCAGATCCCGGTTCTGCAGACAGCTCTACCCCGGATCAACCCAGCTGCTCTGGGGAATGCAGCTCTTTTCTGGGTGCAGAAACAGTTGTGTCTTCACTGTACCTCGAAAAGGTCAAGCAACTCAGGGTCAAGTGGAAATCCTCACACCACAAGGCACACACAGACCTGTCCCTGCGCCACCTGAGGCTCGAAGCAGCAGGGGGATGATTGTCCAGCCTCAGTTCAGATTTCTGCCAAGATCTGTGTATTGTGCAAACCGCAGCTTGTTTTACTGTGTGTTTATCCGCAGCTGATAGCTTTAGCACAAGCTGCTCTGAGCCCAGCTGGTGCCCTGGTTACCCACCTAACCCAAAACAGTCCTAAACCTGAGCCTCAAGTCACACGAGACTGAACAATGGAGTCTGGTGTGTTTATTAAACACCAGCATATTCCATCTGCCCTTCCCCAGTTATCTGAATGTGATGTGAAAATACCATCCTGCTTGTACCAGGGTCCCCAGGAGGCCGGCAGCGCAGCGCTGGTTCCAGGCTAGCTTCATCCCACACGTGAGCCAGCCTGGGCCTCCTGAATGCAAAACCACGCCGAGCTGCCCGGAGAACTGTATTTTGGGGGCTGAAAGTTGCGAATTTGGGTAACCCATCTGGTGCTGGACAGCTGGCGGATGTGGCTGCTCTTGGCTCCATCCCCGCTAAAGGAGGGGGCCGGAGCGGCCCAGGCGGGTTTCTGGGTCCCTTCAGCGGGGCGCGGAGGGCCTGGACCGGGCCTTAAACCCGGGCCTAAGCCCCAAGAAGGGGCCGCAGACGAGGCACAGAGAAGCCCTCCTCCCCACCGCCGTGAGGGGCGGGAGCGTCACTGCCGTCAAGCACTGCCAACTGCTGCAAAACACGGCTTCCAAGCACGACCTGCCGCAGAGAGAAAACACCCTCGCTCTCTTCTCCTCCTCAGGCGAGCTCTGCTCCGGCTCTGCCAATAGGAGCCCAGCGCTGGTGCAGCGCGGCCAATAGGGAGCGGCGCTCTGGGGGCGGGCAGGTTGCGAGGTGCCACATGCGGCGGTGTGGCCGGCGCGCGTGCGGCGGCCATGGCGGCGGTGAGGAGGCGGCGGCAGGGAGGGGGATGTTGGGGTCGGCGCCCCGAGGGCCCGTGATGCGGGACCGGGGCGCCGCGGGCCATCCGTGCTGTCTTCCCCTCGCAGGGCTCTCCGGAGGCGGCGGAGCAAGACCAGGGGCCCCCTCCACCTCCCGTCAGCAGCGGCGCGGCGAGGAAAGGGAAGAGGGCCGCTCCCTCTGAGGCCCTGCAGCCGGCGAAGCTGAGCCGCGCCGAGCTCTACAAGCCACCGACCAACGAGGAGCTGAACCGGCTGAAGGAGACCGAGGATCTGTTCCATTCCAGCCTGCTCCGCCTGCAGGTCAGCCCCAGGCTCCTCGCGGGCTAAGCTGGGGGAGCGGCGGGCTCCGAGCTCTCCAGGAACTGGTCTGTAGCAGGCCCCTGAGCCCTCCTGCCGTGTCAGTCCGGGCATAGGCTGCTCCTGTGCGGGAGCCCGGCACGGGGCAGGGACAGGAGGGGCAGGCTTCACAATGCACCCAGTATATTACTGGTATTTCCCATCGTAATTACTGTTACCGACCCGCTCCAGCCTCTGTGCCTTTTTTTACACCATTAAAATTGAACTCCTCCAGCACATGACTGCAGTATGGTTGGAGTGTGACCATTGCATTTCTCCCTGCAGTGATAGAACGGTGAGGAAGTAACATCACTGTCTGTGCCTGGCTGCTGTCTGACCAGCTTCTGGATGGGACAGGGGAATGTTTTTTATAGGCAGGCAGGCTGACTCTGTTAGGAGGAGGTCAGGCTGGGGGATAGATGGCTTCTGCTGGTTGTAACATTTGAGATATTTTTGAGGAGTGGCTTTGATTTCGTGGCTACCTGCTAGTGTTGGTGGTGGGATCTTTAGGGACTGGTTCATGGCATGAACCTGAATGGTTGCTCCTTGTAGCTGATAGTCTGCCATACAAAAGCCTTTCTGTGCTTATGTGAATTACACCAGTGATTTTTTTTTTTTTTTATGGATGGACCTCACGCAGGAGCCAGAGGGATGGAGCTGGTTGCCATTTAGCACTTCATAGGAGATGTGTTATCTTCCTGCCCATGGGCTGCTCGGACTCCCAGCTCCAGGCAGGGTTTGCAGAGGGGTGCATATGTGCTCCTCAGCTCATCTGCTGCCCTCTTTACCAGGCTTGCAGTTGATGCTGGGGGACAAGGTAAAGGGCAAAAGCAGTTCTAGTTTTGCAGCTTGCCTTTGGTGGTCCCCTTTCCTCCTACAGATTGAGGAGCTTCTGAAGGAGGTGACATTGAAGGAGACAAAGAAGAAGAAGATTGATGCCTTCCTACATGAAATTAACAGTCTGCTGAGTGCCATCCCAGAGACATCAGAAACTGAAGTATGTTTCAAAGGGATGAAGGAGGTGGCAAAACCTGTGTCTGGACCAGGCTCTGCTGTTGCTGTACAGGCAGAGGTCCTGATGAACAATCCCCCTTAGGAATTGAAAAATTGCGTTACCTTGGAAGAGAGAGGAGGACACTGTATTTAAGCTGTGGGTGCATACACCTGCAGCTATGTGGGGAGAGGGGTCCTGATCCCTGCACATCTTCTGTTGTTGCTTATAGTGTTTTGTGTGTCCTCTCTGTTCTCAGCTGACTGACCAGACGTGGCTCCCCAAAGATGTGAAGGTCCCATTCCTGCAGGTGCCATTCAATGTGAAAGGAAGGTTTGGCTTCATGCCTCCAACCGAACTGAAGGTGGTGGGCAGCTACCTGCTGGGCACCTGCATTAGACCGGAGATCAATGTGGACATGGCTGTGACCATGCCACGGGTGAGTCTGTCCATGTCTGCTGCGAAGTGGCCCTGTCCCCTCCTGTCCACCACCACCCTTGCCCTGTCCTCTGTACTCCTGAGTGGGGTTACAGCACCTGGATGTGCAGTGTGGTGACTCCTGCAAGGAGCTGGGGAGTGTGGTTTCACCACTTGCTTGCGGCTGCTTTGATTTTAGTTCCTCATGAGATCTTCCTTCTGTCTGGGCTCAACGTCTTCCACATTGGTAGGGTGATAGATGTGGTTTTGCTTTGGATCCCATTGCACTTCTACGCAGCTCCCAAGACTGTGTTACAGGGAGGGTGATGTTTGCAGGCTACTACTCTTCAAGAGCTCCCTCCCTTTCCTTTTATGGGGTTTGAGACAAAGTGACACCGTGTTTGGCTGCATGGCTTTACTCTGGCTCCTGTGATCCCAGAGCCCAGTTTGCTAGCAGCAAGGTAGTGCTCCTAATCGACTTGAAGCTCCTTGAGGCCATAGCCACATGCCTGTGGGACTAGGGAGGGTAGTGGGTAGTGGTGTCTCTTGAGCAGCTAGGCTCTGCAGCCAGTGAGGTGGGGTTGCCCTGTCCCTCTCTTCCCAGGAAATCTTTCAGGACAAAGACAACCTAAATCAGCGCTACCACCGGAAGAGAGCTCTGTACCTGGCCCACATTGCCCAGCACTTATCTAAGCAGCAGCTCTTTGGCAGTGTGAAGTTTGCGTACATGAACAGCAATCATCTCAAGCCCATCCTGCTCCTGAGGCCTCAAGGTAACACTTAAGCTGTGCTCTGGTGGGGACTGTGAGTGGGTACTGGTGTTAAGTGCAGGGGGTAGTGGTGGTCTTGTATCCCTTTTGGAGAGCAGTCAGTCTGGGGCTGTCAACACAATTAGTGATAAGTTTTGAAGTTCTGATGCTCCCGGTTGTCTCTTCCACACAGAGCCTAGCCCTCACGATCTCTTCCCCTTCCAATCCCCTTCTCCATCTTGGCTGAGCTATCCAGCCTTGGCCCTGCTGGCTGGTCCATGCTGTAGGTACTTCTGGGAGTAAAGGAGATCCTGCATAAAAATGTGTCTAGCACTGTCCTCCCTGCCTGCTCTCCCCACCCCTGCTCCCTGCTATCCTCTTGCTTTTTCCAGGCAGCTGTGTGCAGTCTGGCTGTTCTCTGAGATGACATGGGATGCATGGGCTTCTGGGTGCTGCTTGTTTTTGCAGACCCCAGGTGGTAGTGGGGTCAGGCAGTGATGTGGCAAGGCCACGGCAGGCAGGAGCGTACTGGAGTATCAGACTGGACAGTGGGGATGAAGATGGGACTTGTACATGAGCAGTGTGACTGCAGGGTTGCTGTTGTCTCTGTGATATGGTCACTCTGCTCTGCAGTGATTTCCACTGCTGCTGAACTTCCCTGGGAAAGAGCTTTTTCCTTTCACCAAAGTGGGGATGCTCCCTGTTTTCTCAAGTTAGTCTCTGGCATCTCTTCCTCATGCACATCTACCCTGCGGTGGTTACAGGCAAGGATGAGAAGATGGTCACCGTCCGACTCCATGCGTGTCCTGCCCCAGGTCTCTTCAAGCCGAGCCGCTTCTATCCTAGCAAGAACAATATCCGGACAGCCTGGTTTGTGGAGCAGAGCACCCCCAAAGAAGGTAGGGCCTGGTGCTGGGGGAGCATGAACCTGCTCTGTTCAGCCAGAGACTGCACCCAGTGCCCAGAGGTGGGTTTGCCGCAGACATTTTCTGTGAACAGGAGGTTTGTAGTTGCAGCCAGTGTGTTGTCTCCTCACACAGGAGCCACCGAGCCCCCGACCCCACACTACAACAATTCGATCCTCTGCGACACAATGCTGCTCTCCCACCTGCAGTTCTTGTCCAGTGCAGCCACTGACTTCCCAGGCATGAAGGATGGCGTGGCCCTTCTCAAAGTTTGGCTTAACCAGCGGCAGCTCAGCAAGGTGTGTCCTGTGCCAGGGGAGAGGGCAGGCTCTGCTCTCTTGGCCAGCCTGCCTTTGGCTTACTCTTCTTTCCTAGGCGTAGAAAGGTGGTGCTTTGGGTGGTGGAGTGGGCTTGTGACTTGATTTCAGCTGTGTTAGGTTTTAAAGAGCTCCATCATACTCTATGGATTGTACTGTGTCTGTGTGTGCTGGACAGTCATGCATCTTTACTGTCCCTGGAATGATGTAGTGGGTTTTTGGGTACTTTCTGGTTTTATTCATTCCACTTTCAGAAGAATTTTGAGGTGTTGCCTTCCTGCAAGGGGGTCCACATCTCTGCTTATTGTGCAGGGTTTTGCCTCCTCCATGTCTTCCTTATGGGCTTGGGGCTTGGGGTCTGCCCTGCTGGTGATGATGGAGGCTAGAAGCAGTCAGGTTGGGTGGGCTCTGGTGCTCATGGTGCCTTGTGGAGCTCTTGTTGACTCAGCTCTCTGTTTTGACAGGGCTTGGGGTGCTTCAGTGGCTTTTTGGTCTCCATGCTGGTTGCCTATCTGCTGATGAAGCGTAAGATTGTCAAGATGATGAGTGGGTACCAGGTGTTGAGGAGCACCCTGCAGTTCCTGGGTGAGTTTCCAGGGCCCTCTGGGCAGGGAAAGGCTGATGTCAGCAGATTCTCTGCTTAAAGCCTAAGCACAGTGGGGGAAGGTGAAATTGTGGCTTTTCTCTCTCTGATGATGAGACCCTGTGGGTGGGATGGATAGGAAAGGGTGAGGCAGCAGAACAGGGCTGGATGGAGCAGCTTGCAGCCGAGTGGGTGGATCCCATCACAGAGTGGAGGCCAGCATTGCACTGTAGCACTGTTAATGTTGTGAGGTATTGGCACATAGCTCTACCAGTAGGACAAATACAGATGGTGGTGTAACTTGTCCCTTCCTGTCTACCTACAGCCACCACTGACCTGACCGTGACAGGGATCAGCCTAGTAAAGGATGTGGATCCCTCACTGGTAAGCAACTGACCAGAGAGGGTCTCCTGTCTGTGTCTGGCTGTCCTGCCAGCACTGGTTGGGCAGGGTCGTGCCTGTTAAGGGTGTCAGTGGCAACGAGGTGGTGGTGTCTGTGCTGCACCATGGCACTAAGTACCTTGTTTGCTCTTACAGCCTGTCCTGGATGACTTCCAGCAGGCGTTTGAAGTGGTCTTTGTGGATCCCTCTGGGCTGGTGAACCTCTGCGCTGATATGACCGCCAGCAAATATCACCAGGTACTGAGCAGGTTGTGAAAGCATCCCGAAATGCTGTTTTAGGAGTGATCTGAGGCAGGCAGAGGGTGGTTAGGTGTCTTGGAGGAGAGCACTGGACATGGGGAGTGTTCAGTGTTGCTTTTTAAGCTTTTAACATCCATACAGCTCTGAAACTTAGAAGTGAATTATTTTAAGACTTGGATGTACTGCTGCTTTACCTGTCATGCTTGAATGATGGGGGAAGGTTGTCTCCCTTCACCTTTGGGTGAGGCCAAACAGCTGTTTAGCAGAACTAATTGTTCAAGACCAGAAAAAAATCCAACTTGATGGGAGTGATATCAAGGGTATCAGTGGATGGTAGCAGCAGCTATTGATGACTTGGTTTCATGCTGAGGAAAGAGGCTCTCTGGGTTCAGGTTCTTCTGATGACCATGGTGGCCGTGGTTGATGGGGCAGCATGGTGACCACTGCTGGAGGGGTTTCTTTCCTTCTCCCCTCCCATTCATGCTCTTGCTCTGTCTTGTGTTCTTGCTCAGGTCCAGTTTGAAGCCAGGTACTCCATGGAAATTTTGGATGATCGGATGGTGGATGGCTTTCAGGCGCTGCTCATGACTGCAAAGCCCATGCTCAGAGCATTTGACCACGTCTTCCAGTGAGTCTTGGTCGTGCTGTGCTGAGGAATAATTGGGGTAATGCTGAGGAGCTTGGTTGTAGAGGGTTGGGCTCTTTCTGGCTTTGGATTGGCATGGATTTGGACCTGCCTCCTGGGGATGGCCCTGCTAGCTCTGAGATAGCTGGTGCTTCTTGCGTTTGGCCATTTCACTTTTAGCGTCTAGGTAGCCTTCCATGAGCAGGAGGGCAATGCTTTGGCCTTTGGGAATGATGACTGTCCCAAGGATCAGCCTTTCCTGTGGTGAGATGCCAAAAATGCAGTGTTTCTTTTTTTTAGCCACCATCCTGGGTCAGGATCCTCAGTTCCCCACTTTGTCCATCCTCTAGCATATCCCTCTTTGAGAAAGGATTTGGTGGTAGAGGTGGATGACTAACTTCTCTACTTCTCCTGTAGCCTGAAACATGTCTCCAAGCTGCAGGGTGCCTGCAAGAAGATGAAGCTGCTGAATGAGCTGATGGATCATGGTGGGAACTATGTGGCTGCAGCCCTTCCCTTCATTGTCTCACTGTTGGTCCGTGGGCTATCCGGGAGAGCACTGCTTGTGGTTCACTCCTTGCCACAGATCCCTGAGGTAGTTCAGATTGGCAATGATACTGCATCCTTTGCAGAATATGGGATGTGTGTCCCTTGTGGCACTGCTGGGCATGGGAAGGGGATCTTTTCTCACTGTGGGAGGAGACAAGCCTATTCTCTTTCTGGGGAATAGGGGATCTGAAGCTCTACACTGGGGTGTGGGGTCCCACTGGGAGGCTTGTTCTGAGTAGAAGTCCTGGCCTCTTAATGGGGCAGGGTGAAGACAGCTGTGCTTTTCACCAGGTAGACCTATTACATTGGGCTTTCTCCACATGTGCTCATCCAGGCACCTGATAGCGTGTAGCAGGAGGTTCATCTAGCAGCCCAATATCCAAGCAGCTGCTGCTCCTGCAACCTTCTCTCTTTTTGTGCTCTATGTTCCTTATTTTCTTGCAGTGGCCAATTGATGCTGAGCCCCCAAAACACAAGGATGTTGGGCCCCTGACATTTGGCCTCCTGTTTTATCCTGACTTTGCTGCCAGCGTGCTGGAGAAGGGACCGCAGGCTGATCACCCTGAGGTGAGGGGAGCCCTGGTTGGACCCTGTTTTGTGCCAGGCCTAGTGAAGCAGAGCAGGTTCCACGCTATGGTTGCAGATGGCTGTGGGGCTAGCTGATGGTCATGGGAGTGATTCAGCCAGCCCCACTGCTGACCTGTGTCCCTGGCCTGGCTTGGCCAATGTCCCCCCACAGGCCCTGGACTTTCGGACCTTCTGGGGGGAGAAATCAGAGCTGCGGCGGTTCCAGGATGGCAGCATCTGTGAGGCAGTGGTGTGGGAGGCCAGCACTGCCTACCAGAAACGCCTCATTCCTGAGCAGATTGTCAGGCACCTGCTGAAGCTGTAAGTTGCACTGACCTTGCAGCTGTGGGGGAGTCAGTGCTGCTCTCCTTGCTTGTGCCATGTCCCTGGTAACCCCATTGCCAAATTCATACTTTGGGGGATGCTGTGGGTTGTTTTTGCTTTGTGAAATTTGGAAGTCATTTCAGTTGTGATCCTGATGCTGTGAGCTGTTTCCCAAGAGAAGGTAGGGAGGGCAGGTGCTGTAGCTTCTGCTGATGGTAATGCTGAGGGCAAGGAGGCAGTGTCCTGCACTGGATGTTGGAACACTCCTTGGCAGAGTAGGCAGAGAAACTGTTTGGAGCTTGCAGGATATTTAATGAAATCCTCTGAGACCCTGTAGTGATTCACAGGTTGGGTCTCCCTATAACGCTGGAAAGTCTCTGTGTAGAAGTATATACCTTCTGCCAAAATGAGATCTTTTTGCACAATACAGAGAAGTTACCTGGGTCTCTTTGTCCTGAATTGAGGAGGGGTTTTGTAAGGAAACGCTTGCACCTTGGCAGCTATGGCTTTGAATCCTTTGGAGCTGCATGAGTTGTCTGGCTCCTTTGTGTGGGTAACTTGGGCATGGGAGGAATGAATAAACAGAGGTTGGTCTCCTCACCATGACCTTTCTGTATGGGGGGATTCCTCATCTTTGGACAGACCCTTGCCTGTGGGCACAGCATAGTGTTGGGATGGATGGGTTGGTGGATTGGTGTGTTGTAGTTCTAATGCGCTGTTGTCTTCCCCGTAGCCATGCAGACATTCCCGAATCCTCCATCTGCTACATGGGAGCCCTGGTGGAGTCTGTGATTAGGACTGGGAAAGAGGTATGGCTCTTCTCTCTCTACAGTGGGGCTGTAAGTTTCTTGATGAAGGATGATATGGGGAGGACTATAGGGAGGTCACTTTAGCTTGTGGTCCTGAGGCAGCTGGGTAGTTCCCAAGAGGAAAGTTCCTGCCTGTGCATACTTTGATGGGCAGCGTGGTGCTTTCCTTGGATCTTCCAATTCTTTTATCCAAACAAGGCCACTGCTGAAGTCATCTTGCTGTGGCAGTCCCTGCACCCCATTTCTCCTGCAAGAATCCCACTGGCCTCCTCTTTCTGCTTGTGTCCATGTCCTGGGTTTGACTGTAACAGTTTTATCTCCTCCTTAGTAGTTGGTGCAATGCTGTTTTTTTGACTTTAGTCTGAGAACAATGCTGATAACACACCGATGTTCTTAGTTGTTGCTAAGTAACGCTTACCCAGATCAAGGATTTCCCAGTCTCATGCTCTGCCAGTGAGAAGGGGCACAAGAAGCTGAGAGGAAGCAGAGAGACAGGACACTTGACCCAAACGGGCCAAAGGGGTGTTGGGTACCACAGCACTTCATGCCCAGTATGGAAACTGGGGGAGTCACCTGGAAGGCCCAGCTTGCTGCTGGGGTTGGGCTGGGTATCGGTCTGGGTATCAGTCAGTGGACGGTGAGCAATTGTATTGTGCATCACTTGTGTTTGTTGTTTGCTTTTCCTTTTCCGCTTTTAGTTTTATATTCTTTCCCCTTGTTATTTCCCTTATCATTATTATTATTGGTATTATAGTTGTTGGATGGAGGGAGAAGTTGTTCCCTTTCCCATTTTTAAGAGCAAAGGAGAGCAAATCCTGGGCTCCATCAAAAGGAGCATGGCCAGCAGGTCAAAGGAGGTGATTCTCCCCCTCTGCCCCACTCTCATGAGACCCCACCTGTCCATCTGTGGGGACACCAGCATAAGAAGGATGTGGACCTGTTGGAGTGAGTCCAGAAGAGGCCATGAAGATGCTGCGAGGGCTGGAGCAGCTCTGCTCTGGAGACAGGCTGAGAGAGCTGGGCTGGTTCAGCCTGGAGGAGATTCCAGGGAGACCTTAGAGCAGCTTCTACTGCCTAAAGGAGGCTACAAGAAATCTGGAGAGGGACTTTTTACAGGCCATGTAGAGACAGGACAAGGGAGAATGACTTTAAACTGGAAGAGGGGAGAATTAGATATTAGAAGAAGTTCTTTCCTGTGAGGGTGCTGAGGCGCTGGCACTGGGTGCCCAGAGAAGCTGTGGCTGCTTCATCGCTGGCAGTGTTCAAGGCCAGGCTGGATGGGGCTTGGAGAAATCTGCTCTAGTGAAAGGTGTCCCTGCCCGTGGCAGGGGTTGGAACTGGATGAGCTTTTAAGGTCCTTTCCAACCCAAACCATTCTGTGATTCTGTGAAATCTGATCCAAAGAGTCATCTGTGCCAGGATCAGTTGCTGTCTGGGCAGAGTAACATGTCAGATATGATAGTTTGTATGGCCTGTTGAGTGCTGAGGCAGCAAAATCTGTGTGTGCCATGTCCCTGCAAGCCAGCCTGGGGTGAGCAGGGCTGATAAACCCCATGCTGAGAGGGGGTGCACTTTACTGGAGCCCGAGAGGCACTTGGGAGTACAAAGGAGAAACTCTGGAGGAGTTCACTGTTGTTTGTGGGTCCCTGGGTAGTCTGCAGTGGTCAAGGGATATGAGGGACGAGGGGAATAGGCAGTGCAGCCAGATCCAGAGGCGGGCAGGACAGGGTTTGTCGTTCGTGGTGCACCCAACAGAGGGTGCTGCTGCTTTGCTGGAAAGCCCAGGCTGGCTGGCTGGATGTGCGCAACTCAATTTGAATGCCTCTGAGCTGTGTGGTTTGGTGTCAGTGATGTCTCCTTCTCCTCATTCGGGCTCCTCTGCTGTGCCCTGGGGAGATGGAAGCAGCAAGAGCAACAGCAATTCTCTTTTTGGTGCTTCTCGTCTGCCCTCCCCAGGGCTTCTGCAAAGTTCTAGCTGTTTTCTGTCTTGCTTTTGCCATACTTCACAGCTCTGCCTTGGCTAAGGATGTAGTCAGAGCAGTTTTCTGTTAACTGCTGCATCTGTTGGCACCATGGTAACTGGCAGGGAGGCAGTAGCAGAGCTCTCACCTTGCCAGTACATGATCTCTTTATTCCCAGAACATTCTTAGCTTTTCGCTTCCTAGCTAGCTTGCTGCCAGTACAGCGCTTGGTGCTGCCTTAGTGTCTTGCACAGGAAATAATTTGATTTGCTGCTTGAAATGCAGCCTTTGGGATGCCTGTTGCTGCTGGGGAGTCACAGACAGTCTTGCCTTTGTCCTCCCTTTTTCTCCTACCTCCCGGTTTTGCCTAGTGCTCCTGCCAGAAGCTGTTTGCTCCTTGGAGCTTGGCTGTGATGCCAGCCCCAGAGGGAGACAAGGTGGGCACTTGTGCAGGAGCTGAAGAGGTGAACAGAGAGGCTTCTTGTGTATCTGCAGGCATCAGGGACGGGTGAGGAAGCCATGGTCAGTGTTGTCCGCTCCTATGACGACCTGAGCCGCAAGCTTTGGCACCTGAAGGAGCTGCCGCTGATGGTGACGTCTGTGCAGGGTGTCCATCCAGCCCTCCGATACACGGATGTGAGTGTCCCTGGGCACAGCTCATGCACTGGGGTCTGCTAGGAGCTGGGGAATGCCCAGCGGTGAAGGGGGGCAGAGAGAATCGGTCACTCTGCTTTTGTGGCTCCTGAGAGCCCTCAGGGTGATATGGTGCCTCTTCTTTGCTGTCCTGCTCCTCAGGCTGGCTGTGCACAAGTTGTCTAAGCCCTCTGTGCTGGAGGGGTTTGCTGGGGTGGGAGGTTTGGGATGAGGGGGTCATGGTGCCCTGGGTTTTCTGCTGTGTGTTCTCAGTCCCTGGACATCTGTTCTCTCCCAGGTCTTTCCTCCGATTCCCATGAAGCCAATTTATTCCTTCCATACCCAAATCAAGACCAAACACCTGCTGCTTCCCTCAGAGGAGAAGCCCTGCCCGGCCTACATAACCCCTTTAAAGGGTAAGTTAGAGAGGTGTGAGCAGGAGATGATTTGGTGTGGGGAAGCAGAGGCAGGCAATGATGGTGGCTCCATAACTGCTGCATTGGTTGCTGCAGGTGGAAGCAGAGCCCTGGTTTCTCCTGCTCTGCTGCTGTAACCTCTAATCCCAGCAATCCCCACCCAACACCTCATTTCAGTCTGGGGCTCACTGGCCTCCTGCTGTCCGTTTGTCCCCAGTGATCTGCCACATGGAAGGCAGTGGCCAGTGGCCACAGGACAAGGATGCCATCAAGCGCATCAAGGCGGCTTTCCACCTGCAGCTGGCTGAGCTCCTCCAGCAGCAGCACCAGCTGATTTGCAGACCTGCAGTGACCCACACTGATGTGTACAAGGTAAAGGGGTGACCAAGATCTCCAGACCTGACTTTGTGACCTGGGAGGCAGGCAAGGGGCTGTGGCAGTGATCCCACTGGGAAAAAGCAGGATTTCGATGGTGGGCATGGGGAAGAGTGTGGCGAGACTCTGCTGATGCGGGGATGCTGCTGTTGCATCCACGAGGTGCAGCATAGCTTATGTTACTACCAAACCTGACTTCACTTTCTGCTCCCATCTCAGGATGGGTACATTTTCCGTCTCCAAGTAGCCTACCACCGGGAGCCCCTGATCCTGAAAGAAGTGCTCACCCCGGAAGGAATGCTGAAGTACCAGGACACAGAGGAATCTCAGCAGCTAGAGCTGGAAATACAGCATATGCCCTATGTAACCAGCTCCCTGCATGGGTAGGTGAGGTGGGGGATGCCTGGAGGGCCAGGACATGGTATGTGGCTGGAAGCCAGTGTGGAGGTGCCCTTGGGTGCTGGAGAGTGATGATGGGGAGAGGAGCTCACTGTGGGAAGTGGCCCTTGAGTTCACCTTGTGAGAGGTCCTGTGGGAGGATGGAAGGACGAATGTGGGTTGGGGTGGCACCTGTTGTCACATTTGAGGTCACTGTTATGGGGAGACAAGTACCAAAGAGCAACATGGTTAGAGAGTAGCATCTGGCAGCGTTTCTCTTTTGTGCCCCCAGAATCTCAGCACCTACAGAGATGCTGTGCTCGCGTTTCTGGCAGATTTTTGCTCTCTGTTCTCTCTTGCCGGTGCTAGAAGGCTGTTTTAGGTCCTGGGATGTGTGTGTTGAGCAGTGGCTTGTCTCCCTCCTTGCAGACTCCACCAGCAGCACCCTGTCTTCGGCAGCACTTGCCGACTGGCCAAGCGATGGGTCAGTGCCCAGCTCCTGAGTGACAACATCTCTGAGGAGTGTGTGGACCTCCTTGTGGCATTTCTCTTCCTCCACCCAGCCCCCTTCACACCACCCAGGTGAGGATGAGGATCCCAGGCTGCCTCAGGGGGATTTAGTGCTTTTTTCCCTTAGCTGGAATGAAGGAGGGATGGGATACTGCTAGGGCAGGAGTTGCTGGGAGGGTTTAGCAGGAAGCTGTGCTGCTAAAATGCTGTCCCAGGGCCTGTTGGGAATGGCTGGCCAAAAGGGATGGAGATGCTTGGGTATTGCAGGACTGTGGCTTCCCCTACCCTGTGTGCTGCAGAGAAAGACGGGGAAGTAGGTAAGGATGGGAGCAAGTGCTCTTGTGGTCTTTGGGTGCTGGTGAAACAAAAACAGGGTGTGTTGTCCTTTGTTAAGGACTGGAAGGCCCCTTGTCCTGGGGGTGGTGGCCAGGAGAAGCAGGGATGAGTGCTGCGTGGTGGCTGCCAGCAGACTGGGGCTCCTGCGTTCCCCAGGAGGGATGTTACCATGTTATATATGTACTTGCAGCCTCCCTTCTGGAGAGGATTCCCAAGGGAAGGGCTAGAGGTCAGCTGCTGAAAGCTGAGTGGAGTAGCATGTTAGTAAATAACCCCACTGAGCGAATTCCTTGCTGGGACCTGGCAAGTGAATGAGATGTGGCCCAGAGGGAGTGAAATGAAGTTAAAGGAAGTGATTTTGCTCCATGTAGAGCCAAAAGGTTGCTGTGCCCTGCTCTCGGGATCTGGTTTCCCTCTACCCTACAAAGCAGGAGTGACAGCCTTGATGCCTACAGTGTTTTCCTGTCTCCTAAAATACCCCACCAGGAGGAAGGGGTTCTTCCCAGTTCTTCCTAGCTGCCCGGCTTTGCAGCCATGTTGTATTGCAGGGGAAGAGCACAGTGGGTTGCCATTCAGATCTGTATCAGAGATGGAAATACCTCTCTTTCCACCTCCCCCTTGCTCCCACCCCAGGAGTCAGGGTTGGGAGAGCACCAGGAAATAGGGGACAGTGTTTCACTTTCTACAGGTTTCTTCTGCTTGGGGAGGGAGGAACAAGCAGGAAGGACTTTGCCTGGGGATTTGGAGAAGGGGAAGTGCCTCATACTTGTCCTGGACTTCTCTTTCTCACCACAGACGCCCCTTCCTTGGCTGTGTGTGTGCTGGGCATCACTAAGTCACCCCCAAGCGGACCCCCTCTGGTGGCCAGGGGAGCAAATGTCAGTGTTAAATTGTTTTGTCTTGCTTGCAGCTCTCCCCAGGTGGGGTTTCTGCGTTTCCTTGATTTGCTGGCAACCTTTGACTGGAAAAACAACCCCTTGATTGTCAACCTGAATGCTGGTCTGACAGGTGAGTAGGCAGTATACAAGAGAGCTGTGATATGAGGTTCTTGAGCTGTCCTTTGTCAGTGCCTGGCTTGTGGGGTCTTGGATATATGGAGGCATTACAGCTTCTGCAAGGGGCAAGGAGATTTTTCCTTTCCATTCTTCTTTTGTCATGCTTAACTTGGCTTCAGGGTGAGTTTTGTTGTGGCATGGCTTTTTTTTTCTCCCCCCTGCCTGCATTTGAAGAGGTAATGATGCTCTGCTGCTTCTGGTCTTGATGAAATCTATGATGAGTCTGGGTGATGCTGGATGTGGTGGTGTTTTTGAAGCCCTCTGCTCCTTCATAACTGGTGTTTTTGCTCGAGGCTTTGCCCTAGCTTTTTGGAGCCAGACCTTCAGTTGTGCTGGGATAGCAGCTGGGCTCTTGAAGCTTCAGTGTCTCCTGTGCTGTGTCTGCTTTGAGAGCTTCATTGAGCCACTCAGATTATGGAAATTATCTGCTAGTCTTCAATTTCACAACCTGCAAGGGAAAAGGGCTGCAGTGCTCTAGGTTTTGTTATATCCTGAGCCTTAAGAATTTCCTGGTAAAGGTCTCTAGTTTCCAAAGGAGTACTTTGGTGCACCCAAGCAGACTTGCAGTCCTGGCCTCTTCTTGTGTTTGGTCTGTTAATTGTCTTTTGGATACAAGGGAATGGAGCTCTGGTTGCATGTAGATGTGGGGTCAGAGGGTGGGAGAGGATAAAGCCTGTTGTACTGCCCTTGTCTGGGCTGCAGTACATGAGTGAGGAGCCTGGAGGACTGCTGAAGGATGGGCAGAGCACCTCGCCCACCTGCCTTCCCTCTCCAGATACTGATTGCACAGAGATCAAGAGCAAGTTTGCAGCTGCTCGCTCCCACCTCCCTGTCATGTTCATCGCCACCCCCAAAGACCGGTGGAGCTCCATGTGGACCCAAGAGCGGCCCTCTGCTCAGGTGAGCTGTGCCCTCTGTCCTTGTGCTGTGGGAGCTGCTGGCTTTGGGCTGTTTCCTGCTCCTAGTGCTGGAGCAAGCTCCAACAGCCCTCTGAGTGAGCGGGGTCCCTGCTGCATCTGGGATTGGCAGGTTTCACCCTCTGGCTTTTTTTCTTCCCCAGATCCTGCAGCGACTTACTGTGCTGGCCTCAGAGTCTCTCCGTGCCCTGGAGGAGCAGCTCATGGACCCACTCAAGACCCAGGATGTGAAGGTATTCCCCTGGGCTGCTAGCACAAGGGGTTTTGCTTTGGCAAAGTGTACTGATCTTTGGTGACAATCACTAGGATGTGTTTGTAGGATTCAGACTGTGCTCATACATGGTTGTCCTGGGATATGAAAAACAGCAAAGATGGGATGTGGAGGCTGCTACCCTGCTGCCCTACCCTGCTTTCTGGGGGACCCAGCTCTGCATAGCAAGTTGGGGTGAAATATCATTGACTAGCTCAGATTTATTTTGTATTCTCTGGTTTTCTTAGGACATGAACAAATGTGTAGTATTCCTGTACCAAATCAGTTGCATGTCCATGGCTGGAGTAAAAGGCTTCTCTGAGAGACTCAGTCTGAGTGTAGCTGTGCAAATCTAGACTGTGTGCTTGAGTCTAACCAGACCCAGGATGGTTTTGGCAGGATGCTGACAGAGACTTTAGGAAGATGTTACTGTGGTTTTAGTGGGGGAGCAAGGCCATATATGTCTTCATTTGATCAGTGATTTAAATTTTAAGTTAAAATATCCCTTGCTGAAATGGATCTGGGAGCTGTAGGCACATTTATTTGCCTGTTGAGGAGAGATGTGTGTTTTGGAGGGGAGATTGTATGTGTACCAAGTGGTCACCAAGGCAATTGAAGCTGAGAGGACTCAAAAAGCCAAACAGTGGTTAGATATGGCAGATTCACATCAGCAAAACAAAACAACCAACCTCATATAGTGGATTGTTTGTTCTGCCTAGGCAATATAATAAGGATTTACTGGCATTGCTTTCAGTTCTGGAAAGTATTACTGGGGTGAGGTCTACTTGAGGCAGTAACAGCCTGTGTTACAGGGCTGTGAAGGGGTGAAGTTTTGTAGTTACGAGAGATGGGCTTGGTGTGCCTCAGTGTTGGACCCAAGACTGAAATGCAAGAAGTGCACTGTGAGCTGGGGGTGGTTAGCTTCCAAAATGAGCTGTTGCCTGTCCATAGCATCCTCCCAACCCTTTGACTCAGTCTCCTTGGTCCTCCTTCCCTCTCCCCTCCACATGGCCATTGCAGAGTGATCCTTTCCCACCCCCAGGGTATCCCTCTGCTGTCACCTTCTGTCTGCTTGATGAAAGATGCTGCTGCTCTTGCGGCAGCTTCTTTTGGACAGATGGGACTGTCCTGTAATTGCACAGCTCCTTGTGTCCCCTGGGTGTCATTCAGCTCCTGTTACCTTCTTGACTCCCCTCTTCACTCTTGGGGCTCTGCCATATGTGGTTACAGTTACCTGTCTCTGCTCATTGTCTGTCCTTGTCTCTTTTGCCCACACGCTCCACAGTTATGCACTCATGTTGGCTTCCTGGGGTCTGTGGTCAGGTCTGGAGAGAACCTCCTTGGCCCTGTGGAAAGCTCTTTTCCAGGTACCATCTCTGAGTCCTGGGGACAGCAATTAGATTTTTCTGATCGCATGGGAAACCAATAAGATAGAGACCATATTCATTCTGACTAGACATCTGATGTGGGAAGGGAGCAGCTCCTTTCTCTTGAGCCTTGAGCTTATTAACAGTAGGGCTGTGGCAATCAAGTGTGTCCTTCCTGGTGTGCTTTGGTGGCCCAGAGAACATTTAGCCTATCCAGGCTGTATCAGGAGGTGGCCATAAGGGAGATGGGTATATCCTACATGAGGGAACTTGATGGTGGTTGGACTTGATGATCTTAAAAGTCTTTTCCAACCTAATTGATTCTATGATTCTGTGAACCATGTTGCTCTCAACAAAGTCCTTATTAAATCACTTGCAGAAGTGTAGAGTAGTGAAAACCGATGTGTCTCAGGCCAGAGGAAATGGGGTGGCCAGTATGGGCTGGAGTTCTCTGTGGCTCCACCACAGCCATGTTTTTCATGTGGATGTTTTGGCAAACTTACGATACTAATCTTACAAAAAATTTTTTGCTTTGGTTTGCTGCTGTCTAAGGAGGAGGTAATAAAATGCAAGTAAGGACTTGGGAAGCATCTCTCACTTCTGCTCACCTGTGTTCTATATAGAGTAACAGTGGTCTTTTCTCCCTGCAGATGGTCTTTCGCCCTCCTTTGGACTTCTATGATGTCCTAATCCACCTGAATACAAAACAGATTCCTCGGCATCTGGAGAGCGTGGACCAGCCTGTGAAGTCGTTTTCCCGGGGTGTGGTGAAGAACAGCACTTCTGAGAAGATCCTCTTTCCTGTGGTGGATTATGACCCTGTACAGTGCTACCTCCAGGAGCTGAGAGTAAGCACAGCCTGTTGGGGAAGCACAGGGGGCTACCTGCTTAAGGGAGAACTGCCTTTTGGCATTTGGGTTGCTTACAGCACCTAGTGGGTGACATCTTTATGTATTTTGCATGTGATGGCTACTCATTGTGTGCATCTGAAATCACTTCTTCAGCAGAAGACCTGGTGAATGCACCACCCATTCCATGGAAATGGGAGTGCTGCTGATGTGAGGGTAATCTTAGGTACAAAGCACCTGGAGCTTTTGCTGAAGGATGTTATATTTCAGTGCAAAAGCATCTTTATCTCATTTGTATCTAGTTATTTAATAGACTTTTCATGGCTGCTTGCACCAGCTGGGGTGCATGATGCACAGTAGGTACTCATATTTCCTAGGGAGTGTACAGGAGTCCAAGGTATGCTACCAGTAGGGCTCCTGCTGTTAGACCAATGGCTGTGTGGGCCATAGAAGCTGAATATTGATCATAGGGTGGTTACTCTGTGTCTGGTTACTTGCATGATGACAGATGAAGTTAGTAATGTGGGTATATAGAGAACATCAGTATCCAAAGTCATCACCCCCTTTATATTCGACTCTGTGGCCATGCCAAAGCCTTAGCAAGTTGGGCAGATACGCAAGATGCTAAGTGACAGCAGTGATCCACTCTGCATCTGGACAGCCAGTGCTTTGCAGGTATACAGCCTCTGCTTCTTTGGCCAGATTTTACCAAATTTACATGTGGTAGCTGAGGTAAATGTTAATGTGCAGAGAGGTGAGGCTGCCATGACCTTTTGTTAAAACCTGGCTTGACTTTCAAGTGCCATTATCCTTTACCCACAGAAAGTGCTGTAGGAATTGTAGGCTGGGTTTGGCAGGACGTGCTGCAGAGGTCTTTAGCCCATTCTCCTCTCAGGGCAGAGCCAGCTTTGACATTAGAGCAGGCTGCACAGAGCCCAGTTCTGTTGTTTGCTGAGTGTCTCCAGGGATGGGGATTTCCCACCTCTCTGTCCCAGTGGTTGGCCACTATTGCAAAAGAGGTGCGAGAACTGAAATTCAAGTTCAGTCTGGAAAATGGTGGGCCCTTTCAGTTTGAGGTCCTCTTTCACCTTAACCCAGGTGGGTTAGGAGGTGGGCAAAGAAAACGTGCAAGGGTTTCTTTGAAGGTTTCCTCACCCTGGGCACAGCCCTGTTGCCTCCCAAGCTGCCTGCCAGATGCTTCAGTAGAGTCGCCAGGTCTAGCAAGGTGCAGGCTCAGTCCTCCTGTCATCCACAGTAGGTTTGGACGGTCTTGAAGGGTGAGAAAATAGAAGACAAGGGTGCATGCAAGGCCTCTTTAAATCGAGGAAGAGCTCAAAATTGTCCCACAATTTCCCTGCAAGTAGCACTGCTGCTTTAGCTTCAAGGACATGGGGGAGAGGAGATGCCCAGGGCTCTCCTGCCTTTGAAAAGGAAGATGGTTGAGAAGCAGAAAGTCCTGCAGGAGCATTGTAGAGAGTACTGGGGAATTTCTTGGGGTCCAGGATGTGCAAGGACTGCAAGAAGCACCTTGCTTTTAAAAGTCTCAAAAGTGGTAACTCTTCTGTTTCACTCCTTCTTGGTATCTTGATCTGAGGAAGAATATCAGTACCAACCACTCTCATTTGTTCCCTAAATAATGAGGATTTGACCTGCTGCCATGAAACCTCAACCAGGAGGCATAGATGTGGTTAAGAAATGGAGTTTCTTAAGCTCAAAATCCTTCTCCACCCTATGCTGGAAGCAGGGGTTAGAGCTGAACAGAGCCTTTCAGCAGCTGCCAAGGTGCTGCAGGTGCCTGTATGCATGTGGCTGAAGTCTCCGCAGGGTTCAGGGCTAAGCAGCTCTCATGGATACCTGGCAGGAGGCTGACTTCTTGCTTGGAGAGGAACTGGAGACTGATGGATGAGGTGATCAGGAGAGCAGGCTCCTTCGGGAGGCTGTGAACTGCTTGCCACAAATCTGGCTGTGTATCGAGGCACCCGATTAGGAAACTCATTGGGGTGTGTTGTAGTTTATAGGACCTTTTTGTGCTTCTAGTCAACTCTGTCTAAGCAAGTAGAAGTAAAAAGTGCAGAAGAGACTTCCCTGGAAAGCAGCTTTCATTATCCTTTAAGCAATTATGACTTAATTGGTCCAGTCAATAGTGACATTTCAGGTCTCTTAATTTGTACTGCCTGTTTAATACAGGTAATAACAGACTTGGACTAGGGCTTAGTTGAGTTACAAATGACAGCTGGTTCTAAGTCCAATATGCTAACATCCCAATGAAGAAACATAGATATGAGCAAAGGTCACGTTGACTTATTAGAAGCAATGTTGTGTTCACTTGGTGTCATGTTCTTAGACCTGAGGGTGCTGAGGTGGGATCAGAACAGGAACTGGTCACAAGTTTCTCTGAGGTGTGAGCTATGGGGTAAAAAGCCTGAAATCTGCCTAAGCAACCCAGTCTGGGGGCTTTTCTTCCTCCTGAAGGCTCCGAGATATGTATGTCTGTGCTCCCTTGCAGCTGTTGTATTGAAGGTATCTTGCAGTACCAGTTCAGTCATTTCTCGTAGCTTCCAGGTCAGCAGCAGGCAGACCTGAAGGGGCTGATGAGTATCTCTGGGCCAGTGGGTGTTTCTGCTCCTGCAAAAATCAGAGAGGTGACGCTGGAACATGCTCTCAGATAACTCAGCCATGTCCACCTATGTTGGAAAGCTTCAAAAGCTGACTTTGCACTGCAGGTTCACCAACAAGCAGTTGCGCTGAGCTCTCTGTAGAAACTGCTCCATCAGAAATCATCTGGCTTCGTGTCTTGGTGTACTGGTGTGGTTGTTTAAAGGCAAGACCTTTGCATCAGCTTTGTACTTTGACCTGGCTTCGGTTGGTAGCCTGTCCAGCACCCTTGTATTTCTTTGCTGTAAGGGGGTTTCAGCTCCTCCTCATCCTGCAGGCTGGGAGGTCAGCCCAGCAAGAAGTTCCTGCCAGAAAGGAGTGTGGTGGCAGCTATGGATCCTTAAGAGAGATTTTGGATGAGAAGGCACTTGGATACAAAATTGGCTGGCTTTGACTCAGAGGAATTTGCTATCCCCTAATCGCACAAACCACAGCATTGAGCAACGGGGTTGTAGCCTTGACTGACAGTGCAGCTGTGGTGGGTTTATACAACAAAGGGAGACATCTGCCACACAGTGATGCTGTGGGATTTTGTTCTCTTCTGTGGGCAGAAAAGAAACCATCTGTGCTTTTCTGAGCTTCCGATGTGAAAAAGGGATTTAAATGCCTGGGCATATGGATTTAGTTGAGAGGGCAGTGAGTAGCATTTTCCTCAGTGTCCTTGGCCCAGTAACCAGGAGACCCACTTTTCTCCTGTCCAACCTGTTTGCTCCTGAGAGTGGTCCATGTTTTTCTCAAATCAAAGGGTTAGCAAGGCAGGAGTGCTCTGGAACCAAAGGGTTGTTGTGTGCCTTCCCCAGGGAGCTTAATCAGAAGAGAAAATGAAAGGAGGGGAAGTGTTGAGTCTTGACTGATGTAATTTTTCCTGCTCCAAAAAGATGTGCTGCAGGAACAGGTCTGATTGAGTTGCTCTGGTGCCTGGGAGCCTCTGGGTTAGAGATGAAAGGCTGGTTGTGGGATTCAGACAGCAAATTCTTCCATTCCAGGACAGATCTGCTAGAAAAGGCCTGTTCTGGGAGTCTGTCCAGATGAGAGAAGGCTTTGCAGATACGCTTTTGAAGGAAAGCAGGTGCCAGACATCCTGCAGAGAGGGCTTCCCTGGAGCTTCAGCCCATCACCAGCTTCCCAACCACTTATGGTCCTGAGTCCTTATGGTCCTTGAGCAAACCCTGTGTCTGGTCGTGGCGTGGGTTCTGCTGCAAGGCTAAATTAAGTTTAAATGTCTCAAATGATGCTCCAGTTGGATCTCCATCATGTCTGCTGGTCTGTGTTGTGGGGTGGTTTTCGAGCTGCAGAACCCCACCCACCGATCCAGGTCAGTGCTGCTTTTGCACCAGGGTGGCTTGGCTGTCCTCTGGATTTAAGAGGACACAGGACTTGTAGATATACTTGCTATGCCCTTCTGCATGCATTCAGGAGCTCAGAAAGCCCAAAGGCCCTGGTTACCTCCCTGAGGTCCAGAGCTCTTCTCTCATGATGGGGAAACTCTTAACGAAGCTGCCTCTGCGATGTCCGTCTTCATTTCTGTAATGGCTGTTAAAAGATCTAACAGTTCGTACTTGGTCTTTGGTCTCCTGGGTCACTGTGAGGTGCTTTCTTTCACTGAAATTTAGCTTTCTCTGGCTGCTTGTGCCTGTGGAAGAGCTCCTGGCAATGGAGCTGCCCATCTTGTACCTGGGGGACGTTTCCTGCTTTATTGTAAACATCCTTCCCTCTAAAACAATGTTTGCATTTCTTCTACCTTCAGACAAGACCTATCTGGAAGACTTGCAGGCCTTTTATTTCATCCTCCCACCATGTAGGAATGTGTATCTTGCTACTGCATGTTAGGCAGGAATTACCAATAATAAAAATTCTCAACCTCTTACAATATATAAACTATGGTTATGGGATGTACCTGGAAGTGGTGAAATCCTTTCAGGTCAGGCTGTTCCCTTCTTATTTTGACTGACTGTCTGACTCCTATGGTGGCTCCAGACATGCAGAGATGACCTAAAAGTCTCTGTGGACTCTAGGTAGCATGGAGGAGACCTTCCTATCTGGATCTGCTTCCTTGGAGGAGCAGAGGTGACAGGAAATCGCCTGCCCTTACAGCCCTTAGCATAGTGCCCAGGGATGAAAGTGGATGTTTGTGTGTGGCACATATATGGGCACACACCGGCTTAGCTCCTTGTTGAGCTCTGAGGGTACCTGTGGTTGCATTTCTTCTGTGTTGGTAATGCCTTCCCAGAGGTCCTGTAGGATTTGTCCTGTAGGAAGTGACTGAAGACATTAGTCTCAGATGACTTTTGGATTAGTGGACAAGGCATGTTTGCTAATACAACCAGGAGAACATGGGTGGCTTTTTTCCATGCCATACTTCTTTGCTGCTGGCCCAAACTCCTGGGTCAAGGATGCTTACGTGGCTATGACGGGGCACTTGAGATGAAAAAGCTTGAGTAGTTTGAAATGTCTTTTACTAGCTGAATCCCAAACCAAACACCCAGATTTCTTTTCTCATTTAAGACCCATTTGATGCAGAGGTAACCCTAGCCTGGTTCTCTTGACAGTGCTCCTTGCTCTCTTTGGGTGTGGGAGAAGGCTCTGTCTGTGTCACATCGCCTGTGAGCATCAGGGCAGGTTGCAGTGGGATGACAAGGACCTCAAAGTGTTAACCACAAATATAGTTTCTTTGAATTAAGTAGCTTTAATAGCATTTTATACTTGTAGCTCCCTTGCTGAGAGCACTTAAAATGCTCTAAGCACTGAGCAGATATTGATTGATGTGTTTGACACCTGAGCATTTTGGGTGAGGAGACCTCTCTGAAAATACATTTTTTTTCAGCAGCTGTTGTGCAATGAGCCTGATCTCTGGGTAAGAACAGTGAAAAAATGAGTGGGAAAATGGTTAGGGGTGGGTTTTTTTTTAACCTAAACAACAACAATGGAGTTGCTTAACTAGCAGTGTGTGCTTACCTCATTACAAAATCCACGCTTCAGCTGGAGCTGCTTAATCCAGTAATCCCATTTTAGATCAGGGTATTGTTTTACTCACCGCCTTTCTCCATCCTTTCATTCCTACAGCACAGATGGCTCCTTACAGACCTTGAGCTAATCTTCTTCCAAGCAGCATGTACCCCTTCCCCAGACAATGAGGCTCTTCTGAAACACAGCACTGAGTATGCAGGTCCCCCATGTCTCTGCAAGGTGGGGACCTGTTGTAGGTTTTACTGATGGCAGGGATCCTCCTGAGCAGGGAGAGCTAAGCCTAAACTTTTAAAGCTGGAGTATAACCAAAGAATACAGCAGCTTGAGAAGGGAATAGGGGTTAAATGCACTCCATGCCTTTTCTCCCTCTTCTCTTAAACTTTCCCTTAAGGAAGGTGTTAGCAGGCTCAGGCAAGCCCAGTGGCACTGGGCAGGGAGCATGGGATGTGGAAAGGGAGGTGAACTGTTTGTTTTTACTCCCCAAGCCTCTGTACAAACTGAAGCACAGTGACTAATACACCAGACCCTTTTAATACTGCAGTTTCCCAAGAGTTGCATCTGCATCTCCACAGCTCAGTGCAGCCAGCCCAAAGCACTGCCAGGGGGATGATGCTGGGAGCAGCGTGACTGCAAAGCTATCCTTTCAACATCTGCCCTCTGCTCTCTGCTGTCTAGATAAAAGGTGCTTGGGTATCAGGCTGCACAGTGGTTTTGTTGGGAAATGAACTGGGAGTGCTCCTTTCCTGGCATTCTGGCTCCTGCCCAGCAAGGCATGCCTATAAAGAGCCACCGTTCTCATAGGGAGCATTGCACGGCACTCAAGACCTTACCCCATAGAGGGGCTTTCTGAGATTCTCACATGCTCTGCTCCCATGTTTCAGAAAGCAGCATGTTGGCGGTCAGTGTGCCCTGAGCTTTCTTGCTCTTCTTTGAGCTTTCCCTAGCAGTAACTGCCTTTCGATAAAAGGAGGAGTCTTCCCCTGTTGCCTGGCTTCTGAGCATAAACCATTGCTCTCAGCAGAGAAATGCCAGGGCCGATTGCCTCTTTCTCAATTTATTTTTAGACAGTGGTTTTCCTAGCCAGTTTGGCAAGATAATGCCTTGACCAGCCTTGCCCCCGTGAAGATCCCATGAAGTTGGGTAAGCTGGCAGGTCTCAGGATCTTCCCAGTTTGATGGCCTAATCTCTTTGCCCTCTGTTTGTGATGCTTCAAGTCCAGACTCATAAATCTGGCTCTGAAGGTTGCAGACAACACCACTCCTCCCTGCTTATCAGGTCTTTACTCTTAAAATACTACCCCACCCTTTGGGATCAGTGGTAATACCAGCCAAATCCACTTTTTTCTCCTCCTACTGCAATCCTGGTATGCCCATACAAGACCCTTCCAAGCTTGCCTTTGTGGTTGATGGTTTTTTCATGCTTATCCTTACACTACAGTGATGCCAGCAGAGACCTCTCTTTGTAAGAGCATGTCAGAGTTGCAGCTGAGGAAACTTAAGGGGATGGGGAAGAAGGCTGAAGAGGGAGCACAGGGTCTGTCTTCCCTTAGGTTGCTGCAGAAGTGGTGAGGCCATGTGGAGAAACTTGTACTGATACTGCGCATTGGTTAACCCTTTGCATCACTGGGGGCTGTTTGTTTGAGCCAGTAAGCATGTACCATTGCCTGATGTTAACCTCCAGGATGAATAAATGTCAGAAAGCAGCTTCTTGGCTGTCTTGGTCAGCTGCGCTCAGGGTGTGATCTCTCCAGGTGCCAGGTGCTGAGCTGTATGGCCAGACATTAAGGTTAGGAAAGTTGCTTGCACACAGCATTGCTCCTGCTGCAGTTCTCATCCCTGCCTGCTTGCAGCACTGTAATCCAGCTTGCATCAGCCTGGGGAAAACCAGACTGTGGACTTCAGTTATCTCCCTCTGCAGGGTCTCTTTCTGGCCTCTGCTGCCCAGCACCACCAAAGGAGCTACTCACTGACACGGCTGCTGAAACATAGGCAAGGAGGGCAGATTCCTGCAGTGCCTTCATTGAGCATTCCATCTCTTTGCACCTCACAAGACTGTGTTACGTAACATTTCTGCTGATGTTTCATTTTGGGATGTTGTGTGCTGACAGCACCCCCTGATGTGGGATTTATCTTGTGGGAAGAAGTAGCTTTGATACCTTGGTTGTGCATACTGCAGACCTTGAGATGCAGGTCTCCAGTGAAGGTCCTTTACTGAGGTTTGTTTTTGCTGCCAGGTAGTTGAACATGTTGTAGCAGGATTGCAGGCTGGGCAGGAGCCCACCTCTTGCCATCTCATGCATTGTGAAGTGTTGGACGTGGCTGTTGGGACACTGGGATAAGACAGGAAGTGCCAGATCCATCTGATGGGGGACCATGGACTGATGAACACTCAGTGGCTTGTCACCTAGTGGATTCAGTGTCCTAAAGCTAGATGCTGATTTCTGGGTATTCTTGCAAGACCGTGGAAGGTGGTGGATCATGTTTGTGCTCTCTAGGACAGCAAGAGATAGCTAGTGATGAAGTCTGCATGCAAAACTTGGAGGCAGTGCACTGTATCTGTCAAGTCTGGGGAAAAAGAGGCAGTAAGAGGCACCTAAGTCTTGTCTGTGGACTGCTTGTTGCTTTCCTTGTTGGGAAGTCACTGGAAGAGTTGCAGCTTTGGTCCTGGCTGCTGTGGAGCTCCAGTGTGTCCCTGTGTAAGGAGACTGAATCAGGGATGGGCTTTGGCTATGGGATGTCTGGCACAACCTCTATTTGTTTTCTATCCAGGATGCCTTCAGTGATCTTGCCTTGTTCTTCTACGACAAGCATGGTGGGGAAGTGATTGCAGTTTTGTGGAAACCTTTGAGCTTTCAGCCTCAGCCTTTTAAGGTAAGTTTTTGACTGCTTTAAGCTTTGTGTTACTTTATACCCTGAAAGCTTTTCTTTTTCTGCATTGTAATTGCTTTGTCTAACTGCTGTCAACCCAAAGGCTGTTTGAGAAATGGAGCTCATACTTCTGTCCCTTCTTAGAAAGGGTGAAACCAAGACAGGGCTCACCAGCAGAGCTGAGAAGGGAATGTGTGTCCCTGGACAAGCCCCAACACCATAATCATGGGTCAGAACAGAGATCTCTGTCCCAGATACTCTTCTTTGGTCCCCTCCTAGGAGGTGGGTGATGCCTTGTTTGCCAGAGACATTTCTTGTGTACAGCAGGCTGTCCCATCCAAGTGGCTTTGGGCGTCTTACCCAGAAATACCTGACCCACAAGAAGTTAGGGTGTCAAGCCCGAGCCTTACCGATGGATGGAAATATTTTCCAGCTACATTGTGTGGGCTGGCAAACTAGAGGGTGGCTAGGTGTGAGGCATGCTGTAGTGATTCATGCTGCTTTCTATGAAGGAAAGACGCAAAGAAACCAGTGACTCATGGCTCAGAGTTGGCATCCCAGGCTCTTTTGCTGTCAGTCTCTGGGTGATTTACCTCCCCTATCTTCATGGCCAGAGGGCATTGGCCATTCAGCCTAGCTGCAGTTGTGAAACTTAGTTATTCATAGGAGTGAAATGAGAGGAGATGCTTGTGTCTGAGCTGAGGGTGGCTTGATTAAACATGGAGAGTTTGTACTGTCTCTTCCTACTCAAGGTCTTTGCACCCATCAAAGAGCAGAGCCACAGCAGCTCTTAGCATTACAGTGTGATCCCTTTTGCATAGCCCATCTGCTCTGCTTAGAGAGGCTCTGCCATGCATCTGCACACTATTCTCATCTCCACCATGCTTCTGGCCATTAGTTCTCTCCCTCATGATCTTTAGACTGTGGCTCCAGAAGTAAACCCTAAAAGGGGCTAGAAGGGCCACTCTTGAACTTTGTTAGCTCTAGTAGTGAGCTCTGATGGTGTTGAGAAGTGAGAATAGGGTGTAGTGGTGTGGCAGGGGTTGGATATGATGAGGCAGGAGAGCAGTTCTCTTATTAAGGGCTTGCAGAGTTTGCAAAGCAATTCTGAGCTGGTCCTCCCATTTGTGCAATATTTGTATGTGTGCTGCAGGTGTCCAACATGAAAGGAAGGATGGTGACAACTCTGAATGACAAGCTCGTCTGTGTTCCCAACGTGGAGGCAATTCTGGAGGACTTTGAGGTTCTGGGAGAAGGCCTGGTGAAAAGTGTGGAGGCTCGTACAGAGAAATGGACTGTCTGAGGCCACTGCTCACACACTGTTGTGTGAGCCACACTGTCTGAGGTGTCAGAGGGACCCATCCTGAAGCAGTTTGTTCACTCTGGGACTGTTCCTTTTTATAAATCAATCCTAGGGAAGGCTTTTGGCTTTTTAAATCTCAGAACTGTGTGTTTTATTCTATTTATCTTTATATGCCTTGTTCAGAAAATTGACAAGACCTGCTCCTATTTTCAATAATACAAATGCCTTTTTATTTTGAAGAAAATATAAAAAGAGCTTTTGAAGGTGTTCTTGTTCGTTGTAGGAAACAAAGCTGTGTTCACATGAGAATGTCAAGGCCTGCAAATTGCGTCTAAAGTGTGCATTAGGGAGGCAGTTTCCTAGTTCAGTAGAGAGTTTATATCAGCTGCTTGTTCTAGTATTTAACAAAACCAAAGAAACAGCCATTCAAAAATGATCAGGTTATTCCCCTCTGCTCAGTCTTGGTGAGACACCTTTGGTATGCAAACCTCTGTCCTGCGAGGAGAGATTGCAAGAGCTGGGCTTGCTGAGCCTGGAGAAGAGAAGGCTAGGGGGACCTTGGCAATGTGTTTAATACCTGATGGTGGAGTGGAGAAGATTGGGTCAGGCTCTCCTTGGTGGTGCTCAATGGTGGGATGAGTTGAAATGCAGGAAATTATACTTACAGTATTTTTTTCACAATGAGGGTGGTTGAACACAGGCCCAGGCACCCAAGGGAGTGGTAGATTCTCCATCATTTGGAGATACTCAAAATCCAACTGGATGTGGTTCCTAGTACCAGAGGTGCCTCTACTCTGAGCAGGGGTGCAGGATTATTTCTCTGGTGTGAAATTATCATGGGGACTCCTGGTAGAGAAGGAGAGAAAGAAGAGGGAGCAAATATATTAACCCCATTCTCTCATTTGATAGCAGCAGCACACATATTCCAGCAGCAAAGCACTAGGGAATCACATGTAGAGTAAAGAAAACAGACTTTGTGACATGTAGGTAGTGCAGAAACCAAAACCAGATCAAGCTTGGAAACGCAAGTGGATGTTCATGCAGTTTAACTATAGACGTTGCTTTGTAAGCAGCATTTCAGACGATATGTTAAATCTGTTTCTTCAAGTCCTGCTGGCCTGCCCAGCTGTTGGAGGTGGGTCTGAGGCTTTGTGCAGGGCATCCACAACTTCATTTTCAATTTTCTCTGAGGGATCTAAAAGCAGGTGGTGGCAGAGATGGGCAATGAACTGGTACTGTCTGCCGAATGCCCACTGATCCAGTGTTTGCAGATACAGTGAGTCCTACAGAATAGATACATGTATTCAGCTTCTCTGGGTTTGGGATGCATCTGCTATATTAAAATTGCAAGAAACATTTTTCTCTCTTCCCTGTGCCCATGGCTGAGGAAGGCTGTGGGTGAAATCCATTACTTGCAATAGATTGAGTACACCTAAAATGAAAACATCAAAAGCACTTAGTGGGCAAAGCATATGTCAAACCTAAGAACGAAGCAGTATTTTCTGTTGTTACCATGACCCCTGCAGCTTGACAAGCTGGTGACAGGTCCATTAGCAAACAAGATGCAGGTAGTGATTTAAACATGTTTCAGAAGCGGTTAAGTAGGGATTATTTTTTAAGCTCCTCTTTGTTCTGTTTTGTCATCCTCACAATGTTGGAATCGCCCATCTACCTCCAGCAGTGGCTGTAATTTTCCTTGGTAGTCAGACTGTTGCTGCTTTTTGTGATTGTCTTCATTCTGAACATGCAGTTTGACACCGGGTTCCTGCCTGCAAATTTTCCATCACCACCATTGGACAGGGCTTGAGTTGCTGCACTGGTTCCTGTGCCAGAGCTCTGCCTGTTCCCCCCTTCCCCTCTCCTGCCCTTGCTTTTTCCCTTGCTGTATGTTGTGGATGTGAATAGTTTGGGGCCAGGGTGCTCTCCTCCCTGCATCTGTGCTTTTCCCTAGGGCAGATGTGTATGCTGAAGCCTGTGTTAGCTCGAAGGGGAGCAGAGCTCCAGCCCCTGGCCACACCTGGTGGACTGGAAGGTCCTGCTCCCCCTTCACCAGGGCTGTCATGGGATGGAGCCACTCATTCCCTGCGTGGGAATATTTACAGAAAGGTGGTCTTTGCTTTTGCACCCAAGTAGTGCCATAATTCCCCCTACTCTCTCCTCCCCAGCCCAACTCCAGTGGTGGGGTAGCCCATGGGGTATGGGATGGATATACCCTGAAGGGGTAGCCCTGCAGCACTTTTATCTGCTTCAGTTACACCATCAAGTATTGTATTGCTACTCCTTTTCCTTTTTACCTTTAAAATGATGTAAAGCTGTTTAACTTCAAGGTATCTTGTATTGGATCCCTCTCTGCTCCTCTTTTCTTGGGTAAAACACTGCCATTTGCAGCATGCAGCAAAGGGCCAGGATGTGTCCAGGGTAGCCTTCTGCAGAAATAACAAAGTTAGCCAATGATAAATCATAAAATCACAGAACAGCCCAGGTTGGAAGGGACCTCTAAAATGAACTTGTTGGTAACCAAACCTTCCTACAAGTACCAACCTGCTAGTGTTTCACAATCTAATGCCACTGTGCTCAGCCGCCAGATGTAAGCCCAGGTTAGGCTTGTGCTGTAGGTGTTTGCTGCTGTTGAGGTCCATTTCGGTGTCTGATGCTGGTATCTCAGCAAAGTCCTTGAAAGAAATGCACTCAAGACTGGCAAAACTGACCACTGTTAACCCAGGGTTGATCCATGGGCTCCTGCCTCTTCTTTCAGGCGAAGAGTAACTTCTCAATGCCCCAAATTCCCCAGTATCCAAATATTTAAAGGCACCTTTGAGCCATTCTGGAGCCCTTGCTTGTACAGTCAGACACTGCATGTTTTATCATCCACGGAAGTCAGATCCCTGTGGCCAATGTGGGTGGACAAAACCACCTTGAGATTTAGCTGGAAAGCCTGCGGTTGCTCTTAGGAATTGGGTGTTGGTGCTCTCTGACTTCTTAAGCAACGCTTGTTACCTGAAGCAAAATGCAAAGCACCTCTGCCTCAGGAGCACAGGGTCCCTGTGCCTCTAGGGGGTCTGACGAGGCAGGATCCAACAAAAGACATATCTTGGGTACACAGGAGAGGACAAGTGAGGTCCCCATTGGAACTTAATCCCCTGTTGCGCGATTTACTACTTTAGTTATTGTGCTGTGACTAATCTCTGTTGTGAAACGGGGGGGTAGGGCCTGGGTTATTCCGAGCACGCTTGTTTGACAGCCAGTGCTGGGTTTCCACTTCCAGAGCAGTGAGTGGGCACTCGCTTGCTTGCAGGTGTTTGCTTAGCTGTGGTCCACTCCATAAGCAAGAGCTGTACAAACAGAGCTGCCCTGGAGAGCCCATGCCTCGTCATGTCACAAGAGGTGGGATGAGGGGAAAGGGAGGGAAGTGCTGGAGCTGAGGCAATAGCAATGGGCTTCAACATGTTACCACTGCTAGCATGTTGATTTTGCGGAGCTACCTTTGAAGCTCTTTATGGCGAGTCTTCCATGCATGGGAGGCAAGCACAACTGGGGATGTGTTTTCAAATGCAAAGCTGGAGCAACATTGATGTGCTTAGTGGATGGATGGGGTCAGCCAAGACAGTGCTCAGAGTATCTGCTTTCTAGCAGACCTTCTCTAAAGCTTTATGTCCCCCTGAGCCACCCTTTGGGCAGCCTTCTCCTAATAGAATCAGCTCATGCTTTGCAAAGATGCTTTCTGAAAAAGCAGTTGTTAGGAGGTAGCTGGTGTGGGTTCAGGGGAAGGGGTGATGGAAGGAGCCTTTCTTCTGCCGCCAGACCCTTGTTTTCAAGTGCCCTTGATAGCTTTGGGTGGCAATCACAAGATTTCTGAGAGGAAGCTGGATGAAGCACAGCTGGGGTGTTGGGATGATCAGAACAGGTTGAGTGCTATGGGGTTTTCCTGCCTGCTGAATCATAGAATCACAAAATGGTTTGAGTCGGAAAGGACCTGAAGATCATCCAGTTCCAGCCCCCCACCATGGGCAGGGATGCCTCGCACTAGACCCTGTCACCCAAGGCTGTTTAGCCCTTGCTCTTTGGGGTCTCAAACGAAGATCTTTTCAGATGTGGTTTGGGGACTCTCTGGCTGTCTGACTTCAGGCTCACACCCTGGAGGCAAACACGTGTCTCCATTGCACTCAGGCACTCACAGTCACTGGTCATTTTTGAAAGCCTGTAGGCTAAATTCCCATTGCTGTCTGGGGAAGCAGTGACTGCCTGCTTTTTGCCAGAGAAAGAGAATATCCTCCCCTAGTTTGCTGGCCCCACAGTGGCCACACTACTTGGCTATGGATGGGATGGCTTGTTTCCTGTTCACAGGAACACATTCTGGACCTGAAGTGATGTTTTCCCAGCCAAAGCAGCTTTCAGGAAGCAACAATAGCAAAGTAACTCTGGCAGGCAGCAGCATTTGATGTGCATAGGCTCAAAGGGAGGGCGGAGAGATGCTGCTCAAGGGGTGAAGGTGGCACTTTGCAAGTGCAGGGTGCGCCATAGGGAAGGAGAAATAGAAAGGTCTGATGGGGGATTTGAAATAATGGGAGAAATGTGGTCTGGAAAGGGAAAGAAAGGTCAGTTTGGCTATGGGGGAAGTGATGCTGGTTGCTGGCAGTCTAGGGAGCAGGATGAAGCTGTAAGTTGTTCAAACCATATGAGTTGGTGCAAAGATGGAGCCACCAGTGCCATGAAGTCTTTGTGGCAGACCCAAGTACTAAAGACTCAGCAGCCACTAGGAGAAAAATAAGCATTGGCCATGAGCATGTCTGCGTGACTGGTGATGCCATGGTGGGCTCTTGCAGAGGAACGAACCAGGGATGCATCAAGGATCTCCTCATTACTTCTCTTCCCTGCTGAGCATCATGATCAGGTTCAGCAAACTCACTGCCTCTGCTCACCAAAGAGTGGGAGAGAGATCTGCTCCTTGGGGATTCCATAGCAGTCACTAATGGGATGCTGAGCCTTGAGCTGGCGCAGAAACCCTCACACCTTGTGTTGGTGGCTCCTGTGCTGCTGGAGGTACCAGGCAAACTGTTCATGTTTGTGTTGCTCCTTGATGTGCCTGGAAAGGCTGAGGGACGTGCTAACAAGTGACATGACAGAAGCCAGGAGCAGGGTTGATTTATGAGGTGGAGTTTCTCCCTTTTGGCTTAGTTGCCTATTGTTTCCATGTGTGTTAAAGTGCTGAGGATTGCAGTGTTTGGGAGGAAAACTACAGCGGTGGCTGTGCTGGGCTGTGAGTTTGTAACTTGCTGGCTCTTCCCTGCCAAAGCATGTTGGTTTTGCTGAATGCTGACTTTCTTTGTGTTAATGCAGAGCAAGACCATGGTCATGATGGAGGTGCTACCATCAGGTCACTCTGTCCTTGGAGACTCTGATGATGTTACAGTGCAAGGGGATGAGGGGTGTTGTGTTGCTGGTGCACTGACAGCTCCCTAGTGACACCAGGAAGCTGCAGACCCTGTCCTAACCCTGACCCTCCCAAACCAAAGGAAGAGCAGAGGGGGCTGGTGGTGGAGTCTTTCCTCCATCCAGTAGGATGAGGCTCTGACAGGGCAGGCCTGCCTGTTGTGGGAGGCTGTCCTACAGCACCGGGCTGAGCCAGATTTCTCTGTTAGGTCTTGTTGGTGGGGATTAGCTTTGCTAAAGGCTCAGCCAGGTGGAATAATGGGCAACCGAACACTGAGCTGCCTCCTGTGACTACCTGGGGCTCCAGAAAGGTAACACTCCTGTAGCTGTGCTACCCCTGGGCAGTCCCATTGCAGGGACCTTTCCTTTCCCCTGTGCGCTTGTCAATGTCGCTCCCTTGCATGGACACAGTGAAATATCATAGAATCAGGGAATGGTTTGGGTGTGAAGGGACTTTAAAGCTCATCTACTTCCAACCCCAAATGGGGGAAACCTGTCCCTGTCATCTGAGGCAGGAGGATGGTCCTGTATGAAGACAGGGTAAGAAAGTTCAGCCTGGAGATGAGAGGGCTGCGTGGAGACCTCATGGCAGCCTTCCAGTATCTGAAGGGGGCCTATAGGGATGCTGGGGAGGGATTCTTCATTAGGGACTGTAGTGATAGGACAAGGGGTAATGGGTTCAGACTGAAAAGGGAAATTCAGGTTAGACATAAGGAAGAAATTCTTACTGTGAGAGTGGTGAGGCTCTGGAGCGGGTTGCTCAAAGAAGTGGTAAATGCTCCATCCCTGGCAGTGTTCAAGGCCAGGTTAGCCAGAGCCTTGGGTGACATGGTCTAGTGTGAGGTGTCTCTTCCTATGGCAGGGGGTTGGAACTGCATGATCTTAAGGTCCTTTTCAACCGAAATCATTCTATGATTGTATGGTCCCTTTCTCACTTATCCTGGCTCACAGTGAGATGGACTTTCAGGCCCCTCTCCACTGCTCTTTAAACTGCTGTGGACGTGGACTTCACCTATACCTCAACAAAAGCATCCATCAGCGTGCTGTCTATCCCAAGGTGGGACTGTAGCATCGATCCTGCAACTTCGCTGTGGAAAATGTTGGTGTTTTCCAAACCGGTGTTCCCCGCCATGCCTACATCATTTCCCCAGTGCAGCAGTCATTCCCCCATGTCCTCAGGGCCAGGGTGGGAGGCAAACCCAGCAGTCCCCCTCCGTGGCTGTGCTCTTTGCTACCTGTATGTGAAAAACATCCTGAAAACGCCTTGCAGCCGTGGTCTGGTGTTGTACGGACGTGGCTGCCTTTGTCTTCCCACCTCAGCTGTCTGCTGAGAACCTTGTGAAGTGACAGGGACACAGTCACAGGGAGAGTTGCCTTCAGGGCTGGGAGCAGGGACATGGCTCCAGCCACTCTTGTCCCCGCTTCTAAAGAGCTGACACTCTCTCAGGTCTTTGCAGGCTGGAAAGAGCAATGCAGCAGCTCACGGAGAGCTTGCTCCTGAGCATGAAGGTATTTCCATGTGCCTGCTGCTGTGCCTGGAGAACAACGTTCAAAGCTGCCAAGAGGGTTTTCTTCCAAGGGGTGTGGGGTTGCCAGTGCTCAGGAGCCATCCAAGATAAACTATCAGCCTCTAACACGCTTCTGCAAGGCCCCTTCTGCACTTCGGGGCGCTGGCGTGAAGCTCCATGGACATGGGACTCTGCAAAGCTGCTGTACCTCCTGCCGTGGGGGCAGAACAGCCCTGTCTGAGCAGAGGGATTCCCCCTGCAAGGCGATCACCCCTGGAAACGGGCTGCTGTACTGTATTTGGTGGTGGGAAATGGAGCCTGCCAGCAGCCCTGAATGCACAAGCTACGGTGTTTTTGGGGATGCAGGGTGAGAGATGGGAGGCTGGGTGATGCTTTTGCTTGCAGCTCCCTGTGGCAGTGCTCCTGGCAGGGATGGAGGAAGCGGTCAACATGGAGGTGCCCTGGGGTCTGGTGAGCATCGCAGCAGATCATGCTGGTGGTGGAGAGGTGCATGGGCTGCCAGCCCAGATCCCAGCTGCATTCTGTGGCTTGTGAGACAGGTCCCATCCTCACATAGACTCATGGAACCAGTGGAGTTGGAAAAGACCTTTAAGATCATCAAGTCCAACCATGCTGCCAAGTCCAACCAGCACTGCCAAGACCACCACTAAACCATGTCACTGAGGCACTCATCTGCAAGGTTTGTGAACACTTCCAGGGATGATGATCCCATGCCTCTGCTGCATTCCCAGTGGGAGCGGCAGAGGGCTGTGCTGCCTCCCTGACATGGGGAGTGAGCTGAAACCTGGGACTGCCGGCTGCCAGGGCACCCCATTATCACAGGTACAGGGCAGACCAGATCCCCTCTGCCTCCTGAACCAACTGCTCCAGCCCTGCAGAGGCCAGAAGCTGCCCCTGCTCCTTGCCACCATCCTGATGTCCTGGTGCTGCCTCAGCCACATCCCGCAGCCGTGTCCAGCTCCTGTTGTTGAGAGTGACGCTGAAACCCTGCAGTGAAACTCGGACTCACGTGTCTTGAGTTTCACGTGAAACCACAACACCGTTGGTAGGTTTCAGCTCAGGAACATCCAACGTGAGTGCTCATGCCAGCGCTTCCAGCAATCCCTTAGCTGTTAGTGTTAGTGTTTCCTCAGGAATTTTGGCAAGGCCTCTCTTGGGCTGGGATTTGCAGTCTGAACAGGTACCCCTGGGGCACATGGGTTTGGGCTGCAGCCCTTGGGAAGGTGTTGTCCTCCCAGAAATGAAACTCAACAGTCTCCACTGCGAGATGCAGAGGTGAGTTCATTGCTAGAGCAGCCATCTGGGGCTCCCTAGGGGAGAAAACTGTTTTGCTCGTCCCTGAACTGCTGGGCTTGAGCAGCAATGATGAGGAGCTCAGCATGCTGCGCAGGGGTGCTGCAACATGCTGGTGCCAGGGGAGGTGAGGTCTGTTTGGAGATCACCCACACCAACTCATAAAGAAGATGTGAATCCAGGCCATGTGTATTGCCAACAAAAATACCTGACCTGGTAGTGAGGATGATGGGCAGAGATGTACACCAAGAACTTGCACTGCCCTGCTTTGCCCATGCTGCCTTCTGTAGAAAACCCATCTTCAGTTGAACCCTTGTGTTTTGGGTTACTCTTGCACTGCATGCTAGAAAAGCCTGAACCCAAGAAGATCTCCAAAGCCCTCAGAGGAGAACCCACTACATGAGCTGTGCCCATCAGCTCATTCCTTGAGTGTGTCCACTTGGCTGGGGAAGCAGCTGGGCAGGATGGAGGGCAGCATCTTCCTTCCCACCGACCTTCAAGTGGGGCTGGGTGACCACTGTCTGGTCGTGGGGTGGGAGCAGAGAGGCCCTAGCCTGGAACCTTGTGTCACGTTTGCTGCAGCACCAGTGGAAAGGCTGGCATGGGAAGAGCTGGTGGAGACCTCTCTGCAGCAGCACAAAGAACATGGGCTGCTCTGGAGGTAGGTTTGAGTTTAGTGGGAATGTGGCAGTAGGGTGAAGTTCCTGTGTTCGTCTTTAGTCCACCTGGAACTGCAGTGGTGACATGTCCAAGGAGTGGTCTCCAGTGGACAGTTGGATGCTGCCTGTGCTTTCTATGTGCAGGTTGGGTCCTGGCTCTGCAGGAAGGTTTGCCCTGACCCTATTAAGCAGGGACTTCATAGAATCACAGAATGATTTGGGTTGGAAAGGACCTTAAGATCATCTAGCTCCAACCCCCTGCCACAAGCAGGGATGCCTCACATCGAAGGGATGTTGCTGAATGTCACACAGGACATGCAGCTGGGAACCACATATCAGCTTTGCCATGGTGTCTGCTCCTCTTGGGCTGCACTTTGTCTTGTGCAGTCCCTGAAGGTTCTATGTCTATTACCCTACAAGAGATGCTCCCCTACCATGAAGAGGCAATGACATACTGTCCTCTGTGTCCAGAGGGTGGGAAACATCAACTTCACCTTCCTGTCTTAAGGCAGAGATGACTCACAGTGGAGCTGTGTTTGCTCTTATGTGCTCTTTGGTTCAAGGGACTCTTTTTTACCTTGTGAGGTGGAACAGCTCAAGCAAAACGCATGGAGAGGCTGCCCCTCCTCTCCACCCCAGCCCCATTTCTCTGTAACCCCATCTATGGACAATCCCCTGCTCCCAGTTCTCAGATCCCTGAATCCAAAGCCCCATCTGTGACCCTGCCATACCCTGTCCATGTTCTGGAAATGGCTATGCTGGGAAAGGTAAGACTGCAGATGGAGGTGGGATGGTCAAGCAGCAGCAAGGAAAGTTATAAAATCCTAAGGGAAAAATGCAGGAAGTCAGAGGGTTTGCTGGGCACAGTGGTGGGGCCATCCCTAAGAGGTGTGAAGACCGACAGACAATCCCTGGCCAGCAAAGGCTCTTTGGGCACCCTTTCAAGGTGGTGAGCACAGTAGCACCTAAGCTACTGTGGTAGCAGTGCTTGCGTGAGCTGTCCGTGCCCTGTACTGCCCTGAGTGGCCCAGCCTTTCAACCAGGACCTGGTGTGGTTGTGAAAGCAAAGCCCCCTCCACCAAGCTACTGTAGTAGCTTAGGAGCTCAGAAGGTCCTAACTATCCTTTGTGTGTGTGTGTTGATCAATAAATGATTGCTTTACACTTTCAAGGCAAAATATTATCGACCCTTGGCAGGTTTGACTCATCCAGGCCCCTCACAAGCAAGCTGAGCACAGTCACACCACCCTGCTGCTCCTTCACTCTTCTGCCCTGAGCATCTCATGCATCCTGAGGAGGCTGTGTGGGGCTGAGAGGAGGTTGGACAAGCAGGGCTGGCCACTGGGTGCTGTACCCTACTGTTAGCTGCCTGCTCTGCCTGTGCCACCTCTTAACTCCTTCCTACCACCATTCTCCAGCAAGTAGTGCTTGTATGAGGTGTCCCTGCCCTGCACTACACTGAGTGGCCCAGCCTTTCAACCAGGACCTAGTGTGGTTGTCAAAGCAAAGCCCCCTCCACCAAGCAGGACGAACAGGCTCAGGATGGGAATTGCTGGATGTGGGGCTGGATGGGTGATGCCAGCGGTCAGCCTGGATGGTTACTGTCCACCTGCCTTGCACATCTCTGAATGCTGGGGTTTGCTCTGCAGGCGTCAGCAGCAGTAACGCCAGGAATGGGACAGAGCTGTGTGTCCTGGCCTGGACTAAGGAATCTGACCCAAGAGCAGGTTTTCCTGCTTATGCCTTGTGCCGCCCACATTGTTGCTTCATCCTGCTGCTGTCTTGCCCCATTACCCTCCCCTTGACTGATCCCAAGCTGCCCCTTCCTTCAGCTGTGCCCTGTGCAGTGGAGGTGAGCTGTGAGACCACCTTTGCTGGGCATCCTCCCCATCCCAACACGTCCTATGAGAGGTTTCAGGTGGCTTCCCATGGCTCAGCTTCTTTCAGTGGTGAGACTACCTGTGCAGAGAGATGCAGTGCCTTGAGAGCCCTGACTCTTTAAGTGACGCAGTTATTCCCTCGTTGTAGTTGTCATTGCGAGGCACTGAGCCCTTTTGTGGTGTGAAAACACGAAGAGATGCTCCCAAGGTGCCGTTTTGGTGAGCTGTAGCAGAACATCCACAGGTTGGTCCTGCAGTTGGGCTTGCTCTGCTAGGCAGAGGTCATCACAGGGATTCGGCTCTTCCATTCCATATGAGAGAATGTGACAAGATAAAGATGCACGTTCCTCTCCCCACTTTTATCCTGAAATGCCCCCTGACATGCTGGACTACTGAGGGCAACAGACCTGCTGCTGTTGATGCTTCCATTCTCTCTAATCTGAGAATTGCCCACGGCCCATGCGAGATCTAGGCTGTGCATGATGCAGCAGTAGATAGCAGAGCTCACACGCAGATATGCAAGGAGGTGGTTTTGGCCGAGGGAATCTGCCAGTTATGAGTAGGCTCAGCTCTTGGAAGAGGATCTCTATCAGTTCCCATTTGCACGTTTCAAGATGTTCTCTGCATGACTGGGTAGTGTTTGCACTTGGCTTGATGAGCTGATCTTTCTCATTTATTTATTTATTCCTTGCTTTTATCATTGATCTCAATGGGAGAAGGAGCCAACCCCCGCACACAGAGATAGGAGAGTGCACAGCAACAACTGAAGGTGCAAAGAGGACCTTGTTGACCCAAGGAAGGGAAGGTGAGTGCTCCCATGTTACATCCGCAACCTATCTACTCTGCCCATAGCTGCCTGTACCTGATGCCTCTGAGAAGATGTCAGCTTCCCTTGCCCTGTAGCACTTCATTAGCCTTGACTGATGGAGCTGTATAGAGGAAGATAAGGGGGTGGCTGAGCAGCAAGTGGTGCACCAAAGCTCTAGCAGCAGATGAGCAATAGATTGAGAAAGGTAAAAGGTTGAAGAAGATGACATGGAAGAGATCTGCTTTTTGAGCTGCCCACCACAGCCTTTGATGCCGTGTTGATGTATCTCCCATGCTATAGCAGGAAAGCAGCAAGAGCCACGGTGCAGAGAAGGCCTCAAGCCATATGTAGGGCATCACCAGGTTGGCTCAGCAGCACTCCTCACATGGGCTATGGGTGAACATATGGGTGCTGTTTCTGCTTGGGTTAAACCCAGGCGTGCAACTATTTTTGTAGAGTCTGCACCAGCAATAGATCCTCTACAAGACACAGTTTCTGAGCAGGAGGAGTGGCACTAAAACCAGAGGTCTGAGTTGGACCAAGCAGCCAAGCTCCTGCCTGGTACAAATCCCTTGGGCTTCCTCCCTTCACATGGTGTGGGTTGTTTCTATCATGTCTTTACACTGTACCTAACCTTGTACATGTTGTCAAAGCCCTGAAAATGCCTTAATGCTTGTGGTAACTAATATATATGACAGAGGAATGCTGCAAATGTTTTACTGTGACAAGAAACATACAACGATGTCTGTATACTTAAGTGAAGTGGTAACTATCACTGTGAATGTCACTGCTGCCTGTCTCAAGCCATGGACAGCCTCTCATGCCGCCTGGGGAAGGGGACTGCTGTGGGACAGGGATGCCTCTAACTCCAGTGGTGATTCTCATCTAGGAAACATGGTATTAATTATCCTGGCCTCAATGCAGTGGATAGCAGGGGAATCCCCAAAATTCCCCAGATGCTCCAGTCTGAGAATATATGTTTAAGCCAAATACCCACCATTTCCATCCCCTTTAATTCCAGCCAGGGGAGGGTTTATAGTCTGGTCCCTTCTCTCCTACACTTGAGTTTCCTTTCCTTCCCCAGCTACTTCCTTAGTTTCACCTTTTTTACCTCTCTATCCCACCATGTGGTTGCAGGAGAATCAGGTCCAGGTCCCTCCCCATCTGCAGAGACCTGAACCCAAGGGTCTCATGAAAGCTCAAGTGGACTTGAGAGGGCATTGATGTGAAGGGTTCTCATCATCTCTTCCTGCTCAACGCCCTTTGCCATGCCCTTTCTGGTGGAGGTGACTTGCACTTTCTCTTCTGGATTATTTCATACAAAGTGGGAAAGCTTTCCAAAAGAGAGGTGTGGAAATCTCACCAGTTTCCACCTGACAGTCAGGGTGGCTGTTAACACAGGAGTTGATCTCTTCAGTCTTAGGCCTGTTTTCTTTAGGGGGAGAAGGGATTTGAGTATGGATTCTCCTGATCATCAGGTGAAGAACACTGGGTGAAGGAGGTTGGCGCTGACTCCTCTGCATTATATCTTGACAAAACCTTGGAAGACGGACTGATGGGCCAGTGCCTTGCCAGGAATCCTTGTGCAGTGCCTGTGTTGTAACAACATAGTTGTTTCTTCTTCAGGAACACACCATTAGTAATTTACGTTGCTTGGCTTTGGGGAGTGGTTTGACCCTGAGATTTTGAAGTGTTATAGAATCATAGAATCACAGAATGGTTTGGGTTGGAGGGGACTTTAAAGCTCATCCAGTTCCAACCCCTCCCACGGGCAGGGACACCTTCCACTAGAGCAGGTTGCTCCAAGCCCCATCCAACCTGGCCTTGAACACTGCCAGGGATGGGGCAGCCACAGCTTCTCTGGGCACCCTGTGCCAGCGCCTCAGCAACCTCAAAGGGAAGAATTTCTTCCTTATATGTAAGGAAACTGTTCTCTGAGCATTGTTTTTTGGTTCAAAGTGTATTTATCACCATCAATTTCCTGACCCAGGAAACCCCTGGTACAGGAAGGCTGGTGCTGGTCTGCTTTGCCTTTGCCATGGCACATGGAGGGCTCCACTGCAGCCAGAGGGTCTCACCTCTCTGCATCTAATTGGTTGTGTGCTGCTACCCACAGTGACAAAGCACCTTGCGAGGCATCAACCTGTGTTTCAAATGGGATTCTGGATTCCGACTGTCACTGAGGCTTGACAGGACCAGCTATGAGAAAATACTGTCAAATCCTGCCTTTTGTTCAGTGTTGATAGGAGCTTTGTGTTAGTGTGAGCTTCAAGCCTCATCTTAGGAAAGAATAACATGACCCTGTGATTATTTCATCTTGCACGGGTCGTAGTGCAAAGCCTGCTTGCATTGGTAGTAAGCAGGGATCTCCTGAACACAGATGGTGTGGGTGCACGTCAGTCTTTTTGGGGAAAGTGTGAATTGGAAGTGCCTGTTCAACACTGTTTCGCACAAAGGGAGGATTTGGTGTGAGCATCGCAGGGGCCCGGTTCCCCTGGTCATGCTGCAAAACCAGTTTCCCGACCAGACAAGCAGGACATGAGGCTGGACTGAGCAACTCACAGGTTGGCATCCCATGTCTGCCCATGGAGTTTTACTTGGGGTGTAAAAGCCTGCAGCTTTCTGACAGTCATTGTTGGGAACCCAGTGCCTTGTGCAAGAGCCCTCTCACGCTTGCGTTATGTGCGTTATCTCCCCAGTGGCACTGATTTGCTTTCCATCCAGTGACTCAGTGAACTAACCTTGGCACAGAAAACCCACTGTGTACTCAATAACCCCTAGGTAACATGAGTTTGTGGAAAAAAGGAGGATGGGTGGAAGGAATAGCTAGCAGCAACCACGTTGCCTCTGTCCCCCAGCCCAAACCTATTGCAATCACAGCAGCCGCTGAGCTCAAGCACGCTCCAAGTGTATGAATTGCTGGTGCCACAGCCAGGCTTTGGCATGTCTATCTGTCTGTGGTACCTTCACTCCTGAGCGCCTTTTTGACCCAGCCTATGGAGACCTTGGCTGTAGAAAAGGTCTCCTGGGTTATCCTCCTCATTGCCATCACCCGAGGAGGAAAGCTGCCTCCCTGCCCTGCCTGTGCACAGCCGCATGCCCTGTCGTGCCTGCTGTAACTTCTCCTTGACTCACTCGTTTCTGCGGGAGACACGGTGGGAACTCTTTCCCTGGGCAGGGCTGGTTGCAGGGGATGGTGCTCTGGCTCTGTTTCCACCTCTTTTGATGTTATTACTCATGGCAAGGTTCCTGGGTTTTATTTTACCCTAAGTCTGCTGCCAGCTGTGTTGAGATGTGCAGAGAGGTATAACCCCCTCTGTCTGGGTGTTACTGGCCCACCTTTCTATTCCCATGTTGAACCAGTGCAGCTGGTGCTTCTGAGACCCAAGGGAAATGTGCCACTGCACAGAATCCCAGCTCCCTTTGGATTCTTTTATGGTCATTCCCCTGGGAAGACCTATTAGAAACTATCTCCCTCCAAGGCTCAGAAATATCCCGTGAGGACTTCTCTGCACTGCCCTTGCTGTTGCTATGTCCCCATTTCACTTTTCAATATATCAATCACCTTCCAGTTAGAAGCCCAGCCCAGCAGCAAAACCAGCCCTCAAAGAGGGCATTTCCTCTCCTTACACCTTTCAGTATCCCCACTGCTACAAGGAACTTTTCCTCTGCAGACCTGGCACAGTGGACCACGCATTTCTCAAACGTTCTTTGCCTCCGAGCCCTTCCATGGCACTTCAAAACAGGGCTGAAACCTCACTGTTTATTTACTGTGTATATTCCCTATAGACTTAGTGTTTTCCCTTTGTAATGTACGTTATTATCACGAAAAACAGCAGCAATAGCAAATTAATTTCACTGTGATCCCTGCCGACTCGATCTGATCCTGCTGGGCATGGTGGAAAGTTTAACAGACACTTCCTGCCCTGAAGTGCTTGCAAGCCAAAAATCCTCTCCAAGACCTGTTGAGACTGATTGAAAGGGTTGTAAAAAAACCACAGGTAGCTTCAGGGATTTCCAGGAGTAAGGTTTTCCAAGGGAAGGAGCAGGTCCCACCTGCCGTCCCTATGGTGAATTGATTGGAAATGCTGGGTCTAATTTTGTGGGATCCTCGGGTGTTAAAATCTACAAATCCCAAATCCTTTTACTGAAAAAATCTGAATATTGGGGCACAGAAATGGGACCTTTGGCTTCTGTTGTATGACCTGGGGGCATCTCTGGCATTGGACTCGGCATAGCATTCCCGCTTAATTTTGGTTTCCACCTTGTGGTGTGAAACTTAATCTGTTACTGTCGGCATTCAAACATTACCCATTGCTGTTTCATGCTGATTTGAAATCAGAAAAGAAAACCAGGGTTTTTGAACATGGAATTCAAGAGAGGTTTCTCATTTCTCTCCTCCAAGGTGTGTTACAGTGGTGGACGGACACCCCCTGCCTCTGGGCAAGCTGATTAGAACCAGACGAGGTTAATGGTGAGGTGGTAGTGATTATAGGGCTGTTTCCTGCAGGACACGTAACCCTCCCTCCAATCTGGGTATCCTGCAGGTGGCTTCGGAGCTGAAAGGAAGGGTTTGACTGGGATCTCCTCTCAGGTCAGCACAGGGATGGAGGTGCACTGGGTGGGCATCATTGCCATGTGTGTGCCACATGCCTCCTGAAGAGAAGGAGAGCATCCTCCTCTTTCATCCTCTTCCTTGCTGCTCCTCGGATTATTACTTTCCTGATGCAAGAGAGACAAGTGCTGGCTGATTGGGCCATGACCTGGGTTTTATATAATGTGTTGTGCAATGCACTTTATGTAATCAGAGGTTTCTTGTGTAATTTATTTGCAGGGCATTTACCGAATCAAGGACCAGACCTGGCTCCTGTTACATGGGAGAAGGCTAAGTGGAGATCCACATATGGGTTTCCTGTTTCTGGGCTGATTGCTTCCTGGAAGGGTGTAGCGTTGGAAGGCCAGGAAAGCAAATCCATGCAGCTGTGGGTTTGATGGCTTTTGATCCATGCCCATCTCCAAAAAGGTGTCACCATTCCTCTTAAGAAAAAGAAGGCAGGGTTTAAGTTTGTGCTCCTGGGGGCCAAATCTAAAGTGGGGTCATCTGCCCCCCGTTTTCCACTGGGTGTGGTGGGAGTCTCAGGCATGGCTTTCCCCTTTGATGCTACAGTGATGTGCTTGGTGTTAGCCCTCACCAATTTCCTTGCCAAGGGGGCTGGATCGTGCTAGAAGGTGGGTCAGGAATGGGAGGTGAGGACGTTATTCAGGCTGTGAGCTGAGGATATGACCCCTGCAGCATGAAATTAAAACTCAGTTCATCCTGGCAGCTGCACCCTGAGCATACAAATCATGCCTGCCATTCATGCTGCCCGCTGAGGTGGTTAATCCATCAAAGGGGCCTCAGCCATGTGCCAGGAGTGGAAGCATCCACACCCAAGCTATGACAGAACAGCTAATGGGCTGGAAACAGCCAGTGATGATGCCAAATGGAAGAAGAGTAGCTATGGGGCCCTCTCATGAAACAGGCTCTGGCTTGGCAGCAGCACTGGCTCACTGGGGTCAGCTCATGAGTTGTCTCCAAGGGTGGTCAAATGGGGTGCTTCCGCATCCTAGAGCCTTCCCGTATTCCCATGAGTCCTCTCCAGCCTTCCTTCTCTCCTGCTAAAGGAGAAGTTGGGTCCTTCTTGCTGAGACTTCCAGTGATGTACTGCAAGTGTGGCTGTAGCATGGCATGGCTTGCCCATCCTGGTGAGGTGGGACTACCTGTCCTCACTGAGCACCAGGACCCTTGCAATGTTTTTCATGTTACAGCAGCTGTGAGTGTGAAATAACTTGGGATTTTATATTCCCTTGTATTCCCTTAAATTAAGAGTATTTCACAGTGGCAGAAGAATCTGATATCTGGCTGTGTGTGAGCTGGGAGCCTGATGGGGCTGTCAGGCATCTGAACAACGTCCTGCACAAAAAACTGCGCTGGGAAGGCTGTAGGGCTTTTTGGTCTAAAAAGTCCTCACAAAAATAATCACTCCTCACCCAGTGGAGGTCTAACCAGTAAGGGAGATTCTAGTGATTAAGAGATCTTGATACAAAGCAAGAAAGATATACAGACAATTTGATGGGCATTTGCTCTGTCTTAGTCTGTGACATGAACCAGCTGAGAAGCTTGATGCCACGTAAAATATTCTTCAGCATGAAGAGAAATAGAAGAGGGTAATTTCATGAGATGGGCATTACCGGATCCTTCATGGATCTGCTTGGCATGTTCTCAGCACCACTGCAGGGCATGAACTGCCCTGGTCTCACTGGGGACTGTGATCCATACAGGACCCTACATGAGACAACCCACACAACTCTTATCCATGGGGCATTTCAGAGTAAAAGTATTCAGTCAGAAGTCTACAGACTCAGTTCTTTTGATAAAGCTAGAAAAATTCCTGATACTTCATCATCCAGCCTCCTGTTTTGTTGTGGTTTAGGCACAGCAGAAACCACAACATGTTTCTTGCTGCTATTTTGCATTGAATTTCAGCTTTCATGGAAGCATGTACGAAAGGCCAGGATGACTGATAGTCTTGACCATCACTGTTCTTGAGAGATTCCATCACTTGTTTTATCTGCCTCACCTGTCAAGCATCCAAGGTGTAGAGCCCCAGGTAGGCATTGAAGCTCCACCTTGCTGGAAACTCTCAGGGTCACTGCCCTCACAGGTGAAATGTGAAGTGAAAATGGGTGTTGCACCAAGATGAGATCTTTGCAGTGAGGCAGGTTGAGCTGGATAACAGCTTGGGCATTAGGGAAGCTGCACTTTTCACTTTTGCTTTGGGAATCTGTGCCTGAACTTCCTTGTTCCCTTTGGATAATCAGAGCTGTTACAAGACAGAGGTTGTTACGAGGCATGCGCTTTTTGGGCTCTTGCAGACCATGAACAAGCAATCAGGAGGTGTTGGGAGAACTTCCCACTCGGAAGCTGAGATTTAATTAAAAAATAAAGTGTTACTCATTGCATATGATCAGTCAGTTGTGTCCTGTGGTGGTCAGGTCTCTGCAGAGAGGGTCAACTAAGCAATGTTAGGAACACTGAAAATGGGTTTTTCCTTGCATTGACATTATGGAGTTCCATCTACCAGTGTCATAGACCACTGTACCATCACCATGCCCAGCCCTGTCATACCTTTTCTCATTGTATTTGTTGGCTCTGACCGGAGAGAAGGAACTCAATTCGGTGCAGGTTTCGATATGGATGCAGGAATAATTCTCTGTACAAATAGGGGGGAGGTGGACAAACAGTCAGATAGACTGCAGCTGTATAGAAAAAGGCATTGGAGGTGGCTGTAGTAATTATCAGCTGACTGTAAGTCAACAGCGTCATGGTGTTGCAAAAAAGAAAGGAAAAGTTAAATATCCCTGGGATGTGTAAACATCAGCATTATTTGTAGGACACATAAAGTATTTCCAACAATGCGTTAGTGTAGACCATGCCTACATGGTGGTAATATGACCAGCTCTGGGCGCTAGCCCTCAGGAAAGGTATGTACTAGTGGGAAAGAGTTGAGAAGAATGCAACAGAAGTGACTGGAGGGTGAGGGGACATGACGCACAGAGAAGGGCTGATGAGACAAGGGTTGTTTTGTCTAGAACAGTGATTTCTTGGACTGTGGTCTGTTGTCTTCTGGTCTATTTGAGAAGGGTCTGGAAGAGGTGGCTAAGGAAAGCAAGTTTCTATGTGCTTTAGAGTTGTCTACAGATAAAATACCTCTAAAAAGATCTGCACTTGCAGGAGAGCTTATTTAGGGTCCAACGGTGAAGTAAGAGACAGCAAAGCACTGCTGTTGCATACAGAAGACTGAGGGGGGCCCAGTGCCAATTTTAAACCCATAAAATACAAGGAAGGAGCTGTTGTGTAATTTAAAGGGCTGGAAAGTTAGGAGAGTGCATTGAAGCAATGGAGATGGAGGGAGCAAAGTCTTACAAACGGTAGGATCAGTAGGTGCTGGAATGTGTCATCTGTGCAGGCTTGAAATTCCCGGCATGGGAATCTCAAAGAACAGGCTAGATTACCATCTATCTGTAATCATGAGGATAGGGCTGACCCCTTCTTGGCTCCCGCCAGGTAACTTTGATTCCTATTTCTCTATGATTGTGTAACTAACTACTGCTAATTTATTGTTATTTAATATATTCATAAACACAGTTGAGAAGGCAGTGAGCAATGAAGCAGTTGTCACCTAACTGCTCACTTCCTTTCCTGGATTAGTAAAAGTATATTGAGCAATACTAATTCACTAATCCAGTCCCAGGTATTGACAAATTGCTAGGCAGACCTCCTCAGATCTATTTTCCTATGATTCTGCATCACAAGGCTGGCACGTTGATTCTGGGAGTATGAATGCAGTGCCCTCAGATAGTCTTTTTATACAGCACCTGATTTGATCCTAACATTGCATGGTGCTGACAAACAATCCTTCCTGAACGTCATCCAACTCTCCTCTAACCAGCACTGTCCCCCATTTTACCTGGAAGCAGAGACAAAAGGTAATTCCAGGAAGAGCAGGCAGAAACCTGGGCTGTGATGCTACTGCTGTTGTTTGTTAAGGATCCGATTCCTCTAAAACGCTTGCTGTAGCTTGAAGAAAGCAAAAGCTGCAGTTATGCACTATAACACCTCTATTTGTGTCCTGGGTTCTAGTGAGAAAACATGTCTGAAAGCAGATCAAAGCCTTGTCAGATGTGTAGCTTTATAAGACAGGCCTCACTTCTTGCAGAGGACCTCACTAAGAGGCAGGAGAAAGAGTGAAAGAGCTGATGGACTTGGAATGTGGTTTGAGGACAGGGTATTTAACGGGGATGAGCCAGGCGAGGTCAGGCACTTGTACTTCACACGGCAGATTCAGGACCTCTGTAATTGCAGTGCAAGGGCAGAATCTTTTTTTTTTTATTATTATTTTTTTTTTTAATTTATTTTTTATGTTTTTTGCTATTCTGGTCCTATTCCAGTATCATTCACTGCAGTGCCTTTGGAGTTTTAAAAGCTCCTCATCTCTCAAATCCTCACCTGACTTGTCTAAAAGGCATTGCTAAGGCAAAGCACAGTTTAGAAGTGGGGCAGTCATTCTGTCATGAAATAACTCACTGCTCCACATTAGCTTCACAGCTCTGATGAAAACGCATCTCACCCCAATGCGGACACCACTTTGGGCACTTGCATGTGCTGCCTGTTTTTTCCTAACAGCCTCTTTTTCAATCCTGGTTCACAGAGAGGGGGTTTCTGTTCCAAAGGGTTTCTGGAGATCTTTGCCCAGGACTTAAAGGCAACATCAGCAAAGGTGAAGTTATTCTGTACAGTGTTACAGTAGGCAGAAAGTGAACACAGTTTCATGCTGTCCGTGACCCCTTTGCAGGAAGGATTTACAGGGATTATTACAGCTGTAAGTGGGCTCAGCCTTTTGTCCAGATTATTGGAAGAGCTGCTGCATTTATTGTCAGTAGCTTAGAGGCTTCACAGGCAGCAGTACCATTTTCTTGCTGGGGAATCCTTATGGGCATGTCAAGAATAAAGTCTTAAATTGAATGGACAAACATAGGTTCTATTAATAAATCCTATGAAATCCAAGAAATCCTCTAAGCCTGTTATTCAGGAGTCATCTAAAGACTTGTTACCAAATCTCAGTAATTAGCGAGCTCACAATCAAATCCTACTGGTTTTCTTTCCTATTGAAATTTTGTTTGCGTTTCATCTCCAGGAAAATGTCCCAATGATGAGATTAACAGGGATATAAAGAATTAACCAGAACGTTTTAAATTCCCATTAACATCTATAAAGGTGTCAGTCTGATTCTTGGGCAGTGGTTTAAATGCTTTGCCCCACCCAGAGTGCAGAAGTCTCTGATATGTCATTTTGCTGAGCCTGACAGTTGGGCTGTGTGATAAACTCTTTTATTTCTGTTCTTGCTAAGGTTGTTTGCAGAGAGGGTGTGATGAGTGCTGAGGGATGAGGAGAGAGGACACATATACATGTTCTGTTCAGAGAGTTTTTCATGATTGCTTCTTTCCAAAGACCCAAAGAAGAAAGAACATGTAATTCTTTTATACTTGTCTGGATTTGTGGATTTGAAGCAAACTGTTGTGTTGTCTCCACGTCCTTTGAATGAGTCAGCTCCATGTGCAGTTAACTTGCTGAGATTTTCAGTTCATGGCTTTGTGGACTCTTTCACTCTTAGAGAAATGATTTTTATTTCTCTTTTTTCTTGAGCGAATAGGTTTTCTTGATCTGAATAGGCTTCAATTTGGTGAGATGCCATTCTAGATTTTTCAAGGTCTTACCCGAGTGGAGACTGTTTCAGATAAACTGGTCAAACTTCACCATTTGTATAAAAGTCCTCCAGCATGCAAGCTGTGTTTTTAATCATAGTAATCCTTGAAGAAAATCTTGACATTTAATTTCTTTCTAAAAGTCTCACCATCTTTTCTTCCTAACATTCTTCAGATCTTTCTGAATTTTCTAAGGAAGTTGTCTACATGCTGCCAGACAAATATTTCCTGATCCTTATAAACAGACTTTATTCTGGTGGTGATCATGCTACCAACTGTATTTTTTTTAGGGAGCTTGCCATATGCAACGTAAACCTTCACAGAATTACATAAAAATGTAATGAAGGGGTAAGTACACAAAGGTTTGTATAAGGTGAAAAAAATCCCAAGTAAATTTGGCAAAGAGTTTTGTCACCAGAATCAGTTAAGGAATAACCAAGGCTAGTTAGAATCTTCAGTCAGAAAGATAACTAACACTGGTAGGAGCTTCTCTAGCCATCTATTAGCTTGAGATACTTGGGGGATAGAAAGCACCTTTAGAAGAACATACTGTTCATACAAAATCTGCAGTGCCTTTTGGTCATACTTAAACCAGTGCCTTTCTCAAACAAGTGTCTTTCTCAAATGAGCATCTTTCTCAAACTAGCGTCTTTCTCAAGCAGAACATAGGCCCGTGTTTTTCTGACACAGCTAATGGCTCTAATGGCTCTAATAACACCCTCCTACATCTTTGCTCCCAGCCAACAAACCATGTAATATTTCTTGCACAAGAATATCTCCTTGAAAAAAGAAGTATCTTACAAAGCCTGCTTTCCTCATGTAGATGTCATGTCTACACTAAACCTGATGTCCTGTATGAGTTGTTTTCCCATAAGAAGACATTAATTGTTTCTTTGCCTTTTGGACCAAAGGGCCGCTGGTTTTATAACCTGTAAGTTGCATATGAAAGTTATTTTCTGGCTTGTGATCAAGTTCAGGTGAATGTCTTGATCTGCTGTTTTGCATTTAAATTGCTACACAGTCCCGCTCTACATCGCATCTGGGAAGCAACAATTAACAGAGGGTTTCCTAAACCACATAGCAAGCTGGCTGTGGTTGTCTGGGTTTCCTTGTCCACGCTGGTACAAAGCAGCTTGCATTACTCATGGTTTCCAAAATACTGCACCAATAACCCAGGACTGGGGTTTTTAACTCTGTCCCAGCACTGCTGCAGTTTGCACACGCCTCTGAGCTGGGAAAAGACCGGTCTTGAGGCTCAGCAGGACAGGTCTTAGCATCAGAGATCCAGGGAGTGCCAGGGCCCAGTGGAAGCAGCACTGAGGTCTCATGGACCATCACTGAGTTCCTTATTGTTGGACTGAGCTAGAGACAAGGTGCTGTGGATGTCCTGGGAAGCGTTAGTGGAGGAGTCTCTCTGCAGCAGGATTTAAACTGTGGGGGCTTTTTATCAAGCAGTTTGCTGGGGACATTAGGGTTGGCAGCACGAAGTCCTACCCCTGCACAGCATGGGGAGAGAGACGTTGGGCTGAGCATGAGAACAGGAACAGGTTGGAAGGGTGCCTGATTAGCTCATTGTTTGAGAGACATTCCAGCAGCCTGGAACCCAGTACTAGCTGGTGTGTAGGGTTGAATTTTCTTCTGGATCAAACCTGTCTACTTTCAGACAACATGAGGAAGAAGGGCTCAAACTCAGGAACAGGAATGTGTGACGCTGATGGTGAAGCATGTCCCACATGCTCTCTCCGCCCATGGGGGGAAGACTGTAAATTAATTGAGATTAAGGGCACAGCAAAGCATGTAGCTTTGAGTTGAGTGGCCCGTTGTGGCTGAGAGGGCTTTTCTGAAAGATGGACCCATCTCCAAAGGACTCTGCTCCACCAGCAAGAGGCACTGGGGAGCAGCTTGGTTACAGGCTATGTCATATAAATGGAGAAGGTGGGGTGGCTCACGTGGCTCAAGCTGGAGAGAGATGACACTAGGCTTGTAATATATATGTCATATATGCCATATATGTCAGCATGAACCTATTCCTTGGGTGCCTGCCCACCTTTTGGGTAGGTCTCCTTTCTGAACTCCTTCAGACTATTGCAGCAGCAGCCTGATGTGACTGGTGACCATCTCTGGCCTGGGAAAATGTCCTTCAGCCCCATGAAGATGTGAATCTTGCTTGATGGTTCTGGCTTATCCTACTCAACGCCAGCTGCGGAGGCATCCCCCGGGGAGGGAACGGCATGAAATACCACTGTGAAAGTAAAACCTGACTTTCCTTTCTCCCAACTACTGATGAATAACGCTTTTGTGTCATGAGTTGTCATGATGGGGTCCCTTGGGCATGGAACGACTGAGGACAAGTTGAGGCAATGCTGTGTTGGTGGGTGATGGCCCTGGTTCCTGATGTCTCAGCCCAGGTGGGTCTGGCAGCAGAACTGGGTAGCAAGGGAAATAGGGACCCTGTGGGAAGCTCGAGCGGAGGGGTGCTGCTCCCATCCCTCCTTGCTGAATCACCTGCATCATGTCACTGCAGGGCATTAGTCACAGAACTGGATTGACAGGGTGACAGCAACTCCTTGCTGCTTCTGTTTACTCTGCTTGTCTTGCTCTAGTGGGCTTTCCATCAGCCCCCACTAGGTACCTGCTGCTGAATGTGTGCAGCACTGGTTCCTAGACGGGGCCTCACACCCTTGGGTTTATTCTGGCGAAGGACTGGGAGAAAGGTCCGTGCTATAAATGGGTACTGACTGGTGAAAACCATCAAGTTCAGATCTGTGTGGGCAGAAGTGATCTCTGCCATGCAAAGCTCTTGCTCACACAGTGCTGTTTTCCCCAAAACACAGCAGCTCCTGGTGAACACAGTGACTCTGGCATGAAACCCTGCGGAGGGCTTGTGAAGTGAGGTCAGTGATACCAGCACATGCTGGAGCTAGGAGGCCAGAGATACTGCCACCAGCACCCTAGGGATGCCTGCAGGGCCCTCATTCTACCTGTCTGCACGTCCATGCCACCTGCAATCCTTGTGGTCTTCATGCTGTGCTCCAGGCAGGCTGCAGCCCACACCAAACCTCTCCATTTGAAACCTCTGATGCTGATCTGTCCTAACTCTCTTTGGCTTGTCTGTGCTGTTTCAGAGCTCGGACACTGGACTCCAGCTCCATCACCACTGGAAAAAGCTAAATAATTACTCCCTGTGCCCCTGTTCTGGCTCTCCTATCCTTACCACTCACACAATAGCCACCTTTTTTGTCCCCTGGGCCCTACAGCCTCTAAGTTTGGTTTGTTAAAGTCATTTATATTCCACCTGAGCCTGCTGTACAGAGTCCTCCCAGACTCACTTGTAAGCCTCTTCTTTTTCAGCCTGGGAATCGCTAAAAGTACAGACCAAAAGGATGCCCAAGGCTGGCCCCTCTGAGCATCCCTCTGAGATGTTCCCATATTTGAGAGCACGCTTTGTACAACAAAGTTTCCAAGAGCAGTTTGGGTTTCTTTAACCAGAGCTGCAGCCTCACTCTTGATTTTATATTAGGAGTTACTGAATGGTATCTCATCTCCTGATCCCTCCCAGACCATGAGGTAATCTGCCAGGAAACAGGCTTGATTTGATGTGGCTTCTCAACAAACCCATCTTGGCTGCACTTAACACCTCATTACGATCCTAGCATTTACAAATTGATAAGTTAACAGGGCAGGAGGGGATATTTCCGGGTACAGAAGGTGGCTTGATAGAGCTGTGATTCCCTGTGTCCTCCTGGGCCTGCTTTTTGAATATAGATATTGTGTTTATGCTGCACCAGTCTTACGGGATTGCCCAGAGATCTCAGAGATGATTACTAATGGGTCCAAAGCGTCTCCAGGTACTTCCTTAAGTACTCCTGGTTTATTAAACTCTGCCCACTGGGCTTCAACTTGTGTTCCTCCTATTCTGGACTCTTCTCAGATCCACTTTCTGGTTTTGGTAGCTTGTCCCAGTTAACCTTTCCCTACATCTGAAGGATGGGACATTCCAGTTTTCACTCAGTCAATTGCTATATGTTCTCTTTTCCTGTAAAAAAACAGGTCCACATTTCTTCATCTTCTGTTTACTTCCAATATAGTTGAACAGCCTCTTCTATAGAGCCCCTTATGTATCTCTGATCCTTGCAGGTTCTTTAGCCTGTCTGAGTTTATCCTTGGCTGCCTTTCCATCATGCTCATTGTTACTCACATTGACAGCACTTCCATTGTTGTACAATTCCTTTCTGATTCCCAGGCCACCAATCAGCGTCTGATGCCATCACTGTCATCTCTTACTGTACTCGTCTCTTCCCTGCCCATCAGGACAGGTTTCCTTTGTGTACTTAATTAAGGTCATGTTCATGTGGTTGCAAGAGAATTAAGTCAACACATAATAAGAAATTATTACCTGTCAGATGAAACATAGTAACTGACTCTCTCCTTCTGTTTGAGCCTGTCCTCATTATGAAATTAAATGGGTTAGTTTAAACACCATCATGGCTGGATTAAGCAAACCCTTTTTATCGCATTGCAATGGACTAGTCATTAGCAAATAGACAATTATCACATAGACAATTATCACATTAGTTTATTGGCAGTAATGCCTTCCGATGTATTAATTTATCTCTTGTGATGAGTAAACACATCCATAATGTCTTTTAGTAGCACACAGGATCTCTTGCACTTGTGTTATTGATGTAGATGTTTTTCCCCTCAAGTGTGCTGACTACTCCTTTTTTGAAACCCATTATCTATGTTTGAAAGCCCATGGTCCTTATTCCACAGCCACAGAAGATCCAATAGTTCAAGTGCTGTGGGAAGGCCGGTGTAAGAGAGTTCAGTTTGAGCTGAGGTGTGCATGAAGTAAAACGAAGTTCACTGTGTCTTTTCTGTTGTGGCCTCCTCCAACCTGCAAAACATGGGACAGTTTCTACCTGACACTCTGAGGGCAGCTCTCTGTCCTGTCCCTTTGGCATAAAGGCATCTTTCCATGCGAAGTCATTGGTCAAAACCAGTACAAATGTCATGGAGAAAGAAGTTGTGGGATCTGATCAATGGTGGAAGGTGAGGATTCACCTCAAAAGGCGTTACCTGCACAAGGACAGTTGTATTTCCTTCTTTCTCCTTTCCTCATCTTGGTATGCCTTTACCTTACAACTTTCACTGTGGCAGGAAACCCAGGTAGAGCAGAGATCATGAACAATTCAGATGGTTGCATGATCCCAACTTATCCAAGGGTCTAGGACAATTTGCAGAAGTCATTTGAAAAATGTGGCTAGGTCTGGTCTACCTTCATAAGCAGATCTGTGCTGGGGAAAGCAGAAACACTAAAAGCAGGTCCACTATTAGGACTGAATCTGTAGCATTGGTGTGACGTTGTTTCTGGTGGGTTGTCTTGCATGGGCAGGCAGGGGACTTAGCTTCTCTGCAGTGAAGATAGGACAGCCATTCGCAAACATAGAGACAGGGAAGGAGATACGGTGCTGCAGGGGTGTGAGAAGGTCTAAAAGTAGTGACTGTGGGAACCAGCACAAATAGACAACAGATGCAGTTGGGGTGGAGTTGCTCAGATGGAAATCTACCTCCTCTTAGCTAAAAAAGTGTAAACAGGAAGATGCTGTAACTCATTATTTATTTATGTTTTTATTTATTTATGTTTACTTCTTGTTGAACAGTAAGAGACAGATTGGATGTCTGCATTTTACTTTTTGGCTGTGCATTCACTGGGGTACCAGGCAAGTTCTCTCTCATGATCCCTGCTATAATCTCAAGTTCCACACCCATGAGTTAGTAGTGTCTATGGCCACTGCTATGTCTCCTCTCAGGACCTCCAGGGAGAAGAGACAGAAGAGAATCAGACTCCAAGCCTAGAGTGGGGCACAACACATAACTTTAAATCCATTTACTTCTGTTTATCGCACTTTAGTCCCATTTATACCAAAGCCATTAAATATGTTCATTTACGTTTTATGACTGAGCTAGTGTTATAATATGGACATGACCCAGATTTATTCACAGCTACAAAACAGGTATGGTAAGAGGATGTAAGAGTAGATTCTGCTTGTTAAGTCTGAGATTTTCAGCCAAAGCTAGTAAAAACACTAAGCATGAAGGTAAGCAGATGATTTTTGTAAGAAGGCAATGCAATAAATGTGGGTCAGTTTTGGAAATCTGGGCTCAGACATAGTTGGCAATGCTTTGAAAGTTGGTTGTATGAGATGTTTTAGATGCTTGAGGGATGGGAACAAAAAGGGCTGTAGCTGTGTAAAATAGTACCTCTGACAGATCAGTCTATATTTAAATTGTTTGTTCTTTATGAATGGTTGAGCTCATTCCAGATGAACAATGAGATCTTGACAGTATGAGAGACTCAGGAGAATACAAGGGGATGTTGGAAAGTAATAAGGAAGAGTACTGCTCCTAAAAACAATTCTGTGACCAAGGGCAAACAATGCTCTTGAAAGGACCGCAGCCACCAAAGAACATGTCTCTTAGCTTCTGTGATGTTCAGGCTGCACAAACTGACTCCACCATTGCCTAGAGTCACTGGGAAGCAATTTATGAAGAGAACGGGCACAATAGGCTCAAAAGGTATCAGTGTGGTGGTTCAGGTGTCAGATAAAAGACATTTGAATGCCTGCCTGACTGAAGAGCTTGGAGCAAATACTCTAACTCCTCTGAACTTTAATCTGCAGTATAAGAAGGAGACTTCCCCATCAGACTGTGGCCTTCCAGACTGATCATATCACAGAGACACCCTGAAGCTTCCAGAGTATTTCCTTGGGCTAGATCTCTTTTTCTGAGGTGGGGATAGAACCAGGAACTAGATCCTGACACCAGGATTGAAAAGGAGACATCGTTATGTCACTTTGTCTCAGAGCAGAGCAGTGATTATCTGATAGGAGAGGCTTGTTTGCTGTGCATCTCTTCTGAGGAGCCAGGCAGAAGTCACAAAGGAGGAGATAAAAAAGAACAAAGTGTCTGATGGTTGCTTTGACCTTTGTTTGCTGTCATGGTGAATGCTGGATGAAATGCAGGATGGCTCAGAAATAGTGCTGCACTGAGACCTGCATCGCCATTTCAAGGCAGGAACACATGGGCTCTAGGGAGTCCTCTGACTTTGTTCTGTGGTTTGTAGAGGACATTATATCACTGTACTTTTTAGATTATGCCTGATTGGTTTGGGGCTCTGGTTGGAAGAGAGGAAACAGCTTGAGGGCCCCATGAGCCCCAGGCTATAAACCAGCTTGGGTCCGGCAAGCTGTTGGCTGTTGCCATTGACTTGTGCACATTCCTGCTCCTCATCTGGCTTCGAGGCATATCAGCTGCCCATCTTTCGCTTTACTGAGTGATCAACTTGCGTAACTCCCTTGGACTAGTATGTTATAGCCACTTAAATTAACTAAAGACCCCTGAAAGCAAATGGGTTTGGACTTGTGGATCCTGCTTTTGTAGGTCAGAACCATTCTTGTTCTCCTGAAGGCCTATTTAGGGAAGTTTATCCAGCTTCCCTGGGGGTGTGAGTAGGAGAGCTGCTCAGGCTGCCGGCAGTGTATGCATGCTCCTGGTTTTGAGCTGACCTGCACAGAAAGTCACCATGGCTCAGAGGTACCTGGTGCTCTGCAAGTGGCCCAGCAGGAGCTACAGCCCCAGGCTTCCAGGTTGCTCTTTCAAGCCCTCACAGGGAAGGTAATTTTCCATGTCAGTATAAATCTTAGGTTGCAGTTTGAGGTGTTTAAGGACGCTAGAATGCCTAAGGGATTTGGTAGGTCCTCTGAGGTCAAATGGTAATTCGGAGGCACCTGTAAATGCCTGAAAACCTTTGTAATGTAAACCTCTTCATCATCCGTGGCATGCATTTCCCAAAGCCAACCTCTTCTTTCCTCCACGAATCTCTAGGACACAGCCCATCTTTCTCCCAAAACTATGCTCCTGCATATTTTCCCCTCCTCCCTTTCCCAGTACCCCTTGCAAATCCCAACTCTTCTTGATCCAGCAGTGTGAGCCCTTCACCCCTACTCTGAGAGGGGTGCTGAGTGCCCTTCAGTGCCCCTCATCCCTCTTCAGGTCCTTCCTAAATTGGTCCACTACAGTTTGCCTGGAATCGTCTCTTTTCCAGTAGAGTTGATCTGTTTAGCTCCATCAGCCTGGCCAGCCCTAAACACCTATCCTATTAATCAGAGGATATCACCCATGTGGTCCTTGTTTGTGGAATACCCACCTTGCTCCAGTTCTCTGATCACCAGCTGGCTCAAAGTCCAACCTAAAACTCATCCCCACCATACTGCAAGAACTTGACAGAATATGACAAAATACTAAGCTCAGTTTCCTCTCAATCTGTCTGCAAAGTAAATCCTCTAGTCCTGGATGTTCTCCCTGCCTTTTTCTCTCCTGCCCCTCATGTGTCCTTTGTTACTTTTGACAATGAGGTTTTCACACACACACTGAAGATGGATGGTGCTTGCAACAACTTTTTAGTCATTCTCAGCCATTATTGCAGCCTGGACTATTCTGATTCTTTGTGGCACATGGTCTCTCTCACTAAGTGATTTTCCAACATTTGAAGCATTACTAAGCATCTGTTTTCCCAACTGGATCTTTGATGAAATGAGTTTTTGCTCATCTCCATGGACTTCTGTTTACGTGGCTTTGACATGAGTATGGCCTAATTCGGCCTTGGCCCTACCGTGTCAGGTGCCTTTGCACATGCACATACACACACATACATATACACGTGTATCACTGTACAGGATTAACTGGACTCTACACCTCTATCTTTATCAGCCATCATCCTCCTTCTGAGTCATGGCTGAGGAAGATAAGCAGCTGGTTGTGCTATTGGCTTCATGATAATAAGTAAACAGTAATTAATATTTTGCAATCATATAGCTCCTAGAATTGGATGATCTGAAAGCACTTAATTAACATTAATTAGTCATCACTGCATAGCCCACATGAGGTAGATAAGGTTTTATTGTGCAGAAGGGGAAACTGAGGCAGAAAGGAATACCAGGATTGGGCAGGTTGAACTTTTGTTGGAAGGGTTTGCAGAGCCTTGGTTCTTCTTGAAGCTTGCTGTGGCCCCATTTTGAAGACACCAAAGGCAAAATGAGGGCTGAAATCCAGAGGACAAAATCCTGCCTCCCCAGTGTTCAGGACAGACCCTCACAGGGTTAATTGAGACCTCAGTTCCTGCCATGTTGTGCCCATCCATCGCCATGGTTCTTCCTACTTTTGATGCTCTTTGATACTTTACAAATCACAAAGACTCTAGTGCAACAGGTGAGATGGGCATCTAACAGAGTCAAAACAGTGGAGTGGGTCTAGACCTTGGCTGGATCTGGTCTGATATCTTAAAGACATTCCTTTTATGTAGATATAATGTTTGCCAAACCATCCCAATGACTTAGGAATCAAAGTCCTTGCAGAAGTGTGTAACGGCCAGCTGAACGGCCAGATACAGATCAAAGTGTTTGGGTAAAGGAAGATATGTCTAGACATTGCGTGGGATTTACAAACTCACACCAATGTCTCACATATGGGGCTTGATTCAGTTGCCTAAAAGTAGATGTTCAATGTTCTTTGAGATGACCTGGGTGCCCTTCCTGACCTCTGGCTGCTCTTTGGAAGTACAAGGCTCTCCTGAAGGCCCCAGGTCAAATCTGCCAATCAGTTTAGATACCTCAGGCCACTCAGAGACATGTAAGATAACTGAATTGTGCCCCAGATGTCCACCTTAATGGCCTATGTTGTCAGCACATGTCCAGCATGTGTTTCACAACATCTGAGTCCGTTTCTCTAGGGACATAGCTCTATCTCAAATACTGACTAAAGTGACGTGAGCACCCTCTGGAAAGTCTTTGAAGTTCTCTGGGTTAGAAGTCTAAGTACTTTGTTGGGCCAGTTCCTGTATTTACCTCCCAATTCTGGGACTGGAAAAGATTTCTGCCTGCTGGTACTACAACTGTGCACTAGGAACAGGGTTGCTTCAAGACCTACTGTTCCATCCCGCAGCTCTCAGTCCCCCGGTAGTCATCCCTAGGGCCCACTGCACACTGGGTGTCTCCTCCAGTATCCTTTTCACACCAATGTTGGCTCTGTTGAAACCAGGAGGTTTTAAAACCAAGTCAGACACTGGTCCCCCAAGGTTGTCAGTTGTGGTCCTGGTTTCCTCCAACACCAACCGATTGGACTTCATTACTTGCTTGTGTATGTGTCTTCCCCTGTTCTAGAAGGTCTGCATGCCAATGGTATGAGAAGACCAAGGACAGCTGAGTGTCCCCATACTTCATAGCTGAGTGCACACAATAACTGAGTAGGTCTGCTTTCTTCTCCATGAACCCCTGAGCACCTTGGCAATCTCAGTCAGAGAGAGGCATACGCCAGGGAACCTGCATGCTATGGGTACATCATCTTTTCCAAGAATTAACCTTGCTCACTAATGATTAATGTGACTGACCTCTTCTGAGAGGGTTAAATTGACAACAGTTTGTATTTATGGTCTTACTGTCAGTATACAATGCTGGTTTTCAGTGTGAGCTGGCCTTGATTGTACAGTACTGGGTCTTCTGATACAATGGACCTGGGGAGCATCAAACTGGGACCTGCAAGACTTTATTCTGTGGTCAGCTGAAGAAGGGGTAATGCCTCCTTCCCATGCTCCCATCACAGAGAATGAACGGACCTGGATGAACAGCTTCTACTGGAGGGTGATGACTGACCTGAGAAAGCCAAGGTCATGATGGTCCTTTAGAGTGGAGTTGAACTGTTTGAAGACGCGTGAAGGGCAGCAAGAGGAAAAGAGAAGATGCAAGAGATGCTCATTTGTTGAGCACTGCCTGTTGCACACCCCAGAGGAGGGAAATATAGTGGGGACTGTATTGTCATGTGTAAACTCAGAGAGGTTTTTTTAAACCAAGGCTGTGTGGGTGAACTTCAGTCTGGCTTTTTTGGATGGAAACCTGGACTTGAAAGCCTTAACAACCTTCTTTTAATGCATGCATATGGAGCAATTCTCTATGGTTAAAAATCCCACCCAACCAATCAAAACACAGGTCTTACTCAGTCCTTATGATTCATTACACCCCCTCCCCTTCCACTGGAGCAGAAGAAGCCCAGGATAACTGATCAGAGGGAGGTCCTGATCCTTTCATGATGTGGGGCTGAAACATGTTTTGCCTGAAGGTCTTAATGAGTATTTGCTGACAGCAGAGAACAGGGTGAGACTCATGCCTCTCTTGGGATTCAGCGCCAGAGCCTGTTGTGGTTGATACATGCTCATTTTCCCAAATCAGTTCCTCTCTGGAGCATCTCCTCCTTCCCACCCCAGTCTTTTTGCCCTCCTCCATGTGCTCCTGTCCAGTCCAAGGCTCCCAGCCCATTAAACCCTGAATTAGTGCCTGCTCCCTGACTCTTTGCTCTTCTGCAAGAACAGTCCCCATCTCCCTTTCTTAATGGCAGACCCTTTGCCTGCTGAGTCTCACCTCCCAGTTTTAGCTCTTGGTTTAAAATGCCTTCATGCACAGCCTGCTGGTCCCAGGCCCTCTGCTGCTGAGTCCCTTATCAGCAGCACGCACGCCTCCTCCCTGGCCCCTGCTGTACATGCTGTGTCACCAAGGCCACCTCTCTCTGCAGCCCTCCCATCTGCCTCCTGTCCCTTCCCATGTCCTCCACAGGCTGGCAGTCCCTGTCAATGGTCCAGCCACCACTGGGTTCTTCCCCATTCTTGTCTGTCTTTGTTTCTTTTTGGGGAACCATGAGGTGGTCTCTCCAAGAAAGGCTTTCCATGGCATCACACTCCAAACCCCATCGTAATCCCTATCCCTTTCCTTTCTGTCTCCTTGCCTTGTCTCTGCTCTAAATCCAAGAGCTTCCCTTGACTTTCCCCATGCCGTTGTCAACAGTGTTCATTTCATGAACAACCCCTCAACCCCAGTCTGGGTTTGCTGCCTCTCGGATAATCCTCTTTCCTCCTAGACACCATCTCACAGAGAAGAGCATGGTCAGGGAAGGCTGGCTGTCCCTGGTTTTCATTGCTGAAGCCCACCTTCTGCCATGGGGGCGTCAGAAGCCTGGGGGAACAGACCCATTGTTTCTATGGGGATTGGTGTGGTGACCGTTCTTGTCCTCTATAGGAGCTGCAGGAATTTTCAATAAAAAGGTGGATGAATTTCATGATCTCAGGGTTGTCTCATGAGCAAAAATCTGCCAAGTCTCTGCTGAGGTCACCTGAGCAGCACCTGGATCACACTGGTGTGGATTTTCAGCAGTGGGCAAAAGCGCTTACCTACATCTCTGCCTCCTGACCATATCTCAGTCCCAGATCCAAGGCGGGGACACCAGAACTTTTACAATTACAGTTTTAAGACAGGCAAAAGCATAGGTGTGTTAGAAGCCTACATCTGGGAGAGCTTGAAATTGGCAGAGACAGCATATATATGGTTGAGGTGAACAAACAAGACAGAAAAGGTTCAGCCTCAGCAGTGCTTGTTTGGCAATGCTATGGGCAAGCTTGTGAGCAGAACAACAGGGTGTGCTGGCAGCCGTGCTGATAAGGCACTGCAGAAGCACTTGTGAAGGCAGAAGTTTGGGCCACACAGACAAAAACAACCTTGGACTCTTTCCGCAGAAATGCTTGCTCTGTGACAGGTCCCTCTGCTGTCCATGCCAGGTGGGTTCTTGAGCACCTAGTGCATCCCAATCACATCCTTGCAGTGCAGGTATAGCTTGGAAGCCACCTCTCCCTGCCCTGCCCTGGGCATTTCTCCTGCCATACCCCAGATCTAAGTGGGCAGGGGGACCAGTATCCATGCCTCCTAATGTGAGCAGCCTGGGTATGTCCGAGGGAACACATATGGTGCGAAGGGAGGGTGAGTGGAAGATGACTGTAGGAGCCTGCAGTGGAGGGGATAAGGAGAAAAATCAGCCAGACCTGCTGGGTTGGTTGAAATTCTTGTTTGGGGCTTGACGGGGTGTTTAAGCATATTTTTCATCTCCTTTTGGGATCAGAGAAGTGTCTCTCATCTCAGTGCATGACCTTAAAAAGGCATCCTGTCCTTTGCACAGGGGGAAATAGGGTGCCCATGCTCTGTGCTGGGGCAGTGAGTGTCCCCTGTCTTGGGGGTTAGCTCAGTGCCATGCAGCTCTGCAGTCAGCAAGAGATGACTCTCCCCCCAGGGACTGCCATTATGTAAGGGAGGGGAGGCAGGTTTCCCAGTCATAAAGGTGTTGCACAATTAATTATTCTGGCTTGGCTCTGGATCCCTGGAGCTCAAGGATGCCACACAACATGAGTAGTGCAGCACAGTCTCAGCCCGGTTGAGCCTCAGGCTAGCAAATCACTTCTGCTCGCGTCTCTCTCTTTCCACTGATGTGTATGCTCTTTTCAAAGGGGGATGTGACGAAGCATGCTCTGGAGCAGCATCCTCCACAATCAGTGGGCACCTAGAAGGATCTTCCAGCTCTTTGCACTGGTGTCTTCCCTTTATCCCAAAAGACACCCCCCTGCCGAGCCCACCTTGGCCCTGGGTAGCCTGCACTTGTGCTGGGGAAGTGTGAATCCCCAAGCCTGGGCTTCTCATTTGTATTTGTCTGGCTAAAGGCTAAAAGCCATTCTGCCTGCCATGCCTTTCTCCTGGAAATTAAAAACCTTGTATCTTTCTCTCCACAGTGGTATTTGTACCCTGTAATCATACTGCCTCTCCATCTTCCCTCTGAAAGGCTGAACATGATGAACTCTCAGTTTCTCCCTGCAAAGGCGATTTGCTTTACCCTCAGGTGAATTTCCTGGTGCTGTCTTCACTGCCTTTAACTTTTAAACATGCTTTAAAAAGCAAAAAAACCTGAAAGCCCAGAGCCCTGCACTTGTCTTGGCTGGGTGCAGATACTCGTTCATCTGCCATCATGCAAGGTCCCCTTTCCCTTCTCTCCATGCTCTCCAGCAAACCTCCAACTAGTGGATATCTACTACATAAGCAATTTCAGTGAGAAGGTGAGACATGGCAATGCAGCCTTTTCATTGCCATGGCCTTTCTAAAGCTGGTCCAGGTGGCCAGAGAAGCCTCAGGACAGGAGAGGTCTGTGCTGGCTGTTCAGCTCTTGCAATTACATGCCGATTGCATTCACAGTCCTGCGATGGGGATACAGAACCAAAACATCATTATTATTGGAAATTCCAGCACTAAGAAGTGCATTGCATGTCCACGCAGATTTCTGAGCAGGGCTCTTTGAACTTTATTGCAGCTAAAATTTTTGTAGCCAGCAAAAGTTGGCTTTGGTACATGAGTAGTCTCTGCTTTTCTCCTCCTTCTTTCCCATGAAAGAAGGCAATACCTAAAGTATAATCCTAGGCAGTGACCAGAGCTCTTAGACATGCTAGAGCAGAACCCAGACATGTCTAAACCACTTGCAGTGCTGCTCACAAGCCAATGGTGCAGAGCACAAGCTGGGGAGCATCCCGGAAGCCAGGGCAACGAAGTTTTAGGAGCCCAGTTCTCTACCGCAGAAAGCTAAAGACACACCAGTTTACACACACAGACGATTTAGCCCAGGATTCCTTATTATATAAGTTAACAATAACCTTAAGGTGTTGGTTGGGAGCACATTCGTTGAGTGATGCATTGTCCCAGACACAAGAATGGAAAGTTGCCTGTTTACTAAGCGGCAAAAACGATAGTGATGAAAGAGAAAGTTGAGTTGAACAGCTCCAGCAGCTGGAGGTAATAATGACAGATGTGATCATTTACTGTGGAGGTCCATGAACTGGTTTAGAGTTTCACAGCCCAGAGTCATCCTCAGGGCACTGCACATTCCAGAAACATCTCCAAAGCACCTTACGGTAAATGGTATCACACAGAAGGCAATCAGGGCTGGAGTCAAGGGTGCAGCATTCCCCCCTGGCCTCTGACTAAACTCCATTTCAGTAAGCAAATATTAATTCCTTTCTCGAAATGGGGCCTCAGGAAGAGTTGCTAGCAATCTGCCCTGGCTCCTGGGATGCTGTCAACAGGCCTTTGGTGTGGTCCAACTTGAAGCAGCCCACCAAGATATTTAACCTGAGTTTAGCTTCCTGGGACACTGGTAGTGTGCAGTCCTGGTGCCACCTCTGGGACATGGGTCTTTATGAAAGATATGTCCAATCTGAGGGGTACCTTTTGTCTCCAGTCTGGTTATCATAGAATCATAGAATAGTTAGGGTTGGAAAGGACCTTAAGATCATCCAGTTCCAACCCCTCTGCCGTGGGCAGGGACACCTCACACTAAACCATGTCATCCAAGGCTTTGTCCAGCCCGGCCTTGAACACTGCCAGGGATGGAGCATTCACAGCTTCCCTGGGCAACCCATTCCAGTGCCTCACCACCCTTACAGTAAAGAACTTCTTTCGTATATCCAATCTAAACTTCCCCTGTTTAAGTCTGAACCTGTTACCCCTTGTCCTATCGCTACAGTCCCTAATGAAGAGTCCCTGCCCAGCATCCCTATAGGACTTATCATGGACTACAATTCATGGGTACACACTGCTGCAGACCTCTTATCTCTTGGCTGGACAGAGTTCAGAGTCTGAACAAATAGTCTTGGCCCATTTCTGAATGGGCTGCTGTGGCCACACTTGGGAATGATGTTAGAAACAGGTCCCAGCACCACCAAGGTGATTCCCTCTGCTACAGCTTTGCCCTCTCACATGTCCTGGGCCTGGATCCCTGTGCGCTGCTCATTGCCTGTGGCCCTTGGCTGAAAATCCAGCAGTTTGCTGGCTCTCCACATGAGCTGGCTCCAGACAGCCAGCGCCTGAAGGCCTGCTGATCTCAGCCACCACACTTACACCTTGGTGCTGTGTCCACAAGGCATTAGGGATGCACACTGGAAGAGCTACAGAGTGCCCTGCTTCATGCTGCAAAGCCGCCTGTTCCACTGGGGGACATATGGATGACATAGCTCCTGCCTCTTGGGGATCTCAGAAGCGCTGGAATGGCAGACCCCACCTGAGGAAGACTGCTGCCTCTCCTCCCCCTCACACACATTTGGAGAAACAAGGCAGGAAGTTTGCTGTAGAGGTTAATAATAGGCTTGAGTTGTGATTTCCCGTGATTTCTTTGGCAGCAGCACGGGCCAAGTCTTCCTGGCACATTCCTTGTAGAAACCTTCCACAAATGAGTGGCATGTCTTAGTCCTCCACGGTGGTCTGCACTGGAGTATCCATCCCACCAGGTTTTCTCTGCCCCTGCACCCTTCCCTTTTCATTGCTGATGTGCCAGGCAGAGGGATGAATGAATAACACAATGGCCATGCCAAGCCTCACTCCCTTCCTTCCACTCACCGTCATTTCTGACAGCTGAGTGTATTCATTGTGGGAGGGGTGGGAGAGCATGTGTGGAGCCAAGGTTGGTGCCTCTTCATAAGGGTTTGCAAGGCTAAGCGGATGCCCTAGATGGGTGCCTGCAATACATACTCCCCAAGCCACAAACGGCATGAGTGTAAGTGATGTTATCTTGCCTTTCAATAATAGGCATCCAATTTGCTGACTCCAGTTGCCCAACCCAAGTCTGATTCAGGTCTCTGTGGGCTTCCTGCAGGATGTGGTGGCAGGAGGGGTGGGTGCAATGTCTGAGTGGCGGGCTTGGGAAGCAGGGGTAGACATCAAAGACCCATCACCAGCATTTCCCAGCAGGGGCCAGGGGGGTTTCACAACCCAAGCCTGGAGCAGAAGAATTGGTACATCAGTGGAAGGTTAACAGGCAAAGAAGGAGAAGTAAGGGAGAAGTTCTTTGCTGTGAGGGTGATGAGGCACTGGCACAGGTTGCCCAGAGAAGCTCCATCCCTGGCAGTGTTCAAGGCCAGGTTGGACAGAGAGTTGGATGACGTGGCCTAGTGGAAGGTGTCCCTGCCCATGGCATTGGGGTGGAACTAGGTGATCTTAAAGTCCTTTCCAACCCAAACCATTCTATATTCTGTGATTCTGTGAAATGCTCCCTGTCCCCAGAGGATCCAGAGCCCCTGTGTGGGAAGCCCCAGCCACACACAACAGACTTCCATTGACAGATTTTGTTGGGAAATGATTTCCCAAGCAGAGCATGTGGCAAGATACCTTGCTACAGGGTGGGCATTTTTGCACCTTAGCAGCATTATCCTGCTCTTACCACCCCACAGACCAAGTGGTGCAGTAAAGTGCCTGTGATGGGGAGACTCAAGGCTGCTGTCAGCCTCGGGAGGGGCAACCTCTCCTTTCTGTGTTTTTTGACCACCATTGCTGCTCTTGGCACCTTCCTGTTACTCCTTCTTCTCCAGACTGGAAGTGAACAAGAGCTGTGGTGCGTATGGGACTCCACCACTGGGATTTGCTGTGAGGACTGGATGTGGCAGATGTGGGGCTGCAAGAACCATGGGATCCATCGCCTCTGCATCCAGGAGAGGGATGCAAGGGTTCTCCATGGGTGGAGGGAGAGGACCCCTTGTTCATCCCTTTGGTACACTCCATTCTTCCCTTCACCCTGTGCTGCTCTCAGGTCTTATCCTGCTCTCACTGGCAGGGCTAGGGTTTTCCTTGCCTAAGGGAAAAGGGGTGTCTGACATCAGGAGGAAGTGATTGGAATTGGGGGATGCTGCCTATGCTATCTAAAAGTGTACTGGCAACTCATAGGAAAGCATCTATTCTTGCCTGCCTGCCTGACTCCTGGACCTCATCCTGTGCCAGAGAAGGCAGCTCCTGTGGCTTCTTGCCTGGCTGTTCTCAAGATCCATCCCTGCCTTCAGACGTTAGGGGTACAGGATGACTAGAGAGGTCTGAGTGGGGCTGCATGTTGTCAGAGGGATTGTCCCTGCCATGTCCTCCCCTTCCACAAAACACTTTTATTCGATAGTGGGTTTCTCAAGATAAAAACCACCCATGTCTTGGGTCATGAAGCAAACTGGGGCTTGGATTTCCTGTGTCCACACATGTGAACTAATAAATATGTTGCTGGGAACAAGATTATCCCCATTTCAGTGGTCCTAGTTTAGGACTGAAATACTGAATATCTCCTACATCCTATTTGGCACCTACTTTGATGACTCTTTCAGTATGGAAATATCTACTATTGTTCCTTCTGGGCAGGCCAAAGAAAAGAAGCCAGGTCATTTTTCTAAGGAAGTGTTGGCTCTTTTCCCATGGGACATTCCAGGTCAGCTGCAGGGTCAGTAAACTAATGCAGCTCTATTGAAGGGAAGAGAGAAGACAGTGGCTCTCATCGCAACAGCATTCAAGTTCTTTGCTTTTCTCCAATGAGATCAAGCTTTTATTGAAGCCTTCAGAGCAGTATAAGTACTGTTCATACAATCATAGAATCATAGAATAGCTAGGGTTGGAAAGGGCCTTAGGATCATACAGTTCCAACCCCCCTGCCATGGCCAGGGACACCTCACACTAAACCATCTCACCCAAGGCTCTGTCCAACCTGGCCTTGAACACTGTCAGGGATGGAGCATTCACAACTTCCCTGGGCAACCCATACCAGTGCCTCATCACCCTAACAGGAAGGAACTTCTTCCTTATATCCAATCTAAACTTCCTCTGTTTAAGTTTTAACCCATTAGCCCTTGTCCTGTCACTACACTCTCTAATGAAGAGTCCCTCCCCAGCATCCCTATAGGCCCCCCTTCAGATACTGGAAGGCTGCTATGAGGTCTCCACGCAGCCTTCTCTTCCCCAGGCTGAACAGCCTCAACTTCCTCAGCCTGTCTTCATACAGGAGGTGCTCCAGTCCCCTGATCATCCTTGTGGCCTCCTCTGGACTTGTTCCAACAGTTCCATGTCCTTTTTATGTTGAGGACACCAGAACTGCACACAATACTCCAAGTGAGGTCTCAGGAGAGCAGAGTAGAGGGGCAGGATCACCTCCTTTGACCTGCTGGTCATGCTCCAAACTAGCTCATGTCCCATGCTTACTGATGTCTCTGCAGGAGCTATCAGGTAAAGGACACTGTCCCTCTCTGGGAGAGGGACACTCATGGCGAATTGAGTGGTGGATGCTCATGTCTGTTCAGATGTTGGGTGTTGCATCCACTGCACAGCCCAGCCCTCTTGTTTACAGCTCTGTTATCTTCACAGCCGCTGGCACTCGTCTCAGGTAGCTTGTCCATGCCAAATCCCTGTTGCATTATGGAATCTCAGAAATGCCCATTACTATGCAGTTCCTTAATGCCTGTTTGCTTAGGGATGATGTTTAATACTTAAACTACCCAGGAGAAAAAAATAAAAGTAGGCCAGCATGGAAATTCCCTCAGGATTCAGGTTGGTTTAATATAAGTTGAAGGAAAAATGTCCCAAAGAGGACAGCAGACTCTGTTGTCACTTACAGCAAGTATAGGCAAGCTTATTTTGCATTTGCAGAGGTGGATTTAGGGAGAGTCCAGATGAACTGGTAAAGTCCTTTGGCAGCCCTGAAGTCACAAGAGGCAAAGAGTCTATTTTGGTCCAAAGGTGCTTTTACAGTTCAGGAGCCCAATTCTCCTCTCTGAGGGTGCAGGTTAGTAGGAATCCCCTTGCAGAGACCATATGAAGGCATTGCAAGACTTGGGGGTACAGAATTCGGCCAGGGTACAGAAATTGGGGGAAAAGAGTTAATTGCTTCAGGGAACTCTATGCCTCCTTTCAGATTTAAGCTTGTATACTTTCTGCCTTTGCATCTCCTTGGAAAGGAAAACATCTTCCTGGAAAATATCTACAGGACGTCTATGTTCTTATGGTTTCTACTCTCCATCCTAAACTTGTCCATGTTTGGTTTACCCCTAGTTGCACTTGTGCCAACATAAGCAGTTCTTTTGCTTCCTGATGTAGTTATTGACAGTGGTGTGTTCAAAATGGGCCTTGGCTTCAACCTATTACCCTATTTGAGCACTTTTGGCCCATACTGGAAGGAAGAGACTCCATTCACCTGCTTGTCCTTCTGATATTTCCTTGCACCTCTTCCTCTTTCAGTTTGTCTTTCTTGAGCATGGATGATCTGAAATTCATGTGGTATTGCAGTGAGAGCCCCTGCTGTAAATTCTGGAACAGTATTGAGACTTCCCTGCTCCTATTGCAAATACCTTACCCCATCTACGGAACAAACACCTTTGCATTTTGCAGGTCTGCACCTCCTTAGAGACTGGGGGCTGGTTACACTGACTATGTGTATCTCTCTCCACATGGGCTAGTTGTTTTAGGATTCCATTACAGTCAACAAAGAGACACTGCTAAAGTCATCACATGGATTAGACACCTAAAATGACATCTAAGTGCTTTTTTTCTTAAAGTGATTGTTTCTCTGCCGAGGGGCCTCTGTGATGAGACTACCTGTGTTTAGGTGGAGAACAGGCACACTTTCCATTTCTGGACACGTCCTCACCTGGTAGGGAAAGTTCTTGTCATTGCTCCTGACTCACACTTTGGGCTGGTGAAGTTTCACCCCATTTCTGTGTCTTTTACCTTCAGGGTCTTTGAACTCTCCTGCTGTATCGTGCAGCAGCAGCAATATCTCCAAGTCAGGACTGGCTCTGCAGCTCTCAGAAGATCAACTGTCACACAGAGCAGTTTACGGGACAAGCTCCTGCCCAAACTCTATTTCAGGAGAGCTGTTTATAATAGCTTTCCTTTCAGACGTGTTATTAAGAAGCTTTCTTCTGGAGCAATTGGTTCTTTTCCAGTGTACAGTAGTTATTCTGGTATGCAACTGCTTAAACTGGAAAATGGCAGTTCCTTCTCTACAGGAATGGCATGTGATGAACGATGTTTATTCCTGTAAACTGGGAGCAGCTTTGGGTTGAGGAGGAAATCAGACATGACAAGGAACTGCCAGTGGGAACGGGCTGTGGGCCCATGTTCCAGTGTAACACTGGGTTGTGTCCCTATGAAATACTTCTGAATGGTATGAGGTATAGACTCAGCTCAGGGTCACCCTTTCCTCCACTTGGTCCTAACCAGTGGATTTCATGAAGAGCTGTTTTCAGGGATTATACATATCATTCCCATTACTGTATTGTAGTTCAAGTCCAAACCCAGTTTGCCAACTTCCAGAATTCTCAGAAGACTTAGATGTCTGAGGAACCTAAATTAGGCTTGCAGTTTTACCTTAAGTTTTTCCAAACACAGATGCCACCAACGACCCTTTGCTGTGTAGACCACCACAGGTCCCTGGAGGAATTTCTCCATTTCTCTAACTCAAGGTGCAGGACTAAGCACGGGACCCAGACATGAAATGACATCTGGCTATGTAAATCTGGAGAATGAAGGCAGGATGTTGAAATCACTGCACTCAACCCTCCAGCTAGAATGGTTTAGAAAGCATCTAAACTTCCTACCCACTCACTTCCTACCCTGCCTTGCTAGGCAAGCTATAATTTTTATATTTAATGAAATCCTCTGAACATGTCATTGTATTTCTCTGTTGAGTAGATCATGGGAAGGGGATGGTCAGAGGTATCTTCCAAAGGGATATTGCACAAGGATGAATCCCATCATGCTTTGACCCAGTGACCTCTCTTGGCATAACGGCTTTCGCACCAGGTGACCCAGCCACCAAGTGCAATGAGTGACTCATTACAGACTGGTGTAATTCACGCTTTTCTCCTTATTGGATTGCACCATCCATCCTGGGATAGGTGACTCAATTTGGCTTGGATAAGATATGGAACCTATCTGTCCAGGTTTATCTATTTGGCTGCTTGAGAAGAAGTCTGGCAGCTTTGTTAAACTTGGTTTTTAATGGGAAAAGTTATGTTGCTGGAGCCTCTTAAACTCCTCCTGCAGAAGCCAAGGAGTTTATGAGCCTGAGTTTATTTTGCTTCACAAGAGCTGTTAGGAAAACAGCTGAAGGGGAGCAGCCAAGGATCAGTTCTTCCTTTAAGGTTTCACCTGTGTCTTTCCGCTGGAGTGGAGTGACAAGGGAGGGAGCCAAGTGGCAAGGCTGAAACGCAAACAGCAAACTTGGAACCTGGGTGTTAGTTTTGGAACTTGTCTAGAAATAACAGTGTGAGCACAGTGAGGTTCTTGTGGCACGTTGCAAGGTTCTGCAGGAGAGAAAGGAAAGAAACAAAAACGTGAAAAACATTACAGACGAGTGCTCTGTTGGACCAGGGTCAGAGGGTATGGGTTCAAGTCTTGGTTTATTCTAGGTATTTCCATATTTGTTGGTCTCAGAAGATACTGGAAGAAAAGGTAGAGATCTATGGAAGGAGCACAACAGACCAATGTCTCTGACTTCCCTGCTGAGCTGATCTTCCTTTCCAATTTGAGTTTCTTCTGTGTAATCATGAGTTTCCATAAATTAAAGTATTACATTGCCCCCCTCAAAGTCTTGCTTTTTTGGCACTGTATGGACTGAGAACTGTAGTTCACCCTGGGCACTTTTGACACCTGATGTCTGAATCATGCCATGGTTGACAACAGAAGCCCCTTGTTTGAGCTTCAATAGCTTTGGCATGATCACCAAGAGGTGAGGCATGGGTTCTTGGGACAAGAGTTTTGGAAATGTCCTTTCTTTGAGCCTTTGTGCTGTGAAAGAGCATCTTTGAATGTCCATGCAAAACTAAGGGCAGGGATGCCTTGCTGTGTCCACCCAGCACTAAGAGAGTCCAAAAGCTCTGAGGGCCCACCTTGTTAATTTTACTTGGTTTAATTTTCCTTGTTTGCTTCTACTGACTCGTGCACATCTTCTAACCATCAGGACGGGTACCAGTACTCTGCGCACCAGTTACTGCAGGCCATGGGCTTGCTTGGAAACCTATTGCTGCTGACGCACACCTTTAAACGTTTTATGCTTCGATCATGAGTCCTTGGAGTCCAGCTGCATGGTGTGACCAGGCAATCCCTGCCTCAGCACAGAGAAGCTCCAGCACTGGGGGCTTTCAGCCCTCACCCACACTTTGATTAGTTATTGCTTCTGAAAAAAATCTTCCGCTTCTTCTAGTGTTGCACCACTGTCCCTTCCCCAAGCTCCTTCCTAGATAATAATACAGCTGTCTGTTGGGAAAGCAATTGCATAAGTCTCTATTGCTCATTTTAAATCACTGGATCTTGGGCTGCAGTGATTCACCCTCACAACGCCCCAAGAAGGGAATCCGGTGTCACTCTCTCCAATATACTGATGGAGAAGCTGAGGTGTGGAAAGGTGAAGGATTTGCTCAGGGTCAGGCAGTGAGTCAGTTGCAAAGCCGGTATCGGAGCACCCACCCCACCCTGGCTCCTTGGGCTTGTGTCTGTCTAGACTTCTCCAAGCACCAGCTTTGATGCTGGTGTTACCACCATCTTCTACCATCAACCTGGGAGCCTAGACATCTCCTCTCCCTTCACCAGTCGAGAGGAAATGTCTGTATCCTCAGCTCGTAGCCAGAGGGGCTCAGATGCTGCAGACAGGAAAAATATACCTACCTGGAGAACATCACACCTCTCCATGCCTCTTGCTCCTCACCTGTCTCTGTCTGGTCTCATGGCCCTTTCCTCACCAGGAGGGGAAGAACAGGATCCAAGAACCCAATCTAAATAAGTCCGAATAAAACTACACCACATAACACAGCATTTGTACACTGGTGGTTCAGCAAGTGGCAAAACAGCCCACAGACCTTAGCTGAGGAGCTGCCAAATGGGATAAAACCAGCACACAGCTTCACTTCTATCTGTGGGGTGAAAAGGATGGAGTAGACTATAAAGGAAAGGTGAGTGCAGGAGGAGGAGGAGGCTGTGGATCCTACACTGTCTGGGTGATGTACAGCAAGAGGCTGAGGGGAGAGGTATGGAAATAAGACAAAACATCGGTGTCCTGAGTACTGGTTTGCGCCAGCCACAGCAAGCACACATAGGGCTGATGGAGTGATTGCTAGTTCAGAAGACCCCACTGATGATGGCTACAGCAGTCTGGATTTGAGCATATAGAAATGAGGAAAGTTTCCTGTTCCTGTAATTACGTTTGGACCTGAGTGTTTCCCTGCATTTGATTCCTCACACATTATTGCTTTCTTACTGACATTCCTGACTCTGCTTCTTGGGCTGGCTGCAGTTTCTGTGTGAAATAAAGGTTCATTCACTGCTGCACCAAAAATCCCTGCCTTTTCAACAGGAAAGTTGATGGTTAAATAAGGGGAAGAAGAAAAGCCAGCCGTCTGTGGCTTTGCAGAGGAGGCAGGGGAACAAATCCAGGAAAGGGGTCTCCTTCAATGCTCCAAATTCTGCTCTGCTGCTCTGTGTCAAGACCTGGTGAGTCAAGGAGCTCAGGGAATTTTTACTGCTCACTTAACAGAAACCAGATGCCACCAGTGGCACGCATCCTGCTAGCAGCCCTTACCCCAGATGGTACTGACTGGGACAGCTTTCGTTCAGGCCCTCCCATAGAATTGTCCCAGGATGACATGGGATATTACTGAGGATGAAAAGGCAGCAAGGTTTGGTTGCTGTGAGGCTCAGTGAGCCTGTGGGCTCCTTGTCAAGGTCCTGTGATGGGAACTGGCTCTGCACTGGGGATCTCTCATGGCTTTTCTTCACAGTTTTCATGGGGACTGGGCTGCAAATGCTCTCTCAAAGCCCTTGGAGATGGAGACAATCTGTCAACACACAAGAGTTTGGATCCAGAGGCAGATTTTCATGAAGGGAGGTCTGGCCTGGCTTCTTGGCAGCAGTTTCAACTGGGTAATTCCTGGAGTTAGGAGGTGCCTTGATGTCAGCTGGCAGGACAAGTATGGGGGATCAAACCCTCCTGCCCCACTCCTGCAAAAGCCCCTGCAGCCTCTGAACCAGCACTAGAGTGCTCTTCACTTTGACGTCCTGCAGCAGCTTAGGAGGGAAAGCACGCCAAAAGCAGGGCACTGCGCTCACACAAGCGGGCTAAGGCACTGCTCAGTCTATGCATTTGGCTTTTATCTCTCCAGCTGAAGCGGAGAGGAGCAGATGTGGCCCCACGCGTTAGGTGCCCAGTGATGAAAACAGCAGGGGCTTGAGCAGGACATCTCTGCCACGTTAAATCTGTCCTTCCTTTGAAACTCCTGCACCTTTTGCTCACCTATGCGAGCAACAAAGAGGAAAACCACCCGCTCTGCCTCGTGCTGAAAAGGAGGGGGGGATAAAACAAAGTTGGGTTTGAAGAGAGGGTGGAGGGGGTGTGGTTACCCAGGAGGTGTGTCAGGCACCACTCACTTATAAGCAAAGGCGCTGTACTGGGCAAGAAACCTTGCTGAGGCTTCATCAGCTGCTCGCTTTTCTCTGACCCTGCTTGACCGGCACCGCTGCTGCGATGGGGAGGCAAAAGGACATCCTTTCTACTATTGAGGAGCGCCTCAGGATCAGAAACAAGCTAGTGCGGCAAGCGCTGGCTGAATGCCTGGGGACCCTGATCCTGGTGGTGAGTCTGTGCAATGCTCTCTGACCCTGGGTTTGAGGGGAAATTGTCCCGGTGAAGGGGATAAAGTACTGCCAGTTTGCACTTGGGGATGAGCCCAGTTCCAGTGCAACCTGTTGTGACAGAGCTACAGGAGAAACCCCTGCCTGACAGAGAAGTGTCCATGCAAGTGGCTTCAGGGTGAACTTTGGGGTTGCTGGCAAAGGGTGGGCTCTGCAGAGCTTGTTGGGTGTTTGGGGGCTTTGGTGTATCTGGGAAGTGCAGGGAGAAAAAAGCCTCTGTGTAAGCAGCAAGTGGTTTGTGAGAGAGTATGCAAAACTTCCTTTCTCTCTGCCCTGGAATAACTTCTTGGCAATGGAATACTGCAAGTGTTATCACCCGGGGAAGTGAAAGCTTTTTCCTCGCCTCACTTTGTTTTTCTTGTGCATCCTATGGAGAAGAAGTAGCCAGAATTTAAACTGCTGCAGTGTGTTTTTTTTTTGCTGTGGGTTCCTCAGGGTCTTATCAGCAGGGCTGCATGACACCACAGCAGCCTGTGCTGGCCACTGATGGGGACCTTGTGCTCACCATGTATGTGACAGTATGTGACAATGCCAAAGTTGATGTGTTCTTAGGTGGTGAATGGTAGCAAAACTCTCCCGCCTGTTTTACTGCTTGGCTTCCAAAGGAAGGGAATGTAAGGGATAAAGCAGGGTAGGTAAATGTATAGTACCTTAGTCTATGGATGTTTTGAGCTGCCCTGGCTTGCTCTGAAGTCAGAAGCAGATGTGAACAGCTGGGACACTGGTGTGTGAGGAGTGGTGGGGAGAATACCCATGTAGCAAAACTTTGACAAAGATACCTAGTTTTGGGCATCCATATCAAAAAGCCCAGAACTGCCCAATGGGCCACAGGTTTTGTGCATTGGTGTTGCAGCAGGAGTGGGCTGGTGTACCTACAGTGAATACCTGCAGGCAAAAGCACCTCTGAAGTGGTGTAGATCCAGACCAAACCTACAGGTTTCAGTAGAGGGAGTGTGGTTTTTACACCTTTTTGTTAATGGATGACAGGACTGTTGGGGGAGAAATCGAATGGTTGGAGGAGCTGAAAGCTGAGGAAGGCTGAATGAAGCTACACGTGTGCTTGGGGAGGAACGAAGAAAGGCTGACATATGCCTTCATTAATAAGATTGTTTTGGTGAGGAAGTGGGCTATTGACTCTTCTGGAGGAGGACAGGGGACTCTGTGAAGACCCTGTAAAATTTCACCATTCTTAAAAGAGCTGCTTCACACCATGCATTGGCTTTACTGTCAGAGTGACCCAGCTTTGGTGATATGCAAACAAGTCCTGTTGATTTTTCAGAGAAGGGGTATTTGAAATTGAGGTAGATAGAAGATGATAGGAAAGCGGTTAAGAGGTATAAGGTTGCTGTCTGTGAATCACTGATGTTGCTGCAGTTAGTCTCAGGACTGAAGTAGGGTAAGACTTGTAAGGTCAAATAATGTCTCCTGCTAGCCAAGTTAATACTTCTGAGAAACAAGGGAACTCTTTAGCTATGTGTATCTGAGCTTTCGGAAGAGCTCATGATCCAGAAGTTCTCCTGACAGTATTAGCTGGCACAACAGAGACTACTTTTCCCTACAGCCTTGCCGCTTCAAGGCAGAGAGGAGTTGAGATGTGCTCTGAGCCTGAGGAAGAGTTTGGTCCAAAATCATAAGGAGCTTCCAAAATGAGGGTGGTAATGGGCACCCATCAGCCAGGCTGGATGCTGCACTGGTAAAAGTGAGCAGCACATGCCTTGTCCTCAGGGGCACCACACCTGATACGTTTTAAAGTGTATGTACAAGCAGATTCCTTGTTCAGGAATTCCTGAGTGTTCCTGGGCAATGAGTATGCTGGATTTAGTGACACACTCAATTCTGTTTCGTAGGTCTTGTAAAAGTCACCTAGGATCTGCTGCAGCAGTTCTGCAGTGGATGGAGGGCTGTGGGCACTCTGGCTGTGTGGGAGAAGATGGGGTGGGCTGGTGGGAGAAATGAGAAAGTCCCAAACATGGTGAACGCTCCTGGGTTGTCAGTCAAAAATGGGGTATGCAGAGAGGGAAGTGGGTTCCAGGACAGCAAGCCTGCAATACCCGAGGAAAGACCTGGGATCCACAAAACCATCTTCAAGGGAGATGGAGCTGACGGATCACAAATATGTCTAGAATGGATTTAATGTTTGATATTGTTCACACTGAAATCAACTTCCTGAGCACCGAGGGAGGGAAGCTGTTGAAAGTTTGCAGCTTACTTTAAATTTCACTGTGGAATGTAAAACGTGTCCCACCGTGGATATTGGCACGGATTCAGCTTCTTCCCTCCTTCCTCTCACTTGTGTAACAACCACAGTGCGCTCAAACCTTTCTACAGCAAAGCCATTTTGGACCCCTGCAAAGTCTCTTTCCCAGCAAGAATTAACCTAGGACCCTTTAATTTTCTAAGGAGGTTGTAAAGTTGGAGAACGTTAACACAGAACAGTGCTCTTTTTCTAAGATAAGATAAGAAAAATAATCCAATTGAGGCAGCCAAGACCTGAGCGGCATGAAGGCAAGGTGCTCTCTACTTGCAAGCTGCTTTGTCTCTGTACAGCACCTTGCACAATGTGGTTTTAGTCTATGGGCAGTGTCCTTACTGTTACTAAAATAGTAATGCTGATTCTACCTTCCCTTTGATAATTAGGATGACTATTTCCAGTGTTCAGAGTTCATGTTCCAAGTGGCTGAAAGCACTGCTTGCTGGCAGTAGTTAAGCAATGCAAATGCTGAAGGCATTTTCCAAGTCGCTTGCTGTTTGTGTTATTACTGTAGCAACTCACCAAAGCCAGATTTCCAGTAGCATGTCTCTGTGCCTCTCTTAAAGGCTCGATCTGTTAGCCTTGCTCTGCTGGCTATAAACACCAAAGCGCTCTCTGTTCGGTTTTTGCATCTGCAGGACAAGTAATTGCTGTTTGTAATTGATTTCCAAATCGGACTAAATGATTCACTGCTGTTGAGGCACAAAGAAAGAACAAAACAATTCCTAATTGCTTTCCAATGAGGGCTGCCTTGATTTTGTAGTTGGGTGGGAGCTGTTTGGGGTATGAGTGTGCTGCCGACCACAGAAACCAGAATAGCAAAGTGGTTGGGATGATCAAGGCGAAGGGAGCCTCATTTAACTGTTGGCAATGCAGAGCTTGATGTTGCTGCTCATCCCCAGGGAGGCACAGCAATTCCCACAGCCACTGTTCAGTTTGTGAAGACTTTCCTGCTTGTGGCATTCAGAGAATGTGATTTTTATTATATTTTTAATTTTTGAAATGTATTTTGTCTGTTAATGCTTTTTGAGGCTTTAAAAAGGGCTGGAAAGCTTTGCTGTCAGCACTGATGATTCTTCCCTGCAAAGGATCTGTAGTGCAGCGTTGTAAGCATGAGATACTATGTGTGGCGCAACTTTCCTCAGACACTCTTATCTCCTGAGTCCTGCAGCCCTGCCTGGCTCTGGGACAACGTGTGGTGCAGAAAGAGCTGTAACATGACAGACCATCTGCCGCTGCCCTTCCCCTTAAGACTGCTTCTGTCCAAGCTGGCTTCAGCCATACTGGGCAGAAACATGGACTGTGGAGGTCTAGTGATTTTCCTTGCTTTGCAAATAGTAAATGATGACCACTCTGGTTGCTGGAGACGTGCTCTGTGGAAAGGCAAAAATGACAGAGCTCCTTGCACTGTCTTCGTGGCTGGTCATGCCAGTCACACGGGCAGCGGAGCAGAGGAAGATCTCTGCATGCTGCTTGAGCAGAAACATTAATGGCAATGGATGTGTCTTCAGACCTACCCAGACCTGGGTTCTGCTCCTTGGGGAGGGCAGCAAGAGGCCATACGAAGGCTTACAGTGTTTTTAACCTCCTCTTGCTTTAGGTTGCAGAGGAGGACTTGGGAGGTTGTTTTGAAGTCACTGTGAAGTGATAGCTCTCTGTTCCTTCCCTCTCAGCCTCCCCTTGAGGGGACTGTAGGGTAGCCCTAAGTTTCACCCTGATATGAAGAGCAATGCTCCCTTGTGTGTCTGATGCTTAAAGTCTTCCATCAATATCTTGGGGTCTCTCCCTTCAAGGGCCTGCAACCTTCAGAGCAGACTCAGGGTTTGACTGCCCTTCTGGCATCTTCCCCACTAATTAGAGGGCAACAAGAGCCTTTCCCATTCACCAATGTGATTAGGGTAGATTTACAGCAGGCTTCTTGCCTAATCTCTGCTTTATTCGCTGACTGAAGAGGAAAGATGTAATTCAGGTAATAACACTCCTCCTGGGCTATGCCAACAAAACTTTTCCAGCTTGATTCACAGATCAGTTTGTCTGAAGTCCGAGAGGAAGTGCACCCAGGTCTTTTGTGTTGCACCCGAAGGTGTGAAAAAGCACTGGCAAAGAAAAGAGAATGCAAGAAAGAGAAGAAACCTGGCTGAGCACTATATTCCTCTTGAGCTGCTTTCTGCAAGGTCTGCCTATAAGTTCAGATGGCCTTTCTTCTTCATTAGCTTTTTTGATTTCTTTGTGCTCCGAGGTCTTTTCCTGACTGGCTCTGGGTCTTTCTCATGTCCAGTCTTTGATTCAGGGTGTTTTTACCTTGGTGACAACTCCAAATGGCCGTTCTCCAAACATGCCCTGGACAAAGGGAGTTTAAAGCTTCCCAGAGTACGAAGTTTCACCAGTGACCTGCTACCTCTTCCTGGTTTTGCTGCTTCTGGCTGTCCCCTCCCTTGTACTAGGCAGTACTGCTCCCCTCTGTTTGTCAGCCCCTTCACCTTGACCCAGTTCAGCTCATGGATCCTGCAGAACATGGATTTTGTTGGTTTTTTTTGTAGTACGAGAAGTTGGATCAGCTCATGAGGAGTGAGAAGCTTTCCTGTTGGTAGGGAAGGCATTAGATGTGCTAGAGCCAGTAAGATGAAATTAGGGAGCAAGCTTCCATTAACCTGGTTAATGGATGCATTGACCTCAATTCCTATGAGAGTAGTTTTAAGACATCAGAGTGTTTTGTTGCAGTCATTTTCTTAGCACTTTAAAAGTGCTTTTGAACTTGGCTAGTGTATCACAGGAGTATAACAGGTGACTTCCATGAGAGGTGCTAACCTGGGTTTCTGTTGGGGATATTCTTCCAGTAATGTGCTCGGTCTTCCATTTCATTTTCTTTGTAGCAGTGTTGGAGGCAGACTATTAAAATCAAGAGAATGAGAAAATTGAGCAAATGAGTCACCTCCCCTTGGGTGTGCACCACTGTCCCTGACCATAGTGGTATAATACTGCCTAGGACTTTTCCATCCATTGCATGCACTTAAAAGCCACTGGGATGAACACTGAAGTGCTTTTATATGGCCTTCCTTGCTTTTACACTCGAGCAGCTCCTAAATGCTTCTCTGCAAGCACTGGTGAAAGGAGATTTAAGAAATGCATGCTGAGGGTCTCCTGTCCCTCTCTGCTGAAGGAAAAGGAACTGAAAAGAAAGCTAACAAATAACAGAAGTGGAAATAGTGTGGTTAAAAATTGGAATAACCACTACCACAAAAAAGCTTCGTAATGTCAAGCCACTTGCCACAAAAGCAGGGGTGAGCATGATTTGACATGGTTCTTAAAAGTCAAATACCATGGGTGGATGTCATACATTAGAATATATGTTCATGCTGAGTGGACGTCACTGGTGTAAGATGGAATTGCAGACCTACATGTCAAGGTTCAAACCTGTTCCTAAATATCGCCTTAAACTTTTTATCTGCTGAGGGTCAAGTTTTCTACTGTTACACTGAATTAAGCCAAATAGTGCTCAGGGCTCATCTGATAAATAATTGTAATGCTCCTGTGGAGCAGCTCCGGGGTGTTTTTGCACGGCCCATAGACTCTCTTCTGCAGGAAAGCTGGAGAGCTATTGCTGGGTGCAGAATGGGGGAGAGGAGAATGGGGAATAACCCCTCAAGAAATGGCAGAGCTGGCATCCCTCCAGGTTAAGGGAAGACCTTTGTGGGTGAACAGGGAAATGAAGGGGGGGAAAAACTTTACTTCATGGTTTCTGCAACCAAAAGGTATGTGGCTAATGAGCCAACCACCATCCACTTGCAGAACTGCCAGTTCTTTTAGAGTGAATAGCACAAATACCTTCATCACTAGGAAGAGCCTGGGGTCAGCCCTGTTAAACTATGATGTCCACTGCAGCTTTTTGTGAACCTGCACCCCTCCATGGTCAGGCTGATGTGTTGTGTGACCTTACAGGGGCAAACACCATGGCCAAATACTCTCCCAAAACCTGTCTAAAGCATGCTGAGGCCCATATGTATTAAGAGAAGGAATGGATGTCATTGGCCAGTATTTATTTGCTCAGTTGGAGCTATTATGCTTCCTTTGGTGGCTGGGTATAGCTGGGAATGATGGCTCCATTTGCTGCACAACAAGACTCATCTTTTCTGCCTTTGGGGTGTCTTCTCTGCCATGGTTTTCCAGCTGGGCAGCTCAGGGTTAGGACACTGAAGAGCCTGTTTTGACTGCACCATTTATAAGGCAATGCTGGCCATTCTTCTCATTAACTAACAAGTTCTACAGGTTCCTTTGTCCTTTCCATGTCAGGTCCTGTGCTGGGGACCTGGCCTCCTGTCAAGAGGCACCTGTGTGCAGTGTCCACCTTGTGAGTCAGCCTGCAGCCTACCCGGCTGCTCCTTTCCCTGTAGGCTGTGTGCAGTGTTTGCTTTGTTACTAATTCATCTGTTGTCAAGGGAATGGGAGGGGAATAGTTAGGTGTGCTTTGGCTTTGCCCCTGATCTGGGTTGTGTGTTGCTCAATGGTTATGCTCAGTATTGGCAGGAGAGGTGAAGACAGCTACCCCTGCTGCCTTCGTGCTTATTCAGTGGCTTGTCCCCTAAGAACAGATACTGCCTCTGTGGCAACGGAGTAATTCTGAGATGATGGAGTTCATGGGAGCAGAAAGTCTTGTGGCTGTATAGGTATATTTATGCAGTTAGAAGATTTAAGTTAAGCCTTGACCCCTAGTTTTGAGGATCTCTGGAAAAAGCTGTAATTCCTGTTCTAGTTTAAGGATGCTCTCAGTACCTGCTTATGTGATAATCCCTGGTGAAGTGAACACCATGAATGAGTTCAGGTGGAGTCACTGGAAGACACAAGCATAGAGATTTTTAGGATTAGGGCTCCTTAAATTACAAGATGGGTTTTGGTAAGACTTGACAAGGCAGCAGGCCTTCAGCTGGATGAGTGATGAACTGAGCTGCCAGGGAAAACTGGTTTGGATTCTTAAGATTCTAGTTTGCATTGAAGCATAGGAAGATAGTGTTTGGACGTGGTTGGGAAGAGAAGGCTCACCTGTTTGGAGCAAATGCCTTTCAGCAAAAGCACATGCCTCCATTAGCTACTATAACACCCTTTATCACCCAAAAGAAACAGCTTTTGTTCCCCAGAGTGCTTGGTACACACCTGCTCTTGGACAGAAGGCCAAGCCTCTGATTGTGCTGGTGGTGGTTTCTCTGGAAAACAGACTTTTCTTGATGGTGTCTGTGCCATGTTGGTGCTGCTCAGGCCAGCTGTGTTGCCTTGGTCATCTGTTACATGACTTTGCCATAGGAAGGATATGGGTGATGTGGAATGTGCTCATAGGGATGCTGTTGGCTGTGCTCAGAGTGGCCGCAGCAGAGTGTACCTTGGGGCTGGAACAAATGTGAGCACCTCAGCTCTAGCAGGCAGCTCCAGTCCCTCACTGTCAGAAGGTGCCACCTGAAAGAAGACTCCATGAATATCAGGCTGAATACGTCCTTCCATCATGTCTGTATTTCCAGGCATTAGCAAAATTATCCCCTGCCAATCTATGTGTGAAACAATTGTTAGCCTTTTTTAACAATAAGGTACCCAGACCCCTCATCTGAACACTTGCACTGTAAATACCTCAGTCCAGGATGCTCTCTGGCTCATTCTTCTCACCTACCATCTTAAAATTAGATGGTTGGACAAAGACCTCCAGCTTCGTTGTCCAATCTTGCTTTTGAATTTTGCCCTGGTTTTGGTTCCCCCTGACAGGAGATAGGCTTGTGCTGTGTCCTTTCTCCTTCCCTGCTGTCCCTAGAGGTAACACCTAGATACTCTGACCAAAGATTGAAGCTTTGAAGGCTTTGAGTCATGCGTGGCCTGTAATGGTACTTGCAGGTCTAAGTGGAGCTGTTGCAGCCATTGGTCAGCAACTTGTCCTGATGTGAAACGGAGAGGGTAATTTCAACCCCTTTTTCTCTCCTAGCTGTTTGGCTGTGGCTCCGTGGCGCAGACGTTCCTCAGCAGAGGGTCTCATGGAGGCTTCCTGACTGTCAACCTGGCATTTGGCTTTGCTGTAACGCTCGGCATTCTGATCGCAGGGCAAGTATCAGGTACGTTGTGTTCCATGTGGGCTGGATTTCACTTGTGACAATTGTTGTGTAGACGTAGATGGCTGTACCTTTCCTATTTGGCACTGGTATGGAAAACAGTGTCCCTTGGCTCGTCCCTGGGATCCAAATTCTGCCTGTAAAAGTACACTAATAACCAACCTCTCTGCAGGTGGGCACCTGAACCCAGCTGTCACCTTTGCCATGTGCTTCTTGGCCCGGGAGCCCTGGATCAAGCTACCAATTTATGCCTTAGCTCAAACCCTGGGGGCTTTCCTTGGAGCTGGCATAGTCTTTGGGCTCTACCATGGTAAGTGAAGAAACCTTGTGTGTTTATTGGGGTGAGACTATTGCTCTTCATGACTCATTGCGAAGGGGCTTGTTTGCAGAACAGAGAGAGGTGTTTTCCTGCAGAGCAGATAGGACAAACCTCCTTATCATGTTTCGGGGGGGGGTGAGGGGTGGGCTGGGGTGTATTGTTCCTGTTTTCATGATGCTGGGTTCAAACCTCCTCCAGTCAATCTGGAGGCCAACCAGCATTGTCAATGTGGAAGTCTTTGTCCTTGCGTAATGACCAATGGGCCTTTGGATGGCCATTTTTGTATCTAGTGTATGGACTAGAACAGATCTTTCAGAAAAGCCAATGAAACATTAATAGTGATTGAGACTTTATATCTGTGCACCTTGGAAAGCATAGTAGAAATCCAGTTCCTCATGCATCTGGTCCTCCTGACTGATGTTCCTGAGAAAACTGCCACCCAAGCAATAGCACCAACTGGTTTTCACCTTGGAAACCTAGGTTAGTTAGCCATCTTCCACGTAATGGTAGGCAAGGAGCTGACTGCTCTACAAGACAAGCCCAAGAGGTGAACCTAATTGCATATTGGTTTAAAAGAAACTGCATAATCAGCCCCAATTCCTATTTGCTGCAGATCATATTCACATCAGTACCTCATGTCTTGGTACCAAGACTCATACTGCAGGCATTTTGAGTAACTGGAGTAATTTTAGTGTTTACTTTTTGGCCCTAACTCTTCTTTGGTGTATGACAAACAAGAAATATTAGAATCAGGGACTTAGGCCATCTGCACCTGAGCCTGACTGGTAAAATGCTGTGGTGGATCACATCCTAAATTTTCCAAATGAGTGTTTGCTCTACAGCAGATGATTTTGCAACACAGAATACTTGGGGAATTCTATCTCAATATTCATGGCTCTGTGGAGCCTACACTGTAGTGTTTTCCAAGCAGGGTCCTCTCTCTGAGGCGTGTTGGAAAATGACTGACCTATCTTTCTTCCCATCCATCCCAGATGCCATCTGGGATTTTGATAAGACTGAACTGACTGTAGGAGTGAATGGCACGGCTGGAATCTTTGCTACCTACCCATCTCCACATCTGAACCTTGTGAATGGATTCTTTGACCAGGTAAGAGGGAGATGGGAGGATGTAGGTACATTGGAAGAGAGAGCATTTGGGTTGGCTATGGGCCTCTCCTTTACTTGGAGAATGAATTGCAATTTAAAGAGAAGATATCCAAAAAGGTTTTTAGAACAGGCACATGTATCTCACTAGCTCACAGGAAGAGCAAAGCCAGAAAGGACCCTTGCAGCCAGAAGGCTTGTGTTAAGGGGATTAAGTGATATTACACTGCCCAGGATACCAGTGAAAAGGATATCACTTGCTCCCAGGCTCTGAAGAGCCATAGTATGAGAAAAAATGTTTCTTTTTCTCTCCCACTATATTGTTGTGGTTATTGCACAGCCCAGAGGTCAACTGGGTGTGGAGTGATGGTTGGTATTGGAGATGACTGTCTCCTTCTCAAAGTTGCCATCCATCACAAAGAGACAGCAGCCTCCCAGCCATGGCAGGTTGAAAGCAGGTTCAAGAAGAGGCTGCTCAGTTATTCATAGCTCCTCCATGGGTAGGGAAAAAGGTGTGGGCTTGATTGAGCCTGTGGGCTGCCAGGAGAGCACGTTTCACTCTCCCATTCCCATAGGTGCTCTATTTGCTGTGGTCTGATAATGCCATGGAATGACTTAGTGAAGATATTCCAGTTTAGAGAGTAAGTCCTAAATGAATGGACTTCAGAGCAGTTAAATAACCTGATTAAAATACTAATGTGGATTGAATTCTTTTTCTTTCCTGCCCTCCTCAGTTTATTGGCACTGCTGCCCTGATTGTTTGTGTCTTGGCTATTGTCGATCCCTACAACAACCCTGTCCCCACTGGGCTGGAGGCTTTCACAGTTGGCTTTGTTGTCCTCGTTATTGGAACCTCCATGGGCTTCAACTCTGGCTATGCTGTCAACCCTGCCAGGGACTTTGGGCCTCGTCTCTTCACAGCCATTGCTGGCTGGGGCACTAAAGTGTTTTGGTAAGTGCTTGGCAGTAAAAACCTTGTGCAGCAAGGGGTCCAAATAGGTGGTAGCTCTGGCAAAATAAAGGGTGTCAGCACTCATGAGGTATCTTTGGTTCATATAAAGTCTTTAAAAAGGCAATTGCTTCGCTCCAACTACTTAAGAAATTGCAGAAGCTGGGCAGTTTCCAGTGGTGAGAGTAAATGACTCAACTTTGTTATCAAGTCTGGGAACATCCCTGAGAAGTGCAGGTACACCTTGGACATAAGCCTATCATCATACTTTAGGTGGTAGGAAATGGAGCGTGCTTCTTATACTTGGATTTTATTGTTGCTGGAGACAGTTGAGAGCAAAACAGTGTGTTATTAAAGGCTGTTTTTCCGGCAAGCAGTGGGGGGGAAATGAATGTGCATAGGTCAAGCACTACAAATGCTTCTCTTTTTTGTGGAGAGACAGTATTAAAAGTCCTGGAAGTAGCTGTTCTGAATAGCTTGTCACCTTGAGAAGCAGAGGGGACAATATCTGCCTTGGAAATTGCCATGCACATGCAGATAGTATTGTCTTTTGCAAGTCAATGGTGATGTTTAGAGATCTTTCGTTGTTCCAGAACCAAACATAAATATCCTAAGGCTTAAGCTCTTACCTTATTCACTTTCTCTTGTTTTCCAGGACTGGTCATCAGTGGTGGTGGGTTCCAATTGTTGCTCCTTTCCTTGGGGCTATTGCAGGAGTGACTGTCTACCAGCTGATGATTGGATGTCATGATGAGCCTTCTCCACCTGCCTGTGAGCAGGAAACAGTCAAGCTGTCTAACGTAAAGCACAAGGAAAGGGTCTGAGGAAGCTGCCATCCAGATCTGGCAGACATTCATTACTCAGGACTGCAGCTGGCAAAGAGGAAGGAGTTAAGAAGAGCTTCAAGAACAACAGGAAGACCCATTTTTCCTGTCTTGAGATATTTTAGCCTTTTTTGTGTATATCCCCAGTGCATTTTCTTTAGGCATTTTCCTGTGAGTGTTTCCCCAAATGCAGTACCATGTAATCTTTCCCTAGTAGAAGGGGGTGGAGGACTGTAGGAGTCAGACAAGTGGGCAATACTGCCCAGCACCTGCAACATGGACCAGGTACTCAGGAATCTGGAGCTCTTTTAGTCTGTGTTGCTGACCTTGCCTGTGAACCTGGAAAACTGCTTTTCCCTGTAGAGTAGGGATCACGCAAAACTTAAATTGTTCTGCTAGCATGGAATGGAAACTCCTACATCCTTGAAAAGAATTTGCCTGTGAGTCTATTGTGGATCAAATTCATGCTTGGTGTTGCTCTAAAGTCAATAACTTGGCACCAGGAATGAACTTGTCTGAAGGATTTCTATTGGCCAAACTGTCTATATCTCCCATGAATTCCTAGAACATCATATCAATCAGCTGATCTATAGTGTCAGAGCAGAGAGCGAGAATGCTCTGGGTTTTAATTTAATATTAAGTGTTTACAAACCACGGCACCCTGGTGTTCTAATCAGAATTGTTAACATTGCCAACTCCTAGAAGATAGCATTGGATATCTGAAATCATTGTTCTAGCCAGAGGCTAACCTGGAAAGAAAGCTTGGCTCCCTGTAGCAGCCTTTCTAATTAATCAGCTTTGTATATAAACTGCAAGCAGCTAATAACCAAGTTCCACTGGAAACATGGTGTTGCTACAGTGGTGTGTGTTCATGTGAATTTTACAGTAGTGTTTTGGTATTTTTTTTAATAGATTTATATAAATACACTCCTTAAAGCTGTTACTAAATATCAGGGTTGGGATGAGCTCATTTAAAGATGCGTGGGAACTGCCTAGTTTCTGACAGCTTTGAGATACTGTTGATTTTCTTGGGGTGGCCTTAGATTGTGGCATTATGTTGCTGGAGAGCCTCTTTTTCTACCTATAGGAGTTACTGGGGTATCCCTGGTACTCATGGCTGAGAGACTGAGGTCAGGCACCTCCTGTACTAGCAGTGCTGGCATCTTAGGGGATTTCTGGCTCTCCCAATGCCATATTACTACAGAGTATTTGAAAAAAGCAGCATCGGTTGTGAAAGAATTTATAAGTCCCATGCATTAAGGAAACTCTTTCAAAGCCTGTTTCTTTAATGTGTGAATTCCTTGTAACTTTGTGCACATTTCCGGTCGCTAAAATTATGTATTCTTTTTTGTTTTTTTTCCTTTTTGAAAAATAAAATATCAATACTCACACTGCAAGATTTTAGTGTTGGTTGTATTATTAAGCAGCTGCCAGTAAACTTCACTCTTTCCCCCTTCAGCCCATAGGAGGAAAATGGAATTAACCCTTTCAGGCAATACATACACATGTGGCTTCCCCATCCCTGGCAGTGTTCAAAGCCAGGTTGAACAGGGATTGGAGCAACCTGGATTAGTGGAAGGGGGTTTGAATCAGATGATCTTTAAGGCCCCTTCTAATCCAAACCTTCGTGTGATTCTATGTTCCATTTGTATTTTATTCATTTCCCTTTTTGGCTTGGCTTTAGAGGCAGGTGGGAGGAGATGGGATGGCTGTGTTCAGTATGAAGGTGTTTTGCCAGGTGTCTCTTTCTGAAAGGCAGAAGAGCCAAGAGGTCAGTAGTTGTCCCTTGCTTTTTGTACTGTTTATTCTCCTACTACCCTCTCACTTAACACAGTTGTGAGTATGCAGTCCTAATCTTCATTCAGTGTACTGTCCAGCATCACCCAGCATGTTTCACTTGTCACTTTTATTAGCTGTGCCACGCAAGGAAAGATATTACAGACCTGAACGAGGGCTCACAGAATTACACAAACAGCTTTCTTCTAGCCTGTGTCCTCGTAAACAGTTATTGCTGCTCTTTGGCTGATTTGTGTATTGCTGTATTTTTCCTGTATTAATTGTACTCCCTTAAACTAACTCGTAACTTCCCATATGGTGCCACACTGAACAATCTGGTGATGTCTGGATGAATGTAGTTTCCTGCAATTCACAACTAGAAATCAGATGGCTTTTTCTGAGAAAATTATGAAGTTTGATACACTCTACCTGCAGCCAGCATGCTGCTTTACTACATCTTTATCTTGAAAGTTTATCCCTCAAAATTTGTGTGTGTAAGTCAAGTCTTGCATAGTACTGTGTTCAACTAACATAGCTGCAGGTCAACTAACAATTCCCATTTCCCTTCAGGACTGTTAGTCCTTTTTCTAATCTTCTACCATGTTACATCTTTAATGACTTGATCAGATATTGAAATTCTTACTACAGACCTTAAGACTTTTTATTTGAGGCGTTTTTTTATTTTGTTTGGTTTTATCTGTGTGTGTGGGTTGGTGTTTTTTCCTTTGGCACATTACCTACCACATTCCTTCCGTTTCCACCTGGCATGTAGTAATTGCCTTTCTCTATACTTTTGCCTTATTTATGCCTCAATGGTATATGCTATTACCTGTATTAAAACTGCAATGAAATACCATGCCAGTTTCAGCTTATATTTTTGTGTCTTAACCATATCCCCCCTGTGCAAAGCTTTGGCTTTTCTGTGATCTGTTGGAGAAGTGCCAAGCACTGCTGAGTAAATCCATTGCCATTTGGAAAGGACACAGCCTGCTTCATCAAATAGGAAACTGGAGAAGTTAGCCTGACCTCCCAGAAGGGTCTGTCCCATCTGGGGCATGATTTGGGCAGCTCTTTGCTAACTGTGTAAGGAAGGTGATGTAGAGAATAGTTTGATATACACATTTCAAGAGATCTAAAAGTGTTATTAAAGTGTGGGGAGGAAAAGATGGAGTTAACTGCAGATGGCATTTTCCCTGGCAGCAGGCACCTTTACATTGCTGCAAGTTGGGGTTCTGTTTGTTTTCAACTTAGCTGCCTTGAGAGAGCTCCTGGGCATTATTCACCTGGCAGGCCCATGCAAACTCAAAGTTATTTTTCCATCATACCTGAATTTCAAAGGCAATGAATCATCTTGTAGTTAATGCCTTGCTTTCAAGTCACTGGAGAGGTAAGACACATCTGGCCAAATATAATCATACGGGTGTTAGGTCAGATTAACTCCAGCTGTCAAGCTATTGAAATATATTTACTTTGTAGGAAGAAATAAATCTACAATTTAAACTATTCACGCTTGGCAGGGAGAGCAATTTGTCACTGGAACAAAATGCTGAAAGTTGTTGCTCATTCTCTGTTGTGTGAAGTTTTTGGATTAAGACTGGCTGTCTTGCAACAAGGTCTCCCAGTTAAACCGCAAAGCCCAATCTTGAGAGCAAGTCCCGCTGGAGGAAATTCCCAGACCTCTGTGTTACAGGAGGTCAAACTGACAGGAATTGTCCCTTCTGAGTTTAAAACCTATGAAATTTATAAGGACAGTTGGCCAAATATTCAGTTCCTCTTGGTTCCCAGCTGGCCTAAGTTCTTTGCTGCAAACGCTGTAATGCTGTGTCGTGTCAGTAATGCCTGGCAAAACCTACTTTTAGTTCCCCATTCTCCTGTTGAGATGCATGCCTCAGCAGGCTCTTCCAGGTCTGTTTCCTTTGTCTATCCGTGAAATGGCAGCAGCAGTGCCTGTCTCTTCCAGACCCTGCTCTGTTTCACCTTGTGGGAGCAAGGGCTGATGGTGCTGGGCACTGAGCTGTGGATGAGAGGGTAACACAGGCTCCCTTTGTGCAGGAGTTCTATCTCAAAGGGATTTTCAGCTCATTATGAGAAACCCTGAAGCTGTTGCAAGGGACTTAACCAAGAACAGGCCAAAGAAATGAAGGATGGGTTTTTGCCTGCCTTCCTAAGAAGAAGATGAGGGATGGGGTCTGTAGAGGAGCAACACTGTCAAAGACTGGGCCATGAAGGCCGTTGTATTCTTTGCTGCCTCCTGTAAGGCTTTGGTAGTTCTGCATGCTCAGGTCATGTTGTAATCCCAGCTCTCCTGTGCAGGCAGGGATTTTGTCCTTACCCAGTGTCTTGAGGCAGAAAGAAGTCCTAGCCCACCAGCCAATTCCATCATGCCTGCAGTCCTGATGTGCCCAGGGCCTCTGAGTTTGTGGGCATTTGACTTTTGAGAAGCCTCTGTAGCCTTGTTCCAGCTTCGGACACATGCCTTATTAAACCACTTTGTTAATTATTTACTCTGTAAAGAATAACCAAAACCCATCCTGGCACCACAAGCTCCTTGTTCAGCAAGAGGTTCCTTCTCATTGTTCCCCATTCAAGAGAACAATGTCCCTCAAGAGATTTCTTTGGTGCAGAACCTGCACATGAGTAACTCCAGGCAAATGTGTCTGCAACCCAGCTGCTGTTATGAGGTTTGTCACTGGTGCAAAATATTGATCTGAATGGAGAAGTGAGCACAACCACCTCACTCCTGTGGGCTGTAAATGATTATACAGCCAAATGAGCTTATCAGATTAAAAGTATTTTTGTATCTAGCCATATAGTAGTAACAAAAAAGCCACACTGAAAAAAGGGAAGTTCAATACCATAAAGGTGTGAAAGCCACAGAGAGAAAGACTCAGCCATTTTAAGGGGCAACATTTTTATTTGTGAAGCGGCTGAAATATTCTGCCATCAAAGTTTTGTGGTGTGGTTTGTATTTATCATTATCCGAGTGCAGAGGTGGGTTCAAACTGCAGTCAATAAAGTTTTCAAGATATTCTTTTATTTGCAGAACTGGAGTGACTATTTAAGGTTTCACCCCAACCCTCAAATGACAGTCTGAAGAAAGAATGAAAATTAGAGTATCGTTGCTGAACTGGGTGTTCAGTTTAAGGCCAAAAGGTTGGTTTTGATCTGTTGCTCCTGAAGTTTCTAAAGAATTAAAAAGGATCAGCTCCCAGTCTCCATTAACCATCTTGATATCAAATCGTCTTACTTGCTGAAAGCAGCACACCTCCACTAACATCAAAGCCCTCCCTGTGCAAGTGAAACAGCATAGGATAGCTCAAACAGCACGGATAGCTCCAAGTCTGCATTCACATTTGGATAGATCTGTGCAGATATGCTACTGAAAGACGTGAGCCAAGAGCTACTGTTCTGCTGAATGAAACCCTTGATCCCCTATTTACCATAGCTTCAGGCAGCCCTGCAATACCTGTGTTCCTGGAGTATGGGGGTTTATTTTGTTTGTTTGTTTGTTTGGGTTCTTTTTTACAAGTGGTAGGTGTTCAGAGGGGTCTGGTATTTCGTAGGTAAAACCAGCTTCACAGAGCAGGTATTGAATGAGGTATCCAGACACCCAAAGATATTTACGACGTGGAATTATGCAAATTATGAAATCCAACATAAACAGCACTTACTAAAAACTGTTCCACCAACACGAATGAGAAGACAGAGCCAAATTTGGATCATTTCCCTTACCAGGAAGGGTGCCCAGTGGTAAGTTGGCAATACCTGTGGGGAAGTGGAGAACATCACCAGATTTCTGCATCTGTGGACGCCATGGGAGTGTGACTGTGTCCATTTGGATGTGCTTGCACATCCCACAGCGCGGGTGCCTGCACTCACACAGGGTACCCTGGTAAACCTGGATGCAAGTGATGGGGGAGTCTAAGTTCTTGTGGGGTTTCCTCTAATTCCCCCATCATTCATTGATCACACTGGGAATTTCAGTTGCCTTCTTAAAAGAGTCCTTCTTGCAGGGGACCCTGCCTTGGAGACCACCCCTCAACATCCCCATTCCTACATGGGAGGAAGTGTCTGCCCTTCATCTGCTTAGTTTCTCCCCTCTCATGCTCAGTTTTACCCCTTGGTGCCTGAGCTGCCTGTGCTTGCTGGCTGCAGCTCCATCTTGCTAACCTCCTCATCGCTGTCTGTGGGTTTGGAGGATGTGGCCAGAACATAAAGTCTGATCCCCATCTCCTGCAGCCTGGTGTATCACAGTGGGCCACCGCTCCCAGGTCCTGCTGCTGAGGTGGAAAAACCTAGGAGGTAGGACTAACATGGTGCGATCTCTCCTTTGATTGTACTTCCTCCATCACTGGTGACTGCATGACAGGGACTTTCTTAGCTAAAGGTTGCGTCAAGAACATGGAAATTAGTAACCGCCCTTGAATACCTTTGTCCTGGGGTCTTTTTTTGATCCATTCTTACCTTTTACTTTGGAGACACTCTGTGGCAATAAGCATGAGCATTTTATTAGGGCCCGCTACCTTTTGGTGAGAGGGGGCAGCCCTCTCTCTGCCTTGCCAGTGCTCTTCTCCATGCTCACTGTGGGGACCCTTCTCAAGGTGGGACATTGCTTAATGCCCTGGGAGGAGGACAACAGGGAGAACAAGTTCTCAGGCTATATATTAAATATTAAATTAAGTATTTTATTTAAAGCACCAAGACACAGCTTAACTGTACTTGTCCATGAGTCTAGCCCACGTCATGTATGGCTAAATGATGCCAGGCTTTGTAGCTGGTGGCACACGAGGGAACAGGCATCCTTTGAATGCAGCTAACCATAATGACCCAAGGGTAGAGGAGGATAGTTCTTGCCTGGATTCTGGGATGGGACCTTCCTCCTGCCTCCAGGACAGATAAGGGCTCATTACCTGCTGCCCCTGCTTGTCCATGGGTGCCCACATGCAGTTATGTGGGTATTGTGGGGTGATTTGGTGCCCTTCATGTATTACTCTGGTGCATCTGAAAAGCTGTAATCCAGAATATATAAAAACAAACTATAAGTCATGAGATAAAAAAACGGCCAGTGTGCTCCTACCTACCATCACCAAGAAGGAAAATGTGTCTTTGAGTCCTGTGATCCTCATCATATGCAGTATGGTTGTAATGGAGATGAATGGGGTGGGGTAGCGAGATAGATAGGGGACTGGTGAGGTGTTTTAGTCCTAAAATCCCTTCTGCTCCAGAAGTACTGAATGTAGAGTAGGTATATATCTGTGGACAGGTTTACCCAAGGTATATGTTTGTGGACAGATTTACCCTTTTTTAATGCGGGACGTTCAGCATTTACCTACTTTTCAGTGCCTGGAACACCACTAACTATTTAAATGCATCACTCTCCCTGGTGGAAAGGCAAGATAACTGAGTCTCCTCTATCTCTGAGCAACAGGGACACGAATTGACGTGTTACCAAACATCTCATGCTGTCTCCCAGTGCTAAGCAGACGTCAGGACAGTGCTGAGCACAGCCCTGTGCCTACCCAGATGGACAACCAAGCTTCAAAAACACACTGAAGTGATGAGTGCTCCTGATACTGGGATGATGTTTGTCCCTCCAGACACAAGATGAAGGCAATGGTGTCTTAAGCCTCCAGGCTTGAATGCTGAAACACCTAGAAGACCTCTGCCTTCACGGACTGGAGTGTGGAGGGATGAATGTGCAAAAGTATTTGAAAATCTATCACAGGGGCAAAAGGTGGTCATATCTGAGCCCAGCAGTCCATGAGACAAGGGTAATGCAAGAGGGACAAATAGCAGCTGAGGGAAGTCTGGGATCCCATGACTCTGATCAGAGTAGGAAGAGCTTCCACTGAGTCCATCTTTAAAGGAGAGCTAAATTACTTCATTGAATGTGCTGACTATGGGTTCAATTCAGATTCTTAAGTAGGGTCTGGAATCATGTGAGATGCCCTGTGGAGTCCTGCCTGGCTCTAGAAGGGCTGAGGTCTCCTGTGGGCCGTAGCTCCAGACCCCATGTAGATACCTCTGAGTGTCCTTTGTATGTGCAACTGGGCTTGGGCAGAGGCAAAAACTCGACAAATCTCTCTATTTCTACTTCCTTTGTAGTAGGCTGCCCATTTCCACAAAGGCTTAAGAATGGCACAGGGAACAGATGAAATGTCTGCCTACCCCAGTGCCCTGCCTCCAGCAACAGCCACTTACACCTCCCTACCCTCTTTAGGAATGTTGCAACAGAGGGCAATAAAAAACATGGATGAGGTGTCTTTTGAGCTCCCAAACACTCTTCTTGGTTTGGCTTGAGTTGTGACAGAGTTGGTTGAAACCAGCTCTCTTGAGGAGCTGGAGTAACACTGCATTTACATGCCAACTGAAAGGAGTTCGTTGGTTTATACTGGGAGGGGCAACCACATTCACTGTCCCAAGGAGAAACACTGATGTTGTCTCATAATTAACACTTTCACTTCTTTAATTTTCACACTGGGAGACAACTTCCCTGCCAGACAGGCTTGGCTTGTCCAAGGAGATCTTCAACTGTTCGAAGTCGTACTTCAGCATATAGCTACCCCTTTCTGGACAACCTTGCAGGGAAACATAGAACCATAGAACACCCCAGATGCTGGAGTTTCTGGCTCCCATCTCTGAGAAATGGCCCGAGGTGAACGTTCCCTGCCAGAGGCAGCAGCTAAGGCTCAGCCTGGGCTATCAGAGCTGAAAGAGATGCTGTTGGAGTCAAATAGGCTGGTTTCCTTGTCCTATCTGAACAGAGCACACTCAGGCGTCAGCCTTGCAAACATGTCATTTCACATATCAGGCTTTTATTGCGATTGTGCCCTGTCCCTGGCCAGGAGCCTCAACCCCAGAAGTAACTCAGATGGCTAATATCTGATCAACACTCACCTCTCAGGGATGAGTCACTGAGGCGACTTGTAATAGTTAATTTTGTGCCATTGCTGGCATCAGCTCAGTCCCTGGAACAATTACATTTTCACTTAAACCTCCTGGGCTCACTCACAACCTCTAAACTCCACCCAGCACAGAACAGCAAAGCTGCTGTTGCCCTTTAACTTTGCTTTCCCTTTCTCACTGCATTGCTTTAGGTAACCTCCAGCCAAATTGTTGCGTGTCTGAGTCCTTTCCTCTAATTTACCTTGTGCGCACTCAGGAAATGTTTACAGCTGTATTGGCCTTTCAGGAGGGAAGAAGCTGATCGTAGAGGAGAAACCATGCTGATAAGCCTCCCCTGAGCCAGCGCAACAGAAGCACCAGCATCTGGTCCATAGGATGCCCACAGTTCAATAAATTCCTACTCCTTGACTTGTTGCTCCTTGACTTGTTGCTCCAGCACATCGGGAGTATCTCTAGTTGGAAGAAGCTGGCTTCCATACCAGTCTTGCTGAGATTCATAAGCTAAGTGGTCTTGTGAAAGGCTGTGTGATTCCTACTTGCTTTGTGTGCAAGACTCTTGTCTGCGTGATGTGGTCTCCCACTTCCCCTCCTTTTGAGGCTGGGCTTACTGGAAGAACAGAAAGAAGCAAGGAAGACCCTGGGCCTGAGGGTGAGAGGGCAGCAATCATTCTGCTTGATTTTAGCTCACTGGCTTTAAAGCTTTGAGTTAAATAAAATAGAGAAAAACCAGGGTTCTTGGGTCTCTCCTGAACTGCAGAACCAAGGCAAATATTTATGTTTTGTGTCTATAAACAAGGGGAGGATAGCACAAGATGGAAAGTCTCCGGGACCACCCTTGGTTTCAAGAGATGGGAACTGGTTTTGGGAGGGGTGGATCTCCCTGCTAATGCTACAGGCACAAGTGTCTCTCCTGCGGCGTGCATGCCAGGTGCCTGGAAGTGAGGAGTGGCGACACAGAGCTTTCCCACGCCTGAGACCCTTTGCTGGTCTGGGCACGAGCCTTTGTGTGCCTTTAAAATCAAACGAGCAACAACACCCTGCCCCTGGGCAGGCAGGGAGAAGGTGTACACTGAAGACAGTGCTGTGCTCCGATGGAGACAGCCTGTACACAGCATTTGCTCTTCAATCATCTTGGTTAAGTGGCTCAGTATTTTCGCTTCCCATGACCTCTTCTCCACTCAGCCCCTTTATGCACCTCTTCCGCGTTTCAGCGTCTCTGAGATTAATTTGTCTTCCAGGTTTTGTCCTGCTCCTCTCTTTCATTAATGCACTCTTCCTCTTCCTCCTCGTCAGAGTTTTCCCCTCTACTCTCCTCCCCCCCTCATCCTAGTAGACCCCATGAGCTGCATTTATACTTGTGGGTCATGGAGGTGGGAAGGGAGGGCCAGCCCCTACAAAACAGGTTGGGAATCCTGAGGCATGGGGGATGTGGGAACTCTTGCTCCTGGCTAATGTCCAGACACATTTCTCTGAGGAGCTCTCATGAAATATTCCCAGCATTTTATCAAAGAGGTGATGCTGTCATGGGTTTGTTTATTATTTCCCTTCAGGGCTTGGTCTCTTCACGGCTTCTTCCTTTCATTTTTGAGAAGGAAACGCTTCCAGCTCAGTCAGCCCCTGGGAGGAAAGCAAGCTACAAAGGGAACAGGGGTAATGAGAGACCTTTCCTGAGCCAAGGTAACTCAGTCTTATGGTCACCTATGCCCTAAACATGTGGGGAACCGAGCTCAGCCCTCAAGGACGCTGAGGAAAGAGCAATGGCAGCAGATCAGGGACAAAGGCTATGTCCCATAGACCTTCTGGGCTCTGTTCCTCCACATGTTTCTCTCTCTCTGAGGTCTCTGGCCCTGACCAGGCTTCTCCTCCTACCATGCCCAAACCTCTCTCCCTGCAGGGGTCCTCACGGTCTCCTTATTTCCCACCCAGTGGACCACTTGGCCGTTTCAGCTGAGCTTTGAGCAAATCTGTCTAAATCCTTCCCCTTTCTCTACTGTTGAAGCCTGGGTCAGTGAGGATTTCACCAGGCAGACAGCAGGAGGAACTTCTCCATGGTGGAGGCAGATGAAGGGACAGAGGCAGGTGAGCTCCTGACTGCTGGTGCCTTTGTCCCATGCACCCATGGCATGGTGTTGCCTGGGGCATCATGTGAGCCTGAGAACAGAGCTTCCTCACCCCATGCCTTCAGGATGGTTTTTCTCCACCCTTGGTGTGCAGTCACTTCGCACCCTCCCAGTGTTTTCAAAGGAGCTGCTGCACTTGTGCTATTGTCTTTATTTCCTAACACATTTCCCACATTCCCTCAAAACCCAGGCCATCTTCTAACTCATTTTTTCCTGCTGAAGATCTGTCTTCCCATTACCATGTCTGCAAGTACTGAATGCGTATAAGCGCAGCAGCAGGAGGCTCTCAGGGTCCTTTGAGAGGACTTGCAGGTTGGACAGCCTCTGTTATTTTCTCCTGCGTCATCTCTTTTCCTTTCCTTACTTTCTTTCCCTTGTATGCATTTGGGAACATCATGAAGCACAACACTGAGAAACTCCACTTCAAAGACAGGAGAAAGCCTGAACAAAGAAATGAATGAGAAGAGGGAACAGGGAGGAACTTCTTCCATGATGTATGCCCTTTCTAGTAGTTTTGGTCTCCTATTTTCCTCCTTCCTGGCAGTACAAATGCCCCATGTCAAAGGGAGCAGAGAGGTGTCTCTGGGAGAAGGTATTTGGGTTGCAGATGAGCTCTTGGCTATACCTTGTAGTATCAGCTGCAGACCAGGCAGATAGGCAGACATTTCTCAGCAATTTTTCCTATGAGGTTTTGTTTAGGTTCTTCAAAGGAAACCCAGGAAAATCTTCTAGCGTGATCTGTGTGTGAACAAGCTGGAGGCTTCAAAACAAGCTTCATGTCTACCTTCGGTCTGGAACTCACACGGTACTCCTCATCTCATGTTTTTAGCATATAAGGTCTCTGCAGGTAGGAAAACCTACGCACACAAGAAGGGTTCTCTCCTGCAGGGGATAATTTACTCTTGGAGACATAGAATGAGGAGATGATTATCCGCTTGTCTGGCTTCCCCTGGAGACCAGGCCTATGTGATCATGCAGTTTCAGTGTGCGAGGGGGTGAGTGTACGCAATTCTTGGCTCCGCTGCCACCTCTGAACCACTTGACCCATTACAGGCAAACATGGAGCAGTGGTGGATGCAGTAGGAGTGAAGCATTCCTGGACAGAGGACTGAGATGGCGTTATTGACCCCAGTGAGGGAGGTATTACTAAGCATTACATTTATTGGATGACAGAGAGTCCACATGCATGCAAGCCATGAGAAAACAGGTCACTGCCATGCACAGGAAAGCTCATTTTCAGTCAGGGACACTGGATCTCCTAAAGTGATGGAGAACTGGCAAGACCAAGTAATCACATCACACTTGTGTAAGCCTCCTAGGATGGTATTGCGAAGCAGCCACCTGTGTTACCAGGATCCTAGAGTTATGAAAGATACATGTATTTATTGAATACAAACTTGGTTTTCAAAGCTTCCTCTGTTTAAAACTGAATTGGCAAAAAGGTGACTGGGCTTTTCAAAGAGAAAAGCCTGTTTTGGCTAAGCATGATGGTCTTGCATAGAGCTCACACCTGGTTAGACATGTCTGGTTAGGCACAATCCTCTCCATATTCAGCAGCTGGGTGCTGAAGCTCAGTTCTTGCTTATTTTACCCTATGTGGAAATACACCTATTTAAAAAGAAAAAAGAAAAAGGAAAAGAGAAAAGAGAGGGGATAGTTATAGGGGTGGGGGAAAGGAAAGCAAAATTATGATGACAGCTTCTTAGCAGCTCTGCAAATTAAAACTGCTGGCTGACTTCTATTCATTTTAATAGTTAAGGACTTTATTTTACTTTTAGCCATGAAAGCAAGGGTCTGTGCTGACTAGCCTGCCCTCTGCTCTGCCCCAGATCAGGGGTCAAACCCCTCTATCCCCAGAGCCTTCTGGCTGTTTTGAGGCATTATTTTTCCCTTTGGGCAAACCAGGCCCTAACACCAAACCTTGAATCACTGCTCTAAGTCAGCTCATATAGTGTCTGTCATTCTGTGGCGTTACTCATTCCTGGGTAGGAGAAGGCAATTGTGTTGGTCTTTCTGGTTTTGAAGGAATATGTGCGCTGTTCCAGGGTATAGAATTGACTTATGGAAGATGCTGGTGTAAGATGAAGGCATAGCATTGCACCTGCCTGCCCACTACCCAGTGCTGTTTGATGATGTATCCTTGTCACTTGGTAACCATGGAGCAGACTTGTGTGTTTGTCAGTCATCTTCATTATTTTCTCTCTCGTGAGAGAACAAAAATGAGCAGTGAGGAGAAGGATCAAAGCTTCGAGGCCCTGGAGGCACTGTGGGTGAATCATATGGATCCTCTCCAGATGTTAGGCAAACATGATCATGTCATCAGGGTGCTGCAGAGATCATGCAGGGAAGGAGCCAGCTCTCTGGTGAGGCTGAAGTGAAACAAAGCCCCAGAATAGAGAAGGAAAGTGATTTTCTTGCTGCTGCTTCCTAATCTGAGCCCTGCTGCAATGCTCACCTGAGGCACTTGGAGCTGTGGTGTTGGTGGGGCACTCTTCTGGGCTTGTTGTCCAAAGCTTTTGAGTGCAGCTGGGGTAATGCAAACCTTTAATTTAGTATTTAGGCTAATGCACGGGTAGTTTTAGAGCACTGTAGTCATAGAATCATGGAATGGTTTGTGTTGGAAATGACCTTAAGATCATATAGTTCTGACCTCCCCCCTGCCATGGGCAGGGACTCCTCACCCTAGACCATGTCTCCAAGGTATAAAAGCCGTTAGTATAAACCATATCCATTTCTCAGCTAAATTTATAGCAGAAAAAGACTTTTCTTGAGGAAGTGGTATGTGCTTATTCCACGCTTCTTTTCCCATTACTGGATGCCTCAGCCCATGCTCTGCAGAGCTGCAGCTCCAGGGTGTTCAGTCTTTCTGCCCAAGGTACAAAACCTGTGGCCTCCTGCTCCAGGGGTTTGGGCAACACCCTCAGGTGTGTGTCCCCCTCCCGCCACAGCTCAAGGGGTAATTTGGCCAAAAGGCCTTCTTAGGTCTGTAACAAGGAGCATATGTGGGAAAACATAGTGATGCCTATGGTTAGTTACCGGCTGACAGCTGTGGCTGTGGTTCAGTAAGGATAGGGAGCTCTGGTTTTACTGCGTTATTTAAAGAATAATGCAGTCATCAGGCACAGTTGACACTGGTTTACAAAGGGAGAGTCCTGTTGAACTAATTTGATATCTTTCTACAATAAGTTCACCTGCATGGTAGATGAAGGGAAGGTGCTGGATGTAGTGTTTTTCTGGACTTTAGTAAGGCTTTTGATACTGTCCCTCAGTTCTGAACACGTTGACCAGCTGTTGGATTAGTGGGTTCATGGTGGGTGAAGAACTAGCTGAAGTGCAGACCTCAAAAGTGTTTTAATGTATAAGGTTACATCTGGCTGGAAACCAGTCACCTGTGGTGTTCCTCACGGTTCAGTTCCAGGACTGTTGATACACTTATCAATGATCTGGGTGTAGGAGTTCAATATTCCATGAGCAAGTTAGCTGATGATACCAAACTGGGAGGTGCTATTGACTCTCTTGAGGGAAAATAGCCCTTGTAGAGGGATCTTGATAGGTTGAACATTTGACTATGATTAATGCGATGAAATTTAACAAATCCAAATGCCAGGTTCTGCATCTAGGACAGAGTAATGATGGGCACAAGTATAAACTGGGACAGGAGTGTCTGGAGAGCAGCCCTGAAGAAGGGGACCTGCGGGTGCTGTCTGACAGCAGGCTCAATGTGAGTCAGTAGTGCGCCCTGGCAACTAAATGGCAAATGCCATCCTGGGGTGCCTCAGACACAGTGTGACAGCTGGTCAGGAAAGGTGATTATCCCTCTGTATTCAGCAATTGTGTGTCCTTACCTTGAACACTGTGCAGTTCTGGGCCTCACAATGTAAGAAGGATGGATAGATCCTTGATGGATGGATCCTGCATCCAGAGGAGGGCAACAAAGCTGGTAAAAGGGCTGAAAGACGTGTGCAAGGATGAATGGTTGAGGACTCTGGGTTTGGAGTTTGGAGAAAAGAAGGCTGAAGAGCGACCTCATTGCTCTCCTTAGCTTCCTGAGGAGGGGAAGTGGTGAAGAGGGTGCTGAGCGCTTCTCCCTGGTGTCCAGTGACAGGACATGTGGGAATGGTTCAAAGTTGCACCAAGGAAGGTTTAGACTGGACGCCAGGAAGCATTTCTTTGCAGAGAAGTTGTTCACTAAACAGGCTTCCTGGAGAGTCAGTCTCTGCACCAAGCATGTCAGAGTTTAGGTGGCATTTAGACATGCCTCTTAATGACATGGTTTAACTTGGTCAGCCCTGAATTCATCAGGTACTTGGACTAGATGAACATTGTAGGTCACTTCCAACTGAATAGTCTATTTTATATTTCTGGTGTAAGGTAGCATCTACTACTTTGTGCTCCCCCCTCCTTCCCTTCACTCTCTGTTTTTTCACCTCCTCAGCTGATCATTTTTCTTATTCTTTGTCTTTGGGGCCGCACAGGTCTCCCATTGGAGCAGGTCAACACATTTCTCGAGCAACTTTGATCTATCAGCTGCTACAGTTCTGTGTCTTGCAGAAAATGAATGTGCCTTATAGAGCCTTGACTAGAGACAGCTATGAGATCACCTACATTGTCTCTTCCAGCCTTTTCTGTGTCTGAAGCAGTGCTTCACATGCCCATTTCACAGCGATTATAGCCAATGTCAGACAAGAATCAAGACCTAGGTGAAAACCAGTGGGGTAGAAGAAGGGAGTAAGACCCTAAGGATTAGCCTGACTAATGGTGGTTCGAACACAGAGCGGTGGCAGAAGGTGAGGGGCAGGGGGTGTGAGCCTTTCAGTGGTTGTCTTTGAAGAAATTCCCTCAGGAATTAGGAGCATAGGATAAAAGATAAATTGACGTGTTCGAAAACCAGCAGGCAGTGACACAGCTACCTGAATTACCCAGGGCTGGGAGCCTTGTGGTGATCACTGGTGGCTTCCCACATGGGATTTGACCAGATGGAGGAAGTGATTGCACATGCTGGTGACTGCAATAGCTCCCCATTGCCACAGTGTCTGATAGATCCTTCCACCTCTGTGTTTAGTGCTTGGAATGATAGTTGTCAAGGTCCTTGAAAGTGCAGCCAGAATGTGAGAAGGTTTTGCTGAACTTCTATGGCACCATTCTTTCACCATTGGCTTTTGCTCTTCCAGCCCTTCACACCCTTGCTGCTATGGAATCTAGCTTGGAAAACTCAGGGCAACCTGACCTAGTTGAAAATGTCCCTGCTCGTTGCAGGGGGGTTGGACTAGACAACCTTTGATGTCCCTGCCAACCCAAACTATTCTATGGTTCAGTGATTTCTTCAGCAGTTATTAACACCGTATAGTGCATCTCTGTTGACACTGGCTTGTGCTTTTAGTCTGATAGCGAATGTGGGATGTGATAAGGATCCTGATTTCCTGATTTTTCTTTCCCCTCTTTACTCAGCGGACTATGGGCACGTGAACAGTAGCAACAAAGGTATTACAGCTTAAAAAGTTGTGTGGAGTTGCAGCAACTGTGTGGCCCTAGTCTGTCCCATCTGTCAAGGCATCATTTGTCACCATCTCCTTGGTGATGAACTCTATTGAACTCACAATACCTACAAATGATCCACTATTCCAGGTTAGGCAATGCTCTAATTCAAAAGGAGGAAAAAAGAGGAGCAATTGGTTTAATCTGGGGAATGGTGTGAGACCGGAAACCCACATTTTGTATCTTGATGCTGTTCAGATGGAGCCAGAGCTACTGCAGCTACTATAAGACTCACAGTACAGCCTTCCTGAGGGGCCTCAGAGGCTCTCACCACTGTACTGCAGCACTGCACTGAGCTTTCCTAGCTAACACATCATCTTCAGATCCTCTGCATTATCTACCCCCTGTCATGTAGTCCATGCAGGTGGGTGAAGTACAGCCTATCACCATTTAGTTTCCTGGGGTATTGTAGTACCAAGGGCAGGAGGGAGTGTTATCACACCCATTGGCATGGTCTCGGAACTGCAATTACTTCAGCAAGAACTGAGATGACAACCAAACTAAAGAAAAGTAAACAGAGAATTTGTCTATGAAAGCAAAACAAACAGAAGAGTTTAATATGCTGGAAGAACAGATGAGTAAGACAAAACCACACTTTGTACTAGTAGTCCTAAGGCTGGCCTGCATAAGCAGTCTTGCTGTATATCATACAGCTAGCCCAAGACCCTTTCCTCTACCTGTCCTGTTGTGCTTTTCTTATGCAAACTCTGCAGCCTTGAATTGTCCTTCATGGGAGCAAATGCATGTTTCAATATTTATCTTCCTTTTGTAATCAAACTTAATGTGAAGTTCTGTTCAGATTCAAACCTCACTTCCCACAAACGACCTCTGTCATTACTGGCTTGATTAGGAGGCAGTCTTTTCCCTGCAAAATTACTTACTCTGTATTGTTATTGTGCAGTGAGGTGGGACTCTTGTTCTCCTACATGTACTCACACACATGGCACATTTTGAGCTCTGGACTGAGACTGACAAATAGTAGGTCAAGGACGATTTAGGTGAAGGAGGCTGATCTTTAACCTAAGTTTTAAGGGCTGCTGTCCTCCTTTCATATTCTACATGGACATGGGACTGCTTCAGTTAGGAAGATGCTGAGCTGTGTTAGTCCCAGCTTCTCTGAGATAGATGCTACCTTAGATTACCAATGGTCCCATACACATTTTGTTGGCAATGGTGGCAACTTGGAGACCACTCACCTCTGTTCCCGGGCTCGCATGGGAACTCTTAGAATGGATCTGCCTGAAATAAGCAATCATTTTCTGGCTCCTGTTTCAACTAAAGCAGTTCATCGACTCCCTGTTTGGCCACACAGGAAGCTGGCAAAGCTGATGGGAGGGCTGTACCACAGGATCTTTGGTCTGAAGAGGTATCTAGAGACCTGCTCTGCTCTGACTAGCTGGGCTATCCCAAATGCTTCATCAGGCTGGATGTGGCTTTATACACCTGGGTCCTGAAAGCTCTAAGGAAGGAGACAACCTGTGACCAGACCTAGGGCAGGTCCTCTCAGCTACAAAGCTTATGTCCAGCCTGAACCTCACAAACTCCAGTTTATTGCCCTTTTTTATATCACCTGCCCTTTGACGAGAAGAGATGGGCTGCACTATCCCTGTAGTTACCCTTCAACTAGTTGTTGTCTGCTATTACATCTCCTCTTCACCAGACCAAACTTTCCCAGCTCCTTCCATCTCTGTTGCTGGGACACATGCTTTGCCTCCTGATCTTGGTAGACCTCTCCACTCCTCCAGTTTCATTGAAAGCCACCTTGAACAGGGACCCCAACAGTGAAGGCAGTAACTCCCTCAGTCTGCTTGCCACAACTGTCCTAATGTAGCCCAGCATGTGGTTTGCCCAGTTTGCAGTGGGAGGGCTTCTTTGGCTCGTAATCAGTCTGGCATTAACAATATGGTACAATATCATAGCAGTGCAGGAATATTCTTCACCAGTACCTGCCCTGATGGTGGAACCTTCCCCACAGACTCCACAGTGTGGTGTCCTGGGTGCTCAGTTTCCACACACAACATGGCTCATGACAGAGGGTTGCTTTCCAGCCTCCTGTGAATAAAAAGTCATAGCAGAAGACCTGCACTCAAAGGGATCTCAAAGAAAATCCCAGTTGTTGATGAAGAGGGTGTGATTTAACTCTTCCCTCTGATTTGTTCTGGCGCAGCGTCCCAAAAGCATACTAAGGAGCAGTGTGGGAATGATGCCTGTGTTGCTTGTGGTCTGTAAGGATCTCATCAGGTATTGCTGAGGATGTTAGCTCTGATACCCTGGGAAAGTTCCAGCTCAGATAATTGCCTCCTGCCTAATTCAATTCACATCTAATAGAGTGGCAACACTCAAGTGAATGCCCCCAGGGTAGATGAGCAGTGGGAATCAAGAGTACACAGAAAGAAGATTAAGAAGCAGAGATGGAAATCCATTGAGAATCAATGCTTGAGGAAAAGCCCTCCTCCCCTGCCCCAGGAAGTCCTGAGCCAGTTTCCTGCTTCAAGCTGCGCCAGCCTGAATGTGTGGAAAGAAACCTTGGGTTGTGTTTCTTCTAGAAGGGTGGTGTCATGAAGGATTACATTGTGGATGGTGCCGTCAACTATGCCACAATCTGTTCTGCAAAACCCTTCACAAACCTCATGAATGAGATCCCCGTGTTCTCTCCAGATCTTGTTGGCAGGTGTTCTATGGACCATTGACTTTTGTTTCCATGTGCTTGCTGTCCCTTCTAGGGAAAAATGGAGTGCAGCAATAATGTGAGCATACAGATATTTTGTTATGGGGTTATTGGTGCAGACTGAGTACAGAGCTGACAACATTAACATCCTCTGTCCATTTTAAAGTATCCAAACATGTTATCTGCAAAGGAAAATGGAAATACTGCTTGAATAGCTGGAGACAGGCATGTCAGAGAGACAAAAAGATCTCTCCTGTCTTAGATATGGCTAAGCTGACACTTCCTCCTGTATTGCATATTCCTGTAGAGTCCTTCCTCCTCACACATGAAGCGAACTGAAATGGGTTGGTTTTCCTGAAGATTTCCCTTGCACTGCAGAAGGAAAAGTCCCTGCCCTGGCAGGGCCTTGTGCTCTCTGCTCTGCATTCTTTGAGATTACATCTACTATTCTTATTATTTTTCTTAACACATTTGCAGCCTTCCTGGGCTCCAAGCTCCTCTGTGCCAGGAGCTGCACGTGCATTTAATGAAAGATTTGTCAGAGGTCCTACAGCCCCACATAGGACAAGGCAAGACAAGACGATAATGGTAGCTGCTCCATGCTGGGTTCCCATGTTTGCTTTCAGCCACTTTGGGTGCTGCATGGGGACACAGATAAGTGCAGCTTACCTCCCCTAACCGCTGGTGTGAAGAACTGTGCCACTACAACTCCTCTCCTGAATAAAAAGCTGGAGATCTCCTCAGCTTTCTTGCAGTGCTGTCATGCTCCTGTTTTGTCCTCTGGGAGCCACCTGTTGGGCATTCCTTTCCCCTATTGACAGAACCCCCTCTCCTTTCCATAACCATGTCTAAGCTGTGCCTTGGAACTATGCCCAACCTTACATCTTACAGTCAAGTACTCCATGTCTGAGCATCATCCCACTGCAAAACAGCCCTTCAGATCAGCTCCCAAGCACAGCTACTTCCTTTCCACTCATGCAGCCCTGGGGTTCCCTCTCCCAGGTCTCTGTTACCATCAAGAGAATAGCTGTTTGTGAATATCAGGTAGTGACCCTGAGCCAGAAAACCTCTGCAGGAAAGTTACCACAGAGCCTTCAACTCAACTCTGGGCCCAAGAATGGACCTGCCGCAATCTGTGCAAGTACAGGAGAGGGAAACTAAGAATAGGACCCAACTAGATTTTTCCATTCAATCCAAATTTAATCAATTACTCATCCAACTGTGCTTTCCTTGTTATACACCTAAGGGATATTCTCACTTAAGACATTTCTGAGCCAGAGTCTTATTTGGAGGGTGTGTTATAATTCAGCTAGCAAGCTAGGGCAGCTCTTGCTGGCAAGCTGGAGGTACTGAAAGGATCTTGGCTTCAGTAGATGAAGATAATTGGGGGGATTGAATGAAGGAGAAAGAAGAGAGGGGAGAGAACTGATTTCATCCAGTTATGCATACAGAATGTTAAGTAATCACATAACTGGTAGTAATGATTCATGTTGGTGATGCCTTGTTAAAGTTCTGGGCTAGCTGAGTCTTGCACCCATGCTCTAGGCTGAAATGGGGACAAAAGCATCTCTAGCTTTGAGGGCTTGTTAAATATTGCATAAGGGACTCAGAGCCCTTCTCTAATGCAAGCAGGGGCTAACTCTGGAGGGGTCAGTGTGCTGAGCTGGTGCTCTCCAAACAGCAGGAACAGCCCGCTGGTGGTGGAAGGTACCTCTGAAATATGAGGAGAGACCTCATCTAGGCTGTGGAAAACAATGGGGCTTTGCCAGCAGGCTGCTCTTGGGAAACTGTACTCTTGTCAACTGTAACCTTGGCAGAGAACAAGTATGACCAATCCTCATGACTTCCTCCTAGTGACATTAATTAGACAGTCATTTTCTTTGGGACCAAAGGCAGTTTGGATCAGTAGGCAATGGCCTGTTGTCCACAATTTCTCTGTTTTAATTCTGGTTTTGATTTTATGTAGATTTTCTTCATTCTTCCTCTTGGAAACCAGTTCAAGCTCCTGATTCAAACCAGTTTCCAGCTCCTGGAAACAATGTTCTTTGGTATGACGCTATGGATTCATAGTGGAGAGCAAAAGAAGAAGAAACAGCCTTTTCCTTCTTGGTGTCAACGTCAGCACAGCCAGCCCAGAAGAAGGGGGGATCCTACGTTACAGGCATGTTGTGTTATTGGTGACAAGCTTAAGTATTGTGTACTTAGCTTTGAATCTATAGGAAGCCAAACCCTGGACAGCCTGGGGCATAGGAAGGTCTAGGAAATTGGAATCACCAGTTCATTCCTGGAATGGGGATGTCATAAGAGTTATATAGTGTATTTGAGTTTTCAAATACTGAGTGACTTCAGTGTAGCCCCATGTGATGAAGAATTAATTCCTTAGGTTCACTTGCAGGAGGGCCACTGAGTTGTTCTTTCCATGATGGAGACATGCCCACATCCCAGAGGATGAACCTGGACCCTGCAAGAGGTCCCAGCAAAAAAGCCAGGGACTGCAGAAACGATGGAGATGGGTTGTGCTTCCACAGTCCTCATTTCCATGTCTGTGTGCTGCTGGGTCATGTCACAACACAGATTTGAAACAAAACAGGTTTGAATCCTGAATAAACTTAAATTCAGTCAGCCAGGATGCATAATACAGACCTGAGGCAGCAGGTGTGCTTTCGTATGTGCCCCCCGACCCAGCACATGCTCTGCCAAAGACAGGGTTAGTATGTCCCTGCCAATGTCAGCCAAGCCAAATGTGCACTGCTGCCACCTTGTCCTCTCTGTCCCTGCCAGCTTGGACACATGGCCTGACCATATTGCCCTCTTTGTTGCTGGGTGAGTGATTGATAGATGGATCTGCTCCCTGAGCTGCCTTGCTAGGGGAGCACAAGAGCATTGGCATGGTGGTGCAAGGGAGAAGAAGGAGAAGGAAGGAGAAGGAAAAGGACAAAGACGTAGGGAGCAGATAATATGGAAGAAGGAAGTGGTGATCCTGGCTTAACTCCCACAATGTGGTACCATATGAGCTTAATGCAGTCAGATGACGTCTGATTTGAGCTAAAAACGGCATAGTACAAACCGTGCTGGTTCTGATCGAGAACAAAGCCTGTCAAGTTAGACGTAAGCACTGGAATTAGCTTCTGTTTTCTGGTACTAAGAGCCCTCTTGAATCCTTGGATGCGTATGGAGAGGGCAATAGCTTTGTACTTACACACCTCCATCCTCAAGGACAACTCAGCTCTGACAGGCCAGTATGGCAGGAAGTATCTATTCCTTATTACGGACAAAAGGCAGGTCAAGAGCTGTGCTCCCACAGCTATTTTCTGCCTGGTTTATAAATAGCAGGCCTTGATGGAAGCAAACCCGTGTGAAACACAAAAGCTATTCCCTTAGCAACAGTGGTATAACAAGAGATGTGTTTGGAACAGAGCAGCTGGAACAACCCTAGCAAGATGCTGTGCATCTTGCCTCACCTGTGCATTGATTTCAGAGCAACAGAGGCTTGTTGCTGTCTCTAACCCTGTCACATGGGGTTGTCACTGCAATGGGATTGTCATGGGGGCTGAGAGATGTAAGTACAGGCAGCAGAGCCTTTCCAAGATCACTTTTGGCAGGGCACTTACGCTGTCTGTAAGACCATGAGCAAGTCACTTAGTTTTCTGTGTTCAGATCTCTTTGCTAAAACATTTAAGACCTGTTGTTGCCTCTTTCTATGCCTTCATACAGTGCTGGCATAGCTAGATCTTGTAGTTATATTTCCCTAGAGATTGTATAAGGCAAAACACTTCAGGTGTCTTGTGAATCTGTGGGTTTAATAACTTTGGATCACCTGATATGAGCAATGCTGTAGGGCCTCCAGGGATAATGCAATGCACACGCTCCTCAGATGGGATTCAGCTTGCAGGCTAAGGCTCATGCATTAGATGTCATTGGAAATGCCCTACGGGATCTGAAAAGTCCTCATGTCACTCTCAGACCTGACACAGGAACTACAGCAAGCCTGTATCAGCAGCTTAGCATAGCATCTAGAAAGGAGCACTCAGCAGATTTGAGCCCTGTCTTAACAGCTCTGCTCAGGTTCCCATCTCTGCTACTGTGCTGCCCCAAAATTAAGCACCTATCTTGATCTTCAGCCACAAAACTGACAGGGAAGTCCAGATCCCATTGCTGGGGTGTGCGGAGTCCATGCTTTATCCCGTTTGGTCTTGGGATGTCTGATAGGAAGAATGTGTAAGTCTTTTCAAAGCCCCAGCTTCATCTTTGCTTTCAAGCCTATTTGCATCCTCTTTTGCCTCTGCACATGGAGCTGCATGTGCAGATTTCTTACCACTGATGTCACGCTCTTTTCTAAGGATGCAGCTGTATTCAGACTGCTCCTTAAAGTGCAGATGCGTCCATAATTAACAGATCGTAAAGCAGTGGTGCTTCACGCCAGCCTTTTCTGAGCCTATTGCCCACTTGTTTTACACTGAGCTCCTCTGCCTGAGTCAGGCAGGAGAGTAGGAAGGAGGGAAGCAGCATTTCTGTGTTCTCGGTCTCATTGGAAACAACTCCTCTGAAGTTTCTCCCTGGCCGCATGGCCTGAGCTGTGCCTCACAGCACAAGCTCAGCTGCTGGACTATTGGATGTGCAGTGTTGGACACTCGATGGCCTGCCTTTGGTTGGCTGGTAGGCATGGATCCTGCTCCCGATCTGCCTGGCAAGAGGGTCATGATGATAATTTCTGACACCCTGTTCACGGCCACAGCTCCTGAAGTGCTATCATCTCATGAGGCCGTGTGCAACTGCCCCATTGAGGCCCATTTTTCCCTCCAGTGAACATTTGCTTTTGCTCCCTTTGCCCCATACATGCAATTTGTTTCCCTTAACTGCCTGTGACCACAGGCTGGAGGCAGAAGTTGAACCCCCTTCATGATTTTTTTCCTCATTTGCCTTTACTCTACGCACTTACAGGGTTGGCTACATGACCTTAGTGAATGGACCTGCATAGGGTCTGTCTTTCCACCGAGGGGGATCGGGGGCCTTCTTCAGAAACTATTAAAATACTGATATATTCTGCTTTTCAAAGCACTTGCTCAGAGCTCCCCACTGCTTGCTGCAGACTTCCTAGTACATGAGTTGTCATGGGCATCAGATAAAAGTCCCAGGGGAGAAATGTGTTTTTCATTCATGAAGAAGTGTTAAAACACTTCTTTGAAGTGAAACTGAATCTCTCTCTAGATCCAAAAGACACTGCTTTCTATTTTCATCAGTTTGGTTAATGAAGTGAAAGAGTGGAAAGATCAGTCTTTTCACTAGTTGCATTACTGGCTTGTTCTTAACCAGGCATAGCCCAAGAGACATCAGATACCTGCGCATTGTCAACAGGTATTCCTTAGGATCATGACTTTGAGAAGGCCCTGTCATAGAGAGGAGGAATATTGCCTCACCAAGGTCCTTCCTGGCACTACATCCCCTCTTGTAGCCCCCACATCTGCCCTAGTGCCTTTCCAGGAGGCAGCACCAGTGTGACCAAGGTCTTTGTTTTGTATCACCCTCACACTAAGGTTTTCAATGTAAACAGTGAATATAATTCTGGCTTTCCTCAAACTGAGATACCTGAAAGACTCATTAAGGAAACACAGAGATACAGATCCCAGTTGTATTCCTCAATCTTTCGCCCTATGTTCATGCAATAGTTCAAATATAAAGATGACAAAAACTTCCTTGAAAAAAGTTATGCTATGGAGGACTTTTTGGCCTAATAGGGAATGACCCTAGTCTTTTAATAATCTTACAATCCCTGTTTTATGTATCTGCCTTTCTTCTTTCACATTTGTTTTTATTTTCATTCTGCACCCACCTAATTATCATTTCCATACATTTCTTACCACTAGCACTGGAATTTCCCATGTCTTATCTGTATGATATTATTTTTTTAATTTACTCATTATACTTCATAATTAAGCTGTTAAGTAAATTCTTTTAATCTGTTTCCATAAAACCTAATGTTTCTGGGGCAGGCTCATTGAAACCTTGTGGTTTCCCAGATGATCCCTTGAGGTCTAAAAGACACACAAACCCTGCCTATTTATCAGTATATCACTCCTATCAGGTATATTTATAATATCCCAGGTTTGAAGATGTGAGGCAAACCTGTTAGAGACTGTGTTGGGGGGAATTTTGTTTGCATCTATGCCACTGATAGATATGTTAATAAACGTTTTATTGCCACATATTCTTGTTGTAAACCTGGTTTCATATAAACAAACACTTTGCAAAGGACCTCAAGATGTCTGTAGCTTAGTCTCCTGACTTCCTGAAACCAGTCACTTTTTGGTTATAGTAGCAGAGCCTATGTGTGAAAATACATTTATTATCATACATTACCCTAGAGAGAGCTCCGTGCCAGAATGGTTTTATCTCCACAACCAGGGTGTATTTTAGGGAGGGAAAACTCTGGTTCACATCCTTTTTGGGCTGAGTAGGTGTCATGGTTTAACCCCAGCTGGCAGCTAATACCACACAGCCGCTCTCTCACTCCAGCCCCCCAGCACTGGTGGGATGTGGAGGGGAATTGGACAAAGGTAAAACTCATGGGTTGAGGTAAGAACAGTTTAATAATAGAAATAAATTAAAACGTAATAGTCATAGTAATACTAATATTAATACTAGTGAAAAGGAGAGGAAGAGTGTGAGGTATAAGGAGAGGGACTGAGGGAGGGAGGTGGAGGAGTAAACCCCAAGAAACACAAGTGATGCACACACAGTGCTGTTGCTCAACACCCACAAACTGATGCCCAGCTTACCCTGAGCAGCAATTGATGGTTCCTGGCCAGCTCCCCCAGTTTATATACTAAGCATGATGTTCTATGAAATACCCTTTGTATAGTTCAGGTAAACTGACCTGGCTGTGCTCTCTCCTGGCTTCTTGTGCCCCTCCTCACTGTCAGACCATGAGAATGAAAAGTCCTTGATTTAGAATAAGCGCTACTTCACAACAACTGAAACACCACTGTGTTACCAGCATTACTCTCAGACTAAAGTCGAAAACACAGCACTATGCTAGCTTCTGTGAAAAAAACTAACCCTATCCCAGCTGAAACCAGGACAGTAGGCAGCAGTTTGTCTGTCCCTTGCAAGGCTGTTCATCTTTTTCTGCTCAAAACTTCTGCTGGCTCTTTCCAATCGGCCCAGCTGAGGACAAGCAATGTCAAAGCCATTTACCTCGTTGCATACACAACCCTGCATATTGACCAGCAACTCTGCCACTAGTTTCTGACCCCCAGTCACCAGTACAACCAGGTGGGAGGATGCTGTGTGAGCATCTCCATGCCGCACGGGGCGGCTTCTATTGTTCTAGGTCCTGGAGGGTCAGCATGGCACCTCAACACCCAGCTGCTTCCAGGACCTGAGCTGGTGCCTCCACACAGAGTTGTGCTATGAGCTGCACCAGCTCATGCTGAGCTACCACAGATGTCTCCACACTGAGCTCTGTGGAGGTTTGCTTGGGCCTTTTTCCCTGACATGCATTGTTTGCTGTTTCTGGGTATTTGCTTGATGTTTGCTGTAATATTTGCACATCCCACACTATTACAACTTATCAAGCAGTTGTTCTGCCTCGGGGTTTAACCCTGCATTGGGCAATGGATGCATTTCCTTATCAATGTGTGAGAAAATACAATAAAGACCATGTCTTTTTCAGCTCTTAAAAACAAACAGGACGACACACAACAGCATTTGCTTTCTGAAAGCAACTGTTGACTGGAAAATCTGCCCAGATCAAGACTGGCTTTGTGCAAATGTGCTCTTAGTGCTGTCTGACACACTCATCTGGGAATAGCTTTGTTTTACGATGCTTATCACACAATGAATAATGTTGGATTGGAAAGTATTAGGAAAGATGAGCATCATTTGGAAAGCTGGGATCATGTCTTGGTGCCTCAGGGCATGGCTTTCCAGGCTCTTCCTTATGCAATGCGACAAGTTTCTCAATAAAGGGGTGGAAAGAGGAGGCTGAAGCTGGCACTGATAAGCACACAACACCTGGGCTCATTAGGAATGACGTGTGCTTTGCACACACAGGAAAATACAACAGAAATCAATGGTATCGATGGAGTGAGGTCACACATCTCAGAGATGGGATGCCAAAAATTGTTATGAGGGCTCAGTGAGTTACAGATCACTAACTTAAGAAAACCTGGTAAATAAGGTTGTCTGGAACTTCTGGTATAAACACAGCCACTGCATCCGTGTGATGGTGCAAAGAAATACCTGCATGCAAATGCTTCCCACCACGAGGACCGTTTGTAGCCACAGCTTAGCTTTTTGTCTTGGGCCTATTGGTAGAACATTTATTTTTGTTTCTTTTTCAGTTATTTGGCTGCATCTGCCCATTTCCAAGGCGGGTCTTACTCAGCCATGACTTACCATTTTCACGATAAGATCTTGTTTCCTGCCAGTGGGACTTGGTTAGCAATTGACTGGATGGGAAGAGAGGGTGGGAAAGTGATAAAGTCATGTTTTTAAGAATAAAAGCAATCAAGGGCAGAAATTAATCCCTTTACTCATTACACATTTCCTGTTTCCAAGTAGCATGCCATCTGTTTTAGGGAGGCTTCCCATGCCAGAGGTACCCAGATGGGACGAGTGCATAGCCGGAGGAAAGGAGCAGGTGAGTAAAGGACTGAATGAATCCTTGTTCTCCAATATCACCCAGATCAGCCCAGCACCTGCAATCCATGGGTGCCTCATCTCCAGGTTGGCTTGGGCTGGCTCCATTTTTGCCCACAAAAAAAAAAGGCTTTTAAATGTAGTTTATAAATTTCAGTTCTCTTCATTGTTTCTTTCACGAATTCCAGCATGCTGCAAAAGGAATCACTTGTGCTTCCCAGGACTTGGGGCCTTCATCACCAACCCCAAGCTTCAGCTGTATGGAAGGGGAGGGTCTTTTTTTTTATAGAAAGCAGCAAGCAAGGAAGCCATTTAGAAGATGCAGAGACTTTCAGGAACATTGAGTCAAGTTGCAGAGATGGGGTCAGGCCAGTTTTCCAAGGCACAAGAGCAGACACAAATTGCCTGAGTGACCACTTAGAGGTGACGCCTGAAATGCTGAATTTCTATTCCATTTTGAGGTTCCTAACTACTGCCAGTAAGTAAAAAGTGTAGGCATTAACATTATATTAAAAGACTTCCCCTCCTCTTATACATTCATTGTCTATTGACACCAGCCCATGGCAGCATTAGCTTTATCTTAATGGACCAGTAAAAGTGGTAAACTGGTCTGCCCCAGCTACCAGCCTGGAACTATCCTAACAAACAAACTCTGCTGTTGGCAAATGCTAACTGTGTCACATATTGAAGCAACTCACAGAAGAGGAGGTTGGAATATGAATGTCTAATAAGGACTATATGTAATAAGGACTTACTTTTCACATCATCCACTGGTGGGTTAGATAGTTGCTATTGTCTTGATTGCTTGAAGATGACATTGCTGATCACTCATGCCAGAACAGAAACCTCATTGAACATGCTAATGTGCATGCAAATTTATCTTCATTCCACAGTGCCTGAAAAGCAGCTGGATTCCATGGCAATTATTTCAATTGAAAAGGTAATTACTTGCTAAGGTACAAAAAATTCATCAGAATTAATGTCATTGTTGCCATAAATGATGTAGGATCAAAGGTAAAATGAAGTGTCCCTTGCACTCCTTTAAGCATCTTGATCTCTTGAAAAACAAAGTTATATGATTTGATAATATTCAGTAATTTGTGTGTATTTTCACAAGCATGTTGTTGCACATGTGCAAACGAATGTTAAATACCATCTTTTTTAGCCTCAGAAGAGAGCATTTAAGCATCAGTTTTACATTATTACTTTCATATTATTTCCATCCTTCAACTTCACCTTGGTTCACAAACCCTCTGCCAACAGGAGCTCTTCCCTCAGGGGATTGACCTGGCTGGAAACCAACCCCTTAGGGGTGTTTTCTGGGTGGGGACAGGAGCAAGGACAGAGCAGGCCCCTTGAAGCCAATGGTGGCACCAGGATGTTGAAGACCCCCTTTACCCCATTCTTGATGCAGCTCCACATAGGTCTCTGCATGAGCTCCATTTTCGAGTGTGATTTCCCCTTGCCACGTTGCTCGTGCTCCATTAGTAACAGCAGCATCACTTTCAAAGTGTGTACATGTCTGTGTATGGAGGAATCCTTATGGGGAAATTAACACCTGCCGATTAGCACCTTGCTGCAGCCACACTGCTCTTCCATGCACACACTGACTTCCTCACTTACAGACCCTTGCGACTATGAGCACTCATGTAGGCATCATTTGATCCTCTGAACCACTGGGGGGAACACAGCAGAGGGGCTGCCTTGTGGGCTGTTGGAAAGATCCTGATCAGGAGTGGAAATCAAATTTATATTGATCTTTCACTGCCTGCCTGGATTATTAATTTGTGCAATCATAGCTGAAACAAATGACTGCCAAAATCTTCTTCAGCCTGCAGCCAGCAAGCAAACAGTGGCACTCTTGCTGTTCTCACCTTCTGGGACAGGCACACTTATCCCTGTATATTTTAGGCTTGCTGTTTTATGTTTCTGTGCCTGGTTAACCAGACCGGCAGCTTTTGCCAGTCACTGTTCTAGAGAACAAGGAATTGGCTCAGAAAATGGGTGGGCTTGAGTCTTCTTCCACAGCTCTTTTTATGTATTGCGGTTGACTTCACTGTTGAAATGTCCCAACAAGTTGTCCTCCTGCGCTGCACGTAAAGGGGGGTAAGATCTTTGCTCTATTGCTCTCATAGAAGCTGTCTTTGGGGACACTGTTAAACTTGTTCTCTCCTGCTGATGGTGTTAGAGCTGTTGGGAGTGTACACTGTGGGTCCTGCAGCCACAGATAGCCCTGTATTAGTGTAGTGTTAGCCTAACGGGGCTTAAGAGTCAGGACTGTCCTCTAGCAGAAGAAGAAGAGGCAGATTATGGTTAAAAGTGGCTACTATGGGCATGATGGCTACTCCATCCTGGTGCTGGAGCTGTGTCCTGGTAATGTGGGGACAGTAGTGCTGGCTACCACCAGCCTGGGTTAGCCTCTGGCCCCAGCTGAGCATCCAAGCCATGCAAGGACCCTGTATACAGGGCTTCAACTTGACATAGTGACATGCATCTGAATATATCATCCATGACCTGGAGCATGCACATGACCATACTCTTCCTCAAGGTCTCTGCTTTGATTTGAGCATCACCTGCTCCCTGTCTCTATTCAGCTACAGACAGTGGCAGCAGGTGCAATGAGAGCTGCTCTGCTCCTCTGCAGCCAGCCCAACCCCATCAAGCTGCTGCTGGTGTGTGGCTGACCCTCACCCAAGAGATGTTCCTCTGGAGAGCTGGATTCAGGGTGCAATACCCATGCTCTGCTGGGGATAGCAGCCTGGAAAATAGAATCATAGAATCATAGAATAGTTAGGGTTGGAAAGGACCTTAAGATCATCAAGGTCCAACCCCCCTGCCATGGGCAGGGACACCTCACCCTAAACCATGTCACCCAAGGCCTCGTCCAACCTAGTCTTGAGCACCGCCAGGGATGGAGCTTTCACAGCTTCCCTGGGCAACCCATTAAAGTGCCTCACCACCCTTACAGTAAAGAACTTCTTCCATATATCCAGTCTAAACTTCCCCTGTTTCAGTTTTAACCCATTACTCCTTGTTCTATTGCTGCAGTTCCTAATGAAGAATCACTTCCCAGTATCCTTATAGGCCCCCTTCAGATACTGGAAGGCTGCTCTGAGGTCTCCACGCAGCTTCTCTTCTCCAGGCTGAACAGCCCCAACTTTCTCAAGCCTATCTTCATACAGGAGGTGCTCCAGTCCCTGATCATCCTCGTGGCCCTCCTCTGGACTTGTTCCAACAGTTCCATGTCGTTTTTATGTTGAGGACACCAGAACTGCACACAATACTCCAGGTGAGGTCTCATGAGAGCAGAGTACAGGGGTAGGAAATTCTCGAAATCAGCAAAAAAAACATCCCCAACAACAACAGACCAGTGGATGTAAGCAGAGCTCTAAACAGCAGAGCAAACATCTAAGAAAATCCTGTCTCTGTACTACTCTGCCCGCCTCAGCTACTGCAGTGTTGGGACTTCCTGAATCAGATGTGAATCCCAGTGAATCCCAAGTACATCTGAGCTGTTCCTCAAATGATTTCTGCAGATCAGGATAGCTGCAAACGAGGTTTTAGATTGCCAGTGTGAGCTGTGCCTCGGAGCTGACCAGTTGCATTGCCAGTGGCTCTGCCTGGGTTCTCGTTTTTGCCTGCTGTTGCAAAAAGTGCTTTGCTGGCTTCCTAGGGGCTGGGAGGAGAAGTTTGGTCATGGTGTTCCCAGCCGTCAGGGCCCCAGCTGCTGTGTGGGATGAGGGCTGCAGCCAGTTGCCTGGTCCAGGGCTGTGTCAGCTTCACCCTCAACCCGGGGACATCCCGTCCTCCTGGATCGTTCTCAAGTATTTCACCACAGGAGCAGGCTGCTCAGCCCAGCCCCCTCTGATCTGACCATCAGATCAGCCTTAGCTTAGATCGCACTGCTTCTTTCCTAAAACCATCATTGTCATTCTCCTTTTGAGCATCTCCTTCCATTTCAACCCCAGTTAGGTCGGTAAAAGGCTTTTCCCCAGTATAAAATCACAGAATGGTTTGGATTGGAAGGGACCTTAAAGCTCATCCAGTTCCAGCCCCCTGCCATGAGCAAGGACACCTTCCACTAGAGCAGGTTGCTCCAAGCCCCATCCAACCTGGCCTTGAACACTGCCAGGGATGGGGCAGACACAGCTTCTCTGGGCAACCTGTGCGAGCAACTCAGCACCCTCACAGGGAAGAGCTTCTGCCTAAAATCTCATCTTGATCTCTCCTGCATCAGTTCAAAGCCATTCCCCCTTGTGCTGTCACTACATGCCCATGGAAAAAGCCCCTCTACAGATTTCCTGTAGACCCTTCAGATTTCTTGTAGTCCTGCAAAGCTATGCTACCCCCATCCCTTTCTGTATTTTCTTTTATTTGTTGCACCTTTGCCACTTCCCTTCCTTTTTCCAGATCTTTCTGATCCGGGTCTGATGATGTATCTTTACGTTTGTATTCTTATAATGAGAGCAAATGGCCTCAAGGTGTGCAAGGGGAGGTTTAAACTGGACATTAGGAAATATTTCTTCACCAAAAGGGTTGTCAAGCATTGAAACAGGCTGCCTAGATTATCAGTGGAACCACCATCCCTGGAGGTATTTAAAAGACATGTATATGGTGCTTAGGGACATGGTTTAGTGGCGGACTTGTCAGTGTTTAGTTAATGATTGGACTTGATGATCTTGTCCAACATAAATGAATCTATGATTCTTTAAAATCATAGATTTCCACTATCATTTTCTGCCATGAACTTGCATGACAAATTCATGCATGACTTTCATCCAAGCTCTAGCCTAGATGGGCATCTTTCTTTTGCTGGACATCTTTCTCTTCAACATACCCCTTCTTCTCGCCTTCCAGTCAATGCAGTTTTCAGGACTGGATTTCTGACTTCTCACCTCACAGATTTTTCTGACCTCCCCAGCCTCTGCCTCACCTCCCTGTGCGTGTGACGGTCCTTGTCACCCTTCTCTGCTTCTGGGAACGTGGACATGCAGCAGAAGACAGGGGCTTCATGAGCACTGTGAAGTTACAGAATAAGAACCAATTTAGAAAGGATCTTGAGAGAGAACATCTAGTCCATCTCTGAGCCCTGGAGCAGGATCCTATCAGCTTAAATAATTTCCTAATGCCTATGTCTAGCCTGTTTTTCCAAGCCACCCAGGAAGGAGGATCCACACCTTCCCAGGCAATAAGCTTCACTACTGACACTTAGAAAATTCTCCCAATTCCCAGTGTAAGCCCTCTGTGGTAGTTTTTCTTATCCAGCTCTTGTTTCTACAGATACAAATATGACTGGGTGACACCTTTATTGTCTCTGCCTTCTCTCCTAAATCTTATTTTCCAGGTCTCTTATTGCTGCAGATTGTGGCTCCTCCTTGTTATGCTTGATTTCATCTCTAAAAATGCACATGAAAAGGCTGCAGCTTCACACCCTCCCTCCACGAGAGGTGGGAAACAGGTGAGTTGAATATAATTCACTGGGGCTAGTGCAGTCATGTTATTCAGGGAAGATCCCCCAGGCACTTCAGTAATCATCTTAAATGAAAAGGCATGAAAATAAAATCACCAAAGACAGCCACATCTCCCTGTCTGTGTCTGCAGACCCACATGTAGTTAAATGGCGCAATCACCCCCATCTGACTATCCCAGCCTGCCTGTTGATAGGGTTTTATTCAGTCTGAGGTTTAAGACAAAAAAGGAACAAATTTTAACCCCAGACTGGCTGAAGTTTGACTTCATTCTAACATATCGACTGGGGTATGAGACCATTTCTGAGTGGAAAAAGAAATCCAAGGTGATGATATCATTCTCTCTTGTCTTCTTGTGGTACCAGCTTTGTGGACTTTGAGGGACTCAGACTTTTATCCAGTGTGACTGCGCTGACTTCCATTCTCATAGTGCTGTGGGCTTAGCTTAGACTACTCAATGTATTTGTAAATGTCACAAGATCACTTTTCCCCTGAAGAGGTTAGTCCAAAATGGGAGAAGCAGATAGTAAGGTGGGAGAGAGAAACAGAAAATCAAAGCAAAGGAGTGGAAACAGTGAGATCTGTGATTTTCCTCTATGGCTTTGCAGGAAGTCTTTGGTAGAACCAGAAACAGCAATGAGCTCATTTGCACATCAATAGGAATCTTCAGCAGAGAAAATACCTCTGCTTTTTACATAGCACTTAGCCCTTCCAGGCTCAAGGTGAGACTCCCTTCCCACCAGACTGGATTTCCCTGCTATATGATGTATCCCCACAGGCAGCCTTTGTCCTGGGAAGCAGGATGGACCAGATGAGTCTTGGAAGATCCTTGAACCTTGTATTTGTGATTCATTACCCCTCTGCTTCTGTGGTGCTCATGCCCCTGCTGTGGAGGACTCTTTTGTGTTGCTCTTGTATCTGGAGGCCACATGAACCTAGCGCCCTGCTGTGCTACACAGCAAAAAGCAGCATCTTGCACAAAAAGCTCATACTGCAGTTGCAAGAGGGTACAAGGGATTTCAATTCTTCCTTGCTGTCAGTACAAAAAGTCCCGGAGGACCATAAACTAACCGGCTGTGTCCGATTTAGTACACAAGAGGAGTTTAGAAGATACCTTCAGTATAGGGAATGGTTTCAGTGAGGCAGCACATCCCGATAAAACCTGCACATGGAGCAGGGAACCTTTGAGCCAGCATCAAGTTGGTCACTACTGCTTGTCATTAGGTCATCATGAGATCTCAGGACATTGAAAACCTGCTATGACATTACCTAGACTGTGACCAGGCTGTCTCATAGCCACATCGATGCTTTCTCCGTGCTGGCTGGTTTGATTTAGAGCCCAGAGGTACAATAGGAGACTTTCTTATCAACTTCCAAGTAGTTTATATCAAAAACTCCACCCTGGAGGACCCACTTTGCAGCTCTGACGTATTCAACCCCGGGAACCCTTGACTGTGCCTGCTCCAAGGTGTGCATTGGCAGTCATTTTGCAAACAGAAGCTGCACGCCAGCTTGGAGATGAAGCTCACTGCTTTGCCACTGTCTGCTTTGCTGCCGTACTTGGGGCATGAGAGCTCCTGACTGTCTGATGGGAAGGGAGATGGGAAACCAGCCAGAAAAACTCAGCCATGAGGAAGATTCCTGGCTGACTCTTATTGCACTTTGCGTCTTTGGGCCTAACAGTGAGAGCACAACAGGGCTGTTCAAATGGTTTCTTCTCCATCATTCATATGTATGGCAGAGGCTGTATGTTTAAACAAAGAGCGCACCAGAGAAATACCTGATAGACCCCAGACAAGCCAGCCTTTCCCCACAGGCTGCGTACTCTAGACTGGGGAAAGACAAACTGCAACGCTGATGTGGAGGAAAAGGCAGAACTTCCACTTTAAATGAAAAAAAAAACAAACACTGGTTGTGTTTCTGCAGTGTGTATGTTCTTCAGAGCATTTCCTCAATACCACTTCTGCAACACCAACAAAACCCTTTCTCTTTCTGGCACACTTAGTGGCACATAGTGCGGTGTTCAGCAAGACTTGGCAGCTGCCTTTGCTTACATCCCACCAGCATGAAAGCATCCATTGTCTTCAGCTTCTTCCTGGCTTTCCTGGACCCAGGTGAGTTTTCCACTGGGACATGTGGGGCTATGAGACATGGAAGGGGTCTGGGAATGGGCGCTCTGTGCATGGATCTGTTCTTCCTTTTGAGCCATGTGAACTCCTCATCTGGGGGGATTTGCACTGCAGAGAGGTGGCCATGGTCTCATTAATCCATGCCTTGGGTTGTGTCACATTTTAGACACTGTATGTCCTTCAGCTCTGCTCCAGAAGAGCACTGATGTCTTGGAGGTCTTGTGTCCTACCTGCCACCCCATGTAGATATCACAGCCACTGCAAGGTACCTGGGTTTATGGAACTGACACACACCCTTGGGTCCCACTAAGTGTGAGTCAGGGAAGACATGCTGTTGTTTTCTTTGATAAACACTTTATTCCTTTCTAAGTGGTTTTTGCCTCATATTCTGGTCTGCTTAAGATGCTCCAGGAGGCAGATGATAAACTGGTCTCCCCTAACGCCTACAAAACATATGTCATTCCCCAGTTTGAAAATACAGAGTCAGTACCCCCTGGCAGCCTCTTGATCCCCAGACCTTTGGGTGTCCCTGCTCACAGCAAAGAGAGGATCTGGGGCCCTGGAATCCAGGGACACCTGAATGCCTGCGATGGCAGAGGGTGGGGATGCTCTCCTTAGCAACCCCAGGAAAACCAAGCAAACATCATTGTACAGCAGACAAGGGAGGCTGGATTGGTACTGGTGGTTAATGTAAATAACCCAAAATGGCCTTTTTCACTTGCCCGAATTCAAGTTCATGCTAGAATAAGTGATAATATTAATCATAAAAAGAGAACCTACAAATTGAGCAATGGAACAGAGGAAATAAGGGAAGAGGAATATGAAAAGTGCTGATTAAATGCTGAAGCAAAGCAATCTGATGAAAGGGGGAGTGAGATCCCTCATGACTGCCACCAGAAATGTGTCCTCTTTCTTTCCCCAGGGACTTCCCTTCAGTGTGAGGTTTGTCACAGCATAGGAAAAAGCTGCTTTGGCCCCATGAAAACCTGCAATGGTGGTGAAGATACCTGCGGCATCATTCTGCACGAGGTCATGATAGGTAGGTAGGACATTCACTGTGGCTGTGTGCCAGTGAAGCTTTTGGAGTTGGGATGGGAGATGAGTGTCTCTCCCCACCTCTGTAATTGGCTTTATAGTGAGTCTTTGGATAAGCTGCTCATTTTCCTTTTCAGTGACAGAGGACCCAGGGATTGTGATGGTCTGGGATAGAAAAAGCTCTCTATTCCTCTATCTCAAGCAGCAGTTTCCTACTGGGTTCTTAGTTGTGGAGGGGAGGACCTAGGCAGCATACTGAGAGGAGACATGGGTTTTTAGTTCTGGCGAAGCTAAATGGTTGGGTTGACAGTCTGGACCATGAGGGACATGAGGCTGCTGGCATCTAGCATTGAGGGTGCACTGGCCATGGGTGGAGGAAGAAACTGCACTGCATCTGGCTCCCTTCCTTGAAAAGGGAAGGGGACACCAGGCAGTTATCTGGCACCACCAGGGCTGAGCTATCATTTTGTCCCCATGGTTGATAAGCCAAGGATGAGTGCTGAGCACTGAGATAACTGCACAATTGGTTATGTTAGTGGCACAGTTCTAGTCATTGCCCATCGTCAGTGATGTGACTGGGCATTTAGACTGGAAGTTGGCTCATATCCTACCAGCTTTCGTGCTGGCAGCTTCAGTGCATATCTTCCTTCTGCTTGTGCAAAGCCACCCTTCATCCTTGAAGTGCTGGAGGGGCCTCAGTAGACTCAGTGTAACTGTTCTACTGCCCATTACGCTTTTTGGGTTTGGTTGATGGGGAGGACTAGATTTGCCTGTGTCAGGATGCTTGTAGCTATGATGGACTGTGTGCTCCTGTCCATGAAGAAGCACGGGTCAGAGGCATACGTGTCACCCCATAAGCTCTGTGGCTAGGACATCCTGGCTAAGGTGAACACCTGTGACAAGGCCACCCGTGGGGAGTCATGCTCTCCTCCTGACTTTAAGCACAATGTGGAGAAGGAGAAATTCCTCACTAGCGTCTCAGATGCGATGGCACCCTCGTTCCTCTGAGGGGATCACCAAAGCCACCGGTGCTGCTTTTTGGGGAAGCTCTGCTGTCCACAGACACCTCTCAGGCCCCAGGCCAGCTGCCTAGCAGTTGCTGCTGGAGGAGATAATGGGTGAGGAGGCGAATTACCTTGTGGTTAATGTCTTATTGCTGCCTGCCTCTTCGTTACAGGGGGGATGGCAATCCCGTCATCCATCAAGTCCTGCCTGCCATCCAGCATGTGTCACCTTGGCCCTATCACCATGAACTATGGGAAGGTAAAAGCAAGGAGCCACTTGGCTTGCTGCACAGGTGATGACTGTCGAACCATCTCTGTCTCATGTAAGCTTTTTCCTTATACTCTGTCCCCTCTCTGTCTGCCCTGGCCTGAGGTGAGGCCTTCCAAGCTAAGCCATCACCGGGTCTGTTCCTCTTGTTGTCTCACTAAAACCAGTTACAGTCCACCTCTTTCCTTCCAGTGCCACCAGAGGACAATGTGCCCAATGGATACCAGTGTCCTGCCTGCTACAGCGTGGACTCCTTTCAGTGTGGTAATGAAATCGTGAACTGCACTGGATCTGAAACCCAGTGTGTTGACCTTGCTGGGTTAATGAATTCTGGTAACTACCTTTTTTTTTTTTGGGGGGGGGGGGGTGTCCTTTTTGGTTAAATGGGTGAAACCAGCCTACTGGGATGAAACATCACAGAGAAATAAAAATGGGCAAAAAATGTGAAGGAAAAAATATAGGACGAGGTACAGAACTGACACAGAACATTCTTAAAGCTGATAAAAGGGCAGGGGTGCTTTTCTCTTCCTCCTTCTCCATCATGCATGGATAGCTGTTGGGATTCCTCATAGCATGGCATAACTGACGTCAAGGGCAGCACTGGACTCTGGAAACAATCTGATATACTGGTATGTGATAAATCTGACCAACACCCTTAACCTGCTGGCCCTAGCTGAGATGCATGAGGATGAATCTGGATCTCAGCCTGCTGCCTACTTAGTGGAGGTTCAGGTGAATCTAATACAGAGGCTTTGGCTTTCTCATGAGGTGACACTGGCCACTGGGGACAAGACACTGTTATAGTGGTGCCTGTGCTCCTAGAGAGCCCGGGACAAGTGCCTCCCCATGAATGCTGCATGGGGTACCCAAAGATCCTGCAAGGGAGCTCCAGCCTTTGAACAACTGGGGTCAGCAGCAGCACATAACGCTGTCCTTCAGAAATACTTTTCCTGCCTCAGGAGCTGTAATTAGAGAGGAAAGTAGACAGCAAGTTCCAGGTTTAACTCCCCCTTCTACAGATAAAAGATTTCATGTCAGTCCCACCATGCTCCAGCAAGCAGGAAAAATAACATGGAAATGAAGAGCAGTGGCAGCTGCTGTAGGAACAGACTGGAAAAAATGATCTTGTGCATGGTTGACAATATTGCTAGGTGATGATATGATGCCTGAAGGTCTTTGCTATACACTTTATAGATGTGCTGTCCAAACCCTGAATTAGAAGGAGTTTCACCGAGACAACATGAAGGAAAACAATAATTTTCTTAGTCACAGCCATGGAAATAGAGTGGTGTAATTAATTCAGTGTACCACTGAAATAAAACATGCTCCTAACTTGTCTTGACTTGATTGATCGGCCGCTGTGAATAGAGGAGACGTGTGCGGTGTGATTAGCTGTGCAGAGGAAGCAGCAGCATAGGGAAGCAAAGGAAGGTGAGGATCTAATGAAGCACCCTTATACATTACTTGTATTTGAGATTAAAATGTCCATCAGAATATTCCAGACTTCCATATCCTGTGCAGCAGAGAAACATGAGCAGTGTGAGCAAAAGCTAGCAACGGAAGCAAGGAAATCTGGATGGGAAGTTAAGCACCCAGCACCTTCTCAGGTCTTTCTTTCAGGCAGATGTTCCAGTGTTGGTAAAGGATAAGCTGAGGTTTCAGTCACTCCCTCAGAGGACATGTGAGCAGCACTTCTCCATTGGTTTGGCACAGACAAGAATGGGTTGGTGGGTTTGGAGCCAACTGGACATAAAGAATGGGCAGTTCTTGGAGTGGAAATGGGGACCTCATTGGTCAGGGATGGAATAACTATGGAAACTGGTTCCCCTAATGCATGGTATGTACTTCTCATGTGCAGGTGGCCTGTCTCTGAAAGCTGCCATGAAGGGCTGCACCACCATTTCTGAATGCAGTATTGTAGGAGATGGAAAAAACAATCTGGGGATGATGGACATAAAGTTAAGGCGGTTCCAATGCAAACAAGCTGCTGTTTTGGCCAGAGTGAGTTCTGGGTTTGCCCCTCCAGGCTGCCTCTTCCTTCCTGTCCTGTCAGGGTTCATCCTGGAGAAGGTACTTTTCTGACTCTTACCGGTACTGGGTTAAGCAAAGCCCGTGACAGAGTCCAGCAGCGATGTGCACAGAGTCCTGTTTGTGGCTTCACCTGTATGGGGTGTTCATTTTCAGATTAGCTCTTCTATAATTTCACAGAATAAAGACAGTGCTTACATTTCTTTTGTTTCCTCATTGATTTAGTCTGAATGAAATCTTCATAGGTTGTGGTTGGCTTCACGTTGCATTCTCTGGGCGCTTTGTCCACACACTGTATGGGATGCCCGTACACTGCACAGGCAATGGGAGCTCTCAAGGCAGCCTTAGAGTCTGCATCCTCTATCTCATGGTAAATGGTAAGTTTCAAAGCCACTTTTCCAAGCTCTGAAAAGGGTTGGAGGCTTCTTCCTGAGAGATTCATTCTGGTTAGAGAGAAAGCTAGCCCCTTTTTTCCTTCCTTGTATCCTATTTGTCCATGGTAGGAGGAGTCCCTCAGGTCAGAGGGATGGCTGTGGCCTCTGAGCAGCCCTTACGTAGTCTCTATTTCAGAGAAGAGTCAGTGACCCTTTGTTACAAGCAGACAGACCTCATAGCAGCCTTCCAGTATCTGAAGGTGGCCTATAAGGATGTTGGGGAGGAACTTTCATTAGGGACTGTAGTGACAGGACAAGGGGTAATGGGTTAAAACTTAAAACAGGGCAAGTTTAGATTAGATATAAGGAGGAAGTTCTTTACTGTTAGGGTGGTGAGGCACTGGAATGGGCTGTCCAGGGAAGCTGTGAACGCTGCAGCCCTGGCAGTGTTCAAAGCCAGGCTGGACAAAGCCTGGGGTAACATGACTTAGTGTGAGGTGTCCCTGCCCATGGCGGGGTGGGTTGGAACTGGATGATCTTAAGGTCCTTTCCAACCCTGACTATTCTGTGATTCTATGATTCTATGACTGCTCCTGGCAACAACCTTTCTTCTTGTGATTGTTCTTGCCTTACCAGACACTCTCCCATTCTACCTATAGCTTTCATGATTACCTAGAATAAACGCTTACCTTAGGAAGGCTTAATTTCATACAACAAGCAGTTCTGTATGGTTACAGCCTGTTGGGAGTCCAAGTAACAGAAAGCTTTACACCAATGCCTATTTCCCTTCTGTAGGCCAAACTACACCCATGGCTGGTGTAGCCTTTCCTCTTCTACATTCACCACCACCTGGCTATTATGCTTCAGCCATCACTCACCCAAATGGGTCTCCTTAGGTTGGTCCCACACAAAGGTACTGAAGAGAAACACCACATCTCTGTACCTTGGAGGTAGTACGGGCTGCGGGCAAAACAATGAAGCAGTAGGAGCTCTGGGAGATGCTGGGGTGTATGCTGTGGGAGAGGTGTTAGCTAACTTCAGTGTTTCACTATACATCTATCCTCAAATGAGTGGCCCACTTTTGGAGCAGACTAAAGGATTATTAAGTAAATTTCATGATCGTGTCTGTTCTTCACAGCCCTGGATCACAGTGCAAGTATGAAGTGCTTTGGACATGGAGGTACAGTGATCAAGCAACACAATTTTACCTCCTAGTTCAATGCTGTGGCAGAAAGCACTATGGAAAGCCTTGTCCGCTTAAAGCAGACCATAAAACCATCATCAGTGGTGAGATGACTACACCTACGCATGTATGTGTGAATATATATGTGATCAGATTTTAACTTGCAGCATAGAGACTGAATATTCTTGTAATTTCTGTCTCCCCAGACATTCTCTTCTTCCCAAACAGACTGAAACTTTTTTTTCACCTCTTATTCCCACCAAATTATTTGGGAAAGGATTTCACATTGTCTGTTATAATAAAGGGGTGTGGGTCTGAGAAAGAAGGTTAATTTTCAGGGTGGGGAGTGAACTGATAATACAGATTTAATGCAGGGAAAAGAGTCTTGTTAGGCTCAGTTAATTATTTGCAAAGGCTGTGCAATTACAGTTAGAGAGGGAATACAGCTCCCCCTTCATGGTGTAGCAATGGACTGATACTGCAGTGACCCACTCATTCAGCATTTTTCCAGATCTGATAACACCCTGGAATTAAAAAAATCCTCTATCTGTGCAAGTACATTATCCCTGAACACATCTCCTGCACGCTCATGCAGAACATTACATTACTGTCAGTGGCACCCCCATGGCAGATCTCGATCCGCTTCGATAGCTCAACCCTTCACTTTCTGTTTGTTCCACTTTGACCTGTGATGTTATCGGGACGGAAAAGCTAAATGGGTTTGTTCAACCTAGTCAAGACTTGGGTGAGACATACCCAGAGAGCCATGCTGCTGGGATGGTGTTTAGGGGAGGACAAGGAGAGCAGACAGCAATGTTTCTGTCTGAGTTTTGTGGCAAGGAACTCAGTTTTGACCTCTCACTCGACGTTGTGGCAAACAAAGCTGTTTCAATCTGTGTTTGTGTAAATGGAGGAGTGATGAGTGGAAGCAACATTGCATCTTTACTACTGATACACGGCTGCTTGATCCTGTTCCATCATCCATATCTTTAAAGGCTGTTAAAAATGGAAATTGTGAAGTAAAATGCCTTACAGTGAAAGTCTTCAGAGCATAAACCTGTGATCTTACTGAAAGGAAGACAGTGAGGTGGCTTGTTTACAGGTTATAAACACACCTCCATGGAAATTATTAGATCTTAAAGGACTCTTTCATCCATGAGAATGCAGCAGAAAATGACAAACTCAAAGGAGAAGTGACACTATCACTGTGCACAGACTGCAGCCGTGAGAGCAAAGTGGTCACCAGCTTTTGATGTCTATGTTAGCATGAAGGACTCTCAGAAGTGGATAGCTGCAGACAGGTTATAGGCAGTTCAGGCAGAGATGATAGAAACATGATAGACTGGGATATGGAGGAAGGTGAGGAGCTGGTGAGCACTTCTGATCTCAGATCTGGCTGCTGTGGAGAAGAGATGATGCTGGAGTGTGCTGAGATAAAAGCAACACTGAAGATGGAATAAAACCCGGTGGCGCCAATTTACAAACACAAATCAAACAATAGGAACTTGGTGTCTTGAGCAAGGAGTGATGAATGAGCAACACTTGCCTCTAAGTATCTGCAGGGTGTGGACACCACAGGAGGGTCATCTCCAGTGATTCCCTGAGGTGAACATGGGATGTCCCACTGCATGCAGGGTTTAGATGAGGATAAGCCACAGGGAGCAGCCTTTAGGCTGTGGGCATGTTGGGGAGGAGCAAGGAGACATGCGGCCAAAACTCATCACAGTAAGGGGAGGGAATTCTGCTGACTTTAATGAGCTGTGAACCAGGCCTTAGACATCAAACTAGGTTGTTTCAATCTGCAGTTTCTCCTTACAATATATACAAACACTACTCCCACACAGATGCACACACAGAGACATGTAAATACCAGATCCTCCCTTAGATCTTGCAGATACTTCAGCTACCAGGCATGTGAGATACAGATGCTCGCAGCCCTTGATGGCTGGATGCTGACTTCCTTACCCACAATACCCACCATGTCAGCAGCAGCTTTGATCTCTCCCAATGCATAGCAATGAGGACTCAGACCACTGTCTTCTCTCCCCAGACAGTGGGGAATTAGCCCTTTCCTGACATCCCTTCTCTCTCCTCTGAAGTTTCGGTTCATTCCCAAAATGCAGGAGGCCAAAATCTGTTGTTGATCCCAGGCAGGGAGATGGACGTGCAGGAATTTTGACCAGCAGGCTGGTGACTTTGTAGGGTGGAGGGAAAGTGAGGATTTGAGCTGTCATTTGGTGGACACAGCCCTTCGGTTGGACTGGGGAGCAGCAGAACAGGAGAAGCTGGGGAGAAGGGGCTGTGTCTTGAGCAGCCACACACCATGCAAGGCAAATCTTATCAGATATTAAGACCCCTTGGCTCCTGAGCTTCCCCGTGTATCTGGTGTGAGGAATGGTTTTCCTTCTACTTCTCAGGAAGCATTGCAGCCCCCACCACTTTCACACCAGGATTTTGGAACACTGGGACAGAGTTTATCTGGCCAGAGCATGGCCTGGTCTTGTACTTACAAAGGAATGCAAAGATCTTGCTGTGTTTCTTTTATAGAAACCTCTATAAAAGACCAGGGCTTTTATAAGAAAGTTTATCCAGCACCCTGGGCCACCAGGTCTAGTAGGTATTTTGGGGATTACACTTCTTCAAAGGCAAAACAAAGACAACAGAAGGATTGCAAGAAGCAATGCTTCTTGCAGACAGGAAAAATATACGTCCTGCTTCATAGCAGAGACTAAGATTTCCCACTTGTTTCAGGAAAGGACAGCAGGACAGGGGCCATCTGCCTCAATGAGGGATTCTGCAGTGGGTAGGTGTCTCCATCCAAGCATGTCGTCAAACTCCTGGGGTGACTGAGTCAGTATAGTCCCTGGAGAGCTGGTTCTCTGGTTCTAATCACTCTGCAGGTTCCCATTTGTACTGGGAGGCCCACCACTGACAGAGGCATCTCCACTCTCGGCACACAATATTAGGCAGAAAGGATCCCATCCCAGGGTCCTGTGTTTCCCTTTGGAGAAGGGAAAGCTAAGGAGCGCAGTCAGCAAATGCACCACTGCACTAAGGATTAAGCTAACCTTGTGTCAAAAGCTGCATGGTCTCATCTTTAAATCCTTGGATATCTCTACTGGATGAAAGCCTGCTTTCCCCAAATCTGCATGCATATTTGCCCTTCCCTGGACTGCATATTGTGCATTTGGTTCCCATTTCTATTGCCACATGGAACAAACATTTCTCACCCCCATACATATCCAGGCTGTGGTAGACCATCTTCTTTGGACTCATCAGAGCTGTCATGCAGATGAGTGAATGGAAATAAAAGTCACCTCTGCACCTATTTTGGAATCACCTAACAAGTCACTCCAATCAAACCATACCTTTATCAGTTACTAAGACCAGAGCTGATGTGCAAGTCAGTGCTGGGACTGGCTGATAATTGGTTGCTGCCACTCTGGACAGAGTTTTTCTGTGTATAGGATATTGCAGATCACAGGGAGGGAAAGTTTCCTTCCATGGTTCACTGCCTTCCTTCCACAGTCACACCTCATGTGTGAGTCCACCTCCAGGGAGCAAGCTCTAGGACCTCCTGCCCAGTGCTGTTGCAGTGACGAATTCAGATTTTTCTGCTCCAGAAGAATCAAGTAGGAAATACCAGATCATGGCACACGTTTTCCAAGTAGGTTTATGCTGGAGACCTCCTCGGATGGTGTGGCCTGTGTTATTGCTGCTCCCTATTCCCTCCCCACAAGCCTAAGGCAGAGCTGAGCACAGTATATGATGTATGCCCTGTGGTGCTGCTGCCTGCTGGCAGAAGATCACTTCTATCCTGGCTAACAAAGCAGTGCAAGTACAGTCAGAGAATACATGAAAACAATTGGCAACTGATTTCCAAAGGATTAGCTGGTTGTAGGTATTGGGCCCTACGCAGGTTGAAAGGAGCTGAGGGGTTACAGCTCTAGGAAACCACAAAGCCTGTTACGGCCCCCAGATGAGGACCCATCTTGTACGGTTTGTTGGATCCAAATTTTGGAAGTACCTTCTCCCAGCCTATGCAAAATGTCTGTCTGGAAGCTTTGATTCAGTGGGGGAGCTTGCTCAAGTTGTAGGCACTGATTCCCCTCTGAAGAGGTGGGAGCTTTAGCAGGTAGTGTTGCAGAATGCTGATCTATAGTATCAGTGTGAGGTTCAGGTTATGCTTAGGAAGTCAGGCTTTTAATACGTGCTGAAGTTCCCTTACAATGTGTCTGTAAAATGATGGATTAAAGATGTTTTAATTGATCCATTTACCCCTTCCCTTTTCTTTTCTGTGTTGCTGGGTCCATGGCTGAGTACTCACACACAGTGATAGTGGTCTGACGCACAGTGCTGCTGGCCAGAAGTTTCTGAGAACTGTGACTCAGTTGGTCTCCTTGGTCTAAGACTGTCTCTGTGGTTTGATTTATCTGCCTTGTGGTCTCAAGTCTTTATGGTTCATTCAAGAAATCTGCAGACATGAGAGTGGGAAACTCTTCTTCCCCCGAAATGAGAGCTGAGGTCCTCAATATTCACATGATGGCAAGAGGAATGCTGTAAGAAATTCATTATAGTGTTATGAGATTCATCAGACTGTGGGAACTGACCGTATTGGAAATTGCACACCAGGGTAGCTATAAGCTGCCAAAACTACCAACATGTACCACATGCCATGAACGGTCCCAGGCTGAATGCACATGGTGCTCATGACATTAATGACATGCAGTAAATACAAAAGATATGTACCGTAGGAGTAGACCTGGCCATTAACCAACATCTTTCCTGATTTCCAGCTTCCCTTCCCTCCAGTTTTGTGTAGAAACTCCTGCCTGTGGGCTCTGTTTACATTGCCTGGTGGGAAAGGTTAAAAGGTAAGCTGTGACAGATAGCTGTGCAAGCTCCTGGCTTGCATCTAGATGGCTGAAGTTCAGTCTCTGTAGAAAACCCAACCAGTCTGGACCAGACACAAATTGTGCATCTTCATACGTCTTTCTCACTAATTTTTCATGAAGAATTATTCTGCTGTTTTGTGTCTGGGGAAGCAACAAGTATGGTGACCCACACTGTCCCTTTCTGTTCAGAATAGTCCCTAGCAGAAAAGGGGAAGGACGGACAGGGGGTCAGAAGTTACTGGGCTCTGTGAGGCACATTCCTGGCACATACCCATCCTCTCCCTGGCCTCCACCCATGCTGACACACTGGTTGTGGCAGTTCCTCTCTCCGCAGCCCATCTGGGCCACGTGAGGAACTGCTCAGCGCTCCATTGTCTATAGTTTACAAGAAGACGGTGTGTGCCTGGTGGTCTGCGGGGCCTGCTGGAGCACTGTGGCTATTTCTAGCACAGGCTCTTCCTTCCCTTACATCTACAGATCCTGCTGCTTTTCTTTTCTCCCAGCTCTGGAGCAAACCTACTGAGGTTGAGAGGCACTGCTGCAAAACCAGCAACCCCACATCAGCTCTCTGCTGCCTCACCACAACCCGTGGGAAAGAGCCAGAGCAAGGAAGGATGATTTAAAACCCAGGCAGTTATGCTGGCATAGGGCTTCTAATTGAAACCAACCCCAACTATTCTATGATTCTATGAAATGGGAGCTGACAGGCAGCTCAAGATGGGGAAAAAATGGGCAGAACACCTCTAAGAAAAACAGGGAAAAGTAGATAATTTTCTTTTCTCTCTGAGAAGATGCAATTCTTTTGTTATTGTTGGCAGCTCTTTGGGAAGGCTCATCCCTCTGCTTCTCGTCCTGTTTTGTATCAGCACCTCCCTACCTATGTGTTTTTTAGCTGACCGCAACCAGGAGTACAGCTTTCTCAAGGAGAATTCTCTTGGAGGACACCAGTTGGCAACAGATTCACCTTTTCCTTTTGTGCTTTGGCTTTTGGGTTTCAAAAATAGCTGGAGTTCTTCACTGAGACATGAGGCCCACAGGGAATCTCAAAGAAAGAAACTGAACTTTGATGCCTTGAACTGGAGCATCCTCCTCCTAGCTATTATGTAGCTAGGCCTTATTTACGAAGTGAAAATGATTACAATAACTGAAATGAATTTCACTGTCAGAGGCAAAGGCATGACATAAATCTGGAAAAAAGTCAAAATTTCAAACAAAAAATAAAATCAGCCTGACATCTACAATATTTTCTGATGTGGACTAAGCAGTTGGCAGACCTTGGTGCCGCATGCTAAGGGTGCTAAAGGTGCCACCCCTGTTCTTCTGCTTTATCTTACTGTGCCCTGGATTAACACAGCAAAAGACTGTAATGGTAACTGCAGAAGATGCAGAAGGAGTACCTTTCTAACATCAATTTGGCTATCTCCTCTTCCAGCGGTTCAGAGTTGCTTTTCAAATGACAAGTGTTGAACATCTTCAGGAAAACACATGAAAACAGAGATGGGGGAACCTCACTCATCATCAGAAATCGCAGCCTTTTGCAGTGCCGCAAGCTGCAGTTCCTCTGGATTCACTGTTTTTCTCTGGAGCTTCTCTAGAGAGCCACCAGCCATGGAAAACAGAGTTTCTAGGGAATCAAGTGGGCTCCCAAACAGGGTCACACAGCACCTCCACCTCTCTTGGACCCCCATGAAGACAAATACCCCAGCCCAGCACCAACTCAATTACTCACGAGCAAGGTGTTTGCCATTTCTCTCAGCCGCGTCCTTTCCTGCTTAGGAGCACACCCTATTTAGCAGCTTTTCAGCCTATATTTTATTATTGTGCTTCTTTTCTCTTTCTCCCTGTCCCTCTTTGGGTAATTACTCACACTTGGTTAAAGCTAGCTTGAAAGGGACTTTAATGGGCCGAACAGATTTTTTACAGGTTTCAGAAAGCATGACATCGCACGTCCACTGTATCCTGAATGGATTCCTATTGAATCTGCTCACTACACTGTGATAAATTAGTGTGTGAAATACATTGTAGTGCTATTTGCCAGTATTTCAAAACCTAATTACCCAGGGAAACAAAGCTTTGCATTTACTCTTTCTCCTCTGGTTGTCTCCCATTTCCCCCCCTATGTCAACAGAAAGCTTTTGAACCCATAGTTTTCATCTGGTAAGACAACTCAAGATTTGAATTTGCTCACAGTTTTGTGCAAACTGGCAGCTGGATAGAGCAGGAAGATCCATGTTACTGCTGCTCCCTGCTCCCTCCCCACAAGCCAAAGGCAGAGTTCAGCACAATATATGATGTATATACCCTGTGGAGCTGCTGCCTGTTGGCCAAGGAGCACTTAAATCCTGGCTATCAAAGCAATGTAAACATAGCTCCAAGCAAGCCAACCATAGCACAGGACCTAGATCTCCAGCTGTACTAGTAGCTGAGACTATCATGGTGGAGGAGACTGGAAAGGGAACTGTAAGAAAACTTCATCAGTTACAGAATAACTTATTTTTAATAGTGTCTTTTCCCCACAAGGCCGGGAGTATTTTCCTTTTTTTCTCCACTTCTAGATGTAATTCTCATGTTTTTAACAGCTCCATCAGCTCTGAATTCTTGGACACTGCATTCAATGCGTGCATCATGGTGCCAGAAGCAATCATAGGCTGCAGAGAAAAGCTGTGAAAGTGGAGAAGCTGCTGCTTGACATGAGCTGTAATTAATATATATATGAGGAGTGGAGGCAGGGGGAGAAGCTGGCTTCTACAGAGGTGCTATAAATGTCCCCTCCGTTACTGGAGCTTATCCCCGCTTCCTTTTGCTGCTGTTTCTGGCTCCCATTGGAATCACTGCTTATCCATGGCAAAGCGGGAGATGGGCAGAAAACCAGAGGATTAGCAAGAGGACAGTGGAAATGAAAGGATAACACTGTGACCCTCCTTGGCATTGGATGCTGAGCTACTTCAAATAACTGCTTGCCAAACTGAATGGCAATCGATCAGTTCGGGAAATCTGCTCCAGCTCCTCATGCTTGGGCAGCTGGGAAATGATTTTCCTTTATTTGGGAAGGAAGTAATTACTTGCACACCTCTGGGAGATTACACTTATTTCCTGTTGAGGGCATGCTACCTAGGTCTAAACTGACAGCCAGAGAAGTGATGGGGTAGGAGTGTGTGTGTGGGCACAAGCTGGGAACAGGTGATACATTTGTTTAGGGTGAGCCTCGAAAAGGGCCAGCAGGAGCATCTTGAATAGGTGCAGCTCTGCATCTCTTTATAGGTTGTTCACTGGAAGTTTGGCTCCTGATTGCCAACAGGTATCTGGAGGCTGCTAGCTGTTGTGGGGTAACAGTTGTTCTATGCATCCTCAAACAGGTAAGCCAAGCAGGATCATAAAATCACAGAATAGTCAGGGTTGGAAAGGACCTTAAGATCATCTAGTTCCAACCCCCCTGCCATGGGCAGGGACACCTCATGCTAAACCATGTCACCCAAGGCTCTGTCCAACCTTGCCTTGAACACTGCCAGGGATGGAGCGTTCACAACTTCCCTGGGCAACCCATTCCAGTGCCTCACCGCCCTTACAGTAGAAAACTTCTTCCTTATATCCAATCTAAACTTCCCCTGTTTCAGTTTTGACCCATTACCCCTCGTCCTATCACTACAGTCCCTAATGAAGAGTCCCTCTCCAGCATCCCTATAGGCCCCCTTCAGATACTGGAAGGCTGCTATGAGGTCTCCATGCAGCTTCTCTTCTCCAGGCTGAACAGCCCCAACCTTCTCAGCCTGTCTTCATACAGGAGGTGCTCCAGTCCCCTGATCGTCCTCGTGGCCTCCTCTGGACTTGTTCCAACAGTTCCACGTCCAGGTGAGGTCTCATAAGAGCAGAGTAGAGGGGCAGGATCACCTCCTTTGACCTCTTGGTCACGCTCCTTTTGATGCAGCCCAAGATACGGTTGGCTTTCTGGGCTGCAAGCGCACACTGAAGCCGGCTCATGTTCATTTTCTCATCCACCAGCACCCCCAAGTCCTTCTCCGCAGGGCTGCTCTGAATCTCTTCTCTGCCCAACCTGTAGCTGTGCCTGGGATGGCTCCGACCCAGGTGTAGGACCTTGCACTTGGCATGGTTAAACTTCATCAGGTTGGCATCAGCCCACCTCACAAGTGTGTCGAGGTCCCTCTGGATGGCATTCCTTCCCTCCAGGGTATCAACCGAACCACACAGCTTGGTGTCATCGGCAGACTTGCTGAGGGCGCACTCAATCCCACTGTCCATGTCAGTGACAAAGATGTTGAACAAGACCGGTCCCAACACCGATCCCTGAGGGACACCACTCGTTACCGGTCTCCAGCAGGACACTGAGCCATTGACCACAACTCTTTGTGTGCAGCCATCCAGCCAGTTCTTGTGTAGGGCTCACTCAGGTCTTTGAAGTCACTGTCTGGAGAGGTTTCCTCAGCTATGAGAGGGCCTGAAAATGAATCTTGGATTTCTGACAGCTTCTCTTGTGCTACACTTGAAACTCTGTTTTAAGTGCTCACCCATCCAGCGGCGCAATGGAGTCATGTCACTCATGACTTGCACATCATTGCTGATTTTCTCAGGTGAAAGTCTCACCACTGCAGGGTTGTACTGGGAACTGGTGGGATTTCTTTTACCAGGATATAAGGGTTTTTTGCCTATTCCTGGTTCTCTTCATTATCTTTTCCCCCCATCCCTTGTTTGGTCTGTTGAGGTTGTACTGTCTTTGGGACAGGGACTATATTCTTTATGCCTTCTTCTTTCTCTGACACACATTTCTGGCTTTGTCTGTGACACTTAGTCTCAGAGATGCCTGGGGAGAGTCAACGTAGCTGATATTCCTGCAAGGGTTTTTATAATGATCAATGCTTGCAGGCTTCCCCTTGGGAATGATGGGCATAGACTCAGGGGTCTTCTCAGTCCCAGAAAGAGTTTTCCCTCTCTGTTAACATGGAAAAATAAGCCAGATGCAATTTAATTTTTTTCTAAATGCACTTTTCCTGTGCTTGTGTACAGTACTAGGCCTACTGCAACTGGTGGCTCAGCTTGGAGGCGCTGAGGATCTCTGAGTGGGTCAGTGTGTACAAGCATTTCCCCATGGTGTCAGTCCTGTTCCAAGGGCAGCAGAGGATGCCAGTCCCACAGAGGTGGTTTGCCGAAGGCAGGAGTGCTGCTGCCACCTCTTGGAGCTTGGAGTAAGGGATGCGCCCAGCCTGAGGGGCATCATGGTGCACTGGAAGAGGCCAGTGTGCGGGAAGCACAGCATGGTCACCCCTTCATTTTGCTCATGCTTTTTCCCTTGGTAAACTGTGCTGTGGTAAAAGCCAAGGATCTGAAATAAGTGTGAGTTATCCAGTCTCATTCAGACCCTCAACCAGCACAGGATCCATAGCAACATTTGGTTTCCAAAGGGTACTTTTTCAAGTCAGGTTTTAAAGGGTGTGTGTGCTGTGTCTCTCTCCAGTTTCTGGAGGTGGCTGTACTGCAGTGCCATGAATGTCACCTTTCTGAAGCTTTTACAGCCTCTAAAATGCTATTAAAATGCTTCACTACTATATGCATTACTGTAAATGCTGTGATAAATGGAGGGATGGAAGCCAGGTTGTTTTAAAGTCACACTGAGATCTGACCTGTTCTCTGTGCAATTAACATCATTACTTCTCTTCCTCCCTTTTGCTATCTCAGTTCTTAAGTGGCGCTTATCAGCATAATATCAATGTGCTATCTAGGAATGCATTAAGCAACAGCTGTTACATGTTTAGTTCTCAGCCTGTTCATGGGTGAGAATATGTATAATTAAATAGTTTTATTTGAAATCTTCATTGCACCAAATAAGTCCCTCCCTTGGTTTTTCACAGAAACACACACGTAGAGCTATCCTGCACTCATGGAGGAACATCAAGAGGTAGAGAGGCTGACAATGGCTTTTAGCTCTGGAGAAATTTTGCTCCACAATGTGCCGCTGGCCCCACACAGACTCTTCCTCTGAAACAGAAGGACAGAGGGAGGGTACCGTGGTCAAACTTGTCCCTGCAGGCGTAGAGTATCTGAAGGGGACCTACAAGGGTGCCAGAGAGGGACTCTTCATCGGGGACTGTAGTGATAGGACAAGGGATAATGAGTTTAAACTTAAACAAGGTAAGTTCAGGTTAGATATAACAAGGAAGTTCTTTACTGTGCGGGTGGTGAGGCACTGGAATGGGTTGCCCAAGGAAGATGTGAATGCTCCATCCCTGGTGGTGTTCAAGGCCAGATTGGATAGAGTCTTGAGCAACATGGTCTAGTGTGAGATGTCCCTGCCCATGGCAGGGGGGGTTAGAACTACATGATCTTAAGTTCTTTTCCAACCCAAATCAATCTTTGATTTTATGAACTATGCCTCTACTCATTGAGTCATTTTGGGAGTAATGGCTCAGACTGGGGAAGGGAAGACTCCTTCCCTCACCAGCGCATAGCCTGGCCCAATTGGGAGCAGCAGCAAATGTTAGTTGCAGTTTCTGAATTGGGAAGAGCAAAGGTTGGATTTGGAGGGGCTGGGCTCATACCCTACAAGGAGTGCAGTGACCTTCTAGCTGCTCAAGTTAATCCTTGATTCTCTGTGATCTGTTCAGCAACAGGAGTTGATGCTTCGCTGCAATATGTAGCTGTTGGTGGTAGTCTGACAACAGCCGAACTGACAAAAGCAGCAGACCACCCTGAAGAGCTGCTGAAGACAGCTCAGGGTGCACAGCAGCAAGTACAATAGGCAAGAGGAACTCTCCAGGGTGATCCGCTCTCCTGGTCATCAAGAGGGGTGTCTGACTGACTCAGACCGGAGCCAGGAGTTGGTGTCCAAATCTCTCTCCAGTACCCTTTGTACTGTGCGTCTCTCCTTGGCCAGCTAGGGGAGGCTCTTTATAGTTCCTGTTTGGTCACCACCATCTGTGAAGTTCATGGAGTTTTCCATATGTCTTTAAGTCCACACTCGAACGAGATATTTCATTCCATCCTAAACAGATTATTCACATGAGCTCAGGAACATCTCATGATACTCAGGAATGGCCTGTAAACATACATACCTGTGATACTCATTTAGAGGAAATGCTGGTGAATAAGGTATAGATGATCTGACTTTCACTGCAACAAAATAGGACTGAAATTTGGCAACATGGGTCCTGGCTCAGTTTGTGAGTCATGTCTGCATGCACTCAACTGGGCTGGACAGGTAGAGAAGGTCCTGGTACATCTGAGTCTCCAACTGCTCTAAGGGTTAAAGCATGTGGACAGGGCGGCAAGACAGAGAGTGCTGCAGGACCCCAGCATGGATTCATTCCTTGGACAATCCCACATGTGGTGTTGTTCTGCCTTTCCTAATCATAAACAGGCTAGTGCAAACACAAAGTGTGGTGAGTGGCACTGCTCATCAGCTGTGCAAGGCTTGGAGCTGGCAGTGCATGTGGCATGCTTAGACTCACAAGTGCCCAAAGCTGATTTCAGCTGGGCTTAGTGAGAACTAAGCTGGCACTTGACCGGAGCCTGAAGACCATACTTGGTGGGAATCATCTGATGGGATCTTGCAGCAGCACTTGGAGGGGAAATAACATGCCAGTAGGATGAGGCACATGTGGGTCTTCCTCCAGCATCCAAAGCCACAGCAGCAAAACATGTTTCCTAGGGTGTACTGTGGCTCTTCTAGCGTGCTAAACACAGAACCTATGGATTGCATACTCACCCATTTATAACAGATGCAAAAATCTCTTTGTACATCCTCCCCACTACAATTCACATTGGCACAGATGGCTATTGCAGCAGTACCTCCAGGCCCTGCCTGAGTGTGCCAGACCTACACACATGCATTAAGAGAACTGGTCCTTGTTCCAGAGAGCTTATTAATACCAATTTGTGTTACAGTGATAGAAGGCGGATCCTCTGACAAGACATAAATTCTCCATCAACTGAATTTACAATAGTAAAGAATGAAGGACGTGTTTATTAATCAGGCAGGTAAAGGTATCCCAGTCGTGAAAATTGCTCCTTCACTGCCCTGTGTTTTTGTGTGTAAACACGTAAGCTTTGCATATTTCTTTTTGTGGCTCAGGCTCAAATGCAAAATATGCAGGAAATCTGTGCAAATAACATCAAGGTGCTTTCCAGCCAAACTTGTCTAAATGTTTCCCAGTGCCAGCAGACCAGTTCTGCCTTGCAAACAGTGAGGCAGCCTTTGCAGCTGACTTGTGTATGTGAAATCTTGCTCCCATCTCTGCCTCTGGGTATGGTCTGGTTTCCCAGTCCATGTCAGATGAACGTGATGCAGGTCCTGGCTGGGAGGCTGCCTTGGCACAGGGCTACCACAGTGTGATCTGGGCTGATTAGCAGTAAGGTATGGATGGTCAGTGTGACTGAGTGAGTGGCCAAGTTGACACGGTGCAAGAGCTAGGGCTAGACAGGTTGGCATTTAGAATGCCCATGTCCACATTTGCATGGGAAACTTGTTGCCACACAGTCATTTAAAGCCATCTGAGCAGCTGCCTGATAAAAAAATCAGAGTGCGAAGGCATGCTGACTCCAAATACTCCTCTCTGGAGTCATGAAGAGGGTCCTGGAGCCAGGAGATTGGCCAGAAGCTGGTCTTCACAGCTACATTGGCCAGAAGACCTTGTGGAGGAGTGCATCTCCACTTTTGTGAGATATTGCTGCATGCAGAATGGAGAACAGACCTTGCTCTTCTGCCTCTCCCACTGTGGGACACAGGCATGGAAGGACTGTATGGGCCTACGGGAGGGTGGTCTTTCTCCTGGACCCCCTCCAGAGTCAAGCTGTAATGGTGGGAACAGTAATTCTGGGCTCTGAGGGGCAGCATAAGAAGTATCACCTGACCCATGCCACCCAAAGTGGTGGCAGACTCAGGCAGCATCTCACCCTGTTGATCCCTCCACCCATCCTCCTGTGGGACTCAAAGCAAAAGCATTCTGGTACAACTTAGAGCTCCCAGCACAGAGCACTGGGTCTGGAAGCCACCATCTGTGGCCATGTTCTTCTGCCTCCCATCGTGCTGCTGCACAAGTGGTACCAAACAGCCTGGGCATGAGGACCTCCTGCTTTCCAGCCTTTCCTCAGACAGTCCCTCTTGGATCACCTTTTGTTTTCCTCACAGTCTCATTTTATTGACCTGTGCTTATCTGGGGTGGCTGACACAGGAGCTGGGCCAGAAGCTGCCCTTCTGTGAAGGTCCTTGCCTATCTGAGGACACCCCAGGGCAGAGCTCAGAGGAGGGACCAATCCTGCAGCAGAAAGGCAGCCAAGACCTGTGTGTTGGGCTGCTGCATGCACAGTGGATGATACCAGTGCTGTGGGATCTCTGCAATCTCGCTGTCTGCTTCTAGCTGGCGCTGAAGGCACCATCTCCGATGTACAAGCTCTTTGTGCCCCAGGACCTGTTGGTGGCAGCAGGACTCCAGACTTGATCTGCTGCGCTTTGAAGCTGAGCAGGTCCTAAATGCTGGGGAGCTGAGTGACTCTGCTCCGGCTCCTGAAGGAACAGGGCACCTATAAACTTGCTGGGTCAGTCACATTTGGTGTCCCTGCTTGGGTGCTCCATGACCTGGCAGGTTGGTTGGAGAGCAGGTGAGGAAGGAACATGCAAGATATTTTCCAAAGGGCCTTCATTTGCTCCCCAGTGCTGAGAAATACGTTTCATTAAAACACATTTCATTAAAAGAAAGGAGGGTGTGAGAAGGGATTGGACCAGAGCAGGGCAGTGGGACAGATAACCACAGTGCAATGAAGGAGCCCGTGGCACATTATAGTAAATCATTTATGGAAACCATAAAATGATACTGTATGAGCGCTGGAGAGGGAATAAAACAGCCAGCTTTGTGGCATTTTCTGTACACGGCCACTGACTGATGCTCCAGTGACTCACTGACATGGCGTTTTTCCAGATCTGATAACAGATCTGAGCAGCTCTCCTAGCTATACAGATTAATACTTTTTTTCTTCTCAGGCATATTTCACGCACCTTTGTGCATAGCATAGCATTGCTGTGTGTGTAATTCCTATTCTAGATCTCTATCCGCTGTTTCTATCCTTTGCTTACGTTTGCCTTGTCTTATGATCCTATCAGGTGCTGAAAGCTGAGCAGGACTGATCCGGCAGGACGGGTCAGTGCTTGAAAGGGAAACCTGTGATTAAAACTGAGAGCTACAGCAAGTGGTGACAGCATCTGGGGAGGGATGCACTGGTTTTAGACAGAGCTGGTTGGCTGGGATGCTGGGCACGGGTGAACCATTTTCATTACGCATTTGTGGCTATCGAAGTCAATCACAAGCTGACATTGTAGGACTCTTCCATGGGATTTGCAGTTTTCTTCCGGGTTGTGGGTTGTCAGCAGGCAGGGAGAATTCATGGGCAGCAGGACTGCTTTCACCAAAGGATATATCCTCATTTGAAGAGTTAGATGGGTACAGAGTTAGCTAGTACGGACATATAGACAGAATACTCGGACCCTGGGTTACAGATTAGGGTCAGCCTGTTGAGAACTTAGGTGGTTATGATTTACGAACCTTGCTTTCTCTGTGTTGATCAATCTTGTTATCTTGTTAGCAACAAATGCAAATTACGGGCATGTTTTTTTCCTCAGTGCCAACAATCTAGAGCAAAACATGTTTTTGTCACTGCTGGCTCATATCTTGCTCTGTGCACATGCCCATCAGGGCAGAATGTATTCCATCAGGCTGTTGCCTACTTGTACAAGGCATTTGTAATGGATTATTTTGGCAGTGCTTCCAAACAAGTCAGAGTCCAAAAACACACGGGCTAATTGTACTGAAGAAATAACAAACAAGCAGAACTAAAGCTCCTGAAGAAACAGATGCTTTGCAGTCCAAGAAGATCGTTATGAAGCTAGGCATCTCTTCCCCCATAGCACCCTGTGACGACATACGACAAACATGCTGCCTCCCACAAAATCGCTGTGATTAGTGTCACATAAGATTTCCCCTTTGCTGCTTCTAAGGTGGTTGCTGATGCGGGCTTAAAAGAGATCTTGAAAGTTCAGAGGATTTTGTTCATGTCCTGAATTTAGAGACACCACCAGCATAAGGGAATGGGTGGCTGGATGGGACATGGTAAACCCCACAGCACGTGCAGGGGAGTGGAGACCCTGCTCCGAGGCTCCTTTTCCACAGACCACAGCTCCCACATGGACCAGGAGGAAGACTAAGCAGGAGGAAGGTGTGAGCCCTCACCCTGAGCACAGAGGAGGGTGCCTGTTGGGGGTCCTGCAGTGCTCCCATGGCTCTGGCACTGCTTTTTCTCCCCCAGGCCCTTGCTGATAGAGATGTGTGACTGCGTGTGTTGGTGCCACATCCAAAGCTGCTGTCTCATGGTGCTGTGCAGAACAGAAAGCACCAGAGGAGAGATGGTGCTTGCGCTGGGGAGGGGGCAGGCTCCACTATCTCCTATATCCACATATCTCTTTCTTTTAAAGCTTTTATTCTATCTAAAATGCTGTTGAATTGCGGCACAGCTGCAGGCACTACAGTGAGTGATCTGCGAAGCTGAGGGGGCTGTTCTTCTGGCTCGACCTGCTGTGTGTGTGTGAAGGATGCCCCTACCTGCTCTTCTCACCGCTGGCCTCACCAGTGAAGTGGAAGCCCTTGGCTGTCCTGGGACTGGAAAAGGTCACTACCTGCATTGCACAGAGGAGGAGAGAGCAATGGGGAGGTGGATAACCTAGCATGGCCCAGGATCTGATGGCACCTCCAGCACTAAGCAGGGGCAGGAGTTTCAGCAAAGATCGCACAGCACACTGAGCAGTTGCAAATGTCTCCTCTGCCTACCCCAAGCTGTTGCTGAACAAGGTGTCTTTATCACCCCCTGGGGATGGGGAACTGTGCAGGGAGGAGGAATGGATGCTGGGGACTCACACTGGTGAGCAGTAGACTGATAATATGTTTTGAGTATTGTCATGTCATCTCAGGACAACTGAGCAGTGCAAGAACATGCGAGTCTTCTGTTCCTGTAGCTGAAGTGGTGGACATCCACTGGACATCATAGTGGTCATTGAGATGGGTTGGACCCATGGAGGAGATCCTAGGTCTGATGGGAGACTAGTGTGTGAACAAAACAAATTAGGGGTTTGGAACAGAACAATTTGGTCTGAAGAGAACAATTGGGATATTGGGGGTTGGAACTAGATGATCTTCAAGGTCCCTTCTAACCCAAACCATTCTGTGAATCTATGATTCTACTCTACAAGCTCCAACAAGTCACAGCTTGGGGGTCATTTGTGATAGAGGAGTGTCCATGTTTAACAGCTATTGGTGGATTTTTGCCTGCATGAATTTGTCTAACTATTTTTAGATCCCTTTTTAGCACCCACAGCATCTTGTGTCAAAAACCTCTACATACCCTAGTATGAAGAATGAAAAGCAGTTTGAGCTTATTGTGAGGATGAGCAGCGAAAGCCACCTCAAAACAACATATTTCCAGGTAGACTTTGTGAATCGGAATGGCTGTTCCTGTAAGGGAGAGCTCCAGCCAGGCACTTGATTTGCCTAATGCTGCAGTTTAACGTATGAATGAACATTTCAGATGCACAAATCAGAGTCTGTAGCTTCACAGACCTGCTGTGTTTTGTGTATATGTTGATTTTGTGGCAAGAGAGGGGACACTGTGTTGTGATCAGAGGCCCGTTTCACCAGGTCCTGTGCAAACAGATCCTGAGGTGGTTCTGGAGAGCTCTAACTGGTTCACATCAGGAGTAACAGACCTTCTGCCAGTCTCATGAGATTATAAACTGATATTTTGACCCAAGGATGTTCCTGTGAAGTCCAAATTGAGAAGGTGGGTTACAACAGTTACTTCTTCACTAGGAAATGGCTGATATGGATGTGTGTGGGGCCAATAAAGACCAGTGACAATATTTAGTATTTGCCATGGGTTAGAAACATCTTCACTGCAGATAATGATTGATATGTGCTGCCCTGTGCTTGGGGAAATGCATGTTGGTGCTCTGCTTAATGTGGGCCCGTTTGAATGTCATCTTCACAAATGACCTTCACTTCTGTCATGCAGGACTTGTGCTGGAAACTATGTGAGCAATGGAAACGGACTGTTGTTCAGGTGACACCAACAGATGGGTTTTCAGCTTCTGTGGGTCTTTCTGTGTCAATGACTTTTCACATAGGAACTGACAGGCTGGGAATGACCAGGGAGCCACCCAGATAAACCCAGCCCCTCAAGAGGCCAAAGGGGCTTGGGAGGAAGGATGAGGGTGATGGGGTCTGGCAGATGCTGGAGCAAACCTCCACCCCCACTCAAATGCCTGTGGAGCTCCTGGGCAGTGTCCGAGGGGATCTGTGCTGGTATCTGCAAGGAATCTGCGGCATCTCCTCCCTGCCATGATAGTGGGAGCTTATCAGGGGTTTCCTTTGGATGCCTTCACGTCCGCACCAGCAGCAGCCCTCTGGGCTAAAGTGGGTAGTCCCTGAGAAAGCCAACCCCATTGCTTGCATCCTGGTCTTTCTCCACCCTGTTAGCAATGACTAATCTCATGTGGCAGACATTGCTCACCGTTCACTGCTGGTCTTTGGACACCCAATGGCAGGTATGGCATGGGAGAACAAGGCTGAGTGATTGGAACTGGTTGTATATATGGGCAGTGATTAGTGTCACCAGTTGGCTCCTCACTCCACAAAATACCTGTATCGGAGCTACCAGTGAAGAAGGTCTGCCTATGGGTTTAGCATCATCTCTTGAAGGGTTTAAGGCAAGTGGCATGTATGGATGCAGCCCACCCTTAAACAACTCCTGGCTGTGAAAGGACTGTGTTGACCATTGTCTCAGCCTCACTCAAGCAGTGCAGAGGAAACAGGGATGGCTATGTTCCTGTCATCAGCCCCTGCCCTGGTTTTGCTCTTCGGGCGAGTTAACACAGCTTGTACCTTTTTGGGGCTCCTTAAAGAGATTGGGTCCTGGTCTGGAGCACCCTGGGGAGGGATGAGGCAGAGGAAACATCATGAGATGAAGCACAAGAGGTTTTCTGAGTGGCACCATTTAGTAAGAGCTAATTCATTGCATTCTGAGGGGAGGACAAAGCCATGCTGTGCTGTCTCTGGGGTACAGTCAGAGGTAGGGAAACATGCAGATCAGCATACTGACTCTACCAGGGTCTGCAGCATCAGGGCCTCATCCAGCTCATGCAGTGTCTCCCACCCAGCCTGCAGCTTTTCCCTTTTAATCTCTTCTTTCAGAGCATGGGGGCTCACACTCCTCCAAGACAAAGCCTGGCTGACTCCCCTTACCGCCAGGGTGACGATGTCTTGTGAGCCCTGTGGGTTTCCTGGATTTTGCCTTATCTGTGGACTGAAAGCAGACCTAAGAAGGCATCTCAAAGCTTGGCGGGAGTATTTACACACACAGAGCCTGCTGCTCTCTATCAGGGTCTGGGGGAGCCCACCAGGATGGGCAAAGGGGATGCTCCCACACACAGGGCTATGGTAGGAGCATGTCAGAACAAGATGCTCACAGGGCAGGCAGCGGGGTATGACAGCAGGTGAGGAGCTGGCAGCACCTTAGTGGAAACCTCACAGGTGCACCAAGTTTCCTGTGGGACCTGAGGTGCTCCTGTGACTCTGTTTCTCTGTTATGTGCTCTGTATCCACGCATAGAGGAGACTCCTCAGGGCTTTGCCCATGCCAAAGCTTTTGGGGTGCCTCAAAACCTGTCACATATAAAACAGACCAATTCTGCTTGGTAAGCAGATTAGGGCTGGACAGGAGGATGTGTCCCAGCCAGGGAGCCCAGGCTGTGTTACCCAGCAATGGAGCCAGAGCTGCCCAGGGGGGTACCCCTTCTTGGGCAGCGCTTCTCTCCCCATAATGACCAATCAAAGCCATGTAATTCCCCTCCTGCTGACACCATCACCTCGAAGATTACCTCAGCTGAGTGAGCTTTAGCAGTCTTGGGGGGCGGGGGGAGGCATCATTATACAGAGAAGGAAAGCAGAGGGCTGCAAGCGGTAGTAGGATCCTGCCATCGCTGCTTACACATCCCTTTGCTGGTCCCACCAGTTCCTGCTTCCATCTGGCACTGAGAAAGCTACCCCAGATTCACTGGAAAAGAACACATACAGGTGATGCACCTTGGGCCGGCTTCAGGGCAAGGGGTGATGGTGTGCTGGGTGAGAGATGGTGTGCAGGGAATGGGGAGCTGGGTAACAGTATGGGGAGCAAAGCCATGTGGGGTGTCTGTGACTAACTCTGTGCCTACCATCCATAGGAAAGAAGGAGATAGACCATAAGCATTAAATGCGAGACCACAAGGTGCAGGTGCTCTAGGGTATGTCGAGTGGAGTCTGTTTTGGACAGCTAGGGTCATAGCACTGTATTGGTCTCTCTGACCTGGCCTTGTTTCCTAAAGGGGATTGGAGCTGTCTTGGTGCCACATTCATTTGGCCTGATGGAGGAGCAAGCTGTCCTCATCCATGGTGAGGAGGTCCTTTGCTGTGCTGTCTGCTCATGTTCCTCTCAGCCTCTGGGAAGAAGTTAATGATCCACCAGCAGGGCTGAAGCTAATGGAGTGGTGATGTTCCAGCTGCTGATCAGCACAATTAAGAGATAAATGAGGTTGTGGGTGCAGACGAAACGTGTGCACAGTCAGTTGAGTCAGAGAAGCTATTCCTTGCAGAAGCGCGACTGCCCTGAAGTCCCTGGGTGCTCATCCTTTGCAGGGTTGCTCCCCCAGCTCTTCACTACCATGGGTATCAACACCAGCACAGTAAGTGGACCTTGACTGTGCCAAAATATTCTTCTCCAACCAGAGGCATTTATTACTGGTGCTGAAGGCACACCTGCCGTAGGGAAGAAAATGGCTTTGGTTTAGCAGGTGGTTGCTTAATGTGCAGTGGAAAACATGGTAAAATAATTGCAGGGTCAATGTTGAGTGAAGTTTCAATCTGTGAGCAAGTCCAGGTAAACATCAGGAGGTGGTACGAGCTAAGCACGAGCAACTCATGCTCTTCTACCAAACCTCATAGGAAAACTTAATGGGATAGCACCTGTAGAAAACATTAACTCATGACAATGATTGGCTATGGCTAACACTGGCTTTGAGAATTCTGCTGAAAATTAGAAGAAAGTCTCTAATTTTGAGAGCAGCAAGTTCTGGTAACAGGCTTTCAGCAGGAGGAATTAAGATAAAAAGCACTTATCCCTAGAATGGAGTCATGAAAGGGAAGGTGTGGTGTGGCTGCCCATGTTAATAGGGGACTGTATTTGGTGACCCAGAGATCCTGGTCAGCCCTGCAGGTAAATGAAACCATGCAGGTACAAACATGTCACGTTGAGCAACTGTTAGATCTGTGCTTCAGCCCTTGGCTGGCTCACATGGTTGGTTGTGTTCAGGATCTTGATCCTTGCTCCAGGATCACCACTTCTGGATGCAGGGAGGATGGGCAGTTCAGCTCGCCCAGCAGTAGATGCCTCCACACGGGTGTTCACGTTGGAGCTCCAACCCCATTGCAGACGCTGGAGGGAAAGTGCCAGCATCCAGCGTGACTCATAGGTCTGGCCTCAGATGCTTATTTCAGGTGGGGATGAACTGCCCTTTGGAGCTGCTCCACTTTACAAGGAGCAGTTTTCTCTGCCAATTATAAAGAGGAGGGTGACAGGCGCAGGCTTACACACTTCTGTTGTGTGTGCTGCCAGGCTGGAGGTGTGCTGCCCTACAGGACCTATAGAAACAAAGGTGGTGTTGTTGTTCAACGTCTTGAACAGCGGCAGATCGCTTGATGTCTAAAAACGCCCAGAGGAACCCTAAAACTAGTGTGTGTACTCACTTTAAGCAGCCAACAGAGGAACTCTTCTGAACACTTTTCAGAGAGAAATCAGTGTCTCAGTGCCACCTTGTGGAATGATCTGTGTAAAAGAACAAGCGGGGGCAAGAGACGTATCCATTATGCCATCCTAGAAGCATGCTGGAGTTTCAGGGAAATTACTGGTAATATTGGGGATTATGCTGCAAATACTATAACCAAACCAAAGGTTTCTATTGCAAACTGGGATTGCCTTTTTCCCTGAGAAAACTGCAAGTCCATGGGAGCTGTTTCCATTTATCAACCCAAATGAGAATATGGACATGCCTATAGTTAATGTTTGAATGCAGGAGACAAAACGTTTTAGAAACACAGCAGCTTGTGTGCCCACAAGGGAGGAATCCACTTGTAAGGCTCCCTGAGATCTAGGAGTGAGAAACAAAGTTGTAGGTCCAGCTGTGGGGAATATTGACCCACTCACACCTCATCCATGTGAGGAAGGCTGTGAGATCTCCAATACGAGCTGATGCCAGGACCAGAGCTTTACATGTCAGCTGGAAATTACCACGTGCAGAAGAAACTTGAGGCTCTTGTCACCACCCCAGTCTGGTTCTCCAGGGACCATGTTTCTGTAATAACCAACCAATAAACACTAATATGGCAGAGAAAGAGAAGACCTGGAAAGATTCATTGGACACTTTTTCTGTGCCACAGCATGCTCACGGACTCACAGCACAGAAAACCCTTCCCACCTAGAAACATGCTGTAGGAACACCCTTTAGAAGGCGAGATTATCACCCGTCATGATTAAATGGACCTTAGTGGGAGAGACAGACTGAGTAAATTACTGCATGTTTAGCCTAGTGTTCATTTAGGTCAATAGCTGATCTGTCACTGGAAGAGGGCTTACCCCAGTCCATAAAACCCTCCCCTGCCATAAAATAGACAGTCATCTATCTGAAAGGGGCCTACAAGGATGCTGGAGAGGGACTCTTCATCAGGGACTACAGCAATAGGACAAGGGGTAATGGGTTTAAACTTAAACAGGGGAAGTTTAGATTGGACATAAGGAAGAAGTTCTTTACTGTGAGGGTGGTGAGGCACTGGAATGGGTTGCCCAGGGAAGTTGTGAATGCTCCATCCCTGGCGGTGTTCAAGGCCAGGTCAGACAGAGCCTTGGGAGACATGGTTTAGTGTGAGGTGTCCCTGCCCATGGCAGGGGGTTGGAACTAGATAATCTCAAGGTCCTTTGCAACCCAAACCATTCTATGATTGTATGACTCTATGGGGTGGAGAGGAGAATCAGCTTCCCAGGTTCTTCCATACATCTGCTCAGTGTCCTGTGGGGGGAAGGAAAGTTCATGAACATTTGCAATGTGTTAATGCAGAGGGAGACAACCCCAGGGGCAGAAGGAGCAGAGCACTGCATTCCCATCGGGGAAGCTGCTTGTAACTCCTCCAGAGCTGTGCATCGTGTCCTCTCCAGGGCCACACTGAGAAGCTGCAGTGGGTTGAGAGGAAGGTGAATAAAAGCAGCAAGGAACCAGACAAGGCTTGCAGGAAGAGGTCTTGAGTGTTCATGGGTTTAACTTTTCAGTGATTAAGCAAAGGTATTAAAACCTCTTCACAGTGGAGGGGTAAGAGCACATGGTGAGCAGGGAGATAAGCAGAGGGAATCGGGAGATGGAGGATTAATCAGGGCAATGAGGGCTCTGCTCTGGCAGACAGAGGTAATTGAAGGTCGCTGGGACAATTGCCAAGAAGGGTGTTTCCTTGCCCCAGATGAAAGGACAGACCGGGGTGGGCAGCAGGGAGGCTCTGCACTAGTGTGACTGGACACAGGTACATTTAGCAAAATACTCAACCTGGAGCAACACTCAAGGCATTATGCTCTTCCCAACTGCGGATAGTGGTGCACATCAGCTCCAGGGAGAGCATCCTTTCCGAAGGCTGGGCATCCAAATGTCCTGCAAAGCACAAGCAAATTCTCCTAATCTCACCTGTTATAACAAAAAATGGTACCAAACCACCAGCCAGGGGGTTACAATGCAGAGCACAGCCAAAATTCCTGCTCAGTACCTGTGGGAAAGGCTACAGAGAAAGACAGGCTTTAGGAACACACCAAGGCTATTTACAGCTCCGCTGCCCTGGAGATAGGCTGCTCCTGGGCAGGGGCCCAGTGTTTGCAAAGCCTGGTAGCAGAAGTACTGCATCCTCACCATATAGATTTAGAAGGATGGCATTTGTGTGTGGGAAGACTTTGAAGCTATCTGCTTGTTTATTGGCTTGTTCATCGTTAACTAAATGAACGAAGGTGTCTGGGGGTGAAGGGAGGGTGCCAAGTTTCAAAGGGTACTTGGCTCAGAGCAGTAAGTGTACTGTCACAACAGGAGCTGCTGTGGCTGCAGGCTGGAGCCAGAGAGCAAGATGATGGAGAAGATTCAGAAGGCGCTCACGATTCGAAGTGTCACCATCAGGGAGATGCTGGCAGAAGCGCTGGGGATGTACATCCTCATGGTAAGGAAAGAACGGGCCCAGATATGCACGTGCATGCGTGTGTGCAGGGAGGGTGAGAGAGTAAGCCTTTAGCAGCTGTAAAGTCAGTGGTGTCCTATCACATCTTCAGGGTTGCTCAGCCTCTGGTTGCTAATGCTCACCTTCTGCTCTGGTGGGGTGCAGCTTCCTACCAGGAAGATGTGCCTAAACCTTATGGAGGAAGAAAGCAGTGTGGAGGCTGGGAGGTTGTCACTGGGAGTCTGTGAAGTAACTGGGGATAGAATCATAGAATTGCTTGGAAATAGATTGGAAAAGACCTTTAAGATCATTGAGCCCAACTATTAACTCAGCACTACCAAGACTACCACTAAACCGTATCACCAAGGGCATCTGCACATCTTTTAAATGGGATGGTGATTCCAACACTGCCCTGCGCAGCCTGCTCCAATGCTTGACAACCCTTTCAGAGAAGAAATTTTCCTTAATATCCAGACCAAACCTCCCCTGGCACAGCTTGAGGCCATTTCCTGTTATCCTACCACTTGTTACCTGGGAGAAGAGAAGAACCCCACCTCAGTCCATCCTCCTTTCAGGCAGTTGTAGATAGTGATAAGGTCCCCCCTGAGCCTTCTCTTCTCCACACCAAACCCCCTCAGGTCCCTCAGCCGTTCCCCATCACACTTGTGCTCCAGACCCTTCACCAGCTCTGTTGCCCTTCTCTGGCCACTCCATTGCTTCAGTTCTCTGAAAACAGTTCTCTGAATAAAAGGAGGGAAAGTCTGGGAATGAGACTAAAGAGCAGAGCCTGGTCAGATGGGGCAACACAATGCTTGTGCCAGCCCCCTGAGAGATCCCATGCAGTGAACTGAGGCTTTTCTACCTGCTGTGCCATAGGCGATGGTGTGGCTGGGGGGTCCTGCACAGGTCTGGGGAGCAGACCCCAACTCCTCTACGACTGACAGCCTCTGTGAAATGAGAGCAGCATTCATCTGCCTTCCTCTTGGGGTTGCCAAGGTAATGAATACCTGTGATACTCTCTGGAGCCACAACCCATCATTACAGCATGCTTTACAGCTGTAATTACCAGCTTTAAAGCATGCTAGGATTTCACTTTTGGTTTTCGTATGTGGCAGATGGATAGTGTTTATCCATATCATACAGAAACCCATCCCTTGCCTGAAGGATCTATTTCATGCAGAGAAAGAGACATGGTTTCGAGCTCTTGAGCTGCTTTGTAGGTGTTTGGGGAGTAGGTGAGGAAAGCTTTGCAGTCAGAATTGACCCCTGGCTGAGGCTCAGTGCCCACCATGACCAGAGCCTTCATGTGTTGGACCAACACATACAGATGGTATCCTCCCTCTGAAAAGCTCCAGAAGCTGTCTGTGCTAATTTACTATACCTGGGCTTAGCCTGGGCTGAGACACTTAGGACTGGACAGAGGCAGCAAGAAAGGGCTGGGGATAGCCCCAAAAACTTGTACTTGGGAGATTTGCACAGGTGGAAGATAAGGTTTCTGTGACCATGGGGACCTTCTGACACTGCTGACAGTTAAAGGTGCTTGTTTTCACGGGCAACGACTGCACATGCAAAGGATGCTTGCATTTTATCACGTCATTGCACATCCAGCTGCTTGAAGTTCAGCCCTACTACACAGGTAGCTTTGCACCCATTGGAAGTCAGAGCACAGATGTCTGTGGCTTCTCAGGAGAAGCTGAGCAAATCATTTTCCTTTCCATCCCCTTTTGCTTTTTGGTGGTGGAAGTTCCAGGTGATAAGGAACTAGTTCAGAGGTGTCCTGCTTGAGCTGTCTCGAGAAAGAAGCATGAGGAGGAGTCTTTCCCCTGTACTCTTGACAACCAAAGGCAGATTTTGTAGCCTTGTTCACTGATCCCTGCAAGGGAATAAAGTAGGAGGAGGAACACTTCACATGGACCCCTATCATGGGCTGGCAACAAATAGCATCCAGCATTCAGGTGTAGCATCCAGCAGCCCCAGGGCCCTCAGGGCAGCCAGGAATGTGCTGGATGCATCTCCATGATGCCTGGATGTGTGCTATTTGGAGAACAGTGCCCAGCCCAGGCTTCTTAGTTTAATGGACAGGCAGTGATCACAAAGGAGGGAGCCAGGCAGCAGTAAACAGCAGCAGAAGTAGGGAGATAGGGAAATAAACAGGGTATTTTGGAAATGTGAGAACAGAGAAAGAGATCAGAGGCTTGGATCTGTGCTGAAATACACTTATTTCAGGATACTGGTATTCATCCATGTCTCCTGCCCCAAGCCCCTCTCTCTGCACCTCTGTGCTGTCCTACAAAACCTACAAATGCACTATGCATTTGGCTTCTCTTGGATGTGGCTTTGGAAAGGCAGAGTTTTTGTAAGGCTTTTGCAGATCCCAAACAGTGTTTTTTTTGGGCTTTGGTGCTTTTTGCTGAGGCAGACTGACAGAGGCTCACACAGAGAGTGGGCTCTGTGTATACGAGAGAATTAAGAATAGTGTCTCTGGGGAACAGGGGTGATGTCTGAAAGGGAAGAGGGAGAGTGGATGTATGAGATGAACTCTGGATCCAGGCAGAGTAGACAGGAAAGACCACAGTCAGAACGGACAGAGCACAAGTTTAGGTGCTGGAGAACATGTTGACATTTTTGTCTCGGAGGGACATGCCACCCTGGATAAACAGGAGTGTAGTCCAAGAAGCAGGATACATTCTTCAATTGCCAAGTGGTTTGTGAGGCAGAGACCTCAAGAGAATCTTTGTCCTTCTCCGGATTTCAGTGTAAGAGCTGTGCAAAGAACTGATTTTTCCACCCTCTGACCACATTTAAAAAGTGAAATAGAATTTAATTTCAGGCCAGAGCAATTTCTTGAATATGCCTTTTCCTGCTGGAAAGTGTTTACTTTGCTGCTTATTTTTTTTTCCTGGTTCTCCTTTAGTCACTAAAAAAAATATTGAAACTTTGTCTGTTTTCAAACTGAATGTGTATGCATTGAAAGGAAAAGTCAAAACGGAATTTCCTTCCTTGTTTTTTTTGCTGGGGTAAGTTACAAAATTAGAGTTGGGTTTGGCGAATAGCTGTGTGCTACCCAAACCACGTTCTTAGTGAACAAATTGCACACCAGGGAAAGAAAGACAAAAAGAATTTGCCCACTGTCCTTCCACCCATCATGGGTACTGTCTCCTGATGGTCAATGGTGATGCTCCCCTGGCTCATGTCCCTGGTTTCAGGCACAGGCGCAATACCATGGCTGTGTGAGTGACCCCTTTTGAGCCCTGGATCTCGATGTGTGGGTTTGGGGTTTGTCTCCCCATAGCCAATGATGACTAGAGTGCCTGTTTCAGTGTGATGGGCACCAGTGAGGAATAACCCATCTACTGCTTCAGTCTGTGCAGGGGAGGTGCATTCTTCATCTCCTGACAATGGGCACCTTAGAGTCTTCCTGTCTTGAGTTTATTAAAATTGCAGAAAAAAGTAGCAAAGAAGCTCAGTCCACCACAGCAATGAAGGTACTTTTAACACTCCTTTCCCTCTTTCTTTTTCCATGCTCTAGGTCTTTGGCTTGTCTTCTGTGGCACAAGTGGTATTAGGGAGACAAAACTTCGGGCAGTATCTGAACATCAATTTGGCATTTGGCATTGGTGTTACCTTGGGCATCCATGCAGCTGGAGGAATCTCTGGTGAGCAGGACACTCGAGCTTGGGACATCTCTGTGTCCCATAAAGGCCACATGCGTCGGGGGCAGCAGGAGTGGGACGTGGAAGGGTGGGTGATGGCATGGCAAGTTGACACAGTGCCCTCACCTGAAGGAAGGTCAGTCCTAGGGTCCCCAAGCAAGAAGAGCAGAGCAAGTCTGGTGACCATAACCAGGGTCAGCCTCACGACCCAGTGATCACAGCCAAGTCCGCAGTGGGGAGACAGGTCCAAGCTCAAGCCAAGGTGTCCCAGTGGTGCAGCAAGGTTAGAAGCAGGGAACAAGGCAGGCACAGCATAGCTACAGAATGCTGTCCCCAAACCTGTGTCCTGAGCTGATGAGACCAGGGCAAGTAGGACAGGGACAGTGGTGGGTGTTCAGCCATTCCCTCCTGCTGTAGTCAGCAGAGCCTGGTTTCAGCAGTGCCCCCGTTAGTCATATTGGGATGTAACATCACAGCCCAAGGAGACAAGGAGGTCTGAAAGCACGCTGGCGGTGTGACCCATGGGGAAGTAAATAATTTATTGCAAAGGAGAGCTTACTGCTGATGTTGCAACAAGGAATGGCATGCAAATTTTGTCCTTATCATACACATCCACGTGCACACACCCTTCAAGAGCTCAGGAGGTGGTGTTTTGGGGCCATGGGGTGGTATCTCTCACATGACAAGAGCATTACCTTTGCCTTGTGGAATTTCTGCATTTATTTGCACCAAGAGAAGAGATTAAAGGCTCTAGAGGCCAGATGATTAAAGCAAGTCCTTGCTCTTGAACTGTTGGAGCAGACAGATGTCCAAGGCTGGGGCTTGGTGGAGAGAATTTGTCCATGCAAGCAGTCAGCCCATGGTCTCCCTGTCCTTTTGGAGCAGGTGGTGACATCCTGGGGAAAGGGGACTGAGGAAAGCAGGTCCCTACAGTTCCAGCTGACATTTGAAATGGAAGGATTGGAGGTGGAAGAAAGGGTCTCGGATCAGCCAGCAAGTCTGGTTCCAAAGCCAGCTTCAGGGCTTCCTGTCACTGTAATATGGCATCATTTATGTCACCAGATGCTTCTTGTGATCTCTGAAATAGCTGGTCATGCTGGCAAAGGATCAAAGAAAAAGGGACCTCCCCCCATGTCAGTGGTGGCAGTACATGCACTTTTACTTCACTCTGATGAGGTGCTGTGTGTCTGGATGTTACCCCTTTCTGAGTCTAGAGTTGGAGATGGCCACTAAGACTGGAACATCTATTGACCCACAGAGTTTACACCTACCAGGTAGGAAAAGCAAATACTTCCTTTGGACTCATGGAGAGATGAGGCCCAGAGAACAAATGTAGCTTGCACTGAGGGCACCACTGAATACCAACCTGCTCCGTAGAAAGTGCCCTCTCTAAACTGGGATGTAAAGAAATACAGTCAAAGATTACAAACTCTGCAAGGGAAGGACAGGGTCTGCTTCACATTAGTGGCAGCAATCATGGTCTGGGCAGGGTTGACTATCTTTGTAACCCTCTTCTCAATGCAGTGATATCTAACAGCTAACCTGAGTCCCTCCAGCTCCCATCAGCTGGAGTGCTCAGCTTTGCCAGGATGAGGCCCTCTCTTGCAATTGTCTGGAATAAGATTTACCTTATCTACCTGCAGCTGTATAAAAGATGGGTGATGAGTCTAAGTTTTGGGCTCCCCTTAAGCTGAATAGGGTGAAACCTATATAGAGAGGTGTCTCTGAGGTGAGATGAGCCACTCTGAAAGCAGCCTGTGGTCTACAGAGCTTTTAGAAGACTAAAGCTAATAGCTCTCCGTCCTGCATCATTCAGTTGCCCAGGGAAAACAGGTCAGTTTTGAGGGACCCTGCCCTGACAGTCTTGGTGTCCTGGATCAACATCTGAGTACTTGCTGTGGGGTTGTGGGACATGCTCCAAAACGGCTGCATCAGGGTTGAAGCCAGTTTCTTTTGCTGTGACTTTGCAGGAGCTCATCTGAATGCTGCTATCACCATCACACACTGCATTCTAGGAAACCTGCCTTGGATAAAGCTCCCAGTTTATGTGATCGGCCAGTTTCTGGGCTCCTTTACAGCAGCAGCCACTGTCTTTGGCATCTACTATGGTACGGTTGTGTGTTTTATCTCAGGCTTTGCTGTGGGCACCATTTCAGTCTTCCTTTTGCAGTACCCAGCATGATGTCTGAGTGAGAAGGGTCTGCTCCTGGCATGTGGAACAGACCTTCACAGCTCCAGGCCAGAGCAGGGCCCAGATATCTGTGGGAAGGATGAGAAGTACTTGGAGAGCACAGCTCCTTTTTGCTCACGGTATTCCCAGTACCAAAACCTGTCCTCAGCTCAAGGCCAGGAGCTGCATTTTGTTTCCAAGAGTCTGCAAGGGCTGAAGTTAAATGGAACTACCACGTATTAGGCACAGATGGAGCTCTGGGGGACTCTGCTGGTCCGTGTATAACAGTACAGCAGACGTCTGTGGTTTTGAGTTGTGAGGGACACACCACTCACTGGCTCCAGCATGCCCCATCCTCTAAAAGGCAGGGGATGGAGGCATCCAGTGCATCCAGAGCATCCAGCCTACCTCAGGCTCCCAGCGCAGGGGCATGGAGCCGGTAGGTTTAAGGAAGCAATTGCAGACCAAAGGCTGCAGGTGACAGGTGTCAGTGAGATCATGCCCTGCTTGGGGTGTCACCTCCACTGTATCTCCCATTGCCTCTGTTCCTCTTGGTGTCCATGCTGGCTGCAATGCATGGACTCACGTATGTGCCGTGATGAATTCTGCTAACTCCTCTAACTCCCATTTCTCCTTAAGATGCTCTGTACGACTACTCCAAGGGGAACTTCACAGTGACAGGACCAACTGCCACAGCGTCCATCTTCTCCACTTACCCTGCTCCCTATATGTCCTTGCCTGGGAGTTTCTTCACAGAGGTCAGTGGGGACTGCTGGGATGTGCTGGGCAAGGCAGGTGGTAACACTGTGAGTGCCAGAGAGAGTGTGCAGAGACAATCACAACCTCTTCTCCAAGGAGCCCACCATTCAGAGCAGGTGCCTGACAGGTAGGATGAAAGGCATCTTGGTGGCTGAGCAAGCCTAAAAGGTAATGCCTGCAGGCTTGGTCACAGTGCCCTCCAAACACCTTTCCTGCATGCAGCCCAGGCAATGGGAAGCTGAGCTGTATGAGGAAGCATCTCCTTCAGGCTCTGTGCAATTCTCTGAACTGTTCTTCCCCTTTCTGGATCCTACACATGCCCTGTTCTCCTGGGCAGCTCTGCCCGCTGCCCCTCACCAGTACAGAGCACCCAGGGCTGCCTTCACATAGAATCACAGAATGGCTATGGTTGCACAGGACCTTAAGATCATAAAGTTCCAACCCCCTGCCCTGGGCAGGGATGTCTCACACTAGGCCATGTTGCCCAAGGCTCTGCCCAACCTGGCCTTGAACACTGCAGGGGGTGGAGCATTTACCACTTCTTTGGGCAACCCATTCCAGTGCCTCACCACCCTCACAACAATGAACTTCCCCTGTTTTAGTTTAAACCCATCACCCCTTGCCCTATCACTATAGTCCCTGACAAAGAGTCCCTCTCCAGCAACCTTGTAGGCCCCCTTCAGACCACAGGCTGTCTGGATTGTTCTCTGGGGTTTGAACAGTCCAATTCAGACCACGTACAGTTGATTCCCAGGGCACAACACAATGTCCAGATGCCCAGAAATAGGAAGGGGATGCTTCAGTGGACATGGAGCACTGGAGCACTGGAGAAGGAAGATTCAGTCCCAATTCAAATCTAAGGAAGCCTGTGCTTGTCTCTGACAAAATTCTTCCCTGGGTATGATGAGGAGGGCAGTGAGAGTTGGATAGCCTACAGGTGGGGACCTGATGACTCAGCCTCCCATAGAGCATGCAGTGTCCTTGCTACACAAGAAAGCAAATGACAGTGACAGCGTATTGCCAAGAGCTGCAGAGTTTCTACTTTTGCTGGCAACTCTGCAAGCAGTCCCAGGCTCTCCAGCTGCACGTTCTGAAGCAGAAAAAGACAGGAATCACCTGCATTCAAACAACAGTTCCTGACATCTTGGGCATCACAGATCTACAACTTCTCGCTATGTACTGTCACAAAAGGGAGATTCAGTGTCCCAGAGGAGAATCTAGTATCTGCTTTTAGTCCTGAAAAGGCTGATGCAACAGGCTATATAAAACATCACTCCCTCTAGGGAGGAACAGATTTGTCTTCTTAGCAGTCTGTTACGGGTCTGCCTCTGTCAGATGAAATGTACTTACAATAACATATGTCTCTAACTTGAAAGGTGGAGGGAGAGGACAGTGCTGAGAAGTTTCTATCAGTCCTAGGGCATTTCTGGTGATGACATGGAGTTATTGCTGCTGGGAAATCAGTCCAGAATTTTCTTCCATCCACCTGTGAGGTGGGAATAAGAACAAGGTCCTCCCTGCCTTGATCAGAGCATGAATATTACCTGCTCTTCCAATCTGTGAAGTCTCTTCCTCTCTGCTGAGGATGTTCCTGCATTCCCCCTTCTCCCTCCTGACCTGCTGTCCCTTTTGTGCTCCTGCAGTTTCTAGCAACAGTGATGCTTCACCTGGGCATTCTGATCATCCACGACGAGAAAAACAACAGGGCCCTGAGAGGCACAGAGGCCCTGCTCACGGGTATCCTTGTCCTGGGCATTGGCATGGGGATGGGGATGAACACAGGTTATGCCATAAACCCCTCCCGAGACCTGCCCCCCAGGATCTTCACGGCAATTGCTGGCTGGGGAACCGATGTCTTCACGTGAGTGACCCTCTTTGCTTTTACACTGCTCAGCTTGCAATGAGAGCAGATAAACACAAGATAGAATAGCCACAAAGACTTTTTCTCTGGGTCAAGTGATGATGGTATCAGTGCAGAGCGCATCCTACATTCTCAGACAGCAAAAGTTGTGCATAGAGGAGGCTGGTGCATTATGAGCACAAAAATTGGGGCACACTAATTCTCCAGCATGGGATTCATCTTGAAATTTGGACACCTCAATTTGGGCAGCAAACTGGCCACCTCTTAGCTGGAGGTCTAGGTGGTTATATCACAGTGAATGGAAAGCCAAAGACTGATTCAGCTCACATGAAAGCAGGTACTTATAGGTGGATTACTGAATAGCTCTCTTAAATTTAGATGTCTGAATCTGGAGATGAAACCCTGCCTTCCCCTGCTTAGCAATGGTGCCATGCTATGGCTTTTCCCATGGTTGAGGGCATTAGCAGACTCTCCTGGCCATTAGTTTAATTAAATTTCCAGAAAATGAGAGCTTGGTAAAGGAGGTGCCGATGTTAACAGAAATGGGGAGTGAAAAGAGGTGTGTGTGTCTCTCTGTCTGATAGTCATGCTCATCAGGATCACACAGACCATTTCTGTAGGTAGGACAGCAAGAAACCTGCAGACAGTGCAGCAACACCTTCTGAGGTTGATGGGGAAAATGACCCTCCCTCCAGCAGTTATGCTGGTGGGTAGGGAATGTGTCTAAGCCAGCTGTAGGGCCCAGTATGTGAAGTGTGACTAGACACCCCTTCTCACACAGCTCACTCCTGCCCTTGCAGCCCTTCAGTGGCAGGGCAGTGGTTCCAATGTGGCTCACTGGCTGCCTCTCCTCTGTTTCATTTTAGGGCTGGACACCACTGGTGGTGGGTCCCAGTCACAGCACCAATTCTGGGAAGCCTGACTGGTGTTTTCATCCACAAAATCTTCATTGATTTTCACAACCCACCTGTCACGGGATGTGGGAATGAGAAAGGACAGAGAGCAGTGGAGGTTTCTACACTGTGATGGCCACGTGCTCCAAGGAAAGGACTTGACATCAAAGCCTATGTGGACGTACGGACTGACAGTCAAAGGGTAAACAAGTGGGTAAGGGCATGTGCAATAATGCTGCCGGAGTACACCAGTTCTTTACCCTGCTGGTGGAGAAATGTGGGACTGGTCTTCAATAAACTCTGCCTGAGCAGACAAACTGGGTCTCTAATACACTGGGCAGACCTGGGCAGGGCTAGACCTGTCTGTGACCTGAGGGAATTATTCAGTCTCCCTGTGTAAACATCTACCAAAGATAAAATCATCACATTCTGGAGAAAAGCAAAGCAGAGCTGCAAGACTCCAGATACCTATGCATTCATAGAATCATAGAATGGTTTGGGTTGGAAGGGACCTTAAAGATCATCTAGTTTCAACCCCCGGCCATAGGCAGGGACACTTTCCACTAGATCAAAATACATTATATAAAATCAGCAGAAAAAGCTTAATTAACTTAAAGAAATTTTCATCTGGAATATTCTTTGGTAAGAAGTAAATACTGATGGATCAGGGACTTAAGCTTGCTTCTATTTGATAAACCCTAACAAACACCTGTTTTGGCAGAGCACAAAGAGCAAGGATAGTCTGAAATACAGACCTGAACTTGATTTTTTTTTGCTTGTTTTTGGTTTTTCCTTTTTGATCTGAACATTCAGGAAGCACCAAAAAATCAGTAAACTAAACCACAAAGTTTCCTGATTTCTGGCACCACTCTACTGGAACATGTTGGTATCATGGAATTATGTGTGCTACCAATAGGCTGGAGTTTTAACTACCACCATAAAAGGATTGAGACTCAAATGCTCAATTAAACAAAAACCAAAATTGAAGCCCTTTTCCCCACTGTGAATGCATAAGAAATGTGGGAAGAGGCTGCCCTGTTCCTGAAGGAATTCTGCCACCTCCATCTGAATAAGGAAGTGGACCTGCAAGAGCCTTCCACGACTGAGGTATCAGAATAAAAGTTAAATAGTATCAGAAGCTTACTGTCACCAGTGGGGTAACAGGAGTCTTAACTTTCCTAGGCAATGCTTAAGCAAGTATGGTATATATGTCAAGCACATGACTGCAGTCCTGGGGTGCCATGAACACAAAATATGGGGATCTCCATAAGTAGGAAGTGACAGAACATCACTACTGCACAGAATTCCAGAAAACAGCATTTACTGGCTTTAATGATCATTCACATCTCGCTACTAATATAGTAGGACCAGACAGGTCTATAGTAAGATAGACTATAATAGGTTGGACCAGATGATCCTTGAGGTCCTTTCCAACCTGGTATTGTATAATTCTATTAAAAGGACCACTAATGTGGTGTGGGGTGGGGTGATAGGTACTGTCATCTCTGCTTTCTTTTTGAGCTGACCTTATGTTAGTAGAGCAGCTACAACAGATCTTTACCTGGCACAAGATGCATGTCAGCTTCAGAGGGCTGAGGAGCATTAGAAGATTTCCTCTCACCTGGGGGTGGCAGAGGGCAGCCCTCAGCAAGGCAATGCAGAAACTGCACTTGGACAGTGCTGGAAACCAAGCAAAGCGTGCAAGAGCTGGGGCTGATGGCATCAGAGACTTTGAACACTGAGTGCAGGACAGAGGTGTGCTGAACAGCTGTCAAACAGCTGAGTCTTTTGGTCTATGTGAACTAAACTGGGAACTTCAGAGTAGCTCACAATGCGATTAGCTAAAAAGACACTGTAATCCAACCCTTCTCAGTGAGATTGTCCACTCCATTAGAAAAAACCCAACAAACCAATCCAGCCTGTGCCCTGCTTTTACCATACATCCTTGTACATGTGCTCCCCAAAGCAACTTTAAATACCCAGTCACTCTGGAGGAAAATATTAAATTCTTTATTAAAATACTACTAAGCACTTACAGGCTTCCTCTTTTTGAAGGCCATACAAATACTTGTCCTCACGTCCCTGTGAGGTAGGTTTGTATTATGTAATTATATGACTGTTTCACAAATAAAAGATGATACTGTTTAAATAATTGATGCTTACTTAGAGATGGTGACTTTGGATTTCCCTGCTTAGGCACAAAATGTGTGGGTGGCTACCATGTGTTTCCAGCACACCTAAGAAGATAGAATAGCACAGAAAAGTAATGGAAACCTTCAGGTATAAATAAAAACCAGCACTGGATGGGTTAAAGTGCGGTTCTAACCTGACAACTTAGACTATTAAAACAGCATCAGGAGCTTCTAAGGCTGTAGGATCTCAGTGTGCCCAGTTGAAAAGTGACAAAGGCTGTTTGAATGGTCAACTTTGCAAATGAATGCATGACAAACCAAGGGGTCCTCCTGGCTTATGGGACTCTCAACATCACTGACCCAGTGTTTCAGCAATTCCTATAGGAGGAGAAATCAGAGGCAGTGAGGGATCTTGCAGCTTCTGGCTACCTTTGGGTGTATTGGGAAGGACATCACACAGACCTGACTATCTGAAAAGACACGGCACAAAGGCCAAAATGGAAAAGTATTTCCAAAAAGGAAATGCTGCCTTTGCCTCAGTCTTTAGTAGTCACACCAGCCACCCTCAGGGTACTCAGATCCCCGAGCTGGATGTCAGAGATGAGAAGCTGATTGAAGTCCCCATAATTCAGGAAGAAATGGTTAGCGACCTCCTGCTCCACTTATATGTACACATCTATGGGGCTGGACGGGTGACACCCAAGAATGATGAAGCAGCTGGCAGAGGAGTTTGCCAAGCCACTCTCCATCATGTATCAGCAGTCCTGGTCTAGTCTAGCAGTTTGGTCTCTAGCAGTCCTCTGGGCAGGTCCCAGAGGATTGGAGGATGGCCAACATGACACCTTTCTACAAAAAGAGCAGGATGGAAGACCTTGGAAATTCCAGGTATGTCAGCCTGAGCTCAGTACCGGGGAAGGTCACAGAGCAGACGATCCTAAGTGAGACCATTAAGCACGTGCAGCAAAATGGAGCAACCAGGCCCAGTCAGCATGGGCTAACGAAGGGCAGGTCCTGCTTGACCAACCTGATCTCCTTCCACAATAAGGTGACCAGCCTGGCTGATGAGGGAGGGAAAGGCTGTGAACATTGTCTATTTGGATTTAGTAAAGCATTCAACACTGTCGGCCACAGCATTCTCCTGGAGAAACTACCTGCTCATGGCCTGGATAGGTGAATTCTTTCCTGGGTTGGAAACTGGCTGGATGGCTGAGCCCAAAAGAACGGTGGTAAATGGTGTCACATCTAGTTGGTAACTGCTCACTAGTGGTGTCCCTCAGGGCTCGGTGTTAGGGCCAGTGTTAATATCTTCATTGATGATCTGGATGAGAGGATTGAGTGCACCCTCAGTAAATTTGCAGATGACACCTATTTGGGTGAGAGTGTTGATCTGCTGGAGGATAGGATGCTCTGCACAGGGATCTGGACAGGCTGGATCCATGGGCTGTGGTCAATGGTATGAGGTTCAACAAGGCAAAGTGCTGGCCCATGCACTTGGGCCACAACAACCCCATGTACTGCCCCAGGCTTGCGGCAGAGTGACTGGAAAGCTGCTCAGTGGAAAAGAACCTCAGGCTGCTGATTGATGGAACTGAAGATGAGCAGCTTGTGCTCAGACAGCCAAGAAGACAAACAGCATCCTGGCCTGTACCAGCAATAGTGTGGTAGCAGGGCCAGGGCAGTGATCATCCCCCTGCACTGGGAACTGATGAGGCTGCACCTCGAATCCTGTGTTCAGTGCTGGGACCCTCACTACAGGAGAGACATTGAGATGCTGGAGCGGGGCCAGAGAAGGGCAATGGAGCTGGTGAAGGGTCTGGAGCACAAATGTGATGGGGAACGGCTGAGGGACCTGGGGGGTTTAGTCTGGAGAAGAGAAGGCTCAGGGGGGACCTTATCGCTATCTACAACTGCCTGAAAGGAGGATGGACTGAGGTGGACATCAATCTCTTCTACCAGGTAACAAGCGATAGGACAAGATGAAACAGCCTCAAGCTGTGCCAGGGAAGCTTTAGACTGGATATTAGGAACAATATCTTCACCGAGAGGGTGCTCAGGCAGTGGAACAGGCTGTGCAGGGCAGTGGTGGAGTCACCATTCCTGAAAGTGTTCAAAAACCATGTAGATGAGACTCTCAGTGACACGGTTTAGAGGTGGTCTTAGCAGTCCTGAGGTAAAGGTTGGACTTGATTTTAAAAGTCTTTTCCAACCTAGTTGAGTCTATGATTCTAAGTGGTCTGGGCTGTAGAGAAAGCAACTAGGCCAGTGCAGAGACACGGAAGCCCAAGGTCTCTTTGAACCATGACTCTGAGGGCAGAAATTGGAAGGAGCATGGGGAAGTGCAGAGCTTGATTCTATTAGAAGCAGAAGATATTTCTTTGTTCAGTGGGTTCCAGCCTAATCCATAGCATGCAAGGTCAGGACAGGTTTCTTTCAAAGGAGATGGCAGAAAATATCTTCATACACTGTATTTCAGCATAGGTCTATTAAAGTAATGGTGACTTACATCTGCTTTCATTTCACTGCTGTAGTTGTACAAGAACAAAAGCTTCCCAATACAGCAGTGACATCAACGGCTTCTTCATGCCCTCTGGAAAGTACATACTGCAAGTAGCAGAAGGAAATTAAATCAGTGTCTCAAGATTTTTTCTCCCAGTCTCAAGGAACCACATCCCTCCCATGTCAAAGTACATTGTGGCTTTATTTCATGCAAATGCTGCAACGTGTTTTCATTGGGCACATCTATTAATGCACAAGGAACTCCATCTGAACCATTGACTCTGCATCAGAGAACATCAAAGCTTGTTGAAAATACTGTTCAGGGTCAGATCTGGTGGTCTCACTTCCTTGAAGAATTCCCAGCTAGCGAGGATGTCTTGGAGGAGGTCATGCTCGTGTGACTCTTTTGGGAGCCTGACGGCTGGGAAGGTTGTTTCTTTTTGATCACTGGTGTTTTGTTCTTGCTTTTAAATACTTTATTGGGGTCCAACTTGTTCACGAAGGAATCAGCTTCTTCAGAGAGGAGAGATGTGTTGATGGTTATGGGTTTATACATGTTAAACCATTGCTGAAAGGCAGGATGGTGGGGAAGGAAGAGGTTAAAATCAAACTGCACTTAGACATTTACACCCTCTTGGCCCTCCCTCCTGAGACTTGATTTTGATCACACACCACTTATCAGTTTGCAATTTACGGGACTGCAAAGAGTGCCTTTTGATAAGGATACATAAGGCACAGCTACAGTCCTGGAACTGCCCCACATTCCAGACATGGAAGAGGAGAACCAGACATAAACCTAAAACTAACTTTCCTGCAGTGTAACTCCTATCAGGAGCAACTCTTGATTTAAACAACAGGAAGAAAAGCAAAAGGACGGGTTGAAACTAAACCACACTTACTTAGATTCAGACAAGAAGAAAAGATTTCAAATCCTTGGAATTTAAATGTACTTATAAATTGGACCCAAACTAGTTGAACTCTCAAGATACAGTCTCCCTCCCTTTCTTCACACATTCAATAATGCAGGATTTTTAACTCTTTACACAAAGAATTTTGTGTTTGTTTCTCTTCAGTTAGATTTCACATCTAGAAGTGACCACAATAAGTCATATTTTTCTTTTTGGTTCCCAGATGCCACTACAGTGCATTCCTCATCTTTGATGTTTTTCCTATCACTTTTCCATTGACAAAGTCAGGAAATGAAACTGTGGGCATTATGGTATTACAAATCCCACTGAAACCGTGAGCAAAATGTTGAACAAGATGAACAAAAGATCAATATGAAAATGTAGATGGCAATCTCTTCATGTACTGCTTAATGGAAAACAGCTTTAATATGCCACCCTTGAAGACCTTTAAAAATGATAATGGTTAACACACTAGGAGGATTTTAACTAGCAGAGGCTGCAAATGATTAGGGAATACATGAATGATTTCACTAAGGTTTGTGAATATACTGAACATAACAAAATATTCTAGTAGGAAAGTTAGAGAAAGGCAGAGCACAGACATATGTTAAGGGGACCACGCACACAGCCTCCACCGACAAAGCAGAGCACAGTGTAACAGGGAAGACACTAGAAATACAAAGAACAAAATTCTACAGCCACTGATAGATGGAAAGTTGGCAGTGATCTTAGTGAGTAGTTCTGATGCACACAGAGATCAAGGCAGGACCAAGGAACGTCATGCTGGTGAGAGAGCTGGCATGTCTGGATGAAGTGCAGGACACTCACCAAGACCTGCCTGGGCTTGCCAGCATGCAGAGATATTGTATTTGCTTTTGTGCTGTGTTCAGAAGTATTATCAGTTCCATTCCTCAACCTCTCACAAGGTTGAATCAGGGTTTGACAGGCTTAGGGCCCAGTCAGACACTGCGGAATGGCAGGTGCTTCCAATAGTAGGGTCCTGGCAGAGCAGAATAGCAATTTTAATAATAATGAAGGGCTGGAATGGTCACAAGGCTGTACCTGAAGCTCTCCTACAACTACTTCTAGGACTGCTGGCATTTAAATTACCCTTTTTTTTGGCATCATTTTTATCAAGGCATCCCTTCATGACTGAGGAGGATGCAAAGGAATTGGTATTCTTGGCAAGGCTCAAGTCCATAGTCTTCTCTGGGTTCCTATCTAATTTGTACCTGGGCTTTCCTCTTCACCCAGAGAGCAGCAGGCTCTTCCTCAGTGCTACGCCCAGAGACAATCTTACGTAGCTGTGGGGATGAATGGCTTTGCATCTCCTCATTTGCCAGCAGTCACGGAAGTGAAGGCTTGCCTCAAAGTCAAGAGAGCAAAGAAATAATTGGAGCTTCACTACCTGCTATTAAAGGTCAAAGGTAGAGTCCAACTCAGGTGAAGAAAGCAGGGTTAACACAAAATGTTATTGAATTTACTAACATAAATGAATGACTGTTAACATGCTACAGGATATGAAAGACTCATGGCCCGTTCCATAGCTCCTTAAGGAGGCCCACTCAAGCCTACAGACTGCTTGTCAAAAGGTGAGAAGATGTTTTTACATCTATGCTTATGCAAAATACTGATGAGCTGGATCCTGCTGTCCTACCTTGGCCTGGGGGCTGACCCCATAGCTGGTGAAGGCGTACTGCCACTGTGGAAGACCCAGGTGGGTAATGAGCAGGCGGTAGTAGGCTGTGAAGGTTTTGGTGAGGAAGTGCCAATACAGAGCTCTGTCCAGGAACCATATCTCTGTGTCTGGGGAGACAACTAGAACAACACAAACACAAATTACACTGTTGTTTTGCAGTGGTAAGATCAATTGCTGGCCATTGTCAGGTGGGAGACACAACATACTTATCAGAAAGGCTGCAGCTTCTAAAATGCAGCATCCCTGACTAACACAGATGGTTATCCAGAGGAATGTGGCTTACTGGTTAGAGCATGGGGACTGAAAAAGATGTAGTTCTGCTCCTGGCTTTACCAAAAATTCTTGTGCAACAGCCATTACACTGACTTTCCCCACCATACAATGGATGCAACGCTGTTCCTGCCCAACCTGGGGCTGGTACACTGCATGGAACATGCTTGGACATCAGCAACTTTCTGGTGTTAAGTTCAAAGTACAATTATGGCAAACATTTATCTGCTCCACAAAGTAAAAACAACTAACTCAATTGTCAGTCATCTGGATTACTAAATAGAGTTCAGAGTCTGGAAGTCTTAGAACCGTGTGCTGCCAACAAAAACACATTTTGCAAAATCTTTCCACAGTGATCAAGTATTTCTCTGGTGGCTACATCCTTTGTAACATAAAAAGACGTGATTTTACTTGTGAAATTGAAACGCTGAACACTGCTAATTAAACACACTGCCCCCTGCATTGACAGCAACACTGGGAAACAACACTCCCTTCCCTTGCCCAGGTTAGCCACTGCATGTGCTGAAATCACTAATGCTGCAAAGCAAGAGGTCAGGTAAGTTTCTGCCTTGGGAGCTGCAGTCACGCCCAATGAACACAAGAGATAACAACCACAGAGTTTTGTTAAGGACAGGTATATAACAATTGCACACCCCTACACAGTAAACACACATGTATGCATGTACACCTAGTGACCTGTGCATTGTGTCTGATGAGAACTGCTTTACCAGTGCCTCAGGTGTTTCACTAATTGTTGCTAACGGTTTTCTCTGTATCTGTCAGAAGAAACAGCCCAGCTCACATCTTTCACCCTGCTGTCCAACCCTTACTACCAAATTTTGGTCTAGTTAGCATCTGGAGGCTCTGCATCCATGCACAGGGTGGAAGAACTAGTCTAAGGCTGTCTCTATCAAGACCTTTTTTAGCATCTACCCATTGCTTCTAAGAACAGCTCCAGGCTTTCTCATCAAAATAGAAGGGAATTGTTTCCAGACATGTAAGTAACCAGAGATATGTTGGTGGCGCTCTGTATTATTTCAACATGGCTGTCTGTAGGTCATATGTGAATGCTTTCTTGTTTGTATGCATGCAGAAATCATAACGCAGAGTCCCAACATTAAAAGGGGGAAAACATTAGCTCTAGTAAAGTCTCTATGAGGTTTAGCCCCTGACTTCAATGGAGACAGAACACCCCAGTAAATGTTCATCTACAAATTGCAAAGATGATCAGAAATACAAGATGATTCTACACGTGGCCTGCAGATACAATCCACAATGAAAGATGGCTAACTTTGCTCTTTTCAGTCTTACCTGGTTTAGCATGCTTATAAACAAGGCAAACTTTCCCATTCCCATTGCATGGGTCTAATTCAAAGATGAGACTACGAGAATCAAAGTGTGGCTTCTCTGGTTTGTCTCCATGGCCTGAAAACAGGAAAAAACTTGATGAAACATATTTGGAAAACTGACTGTGACTCAGCTACCAAAAGGCAATTTATTTGATACTTATTAATAAATCAGCCAAGGAACAACTAAATCTATATTTATACTTCTTGACTAAGTTCCCTGCGTTGAAAAAATAAAAGAACTAAACCAAAAAGTGAGAAAAATGTTAACCTGTTATGAAAACAAACCAGAGTCAAAATCAGTTGACTGAAAAAAGATATCAAGCTGCTCTCTAGTCCTTCCCTGGCATAAAGCAAGATCAGCTTTACAGATGTCACTCCTGAGACGTGTTTGCTTACTCTTTTCTTACAGTTCTCCAGTGTTGGAGATGCCACAATCTCCCAACAGTCAACTCAAATCCATTGTTACCAATTAGAAGTGTTCCTCAGGTGGATCCTAAATCTTCCTTGCTCCAGCTGAAGTCCATTATTTCCATCCTATCCACCCTCCCTTTCTTGCCGCACTTTATTCTTTTCTAAGGAGGACAGGGAGAACAGTTTATTCTTTTTCTCTGACAGAAGTCTTTGATGACCTTGGAAACAAATATATTTCTTCATACATTCCAGTGTGACATCAGGGTCCTCAAAAGCCACACTGTCTGACTCATATTCAACTCGCGGCCCACAAGCACCACAAAGCCTTTCTACAGGACCATTCTGGGATGCGTAGCTGCAAGTTTTTGCAGGACATCAGTTTGAATTTCAAAGCTCCTCAAGACATAAGAGCTGTACTCTTCAGACGAATTTTCTGTGGAAGTCAGGGTACGATCTCTTGTGGGGATGTAGCTTTTTCTCAGCGTACCTTATAAGTGCATCAGTGGAAGTTTGAGTGGCTAAATGGAAGCAGAATTTGGCCCATTTCATTACAATGGCTAGAAGATCAAGACTGCAGCCAAGCTGGAATGTGCAAAAGGAATCTTCCAGCCATATTTAGCAGTTACAAGAGCTATAGAGATTCAGAGACAAAACTTAAATCAAATAGCTATTTGTTAAGGAGTCAGCATGACACCTGGCTCTGTTCTCACCTTCTTTATTCTCCCAGTCTTGTTAGACTGTAAGAGGTCTAAGAAAAGGAGTGGGCTTTTCTTTTTCTTTTTCTCTCTAAACTGCAGCATGCCCAGCATTCTTAGGTGGTCTGGAAACACACATTTTCCAGTGTCACCTCACACTTACATGTATTCACCAGAGTTATTTTTCCAATTCCAAAGAGCACATCCTGCTGCCTTTTTATTACCAAGACATAAACTGTTATCTTTTGTTCGTGTGACACTACAAGGACACAAAGACTTTAGAAGGTGAATCACTGGAGGAAGCCTCAGTTAAAAAAATAAATAGGGAAAAGGCAGAATAGGAGCCTGCCACGCTGTCAAAAAGAGGATGCAAGTAATACTGGCAACTGGCAGCATTAACAATCCTCATGAGATTCTCAGCATACAGACCTACCTCTAAAGGCCATAGGGGACTAACAGGAATATATAGTAGATCCAGCTCAGGAGACAAAGAAAACCCCATCTACTTGGGAATGACCTTTGCTGTTGCAATATCCATGTGCTATATCCTAACATCATCCTAACAGAGCAAAAGCGATGAGACAGAGAACATTTTCTACCTGTTAATAGGATGTTACCTTCCTCGCCTGTGTCATCTTCCAGGTCAGCAAGAGTTGGTGCATTAGGCAGAGTGTACATAGAGGAATCTCCAAGCCGACATAGCTTCGAGACACTATTAATCACCATGGAACCCAGGGGCATTGGTGTATCTGCAATAAGAGTGACCATTAATCACATACAGTGTCAGGAGGTATTTCTTTTCCTCCACGCATCAACTCAACCTCTTTGAAAACAAAGCTGGGGAGAAGAGGTGTGAATACCCAGCAGGGCTGGATGCTTAACCAAGTCAGGCTCCAGAGGAACAAATATTAGGCTTTTTCAAACATAGAATCGCACTTACAGGTGATGTGACACCAGTGCAGGTATGAGAATTACACTGCTGGCTAAGCCTCTGCTGCAGCTGTTAGCCTAGTCCTGTGAAACCGGCTATTAAAAATCCTGCTAGCTAAAACCACCTCCTCAAAACTCTTTCTTGCTACTGTCCTTCCTACCAGAAACCACTCCACCCATTCATACCGTATTGGGTAGCTCATCCTCTTCCACCCCATATACCTGCTCAGGGTGCATTCCCTTGTTTCCCACTCCAACTGTGTTGTCAACATGTGGGTGCTGCTGAATGAATGCTTATCACTTGTCTCTATTGAGGACTAGTCTTGTTACCAGACATTGACCACCCTGTTCCACCACGTGCCAGTGTGAAAGGCCTCTGTAGGCGGTACTGGATGCTTGCTCAAACAAGGCAGTAATGTGAGCTGCACTGGCCTCTTTGTAGTTGTGTGCCCTGAAAACAAGAGTCTTCAGAGTCACAACACACTAAATCCCACTTGAAACATGATGGGACTCAGCGCAGGTGCTAGAGCCCTGATTTCAGCTTGTTTCTTGAAATGAAATTTCACTTCCTGAGGAAAACCCCTGTATGTCACACCCATTTGTGGAAGTAAGCAGTGTCCACAGCCCAATTTGACAACCTCACTTGAAGGCAACAAGAGGTAGGATAATAGTTGCAGGCCTCCAGAGAAGGAACTGCCTAATTCTTGCCAAACGAGGACAATAAAGCTTGATCCTGTACTTAGTTCCACCACAGACTCCAGAAATTGCTCCAGTGAATGGTGGAAAGCAGAATCATGCTCTAGCATGTACATATACGTTTTAATGAGAAAGAGGCATTATCAGAGGGTAACTCTTCCTATTGCTTTTTGATAGGATAATATGCTAGAGCTGCTTCTCTCTCCAAGAACTATAGAGGCAGTGTAGGTACAAGATTTAAACTAGATACCTAAATCTGAGTGTCAATAGCTGGCCAGTGTATTAAAGAATGGTATTTATTTGTTTGGTTTCTAGCCAGTGTTCAGGATACATGTCTCTTTTGTGCAAGTCCAGCACATGTAAGCAACATGCTTCCTTTTGCACCAGGAAGGGATCCTTGATGTGCAGGCATAATTTTTTCTTCACATCTTTAATATAGTCTACTATCCCACACAGGACTACACTCACTTACTAATTCAGAGGTCAGTTTTCTGTAGTCACTGATGAAGCTGCCTAGCAGAAACAAACTACTTCTTGTTTGGCTTTTCTCTTGTTTTGAAAGTTAAGGAACGGTGCTATTTTTCATTCAAAATTACTTGCCGCATGTGCTTTTGCTCAGATTAAGGCAGGATGCTGACAGATGTGTACTGACTGTGCAGAAAGTAAGGTTGAAATTAAAGAGATCCTGAAAAGGAAAGACTGGCTGCAGGGAAATGAGGGTATTCATGCATGATACATTGACTTGCCATCGGTCTTCACACTCCAGGTCATCTGAAAGCCATCGGTCATTAGATAGAAGTTCTTTAAATCCTCTGGCAATATGCAGGAATTTTTCTGCAAACAACAATCAGAATGTTATGGGAAAATGCAGAATGTGCCCCAAACCCAAAGTACAACTGAATATTGAATCACATAATAGAACCATGGAACCATAGTATAGCAGGTTGGAAAGGACCTCAAGGATCATCTGGTCCAACCTTTCTTGGCAAAAACACAAGAAAGACACAATACAAGCCCAGCACCCTGTCCAGCTGAATCTTAAAAGTGTCCAACATTAGGGAATCCACCACTTCCCTTGAGAGATTATTCCAATGGATGAATGTTCTCATTGTGAACAATTTTTCTTGTGTCCAGCCAAAATCTCCCCAGCAGTAACTCGTGCCCGTTATCCCTTGTCTTTTCATATGACTCCTTGTAAAATGGGAGTCTCCATTTTCTTTGTAGCCATGCTATAAGTACCGGAACATGTTGAGAAGGTCTCCCCTGAGCCTTCTTTTCTCATGGCTGAACAAACCCAACTGTCTTAGCCTTTCCTTACATGGAAGGCTACCCAGTCCTTTGATCACTGGAGGTTGGACTAGATGATCTCCAGAGGTCCCTTCCAACCCTAATGATTCTGTGGTTCTGAGATCAGCTTTGTGTTCCTTCTCTGCACCCTTTGCAGCCTGTCCACATCTTTTTTCTATAGTGGGAACCAAAACTAGTGACAGGTCTCAGCTGTAAAAGGGGCTGCTCATCACCACCCTCTGGGTGCAGCCAGTCAGCCAGTTCCCCACCCACCACACAGACCACTTGTCTGGGCTGTGATGTGTTAGTTTTTCTATGAGGAGGCTGTGGGAAAACATACTGAAAACGTTTGAGAAATCCAGGACAATGTCCACCACTCGCCCCACATCAAACAAGCAGGTTACTTTTTGTAGAGGTGATCAGGTTTGTCAAACACAATTTGCCCTTGGTGAATCTGTGCTTAACTTGACTTGTGATAGGCCCCAGGAAGATTTGTTAAGTTTCCTGGGGACTGAAGTAACACACATGTGTGGGTCCTTTAAGACGTTCTGGTAGATGGAGATGATATTTTCCTTTTTCCAGTCTTCTGGGACATGTCATATATCCAAGACTTCTCATAAGATTATGGAGAGTGGCCTTGCAATGACGTCAGCCAGCTCTCTTAATACCCTTGAGTGGATATTGTCAGGGCCCATTGATTAGCAGGGGTCAAGCCTCTGTAACAGTTCACATACCAACTCTTCCTTCACTGATGGTTGGTCTGTGTTTGCATCAACCTGGATTTTTGTTCCCAAGGCCTGCAGTCTAAAAGTGCTGATAAAGACAGAGAAAGAAAGTGAAGAGAACCTCTGCCTTTTCAGTGTTATTGGTGACTTATTCCCCTATGCTGCTTATCAGTGGGCCCATATTTTTCTTCTGTTTCTGCTTGTTGTTCACATACCTGAAGAACTCTCTTGTACTTTTGACATCTCTGGCCAATTGAAATTCGAGCTGAGCTTTTGCTTTTCCATGTCTCTGCACACCCTGGCAATGCCCTTGAAGTCCTCAACAGGTATTCATCTGCTTTTCCATCTCTGGTATGTTTATCTTCTGTGTTTGAGCAGACTCAGAAGTTCACAGTTAAGACAAGGGGGTCTCTTGCTCTGTCTACTTCCCTTATCTTTAAATGCAATGAATTGGTTTTGTGCTTCCAAGGGAGTGCTCTTGAGAATCTCACAGCACTCGTTAGCTCCTTTATCCTTCATGGAAGCTTCCCTGGAATCCCTCCCAACAGAACTCTGAGCGAGCTGAAGTTTGCTGCTGTAAAATCTAAAACCTTTGCCTTAGCGCTAAACTTCAGTATGCTCAACTGATCACAAACTCTGCAATATAGTGATCCCTGCAGCCAAGGCCATCACTGAGATATTACAAAGCAGGTCTTTTTGGTTTGTGAGCAGCACACAGTTCAGCAGTGCCTCATTCCTGGTTTGACCAATGTCATCTAACATCTGTATGAAGAAGCAGTCCTCTACGCAGTCCAGGAACTTGATGAATGTGAGTTGCATTATTTCCAACAAATGTCTGAGTAGCTGAACTCCCCCACAAGAACCAGGCACTGTTGACCTGAAGCTTGCTTAAGTAACCCAAATACAGCTTTGCTGGCCTTACTGTCTTGGTTTGGAGGTAGGTAGCAGATGCCTATTGTAAGGTACCCCTTGGAGACAATATATTTCCAATATTGTGCCTCTGCTGGGACAACTTCCCCACAGCTACTATAAAATGTAACATTCAAAGTCTCATAAAATAAATGAAGAATATTCTGGTAACCAGTAGCTAAGGAAAAGAAACATGCACATGCTGCTCATGTAGATTTATTTAGTGACACAAATTTGTAATATCTCAGGAGATGTTGATCAGATTCTTCTCCATGTCTGCCGCTTGTACACGTCCAGTTATCTGCCTTAATGTTGCCTAAATGCATCTGTCAGCGGGACCTACGTGCCAGCTGTGCATCCAAATGCAGTGCTGGCCTTCAGTCACCAGTGACTGGCACAAGCAAAGAAAGGTGCTGGCCTCCTCCTGTCTACATTCCTTACTACCCCCTAGGACCAGGGCAGCCCTTCTGCCTGTTAAATCTTTATCCTCAGTCACTTTCTTTGAGTTGCTACAGTCCCTGTCCCCCAAGCTGTGGCGTATCCGCTGTGCAGAACCCTCTAACACACCCACAACCTCTACTCCTGCATGTTTACTCTCTAAGCAAATCCATTTATGCCAGTAGACTGCTGCTGACAAGTCCCAGATACTAATGGCTTTGCAGCTTGCAGTAGGCCAGGTCACTTGAGTTAACCCATCAGCAGCCTGGTTGCTAGTACAGTGCTTTTCTAAGCCAGGCAGGGAAAATCTTCAGATACAACAGCTATTAAAGCAGGGAATCTGATACTGTAGAAACTTTGTATTAAGGAGAATTTCCTGTCCTTTGATAACAGTCTGCTGATGCCTGAGGCCCTGGTGGTAAGTTTCAGGAGATTACTAAGCCACATGTACATATCTGAAGTTCTTCAGATGCCTTTAACAAACACGCCTTCTTCTGTGGGTTCTTCTCAGTCCTAAATATTTACAATTTCATGCTGCGCTTTCACCACTTCCAATTTCAAGATGCTGTTGTAAGCACAGTGACTAGGTTTAAAACTATGAAGAAAGAAAATAAGACAGACCTCAGAGGGCCTGTCAAAGCCTCAGAAGAGTACACACGTTTACGCAACACTTTCAGTCCATTTCAAGCCCTGCAGTTTTAACTAATCTATCCCACCAGTAAAAATATACATGCAAACAGCTCTCTTGACTTCAGTAGCTGTTCTCAGTCCCCTGGGATGACAAAATCTAAGTTTTTAAAACTTCCACTAAGGTATCCAGTTAAATACTACTACAAACCAGGCACAGGTCAATTTAACAAACATAGCTGATTAGGACATGGAAAAATCATATCTGAACAGGTCTTCTGCTCTGAACCTCCCTTTCTGGATGGAAAGATTAACATGTGCATGTTTCTTCAAATGGCTGTGTTCCCCACTTTGTTTTAGGATTCTTCTAACCATGTCACTTTGCATGACTCCTCAAATGATGGTGCAAAATACATGGGTGGAAAACGCTGTACCAGAGCACATCTGGGGTCTATAGCAAAAGAACTCTCGACAGAAAGCTTCACTAATAGCCATCTCTCAGAAAGGTTTCATTGATCTGTTATGTTACGCTCAGCCACACGACCCTATGGCGTCAAAACAGTTATCTTGTGACAGCAGAGAAACAAGCTACTACTAGATACTAAAAATGGCTTCTCAAGCTTAAAAATGGCTTCTAAAGCTCTGTGCTCCTCCAGCTCCATAAAATACAATATTCCTAATAACGTGCCAGAAGTGGCTTAACCACAGACCTGGCAAGCAGCTGTTTTCACTACAGTCATCTGGTTACACTCATCAGCTCATAAAATGAAATATCCCAAGTGTCCAATATGGTGTGTGAGGTCTACTGCTTTTGTTTATTGTCTGTAACATCCCCAAATATTATGTCTCCCAAGACTCCCAAGAGAGCACAGTCCACTGAGGATAAAGAAGAGTATTGGAACCAGATTATTTTTTGCTGCCAAGACCTCATCAGCACTGGATCCACAGCTAAAACACTGACATATGGCAATTCACTTAAAGCACTGCTGAAACAAGGCTTCCCAAGCTAATATCCTAAAGAAATGAACAACAGTCAAAGCTTATAGCTTGAGAGAGACTTCTTTTAAAAGCTTAATGAGTTTTATCCAACTTCTGGAGAGAGAAGGAAGGGATTTATGTCACTTCTCGGGCCTTATAAGTACTACAGTACATCAGCAGCCTCCTTTCTCTCTCCCTAATGTTTAATGTCTGGTCTGCCCTAGCTGCCAGTGAATGCAGTACTGAGATGTTCTTGCTGCACTTTTTATAAATCTGACTGGGGAGGCTCCCAGGAGAACACGGTGCTTGGATTTCCTGCCCTGAAAGGCAGGGGGTTGGGGTAGACCTATCTCTAATCAGAATATTATGAAGCCTCACAGGAGAGGAACACTGCATCACAAATATTATCTACCTCACAACAGTTCTCCAGAATCTCCTCAGTTATGGGGCTTGAAGAAATATACCTTTCCTCTTGCACTGGTTCTGCTGGGTTCACTTCCCCACCTCTCTCATGGTCAGGGCCACAAGGCAGGCTCAAGATGGGCAGATCCTGTGCTTCTGGAAATCAAGGAGGGCAGCAAGAAGGACCCTTATGGATGTGCATACTTTTGGGTCAAAAAGAGATACGGTAGAAGCAACAAGGAAGACTTCTAGAACAGCCAGGGACAACCACCACAATTTCCACTGAGATCTGCATGCAGAGAGAGTTTCCAAATTGTCTGGTAGCCTAAGACAGTTGACAACAGGAAAGCACCAGGCTGCTTGAGAGCTTTTTAATTGTTTTATTACAGAAAAATACATCTTTGTCCACAAAGTGCCTAAGGAGAAACAACATATTTCCCTTGTAGAGTTGTAGAACATCAAAGCTCCAGCAACATGATGGGCAGGGATTGCTTACAGCCAGCCAGGGGCAGTTCAGACACTGCTAATAAGCTAATAAGAGTACAATGACCCCCTTCATTTTCCTTGGCCTGCTGTGGTGCTGAGCACTGTGGTGCTCCAGCTACTCCTAACAGAATGCAATTTTCTGATTTTGAAAATCAAAACAAGGATGTGAGTGACTTGTCTTCTGGTTGAAGCAGAAAAGAAAATGTGGTTCAGACACAGCCACAGCTGATACCAGAATGCCTCCTTATCACTATTCTAGTGTAACACTGACTTTTAAAAACTGCACATGGAAGGGAGCAGGGCAGTTGCCAGCCTAATTTTAGGAGTAGGAATGGGTTCATAGGACAATGTAGTTATTAGCACTGGCATTCCAGTGACCTGGAAACTCTGTCTTTATCCCCCTTCTGTTGCATGTCTTACTTTCCTGAGGAAAAGATATCATCTTGCTAGGCCTAAATTTTTATTTAAATATTTTGAACTGCTTTAAAGTTTTGGGGAAATGATGTATATATGTAACAATTATATACCTTACGTATCTTAGTGAGTGTGCTGATTTTCAATAAAATATTGATGATTGATTTCAAATTCCATTTCCTGAGCAGCTCTTTCTGCCTCTACACAAAGCCTGAGAAAGAAAACTCTTCAGCTCTCTTACTGTCATACTGCTTTGTCTCCTGTCATGAAGCCCACCTTCCTCTGCAAAGCCTCAGAGCAGCTAACAGACACTCAACAAGCTGATCTAGGATTTTAGAACTTCCATCACAGCATTCACTTAAATACTAGCACAAATCAAGCACAGCCCAATTTAACAAGCACAGCTGACAGAGGCAAAAAATTTGCACACTGCGAGCACTATCAGAACATGATTTTAATCATAGAATGGTTAGGGTTGGAAAGATTAAGATTCATAATTTAAAGAAATGTTGACTTTCTTTTAAGAATTCCTGAATACCATGTATTTTCTCTTAGCAACAATACTGTTCCATTGCAAAACTGAAGTAGGACTGGAAAAACTGCTTCTAGAAAAAAAAAAAAAAGTGGAGCTTTTATTCGTTGTCAATGAAACCACCTTCCCCTACATCATACAAAAACCCCTTCAAATACTTGCATAACCAAAACCGTAGAGGTGAGTTACAAATACAGGCTGTGGCAAGTGTGTGCATAAGTATTGCCACCTAGTGGCTATGAAAAAAAACAGTGATAAAAGTGAAAACTAGATACACTCAAACTTGTATTCACATTCAAGCAGGATGAATTTGAGGAAAAGGGGGTACAAGTTTATCCTAGAAGGACCTTGGGAGGTGCTGAATGCTTTGCCCTTAATCATCATTGCAGGACGTACTGCAATTGCATGGACTGTGTTAGATATCAGACTTCATGTCCAAAGCTCAAGAAAAAAATACGAAAACAAAAAGTTACCTGTTAATTCAAGAAGTACATTTGAGGCTTTGTCAAAGCAAATGGGAGCAAACCCAAAGAAATAGATTCCAAAGTCCTTCACCATTAGCAGTCTACTCAACTGATCTACTTAATCTTCACCATTTACTTTCACAATGAACTTAGTCCATCACTGGTGGGTTGGGGATGGAGCTGAAGTTTTGTTTTGACATCTCTGGAGCCAAGTGATTTGGCTACAGCATTTCAGAGTTTGGCTTTACAAGAACAGCTCAATTTTGAAACAAGCCCAGTTTAGTTAGGAGGAGTAGAAGCACCTGATATGAGAGCAGTACTGTGCTCAGGAGAAGCAGTCCCCTCCACTCAACAGAAGAACGAACAAACATCATTCTTGTTGCCACCAGGCCTGACCTGGCTCACAGTCAGAGGCCTCAGACTTTCCAGACCAGTTAATCTGACACTTGAACAACAGTTACAGGAGGAGATCAGGAAACAATTCACATGAACCTGAAAAACCGGACACTTCTGCCTGAGCACAGTTGCTGGCTACTGTACAAGTTTCAGTAAATACCATAGGTTTATATCATATACATTCTGACCGGTTTATAAAATCTTGATATATATCACTAATGGGATAGGGCTTTACCAAAACTAGTGCGAGATTCTTTGCTACTGTTTAAGAAAAACTGTAAAGGGCAAGGTGCCATCAAAGGGGAAGTTATTTTAAGCAGTGGTAACATGTGCAGTCCATGAGAGCATGGGCACTAGTGCATAGCCAGGGCTGGAGGAGGAGGAGGATGTTTTGCTTATCTCCATCCTCTGCCACACAAAGGCCAGCGAGCTTCTGAGCTGTACCTTCACTACATCTGAGTAACACCATGAAAGTATTTATTCCACCGTACTGGTTATCCCAGCTGAAATTTTATTCCTAATAGCTTGTACAGTGCTGTATTTGGCTTTTGCCTTAAAACAATGTTAACAAAACACCCGTGTTTTAGTTGTTGCTAAGTAGCACTTACTCTGATCAAAGACTTTTCAGTCTCTCATGCTCTGCCAGTGAGAAGGAGCACAAGAAGCCCGGAGGGCGCAGACCTGAATTAGCCAAAGGGATATTCTATCCCATAGCTTGCATTGTGCATTACTTGGTTGTTGTGTTTTGTTGTTTGTTGTTTTTTTTTGGGGGGGTGGGGGGTTAGAAAGAGGGTGTAGAGGGAACAGGGTTTATTCGTTCCTCTATTTCCTTAAGAAAAAATATTATTACTACTATTATTGTTGTTGTATTATTATATTGTACTTTTATTTCAATTATTAAACTATTCTTACCTCAACCCACAGGTTTTTACCTTTTTTTCTGATTCTCCTCCCAGTCCCACTGCAGAGGAAGGGGAGTGAGTGAGCAGCTGCATGGTACTTAGTTGATGGCTGGAGTTAAACCACGACATCCACCATGGTCATGGGATTGATAAGCATACGTATATTTTAAAAAAGGACCAAAAATGCCATCGCTGCCCAGCAGAGTCACAGAACAGTATTCAGGAGCCCTCTGGTCACACCTTTTGATGCAGGGAGGTCAGCTAATATGAAGGTAGCATGTGTCTTTCACAGTCTTCTAGAACAGGCAATGGGACATGCTTTGGACAAAAGATAGGGTTGGTTAGATGGAGAGGAGGTGGAAGAAAGGGCTGTGAGAAATGGAGGTGAACAGTTGAGACTGAAAAGAGAAAAGATAACTGGAATGAACTGAGTGCCTCAGTCGTATTTTCCAACTTGAGGACTTTACCTTTAATGGCCATGAATAATGAAAAGCTGCTCCATTTTGTTTGAAAGGGAGTAAGAAAATGGTTTCAGACCTGAGTCAGAACAATGCTTGTTCTTCACTGAGTCACCACTGTTGCTGCCTACTACAGCTATGTCATTTCTTTTTAGAGTTGCCATTCTGAATATACCCACACTGCAGAAGTTTTTCTAACAGATCGGGCATATGCAATAGCCTAAAAGACTATTGGTAATACCTCATGAAAACAAACAAAAAATATCTCTTTAGGTTCCTCTGTTCCTCAAATTTGGTAGCAGGCTGTATCACAATAAAAGAAAGGGCAGCCATTGCATTTGATATTCTCCATGGGCTGCTGTACATTCAGACAGACCTCACTGCAATATTACCACAAAAAATACTCACTTGCTCCCATGAAATGATTGTGCGGCGTTCAGCTGGCTCCTTTTCCACAAACTTCACCTCAGCAACTCCTGGAGAAGTCTCTAAAAGGAAAAGAAGAGCATGCTTGCAGCTGGCACTGTGAGCCAGACAATTTCGCAAGTTATTGCGACTGACAGCTGAGGAAAAGGCATTAATGACTGCAAGCATTGTGCTAGTGACTGAGCAGTCACTTTCTTTTGTCTGTAACTGTACTTGGCAAGTCTTGGCATAAGGATGCCTAGGGCTGCACAAGGTGTCATCCTTTGATGTTTTTTATAGACATATATATACACACACACATACACATAGTTCATATTCAAGGCGTAATCTTTTGCAGAGGGTTCATGGGAAAATAAACCATGGGCTCCTAGCAAACTGCAACTCTTTCTTTGTAAGCGTGCCCTGCAGTTTCAGTTGGGTAGGATATTCTTAGTTTGACACAAGATGTAGAAGCGTTGCTGTGAATTGCTAACAACCGTATTCCACAAAGATGGCGCGCTTCAGCATTGGATTCAGTGGGCTTGAACAGATGCAGAGTCTGATCCTGCTGAGGGGATCCACATGAGCAAACATCAGCTCATGCAGATCCCAGCTGGACATGCGTGAATTTGTTACGAGCACCAAGCTCAATTTATAAAAGTCATCTGAATATTTTATGGGAAAGAATGATATGTAAATGTAGATACTAACCTACATGGTGCTATCCTTGCGTGTGTGTGTGGCAGTACAGTCTCTCTTGCACTTATTATTTTATGATGTTTTACTTCATCTACAGCCAACTGACAGAGTTCCCACTGACTTTATTCACTTTGGATCAGGTCCAGAAAGACTACTAACTTCTTATTGTGGGAAGTGCAAGCCCAGCACACAGGGCCGCCGTGAAACAGAAGTGATCCCTATGCAGGGCTTTCAAGACCAGCTCTGCTGTGAAAGTATTAGCTTCCCAAAGCAGTCACATGTATTATAATTGCTTTCTGGTAAAACATACACAGCGCACTAGACAGGAAAGGCAGGCACTAGAGAGCTTTGGTTTGTTTTTTATCTCTAGTGCTGGGCTTTTAATTCTAGCAGTAGTGTTGTCCTTCTGTGTTGTCTGTTCTGTTGGTGGAGGAGCAGCACTTTTCAGGAAATCTAAACTTCACTTAATTGGAAGTATTGATGGGTATGTTGTCAGACAATTTAGAAGACAAAACATGGTACTAGAAAACAAACTCCAAGTTGAAGACAGAAAAAAAAGAAAAAGAAGAAAAATCACAGTGAGTCACCTAGGTAATGTCTGTCCAAGGGTTGTCTCAACATACAGAAGATTCTGATGTTTGGCTAAGTGTGACTTCCAATAGGTGGGTGCAATGCCGGGGAATCTGTCTCTTGCTCAAATATAAGCCACCCATGTGTATTCTGCTTCTAAAGAAGTATTCTGCTTCTGAAGAACCCTAACTGGTCTCTCCCATTTAAGCTATGCAAGCTAATTACTGTAACAGAGCAGTTGTTATTTCTGTGATCAAAGAAAACAGTAAGGATGTTTAATTCATCATGCACAACAGCTTGGCTGGGATGATGGAAAATTATGTATCATATCAGTCAAAGAAGATGTCTAGGAATGCGAAAACTGCGACTTCTGAAGAGGCCTGATCCAAATCCAAGATCAAAAGAAAGATAAATTCAGTCTTAAAAGCCTGAATGTTATATTAAAAATATCCATCCTGTGGGTAAACTGATGACCATGTTTAACAGATGTGTGTAGGTATGGATGAGAGCTCCGTTAAACATTAATAATGAGGAAAATAAGCCTGCCGTGAGTTTCTTTTTCTTTCAGACGGAAGAAATAAAGAAGTCACTTAGGTTAGACAAAAGGATGAAGCTTAAGTAGTTCAGGTGACTCCTCCCTATAACTATCTTGAATCAAGATCACAGTAAACTCTGTGCTACTTTTAGGACATTTCCTATGGAAGCTCTCAAAAATGCTCTGCAGGGCTGATTACAAAGAGTTGATGTAATGGTATGACACAAAGCTGAAGGGCAAATCATCATAGTATTATTAGTCCTTAACAGTACTGCTAATACTGTCTATAAGTTGGATAAACTCTCAGCATCTTTTAAAAATGCGTGAAAAGTTGCATTCTTATTTAATAAAGACTTTAAATAGTGAAGCATGGTCCTGCTCTGGGCAGCCCAGAACAGCTAAGACCTCCTGTTCAGATTTAGTTGTGAGCAATCAATGTTTCTGAAGTTTGCTGTTACTCACAGAACATCAGCAAAATTAATCCTACTGGCAACAGGAAAGATGCCTCTCTTTTCTCCTCAAATTAGAACCTCCATAATGCTTGTGAGAAAACAGTCACTTTGTAGGGCCTTTCACAGGGACTAGAAGTTAAAAAGAACAAAACAACCTCCTTCCCCCACAACCTCATATATGGAATTTGCTTAAAGGAGGGTTTTTGAAATGGTGCCATGAACATTTGTTTATAAAGGTACTGGAAAATGGGGCCTCAAGCTCCCGTATACCACACATGCAAAATTTTCTTGCTTAAGAGGAGTATATTGAGTTTCATTACATACTTAATTCTATTTCCTGATAAAAAAGTTCCACAACAGAGTTAAAAGCTTATTACTGCTTTTATGCTGTATCAGGTAGAAAAGTATCTACTGCCTTCATGAGAGTTCCCAAAAGAAGATTTAAAATAAGATAGTTTCTAGTGCCACAAACTACCAAGTAAGGCATCTTTCTGAATGAAACACCCTTTGTAATCTGAAAGAAGCAAACACTGAACAGATGGGTAATGCTTCCCAATTAGCTCAGTAATTCTAATTAATAGGGTGGTACAATCTACATGCTTTGGACTACTTCACTGGGAAAAAATGTGCAAAATTCCCCGAGGGAGTGAACAGACAGAGAAAAGAAGCAGAGTAAAACATCACTGCAACGGACTGGGGTGTGCATTGCTATATTGCACAATACAAGCAATCAGAGATATAGACAGAAAGTCAAAGAAAAAATAAACACAAACCAGGAAACACCTTCCATGTGAAAGGTACGTTACAGGAGTTTCAGAGTCCAGCTGGCACTGCCAAGCCTTGCTGGTGTAAATAACACACCTACCCAAAACAGTTTATATGGCGACATTACATTTGGACATAGATAACATCACGTAGACTGCATACTTCTGAGCCTGGGTGGTGAAAATGTGGGCAGGGCTAGTGAGTTTTCAAAAAGAGATACTTCAAAGAAAAATGTGCCATGATGGTTCATCAGAAGTAGTTTCACCTTTTATTGCTCGCACAGAGTAGATTGATACTGTTGTCTTGAGCTCCCAACTGGAAAACAAGAAAAAACAAACAAGGACCCCCAAGATGTCCAATAGTAAGTCAGTAAGAGAACGCTTAACAGATACCGAGGATGAAATCCTGTTCTCACTGAAGCCCACAGGAAGAATTTTCCTTTAATCTTTTAATCTTGTCTGTTTTAGCAGCTATCTAAAAACATATGCAAATAGCAATACTCTTCGGTTACCAAATGAAACTCACTGTCCTGCAATACAGCAGATGGGTGAGGGCATTACAGCAGTCACTTCTGGCTTTAAAATTCATAGGAAGAAGTTCTGGAACTGCAATCTGTAATGCTGTCATACCCTACAACACTGGGATTGGCAGAGATGTACTGCTTTCCAGCCATACAAACATGGCAGCTCTGTGCCTCGAGCTGCTGATAGATGAAAGGTCTGATGCTAAAACCCTTTACACATGCAAATCCTTTCACCAGCTCTTGTGATTCTACTGCCACGAGCGAAGTTTTGCCTGAGCAGCTTTCCGTTAGGTGTTGAACGCTTTGCAGTCCAGCTGAACTTCAAAGCGAACCGCAGGGATGCAAGAAGCCTCGAGATCTGAGCAAAACCCGGAGACAGCAAGCAGGGCATGCTGTGGAGAAAGTGCCATGGTACGGGAATAGCTACAGAGTGACTATTTATGGGGAGTTGGTCCTGAGCAGATCCACAGATTAACCTACCAGAGCTGTGCACTAGGCTGAACTCCCTTCCATTCGGCGCGCTACCTGCTCACCACACACTGCAACAGAAACTAAGAATTATGCATGATTTTGAACAAAACACCACTTTCTGTGCTTTCTCTGACACTGCGGGGCTCTCTTTAAGTACCAGGACTTCTGCTGCTGATTCAAATAATAGAAACAGGGAGGATGTGTGTGCATGTGGTCCCAGAGGAGGGCCCCAGCCATCCCTGTGCCCGGGGTCCCACCAGCAGCCGCCCAGCGCTCACACCCCGCGGTTCTCGGGGCTCGGGCACACACGGCCCGGGACGGGCGTGGACCGCGGGGCCATGGCGGGGCGGCGCTGAGGGAGGCGCCCTTCCCGCCCGCGGGCGGTTTCTGTGACAACCAAGTGACCACCACACCACACCCCGCCCCGCCCGCCCCTGGCCTACCTCAGGCCGCTCCCGCCCGCCGCCACTCACCTAGTATCCGTGTGACCCCCAGGGTGAGCTTGTCCAGGTAGGGCTTAACGCTGGCGGACGGCTTCTCCTCCATCCTCCCGGATGGAACCGGCTGCCTTCACCGCCAGCAGCCCGGCACACAGCGGACACCGATGGGGGCGTGTGCGACCAGGAACCTTTTTGTCCTTCCTCGCACCCCTTAGCCACGGCGGCGCTGCGCGGTGCACCGGAAGCTGTAGTCCTGTCAGCTGAAGCTCGCCCGCCCTAATGGCGGACTAAACCTGCCACTAGGACTACAACTCCCGGCATGCTCCGCTACACCGGCACGGGCAGCCAATGGGGGGGTGACGGGGGGCACTCTGGGAGTGGCGGTTGTTTCAAGATGGCGGAGGCGGGCGGTGGGGTCGGCGGTGCTGTTTACTGGAGTCAGGGCAGTATCCTTCTGCGGGCCGGGGAGGGCGCGACGGGGCTGTGACGTGCTGGGAGGCTGGCTGGGGGGCGGGGGCGGCGTGGAGGGGAGCGGGAAGGACTGTGGTTATGGGGAGCCCTGTAAGCTGTGTGGGGCAGGCGATGGGGGTATCTGCGTTGGGGCTTTGGTGTGGGAAGGGCTGTGACTGTGGGGCGGCTAGGGTATGGTGGCTGTGGTACAGGGCGTCTGGGGGACCCGCCTGTGAGCGTGGGGAGGTCGGCCCGTGGAGAGGGGCTGGGTGTGAACCTGTGTGAAGGGAGGGTTACGTAGGATTTGAAAGCAAAGGTGGCCTCCAAGAGGAGGGAAGATTGCGTGTCCACTGCCTCTGTGGCCTAGCTGTAAGGTCCTGGGGGAGGTACATACGTAGGAAATGAGGAAACTGGGTTCAGCTTATGGAAACTTGCGAGGGAGTTGAGAGAAACTGAGGCTGGAGACTGAACAGGCAGCAAGAAAAAAATCTATCTTTTATGACGGGTGTCAAAAGTTGACTGAAAGCATGACATTGGGTATAAGGAAGAAGTTCTTTACTGTGAGGGTGGTGAGGCAGTGGAATGGGTTACCCAAGGAAGTCACGAACGCTCCATCCTGGCAGTGTTCAAGACCAGGTTGGACAGAGCCTTGGGTTACATGGTTTAGTGGTAGGTGTCCATGTCCATGGCAGGGGGGTTGGAACTGGATGATCTTAAGGTCCTTTCCAACCCTAACTATTCTGTGATTCTATGATTTAGGGTGACTCTGGGGGGGGCATGAAGGCTGGGGAGTTCTGTCTCATCTAGTTGAAGATGTCCCTCATTACAGCGTGGCTGGGCTAGGTGCCCTGTGAAGCTCCCTTCTAACCCAAACTATTTTATGAATCTGTGATTCTGTCTGTGAGGGACAAGTGAGAAGTTGCGGTGGCTTTGTCTGCAGATGTGCAAGCTCCAGTTGTGAGACACGATGTGGGGCTGGACACGTAAATTGAGTAGGTGATGGTTTGGTGGTGGTGGGGATTCAGCCTGTAAAAGCCTTGCTATAGAGATGTGTTTGCATTGTTCAGAGAATCAGGAGGAGTTGGCATTGATGTTTAGGATCATGTGGCTGAGAGAGGCTCAGCTACTTGAAGACATTAGGGTGGTAGTCCAGCCATTGGCCAGGCTAATGGTTGGACTTGATGATCTTAAAGGTCTTTTCCAGTCTAGAGGAGTCTAATGGGTGGAACTGGCAGGCTTATAAATCAATATAAGGACAGGGAGAGATCACTCACCAGTTACCATCACAGGCAAAACAGATTCAACTCGGGGAAATCAGTTTAATTTATTACCAATTGAGTCAGAATAGGAAAATGACAAGTAAACTCAAACCTTAAAAAAAACTTCCCCTCACCCACCCCTTCTTCCCAGGCTTAACTTTACTCCAGATTTCTCTACCTCCTCCACCAGTGTGGCACAGGGGGATGAGGAATGTGTGTCCCGCTCAGTTCATCACATGTTTCTGCTGCTCCTTCCTTCTCAGGAGAGAACTCCTAACACTTCCCCTGCTTCAGTGTGGGGTCACTCCCATGGGAGACAGTCCTCCATGAACTTCTCCAGTGTGAGTTCTTCTCACAGATTGCAGTTTTTCATGAACTGCTCCCTTCCATGGGTGCAGTCCTTCAGGAACAGACTGCTCCAGCTTGGGTGGCTTCTATGGGGTGCATCCTTCAGGAACAGACTGCTCCAGTGTGGGTCCCTTCCATGGGGTCACAGCTCCTTCAGCAAACCCGCTCCAGTATGGGCTCCTCTCTCCATGGGCCACAGATCCTGCCAGGAGCCTGTTCCTGGGGGAAGTGTGGGCTTCCCATGGGGTCACAGCCTCCTTCAGGCATCCCCCTGCTCCAGTGTAGGCTCCTCCATGGGCTGCAGGTAGATATCTGCTCTACCATGGACCTCCATGGGCTGCAGAGGCACAGCCTGCCTCATCCTGGTCTGCATCACAGGCTGCAGAGGAATCTCTGCTCCAGTGCCTGGAGCCTCTCTTCTGTTCCTTCATCACTGATCTTGGTGTATGAAGGGATGTTGCTCTCACATATTCTCACTCCGTTCAGCTGCAGTTGCTGTTGCACAGCAACTTTTTAGCTTAGACCATGTTATCCAGAGGTGCCACCACCGTTGCTGATAGGCTTGGCTTTAGCCAGTATTGTGTCTGTCTTGGAGCTGGCTGACCTTGGTTCCACTGGACAAAAGGGAAGCTTCTAGCAGCTTCTCACAGAAACCACCCCTATGGCTCCCCTGCTATCAAAACATTGGCATGCAAACTCAGTACAGTTGTTTAGGCAAATCTGTTTTATTTCCTACCTAACATTGTGTTGGCACACAGGTTAACCGTATGTCAGTTGACAATGCAATCGCGTGTGCTGAAGTTTGTTATTTGTAGGATGAGTTGAAGATAGTCTCCTCAGTGTCCTGGAGATTGCTGTTGCAGTTGTGCTCTTACAGCTGTTTGGACTGGGCTGTGATCCAGACTTGGACTTTTGATTTACCTTGGTATTTTTGGAAAGAGGGAAAGTAGTGCTTTACTTTCAAAAGTTATTTAGCTCTTCACCTGGTTCATCGCATGATAAAAACAAAAGTGCTTTCAGCATTTGTAGAGAGAGAGAGATGACTGCCAGTGGTACTAAGTGAACATATTCTCAAACTGGTGTGAGTCTGATGAGTGATAATTGTTTACAAGTGATAAAGTGGATCAACAAGATCACAAGGGAGCCTGTGATCAGTGCCAAGACAGTGGCTATTGATTTTGAAGTTGCTGTCCACAGAAGGAAATATCTAGGCTGTTGCTAATTTTCTGCACCATGCGGTAATTTATTAAATCACGTTTTTGAAATTGTACTATCAAAATCAAATTTTAGTTATGGTTATAATTTGTTTAGGTTAATTAAAATATTTCCACAATTTGACTTTCTTGCATGAAGACAGCTGCAACTTAAATACATTTAAGGGTAAATGTACTGGAATCAGGTAATTGAGTTAACTTGCCAACCTTAGCAGGTTGAGGAAAGTGAAGGGGTTAAAAGATATTTTGTGCCCTGTCTTTTTGTTTTCCACTTTAGTATAATGTTAATTACTTATGTGGGAATAAAAGTCTTTATGTTCAGCTAAATGAAACTGTTGCTTGAAGGAAAATGCTGTAGTTTACACTCTTCCCTGAATTGTGTCAAGTCCTACTTTTAGTGACTTCTAGGAGGCGAGGATTCAAGTTCAGTAACTGTTAACAGCACAAATAATATGGTGCCCAGTCCTTTGTGATTTATTTATTATTTTTTTTTTTTTTAGTGCTTTCTGCAGTCAAGTAATGTAACAGTTAAAGCTCTGGGTTATTTGAAAGTTCCTGAAACTTCATAAAGACAAACAGTCCTAAGGCTTTCATCTGTTACTCACCATGTGATGGTCAGATGAGAATGATCAACTTCCTTTGAAACCTTTTGTATTTTTCCTTGTTTATGTTTCTTAGTATATATAGTACAAAATGTATTTCATTGCAGTATGAATATACACTATTTCAGAATTTGTCTTCCCTACATATGAAGAGGTTCCTGCTTAATTTAAATAAATAGTATTACTTCATTATCTTATTAGTTGCACTTGTAACTTGGCCTGGTCCCTGGGATCTTTTGTGAAGGTGACCTCTAAGATTACAGACTGAAAGTTAATGCACAGTGAAGAAAGAATAATGCTTTTTGTTTTAGCCATCTCTGTTGTTTTCTCCTGTCAAGTTTTGTTTGCTTTTGGTGCTCCCAGTGTGTTGCCAGTTTGTTTTCTTATCAACAGCCTTTTAAAATTAAGACAAAATACTTACTTTGTAGTTCCCTTTTATGGGCCAAGCTTGCTGTCTTTGTTTATTACCTTTAACAAAGCCACATGCAGTTTCTGATGGAAAACAGCCAATGGTGTCTGTTTCAGGTATGACCTGCTAATCATAAACAAAAGGTTTTTCCTGTGAATGCTAAACTTTGAAAAGTCTTTTCAGGTACCGGGTTTGTGTACCTAAGTATTTAAAGTACAGAGAGTACCTTAGAGTCATCACAACTTGTAACGGGACATACAGGACTACAGTAGAAGATTTATACTCTGCTGCTTAGATAAGCATACAGTATAAGATGAACAGTTTCAGGGGAGTTGTTTCTATTGCAGGTACAGCATAGTTTTATCCAGTCTACAAGGTAAGCTGAATTTTTAATGTGGTCTCTAAAGAATGTTGAAGCATTGTAGATGTTCAGGTCTTTTGGAGATTTTTGAAGAGGTCAATTAAAATGAAGATTTATTGTATAAAGAAAGAATTTTATTTTATTTTTTTAATTCGTTCTCTTGACCTTGATTTACTGAGTGCATGCTTATGCACATCTCTGGGGAAAAGATGGGTGTTACTAGTCCCCTTTAAGAATTTCCTAATTGTTTTCAAACACAGCTTTTGCAGTGATACCAGGTCCTGAAACATAATGTGGGATGATTAGTAAAATGGTGTATGTGTCCTCACTATGTCTAGCAATTATAATTTTAAGGAATTCAGCGCTCTAGGTTTGCAGTAGCATGTTTACTCTTCAAAATTACTGGCCAAACAGTTCTATTAAAAAAATCTCTGCCTGTGTTTTGTAGGTAGCATAGTTCAAGCCAGGCAATGTCAGATCATTATGCTCTGTCCTGGAAAGAAAGCAGTGATACTAAATGATGGAAATGAAAATTCATTCTGGGAGATATTCTTCCACTTTCATGGAAGAGGCTTTCAGAAATGTTATTCTCCCTTCTGTATGAACATGGGGATGTTAAAGCCTATAAGCAGAAGCTCAAATTTATGCTTTTGCATCTTAAACACAGGTTTTAGCACTGAAGGTCAGTCAGAGACAACATGTGTGTTTCAGAATTTACTTTGCTATTCATGCGGCTGAGTGCACTTCAGTGCTGTGCTCATATATTCATCTTAATGAAATTTTGTGTGGAGTGAAGGGCTGGGGAGTATTGCAAACATACACCTGAAATGCTTATTCTTTTGAAAAAATGCTGCTAAAAGCACAGATGCCTTTGTGGAAGTCCTGTTGTTAGAGGCAAGACCCTTTTGACTTTCTAATTTCTGTGTTCTGCTTGTCTTTCATCTTCAGGAGTGGCTACAGAAGGAAATTTAAGAACAAGGTGTTTGCCAAAAAATCAGAAAAGTGAAACTGAACTAAAGGTGCCTGCAGCTCCTGCTTCCATTCCCATGGATCCTGTTAGAAGCACAGGAGATCTGACAGGGCAGCAGGTCAGTAAAGGCAAATTTTTCTGGCTCTTAAGAGTGTGCATAGTAGAAAAATGGCAGAAAATCTTTAGATTGAAAAACAGTTTTCATGTGCTATTATTTTTAGAATCTCTCACACTTTTCGCCTACCTACATGGTGGCTTGCTGGCAAAAATTACTTTTCCACTGAAATCGCTTGCCCACCTAAAGAGAACAAAAGCTGAATGCGCAAATTTATGTAAGTGGTACATAACTGGGGCTATGTAAGGCAGATAATATAAATCTCTCTATGTGTGCATATGTACAGAGAGTGTAGCTTTGAGTAGCCCCATATCTATCTATATGTTACTGTCCAAACAAACGAGGTTGTTTCAGTCTATTCAGTTTCATTGCACTAATCATATTGCTTAGAAACAAGACTTGCAAGATTCCTTTTAGAGACCATTTTGGTGTGTCTGCTCATGTTAGGCATATAAAATCACTTTCTGTTTTTGATAGTAAAATTTAAAAATAACTCTGAGTAGTAGAAATACCTTTGAATTTTCTGGTATACTCCTGCAGTAGGTGATGTTTTTTCTACTGTTTATTGCATTAGAAGTTTCAGAGCAGTGGGCTTCCTTTGGAAGGCTGTTCTGTATTGTGATACTCATAAATCTGTGGAGAGGTGCCATTTTTCTAACCTGATTTGTATAGTACAGGGCCTGTGTAAGTCATTTGAGTACTGTTAATTCCCTTGCATTGTAGTCATCTTGGGCAAGTCTGTTACTCACTAGGGTTTGGTATGCTTTCACTTAACAGGCTGGATGTAAAACTTCTGACTGCTTCTGAATCACTGTTGTATTATCATGCAGTTAAATCTTGATTTTTGGGCTAAGATGTCCTTGTTTGTGTCTTATGTGTGCTGAGTAAATGCTATGTGCCTTACATGTGCGTTCAAAACTCTGATGTGAAGACATCATTCAGCTGTCATTGCTTTGACAGTGTCACTGCCCTTCGCATCCTTTAGCATGACATCCTTATAACTATTACTCATTTTTAGGGTCATTCTTGGACTTACCTGTTTCCATTTCTGTGTTTATCAGTACTTGCTTTTAGTAGACTGGTATATAGACCCACTTTGCAAATTAGGCTGTTAAGTAACATGCAGGGGAATTTCACAAATAGCCCCCATTATGCAGTATCTTTCTGTAGAAGTATCTCTTCCTACTAGGTATCTACAAGTCAGATGCCTTCATATGTCACGTTAAAATCTGTTTTGTTGTATGGTGTGTTGATTGCATTGTTTAGAGAATTTTACTCCCCTTTCTCTGAGAGCTGTTAGGACAGAAATGGTCTTTGTGTTTTCTTTTTTTTTAATTAAATTTTTTTTTCAATAGAATGCCTCATATGTGAAATCTTGATTGGAGATTCAAACATGTTTTTATATTTTTGATAATAAAATGTGTTTGAAGCTTTCTCTTTTCCATTTCTTTTAACCTTCTGTTGTTTTTTTTTTTATCTTGCCAAATCCTCCAGGAACCTTTGTGTTCTGACTTTGAAGATAAGCTCTGAATTACTTGAAACAAACAAAGCAAGTACATTTTACCTATTGTGGAAGAAGAATGTTTCACAAAATTCTTTTTGCAAGGAGTTCTCATAAGCACAGAACTAATTCTCTTAAAGGTGTTGTGTGTTTGTGTCTAGGGAGAGCTGATTGCTTTACTTTTAACACACTTTACACTGTTGTACTGGTAGGTAGCTCAGTGTTAACGGTTTACCAGAATCCTCTTTTGAAGAGAATGGATTGAGTTTTACTTTAGTATGAATCTTGGCAGAACTGATTTACCTTTTCTTCATTCAGGTGGACTTGAGTACCAGAAAGGTGAATTAGAATTTTGGAGAAGATTTCAAAAAAGTCTTGTTAGCTATGGAGCTTCTCTGGTGATTTTAATGAATTAGTGGCTTGCTGTACTGGTCTTGACCAAAATTTCCCATCTTTCTACTTCCTTTTGACAGAAGTTGTCTGCTTCTTTCATGCAAATTGTGATCTTCCAAGGCATAGTTTATAAAGTGAGAGAATCTCCCATTTATGAAACTGAGTTCTACCCTGAGCTGTGTAGAAAGGACAGAAATCCGGAAGGAGACAATAGTCTTGGTCTCTGTATCATTTTTCAGCTTATTTTGATGGTGGAGCTGTTGCTGTGTGTAATTCCACAGCTTCATTTTGACATGTGTTATGGTACAAGCCTGCCTTTTTAGATTTTAATTTTCATACCACTGATGTTTGTCTGACAGCACGTACATAGGTTTGAGTAATAGCTTTGAGTACCTTCTGTTTAAAACTCCTTCACTAATGTGATCAAGCTTGTGCCTATTTTGTGAGTGAAAAATGTCCTGTTACTTCTGATTTTTCTTAAAGAAGTTCCATTATCAGGCTGCTAAAAATAAAAATAAATCAGATATTTTTAGCATGGGAAATGCAGATCCTTCAACCTTATGTTTAGTTGAATTCAGTTAACTTTAAAATATTATCTCTTCATTTGTATGACTGTAAATAGCATGTCTTTTGGAAGGAAACTGTGAAATCAAATGTCCTCAAGAAAAGCCCTGAAATATAATTTGACTTAATAAAATCCAGTCTTTTACTTTACCACTCCCCATCCCTTTGGGAAATCCACTTAAGTTAAAATAAGAGTGTACTGAAGAGTCAGGTGGGTGTAACATGAATCTGTATAAAATCAAAATCTCTTTCAGAAGTGATGTAGTTCTTCCATTATTTCAAACTATTGTTCAAGAAGCAATTAGCAAAGAATGGAAGGGGTTATTTCCTTCCTGATGTGTGTAGATCAGCTGCCATTACTGCTAATGAGGGGAGAGCAACCCAGTGTTTGCTTTGTATGCTCAGAGGTGGTTCAGTGGTATATTGTGTTAACTTGTGTTAGCTATTCCCTTCTCTTGTTATTTCCCATATTGTTATTATTATTGGTGGTAGCAGTGGTGGGTTTGTGTTATACCTTAGTTACTGGACTGTGTCTTTGGAAGTAAAGAGAAGGGAACATCATGCCAGAGCTTGAAAACCACTCACTGAAGATGGCAGGGTGTTACCAGCCTCAAAAACTTGCAAAGATGATAAAAGATGAGCAGAATGTAGTCACCTTGGATTTAAAGGAGCTGAATCCACATGGACCTTTGCAGCACCTATCTCCAGGTTCCCAAGACTCCCAGTGCGTGTGGCCAGCACATTGGTGAGATCTTGTTTTTGGAGCCTGGACATCTCTGCTTTGTTTTGCTTTGCTTAGTTGTGCACGTATGGCCACACCACCCTGAAAACGCCCGATCTCGTCTGATCTCAGAAGCTGAGCAGGGTCAGGCGCGGTGGCCAAGTGGTAAAGCATCTGTCTCGTAAACCAAAGATCACGGGTTTGAATCCCGTCCATGCCTGCAGAGGCAGAGCGCTATGCTGGCAGCCCCACCGCGAGGAGGGTGTGAAGGAATGTCTTCTTCATAGGCTGACCACTCGAGGAGGGAAGAAAAGATGTGTAATTGCTAAACACTTCCATTATATACCTCCCAAAGTATAGAGGTGATGACCACACTGGGAACAAATACCAGCCCAGATTCATGATCAATGAGTCTATTGTATTACAAGTCGTTGCTATGAAGTACAGTGAAACAAGATCCTTAGCCCAGATCCGACCCCCAGCCGATAAACACTAAACCAGCAAATACTGGCTGTAAGTAAGGTAGGACATGCTGAAACTGTGAGATCAAGAGCAACAACTTTGAGAGCCAATAAATCAGCATTTTGATGACTGACTATTAAAGAAATCGTGGGCCAGATGACTGAGTAGACACCGAACAATACCAGCCAGAGCAGCATGCTTCCCTAATTGCAGTACGTTTCACAGTCGTGAATAACCTGGGCAATAACCTACAAGGCATTTGGTAGCATTCTTGGATCTCATGTTAAGCGCAGTATGCCTTCGGGAGGGTTTGTACTATTTGAAGATTTGTAAAAATCTAAACTGAGAATAAGTAAATCAGATTAAGTGGAAATACTTTTGGACAGAATAGCAGTTTTTACTGCAGCTTTCACGTTGGGATTTTTGTTAGCACTAGCGCTGGAGAACCGTGTCACTGATGTCTAAAGTGTTTGATAAAGAAAAACAGTTTCGAGTTTAGAACTGTTTCTGTTTGGAAACGCAAAGTCGATAACGTCAGTAACCTCGGTAATCCGAGGAGCTGCTGCAAACACGAACAGTAGTTTGCCCTCTGGTGGACATTGATAGCAAATACCAGTGTGATAAAGGAATGTATTAAAAAGAGCTGAAGTACTGGAATCTGTTAAAGGTTCTGTTTGAGAAGTAGTGGGTACGAAGGTAGCAAATAAGTGATAAAAAAAAAAAGGGGTGTAAAAAAGCATGTATTAAAAAATCTTTCCAAATAAGGACTTATACAATCTACTAATGATACATTGTATATCTTTTTTTGCTGTTTTTAATGTTTTGGTTGTAAATGCTAAGGCAGATTTTTTTTTTTTTTAAATAAAAAAAAATCTTTTAAAATTTTTTTAGGCTCCTAATAAAGTGTGAACTCAGATCTGGATATCGCTGCACTAGATTTCCAAGTCATGAGAACTTACTGCCCTTTTTCTAGTATGAACCAGTGGGTAGTGTATGTCTTAAAACTTTACCCAAATGTTTAATAGTAAAGTTAGCAGCTTGCATTTGAATTACAAGTTTATTAAAAGAAGTCTTCACAATTTGGTTATTTGTTTCACTGAACTGTACTTACATTTAAAAAAAATCATGGTTTATTTCCAGTTGGAATTTGTCTGCTTCTAGTTACTAGGTTTTGAAATGCTTTAATATCTTATGAAATATTTGTTCTCCTTTAAAGAATACTTTCTAAAATGTCATTTTAAATTTTCAGGTCACTAATGAAGGAGGAATGAAGAGTGCTTCTTTAAAGGATTTGTGTCCTGAGGACAAGAGGCGCATTGCAAACTTAATTAGAGAACTTGCCAGGTAGGAATAAGCATCACCTGAAAATGCATTATGTTTAAGGAGAGTCATTCCTCTAATTAACATCAAGCAATGTAGAACTGCTTTATGGAACTGAATATTTGCATAAGGTAATTTTTCTCGCTGGAAGAGATATGAGTAATGAAGCAGCCTGATCTGTTTTTCTTTGCTTCTTGACTCAGCCCCCCTCTAAATGCATGGAGTACAAAAGCCAAAGTTTTATGACCTGCAGTAGTTCATCCATAAAAAACATGTCACAGGGCTAGGGTTTTGTTTTGCTGCTGTATCATGTGCTTTAAATAAACACATATTGTCTTTTGGAAATGGCAGGCTTTGTTGATATGAAAATTTGTAGTGCTTATTTGTCAGGGTAACCACTTACATGGCATGCCATGTTAAAGGTGGATTGGTGATCTTGTGGGTGAGACAAGTTGATCAGTATTTGAAATGCTTGCACGTGTAGAGCAATAAAGAGTGAAGTATAATTTTAATTCATCTAGCCAAATTTTCTTTTGCTTTGATTAATTCATTAAAGTTCTCTGTATAACGTGAAAGGAGAGGCTGAAACAGTGCAAATTTCACGGCTTCAGCAAACATTTTTTTGACGTTTTATTCCAGTGCTAGTTGCATTCATGAAGATAAATGATGTGAAAGACAGGTTGAATTTGAGAGAGGAGATTTTTGCCTCTCCCTCTGTGCCCCTATCACTTAAGAATTTGTGGAAATCTGCTTTTTACGTAGGGGCTGTAGGGAGCGCGTCTCAGTTTTTAGCAGGGACTTTAGCAGGCCCTCACACATTAGGGGGCAGTGTCTTGTGAGATGATCTTGGGTCCTTTGGTCTTAAAGTTAGTGTCCATACTAAGAATTTATAAAGAATTCTGCAAACTTATAAAGGCACAATTTTTCTAGAACAAAATGTAGGTTCTCAGATATTAATGAAATGCATTTTGCCATAGATTTCATGTCTGCAATAATTGGCAAGCATTACTGTCCTTTTTATATTGGAAAATTTGGGCAGTGAAATTAAGTTACTTGCTCAAGGTCATGCAATAAGTCTTGGGTGCAGCTAGGAATATTTTCTCTCTGATTATCCTCATCCAGTGGACCATTTTGCCTGCTAATAATTTTTACCAATATAGGATTTCTCGCTATACAGTATTTTAGTAATTTCTGAAGTTCTTCATGCTTGCAACGCTATTTTATCCTACCTTATGTGTTAGAAAATGTCTAGTTAAGGCTGTCATAAAGAGTAGATTGCTGGGAAGGCTGGTTACAAATTGTCAGATGTTGGAGCTATTCGGACACTGTTGCCACTGTTGATATATAGAGGTATATTCTAATATTAAAAAAAGCCTTTTATTACATTGTTCCTCATAATACACTGCTCCCTGGTGAATAGTAGTACACTAACTCATTTGAGCATGGGATTCTTCTTAAATCTCAGATGCTGTGATTTTTCCCTGAGGACAGTTTGATATTTCTGCCTGACATTTCTTCGAAGAAAAATAGAAAGTGCAGCAACATTAATTTTGAAAAGTAAAATTAGTGGAACACTATTATTTTATACTTAGTTCTCTTTTATTTTTAAACTTAATCTTATTTTTATTGGATGTTATTAAAAGTCCTTTGCAGAGTAATAGGGAAGTTGAACTTTAATTCCGCTCACCTCGTCACTTTTTTAAAACTCTCCATAATTTTCATCCCTAGTTGTGCAATGATGGAGGGTTTTTACATGCAGTAAAACATTCTTTGCTGTTTTGGAGAAGAAAAGGAACCAGCAGGCTGCTGAAAGTTTTCCAGGAAGACTGTCCTGCAGTAAATACTTGGAATAATAAAGACCTCTCTTGACCAGAGCTATACTTCACTCTTCCTGAAGTTGTTAACTTTTATGATGAAAATGAGGGTAGTTCTGACTAGTTCCGGCATGTTTGTTGTGGGATGCTGGACAGAAATAGATTGGTCAGTGACTGCCTGCTTGAAGACACTTGTAAAATTCGGTGGAAACCAGTAGCAAAATACGATTAACCCCTTGCTTGAGCAGCTCAGGATATTGGTCTTTCTTCTGCCTTCTGTGACTGCTGAAGGAGACCTAATGTAATTTCTCTCCCTTTTTCTTCTTCTCTTCTTCCAACTCTCATTCCTGTTATACTTTTGAACATTGGGAAGGTGTGTGCCTGTGCATTAGCTAATATGCTGCTGTGTTAGATTTTGTCTTGATGTGAGTGAATTACAATACTAGCTATATTATTAACCTTTCCTTGGGAAAAAAAAAAATCAGTTAATGCTCCGTAATGCTCTGGTGTGGCTTCTGGTAGCTGACATCAATGTTAGCCGTTAGGGACTTCATGAAATTCAGTTTTGAGACAGGGTTGAAAGAATGAACTCAACTGATCCTTTCTAATCCTCCTGTCTAGGCTAAATAATCTTAGTTTTTGCTCTATGCTGCCACCTGTAAATGTAACCATTATTTTGCCTTTCTTTGAACAGGAGGAGGGGTGGTGGTTTACACTAGAAGAGGGGAGATTCAGGCTGCATGTGTGGAAGAGATTTTTTGCAATGAGGGTGGTAAAATCCTGGCACAGGCTGCCCAGAGAGGTAGTGGATGCTCCATCCCTGAAGACATTCAAGCCAAGCTGGATGTGGTTCTGGGTAACCTGATCTAATTGAAGGTGTCACTGCTGATTGCAGGGGGGTTGGACTAGATGACCTGTGGTGGTCCCTTCCAACCCAAAGTATTCTATGATTCTATATCCAGTTTATCTTCCTGTATGTGAAAAGAGGGACAGACTGGGTCCGAACTGTAAAAGAATGTTGTTAATTTGAACTTTGTGTTAGCAGATTCCTTCTGAATTGTTTTTGTAGATGAATTTCTGAGTAGAACGAGCCAGGCCTATGAGTGCCAAAGTGCTTTGTGGTAAATGGGAAATTCTCTAGTGTGATAAGCTGTTACTGTCAAAAACAACTGGCATGGCACCTTTGTGTTTTCAGCAAGGTGCTGCTGGCATGGTGGTGAAAGTGGCAGGCATGGTAAGGCCAAATTTTAGCTCTTCCTACAAGCAGAGTCCTTTTAAGAGGCAAAAAAATACTTTCTCTGAGCTTTTATTACTGCAGGCTACTCCTGAAGCAGTCATTAGCTTATTTAATGAAATGAGCAGTGACATGGTGAAGACGCTGAAGGAATTCTGCCCTTGTAGTCTGCACCAGTGTCAGCACACATTAGCCTCTTCCAAGAGGGAGCGGCACAAGGTCCTCTGAGACCCAGCCATTTGGCTCTTAAGCATTAAGGACTTGCTAGACACCATACCAGGAATGGGTACGAAGTATTGTGGAATGAAATATTTGAAGTGATATGCAGATGTTGAGAGCGCTCTCTGTCATAGCATTTGGCTGAATGGAGAGGGTCATAACTTCCTTTGCAGAGAGAGTGAATGTGTGCGTGCTTGCAAGCATTCACTTCACTCCTGACTGATATACAGCCATAGTACTCTGATTTTCTAGCTCCCACTATGACATGTACATCATAAATACTTCTTCCCTGCTGCACATGTGCCTGTACTGCTCACATCTTCAGTTTGCTTTTGAATGAACAGAGGCATTGACTAGGTGAGGTAGAATGGTTCATGAAATTTTAATTTTTGTTTTTAGTGGTGAGGATTGGTATCTATCTACTTTGTATTCTTTCTTTCTTCAGATAAGATAAACACAGAGAAAGCTGGCTCCCTGTTGTCTTTGCAAACAAATCTTTGAAAGCAGTTTAGGTAGAAAGGTATCATAATGCCCTTATCCACCCAAGGGAAGGAGTGATTGCCCTTTTCAAATGAGATACAAGGTGGTTTTTGCTGTCAGATTAGTGTCTTTCTGGCAAAGACCACTGGCATGCCCAGAATGACTTGCACCCCCAGCAGTTGTTAAACAGCCTTCAGATAGCCCTGTGTCCCTTGCAGAGAAAATGCTTCCTCCTTCCCAAGTCCTTGGATTCCTAAACCCTTTGTAGGGTGCTGGCAGTCTGGGATGCTAGCCTTTTTTTACCAGCATTGCTTTTCTTCCTGATACGAAGATGAAATTGACCAACTGCAATTGAAATTTTTCAGCAAAAGGTGAAAATAGGAATCAAAACAGAAGGTTAATTTGGTTACAGAACTGCAAAGCATTACAAAGGAGGACAGTAAAACTACTGTAGCGTATATCTGCTGTTTAAGTGTTTTTCTTTCGGCAGTTAGGATCTTTGAAGGACAGCTTGCCTCTGGAAGCCCGTATTACAGACCTGCAGTGTGTAGCCTCTTGAGTTACCTTCTCTCCTGGGTTACACTACCTTGTATTTAACCTGGCTTTAACTTCAATGTCAAGATCTTTTATTCTTTTTTGCTTTGTCTGTGCTACTTTAGGAGCAATATTGTGCAATAATTGGTCAGGCAGTGAGACTGCAAATGAGATATCCCTAAGCTTGTCTGGAAATTGCTTCTTGTTGGTAGGGAAAGCATGCCTTGGATTATTGTATCACCAATCACACTTACCTTTTTTGCTTAAAAAGTCATTTGTGGCTATAAATTCATGCTGTGAGATCTAGTTTTGTATTTTGCAAGTTGCATATCCTAAGATTTATCCATTCTGTAGTGATTTTAATTATGTCTTTGAATCGTTAGGGGTTTTGTTATTTTATTTTTTTAATTTATACAAAGTGCCCATGATACTTGGGTGAAATATATCAGATTTGTGAAGTGTCCTTAGAGAAAAGTTCTGCCATTATTTCTTCCTGCAGTGCTTGTATTAAAAGTCACTTGGTGCTCACTTTTCCCAGAGGCATGTTGTGATCAACTCTGGCATGAGACTTCTTGTTTCATCTTTCTGGAGTGCATCTTTCCCTTGGAATACCTGATTTCATTCCATGATTTCTGTGTGTGCTGGGCTTTGGATCATGCTCTTATCTTAGTCCTTGCTCCATTTTTCCTTCCCCCGTGGCCTTGCCTGTTCCAGTTGCCATTCTTTGCTTGGAATTTAAAATTTCTGGTTTTTGAGAATGGTCACCAAAAGTTTTCCATCTTTGCTAGCTAGTTGGCAGACTAATACCAGGTGAATATTGCCTAAAAAGTAAATGTTCCCAACAACTCTAGGACTGATAGTGAACTTCCCAGTGTAGTGTGTCTGCTTTTTATTTATGCTGTCTTCTCTCTTGATTTGCTCGGTTGCAGCTCTTAATGCATTTAGACTTCTCTTTGTAGAAGCTCAATTTTTTCTAACACTTTTAAAAAATAGGAAACACTATTTTTGATTTGTCTTTTCAGCTCTTTTCCTTTGTAAAGATTGTAAGAGCCTTCAGTCAGGAAGAGTTCTCTTGAGTTTTGTCCCTAGCATAGTGTTGATGTGTTATGGCTTTTTCTTGTGCATGCCAGTTATTCAATAGACAAGTGAAACTTTAATCGTTGTTGACCTGTGCAGTACTTAAAAATTCCACCTTGATAGCATCAATCCTGCGTTACTCAGTGGAATGAATCAGTGTCATCAGCAAGGTTGTTGATCAATTCCTTCTTCAGATAACACAGAACTACTAGTATCAGGAGTGGACTTGGGAGCACACCGTAATAGTTGGAACTGGTGAATTAGGAATTAATTTGAAACCTAAAGCTGATGCCCTAGCAGGATTTTTTTTTGTCAAAATCTCTGCATTATGATTTTTTATTTCCTACAGAGGAGTTTTTTTCTGTAAAATAAAAATAATATCTTTATTTTGATGTCTAGAATTATGTAAGCTTTGAAGTGTTGAGTTTAGAACAAATCTCAAACAAATTTGGTGTGTATCCTATGACATAAGATAGGTGCATGTAAATTGCAAGTAAGAAAATGGTGCTAGAATAATTCTGAACAGCTGGAATAATTCTACTGATTTGTCATCTTTGCTTCTGCTATTGGTCCTCTATTTGTTCCTGCAAACAACGGTAATGGAGCTAGACACCAGTGTGTTGCCCAGGGGAGCAGTTGTGCCCTTTGTAATTGTAATGTCTTTATTCTTTCACTGCTCTTTTCTGACCACGGGCAGATGAAAAGCAAGTAAAAATCCTTTTAAGGAGCCTTGTAATATTTCTGTTTGTCATCAGTGAAGTTTTTCCTAATTCTGCTAAAAATCTTTTGTTTTTTTTTCTGCCAGAAGGCAAAGAAATAAGTATATAAAAAAATCTCACTGAGCTATGTATAGGATGTGTCATAAATCCAACATAATCTGATGACATTCTTGTATTCCTTTTCTCTAACTTCCTTTTGCCACCTCCTGTGAGTAACTGTCTTCTGTATCTTGCCTGCCCTTTATGGGCTGTCTCCTGCTTTGTGATACATAAACACATACTGCCACATTTCTTCTAAGATCACTTACTGTTCTCAGTCATTTACTGCATAAGATATGTGGCACAATATATTCATGTGTCTGGGAGTATGACAGCTTGCTGTGATCTGTGTTAAATACAAACAGCACGTGCATGTGATGCAGACTGATACAAGGCGCATCAGAGAATGTGGAGATGGGTAAAATCTGCTAGGTTTAGTCTAATTTCTCTAGTGCTCTGTTCTTTCTTACCTTATTTTAGACCAGGCTAGATGGGGCTTTGAGCAAACTGGTCTAGTGCAAGGTGTCGCTGCCCATGGCAGGGGTATTGGAACTATATGAGCTTTAAGGTCCCTTCACATTCAAACTATTCTGTGATTTTCTTGTACTGTTGTTGGATTTTAATATTCTTTGGTGCCTGGTGTTTCAGTTGTCTCTTTTTATAGTGCAGCATCACTCCAGCAGTTAGGAAGCGAGTTTCCTTCCTTATGTAGTGTCCTCGAGGTGGTGCTTGTTCTGCCTTTCCCTTCTGATTTTATTTTCCACTGTTCTTGTTTCCTTCCTGTCTCATCTTACATGGTCATTGCTGTCTTCATTGTCTTCTCCAATTGGTGTGGTTTATTCTCTGTTCTCTACTTTTTTCTTTTTTTTTTTTTTTTTTTAACCCTAAGAAACAGAAGACATTCTTTCATCTTTCACTGGTTACATGAAAGAAAGTCATATATGCTATAGCCACTTATATGATTGCTGTAGATTCAGAGAAAACAAACTGGTTGTGGTTAGATGCAAAAGCCTGAGCCTGCAGCATGTGGCATATGTACTGTTGTAAATGCATCAAGGAGCACGGATGGATAGTAGATAGTCTTCAGAAGTTTATTGCCTGCTTAACTAAGGAGTACATAGGTGTTAGGATGGATCCAGAGTTAATACATCTGGTTCCCTTTTTGTTGTTTTTCTGGTGTGTCCACATCACTTTTGACAACCTTTGAGTAAAGGGAAAGGGGCTTAAGAATGAGTTGATTTATACTTCCAGGGACAGGATTGTAAATGAGACCACGGGCACATGAACAGTGTAATGTTTTTTATGTTAAATCCGTGTCTCTTTTTATGTAATTTAGAAACTTTCCAATTAATAGTTTGTTCCGAACTTTCAAACTGCCCTAATTTACAGAATTTGATTATATGCTCTATGTTACTTTTTTGCCTCCAGGGTTGTAGAGAAAAGGTGTGAGTTTTAGCATTATTAATTATTTGCAACTTCATGCAGTCTGCTTCAACTGTTGTGGGAAGGGCTGTGAGTTGATCTTAGAGCTGGGGAATACTGCCTGTCTGTAGTTCACCCCCAGAGGGGTGACTCAATTGTGGTATTTATGGCTTTTCTACTGGATTATCAAAACAAATCTGTGTCCTCCTAAGGGAAATGTCATGATGTCAAATGGAATGGCTCACTCTTTGAATGGAAGTTCTCTGTTAAGAATGTTAATGAATCTAAAGAGTGAGTGGAAGGCTTAGTATATATGTATTATATAGATATGTATTATACTTCCCCTCCCTTACTCTTCCTATAGGATTATTCCACTTAAACAAAGTTAAAGTTGAAGTTTGCTAAAAGTTGTACTAGTTTGGTCTCATGTCACCTGTGTTGTAGCAGCTGTTTCATCATCGTAAGAGACTGAACTTTAAGAGCCTTCAGCAACAGAAATTGGCTAAGTGCAGAGCAATAATATTTATTAGTCTAAGCTCATTACTTAATGTTTTTGTAGAGGTTTTATAGAACCGTGATTTCTAAGCCTTGTTTTTTAGCATAGTTACAGGATCATTTGTGCATAGTGGTCGCTGCCTATGTGATATCAGAATAATTATTTTTGCAGCCTGCTCTTGAGGTGCAGAATAAATGATCATTGTAAACCTTTCTCACATTGTCATCTTTTAATCTTGATCCAATTATTTACACTGAGCAGCAAGATACAGGGTGCCATGGCCCAGAGAGAAGGGAAAATTTATTCTTGCAGCCTGATATTTTAAAATTCTCAGAAGAGGACAGACTTTTTCTTTTGTAGAAAGCTAAAAAAAATAATTATTCTTTTTCTGGACTTTATATTTGACCAGTAAATATGAAAGAATTAGTTTATGCACTAAGAAATGGAAGAGTTTTCCAGTTTTCTTCCTGTCTTGGTAGCTGAACTCTCCCATTTGGCTTGCCTACCTACGTGTCCTAGGCTTGCAAAGATCCCAGTGTTTATTCATTATGCTGCAGGGAACCAAATTGCACAAATCTTATTGTGGGTTTAGGTCCTTACTTTGCTGTTCCATGCAGCCCATTAATGTGCATGTACTCTAGTGAGACCAGTGTCTTTGGAAAAATAATGTATTGTATAAAGTCATATGCATCTTCCAATGTCATACAATAAAATAAACATTATGAGGAGCTCACCTGTTTAAAGGTGGAGAGGGTGATATCCATTTACCTGGGAAGCAGAGGAGTTGTAACTCGGGCACTGTGGTTATGGGCATATATTTTATTTTTCTCATATTCTTTTCAGGGTAAGTGAAGAAAAGGAGGTGACAGAAGAACGGCTGAAAGCTGAACAGGAGTCATTCGAGAAGAAGATCAGACAGCTAGAGGAACAGAATGAACTTATCATCAAGGAAAGGGAAGATATCCTTTAAAAATATGTGCGGGGGCTCACTGTCTGAAATAAAAAGTGAACTGCAGAGAAATAATTGTTCTAATTTACGGCAGAGAATAAATCTGCATGTGCTGCCATTCAAAAGCAATCAGAGAGATGACTTGTCAGCCTGTGATGCTGGTTCATTTGAGCTTAAAACTGCCATCCAGCTGTTCCTGTGATGTTGTTTTGCTATGAAATAGATATTTTTCAACTAAAACTGACAATAAGTAATTTGTGCATTAAAATGTGGTTATAGATTTATTTATTAATTAATCCTGTTAAGTTGTTGTGATTGAGTTCTAAAACTTGCATGGTATTCCAGTGTCCTCCATGTCCACAGAAAGATAACTTACATGAAAACTTATAAACTGTATACATATACTAGGGAATTTAGCCAGTTCAGACTTTTTTTGGTGTAGTTTTTGTTTGGTGTTTTTTTTTATATAAAGTTAGGCAAGTATAGTTTCTTGCAGGCTGTGACTTCCATTTTTATTAAGCTGCATACGCTTAGTCCCAATCTTGGAATATCACATGCAGTCAGTGTGGCAGGAACTGCAATTTTCCCTCAGTGTGGTGTGATAGACCTTTGGAAAATCCTCCTGTTCACTTTTCTTCTACATCTTTGATGTTGATGCTTCCTTGCTTAATTCCTCATAAGGCTAATGGTTGACTACAGTGGGACATGGAAGAGCCAGTGCTGCAAATAGTATGTGGTTCATCAGTAATTGTGTTTCAAGTAAGGAAGATACTAATGCCATTTTAAAAAGCATTGATGAAACCTAGTGTTAATAACATTTTCAGTCCTGAGTAATTCCTTGTTCAAGTAAAAAATGAAGTTAGTGAAAACAGTTGTGGAGAAGGGTACATAAGATGGTGAAAGCCTGGCGAAGCTGTTTTATGAGAAGACACTTAAGTGTGTTTGTATGTGTGCTTATGAGTAGTGACTGGCCATACGGAAGTAAGTTGAGATCGTGGCAAGGTGAATAGGGGGAGAGACAACACTGAGACAAACAGGGACTGTTCAAGGTATAGGCCTGGCTTAGAACAGAAATATATATGGAGATAAATGGTCCACAAACCATGAAGTTAGAGGAGGGTTCTTGAAAATTCGGGCAATCATATTTCACAGTCAACACATGAAGACTTAACACAGAAACAGCTTTTATGATGGAACTTGGTTGGCTTATGAAAGGAATTCAGGGATATTTTGTCTTGCCCTTGATGACCCAGAAGATCTCTTATAGCACAGTGGCACTTACATTGATAGAAAGAATTTGGTCTGTTTGTACTAAATAACATACACATCAGCAAGCTTAGCCAGCCATGGAACAGTTCCTGGAAAATACTAAATCTGATGTATTTAAGAGCCATTAAATGTGGCTACAGCTCTTTTACATTGATTTCACTAAAGCCAGTGTTTTGTCGTATATTATATCTTGTGCATTTGGTCGGCTCATGAATGTGGGTGGGATGTATGTTCCAGATTAATATTTTTTAATATATGCACATAAAGCTTTCAGTAATTCATCTGAGGTTTATTTGGCTACTGGAAAGTAGGCATGTTTGCTTGGTTTTTTTGCATGGTTTGTTTTTTTTGTTGTTCCCCCCCCTTCCCCCATTTTACTAGAAATACATTGCATAAGCATGAGTACTTTTTCAGAAGTCTCGTAGACATGGCAGAAGGTTAATGCATGCAATTTTACACTTCATAAAACTGCAAACCTAGAAATATAAAACAAGGTTATAATTTTAAACAATATAATTTTAACTACTGCAATACTTGCCTATCATACATGGATGATTCAAGATCCTCAGTGGACCTCCGATCAGTTAATTTTTTTATCTTAGAGCTTGTTGCAGAGACAAGAAATGGTAAAAATGACTTGCCAAAGTTGAATACAGATTCTGGTTATTTTCAAGTGCAGCAACTTGAAGTTCTTCAAGTTCTTCTGAAATGTAGAGTTCACTTACAAATAAGATAGTAGGAATATAATGCCACAAGAATGGTAAAATCGATTTTACTTACTTCCTCCCCTCCCCCCGCCCCTTTCCCAAAGCTAATTTATTCTCTGTAAAATTACTTTATCTAGACCCGTGTTTAAAATTATCCTACAATAATAAATTGGTGCTTCTGATATAACAGCAGCTATCTGGTGAAGTGTAGTTTCAGCTTGGCAAAGGTTTAAATTGAATAGCACAGGGAATGTGGGTTGTTTTTATTCCCTCAGCAACATGAGTTTTGTTGTTTGATTTTCTTCGTATTGAGAATCTTGCAGTGAAGATACGCTTTGTGTACTTGAATTCCCTGCTTTAACGACAGATTTCCTTCATTTTGTTGTGTTTGGTGGTTTTTTTTTTTTTTTTTTTTTTTTCTTTTCCTTTTAAGAAGCTATGTGGACCCATCTATTTGAATTAATTGCCGATGGACTATGACAAAAGCATTGGGGGGTAAGGGGGTTGGTAAGGTGATCTCACTGTAATAACTTAATAATATTGATAAAACTGTCTGCAGCCTAAGCTTTCATTTGCTTTGGGATTGATCAGTGCTGTCTGGATATAGAAAAACTCAAATTTCATGCAAACTTGAAAGTCAGTTCTATCTTTCCATTGCATTTGAGTAGTTCTTACTAGGGTGTGCAGTTAATGGAAGACAACCCTGATGAGCACTCTGCGAATCATAAATAGGCCAGCTTGTTGTCAGGGTTGCCCAATATTTGGTATCAGAGAATTAAAGAAAATTAGGGATTTAAAGGAGTTGTCTGGCCTTTTCCTCGACTCAGTTACATCTGTCATTCTCTTATAATTTGGCCAGAGGTAAATATTTTGATGGAGCTTGGTTGGCTTATGAAAGCCAGCCTTAGTTGGCTTAGCTTTTTATAGGGCCTTCCTGTTTGAAGCCTGTTTGAACTTCTTTCAAAAGAAACATGATCTGAAGTGTTTCAAACAGTTCCAAACCCAAAGAAGATCAAATCTTTATTTTGCTTATATAAAACTCTTGTAGCCTTTTCTCAAAATTCTAGTGCTGCTGTTTGTTGGAGATGTGATGCTTAGTGGTTTAAGGTGTGCATGCTGTGATGACATCCTTGGCTGTTCTTATTAACAGAAGTTTGGGCAGTTCAATTGGGCAGAACAGGAAAATCCAGTAACAGGTGCTCCCATTCTTTTGGTACTCTCCACAATGAAAGCATCTTAGCTGTAAGTGTGAGAATATGGGGGGTAGATTTAATCTTCTGAAAGGGAAGATTAAACATGAAGTAGAGGGGAAAACATATGGAAGCTATACTGGGGAAGTGAGAACTAGAACCTGTCCAGAAGGAGAGACTTGGGAAAGGAGGTTGGGCTGGGCATGGCTGATGTCAGTCACAGGCTTTACTCCTTTCACGAGTTAAGCAGACAAGGTTAAGGAAGATCCAGGATAAAGGCAGGTGGACTGTGATCAGTCAGATGATTGTGAGACACCTGATGAAAGCAGGGATGTGTCTGCTCAGTGTATTCAAGCACCCTCCAAACCTTGAAGCAGAATGTGGAGCTATGCTCAGTGTCTCCAGAGAAGGCTCGCTATATGTGATCTACCTCTGTGTCTTCCTCAACATCCACTCTTAGTATTTGCCTTCTCTTTGCTTCCGTATTCCCAGATCATGATGGATACACACTGGGTGATGGAGCTATGCTTCTAGCAGCAATCTGAATTCTGGCAGTGCCTTTGGAGTGTTTGACTTGCAACTTCAATGTTCTTAGTTTTGTTGTTCCATTTGCGTTTTCAGAATAAGGAATGAGCAGTGTGTACCACATTATGCTCATAGGCTGCATGCGCTGCCTCTTCCTCGACTTCTGCTGGGAGCTGTTAAGAGAAAAGCTTCTGGCTTTCCTTTTTCCCTGGCATAGTTTCAACCACCTATTATTAATTTAGATCCCAAATATGATTTAATTTAAGAAACAGGAAAATAGCTTTTGTAAGATGCCCCAGTACTGTTATGATAAATGTCTTAGGAAAAAAAAATGATAATAATGAGATTATTAAGAAACAAATACTACTGTTATTTCAGAGCCCAAAGAAACTATGTTATGGTCTTTAGCTTTTCTTGTTATCACCATTAGGGATTTTTTTTTAATGTAAGTTTGATGATGTTGCGTAAATGAAGAGGCAAAAGCAGCCTTAACATTTCTGTGAAGATTTATTAAGTGAGGGAGAGGAAATTTCTTGTAAAAAAAATTATAAAAGGTGGTTACTGAATTCTAAGCTATGCTGAAATTGTAATTTTGAACACAAAGAATGGGGAGGTAAAGGGAAGAAGAGATTCTGTTCATTGCAAACTTTTTTGTCTTTAAACTCATCAGCCCTACTAAAGAGCTGTTTTTGTTTGTATTAACAATGTACCTGCTTTACTTATTTTTTTGTTGGAATTATTTTCTCACTGTACGCAATCTGTTGATTTGAAGACCCTGTCATATTCATACAACAAATCCCATCTGATTTACTTGGCTAGTCTTAAAATTGATCACAGACTCTGTTTACATATGCTTTTAATATTGTAACTTAGGACTAGTCAATTAGTTGATTTTGCATGCAGTTAACATGAATATTAATTTAACTAAAACAGTTCATTTGCTGATAGTAAGAGTATTAATTTGCTGGAAGAATAATGGGCTTTTTATAAGCAGTATCTAGAGTCTTTAATAAAATGCTTTTAGTTTTGCCATAGTACTGTTCATTACATTACACTTGCATATACTCATAAATTAGTGCTATTTATGTATTTTCTCCTTTTCCTATCTTTCTGTGTTGGTAGAATGTAGAATTAGTATTTTTCAGAAGTAAAATAGTTGTTGACTTGCTTAATACTAAAGAACAAACTGATACAAAGCAGGTATTGGAGTACAGAATATACCTTTTTGTTCTGTCATACTTTATAGTGTTGAATTTTCTTTTCTGAAAATGGGGAGAGAAATAGGCACTTCATCCATTTCCTCTCTTTTTTTAATCTGACTCACCACCAAGTTGTTGATATATGTGAAGACACAAACCAAAAGGCTGCATAGAAAGCCTTTGGCAATGTACTTAGTTCAATGTGTGGTCTTTGTGTCCTGCTTAAGATAGGGGTGTGTGTGTGCCCCCCAGGGCTGCCCTTTGCAAAAGGGCAGTTCCTGAACTCAGAATGACAACATGGAGTGTCTTAGGAAAATGGAGTATGGAAATTAACAGTATAGATAATCATGTATGTATGAAAGTTGGATCCCTGCCTTATTGTCCCTGTAATTAATAAAAGGCAAGAAAAAAATTCCTGCAGAGGGACAGAAATTGCCATTTGCAGCAAACTCATGCCTAGTACTTTTGAAGGTCAGGCTATTTATTTAAAACTCAGTATCAATTTTAGGTCTAACTTGGGCTAAGTCTGAGGGTGATTTTTGCTTTTCTTACGGTTTCTGAAGTGTGGTTCCTGGTAGTATAGTTTCTGAGAAGTTACAAACTGAGGGACTGGAATGACCATAATTGTTTTTCTTTCTCAACTTGGCTCCCTCAGCTTATTGTTTTAATATTTTCCCTTCCCCTTTTTCATATGTAAATGCATACTATATATCTTTCTCTGCATCATAATTTGCTTGAATGCATGTGAGGAGAATAAAAAATGAGTATTTGGCTCTTTTTTTTCCAATTTATCCAACTGCTTCACTCTTTGAAGGTGTTTCCCTTACTGTTTTTATAGGTATCCTACTGGTAAATGTTTCTAAGCAACCATTATGGCTGATTGAATAAAAGCTGAACTTATTAAAAAGTCTCTGAATATTTATATGCTATTCTGTAACGGCAGTATTGGCTAAATAATGTATGTATTTAAGAACTTCTTAAATGTAGAAGAATCAGTCAAGGACTATTGGTTAAATAAGATATTTTGAATTTTTTATGAACTTTTAAACTAAAACAAGGTGAAACATATCGTAGTGTTGAGTGTTCAAATGGATCAATGACTGGAGATTCATTTAAAGCTCAGCTTTCTGTGGTTTTTCCTAGCTTGTGCCTTTAGAGCACAAGCTAGCATTTTTGTCCATGTTATGAAATTATCCAGAATCAAGAGGCAGCATCTGAACAGTCAACCAGCCTCTATAGAATGTGATCTAGGTAGGCTTTTTGCCCTACAGGTTCACATTAAGTGGTGCAGGATTGTCTATGAGATGGTACTGTCAATACAGAAGTATAGCTGTGGGGTCAGAGAAGCAGAGCTGCTTTGTAATTTATACTGTAAAGTGTAGAATGAAGTTGTTCTGCATGTGGCTGACTGAAGAGGAGAAGGCTTTCCCACCCAGCGTCTCTGGTGTAGAATTTTGGAGGCTCATTGAGTTGCATGTTGAGGGCTAGTAGAATTCTCCTCTCTGTTTCATGAAATTGTTGTGCTGCAGTCATCTCTTCATGGTACTAATGACTTCATGTTTCTGAGCTGCAGTCTAGCTAAAGAGCTATGCTTTGCCAGGTTATTGATAGCTGTTGATAGGTATGTGCTTTACAGACAGCCTGTCTTCTGTCTCTGGAGGAAGAATGGTATCTTAATCACAGACATGATATTCTCTATACTAACCGGTGTTGATCTCAGAACCAGATATGATGATGAGCTGCCCTTCTCTGAATCTAATGGGAGAGACCTATCATTAGAAACGCAGCTTCAGCCATGACAATCTTATATATCGACACTGGGGGGAAAAAAACTGAAGCAGGTCAGGTGAAAGGTATTTCTCTGTAGAAATCAGGCTGGTGAAAAGGAAATGTCTCACATGTGAAAGGCAGATCTTTTTTCAGGCACTTAGACTGACCAGGCTAGGTACCTGACTGAATCTAGCCTGTGGTTTTCTGGCAATTGCTGAAACATTTGGCTTTAGACATGTGAGCTTTCAAAGTGATGTTTTGAGTTAAATTTTCCTTTATGACATTTGGCTCATTTGGAAACAAAGACTGAGATCTCTTAAAAGGAGGCACAAATGGGAAAATGAGATCATTAATTGTTGAAGCTGGTACTGTAACAAATTGACTAGAAATGTGGATTCAGAGAAATTGATGTACTTTATCCTTCCAAAATAAATGAATTCTCCATCTGCTTCAGCTTCTCAACTGTAATGAGGACGTTGGGCTGACTGTGCTATTGGTTTTTCTGTCTTCCTGAACTATTTTGGAAAGTTTAAACATTTCTCGTATGATTAAATACACTTTCAATAAATCAATCTCATAATAATTGTTGTTCAGGAGAGTTCATTATTCAGTTTAGTCTTTTAAATTACTGTTCTTCTTTAAAGGATTCTTCTGACGTAATGGCTTCTGCTAAATCCATTTGCCATGCTCTGGCTTGTAATTACTTTAGATTTGAGGAATAAAATGAATGGCTTTATTATTAATCAGTAGCAAATTTGTCTTACTGTTTTTAACCTTAGAGTGGCCTTCGCTCATGAAATAACTTTAATGGTTTAGATAGCAAAACACTTCGTACCTCTCTTTCAGCAGAGATTAGTGAAAGCAATCAGATAGTTTTGTGTTCTTCCTCTTCTACCACCCCTCTCTCCATCAAACGTTTGTCATGGTGACTGCCATCATGTGTTTGCTGTTATATGCTGTCAGCCACTGGTCCTCTGAAAGGCTAGCTTTACTACCTGCTTTTAGACTGTAATTTTTTTTCACATTGGGATAGCCTTTATTTTTGCATTATGCTGTGGAAAGTACATGGCGCTTAAACATAGCATTAATTTAATACTGGCTATTACACTGGTAATTGGTCTATTTGAACTATGTCACTGTTCATGCATGTTGAAAATTTTAAACTATTTATTCCTTTCTATTGTTACAAGGTTTCATAGTTTTTATTGACAATGCTTTTGTTGCCAGATGAGTTCCAAGTCTATGCTGTGACTTCTAGTAGCAGAATACCATCCTGAACTGAAGTTTTACAGCAGCTGAGGCTGAACAGATAACTATCCTATGTGAATCTTCTCCATTTGGCATCAGTTCTTTGTCTGTAGTTTCTTGTAAGGCAGTTCAAACCCACCCTTAATTTTAAACTGCCAGTCAAACACAAACTAATAAAAAAGTATTTTCAGCCTTGCTAAACTTCCTAGGATCTAGTAGATGTTACATATCTTATTTCAGAGACTTCTTAGAAAATGAAAGTGGGTAACTTGTAGAGCTATAGACATTCAATAAATCTCATCTTTTAATTTCTTAAGGGATTCATTGCTATAACAGTGCTGTGTTGGTTTTGCTTCCTCTATCAATTGTGATGTTTAACCGGGGCTAAGAATTTTTCAAGTAATGCTTAGGAATTGGAGAAAACATCCAAAGGGGAATGAATAGCATCCTTGAAGTCTTAATTCCATGGCTTTCTAGGAGGTCATTAAAAATGTAAGCGTGAGACTGGATGGAATTTATCCAGATATAACATCATCATAGAAGACTTCCACCTGTACCTTTTATCCTTAGTTCTATGTGCATTACACCTCCCTGCTCTAGTTTCAGGAATTGTAGTTTTTCATTTCACATCTGTATTTTTCAGTTCATGTCCTAATATGTTTATTTAAATGCATTTTTAATTGTGAAAAAGCGAAGTTTTTATTGATGGCACTGTATTATGGTCACTTTCATCAAGTATGTGTCAAGAGCTTTATGTACAGGCTAGCCCCTTCTTTGGACAAAAAATATCCTGGGGTTATAGCACAGGGAGTACAGTTGTAGTAATAAAGATTATGTTGCTGATAAGTTCCCCTCAAGGCCCCATGATGGTAATACCCCTATATTTTGTCTTTAAAGAAAACTGCTGAGAGGCAATAATTTTTTTTTTTGTATGTGTCCCATTTTCATTAATGCATGGTAATTGATGGAGTTGCAGTGACTTGTAACAGTAATGAGTTCTAAACATAAGAATGCACTCCTTTCTAATAAGTGAGCACTGCTGGGGTTTAAAAGCGTACTAAATCAGTTGCTTTAGTATGAATTTATTAGTTTTTTTCAGCATTAGCTTTAATAGTAGTTATTTACATAAGCGTACATCCCATTAACCGCCATCAGGGCTGGAAAACATGCTGAACTGTTCATATTTTCATATAATTATTGAACATAATGGTTTCATTTGCATTTCTAAACAGTGATGTTTCTGTCAGGCTTGGAAATAGTGTCTTTACGCAGTCCCTATTTCACATCCACTTATTTGACATCGTTAAATTTTATGCTAATGTGCTTCCCTAGAATGTCATCAGTAGGACAGATGCTTGCACTTTAATATACAAATCAGAGATGCTTTTCCCTCCCCCCCTCCTCTGAACTGCAAAAGAAATAAAAAAGCATATCTGCACTTTTTAGATATAGTTTCTTTCATTCTGAAGAATCTGTAAGAAATGAAACTTGGCTTTCACCCCTATTAGTTGCTTCCAAATGTCGTAACAGATACCTTCTTTATGAAGGGTGGGGGACTATCCTTGGCATGGAATAGAAAGTGTCTTCTAAAGTTCAAGGTAATTATGTGTTAAAATAAAGATTGTAACCTTGAGTTTGCCTCATATGTGAGGCATGGTGCCTTATACAGCAAGTTGCAGATCTAGTGAGTGGTTCATGGGCTGGCTTTCCTGGCAGCGGATCATTGCTGTGGAGAAGGCTCAGGACGGGAGCAGTTTCAGCTGCTAGACTCACTGCTTGTCAGCAGAAGTGCATTTGGAATTGTACGTTGTCAGGTTTTAAGTTTCACGTTTAAAGTGGAATTTTTTTGTTTTGTAGTTCTGCAAGCAGAAGTATGTGAGCTCTTGCTAAGTGGGGATGGTGGTTGTTGTTATGATCAGTGTTGCTTTGATTCTTTATGTGTATGTAAGAGCTTTGATACTTGTACTGAAGTTAACAGTGGAAGCAGAGCATCAAAAACCTGAGAGATAGTGCCAGTAATTGCAGTTTCGAATGTGGAAATAACAAAATAAATAAGTAAAACCAGCGCCGCCACCAAAACCACACTGCTTTTCTTCTATTTCAAAATGAGTATGTCACATCTTGTTCTATATGAACTTTATCTTAGGATGACTTGCTTACAGGTGTAAGCGGAGTGCCAAAGGCAGAGCTGAGGGGTGCAATCTGTGGTATACAGTGGTGGCCACAGGAACAAGTCAATATCAAGGCATATAATATGTTGTTTACTAGCCACACATCACCCACGTGAATGAGCATGGAAGCCCAGAGAATCTCCAGCTCAGTTCTGTGATTTTACTGACTTAACGTATGTGGCATAGGACAACTGCTGTCTTCTCTCCAACTTGCCTATATAAAATTTTGGGGTACTGCTTGTGGGCCTTTGTGTGACATGAAAGGTTAAATGTATGCATTTTGCTTAGTTATGGCATTTCACAGGCACCCTCATCCTCGAGCATTGCAAACATGGTATATCCTGAAAGTCTTAAATAAAACCGAAAATGTTAGGGTCAAGCAAAAGGCTGAAAGAAGTATGTCACACAGATTTGTCATTTTCATTGTGTTTTATACATAAAAATAAATGTTTAAAAATGCCTCTCTTCTTGGGCATGTCTTTGAAGAAGGTTTGAAGGAGGCACCCAAATGGAAAAGGGTACTTGGTCTGAAATGAAAAGGCATATTTTATGCATAAAGGGCCATGTGAGCAAACTGGAGATATACTCTGATGGGTTCTGGGCTTATGGTGTCTTTAATTATAGATGATTAACAATTTGCTGGTTGGTTTGCAGACAAGTATAGAGACAAAAATCCCTGCTGGGAAATGCTTGCAGTCTAAGACCTCATTCTGGTGGTGTGTGTGGAGCTATATTTTAAGTCATGAGGAGTAGCAATATTAAAACAACAACAAAAAAATTGCTTTCGTTATCTCGGAGAGAACCATTGGCTTTTTAAAGTGTTTCTATTATAGTTTTGAGGTTACAATAGTGCATGCAATTGCTTTATAGGAAACAATTTGGAGCAAGGTGCTTTTTGGTAAACGTTTTACTCAGGATTAAAATAGGATGCACCGAAGTGGGGTAGCAATTAGTGGTAGTGCTAATTTCATCAGTGAAGAACTGGGAAATTTAAAGAGCACCTCTGGCATACAGATCAGACTGTTGTACTGAAGAGATTCTGAGCTGACCTCTTGTCAAATTCTCATTTAACTCCTGAAAAGAAGGCTCTAGGTAATGGGCAAGTATCCCTATTTTAATATGCAGCCATAAAAGGGTAAAGTATGATGATTTTCAACATCAGAAGATTAACATTTTACCTTTAAATAAAATATGATTAACTGGTACAGAATTAAAAGTAATAGAACTGAAATATTCAAACTATGACTCTGCAGTGTCAGATTATGCATCAAGTGTGACAGTTTAAGTACTGAAGTGATTTAAAAATGAGCCAGCTGAAGGATGTATATCCCAAATATCGAGAATAAAATGGAATAAAACAATCCTGTCTATCAAAACTTTCTCAAAGTATCCTGGCTGAAGGCACCAGGAAATCAAAAAGTAACGTTGTTTACAGTGGCTGCATCTTGCCTGGTGCCAGTGCAGGTGCAGCAAGGGAGTAGTCATCATGCTGTGGTGGCATCCTAAACTATGATTTTAGGCCTGCCAGATAATGATTATGTTTAAATTTAGTTTCCAGGCCAAATGCATTGCTTGTGGATTCATCAACCTCCAGCAAAGGTTCAAGTATGATTGATATAGCAATGTGTCTTTCAGCAGTTTGGAGTCAGCCAGGCTTCTTAATATCCCTGTACAGTTTCATTTCTGGTAGATTGGCACGTTTTGATACATGAAACCACATATTTACCATCTGAACTACTTAGTGTTACATTTTGGAAATCTGCAAATGCCATTGTGAAAGGTTTGTCATTTAACTTCTGCATATTTTAAGTCCTTTTTAGTAAAAATTATTTTTTTTTTCCCCCCACCTTTTATTTCTATAAACTCTGCTTGGAATTTGACAGTAAAATGGCACCTTGCTGTCTTCTGAAGTCCTGTAAATGAACTTTTTGAGTGCAATTTGGGCATTTAATAATCCTCGTAAAACATTGTTTTAAGCAGCTTTGTGCACATTAAGCTATGACACCCTGAAATTGTTTATGAAGCATCAAGAGGAGGAGTGGAATATGGCTGATGTTCCAAAATACAAAAATAAAAGAAGTGGTAAATAAAATGTACTGTAGTCATAATAATTGGCAGGTCTAATTTTGTTTACATCCAGGAACAGGATACTGAAGTAAGAGGGTGTTGCTTTCATGTAGTTTTTTCAGAGAGTAGAACTTTAGTAATTATGTCAAAATACGAGCAAAGCACTCAACAGCCTTTGTAGTCCATGAACTCTTCCAGTTATGCTCCTCACATGCTTGTGTGGATTTCTTTGTATTTCATTATCTTCAGGGAGGAGTTTTCGGTTTATGAATAGTTAGCCACATTGATGAAAGATCCTTAGATGCTTTTCAAGATGTTACTCATCATCAGTGCAAAATAAGGCTAAAGTGAATACAGCTCTTAACATCCAACTATCACTTCAGGTAACTGGACAAGTCCTTTGAGGCCTTACTCCTCTGTTTTAATGCAAATAACCATATTTAACTTTCCAATGCTTTAACCTCTTAATAGATCTTCTGAATAAAAATTGTCCTATGAATAGAGCAAAATTAAAAGTCTTAAATACTTCTAATTTTCATCAGAGAGAAGTTATGGAAGCAAGTAATTTAATCTTCATGGCAGAGTTTGATTGTGGAAGGGGTTGCACGTTCTGGTAGTGTCAGACTAGATCTAGTTACCCTGAAAAACATTTTGGTTTCCCTAGAAAGCCACCGTGGTGCACTTTTAGGTACATGTGTTGTGATGTCTGGGAATCTGTGCACAGCCCATGAACCCTAGCTGATTTTAATGAACTGTTTATATTGACCTTCTCATGTTGGCAAAGTTCATGTTGTATATTACACTCCTCTTTCTGGAAACTGCCAAAGATAGTCCAAAGAATTTAACAACACTATAATTGTATTGTTCTGACTGAATGGTGAATGCATCAGAGATTCTCCTGGCCTAGCTGCAGGAGGCAGATGCCCATCAAGAATGTTGTGTCTGTCTCAGACAATCCTCATAACATATTTCTGTTCATGAAGCTTTAACTCTGCCTTGGTTCACTTATTATTTCTGTTCACTGTGACATTTTTTGAAGGATTGGTGTTTTACAAGATCCTCTAATGTTTTTTTGACACCTTTTAATTTTCAAGCTAGGCACAGTCACAGCTAGCTTAAACATGCTTGTTCTTGTGCCAGCATTTTGCTTAAATAGATCTTCCTTCTACTTAATGCTTACACAGAAAGGATTAGAGCAATAGACATTCCCCATCTCAAAGGGAGAAGAGAGGACCAGGTGAGAGAAATTTCTCTTTTTGCTTGGATGCATGTTGTATGAATGATGGGAGCTACTTGACTTCTAGATTAGAACAGGCTAGAAATCCTGGTGAAGTGGTACAAAATTGAAAGGAATTGTATGACTGAAAGGTCAGGGAGCATAGCAAAGTTAGAACAATAACGTGTACTAATTGCATTTTGCTTATTTCTTGCATATGGAAGTTGTCTCAAGTTCATCTTTGCAAAGCTACATAGGAAAACTTCGGGTTGATATTATGGGAAGTTGCCAAAGGTCAAGCATAAATACGTGTGTATGTTACAATTCTAGAGATTGGTCCATTTAAGTTACTGAGCATGCAAATTGTGGCGTGACTTCAGATGGGCCTCTCAACTTCTACCATAACAAAGGTGTCTAGTCAGTTCTTCCTGTTAGGAATCATGTTCAGTCCGGCTTTCTCATCAAGGGAGGATATGGGGCACCACTGCAGGCTTTCTTTTCATAGTTGTTCAAGGACATCAAGCTGTTGTGAAGGGTTTGAATTTGGAGAGAAAAAGCAGCATGTAGCTGGATCTGCATTAGCTATGTAGCTACTGGCTTCTCAAATCTATTAATGGTGCTGCCTACAGCAAAATCAGGATTTATTACCCATCATCATGTTTTTTTGCTTTTAAATACTAATAATAAAGTAGTCGAAAGTCTGGGATCTTGATCTGCAACAGATTTGTATTTCATCTAAAACATCAAGTGAGTCATATATTTGCTTTTCATATTTTGAGTTTTCTGCAGTGTGCATGAGGAAATGAATGTGGCTGAAACCATTCTGAAAGAAAATACAGGAAAATTGGCTATTAATTCAAAGTTGGTAAATGCTCTCCTTGGGTGTTGGACTCTGTCTACATCTGTCTCTCTTGGGGATGATTTGCAACCCTTTTCCATTGGCATGCTTTTTTCTCTTTGTAGCCACTGAAATAGATTCTTAGCTAATATTTAATTAAAAACATATGAAAGTTCTGCAATTTATATCTCATTGAAAGAGTCATTATTTGCTGCTGCTGCGTGAAAATAGATGAGCTATGAGTAACTCTTGCATTGCGGGAGCTTTGCTTTATAGTGTACAATTTTAACATAAAATTATTGCAGGCATGCTGAATCAGTGATATTTTGTTTCTAGTAAATGTTTTGCCCTCGAGAGCAACCCAGAATGGGTTTGTGAGCTGTTATAAAGGATAGTTAATTCTCTCCTCCTCTTTTTATAATATTGCATTGCTTAAGGTATTCTACTTTCTTTCAGTGTCAAGAATTTTATTTTAATAGGACTTGTGGATTTTGGAGACTTATGGAAGATTAGTAAATCTGGCAGAAGTTTATAAGACTCATGAAGAATATATGAGATTATGCATAAAGTTAAACTCTTCTTAACTCTTTGGATATGTTTGCTATGTAATACGAAATTTTATTCTCTAGGAAAGGGGTATTCTGTTCAGGAAGACAACATGGTAGGCATATTCTCTGATTTTTCCTGGAAGATAGTCTAACCATCTTAGAACTGTATTGCCTAATGTGGCTCTATATTTCCATACTAGATGTTTGCTTGTGTATTTGCTATAGGTTGATTCAGCAAGGTGAATGTGTAAATCCCTATAGTTGTGTCACCTATATTTTGGAACTTATTATCTGGTTTATTAAAGTTGAGTGCTTGTCATTGGGGTGAAGAAGTTTTTTAGTCAGAAGAAATATGGGTGTAGGAGGGTGTACAAGGTTTCAAGACACTTTTTTGAAGCCACGTAATGGCTTTTCCTGTCATCTCTGAAGCCTGCAGGAGGAGTTCTTCGCAAGACTTCCTAGAGTTGCTTTGAGTAACTGCACGGATGAGGATAAGATGTCCTCTCCTTTGCAGGCTGCAATTATGCTGTTATGTCACAGGAAGAGAACTAGAGGTGACCTCTTAAGAGTTTCTACTTTAGACATTCTGTCAACATTATTTCTCTGGACATACATCTTTGGGACTTTCTGCTATCCCTGTTTAATAGTACAGAGAAGCCATGATCTGTCTACTGTCTCTGCTGTCTAAGCTGTGCTGAAGTCATTGGAGAGATGAGATGGGGCCTCATTCACTCATTCTTCCCCTTTGCGCTGCTTGCCTTGGCCAGCTTGATCCCAGCCATGTCTGTGATGCTGTGCTATGGAGGGACTGTCTTTGCTGATGTGTTCAGAGAATGCCTTCTGTGCCTCTAATGTAGAGATGTCCAGAAAGCAGTGCAGTAACCAATCACAGTACAAATCATGAATGCAGCACATGGAATCATTCTTCTTTATTGAATCAATGTGAATATACACGATATTACTTCTTTCCTGATTATTTCCTACTTTTTGTCAATTACGTAGTGTTGAATATGCAAAGAATTGAGAAACTAGGACTAGTGTGGAGAATAGTTGTATGTCCCACAGAATTTATTAAAGTTTTTGTTCCCCTTTAGGATTTGGGCTTTTGCATCTCAGTTTTATCCGAAGCAGAGTGAGGCTTCTAAAGTTTTTTTTCCATTACTAAAGTAGTTCATCACCAAAACAGACCAGTCAGTCTCACCTCCGTGCCTGGCAAAATCTTGGAGCAGATTGTCCTGGAAATCATGGTATGGCACATGAAAAACAACAAGGTGCTTGGTGACAGCCAGCATGGCTTCACTAAGGGGAAATCCTGCCTGACCAATTTGGTGGCCTTCTGTGATGGGGATACAGAACTGTTGGACAGGGGTAGAGCAGTTGATGTCATCTACCTGGATTTGTGCAAAGCTTTCGACACTGTCCCACATGACATCCTTGTCTCTAAATTGGAGAGACATCAATTTGATAGGTGGAGCATTCAGTGGATAAAGGACTGGCTGGATGGCTGCACACAAAGAGTTGTGGTCAATGGCTCAATCTCCGACTGGAGACCCGTAACAAGTGGTGTCCCTCAGGGATCGGTGTTGGGACTGGTCTTCTTCAACACCTTTGTCACTGACATGGACAGTGGGATTGAGTGCGCCCTCAGCAAGTTTGCCGATGACACCGAGCTGTGTGGTTTGGTTGATACCCTGGAGGGAAGGAATGCCATCCAGAGGGACCTCGACACGCTTGTGAGGTGGGCTGATGCCAACCTCATGAAGTTTAACCATGCCAAGTGCAAGGTCCTACACCTGAGTCAGAGCAATCCCAGGCACAGCTACAGGTTGGGCAGAGAAGAGATTCAGAGCAGCCCTGCGGAGAAGGATCTGGGGGTGTTGGTTGATGAGACAATGAACATGAGCCGGCTTCAGTGTGCGCTTGCAGCCCAGAAAGCCAACCGTATCCTGGGCTGCATCAAAAGGAGCGTGACCAGCAGGTCGAAGGAGGTGATCCTGCCCCTCTACTCTGCTCTTGTGAGACCTCACCTGGAGTATTGTGTGCAGTTCTGGTGTCCTCAACATAAAAAGGACATGGAACTGTTGGAACAAGTCCAGAGGAGGCCACAAGAATGATCAGGGGACTGGAGCACCTCCTGTATGAAGACAGGCTGAGAAAGTTGGGGCTGTTCAGCCTGGAGAAGAGAAGGCTGCGTGGAGACCTCATAGCAGCCTTCCAGTATCTGAAAGGGGCCTATAGGGATGCTGGGGATGGACTATTCATTAGGGACTGTAGGGACAGGACAAGGGGTAGTGGGTTAAAACTTAGACAAGGGAAGTTTAGATTGGATATAAGGAAGAAGTTCTTTACTGTAAGGGTGGTGAGGCACTGGAGTAGGTTGCCCGAGGAAGTTGTGAATGTTCCATCGCTGGCAGTGTTCAAGGCCAGGTTGGACAGAGCCTTGGGTGACATGGTTTAGTGTGAGGTGTCCCTGCCCATGGCCGGGGGGTTGAAACTAGATGATCTTAAGGTCCTTTACAACCCTGACTATTCTGTGATTCTGAGTCTAAAACTTTCTTTTTTTTTTTTTTTTAAAGAGTACGTGAGTTTCATGTGTATGAAGCCAATTTGAGAATCAATTATAATATCAAGACTAGTGTGCAGATAAGTCTATTATAACAGCAGAGTAATTCAATCTAGCATTTTCGTACATTAAGCTGCACTAGATGTACATTATTAACACAGAGAAGGTGGCGTTACACTGGAAGATGTTTGTCTGGGTGTTTTCATTGGCCTGACAGAGCTGCAATATGAAAGGTACAGAGTTTGGACAGGCTCTGTAATGAACTTGCATACCAAATCATCCGTCAGAACCCTGGTCAGCTGGGAACAGGCTTGCTGACAGACATGAGACTCCTAGTATAACCATGTGGTGCTTTATCTTTTATTTAAAACTCAGTTGGCTTCTTGTTCTGTAAGTTTAATAGAGATGTAGTCTCCATTGCCACAATGTCAGTTCTGCTATAGTTTTATCATGAGTGCTCTGCAGTGCTCTCCTTCTGTGAAAAGGATGCAGTAGAAGTCTTGGAAAACTCAGCAATGCTAAACCCCCAAATTTTGATTTAGGTTCATTTACAGTAGGAGTTTCCTAGAGTTTTTATGGTCTTTAACCAACAATGTTTTGGTGAAATAAACTAATATGCAGAAATTACAACAAAATTTATAATGGTTAGGCAGTTCTGGTGCAGTGCTAGGAAATTGCTGTTAACTGATTCTGACATTGTGTTATGATGCATCTTGAGCAGTCAAAGAAAGGAACTTCTTATAGATTGTATTCTTTGACTTTCAGTTATTTCATAGATCAGGACTAGAAATCTGTAGCCTTTTTGATTATGTGGTACTTCTTGAGCAGCCAATGAAAATCAAATCAAGGCAAGCAACTATTTTTTTCATTTAGAGCTGATCAAAAGTTTTAAGTTTCTATTTTTCGGGGATTGTTAATACTTTAAAATTCATTTTTGTTTGACTAAAATGTATTTCAAACAAATTCAAAGACTGTGATGCCATGTTTTGGTTTTATGTTCTTTCATGACAGTGAGAGATGTGTGTTGTGATCCTGCTATCCTGATAATCGTGCTTTGACATAATGGAAGTGATCTATTTATGTTTATAAAAAGTGTGTCAGTCTTTCATTACAACATACATGGTATATCAATACTGAACGTCAGTCATCCTTTTAGTCTTCCAGCTACTGCCATATCATTATGACTTTTTTTATAATGAGCAAAACATGACAATTTTTATATGTGGTGATACAAGATCTCAGCAAGCAACTGAACATCTGATGCAAAGTGAAAATAACCTCTTCTTTAAAATAGGGAGGATTTTCTTACATTTCAGCAGTGTTTTTCTGCTTTGTTTTGTTTCCGCCCACCTTTTTCTGGTGGAAAAGTAGTTTTGGCAAAAGGTCAGTATCATGTTAGAAGCAGAAGTGTTGAAAAACAGACCTGAAAGAGATCCTAGGCAATCTTTTCTTTCCCAACAGAGAATGAATCACAGCCTGCCTTTCTCTCTGGCTTCTAGTTCTTTGCCCAGATAACATGAATTTGAAGTTTAGATTTTCACTCCAATTTGGAGGCTTTGCCATAGCTGTAAGCCTTTCACAAGCCTAGGAGTTTAAAATTCTTTCTCACTCAACAGATTAAGCTCTGCAGTGTCCACTGCTGATAAGCCTTCCAACCTGTCACTGATTTGCTCTGTCCTCACTTGCACTTTGTGAAAGGTGTGGCAGTTTGGGTATCCATCCCACAGATTCCTGGCAGAGTTCTCAGAAATGGTGAAGTTGGTCAGATTTCAAAGGGCCATGAGTATATTATGGGAAAAGTGGTGGGTAGGCTGTTTGATCAGCTTGAGCTACAATGCCAGTAAACCTTTAGCTTAGCTGGCATTAATGCAGCCTGACTGAAATATCATTTAGAGTTAATGAAACTACTTTTAACAGTATCTGCAATGCTTTCTGTGTGTGAACGTGTGACATTTTACAAGTGCATTGTAAAGACTAAATTGATTCTTAGTAGAATACATTTCTCTAGTCTAGACAAGACCTAATAGATCTTTTTCCTAGATAGCAGACTTAACTTTTTCTTAATTTTCTCTCTTGATTAAAATCCTGAATGGGGTGAGGTTTCTACTAAATGTCTACTCAAAACAAGCTTAGAGAAAATGGAATGTCAGCCTTAAAAATGTCACTTTAATATGGTTTGACGTGATAAGGTCCTAAAAGTCTCCTAATGATGTATGTGCAAGTATGGAGTATGTCTGCTTGCTGTATTTGGAATCGGTGTGTGATGAATGTATATTCACAAAATATTGATGACAGTATGCTGGATGGTGGATGAAAGGTGACTGAATATTCAATACGGAAGGTTAAAAACAAGTACCATAATGCTGGGACAAATTTAGATATTATAGGGAGTAGTGCAATTCCAAAGTATATTTATGCTTTTAGGTGTGAAATGGAAACAGTTTCCTTTGTGCTTCTGTGTATTTGCACAAGCACTTACATTGTTCAAATATTTTTTCATAGTGCTGATGATGTTTTTAATACAGAAGATATTCTAGTTTTGGTAACTTCATTTTTGACTTTCCATAAAATTCTGCTGACTTCTCTTTTGTGTCTAAATACTTGACTGATTGCTGAATTCTATTCATTTATGAGTATATCAGAAGTCTTATTTAACATTAGCGGCTGGAACATCAAGGAAAGGCGAATGTCATGCATGTGCCACATATTTAAATCGCACTTTATAAAAGCCATCTGTTAAGCACTTCGTTTTAGGGCATTCTTTATTCTACAGAGAATGTACCCATTAATAAGGAGGGTTCAAAACCAACCTGTTTATTGTACCTATTAGGCAAGGTGTTAATTTCCTATATGTATGTATGTGTGTGTCTGTGTCTGTGTACTACCAGCTGCCTGGATTTTCAAAATACGAGCAATTTAACGTAAGCTCCTAAGGGTGACATTTTGCAGAGGCAGAGTCTAGACAAAGACAATAGAGCTTCATATTGAGCTGTGGACAGTAACCACTCATAAAACTTACAATTTTTATTTGTGATTGTTTTTCGGCTCTTATATAACTTGAAATTGGTAAAAGTTCTTTGGGATAACCTATAACCTGTTATGTGCTTTAATAATACAAGGTTTTTCAGTACTGTCTTAAAGTTTTTGAAATTTTTTATTTTTTTTTTTGTTCAGAGCAGGCACATTACAATTGTACTTTGCTTATCTGAAACAGTTATCTAAAACAAGGTTATGGCAACCACTTATTCTGTGTTTAAGTGGGTAAATTCCCCAGACCATATAAACTTGTTTAATATCCCCTTGTAGTGTTTGGACAATGGACTGATGTTATTACAAACTATGAATCAAAGTTAAATTGAGGGTATAAATCATGTTTAAAGCACAGAACAAACTCATGTTGATGTGAAAGTGCAATGAAGTAGAGGAAACCGTGGAATAAAAGAATTGCTGATTCTTAAAGTAGGTTAGACTAGTTAAATCTTTCATGATGAATGTAAGGCTTGTGCAGATGATGACTACCATATGTTAAAGGTGCCTGTTTTGTATTTGACTGCATTGATCAAGTGAAGCTAGGCTTGGTGACTCCATGTTCTGGTTGACAGCTTGGCAGGTAGCTGAACCAGCATTGTTAGGGTCTTTTGCTCTTGCTTCAGACCTGAAAGAGAAGTAGAGGCCTTGCAAATAGTCAAATTATTTCTACCAGGAGATGAACTCTCTAGATGCAGTTTAGTGCTGCTGAAACCAGGACGCCCCTTCTGGTAGTGTATGGTCTCCTTTGCTGCTGTCTGTACCAGAAGACACTTGAGAAGATGGTACAGATAGGTTTAGGGGGTTGCACAAGAAGCAGTGACTTCTGTTTGTTACGTCAAGACACAAAAAGGGTTTAATGAAATTGAATTTATGTTACTAAGACTTCTGTGAATTTGGTAAGTGGAGCTCGGGTTAGAACAGAAAAAAATTCTACCTTAAACCTTAGAAATGTCCGTGTTTGCTTTCCTTCCAGGATAGAGTAGATGATGTAGAAGCATTTCTGAATGAGCCCCGTTGCTTTTCCTGGAACACGCTTACTGTGTTTTCTGCAGCTGTGGAATATTTTTGTGTTCTGTTGGCTACTAATAAGAAATGTCTGGGTTCCTGCTCATACTAGACTCTCTTTATTTTTAGCATTCTACCGCCTTGCTTGTTTTAATCAGTCCGAGCCTAGCTAAACTTGAAAATGTGCACATATCTGAATATGCACAAGAACACATTAAAATACTTAGCTAGCAGTCCCAGAGCAGTGGGATATATATATTTCTGCATCCTCTTGGATAAATCTGTATCTGCATGCAGTTGTGGATGCCCAAAGTAGATGCATATTGGTGTAATGAGATGTTTCTGGACAGCCCAGGCCAGGTCCAAACTTACCAATTTCTTCTATCTGACTGCCACTAAACAGTGTGGGAAATGTTTAATGCAAAAGCATAGGATTCTGCCTGGTAAAATATTAAATCCAAGAAGTGCAAGGAAGAGTAATGAGAAATTTAAGATAAGGATGCTGAGTGTAATTCAAAGCCACATATCTCTTAAAACAATAAAACTTCCCTCGCACAACCTGTGTGTTATTGGATTTTGTGATTTCCAGTTGAACTCTTGATGCATGTGTGCTGACCTCTATGCAGAATCTTCTTAGTAATCCATATTGTTATCACTGCATTGATTTAAAAATCTTAACTCTCTGCACACTCTTTTCTGCACCCTGAGCAACTGGAGGGTAAACAAGCCTTGTTACTTATCTTTACCTTAGACTTTATGTGCAAACTTTAATACCTTATTCATATAAGGCGTGACCTTTTCTACAGTTGCAAGCAAGCCTCCAAATAAACCTTGAATTATTAAACTACCCTTTATGTGAATGTAATACAGTTCTTACACTATTTTATATTTCTCTAGCTTCCATTCCTGTCTTACAGAAATTTATCCAAATGGCAAACCTATCCTTCAAAGCAAAGTAGCTTTATCTTTTACTAATTAGGCAAAAAAGAAAAATCAGAGTCTAAGGCCTTTGTTTGAACAGAACCGAGATCCTGTAATAAACATTGTGGGCACAGAAAAAACTTCCATTCGCTTGTGAATAGGCATACAAGGATCTGTTTTAAGTCATGTTGCAGGACTACCACTGTAATAAAAATTGGGGATTGTCTTCTAAAATAGTAACATCAGTCTTATGACAGAAGCTCATGCTGTAGTAACTGCTGTTTCTGTTTAATTGTGTGCATGTGTGAACCAAATACAGTCGGGTTGCAGCAGTGTGAGTATTGTTATTTGCGTTGTATTAGCAATTTGTGGTAGCAAGGTGAAGCCAACAGTCTTGGGTTGAGGATCTCTTATGCCAAGCATAACTTTATCTTTCTTTAAAGACTCTAGGCTGGTACTCAGCCTCATGAATTCCAAGCCTGAACTTCTCCTGATCACAAATGTGAGGTTGAGTTTTGCAGGGAGAAGGAGAGGAACTGTGGATGTTAGTTAAGTGGTAGCAAATATGTGAGGATAGGCACACATATTCTGTCTTAAAAGATAAACTTGCTAGAATTTTTCTCAGAAAACTAGTTGGGGAAAAAAAGCAAAGCCACATTTCAACTTGTCGTTTTAAATTTGCCCTTAAATGCTGGTCTGAAACATATTTGCAACTGTTTCTGTTGAATAGTGCAAGGGTTTGACTTATATTGCTTTCAATGGCACTCGAAAGATTTCTGTTCATTCTGAAAGTGTGCTGCATTCATTTGTGTCTGTGGCATATGTACAGCAATGGAGAATGCCTTCATCTATACTGCTTTGCTTCATGTGTCTCCTTGCTTGAGTCAAGGTACCCAATTTCAGAATTCAGCCAATCTCCTGAATATAAACGTACAGAGGGTGGCAGAAAAAAATTGTGGCTAAGGTTTCCCAGGTTGCCATGACTTTTATTGGAAGCCATAGGAGTTGAGATGCTCAGTTCCTTTCAGGGAACTTTTGAAAGCTTGGGACAGGGTACATGACTTAGGGAGATGTTAGCTACAGCTAATAATAGATGTGCAATGGAGCATGAGTAGTTGGTTGTGTATCTCATTCTGCAGTAACATGAAGTGAAATGCCCCAAGTGTGTGTGTGTGTGTGTGTGTGTGAATGTTAGTGGAACCATTCCAGGAATTTTATGCCTGTTTATGGCCAACTTTTTTTTTGCTAGTAGTGTTAATACATTTATTGTATTTTTTTGGATGTGTTTCCTTTTTCAGTTATACATTAATCTGTTGTTTTTAGTGAATTATAGGTTGTAAAACATACAGAATATATGGCATGACTGGAGTAATATTTGCCCTGAAATCTGTATTTTTGTGTTCCCCACTCCTTGTTACTTTCTAATAGTTAATCTTAACTGCAATTTTTTTTTTTTGCATTTATTTTGCCTTAGGTTTTTATGTATTTCAGTGAAGTTGACAGCCCTTACATTATTGCCGTAAGAGCCACAGAAAAAGTATTCAGTGTCTTGAAAGAGACCACTTTAGTGTATCTCACTGAAATGCTTGAGAATATCCAAGAATTTATATTCTAAAACTATAATTCTAAGCTTGTCATTATTGCTTGTCTAGGCAATAATTCTAGGCTTGTCATCATAGAAAGGCACCTTCACACATCTTTAATTTCTGTAACTAGTTTTAATAATTTCCCTGGGACCATCCTGAAAATAGACCTTTTCTCAGTTATATCCTGGTTATGCAGGTCAAATTGATTTATTTTTTGCTATCCCTTTTTTTGTGATCTGGATAAGCATACATAAACATGAAATTGTGGATATTAAACCGTACCTAGCATTTTATGTGCTTTCCCATGCAACCTCCTCCTTTTTTAGAGGACGAACCATAAAATCAACCTGATACGTAATTTTACTTTCTGGACATAGTCAGCACTGTGCAATTTAGCTTGTGAGTACAGAAACTTTGGTAATTCTCAGAATTGTTCAGCTTGTAATAGTGTTCTGTAGAACTTTCCATGAACTGGGAAATTACCCTGTGTGTTGTAAAGTGCAAAATTACACCTAGTTTTCTGTGGAAGAGGGGTAGTGTTGTTAAGGAGATGGGAAATCTCAGTTTTTTTATTTTTTTGTAGTCTGCAGTTGATGAAAAAAGTATGAAATTTTGTGCACATTGTGGTTTTTCCTCTCAGTGATTATAAAATCAGAGTGGTGATGTGTGTATCTCTATATAAATGCTTCATGCTTTATAACAACATACAGGATTACTGAATTAAAATAATGTAGTTGAATCTTCATTGGATGGTAAGCTTCTTTTGGAATACAATTAGGAATGCAGTAATTTCTGTCTTCTGTGTGCCAACAGAAAATGTGTGTATGGAACCAATGGGTCTGTATCTGTACAAAACTTTGTATACTGTTTTTATTCAACCTTTTGACTTTATTTGAATCATCTCCTAATTTCTACTTTCTTATAACTAGTTTACATAATGCTGCTGCTCACTTAAAATCAGATCATTCTAAGGGCTAATATAATGTGTTGTGCTAATTTAGGTCCTTCCGTTCAAGGAGATCAGAGTGGTTTGCAAATGCTCATGATTCTGTCCTCATTCTATAAGTTAAAATGTATTGCTGTCATCTCATCTTAATTAAAAATGAAGAAAATGAAGTAGAAATTAAAGAATTTGTTCAACATAAAGGAAGGCCATAGCAGAGCTGTGTTTAAAACTCTGTTATCTTTGTTCTGGCACTTGTGTTTTCATTTGCTTTTTGCCTATTTTCTAAGCTTGCTCAATAAGGACTGTGGGTGAAAACTGCCTTTACTGAAGGCGAAAGGACCAAGACTTAATTGAAAAACATCGGAAGATGAGTTTTATTGCCAATTAGGGCAACCTGCAGTAGACACACACAAAAAAAAAATATTTTGTTCACAGAAAGAATGAACTTCATATTCCCCAGTACTTTTTTTTTTTTTTCCAAGTCCCAAGATCTAAAAATGCTTTGGTTGTATTAAACCTGCTTGTGTCAAATCATATCTTTTTGCTACTTGCAAGAACCTATCTGAGAAAGATTCTTGCAGGTTGCTACTGCTTTTGTCTTTCTATATTTTCATTTCAGGCTTGGCCTTAATCTCCTTGTGGAACATTTAGGCATTTCTGTTTGTCTGCACATAGACATTAATTCTCTAGACAGCTTTAGGGTTCCTACAAAATCAAATGGTGAAAAGTGAAGCAGTGTCTTTTGCCATTTCCATGTTAAGTATCTGTTTGGACGTGTGGATGTTGATAATTTATCTTGTTCTTGAACAACTTTATATTGCAAACTTGATTTGTTATCTAGCTGAGATACAGTAAGTGCAATATGCTATCTGTCACCTTTGGCAACATGGCCTGTCTAAGTAGGTGTAGGAATTTACATCAGAGAAAATGTCTTCATACCTGTATGTTGAAACTTTCCTTTCCCAGGAAGAGAGTTATTTTAAATTGTGGAGGAAGCTGAGGGATGTCTTTTCTGGTTTCTGTCTAGCGATCCTTTGTAACTTTCCTTAAAGGAAGTTACTTCAGAGTGTTCAGGACCATGTTTACAAGAATCAGCCTTCGTTTTGCTTTAATAATTACACTTTTTTGTTCCCTTTGGTAAGGTGGTGTTTTTTTGTTTTTGACTGCTTGCACTCTGTATTATGAAGCTTACATGCAAGCTGTGCCCAGGACTCTTGTGAAACGGTGTATCTGTTCTTAAAATTCCTGTCAATTCAGAAAACCCCTACTTTTGCTATTGGGAGAATGGTTGGCGTGTTACCAGTGATTACAGCTGCTCTGTTGAGTAGCCCCTCTACCTTCCGTCTTCCAAATATTTTCACTATGTTTTTGTAAATTTTCCTTGTATCCTTGCAGTGATTAAGAAGCATTACTTCCTTCCCTTGGCAGAAGGGAAGGAAGCAAAGACTTGAGTGCCAGCAGAGCTCTTTATGACCCCAACCTACTAGTTTGGTGGGAGGTGCACAATTTTCTGTTGGAGCTGTAATTATTTAGTGGGAAAATTGACCAAGTGGATAATGCTAGGGCACTTTTCCTTACTGGTGTCTCAGAGGGGAGCTACCACTGGCAGGCAGATTTGGGTGAGATCCAGACCTAACAGAAGACCTGAATTGTAGGGGTCTAATGGAGCACTTCTAAAATGCAAAAGTCCCAGTTTGTTAGGTGGAGAGATATATTTTGGGGTACGTAGGCAGTGAAAGGTATGGAAAATGTGAATTCTCTTTTAAAATTGGAAAAAACCCTCTCAGCAGCATTTCTTCACAATATCAAAACTTAGGAATTATTAAGTTGGCCTGGCCCTCATGTGAGCAAGGTGCCAGTTGTGGATAAAAAGTAATCTGAAAAGTAGTCCTCTTTCCTAGACATCAGGGAAGGGCTTTCTTTTCTTCTGGTTATTAAAGCTTGTTTATGTGGAGAATGCAAATAAATTCCTCTTTGTGTTTGCTTAAATCCATGAGGGTGAAATTTCTGCACAGAATTGGAGCTTTTGGGGATGTTTCAAATGAAAACATGCTTTAATTGTTTTTCTGGCAGTTCATCTGTTCAAATGCTGAGGACAGTGACATCCAACAGACTCCTTTCATGTAAAGGCATCCCTCTGTTTTTTTAATGCTGTATCTAGCTACTGAAGACTTTGGAGTTGCTAAAGTCCCAACCTCCTGTTTTGGAAGGGGGAGAGACCCATAAATATGCACAGAGTGAAAATGATGAGAATGAAAGGGAACAGTGAGAGATGCAGCAGAGTAGGTAGTCACTGTGTCCTCAGCCTTTCCTATAGAAACCGTAAAACGCCAGAAGTAAGAGATTTCTGCAGGGGGAGGAGGGGAGGAGAAGAATATCATATTATATTCTAGGGGCTGGATGTTCTGTTCAAAGGGGCTGGTTTTGTTTTCTTTAAAGTAGTTATGCTGAAATATTAGTTTTGAGGCTAATACAGAAGATGTAAGCTGTCTTGTGGTACATACTGAGAATAAGCATCAAATGGATGCTGGAGGTGAAATCTAGGGGCTGAAATGTGACAAAAAAGCCCAAGCTGGGTAATAAGTTTTATGATAGATCTTGTTAATTCTGTGTTTGAATGAATACTTTTGGTGATGTTTATCTTCCTGGCTAACATAAGTGTTGCAGAACTCTCAGGGGAAATCTGTATTTTAAGAGCAACTTGAAATGGGATGGCTGTCCTTTAAAAAAAGGGAGATGTGCTTAACAAAGTGCATGAAGATACTCAGTTGAAATGGACTGCAAGCTATAAAGGAGTAATGCTGGAGTATGTGGGATACATTAGTCATTAATCTTGGTAATTGACTAAGCTGAGAATGTGTTACTGCAAGTAAGAGCAGATTTTTGGGGCTTCAAGGAAGTACTCTGTTTATGGTTTGAGAACGTGGTCCTGTCTGTTGGTTTATGGCAAAATCTGGAAAAGATTACTTTTTTTTTAGCCCCAAAGTTTGCGCTTGTTGGGAACAAACATATAAAATAAGCAAGGAACAGGATAGAGAGGAGATGGACTGACAAACACAGCAGGACAAGTAGGCGTTTTTATCCTGTCAGGGTAGCAATTACAGCTCTATGGGCTGTTGTTGGTTTGCAATTTACTGTATGCATTGAGGGAGAAGAGAATTTCTGATCTTTATAATTTAGAATCATGATGGTGATTAGCCACAGAAGAAATCAATACGTTTCATGTTCAAATTGAGTTTACCAACTTGATTATTACACCCCCTACTTGAGATTTATTTTGAAAGCCAATTGGAATATTCTGCTAGAGCACTGCTTGCTGCTTATTGTAGCAATGTGAGCTATATTGAGCATGGCACACTGGAGATCTCTGATCTACTGCCTTTTTTCATCTGAAATACAATTCGAAGTACTGGTGCTTTACTTTTGCAGCTTTATATTTTCTGGTTCAAATGTGACTTGCTTGGAATTATATTCCTGTTTTTGTGTTGTGCGTGCTTACAGTGTTTTACAAGTACATTTGCTGTCCAAAGATCTTGCAAATCAAGATAATTAAAAATGGCAACTTAATAGATGAGATAGTAGAGTAAGCATTAATGAAGAGGGCAAGCTGATGTTAGTCCCTATGCAGAATGTCTTTGACAGCAGATGTAGGTTCTCTTTAAGGTCCAAAGATCAATGGCAGTAAAGGCTGGAAACAATGTGGGTAGCAAAGCACTGAAGGAATAGGAAGGGGTGGAGAAGCCAGGAAGTGACAGCCGAGACAGACACAATCAAGATTGAACATCAGACTGAACTAAGAGAGTGGATTCATTTACATGACTTAATTTGGGATACGGTTGAATCTTCTCCAGAAAAAATACAAACTTGAGTAGTTGTCTTCATGATGAGAGGAACAAGGTGGAGAGTTTACGGCAAAGCTTACATTCAACTGTAGGTTATTTGCAGCAAGTATGATCTTTCCATTTAGTGTCTGAATTTCTAAGGTGCTTAGGCAGTGGTACATGCAGTGAACAGTGATGAAAAGTTTACTTGACTCTGACTGTAGTAGAAGAGTGGATAGAATGGTAGAAATATGAGCTTAGTGATTGTGACAAAAAAAAACCACAGGGTTGAAAACAGTTGCGTCAAGCTGGCAGACCCTATGGAGTAAAACGCTCAATAACAAGACTGTAGTGGTACAGGGTCTCCAAGAGCTCCAGAAATGGGAGAACAATTGCTTGCCTTGCGGTTCCAATTAAAAACTTACAAATTGAAGAGGACATTACAGATTTAAAACAATGGAAAACACAGCAAGCTCAATGTGCTACGGAGACCTGCTGAGGGAGAAGTGATTTGATTTTGATTGTCCTCCTGACTTGTGACATTTTTGGAAACAAATGGGCATCAGGAGGAGGGTACAGGGACTGTGTGCTGTGTTGAAGGATGCAGTGAGTTCGTGAGGAAAAAGTGTTCTGTTTCACTTAACTGAAGCAAGGATTTTGGTGACCAAGGTCAGCCTATTTTTGGAGACTTAGAAAAAGAAATAACTGAATCTGCTCAGTGATATTTACTAGTCATAAGAAACAGAAATCAAAATTAGAAAGGCCTGTATTGCACCAGTATGGCCTTTCATATCTGTGGTATTTAAATTACATAGAAAAATCTTCATGCGCTTTACAAAGTCATTCCCTTTATACAGTTATAGAAGTAAGCCTGGAGTAAGTGATCTTACTTGTATTTTTTGAAGCTGGAGCTAAATCACACGGTCTCCATTTTTATTATTTTTTATTTATTTTTTTTATTTAAAGTGCTTCAGGCTTGCTAGGCCTTTTCACTTAAAATTGCAATACAGAGGAGTAGAAACTTAAAAGCGATAGTTGCTTGGAGCCAAGCTTCGAAGAGGATTTTGTGGCTTCAAAGCTTTGTCATTCCTGACAATCTTTGTGGCTGTGAAACTGACTGCACCAGTAATTTTTTTAATTTGATACTTCAGGTATGGTATTGTTATTACTACTTTCTTCTTCTGACTTTTGTTCTAAAGTGTTACTCTGTTGGCCAAAAGGATTTTTAAGCAACAGGCTTTATAACTGTTATATTTGACATGAAAAGGTGTTGTGTGGGAAGTGGGAAGCTGGATCTAAGCATCATCTAGAGAATAGGCCCGGGATGCTACTTAGCTGTCTTTTAGATAAGTCCTTATTTCACAGCAAGCCTGTAGTACATTTCCTAAAAGTTAACAAGCTGTGGGTTTTGTGGGCCTTTTGTTTTTCATTTCTGTGAGCAGGAGTATGGATGCTGTGAATCTGGGAGGGTAGCATGCCAGAGCTTGTGGAATCAAGAGGAGTGCTCCAGCTTTTCAGACATGCCTCTGCTTGGGGAAGGGGATCCTACTGGTGTTTGGGGAGATGTGGTGAAGAGCGAGTATGTTATTCAGGTTAGGAGCACAGGAGCATGAGGTAGGAAAGCACATTGATGTGGCTAGTGAAATTCCTTTGGGAGGCTGATGAAATGCAAAATAGTGCAATGTTCAGTTAAGTGTGATGTGGCTAATACCTCTGAGCCTGCACTTAAGCTAAGACTTCCAGGTAGGAGCTGGGCTATAGGGCTGACCAGTCAACAGAATGGCTATATCTAACCTTTCTTACAGGTCAGTTGAGTGTTGCTATTCTTAGATTTACAGATTAAAGGCTGGAACCTGGCTCCTGGCTTCTCTTTGTTCTGAGGTGGCACTCAGATGTACACAGCTCTCTGTTCTCAATGTACAATTCTTCTTGGGTACGATCTGTCCTATCCCCAAAGAAGTATCTATTTCCCCTGCTTATTTTACACAGAAGAATTTCTTAAGGTATGAAGCCCTTTCTGTTAATTTGAATGGTTGTTTCATCTTGTTAAATTTCATGTGACTTGGTAGGTAAAGGCTTGTGTGTTTGTGTATGTTCTCCTTAAATAGCTAGAAATTATACCAAAATTCCTTGGTAGGTACTTGGATAAGCTTCTCTTTGTTCAGTGGTATTGCCTGTGACTTGGAGGCATTTCTGTTAATTGGTCTTGAAGCAGGCTCAGTGGCTTTAGTTTGAATTAATTTTAAAATCGCTTTTTATCTACTCCCTAAAAATCACGTGCGCAGCCTTTTATTCTGTTGAACGTGGCTTGGTTGGTTTGTTTGTTTGTTGGTTCGGGTTTTTTTTTCCTTAGTAGAAACAGTTCATTTAAAACACTCTGGTACATCTATTTGTAGGGATTGTGGAAAGCCATAAATATAAATTGAAAAGGAACCGGAGAGGTTTTGTTTTGTTTTTTTCAAAACGTGATCCAGGAGATACTGGTTGTGGAAGGGAACAGCTTGGATAATACTCCTGAAAATTGTTTTTTACAGCTAGAGCTGCATTGCTAGTCTGTGTAGACAGCAGATGGCAGCATTGGACAACGTGTGCTTTGTCCAAGTACCAGAAATCGAATGGTTGCTTTTGGGGTTTCTTTTGTTCTCCCCTTTTCCCTTTTTTCTTTTATTTCTTTGTTATACAAAGTAACTGGGAGCTCCAAATTTTTACAAACTACCGGTTTCATCCTTCTCTTAAAAAATTAATTTGTGAGAGGATCTGTAATTCATGCATGGTGTGGTGTGCTATGAAATCATTCTCTAGAGTGAAAATGAAATTACTTTGCAGAAGGGTGCAGAGTGAGGGGAGACGCTGCTATTTCACTTGACTCAGGCGGTTCTGGCTTATCCCAAATCACATATATCTGTCCTTCCTCTACCTACTTACAGTACAAAATGTCATCTGGAAAAAAAAAAAGAATTAGTCATAATGTAGCGGCAAAACTGTTGCCTGGAGAGTGTGCCTGCTGAGAGCCAGACGCAATTTGGAAACAGTAATAAGTTTCCCTTGATAGGATTATTTTCACTCTGCTTTAAGGGGGAGAGAGGATGGAGAAGTGTTTGTTCCTAATGGGAATGCCCTTGAAAGAACAAGTAGGCGCAATCAAGGGAGAAATATACATATTGTGCAGTTAAGATTGCAGTTCTTCTACAGACTAGAATAGATTCTAGTTAAATTAGAAGAGGTGGATTATGCGCCTAAGTTCAGTGCGGCCGTACTACCCCTGCAGCAAATGTCAGCGTCTCGGCTGTGATGAGCGGTGTGTGGTGTTTGTGGCATGAGATTATTTTAGGATGGTTAGTCAGTGTTGTCATTAATGTAGCAAGAAATGCAGGACACTTTTACCAAACGTAAACTACCCTCAGTGCAAGGAATGCATTAAGCACCTTTTTTTTTTCTTCCAGTACTGCTTCTTACGAGTAAGACCCATCATTATTTTTTGAGAGCAAAATGAAAAATGAACCGATGTAGCATTACCCTCACTGGATGTTGAAAGCTGTCTTTTAGTTTTGCAGCCTTCCCTGGCACTAACCCATCCCTCCTGCCTTACGGAAGCTGAATAAAATGCTGTTGTCCGTTTGTGGCAATCTAAATAAGGTTGCTGCGAAGTATGAGAAAAATCTGTTGATGTCCTAAATTGTGTAGTTAATGCAATTTTTTTTAGAGTGGTTGGCGTAGTTCCTTTTGTACTTTGGATATGTATATCAGGACCAAACTGGTAGGCTTTAAAAATGGCTTAGAAGCTGTGAAAGATCAATTTCTCCCTTCAAAAAAGTACAGGTAGATTTGAAGGGGGGTTAATACTGCAAGTGTGAGTGATCCTGCCCCAAGCCAGTGGAAGAAAACAAGAAATTGGAGCTAAACAGAGTGATTTTTAAATGTTTAGTACTTGTTCACAATATAAATTCCCAATGCTGTAGCTGTGACACTGTCAGTATTCTACTGGGCCTGGTGGTAATGAATGTTGTAACATCTTTGCTTTTTTTGTCACTTATTTTATATCTTTTTTACTTTAAATAATTTCTGATGATAGCATCCTTGGTAAATCAGGGCTGCGTGTTCCAAGTTGCCTATTTCATTAGTTCAAGTCTGATGTATTATTCAAGCAAATCAGTAATAAAAGATTTAAGCCTTTGTCGGTTAGCTGTAATGACTTCCAGCCAAATTTCGAACTGCAGTTCACCCAGTGATGTGCTGAATCTGTCTTGTCCCTTCCTCTAATTTATGGAAGGGTTTTCCCATGAAAAAGAAAATGAGAGGAATGTGTTCTCTGAACTGTTAGGAAGGTGGCAGCAGTAATCCGGAGGGGTTTGTACTGGTTGTTATTGTCCAAAAGAAAAGGAAGTTGTGGTTTTCAAACTTTGAATTTGTGGTATGAGGCGCTAGGTGGCAATTTGTGATGCATTCTAGTCTTCATTAGCTGAGGTATGGAGGATGGCACTTTCTTACTTTCATTTTCTGTGGTGCAGTAGTGTGCAGTCGCCCCAGACTTTCCTGTCAAAAGCCAGATGAAGATGTGCTCTAAATAGCTAGTTTGGATCACTCCCTTTTTGGGGCCAAGGCTGAGAAAGCTGCCCTGAAAAGCACTTATTTTGTGTCTGCAATGCATTTTCTTTTAGTTGCAGGTTGCCCAACTCTTACTTGTTGGATAGGACCACTCTTAGCTCTGTCATTGCTTGTCTGTGTTTCTGCATGCAAGGTTTTTAGCATTTGCACATTAAAAACAGTATGAGAGAGAGAATTATCCGATATTAGTGTCTGGTTGAGCAAATTGGCACAGGTTAAATTGTATATTGCTGGTATACACTGGACTTTAAGAATAGCATATTTTTTTTTTATGGCATTTTCTTACTGTTTTATTACAGGCTACAAGAAGCAAAGAATAATCTTTAAAAAACTTTCTCAACCAAGGTCAATCTTTGGTCAGTCAGGATATTCTTTTATGGGTTTTGTTCTGTGTTTATGGCTTTATTGTTTGTGAATCTGTTATCTTGACTCCTGCTAGGAAAGAAAATATTATTACTAGTTCTTGACTCTGGCTAGGGAAGAAAAGATTATTGCTAGGTCTGTGTTTGGGCTCTGACTTTCAAAAAATGGGATCATCTTTTTATGAGGATGGGGGATTTATGGAGAACTGTAAGAAGAATTACTTCAGATATCCAGAAAAGCATTTGTCGTTTAAATAAGAATATACAGATTTCTTGGATTTGAGTGTGATTTGATGAATTTGGCTTCTGGATTGCATGTTACACGAGAAAAGCTGCAAGGACTGACATACTATTGACATCAGAAAAGCTGGGCAAACATGTTAAAAAAAACCCTAAAACCCTAAATACTAATACTTTCCCAGTGCAGTGGTATACAGACTTACCAGTGTCAATGAATATTGTTCTGCTAGTATATTTCTTATTTCATGCTTCATTTTCTCTTCTCCCAGAGCTAGAAGTGTCATAAAGTGTTTTGCATTATAAGTACTAGGGATATTGTGTAGAGACAGTATTTGCCATGTTCTAAGAAATAGAAGGTGCACAGAAATCTAAGAAATTGAATAGACAGTTCCACCTCTACCATTTTCCAGAAGAAATTGGCAAGAAGTAAACACATGGAAGAAACTGTATCTGTATGCCTATATCTTCCCTCTGACTCTTCTGTTTCCTTTCTGTTTTTCTTTTTTTTCCCCTATGCAGCAAAACTGATAGATGCTCTTGCTATGGAAAGGTCTGAACACAGGCTTTGTGTATTAGTGTTCGCAGCAGTTAATGATACTTAGGTTCAGAGGCAGGGAAAGGAAAAAAAAATACATGAAGTAGTGGCTCAGCTTCTCTCAAATGGGTTTTAATTGAGCTTTTCATGATGAAAAGCTAATGCTATCTGTTTCCTAGAGATGACTAATTCTGTGTTCCAGTTGTAAACTGAGGAGATAGGACTGTAGTCGGAGGAACCTTGTAACAAAATACGGTAGCAGGCATTTGGTTGTTGACTAAATGTTTTAAATACATTAATTTATGCTGGGAGGGAGGAAAAAGCTACCTATTTTTGTTACAAGTTGTACACTTAAGGGTAACAAATAGGAACTATGTGGCTGGTGCCAGACAAATATTTTTAACAGGGCTGTTTCCTGCTGCAGTTCTTGGAACAGGAAGTAAACATCTGTATCAGACAAGATTTGCTGTTGCCACTGATAATTGCAATGATTCTCTTCTATGAAAGCTACTTAACTCCAACAGCATATTTAACTACATATTTTAACATATTTGTATGGCGTGCATACAAATAAGTTCTATTTTCAGTAGCATTCCATACCTCTTTTCTGCATTGATCAGCTGTAATACATTCTGAGTACTTCTGTATATCATTGAAATGAAAGACTGTACTGCATTTTAAGAATGAATGTTTATGCTTCCAGCTTCTTACGTATTTTTTTTCTTTCCCAAGGTTTCCTTGATGTAGATATGGTGAGGTGGAGAAACAAGATAGTCCTAGAGACAAATGGTATTCAAAATACCCCTGTCTGAAAATGTTGCCTCAGATTGGTAAATTTATTCAAGCAGAACAAATGAGAACCGAAAATGCAGATTCTATCAGTAAGTCTGCACTTCATGTCTCACTGAAGCAGGGAACATTAATAGATCTCCTCATGTTGCTCTGTCTGATTAGCTGTATCTGGGAAAAATGAGTCTTTTCTGCTGATGTGTTAGAGGTATGTGCTTTGACAGTGACAAAGGAAATGTGAAGAAGTTGGGAAGTGCTTTCTAGCCATTCCAGTTGGTTTATATCCTTATCTGAGTACATTTAAAAACGGTTGTAATGTTTATTTGTGAGTACCTTGTTTTTAGAGCTGGGGATTTCTCCTCTCACAAGGGTTCAAGGGTAGGAAGTGGTAATACTGGCAGTAGCGCTACATTTGTTCTTATGCTTCGAGCTGGAAAACACTTACTTCCTAGAACACTACTTAAACTTGATTGTGTTTCTCCTGCTTCAGTTTACAGCCTTGGAAACTCTGTCAGACTGATGGGCTCAAAACAGTTGCACCTTATTCAGTGTAGTGTAAACAGTAGTGACTCCGGTAGTGAAAAAGAAAACACAAGAAAATCTTTGTATTGGTTCCTATGTGGCTGAGTCTGTAGTGAGCTTCAAAGGTCTTGCATCTGAGGAACGTGATGACATGAGGAAAGTATTCAGTGTGGAAGATCATGTAGAGATCAAGAGAATTGAAAACGAACTCAGCAAAGTAATGTTTCTAAGGAAAAACTTGTATAAGAGAAAATAGAAGATAAGTTGGAAGCTATGTCTAATATTAAGGTTTTAGAAACAGAAGGCATGAAGGTGAAAGCTCAAGGAGGAACCAAAAGGAACAGTTAAGACCATAAATATGTGATGATGACAGTAGCAGGATATGAAGTAAAAAAAGAAGCTGAATTTTGTAGGACTGAGTGAGGAGTGGATCATGAATTTCTGTGTAAGGTACTGGGATGAGAAGCATTACATCAGTGACTAGATGAGGCACTTATGAAATCTGAGGGCATGTGTTTACACTGGGGGCAGTTCTGCTTTTACATTTAACATTTCTTATAGGGGTGTGTGTGTGATTTGCTGCTGATTTCAGTCAAAGCTGCTTTTCTAAGAGAAACTCGGCATCATCAGTCTTGCTGTAAGAACCAAGCCTCTCTAATACATCTATTTCTGGCTCTTCTAGTCGTGAAGAAGGTGGCCCTTCCTCTCTCAATCAGTATGCTGCTAAGCTGCATGGCCTATGGCTGTGCAGACTGCAAAAATATTGAAGAAGTCTAAACTTCAGCCTTCGTCTTTAAGAGGCGACTAGACTTCCTTGCCTCTGTCCATCCATTTCAACATCAGAACTTCCACTGAAAATGAAATTTTAAACATATTTCAGAGCCTCATAATGAAACATGTCATGTGGTTAACCTTTAATACAACGTAACATTTAAAGAATAGTTTGCATCTTTTGCTGGTAAATTACTACATAAATATTTAGATTAGGTGGGAATAAGAATGTGGCATTATTTATGGATCCATATTTCTCTGGCATTTCGGATGCATAGTTGTTTTGCTCCTTAATAAATGCAGACATTAAAAGAACAAGCACACACAAAGTGCTAATTTTAAAGCTTTGAGCTCAGGGGAGAAAAATCTCCACATTTTTGCTAGAACTGCTTGTCGTATCCTGTAGCATGATAGAAATCATTTAAAACACTTGCAGTTGCATTAAGCTCCTTTACTTCTGATACTTGTCATGGAGTGACATGTCTCACCTGCTAGTGCAGATTGGTAGCAGAGCAACCTGTCAGATCTGAAGATGTTTTGGTGTTGTCTGTTCCTTTTCACTTCAGAAGCAGATGTGTTATGGTACAGTTACTGCTTTAATTTTTGCCCCTATCTTGCTTCAGTTCTCTCTCACCTTAATCCTTGGAAGGGAAAGGCAAGAATATATGAAATGTCTTACTGGTGAAAACTGTCAAAAAAAAGAGGAGAGTACAGGTTCCTTTTTTTCTGGTTTAGCTGGAGATCAGACTGTTAAGGAGACTGACCACAAAGCTGCATTGCCAATACAGGGCACAGCAATTCAGAAAATGGTCCTGAAATAACAGCATTGCAAGCTGTTGTGGAAGCAATTTGAGATCTAAGACCGCATGAATTCTGTTACTTGTGCTGCCCAGACTTTTGTGAAGTTATGTAAATCACATACATACCTTCTCTGTAGCTCGCCTCCCCCTTTATGAAATGTGACCTTCTCTGTAGATTGAACATACAAGGGTGATGACAATAAAGTCCATTGATGCCTGTAAGCTGTTGAGATACTGCAGTGATGAAGCTTCCTAGCTGTTAGCACAGGCGTAAATTTCCATTTGAATTAGAAGAAATATGTGTGTTACCTTAATCTGTTGAAATTAAGCAGAGGTGCAGAGCAGCTGTGCTCCAGTCTCTGCTTCTAAATTAATCCTGCACTTCAAAAGTTAATTCTTTGAGGACTATAACTCCTCCATGGTCTCCACAATGTTTAGCAGTGAGAACACCTCACTGAACGTTCATGCTTTTGTGCCTTGGGCTTGGCAGAAGTATCACTTGAGACCTGTAGGATTTTGTATTCCGGTTCACTGAACTGTTCACTGAACAGTCTCCTGTCTTGTGTTTTGAACTTCTGTAAGGAAAGTAGCTCTCTAGATTCCTTTCTCTATTTTTCTATGTAGTCCTTTTTTTGAAAGCCAGTCACTTCTAGCTTAGGGTCTTTGCAAGGGGTTCACATACACTAATTTTACTTTCCTGCACCTTGGCATGAAACAGGCATTCCCATATAGCCTGGTGTGCAGGTTACCTTCATGTTGTGTCGGTCTGGAAAATAACCCTAATTTCCATGATTTTTGTAGGTCCCTGTTGTTGAAAAGCTTTTAGTGTTGAATATTTTCTCCTTATTTCCTTTGAGGGTCTTTGGTTTGATGGCTTGAAAATTTATTATAATCACAGGAATGTATTTTACAAGACGGCCTTTTCAGTACCTGACTTGGCTAAGTTCTAAGCATGCGTGGTAAGCCCTGCATTATCTGCATACCCCCTGGATCACAGATTTTTCTGGTTCTGTTTTTACAGAGAGTGGCTGTATGCATGGAGGCGTCTGACTGCAGTTCTGACTGTATTGCTATAAGTAAAGAATTTGCTGAAGAACTGTTTACTTACTCAAATATTAATCCTGTGAGAGAAGGATATCCGAAAGTATCATTTTCTTGCTGCCAGTAACTGGCTTTCTGCAAACTCTTTTCTGCTGTTTTTTTCTTCTGATGAGCACTTCTGAGTTTAGATTTTGGAATTCCTGTCTTCTGGAGTAACGGCCCTCCAGTGCTGATATCCTCAAGGCTAACACCTACCAGTTTTTCTCTGAAAGGAATATAGAACTATAAAGGGGGAAAAAGCATCATAGCTATGGAGAAGAGATTCCCTTTCTTCTTCGCCAATGCATTACACTTCCTTAGATTTTGTATATCCAGCCAGATGTCTTGGTATGCTCCATGTAGGAAGCTAAGAAGACCTCCAGAATGCTGTCTATTCTTCTTTGGTAATAAATGTGAGAATGTAGGGATGAGTGTTTTTCTTGCAGCAGATAGCACTTCCAGTCTCATGAAACTTGTTTTTACCTGAAGTCATGAAAACTTCCAAAAAGACAAAAGTGTGAGTCATTGTCACTTTGGGAATAGGCCTGTCCTGATGAGACCCTTTTTCTAAAAACTAAGTGACCAAAGTGAGCACCTTTATCTTCAAAAACAGTAAAAAAAAATCCCAGGAGCTGTATGTTTGGCTCCTGGAATTCAAGTCTTTGCTATCAGTACTCCTCATTAGAATCATTCCAGGTCATTTGTTTTCCTCCTCTTTGTTAAATATTAGCGATTTGATTAGGAATTTTTTCTGTTTGCTAAATCCTGTATTTACCTGGCTCATAACAGTTCTCCTGTTTGAGAAAGAATAAGGGCTGTCCTGGTCATTTTGGTTTACTGAGACTCTAAAAATGTGTATTTTTCCTTATCTGATATCCTCCCCTTCATAGGATATTAAGGTACATTGTTCTGGTCAGTCCTGATATGCCTATGGACACAAAAGTATATCATCTGGGACGCTGTTGTACTGTTTGTCCCATACGGCTTCCTTTTCTTCTCTAGTGATCCAGATCTGAAGAATTTTAAAGTCCCTGTTAATTCCAGGAGCTGTGGTTCTCTTACCTGCTTCTACACCTCAAATTGTCAGGAGGAAAGCATATAATGACTCATTAGTTTCAAAAGGTAGACGTTTCCTGTCTTACAATTTGTGGATGTTTCACCTTTTGGTCTGGGTATGAGGGAACCGAAGTCAAGAAATGAAATCCAGATGGAAATCCAATGAAACCATCCATTTGGTTGCAAACCAAATTATTTTTATTTGTAATTTGTCTCAGTTTTAAGTAGTCCTGTTAATTTTGCCTGTTTTGAGCTGTGCGGTTTATTTTTGACTACTGTTACTGCAAAAGGAGGCTACCACTGGGAAGAGCAGCAGGACACACCCTGTTTTATGTAATGCTATGTGAGACCTTAGTGCTGTAAATGATGTAGAAATGTGCATGTATTAATGAGGGGTATAATAGTTTTCAGTGAAAGTGGGAGATAAGATGTGTTAATCTTTTATATTAGGTAGTCTTACAACAATGAACCTTATAATGAGGCTGTTAGTAAATCTTCAGTGGCTTCAGTGAAACCAGTGCCTCACAGTTTGGCACGTTTAAGACCAGTTTTGTACAAGGACTAACTTTCTGGGCCTTTGAAGTCATTCTGAAATACTTATCTAATTAGATCTGTGTTCAGCACGTGATGGAAACGAAAATCTTTGAGCACTCTGACATGGAATACTTTCCTTTTTGGGTTTGGGGACACCGCCTTTAAAATTAGTATTGGTGTGCTTGTATGGAGTTTGGTTTGACCTCAGCTGCCTTTTAGGAAAAGGAGTGTTGCTTTTCTCTCATCAGCAGCGTGCAAACAGATTGTGTTCTAACAAGGTTAGAAAGACTGTCAAAATAGCAATAGTTTTAAAAGAAAAAAATAAATTATCTAGAATGATCTGCAATTTATACATTCTGTGCTGTTCCAACTATAACACTGAAGGCAGTTCCTTAAGAAGGGCAAGATTTCTTGGCTCACTGCTGTTTATTTTTTTTACTATTTTGGTCCAGCAGCATTTACAGATTTTCATCTTGCCACTTGCACCATTTGCCAATAGATTAAAATCTTTGTGCTCCTTTCTGAGTATGTTCTCGTGTAAAGGAGGGGAAAAAAGTAAGTTGAAATGCCCAAGCCTGATGCTGACTGTGCAAAATACAGAGAGGCACCCACGTGAGGAAGCAGCGAACAAAAGAATTCCCTGTAATGGCCAGGTTTCCTTTCCAGTATGGACCCAAGCAAGGATTCTTTCTTTCCAAGAGTGGCGGAAGCTTAGCTGAAGGAGAGTTTGCTTTTCTCTGGCAGCATTATTCCCATTTGAGGGCTGTAAGAAAAAGGTTCAGTTTGAGACATCAAGTATATAAAATTAAAAATGATGATTGATTGTTTCCTGCTAGGAAACAACAAGGCAGACACCACTGTGTATTCTCAGGTGATCCCCATTCTGATACTAATGTAGACCAAACCTGATTAGCTTTGTTACAAAATGAGTTGATGTTTTGTGATCTTACATTCTCATTCCCTGCAAAGCAGGCACCTTTCTGTTTTACTATGTACGTTCTTTAATTGATATGGAGGTGCTGTAGCTCTGCTCTCAGTACATTCAGGTTTTGCATTCTATTTCTCTTTTGCTTCTTCATCCCCTTTCCTCCTTGCATCTGACTCTGAGGTCACATTTATCCTGTTAAGTAACTCCTCTTACTGTGCCTAAACATAACAGGCTGATCATCCTTTCTCAGATACCTCAATTCCCGTATAGGCTAAAAGCACTTTATCTCTCCTCGGGCTTCTGCCAGGAGCACCATTGTCAAATTAAAGAACACGACTGTTTTAATATCGAATAGTACTGATATGACAAATGGCTTTGTGTAAACAGTAATGGTGACTACTATGAAAGATGTTTTAATTTCTCACAAAGGTCTGCAACTGATACGGCAAGTACTTCCAGTGATATGTATTTTATGTAAAGCTGTGACTGCCTGTGTGGATGGAGGGGAGTGTAATTTGAGGAAGAACGGTAGCAGGAGGATTGCACGGCGGGTTTTCGTGTCTCAAAGTGATGCGTTATATCCCCCTCTCTAACAAAATTAACCTCAGAATGTGACAAGCGCTCCGTGCAAGTTAGGAGAGGTGTAATATCCATCACGGTCACTAGGTGGAGCAACAGGTCCATTTTTCGTGCCGCAGGGGCTGACCAGTGCTTTTGTCGGCTTTGCAGATGCACATATGGTAGAATATTATCATTTTATGGTTACAATTATGAGCAATTTGATAGAAAATGAAAGCTAAATTATGCAGTGTTCCTTTTATTTGTTTAATTTTGCACTCTAAATATGTAAAAGGAAAAAATAGCACTCTTTTTTTGTGTGGATGGTGATAGGTGCAATACCTTTTTTTGGCTTCATATTTTCACACAGCACAGGTTGAGATCATTTTCTTTTGTATGTGATGAAATGTGTTGTGGTGTTCTTTGATGCTGGGACTGTTTTGCACAGAAATTGTAGATGGTTGAATCGCCAGGCTCCCTTTTTCCATAAAAAAAGGATCGTACATTTGGTGTCTGATAGACAAATAAATAAGTAACAAGTTCCTTAACAGTTTCCAGTGGAAGAGGCTGGGTAGCTGTGCCATCTAAACAAATGCCAAAAGAAATCTTTAAATCTTAAAAGTTGCTACAGACGTTGGCAGAGCTCCCCTGAAGGGAGCGGGTGTGTTCTGAACAAACTCTTTCTTGCCAGGGAGGAAAATCTCTTGCCACTGAAGTTCTTAAGCCAAAAGTAGGAATTTTTATGGCCCACCAGGACGGGTAGCTTGTTACAATGATCAGGGGACTGTATTTTGTGTATTCACGTTCGCAGTTTCTCTGTCATCAGATTTCTTATGTTCATTATTATGAAAACACATGGGTTTGGCAGTGTGTGTAGCAGCATAACTTTCCTTTTGTGTGTTAAATTCTTCCTTCCTTTTCACTAGAAGAAAGTTGTTAGCCCATCCAAGCTGCAGAATAAACCTTAATTTTCTTTTTTAATTTGCTTGTAAGTATCCTTTTGTTTGTATTAATGAAGATAAGGCTGGAGATGTGTTTTCCATTTGGAATGGAAAATGCAAGCTCTGAGATGGTATTTGCATTTATCGATCCAGGCACATCTGCTGGCACATGATGGTGTATGGTATTTTTGTCCTTACCCACCTTTGAACTGGAGCACATGGCAGATAAGCTGCCCAGTTTGATTGGCATATCCTGTGGAAAAGATATTCAATATATAGGATCAAATCTGGTACTCTAAACTGCCTGGGCATTTTGGAAGTATGATAGAGGCTTCTCTGAGTTCACGTCATGAGTTTATGAGTTGAGAATTGGTTTTAGCTTTAAATGCTTTCCTTGCTCTCTTCAAATCATACTGGCTATCTTTTTGTTTGGCCAATTTTAGATGCACTATATTTATATTGTGCATCTCAATGTTTTTCAGTATCTTTAAAGCAAACTTGGGAATTTCATCATCTGGGTGGAACAGAACATGTTGGTAGATGTTATAAAACTCAGGCTGTCTATAAAAGAAATAAAAGAGAAATTACAAGTACTAGGAATAAATCATACTGATGCATTTAAACAGGGTAGGAAATCTCACATCTTTTATTGCTGTTTTTAGGATCAATTTTAACAATTGCCCTACAGGTGGTATGGGTGGAGATGGAAAGATTGTTTTTTGAAAACAACCCATCCAGCTGTTTAGGAAACTGCGGTTTTTATTTCTGCTCCCACCTGACATCAGTGAGTCCAGAGACTTGGATTTGAATTTGATGTTTTACATATGCTTCCTGAAAGCTCTGAAGGGCTGCCCTGGCTTTGTCCCTAACTTTCTTTTTTAACTTGGTAGCTTTTCTTCAGGTAGGCAACCGTAACTTAACTAATTTATATGCACCATATGCAGTCCTCGCTCACTTCAAAGTGTAATCAAGTCATGAACTAATTACAATACCATATTCCCAAAGAATGTAAATTTAATTTCCCTTCAAACAGAATGGGAATGTATTAAGCCATTCCTTTATATGAGAGCTGTGGCATTCAACAACAAATGCTGATGCTTCAAACAGAAGTGAAGTTCTTAACTTTTGTGGACCTTGTGACCTTTTCCCCTATGCATCTCCCCTTCTTATTCCTGCATCTTGAGTTAATTTACTGACTGGATAACAACATTAAAATATTCAAGTGTAAATTGAAATGTAACTGTTGGGCTTCAGATTGGAGATCACTCTATCTTACTGTATGTTACTTGCTTCTTTATGGTGTTTTCAGAAATGTGCTTCCCGAGGATTTTGGATCAGAAGGAGATTGTGTTTTGAATTGAAGGCTCATAAGGTACAGGCCCACACCAGATGATTTATTTAATACATTGAAAAGTGGATGTGCAGAAAGTTCCCTACAGGTTCTTAGCATCACTGTGCCAAGGAGCCCACATAAACTCAGTTATATAAGAACGAGCAAAGTGAAGTTGTTCATAAAACATTTTATTACCTTCAGTCTTTGCAGCATCTTCAGAGTTTAGATAATAAACCTTCATAGAAGTTACTAGTCTTTACCCTTTCACAGAACAATGATTCACATAGGTTCAAGCCACTTATTTTATTTCTCTTAATTTTAAAGGCAGAAGAAAGTGTTGGCTTTGTGATCTGTGCTTGGAGAGTCTGATTTCCTAAATGCAGTCCTGTTGTTGCTCATCTCTGAGATGAGATTGTCAAAGTGCAGGACTGTATAGGTATTAAACACAAGTTGTAGTGTAAAAGTAAATGTGGGTCAGCTTCCAGTGGAGTATGTAATTGTTAAATGCTAAAGGAAAGAGCTTAGAATATCTTAGTTTATATTTTAAAGTGTTCCTTTTAGATGTTAATTCATTAATGCCAGCAGTTTATTTTTATTCATATGACTTTTCATATGTAAGTAGTTGAAGCTGCATTATTTTAATCCTTTCTTTGGTTAGGAAGAAAAGAGCCTGCAGGTGGAAATCAGAATGACATACATATTGCTTCTTTCCCAAAAGACATGGTATCTTTCTGCTGTGGATATGCTAAATATTAAGGTAGAAAATAAGCCTCATTGCCACATGCGTCAAAATACTGAGAAATATATGCTGGGTGATGCATGGAAAAATATGGTCCCTCTTAAAACTGAGCACACTTGAAGTGGAATTTGCCATGAGGCTGTTGCGGGCCTTTGGGGCCCTGCAGACTCTGCAAATTCTGTTCACTTGTATTATGAGCATTTAAATATAGCTGGAGTCTTAGTTGTAGGTACAGGGATAGCAGTCCTCGGAGACCCAGCTATGTTGGTCTTAGGCTTTGCTTGAGTTTAGTGAAATGCTGTCTTACTCTTCCAGCATTTTAAGGCATTTTTAGGCTACTGAGTAACACTGCAGTGCCAAAGTTATAGATGCAGTATGTCTGTTAAACAGATGCGAGCTTGCTTTGACATCACTCAAGCTGCCAGACACAATCCAGCCACATACTGGAAATGGTGTTGTGCTGGTGTTAGATCAGGCTTGATGCTGTGCTACTGTGGCTGTGCATGGCTCCTTGAATAGGTCTGGTTCATATATACCTGGTTGGATAGCAGACAGGCAAGCTCAGGTCTGCCTGCAACTTATCTGAGTAGATTTCTCTTTAGAGATGAAAGACCTCTCTTTCAGTGCTCAGCCTAGCTTAATCAGCCTAGTGTGAGTGGCACCTCCTCAGCATCTTCGTGTCAGTCTATCTTTTTCACAGCCTTTGTCTTGAAGGAACTACCTGAAGCAGTGAAGGGAGTTTGGTCTTTGATGAAATTGCAAATATGATTATAACTAGTCGTCTTTCTAGACGCTTGTCCTTAAGCAGGGATTAAAAGGTAGTGTTTTGTGGTTAATAGATCATGATTGCAGATGTCAAAAAGCCCTCTTCATTAGGTGCTGAAATAATATCACTGGAGGTTTCTCGTATCTCTACCATGGAGAGTGAGTTATTGCTATCTTAATTTTAAATCTGACTTCTGCCTGTTTGACTTTTTACTTCCTTGCTTGCTCTATTCATCTTTGCATATTTCTGTAACAGCTGTGATTCTCTAGTGGATCCTCCATTGGACATAGGGGCTGATGGGACTGGAGAATCTTGCTGCTGAAGATGGAGATTTAGCTCTTGTATTCCCTTCTGGGTATGGATCGGGGTATGCAGCCTTGAATGAAAGGAGGGTTCAAGTTGGACTTACAGTCAGGGACTGTAGTAATCAGTCATCCTTGGGCATCTTGTGTGGTGCTTGAGAAGTCTATTAGGGCTTGTCTGCATGGATGTGAATACAGGCAAGCTTGCACTCTGAGTGCATTGGGAGTAAGGTGAATCTGATCTGTTAGTGCTGTGTTTGAGCTGTGCTAACTTACCCTACAGCTGCAAGGCTTGTGTCCTGGAGCTGGCTTGTGGAGCATAGGGTTGCTGGGTTGCACCAGACTGCACAGACATGCCTGAAGACTCCCTGTGCTGCAGTTTTTCCATGTGTAAAAACAAAGCATTAGAGCTTATGCCTGTCCCCACAAATGCTTGTGATGAGCCGTGGAGGAAGGGCATCGCTAGGTGAGGAGTTCTTACAAACACTCTGAAAATTTGGAAGGGCCTTTGTTATTAGGTTGATTGCAAAAAATCTCATTAGTAGAGTTCTTTTTCTGTACTGATAGGTTCTAGAAAACTTTTTTCCAGCCCCAGATATCCATGATTGGAGGGTGCTCTAATTTTCTTTAAAATAAAGTGAAGTAAAACTAAACATTTATCTTGAATGACACAGGCTAAAACTCCCTTTTTCTAAAGATAAGTTCCTCTGCCTTATTTATTTTCTTTTCCTCTTACAAAAAGTGATTTAAGAAAGGCAGAATTTCAGTAAATAACCCTCATGGGTTATTTACTGAAACCTGGTATTGGCTTAATTTGAAAACCTTGACTATAGTTGAAGAGACCGGTGGTGTTTGAACCCCTTTAGCATGAGCATTGCTCACAGAAGGATGTGGAAAAGCTTTCTAGGAAGTTGGTGAATGCTCTAAACCAAAACACTTCAGATTTTAAGCTTATAGTCAAGAGACAATGGGAACAATGCAGGAGGTCAGTGGGTGTGCTAGAGATTGGCACTTGGCTTCACCCCCCCTTGTTTCTGGAGAAGCAAGGAACTGTAGTTGTTTGTGAGAGGGTTAAAACCATTTCAGCAAGGAGTAAGCTGTGAGTAGTTGCTGTAGTCATAGAGCAGACCTGATAGCCTAAGGCTGAAGAGTGGAACTGGAGAAAGACTTTGCCAAGGTGGATGGACACTACCAGGCAGGTTGCTGCTGTTCAGGAGGTGTCCTCCTCTCCCAGCTGCGTGTTCCCTCTGCTTGCATTTTACCAGGGCTTGTGCTTGGTGGAGCCTTTGCCTTGCTGGGCCAGTTTGCTGAGCCCTTGGAGTGAGGAGTCTGGGAGAGCTGGTGCAGCTGGAGTGAGTGAGACTGAGGGGCTGAGCGGGGGTATGTTTTTAGCAGCAGCTGAACATCAGGTTGACTGCGCCTTCTCATGAAGCTTCACCCTTAAGAAGAAGCTTTGTTCCCTGCTTAACGTCCCTCTTCCTGGAAATCTGTTCCTGGTTTCCATAAGCGTGCCACTGCTACATGCTAGCAGTCCCTCTTCTCAAAGCCAACTCTATCTCCGCTGAGGTTATTATCTCTTAAGAGCCATAAATGAACTCTTAATTCTTTGACTTTCATTCAGTGATGAAATTAACTAATTTATTCTATAAAGTATATAGTACTTGTAAGTATGACATGTAAATGTAGCTGTTGAAATCTTAACATTTGCATTTCTGAATTTATTTTTTTTTGTCCCCCCTCTTAATGCTTTACTAATAAACGACATGAAATGCATTACTTGGATACATTCAAATGCATATTTCTTGGACATAAAACTACCGTTCAGTGAAATGCCAAGTACCACTTCTCTCAGGTAACTAACATCTTGTAAATCCATTATTTGTGCTCCTGAGCACATGAAGAAATATCTGATGTGAGCATTTAGGCACATTACTTTTTCTGTGGAACGCGATTCTGCAGGACTTGTTGTCATGTATTTTTGTGTTTTTTTTTTTTTCATCTTTACCTTATTTTTTTTTAAGCAGATTATAAAAATATTTAGCATTACCCATGTATTTGTCTAGAGAATGTAGTGCCACAGTATGTGTGCACCCTTGTTATATCTGAGTGACATAAATATTTTTGTGGCAGTGTTGTATATTGCCTGGCTAATTTGTAGGGGGAAAAAAAGAAATCATCTTGCTGCTTTTAGCAAAAATTCAATAGAATGGAAGAGTAAGATCTAATATTAAGCACTCTTTTTTTTTTTTTTTTCCTAAGAACATATTCAGCAGTAAATGTACCAGCACATTATGGAGAATTGCCATACTTACAGCTATTCTGCATGTATCTTAAACAAATGAACATTTCTTTTCCCTCTCCTATTTGAAGCTTCATGTTTACTGACTTGGTAAGCAAAGCGGGGCTTTGGACTCTCAGACTATGGTGGTTGTAACAATCCTTTGCTTAATGTAGTGTGATTGCGTGAATGAACAAGGTTTTAATCTTCTAATACAGGAAGCTTTAACAGCTACAGTGCTGACCGAATCTTACAACTTCAGGGACAGCTCAGCTGCCGTTTAGGCTCATGTTAACTATCGCCCTTCCCACTCAAGATCACGTAACTGACCCTTGGACAACCAGGATTTGCTTCCATGCTTTCCTTATGTTAATTTTGCATGTCAAGTTTTAAGCTGTATTTCAAATCTGGCAGCTGCAAGCAAGAGGTGGTGACCTCAGGTGCACAGCAAGGGTTCTGCAGTCTGTAAAACACAATTTGGGCATCTCTTTTATGGTACATTTGCACCATGTATGTGCTAAGCTTGGGAGCGAGGGCAGTCTTGCCTATCTTTCCAGCGGGACTTACACTAACACTGTGCAGGAGTGAGGGTAGGTGCATGGCCATCTGTAATGTGCCATAAGGCTGTTTAGGGTACTTGTTCCTTGTGCCAGCAGTGCTAGCTGGTGGGAGAAGAGGGTAAAATCTGTTTTGTGGGGAAGGGGCTGCTGGAAGCAAAGTGAAATAAGAGAGCTGTAAAAAATTGATAAAGATAGGGCTGTCTGTTTTTATATTCTGCCACATAACATGGGTTTAAATGAATTTCCCTATAATTTGTCTTCAAATACCGACATTTAACTCTTAGACTGTATAAATGAACTGGCTTTTTCTAGAGTAAAATTCATGCCCTGCGTCCAGGCTAATATGTTCACCTACTATCAACATTACTGCCTATGGTTACAACCGGAATAAAAAATTCTTTTTATATACATCATAGCTGGCAGAGACTCCCGAGACCACCACAAATCACTTCAGCCTTTTGGTGTGCTCTCTGACGAAATGAACTGAAATGTAAAACAGCTCAGGCTTCAGGCAGGCTGGCTTTGGAAAGCAATTAGCTTGTTTAGACCATTGTTTGTGCCATCCTGTATTTCCAGGTGCTGAGCAAAAGTGTTCTAGGAGCTCTCCTGATCGATTTAAACATTGGGGCTTAATAACCTCCCATTCCGTCCTGAAATGTTTGCTTATTCTCTGTGTAGCCTTTTTTTAATTTTTTTTTAATGGAAAAAAAAAACAAACAAGAAAACCTGGCAAGCCCCCCCCCCCCCCCCCAAAAGAACAAGAAATAGAAGGAAAAGAAAAAACATCAGGGTCATAATGGGGAATAACAAAGCAGCGAGTTATTTATGCAGCCATGATTGGCAAAAAGGATTGCAACATTATTTTGCCCAGAAGCAATGATTAGATCATAAAAATGTTAAGGAAATCTGTAACTCAACACCATTTTATAGATTGAAGAAGTTTTTGTTCCCTACCTTAATTGCAGTGACTTGTTATTAAAGTATTTATTCAGAGTAATCTCTTTGGACAGCGAGCCCTTATCCCATCTGCATGCATAATTAAAAGTGAGGGGGGAGAGAGGGGAGCATAAATGGTTTACCATGCTACATGAGCAAGGGAGGGAATTACACAATGACAGGTGAAGAGCAGATTTGTCTCCTATTGGAATTTCAATGCTGCAAGCAAGGCAGGACACTGTTGCTTGTTAATATCCTTGCAAACACCACAGTTACTGCTTCTCCACATCACTGTCCAAAAATCACGGCTAGTGTCTAAAAGGCCTGTAGCACTGTGTCTCGGCTGTGGGGTTTGGAGCCGTTGGTGCTCAAGCAAAGAGATTGGATTTGGGTATATGGGCTTGTGAATCCATTTCTGTGCTTAAAAATGGACTATTTACTTATTTGGCTGGCTTTTTATTTATTTATAAATAAACATTGGTAGTAGCTGGCTTTGCTGAATACGAATCAGAGGCTGTAATTGTTCCAACTGAAACAGTGTCATCACCTGCCTCCTGCCTGTCCCTTTTCCAATGATAAAAGAATTTGGTGTAATTCTTCTTTTTCCACTGTCTGAGTAGAAAGAAAGTTGTGCTTGAACATTCATCTCTAGGCAGATTTATCATCATTAGGCAGTACTCAAACACACACTATCTGTTTTTAAATTGAGCTGTTATGGATCCAAATCGGATTTACACAGAGTAAGTTGGTATATATTTGATTCTAAGTGTTCGCTAAAGAGTATTTTTCCCTTAACTTCTGATGTCTTACCTCTGCAGCAGCAGTACAGAGAATGCCAGGAACTTCTGAGCCTTTATCAGAAGTACCTAGCTGAGCAGCAGGAAAAACTATCCCTCTCCCTTTCTGAACTCAGTGCTGCCAAGGAAAAGGAGCAGAAGGTAAGCTCTTTTTTCCCCATCTCCTTTTTTAACAACATCTTTTAAACATCTTTTGTCCTTTGCTAGAACTTTGGGTGCATTGTCTTGCATTATGCAGCAGTGAGCACTGTTTTGTGATTGGCTTCCCAGGGCTCCTTCCCTTAATACATGGATTTCAGGGAAATGAACAAAAAGACCTCTCACGTTTTGGGTCAATAAAGTGTATGAAGTTAACTGTCCATGTGGTAGTGCAGTAGGAATCGTAGGAACCCATGCCTTTCCTAACGAAAAAGTTGAGATGCTGTTCTGTTTTCTGTCCTGTTTCTTAAATGGTAAAATAATTGCAGTCACTATAGATACAGCCTTTCAGAGTTTCACTGTGGCTTTTGATGATTGAAAAGGACATTACAGATGATGTATGTGGTCAGTAAGAGCTTTCTCAAGTCTGTAAGGCAGCCCATCTGATTTGAGCTGTTTATAGAAGACCTATAATTATATATGCAGTTTAAAAACAGAAAATGTTGACTAGAGCTACAGTATGTTAAATTAAGTGGTAAAATGTTTCTCAGATGAATGCGCCCCAAGCCTTGAAAACATGGTTGCCTGAGATTGATTTTTGTTTTTTTTTTTTCCTGATAGCTAGGTACTTGATTTGCATCCCTGCTGATAACAGATTATACCCTGGAAATGAAGGCTACTTATGCAAGTGCTGTACCTGATGTTCTTACTTGCTGTTCTCTTCCAGTAATTTCCATCTGCAGATCTCCAGAGTCTATCCTACTTAAGGCTATGCGTTTTCTCATAGGCTGGGTCCTTGATCCTTTGTTTTGCTGGAAGAGTCTTAAAGGCTTGTAAATGGCTAGAAGTGCAGTGTCCAAAAGGTGGCCTGATTTAGGCCTCCCTACTGACAGAATTACACACACAGATCCTACTTCTCAGGAGTCCTGTGAAGGAATGAGTAATCTTTAATTCTGTTCAGGAAGCAGGTTACAATACTTATGACTTCATCAGCATCAGGAAGTGCTTTTTATTCTGCTGATGGTATTTTTTTGTAAAATATGTTGTTGGACATTGAGCTGTTTGTCAGGCTTTTAGCCTTTATAAACATTTCATTTCCACTCCATTGTATTTTTGTCTGCCATCCATTTTGTGATGATGTTGAGTTCAAAACAAGAACCTCTTTCTCTGAGAATGGATGATTCTTGTGTTCTTGTCTGTGATATGCAACTTGCAGGCTATCTCCATAGGAAACAGTCCAGAAAACACCATGCAGTCCAGCAGCACCACAGGAGCTGTGTTTTCCCTCAGGTTTTGCTGCGCTTACCTGCACTGTTAGCCTTTCAGCTTTAAATACACCTATCTTGTACTAGGTTAGCGCCTAGTGTAAAGTTATCTGGTGTAATCACATCTACAGTGCAAAAGTATAGAAGCAGATAATAGGAAACCTTCAGCACATTAACTGTCAAATCAGCAGCTGACAGTACAGCAATCCACATTCATCTCCTCTTGTTCTGTTTTCTGAATTACTCCATCAATATATGTACAGACTTCTCTGAACTTGTTTTCTGATTTCATGGGCAAACTTCTATCAAGCTTGTCTTTGATCCATCCCATTATTTCTTTTTTCTACTTTTGTCCACAAACACAAATTCATATTGTATTGAGGTTTGCCTTGACATTTCAGTTATGGTTACCTAGTCTACAGCTCCAGCCTACCAGGTCTGAAATTACCCTAGCCCTCTTGCCCTGTGCAGAGCTTTCTAGCTGTAGACAAAGAGATGTCAAAGCATGTTTCAATTGTTTTTTTCCTTAGACCTTGCAAAGTATTTCTATTTCTGAAGTATTTTTAGTCTTCCTCTTCAATTTTCTTTCAGTGCAGTCCTGGTATTTATGAGCTCTTTATATCTTGAATGCTTTTGGCTTTATAAGTTGTTACCTTTTTTTTCCCAAACAAGCAGTTCTTGCTATGTTTTTCCTCACAGCTCAGAAACTATGGAAAGATTTACAGGACTGTCTCATTGTGTTGGTTCTTTCCCTGACATGCTCCTTCACGTGATAGCTATCAAGAGTCACTGGGCTGCTTCTTGTTGGGCTATTGTGTTATTTTAACACACTTTTTTTTTGTTGTTGTCTTTTTGTCTCTTGTCTTAATAACTGAACTGTGAGCTCTTAGGGTCGTGATCAGTCTCTTTTTGTTCTGTTTTAGTGTTGTCTTAACACAGTAGTTGAGGCAGGCATAGGGCTTGCATTCTGGTGTCTGCCTCGATGGGGGGAATGCCACTGGGGAATGCAGCAGGGAAGGTTTTTTGGGAGGTAATAACTGTGAGGGGGGACAGATCCAGAAGACTTTCCTCCTGCTCTAATACTGCCCACACCAGGTCTTTCTGCCCTGCGGAAGTTCTGGTATTCTCCCACCGTTTGTTTTAACCCATGTTTTAAGCCACCTTGCTGAAATACTAGGCTAAAGGAAGTCTTCGTGAGTTTTGTTTGAATCCCAGTCCTTTGGGAGTCTTTTTCCTATTGTTTGTTTTGGCTGGGTTAAGAAAATCCTGGATAGGCTTTAAATCAATAGATGCTAGCTTGCTACCTGGTTTTCGCTTCTTTGAACTGTCTAGGAGTGGTAATCAGTGTTTCCTATTTCAAGTAACTGCCAATGTTACCAGGGCATCTGTGCTTCAGTGTACGATGTCATTCTGATTTTCCTGTGTCTTGCAGAAACGTGGGGCTATACAGTTATACACTGTACTGAAATGCCTCTTTGTTCTGTCTGTTAGGAGATGGGTTTGGTTTTTTTTGCTTGTTTGTTTTTTTTTCATTTTCCCCTCATTTCCTTACTTGATTGTTTTGATTTATTTCTATTGCTACACCTATATCCTAACATCCGCTGCTTTTCACCTGTCTGGCTTCCCATTGTTACTGTACAATAATGCTGACCATGAGCTGCCACTTTCCTTTGGGCTTCAATAAGTATTTGAAAGCATCTCCTTTCAGTGGTTAAATGTTGGGCTTTGTATTAGAATATGACAATTAACAGGTCAAGAGAACTGCAGCAAACATCTGTGGCATTGTTGCAAAAAGAGGTGGAGTTGTATGAGAGGCAAAAGACTGCAGTAGCTGTATGCATGTGGCTGAAAGGTAGGTATATTGTAGCTAAATTGAACAATGCGAACACTGGTCCGGTGTTAACTTTTTGGGGGGCCTGTTTTATCATCACCTAAAGGTAGCAATATTCTGAAACCATGCTTTCTTCTTACCTAATATTGCTTCTTTAAAACAAAAGTCAGCCCTCAAAATTTAAAGAAGCATTCTGGTAGCAGTGAAATAAAATTGCTGGAAAATGGTGCTGAGATGATTTAAGACTGAGCTCTCATGGAGTCAATAATCAGTAACTGGAACATGGAGCTTCCTTTTTTTGTGAGATAAAGTTAATTCCATTTGAAAAGATACTTAAGGTGACATGAATTGAATTATTCAAACTGGCCTTCTCAGCATTAACTCTAGGTTAATATCTCATGATGCTTCTAGTTTCATTATAGGAGTTTTAAGTACATAACTTTTTATAATAAATTCAATACCTAGAAGCCGAACTGAAATTGGTTTACCTTCTACCAACCCATAAAAAGAAGCATTAATTGTAAAGTGAATATTAAAGTGGTCACTAAAGTTGACTCAGACAGATTCAGAGAGATAGCTCGTGTGTAAAGGAAGTGGAGAGCTCTGCTGAACAATAGGCTCCTGCCCTGATAGTAATAGAAAATACCATCCGTATTAAAATGTAGTTAAACCTCTTCTATCAGAAATGATTCTTGGATGTTCTGTCTGCAGCTCCCAGATTTTCAGTCTTTGCCATTTTGATGCTTTATGCAGAGATATAAAGAAAATTGCCCTTGTTTTAGGTGATCAGGTCCGACCTAGTTATAGAGTCAGTACTTCACTGCCATCTCTAATAGTGGCAAGAATCCAGTTTACGCTGGCAAGTCTCTGGCTGATGAATCCATAGATGTTCTGCAGCGTAAGGTGGGACTTGAGTCACAGAAGTTGGATGGGTGGCTGAGTTTCTTCAGGACTAGGATTCCTGAGCTACTTCACCTAAAGAACAATGATACCTGTAGTGTCAGCATCGCCTGTTTACGTTAATCTTTGAATTTACAAGTACATATGGTAGCTTTTGCTTCTTATTTGTGGAAGATGACCAATGCATCTGCTAATTCCCTTGATTTACATAGATTCTTGTTTGTCTCTGTGTGTGTGTGTGTGTTTTAAGCTTTGGTTCTCCCTCCCTGTGTAAAAATGGCACAGGTATGGGGTGGGATTTTAGACATAAAGAAATACCAAGAATTTATTTCCAGCAGGATATCTGATTTGCCCTCTTCTTGAGTATTATGTTGTCTGCCTCCTGTTTGGTGTTTTATATTTCAGTAACGCCAGAGGCCCTCATCAGGAACAAAGTACTGTTGTGTACTAAACACTGTGCAAGCATACCAAGAGACATGGTCTGCTTTGGGAAGATTGTAAAATCTTAAGAAGATTAACATTTGGGAGAGGCTATTTTTATTTTTTATTTTTGTTTACTTTTTCTTCTACTATTTCTCTTGAATCTCTTGGTTGTCTTAAAAATCATTGACACAGTTGTGGTGTCATTTCACAAGAAAAGTCCAAAGGAAGCCTTCTCCTGCAAGGACTATCGAGCCTTGCTTTCTTTCCATGTCCGTGACTAAAATTCTTGTCCATATCATTGTAATTTTTTTGTTGCTGTAAGGGTGATTACATGCTAAGTCTTCAAACATTGGTCATTTGTTTTGTTTTTTCTTGTTTCTTTGATGAGGATATTGAAACAAGTCAATATTCAGAAATATTTCTCTTCTGATTGTCCCCAGCCTTTCCTAGTCCTCTTTTGTTTTTTTTTCCTGCACAGATCACCTTTAAATACATTCTTATTTGCTTAAAGAAGAAAGAGAAAATCCCATGTATGCAAAGGGTTTTGAATGCTGTAAGGTAAACCTGCATGATAGAATTGACTATGTCTGTTTACCCAGCTGTAGGGGAACAATGGATGAGCCCATCTGAAAGATACTTGAGAAGTGGGATAATAAATAAAGAACTAATTTGGCTGGGGACCCAAGGGTATTGGAATAATTTTACAAGGCCAGACAGAGATAGAGTTTTAGCATGAGTAAATACCGGGAATAGCCTTTCTTTACCAGTGTTGCATTCAGCAAATCCTCTGATCTCTCTCTGTGCTTCTCTTATCTGTAAAAAGAAGATAATGTTTTTGTCCTTATTCTTCCTGTTTTCTGCTGAGAATGTCAGGTTTTGGGTGCTGATTAGCAATAATATTTCAAACTTAGGGTTGACTGAAGTAGACTATCTTGTAATAGGATAAAAAAAAAAATATTGTTTTTTCCTTTCACCTCAAGGTTACTAAGTCATAGTTAATTTACCTGTCTTTTCTAAAAAATGCTAACACCAAACATCAGTGCAGATGATCATAAATATTTAAACGAAAAGGAAACATCAGTACTGAAATATCTGCGTATTGCTAGCATTCACAGCAGAATTCCACCTGCACTCACTCCCCTGGAAGTGTGTGACATAGTAGACCCGAATAGAAGCCCCTCTACTTTCACGCTGTGGATGCTGCTGTGTATTCGTGGTGACAAGCACTTCACTCTCAGCTCACTGCTTAAGCGAGGTCTGAGCAGTTCACTGCTTAACTGAGATCTGTGCCGGTTCACCGTCTCTTTGTTCTATTGTTTTTAATCAGCCTTGTCTCTAGTCTCTTTAGGATCTTTTGATTTTCTTTTTCTTTTCTCTGAAGATGCCTCTTTTGGTTTTTTCCACTTAGTTTTGAAAACTTTCCCTCCTGTGGAAATCTTTTCTTTAGATGGACACTCATCTCTGGTATATAATTTCCTTTGGAGGATAAATCTGGAGAGGCAGTGCCTCATTTCCTGCAAAACATTGTCGTGGCTTTGTAGACTTCTGATGATACTGTTACTATTGTGAAATGGGTTTTTATGAGAATTTAAGAAATTCGTAGCAGGACTGCCTGTCCTTGAGAAGCACTTTACAAACTCAGATCAGATATTGCAATTTCTTCAGTATAACCCTTGTAGTGGCCCTTGAAAGGCAGAGCATTGTGACCACTCACTAGCATTCTCTCAGTCTCCCTTTGAAGGGAGAGTAAGGCTTCTTCAGTGAATGCAAGGCTTCATAAGACTGCAATTGCAGTCAAAGGTTTTATATTATGCTTGAGAAAGAAAAGTTCAGTCTTACCCTTTGCTTTGTCGCATTACCTGTTTACCTGACAGCCGTTAAGAGTGCAAACATCCCAGCTGCCTACCCATACACTGGCGCTTTTGCTTGTATAGTCCATTTGACTTGTGCATGTGCCCTTTGCTTCTGCTGTCTTTGGCCTTTTTCAAAAGCTGAGACTCTGGAAAATGAGTTTCTTATGAACTTCTTGCCTCCGTAATTCACCATTTCCTGGTAACGGACCTCTTAAATTCCTTTAAGTGGGACAGGTCCTGTATGTTGGGATCACGATTACATTCCTCAAGTTCCTGACTTGTTGAAAACCAGTGTTTTAAAGCTTAACTGAACAAGTGACCCAGTGTAACTTTGAAGGTGGCCTTGGCTTGGTGAGTTTTGGACCAGATAACTCGCAGAGTCCCTTTTCAACCTAAATTTTTCTGTGACTGTGTTTTGTATTCTTTCACCAACCCCTTTAAGAGAGTGGTCATCTTGTGACAACCTGTTTTGGTAAAAAGTGAAAATGCTTCTCGGTCAGTAGCAATAGTCCATTTATTTAAATGGAAATGATTAGCGTTGCTATTTCTTGCTATTGAAACTAATAGGGGATGTAGACTAATCTAGGACTTCAGAACCTGCATATCTTATCCATCAGTTTAAATTCCATGTAATGTGATATTCGTGATTATTATTTTGAAAGATTAATTGGTTACCATCTCTTGCCTACAAAGCATACATTTTTGTGTTGATTAGGTTGTTTAATTAGAAGTATTTTTATTTAATGAAAGCCAGGTGATTATCAGTTCAGGGCACTATAGGTTGGTCTTTGTATGGCAGAAAGATTTTTCATGAGAGCCAGGGCTGTAATTTTCTTTCAGCTGTGAAGGTGGGAATTTGTTATCTGTCTGTACCAGGATGATTGCCTGCAGAAATATCTCTTCCAGTTAGTTCTGAATACCCTAATATTTAGCTTGAGTTTTTCATTCTGATCTGCAAGAAGTTAAAACTTAAAGTTTTTCTGATGCACAGTTTGCCATTTGAAGTTTATAAGGGCTCTCCTCCTGGGTTTTTTATCCACCATAGGACAGACACAGCTGGACTAATTTCCCTGTATAAGCAGATTATATCTTGTGGGGTGGCGTAAGCACAGACTGTGTACCTATGGCAATTATTGCAAGACTGCATACATGTTGCGTGTAATTATAGTTTAGAACAGCCTGGTTACTTCTCTCTGATCCACTGAATGCATTAAATGTCATTGCCTAACAATTTTTGATTGCCATGTATTCACAGAAGCTGCTAGAAAATGTTTGGAATGTCCCACTTTCACATGTATAGTAATACATATGTCACTTCATTTTTGAAATACACTCTTCTGATTGGGTAGAAACAGGCCATGCAGACAGTCAGGACCCTTATGTGCCAACAATGATTCATAATACCATCAACACAAACAGGGTTACCTGAGTTTTTCTTGTCTATGCAAGAAAACTGTCCATCTGAAGCCAAAGTAGTCAAAGCTAACCATGCAGTTACATGGTTTCTCAGGCTGGCTGAACTACTTCCCAAGATCTAGAGCAAGGGAAAGCAAGTGATGTCTCCTGACCTGTTTTGGAAGTCTGGATTACCTTGAGGTTGGTCTCTGCTTTGAAATAAAGTAATTTCTAGTGACAGAAATGTAATAGTTGCATTTGGTTCCATGTGACATCTTTCCCCATCTGTTCTATTCTCTATAAGTGACAGCAGTCCTGCAGACTGGAACAGGCCAAACAAATTTCTTCTGTTGTCCAGAGTGTAACTTCAAAAACTCTTATTTTCTGGAGCTAGGTCATGAACATAAGTACTTTAGTTGAAGACTCAGTTTACAGTGCATCTGATGAATACCTCAGCTGTAGAATTTCAGACAGAGGACTTCTCACAAAGAAGTAAAGGTTTTGGCACCTTCTATGGCTAGGTCAAGGACCCACTCTTGCAGGCTGATACCACTTTTAAACCTCAGCAGGAAAGCTTTTGCTCACAGTCATATCAATAATGGCATTTGAGTCAGGAGCCATTTAAGTTCATGGTTACAGAAAACAAGAGTGAAAATTTTAATAGAGAACTTGTCTCATTAAATGAGCACATAAGGCTGCAAAGACTGAACAACCTGAGAGCAACTGAGGTCGCTCTTCTGGATTTCAAGTGACAGCTGTGGAGATGACTTCTTTTCCTGAGATGCGCACATTCATCACATAAAGCACAACATTTCACTGTTAATGCAGCTTCTTGGCACAAACTCTTCCTTTTGGACTCTTATCCTTCAGTGCTCATTCAGTTAGGCACTCCTGGACTCCTGGTGATTCATGATTGTGGGGTATTTAAGTGTCCCTTGTAATGAGTGTATACGTTTAGGCATGGGATTGAAGGAGACAGAACAGGAACCTTTGGTTGAGGTGTGGGTACGCTGCCTTGGAGTCCTGAGAGATTTTGAAACCAAGAAGGGCAGAGGATCCAGGATGCTCCGGTAGCAGTGTGCATGTCCATGTATGTGGAGGGTCTTGCTTCTGAGCAGCCCTGCTAATGCAAGTGTCTTTCTGTTCTGTGTGACTGGATGCATGTGCAACCATCCTGTGGATATATAAACAGATTGACTTGTCAGTAACTTCTTGTTTTTCATACCAATATGTTGCACTTGGTGAAGATGCAAACCAATGGCTGGAGTAGCAGCTCAAGTTCAGGATTCTCACTCGACCTGATACACTTGTAAACAAGCTTTCAATATAATGCTGTCTCTGGTTGTGAAGCTGTTTTCTCCTTTTTCTAAATCTGAACACAGAAATAAGAGCCAGTTGTTTTTGTTTTGGTTTTGTTATAAATTGTTTTATTTTTTAACTTGAACATACTAGTTAGTCAACAGATGTCAGGCTCTTGAAACATTATCTTAGGTCCTTTGTGTGGGTTCTTGAGGTAAAATTAGAGTATGTCTGGAGGAAGTCCTGTTTACTTGAGGAAACAAGAGTTCAGACACATATGCAGAAAGGTCTTTAAATATTTAGGCCTTAGTCTTTCATTTTATCCATGGGAATATTGTTAAAAGGACATGAGACGTTTTGATTAATATTTGTTATTACTTGTGCTGACCATGAGAATTCTGCATACAAGTGTGCTGCTGGGACTATTGCTGTGGTTTACCAGGTAGGTGAGGGCTGGCTAGCCGATTAATTGGGATCTAATTCTGTTCTGTTACTGTCTTGCATCAAATTATCTTATTGCTTTCTGGCTTAGTTTTTTGCTCTTTAAATAGCGGATGATACCCACTGTTTATTAGAGCATGTAAAGTCAGTGAATTTGAAACTCTGTATAAACGTAAAGATTAATTGTTCATCTAGTTAAGAGTATAAGATACTCTAAGGAGAGCTCAGTTGGTCTGAGACTTCTCCATACATGAGTTAATTCATGTAAAAAGGTAGTCTTTTTGTCTATTTTGGGTTAAAAAAAGTCCTCAACATGGCAGAAAACCTTCTGATGTTGTATGACATAAGTCAGATACACAAGTTATTTGATTCAGTTCATGGCTGTGTTTATGCATCAGAGGTGAAACGGATCACATCGTCTGAAATGAAGAGCCTGCACTTCTGTGACTAAAACACAGGAAGAAAACACTAGAGTCCTCTGTTAGCTGCAAACACCCCTATGCATTCTTATTGTCTTTTTCTTTAAGCATTAATTCTAAAAGTTTTTCAAAATACTGTAATTGTAACATACTTTAAGAAAAGTAAATGTAGATGATTACATGTTTGCGTTTAAAAAAGTATTTCAAAACTTGTAGATTTTTTTTTTAGCACGTTGTCAGTGAGGCTGTGTAGCTCAGTGATTGCTAGCATATTAGAAAGTTACTCCCTAATTGTTTCTTCCTAACAACGTGTGTGACAGGAGCCTCAGTCACTCTTGGGTCTCTCTGTAGAAAGCAGCAGTGAAAGTACAAGGCACCTTCAGCAGATGACTCATTTTAGAAGAACCTGGGCATCTTCTTTCTGAAATCCTCATTATGTCATCGAATAGCAAAGATGCTCCTTTTACTTTTTTTTGTTAGTGATTAGATGGCATCATCACGAAGATGATTAATGCTCAACACAAAGTGTACAATCCTAAGTAATAAGACCATGATTTTTTTTGTGTGGCTTGTTGACTTTCATGCATATTGTTAATGCTGCGTACATGCTGAACTAATCCCTTGTGCTAAAATTACTAAATATTGTAAGTATTCCTTTTAACTTGTCGTCAGACCTTTGAACCCATGAGTCTAAACTTGTGTGTGGGAGCATATTCCATGTGGCAGGCTGCCAGACAGACCTGGCAAAACTAGGGATGTTCATTATGACCTTTTAACTTTTTTTTTCCCTAATAGGAGAAAGTAGGTAGATTGAAGTAAGAGACAAATACTTCTGTTATAATAAATTAGTAGGAAAGAGTTTAAGGATATTATAAAAATGTTTTGAAAATCTCAGAAATACTGTAAAATGTGGGGGTGGCTGTTTTTAAACCAACAAAAGCCCAGGAGAAAAATCTCTCCTTGTCTAATGAAGGTGGTAGTGAAATCACCAGGGTTTTTTTTTTTCTCTGTGTTAGTGAAGGAATCTTTCAATATCATGGTTTGACTTGAGACACAAGTGAGAGCTAAAGTGGGACTATCCAGCCATCATGATAGATGAGTGGTTTCACGCTGGTAAGGGGAGAAAAAACTGCGTTTTACTGTCTTCTGTCAGCAAATGTGATTCAGTTATTTGGGTGGCAGATGCTGCCTAAAGTAGGAAGCATCTCACTATTTGTGCTAGCAAATGTGAGCCAGTGTAATACTAGAAAGTTGCTGGTACATTTGATAGCCCCTTTAGGGCCAGAGACAACTGTGCTCTTGGTGCCTGCAGGAAACCTGCCACAGAGTTGTGTTGGGAGCTGCTGCCACCAACACAACTGTCCCCTCTGTGGGATGACAAAATTCCCCTTCTGTGATGGCCATATTCAAGTAATGAAGACGTAGACACCCCTAAAAGAAAGATGTTCCTCCCAGAAACTGGTCTTCACAGTTACAGTTTTTACATGTACTTATCTTTTTTCACAAAGGGGCAATTAAACTCCCATGTCTGCCAAATTTAATACATTCTGTCTACCTAAGTATTTCCTGTCATTTCAGTTGAATGTGGCATTTTCCGGTTCTTTTTATCTTGCTACTGCTTAACTGTCACACGTTCTCTCTGAGCTGCCTAAATGTCGAGGGTGGAATAAATCATTACTCAGATACTGTTATTTGTACAACTGGAGTGTTTGGGTTAGGGACCAGTACCATCCTGTGCTACGTAGGCATCTGAATCTAAATCTGAACAATGGCCACTGATCCAGAGAAGTCATGATGTTGAAGTGTTGAAGCGTTTTTTTCTAAGACCAGCTGGAGATGAAAGCTGCTTTAAAGATAGATGTAGGATGATTATATTAAGTGCTGCTTACTGATATATTTCTTGCATGAATTTGATTTTCTATTTACATTGCTTCCTGAAAATGCCATTGTTAAAAAAGAGTTCTGACATCCTATTTCCCTTATTGCTGTCTCAGTAGCATTTTATTTCTGATGCTTTAATAACTCAGTGTAGACTGAAAGGATAAAACTGAGGGAATTGACTGAACTAATTAGACCCTGATTTGTCTGGCTGTCCACTGTCTGACAAACATGTCTTTGACATTAACAGAATAAAACATTTTTACCATTAGCCACTTACAAATAGCTATTTTGGCAGAGCTTTGAAACTATTGAATTCTCGGGGTATGTTGTGCTGGGTGAGGCACCAATTCAGGGTTTTTCTTTTGCCGTTGTGACTCCTCCTTCCTGTCTGCGTTGATGTAGAGACATATTTAGTCGCTTCACAAAAACTTTAAGGCAGTTAGCGCAGTTATCACCCTAACAAACTGAGTATTTCTGAGAAAGTGGAAATGTTCCCATTTCAATTTCTGGTTAATGACACACTGGAGTATGGGATCTGAAATGTCAGTCTTTGTATTTTCAAACCTGTAGAAACTTGAATAAAGCTTATACATAAGAGCAATCAACTCTGATAGCAGTAGGCTAAAGACCGGTTTCTGAAAATAAATTTTATATGAATCTATTCTCCAGACAATTTGACTTTTAAATGTTTTAAAATGTGGTATCTTTATATAAGTGAATACAGATTGAGGCAGGAGCTATAAAAACTTGAGATTTCTGTGCATCACCTGCTTTTCACTATCACCTGTTAAACAGCACTACTAGATACAATGCAGGCTTTGCTACTTTCCATTGCAATAATTTACCGCCCTTCTGACCTATAAACAGATAACCATTAGCATGACTTGATACTGTTAGAAGTTTGGATACATTCTGGAAGGTAATTCATGGTTTTAAATATTGTATGTGTGAAAGGTTTTACAACCCGGCATTTGGGAAACGGCAGCGTTGAATATCCTTGAGCAGTGTTCTGGGAATAATGATTTGTCACTGCAGCCCTGTTGCAGGACTTCCTGAGCAAGTGTCCTCTCCTTTCACCTCCTTCTGAAATGCCGTGTCCTTATGTAAGGACCACTGAAAAATTCATGAAGTGCCTTCCTTTTTGTCAGTGCTTTCCTGGAGAATGACTTCACTATGATCTGCATGCAGAAAGTTTTCAGTTACCTCAATTATTGATTTACACTTAAAACTTCGTTGCAGTATGGCAAGGGGGATGCTCCATTAGAGAATTTGGGACTGAATGTGAGCTCTTGTCCTGCATCTGCTACTGACTCACTCTGTGACCTTTGGATAATTACTTCATCCTTCTGTGCCTAAGTTCTCTATTTGTACAGTGAGGTTAACAGTGCTTCCCACCAATGCTTGTAAAGCTTTTCAAGTTCAGTGCATGAAAACCACAAGTACAAAGCATTGTCATGATTCATAATGGCATTACTCCTTTACTCCCAAGCCCTCTATTGAAATAAGCACAGTTGTGCTGGAGTAGTGAATCAAATCTGTTAATATTTTTTTTTCTACTTTTGAGATATAAAATAGCCATATGAAGTGCTCACGCAAAATGGCAAACCATTTAAATGCCAACAGGGTCGTTAGTCTCATCACACTGCTGCTTTTGAATGCTGCTTTTCCTTTTGGTCAGAAATAAGCCCAAGAACCTCAGGTGAGAACCCAAGTTTTCACATCACAGAAAATTCATTGTGCAGTAATGTGCCTAAATTGTGCCAGTTCATGGAAATCAAAGTATTAGGCACCACGTAGTGGTGGTGGCGGCTAGGTAGTGGGCTAATGACCAGTGAGTGCTTAGCAAGGTCCACTCCATCATTGCCAGTCACTTTTACAGAGAGGGTAGGAGCTGAGGAAGTAATCCTGGAGAATGCTGTCTGGAAAGAGTGCTCCCCTTAAAGAAGAGTGCATGGAATAATCTTGAGTGACTTGCTAAAGAAACCTGATTTAGAAAAGAAATTGAATACTCATTTATTTTATTAACTTAATTTTCAAAGCTTGTTTTAGTACACAGTGAGAAGAGGGCTAACAGTAGTCGACAAATAATTTACTCGATAAGCCAATATAGATAGAGAATGATTGAAGATAAGCAGGAGACCTCTGATATTTACATGTTTACCAAGAGCACTCGTTGTAACTTGTTTGTTACAGAATTTATTACCTGGAGATTAACAGTAAATGGGAATGTAAGACTAGAATGAGAAAAAGAAAAGGGTTTGAAACAGGTAGATGTGTTCAAGCAAAGGAATGGGGAGATGACATAGCCATGCTCTGTTGATGATATTTATAGACTATGATAATGCTATCTCAGTAGATACTCCCAGGAGAAGAATTCATCCTGGTTATTGTTTCCTGAGAGGGTAATCTTCTCTGATAAGCATTGTGAAAATTATCTGTAAGTGCATGTAATGTTGGTAAGAGGGCTTTTTGGATATCTAGAGTTAGTATTTCTCTTAAACTTGAAGAAACTCTGACATTTGCTTTGTAAGTCAGGGTAAGTATGCGCTTTTCCTACACAATAGGTGTCATGAAGTTTGCCAAGTTCAGCTTCACATCAAAGATGAGAGCATTTAAAAAAAAAAGCTTTTATGCTTTTGTGGTACGCTTGAGAGGGGATGTGGGTGGGGAGTAAAATGGTTGGAAGAACACTAGAAAGTTTTCAGCACAGGTCAATGAGAGCTCCTCTGTAATGACAGTAATTATTAGGAAGGTTTTAAAATACACTTAATCAGTATTGGGATTATAAAGATTTAATATCTTGACAGGCAGAGATTTCCACATAGCTGTAATTAGAGAACTTGTTTGGGCAGAGGAAGATCTCTGCCGAAGTAGCGAAGGTTGGGTTAGAGTTTGACCATGGCCCAGTTTTATGTCTTTAAGATTTTGAAGGCATGCTGGGATTTGAGGATGTAGTTATGCTGGATTACTGAGTTGAAATTAGTTTTTCCGACATCAGAAGCAAGTACTACACACTCATAGTTTTACTAAAATATTAATAAAAAGTCCTTTCATTCCTCAAACACTCTTAAAATGCTCTTTCTAACAGGATAATAACTGTAACCTAACAATTTTATATGCATAACCTTTAGTAGGCCATGCAGCATGTGCAAGCAGAAATGGCATGCTGTAAAAAATCATTGTCGTTGTTTGTATTGTGATAGCGCTTAGAAGCCCAAGCTCCATTCTTTCAGGTTTAGCATGAATATTAAAGGAAGATAGGGGCTTCTGGCCCACGCTGCGATTTTGCAGAAGCACAGCTTGATGCTTGCACCAGCACATCGGCTCTGTGCTAGGCAGTCAGGCAGTGACATCTAGCACTTTGGCAAAGGAGCCGGTGGTGTTCTGCTGCTAAGCATGGTGCCGTTCTGGGTGACAGCATCCTGAGCCTGGAAATACGTGCAAACTATCGAGAGAGCTGCCAGGCTTCATGAACTGCTGTAGTAAACTAGAAACTGAATTCTGAGATTTTTTAGTTTATTTGTGTCACTACAGAGAAGCTGGGAGATGGAGGGACAGCAACCGTTAATCTTGGAGTCATTTAGGCAGATGCTGCACATGTAAATGAAACACAGTTCCTGTCCTGTAAACCTGACAGTCTGGGGTACAGGCAACAGAGAAAGGAAAGAAAATATGTAGTGATGATAGCAGGGATGGAAAGGCAGGGTGACCATGGACGCATATTGCCATACGAGCTTGCTGAGCGCACAGCGGTGCTCTGTGCCTGCCTCGCTGTTATCTTCTAGCAGTAGTAACCAGCAGTTGTTGTTAGCCCTAGCAGGGCTTGCTATTCTGATTACAATCTTGCTTTTTCCCCTCAGCTTGGATTCCCATGTAATTTTAGCAGTATTCTTATGGAGAACTGTTAGAGCAAGATAGGAAGCGAATGTTTTATGGCAGCTCGAATCCGTGCTGGAAAATGGCTTAAAGCATTCTCTTTTAACCTGAGCACTTAGTGCGATATTTGTGGCAATCAAAAATGTAGAAAATGAGGATGCTTTGTTGCGGAGTTAATGAAGAAGATTTCAGTGTGTGCAAACCCTTGGTCGCAGTTACACTAGTGATCAGAAGGTGCTTATTTTTCTGTCTTTCAGTAAGTCCTTCCCTGCTCATCCACTCTTGCAAGAGCGTTTTCCGTATGTGGCAGATGAAGCAGGGAGGAGGGGGCCTGTGGGAGATCACAGGCTGGGTCACTGCTGAAGAAACAGAGTCTTTATTTGTTGTTTGATATCAGAAGCGAATTACTTAAGGGCATGCTTGTGCCCTGTTTTGGTCAGGTACCTGAGCCTGCTCCAAATCGGCTGATATGTTGTACCGCATAGTGGTATTAGCTCAGCTCCCAGAAGCAGTGGAGCTGCATCAGTAATTAGTTCTTCTCAGTAAGCTTAATTAGCAGGCTCAAGCAGATACTGCGCTGACATGGATACTTAGCTCCTGATTCCTGAGCCAGCTTAAGTATGCGTGCAAGAGCCAAGCGCTGTGTAGTGTGGACTTAGAGTTTTGCTGTCTCTGCTTTATTTCATTTACAAAACTGAGCTTGAGTCTCCTTTTAAACCTCTTTCCTCAAACTGTTGCTACAGCCAGTGCTTTCAGGGGTCCTTTTTGCCTGTGGGAATAACCACTGCTTTAAACAAGGCCAAATGTGTCTGATTAGAGAATACATTTTCTGATTAAAACCCATCGGTTAATTTTTCAAACGAGTTTCCACTGCATTTATTACTTTTTAAAAAAAATCAAAACCCATTTTAGTCATCTTTTTAGGCAGGAGATGATTTATAGAAAATTATCTTAGTGTTTATTTGAACTTCCAAATGCAATAAATCTGCTCGGTATTTCAATAGCATGCTTATTAATAGAACACATTATTCTGTTCAATATTGCATTGTCTTTAAAATTTAGCAGAGCATTAGTAGTAATGAAACTAGTTTAAATCAATATATGCCTGTTATGAAACCATCTACTTGAGGAAGAAAATTCAAAAATTTGCCTGTAGCACAATAGCTGGATGATAATTGCATAAAAAGATCTGAAAGGGAGACTTTCAGGGAAGTTTTAGTTTCTAATTTAGGATGTGTGCAGATCACAGTGTATTAGCATTACTTTTAATAGAAATATTTTCAGGACTAAAAAAATTTACCAGCAAGTACTTTGATTGCTGAGAATGAGATTTTAGTCTCGCTGGCAATACTGAAAAAGCTCCAATTCATTGAAGTAGGCTTTATAACTACACAAAGTGCAACGACTGAAATGAGTATTGTGAATACAGTCCAGAAAATACCACAGATATTTTTCTATTCAGTTGCAGAAATGGTGTGAAAAAAACCAAGTATGCAAAGAAAAACTAAAATTAGATTTAACATTCTCAGCTTGGCAATCGTGCGCTTCCATTAAATGTATGGGCCAGAATTTTTATACTTGGATGTCTAAAATTAAACGCCTGAATAAAAGACCTGATTGTAGAAAGTGCTTAAGCACAATGTTTGTTGAGAGATGCATGTCCTAGTTCTGATAGTTTCAGTTTTCTTGAGTTACTGTCAGTTCGTTTAACTCAGTTTTGCCATAAAACACCTAATTCTGTTGACTTAAGTGCACTGAGTGCTGCTGCAGTGTGGGGATGTGCATTGTGCCCTTGCAGCAGAGCCAGTGAGGTAGGTGGAATTCCATGGCATACATGTGGAGCTTTGTCTCACCACTGAGTAGGGGTAGTAAGGAAGCAGAGAGAAGACTGTTCAGAGTTAGACCTCTCTTACCTTCTAAAAACCTCCTAAAATGTGAAAGCCTGTGAGGTCTGGTTTCTACTTTTGAGAACTGGGCTATGCTTCTACACAACTTGGCTCTCGAGTTTCAAAAAGACAGCTCCAGTTTACATCTCAGTAGCGTGGTTGTTAATAATGCTCTCAGACTGAACACCCAGTGTTCTTAATGTGTATTTTGTGGTGTATTGACCACATTTTCCTGCCTTGGTTTCAGCTTGCTTAAATCTTGCAAAAATATCCACTGTCTGCCTAAAAAACTCAAAACAAAAAAAAGCCCCATCAAAAACCTCAACCCCAAGCCTCCAAACCCCCTCACCTGAAACTGTGAAGCAGAGGAAGTAATTTGCACCTCTGTTCTGTATTACATTCCATCCATGGAGCTGAAGGTCTTCAGAAAACATTGTCTCCCAGTGCTTTCAAAAGATGGGTAAGTAGTAAACTGTTGCAAATGGATATCTTGAGTCATAGACAAGGTTGAGTGATTTATTGTGGAGATATCAGTGGAAGAGACAGATGAGTGACAGCATTCCTGCTCATGAGCTTGCGGGCTCTTTCCCCTTCTTAAGATGTTGAAATGTAATGAAACTTAAACATTTTTAAACAACTTCCAGATTAAATTTTAATAGGAATGAAAAATGAACAATATTCTTACAAGTAAGAAATGGTCTTCATTATTTTTTAAAGTCCGTATCATAAGGAACAGCACCATTAATAAGAGCCCTGAGTTTTTTTATATTATGTACACTGTTCAGATAGAAATTTAACAGGGAATTTTAATGAAATGATGGCAGAAATCACATTTTTATTACATCCCTTTGCACAATATTTCCTGCGAGACCAAGATAGAGAGAGGCCAAAATTAATGGCTTTTCATGAGAACTGAGTGATAAGTTATGGAAAGCTTACAGAGATAATAATTTTAGGCTGCTGTTTGGATAGCTAAACAGCCTTATGGAGAATTGCTGCTTAATAGACATATCATGGGAATTAAAGACATTTGGATGTTAATTTGTATACATATTTTTGGTACAGGACCATATAGAGAAATTAATTTTACAGATACTTTGTTTGCTGCTTTACACAGAGAGGGAAAGAATTCACTTACTGGATAGTTCCTGTCATTCAGCCACTTAAGAGAACATGGAGAGTTGTCAGGGGCCTGCTTCCTTTTTTCCTTTTTTTCCCCTCTTGTGGTTTTTAATCTGAAAGTAAGAGAGTATGATAAGATCTTACCATGGTTTTGTTCTCATTAAAAATTAAAGAAATTGTTATTTTGGGAAATGAGAGTTATGTTTAGGGAAAATAAGCACCAAAAATATTTATGAAAATCTAAGCAATCTAGCATATTATGTTGACTTAGAGTTAAGCTTGTATTGCCCACTTGGCAAATATATTTTACCATATTGCCGTACAACTATAATAATAAATGAACATATACTAAAGCCCCCTATCTACTATGGCAACTGGCGTTTTAAAAGCACTTCACGTGCTTGGTTTCCTGTATTTTAAATGCAGATGTTCATCCAACTTTTAATACCGATGGGAGGCCCTGTTCAAAACCTGCATTAGAGTGAAGCACAAGGTGGCAATAAACTTAATTTGGGCTTTTATCTTTCTTGGTTCCACCTCAAAGCTTTTAAATATTGCAGTTCTGAAGTGCGAATTTCTTTTGTGTTAGTCATTTCTGTGAGCACCTGTGAGCGGCTGGGTTTAATTGGCCTACAGCTGGTGCTGATTGTATGTGCAGGGGCTGCCTTCGCGGCGGGCATCATTATCTTCTCTCCTTCCTTTTCAGCTCCTTCTCCTTTTTTTTTTTGTGTTATATGCAGGTTAGAAAGGTTTTGGGATTAGGGACTGAAAATAGAAGGGGCTCCGGTGAGACTCGATGCCTCTCGGATGAAGTCATTTCGGCAAATATATCTGCATGCATCAACACTTTACTGAACAAGTCAAGCGCAGATTTGCTAATCTTGTTAGTCAATTTGCAATACTTCTGGAGCTTTCACAGAGGTGACTGTGCCAAGAGACAGGGAGGCTGATGTGCGTGGTGGTGACAGCAACGTAGGAGAAGGGAGTACAGATTTTAAGTCTCCTCTCCATGTCAGCCGTTGGCAGTTTAATGGAAGGTGTCACCCTACCTATGGTCGAAATGAAACGAATACAGGTTTGTGTGCAGACGTTTTTGATGGGATGACTTCACTTTAGTCATCGATGGTCTCATTTGCATCGAGACTTGCTCAATCTCAATAGCTGAGTTTAAATTAGCAGTAGTCTTGTTTCTTTGAGTGTCTTGTGCACATCTGTCTGCTTTGGAATAACTGTTACTCTGTTTAGTTTTTACTCTGTTTTGTGTTTGTTTCTTAAAGTTGATTTCAGAATTAGGTACTGGCATTGCGGACCCCCTTACTTCTTAGAAGAAAACTACTGCAGACCACTTGTTTAGGAATTACGTATTTAAGAGGATATAAATAATTCTTTACCTGTCATTGCTTTGTAAAAGATTAGTACACCATTATCTACCTGTAGGCTTCCCTACGCTTTGCAGGTGAAGATGAATTATATAAGTTTCAATTGAGAAGGAATGAGGAAAGGGAGGAATGCTGCCAGATCACTTGAACAAAGACAGAATGTCCTAAAGGTCACACTTTCCATACTAAGGAGAAGAAAATAGTCTCTAATAGGGAATATTTTATTCACAATGGGATCAAACCTGAAATTTTCTTAATCTAAATTGAAAGCTGTGAACAGCCACAAGCCTATAAATGCATCTTCTGAGTTATAGCAGGCCTTGTAGTCTTAATGTGTCCCTTACAAATGGACTGTAATTTGGAGAATTGCATCATTTGTGAATCCAGTGAGTTGGCTGTATCCTCTGTTGCCAGGTGTATTTCCATTAGGTGTTCATTGTGTGTGGCCTGTTAGGGGCCCTTCATGCCACTGCACTGTGAATTCTCCGTGCTTTGGGGCTTAATGATCTTCTGCCAGGTGAGACTCTCAAACAAAAAAGGCCGCTTAAGATGCCATGAAAAGTAAGGAGATGCTTCTTCACTGTCGTATCAAAGCAGCTCAGGTCTGACTCTTAACTGAATTTCTCCTTTTACATGGGCCACAATCCTGTTGATGACTGACTTTGTTCCAGCAAGCAGCATGCAAGACTTTACCTTTGAACAAGTGGAATTTCACAAATAAATGCATGCTGGGTGCAAAGTGAATACTGGAGAAGGTAATTTAATAACCTCTCCCAGCTTTAATCGTCATTTTTATCCTTGCCGCTGTTTATCTGGCATCTCACTTGTACTGTTTATGTCAAGCTTGTTGCTTCCCTTTGAAGTGCTTTTCTGTGCAGTTTTAGTAAACCATCATGCTACAAAAGTGGCATTCCTAAACAGAAAAATGATGCGCAGTGGAAGAAAGAGATGGCAGCTAACTTGGGACTGAGTCTGTATCAGGTACTCAAAGTACATGGACAGTATGGGTGAGATAACATAGATTGGAGAGAGCTCACTTTTCAGTCTGGCATCTGCGTAATGTCTTCCATCCTCCAAGTTTTCTGTGAAACAGTCAGTGTGACTGACTGCATTCCCAAGAAGGTGTAGCAGCAGCCTCTAACTTCAGCACAACTTGTTCAAGTTTCCTGTTTGTGTTACCCAGTTTTGTTTAATTGGAATACATTAATATAGCAGACACCTTGCCTTCCTCTAACCGGATTTCAGGCTGAGAATGAGTGGAAAGGTCTTATCTTAATGAAAATGAATTTTCTCCTGTCTGAACAATAATGCAATGAAATGATCAACCTTTTTTTAAGCCGTTAATTGTCTGCATGTGTAATGCCACCCAGTAACATCTCTAGCAGTGCTGCGCAAGCACCCTGCTGTTGGTCAGAGATTTTTGGAGAGCACTGAAAGATAACATTATTAGTAACAATTAAGACAAATGTTTCTCCTGTGGCTTTAAGAAGGCTCGTTTAGCAAAGTCTCTCAAAGGCAAGGTACTGACCATTTACATTGTTTTATTTATTTTGTAAGAAAATAAATTGTTTGAGGGAGAGGAAGAACTGGAGTGTAGAATAGACTCTGTGTAGCAGCAGGCAAAGACATTCCAGTAATGGTACCGGTTCAGGCTTGAGCGTGGAGTGGGAAGATATACATTTCATATACTGTAAAGGGTGAGAAACAGCTACCTCAAATATTCTTCTTACAGTAACTGAAAGCTTTAGTTCCTGAATTAATTAATCAAAGGCCCTAGACTACAATGTCATTATGAATAGTCAGAACATTTTCAGCTTGCTGCTTGGCTCATCAGTCTGGCAGGCACTGAACTCTGTCAATCCCCATTGAAGTTGTGCCAGTCTTCTTAGATGAAGCTGATTGATGTGAGCCCTTTCCTCACCATTCATTTGGACAGCCAGACTGTGTGTGACTAAATTTTTGGCCATCACAGACATTCAGATGAATTCATTTTGATTAGTTCTAGTTGAGACTTTGGGGAAACATGAAAACTGAATTGCTGCTCTCCTCCCTTCCCCCATGCCGTTCTCCAGCTCTTCCCTTGTCCATCCACAACCACTGTGCGCATGCATGTGAATACACATGCAGACATTTCTGTTGCTAGGCATTAATCCATGGGTCCAGGCAGAGTTCAGGAGCTTTTTTTAATACTAATTGTCTTTTACCAAACTATTTCTTTTCTTTTTGCAACACAATATTGGAAAGTCATGCCGTTTTTTCAGTCACAGCATTTTAATGCTTGCTCTGTCTTCAGTGGGTTGCTTTGCTTTTTTCTGCTATCTGGTACAAATTTAGTGCAAATTAAATGAACAGTTCATTTTTTGCGCTCCATAGGCTGCAGCAAGTAATAAACAGCTTATGTAATCTCCTAATCATGAACTCAGCCAAAAAATGTCATAAAACTCTGCAGTATACAGCACCTCACAATGATTTCTGTAGCCTGCAGAAACCGTATATTACGAATATTGTTTGCTATGGTGAATATTTTTTTTCCCCATTTGAATTGTCATCATCTTCCATTTGCAGGAAAGAGAGAGAGACTTTATTTTCTTATTAGATGTTCCACTTTGAATCCATATTTATTACCTCTGTGTGGGGTTATTAATTCTACTTGGAGATTGTTGATTGCTTTCATCAAATTGGAAAAATGGTATAAAAATCAGAAACATCAGAGGCAAAGTACTTCTCTATCCCTTTTTTCTCTTCCCTTCCTCTCTTCAGTTTTTCTCGTTTCTCCCAAATTTCTAGTTTTACTTTGGTAATTCACCCAATCCTTGCATTCTTGGTTTATGTGTCTGACCAAACTTTATATCTTCCTCTTCTTGCTCCCACTGCAGGATGTTTTTCCTTACAATTCTTTTTTAAAATAGTTTCGTCCAGCCTATATACCATGAAAGTTGACTTCCGTTGTTTCCCATGGAAGACTTCTTTCGTGTTTTGCTATCAGAAAGTGTTTTTGTAATCCTTATTTCCTGTTTCATCATATTACACTCATTTTTTAGTATCCTCTGTAACTGCTGCCTATGAGTAGGTGTTAACCTGTTAGCTCATACTATGATGGTTTTGCTTCTTAAGTGTTTGTCTTTTAACTGGCTCACTGGTGTTGTAAATTATCGTTTATCATTAATACATCTGGATTTTTTTTTAATGGTAGTACTTTGAAAAAGCATTATAGAACAGCATGCTCTGTTTCAGGCTCAGTGATATGAAATACAGCGTTGAGCATTTTCTTCTCAAACCCTTTTAGAGGTAATTTTTCAGTTTTTCATGGTGCTGTCATTGATGCCAGCCATATCTCAGCCAGTCTTCCTAGTGCAATGCATTGTAGAGAATTCATTTGAACAGCATGATGGATGTAGTCTAAAAGTTACTTTGGGGAAACTTCTGAGCATGATCTTGCAGTATCAGAAAAGTCTGTGTACCTTCATGTGTACAGGAATACCGTCTTGGGATTCTTCTGAAGGACTTCTTGGTTAGCCCTTGGAAGGGTAATCTGCTACTCCCTTGCAGGTGATCATCTCCCTTGGGAAGCTGTCCTCTTAATTTTGCTGTATGCATGTCTTCAGGTGTATTTGTAGCTTGCTTTACACGTTCAAATATATATTCAGATAAAGTGATTTGACATGGGCTTGAACTATTACTGCTGATGCTGAGTGTTCTTGACTCTGAAATTGGTGAAAGCTTGAAAGCACTCAGCTCCTCAGCACCTTTCAAAAGTACTGAGTTGCTTTAGTGTTAGACGTGTATTTTATATGGCCTGCAGAAAATGCCTCTTGGTGAACCTTCTTATTTCTTTGAATTTTAGCTAAGCAATTGCTCAGTGCCATTTGATCAAATTGCAGTGAATTATGTATTTTCTGGCACAATCATTTTAGGAAGGAAAACAAGCTTTTAAAATGAGCTGATAGGAGACTTAGATGCAGTACAACATAGCTGGGATTCATCCAAGAGAAGTAATGAAACATGCATTTGAGGAGGAAGTGTAATGGGAGTAGTTTCTGTACAGGAATTGCAAATTCCTGCCTAATGCAAGGAGGAAGGAGGGAATCCTGGGCTCTTTTCTTGTGGTGCTGTAGATACTAGCAGAGAAATACATACACTAGTTTCTGGGTCATAATTTCCTATGGTGCATTTGCTAAGTACCTTAATAGAACAGTGTTTGTAAAAGGATACAATTTTAAATGCTTTGGTAATCTAGAAAGAAGGATTGAAAAGGGGTAAAATGTAGGTGTTCTAGGTCAGTTTTGGCGCCGTCTGCTTATTTAATTACTATAACACATTTGACAGAGCTGAAGACTTTTGAGTTAAAATCATCATATGTAGTTTGTACGGGATGATGTCTTTTATATTTTCTCCTCTGGATTGATCAGTCATTTTTATTTAGGCTTGATTGCTATAATATAGCTGTTGGTTATTTTTCCTTTTAATGCTTAGCCCTTGCCCAAGGTGCTTTAAAGGGAGGCAAAATAGATTAAAATAATAATTTTTCTTCTCCTAACATTAAGATAGAAATTTTTAAATGATTCAAGCCAATTTATTGCAGGGTTGATTCATTGTGGATACACTGAAAATCTATTGGATTGATTGACGATGCTGTTCTATTGACACGTCTGTTCCAAAAGAAAACGTGGGCTAATAGTCTGAAGATTTCATGAATAACATTTTATTTAGAGAAAATTATGTTTTGGTGCATTTAATGTATTTGTAATATAGGAAAGACTTTGAAAGTTACCTTCAGAAAGTGATAAGGCTTCCATTCCTGCAATCAAGCCATGTGGGAATGGAGCATTTTGGCACTGCTGCAGTTCCAGGGAGATATCACTGCTGCAAAAACACAAGCAAAATGTCTTTTGGTGAACCTTCTTATTTCTTTATCAGTTTAGCTAAGCTAAATGGAAATGTTAATCCAACCTGGTCTTGAGATTTTGAGCAATTAGGTGTAGTGGGAGGTATCCTTGTCCATGGCAGGGGGTTGGAACTAGACGATCTTTAAGGTCCCTTCCAATCCAGACCATCCTGTCATTCTATTCTGTGGCCTGGCATCACAGCTAGCAAGGTTAAATTTGCTCTAGGCTCTCCTTCTTTATCAGAGAAGGGGGCTGTATGGAATGCCTAAGGGGATGGGAGAGGAGGAGGAACCAACAGTTGTATCAAAGCTCTTTCTTGGCCATCTGTTGGGCCAATTCCACTGTAGCCTTAAAGTTAAGGGGTCCCTAAGCTCTGTCTTAGTGCAGCATTCAGACCTTTGTAACTGATCAGTCTGGGGTGGGAAGGCTGCAGAAGCTGGGGGTTATGTTAGCAAGCAGAGAGCAAAACTCTTGCCCTATTTCTCATGCACCTTCAGTAATAGACATAGTTCTGTCTAAAAAAAAAATAAAATTGAAAAGATGAGATTAAATTATTTGCATAAGATGCCATGTGCAGGCTGTTACCTGGACAGGAAATATAGCACCAATGATTTTGCTTTTTTGTGTGGTTTGGGTTTTTTTCTCTTCCATTACAGGTGATATTTGCAAAGCCTGATGGCTTACCCCAGCAGCACTTGTCTGGGTGGCAAGCAGGCAATGCTGGAACCAAAGGCATGGTGGTATCTCTACACCAAGAGTGGTTGGTTCCTCCTTATTGTCATCATTGGGGTGCTGAGAGGTACTAGGCTGGAAAGGAGCTACTTGGCTGGACAAGTGCTTGCCCTGTTCTGATACAGCAGTTTCATGTTCCTAAACAAACTGTTGAACCGTAGTATCCTTGTCTTGTCCAAATGTTCAGGTCACACACATCTATAGAGCTGCACTTGTTTTGAAGGGATTCGTGGTAGGTGTGGACTTAAACAGTGTTAGGTGTAGCAACTCCAGACAAGATAAAGCATTTAAGAGGCTTCTAAACAGGAGCAATAATGTTGAGTAGTACTGGGTGATGCTGAAAGACTAATGAAAAAAGGCCTTTCATTCAGTGAAGGCAGTCAGGATTAATTGTGAAATATAAACAAAATGCCTAGAACAAATGTCACTTGTGAGATGGAATAGCTTCAGACAATGACAGGAATCCATGTGTAAAGATTAGGGAATTGATAGATGTGCCCTGTAGGTAGCTGGATAGTAAATATGTAGCCCAGTCTATCAGAACATACACTGGATAAAAGGCAGGTGAGTAAATGCTAAAATCTAGCTGCTAAATAGTCCCTGTGGTTGACACTTAGACAAAACTTGTCCGTTTTCTGCTATTTTGCTGCTTATCGCAGCTGGGGTAAAAGTAACTGGAGGGACAATACTGGTAGCGGGCTGTGGTGAGCCAAGAGCAGCCAAGGGGCCTGAAAAGTCAACTTTTGAAGGAAAAGCTCAATTACAGTTGTCTGTTCCAAGTTTCTCTTCATGTGGCCTGAGAAGATCCTGCATGCCCCCTTAGTCTTATGTTGCATGGAGCAGGCAGTGACAGGAGAGAAGTGTTTCCATTCATGTACATGTGAGAATGCTGATTTGGGGATGGAATAGAGCTCTCCCAAGAGGGAGCAGCTTCAAAGGATAATTTAGACTTTGTGCCCCCCTTCCATCAATTATCATAACTCCATTTTCCACCCAACTCTGGTATGGGAACTGTAGTTTTCTGTGCTGAAAGAAATGATGACTCTTAACTTTGATTATTCTACTTGGGCGCTGCCATCAGTGCAGTACTTGCAGGTGCCAATTTTTTTTCAGTCAGAAAATTGAATTCAGAGGTTGATACTGATGCAGTTGAACACATACAAATTTCAGTACAAAATACGGGACTCCTAGAGTTCTAGTTAGTTGCTTTTGATGAATTGAAATAAATTCATATTCTCTTATTAAAAGCCCAGAGAAGAAACTGAAATGCAACTCTGTATGCATGATTCCTTTTTAAAATGAAGGCTAAGAAAATCCCAATTGATACATATAAAACATAGCTTTTTAATTTATTGCTCAAGCATATGCAAAAAAGGCATTAATTTTCAGTAATATAAAATTCTCAATATGTAGTGCCTGGAGCTATGGTTTTGAACCTAAATTGTATGTATTTACTAAGCCATATAGCTTTGCAACGTGGAAAATGGAAGTGCATTTCAAATGTATGCAGGGATTGCTATTACTAAAACCAGTTGTAATTTATAAGTGAAGAAAAATAAAGCTTCGGATGGCAGATGAAGAGACACCTTTACTGACTCTGTATGCTTGGCTGCATGAGGCGCGTTCCTGAAAATGGGAAGCAAGTGCCATATTTTAAGGAATTTCTGAAGTCAAGCATCGAGAGGTAATAGAGTTGACCTCTAATTTCAGAAATCACAGGCTAACATTTGAGAGCATTTCACTTCCAAACTTTATTTAAAGCTCTGCTTAGCAATCAGTTTTATAACAGTAAGGACTTTTGGCTGGGAGACATCGGTTATACTGTTACCTAGCCGACTTTTTCCTCTTTAACAACAGACTTCTATGGCCTCTTAGAATGAGATGCTCCTACATCAGACTAGGTACAGATGTGGTTGGAGTGGCCTTCCGTCCTTGGAGTGGCCTTCCTCTGTTCTTTTTTTACCTTGAATAAAGTGCAGTGTAGTTGGTCACTTACGTTTCTAACAGATTTTTTTCATTATTAAACGTTTGCTGTCTCCTTGTTGAAATGTTTTAGTTGACATTTTTCTATCGGCCTCTTCCTACAGTATCCATTAACCGTCACTGTAGTATGTTATGTAGAGGCTGTGTCTTGGAATCCTCCATGGGTAGTTCTCAGCATGGGTGCTGCTCACCTTACAAAGGTGTTAAGTAAATACAGGTTTTGGGTGTATATTTAGTGTACAATCGATACCACCCAGCGTTCCCTTCACATAAAAGTTAAGATTCAATATGAACACAGCGTTGCTTTTTGCAGAATGATAGAACTTTTGCTTTCAGTACAGAATTGTAAATTCTTAGAAAAGTGAAAGTTAAAAAAGATAAGCGTTTTCCTATTAGAGGTGAAGCTTTGGCACGGATGAGATGAAACTATGGCTTGCACACTGCTTGCTACCTTTTCTTGACTTGACCATATTCTTGTATGTCTGTCACTTTTGGTATGAACAGAAGTTTTGCGAGTGTGGTAACTGCCACCAATAAGACACATGAACACAATTAAACATCACTTTGCATGTTCAGAGTGATTACTAGCATAACAAACTGCCCGTCATCCTTAAAAAAAAAAAAAGTGGAAGGAGGAATTTAAATGTATTTTCTCTGAAGCAATTTTCTTTAGGTTATTAATAAATATCCATACCTGCTTTCTGAATATAGAATTTGAGCCTTATTAATACATAATACATAAATTTGTACAAGAGCAAAGCATTTTTTTACCAGCTGGACTGTAAAAGAGAAAGGTTTTAAGAAGATGCTCAGTAACACATAGTGGATGAATAAGGCCTCTATTTACAGGAAATACAACACAGGTATAAAGCAAATGTGGGACAAGATTTCTAGGTAGGCATTTTGTCTTTTAAACTGGACTGGTATGCCCGGGAAAATTAATAAGGTTCTGGGCAGCCAAAGTTTTTTTGTGGTCTGAAATGGAAATAAGAGATTTCAAAGTTAAATACAACTTGACAGCAATTACAGTTTGGTTAATATCTAGTTAGGATATTTAGGTATTTTTCTGCAAAGTGTAAAATCCTAGCTTAGCCTCAAGTTATTCAGCAACTCATATACCTGAAGTCATGAATAAATACCACACATAGTACTTAGGTTTGTTTTTTTTTTTTTTATTATTTTGGGGTTTTTGTGAGTTTTTTTTAAGCACAATTGTGTTGTACAGTTATCCGGACTATTATGTATTGTTAGCAGCCTGCTCTCATGCCTGTTAGTGTTTAAAAGCTAGAATGCTGTTTATAAGTCTGCTTGTGTTTCTTTCATGTTTGGAGGAAAGGGCGGGGGTTTGCTTCCACAATACAAGGTGATTATTGGCAAAGCCAAGAAATTCTTTCTACTGAATTAACTCCTTTGTCAAATGGTACACTTATTATACAGGGAGGCTATTTGGACCATTCAAATGAACTTGAAATAGCCCTATTACTTCAGCACTGCAAATAGGAAAAGGGAAAATAGCAGGACAGAAGGCACAATTTTCATGCTAAGGTTCCTCCTCTACTTTACTGATGAGGAAATGAGCTGCCACATCTGCTGTGCTTTGACAAGATGTGGACAGGGTATGTCCGTAAGACTGTATAGGAACTGGAATACAGGCAGATGATGGAATTGTTTGAGCTGTAGGCTGTCTGTGCTGTCACATTTAATGGCATACACTCAGCATCATCACAGGCAATAGTGAGGCAGAACACAAGTAGGGGAACTACCATGGCTTTTTGCTCTTTCCAGAAATGAATTTCTTAGATTTATTAGACTGGTGCAGAAACACTGATTTTTGCTGATATGGGTATAGCAGCAGTGCCAAGAGCATGGCAATTTAACCAATTTACAATTTAGCACTGCTTACCCAAAGCTGAATAAAAGAAGTAATTAGAAATGGAAGTAGAAGAATTTCTGGTAGATGTTTTTTTGCAGCAGCATTACAGTGTGAGCAATATCAGTGTAGCTGATTGGATTTCTCTTTACATGTAAAGATTCTGTTGGTTTGGGTTTGGATTGCAGTTTTGATTTTGTTTTGTTTTGTTTTTTTTTTTCAGTGGCTGATTATTGGCATTCAGATTGATAGGTACAATCAATTTCAGACAGATTAATTTATGAATGATTTTTAAAATATAAAAATTGTTCGTAATACTCTTAACTCTTTGGAACTGCTAACCTAGTGTAGCCCTTCTGTAATAGCCTCCATAGGACTGTAACCAGAGCTACTGGTTTTCTATTCTTCCAGAATTTGAGCCACTTCAGCTTTGAGCTTTTTAATGCTTATGTTTTGAGCAATCTGATTGTGACTAAGATTCAGAGAGGTCCCTTTTGTTCCTTGACCTTAGTTTCTTTATCCACAGAACAAGGATAACAGTGCTTCGTTACCGCCAGGAATATTCAGGCATAATGTATATAAATACCTCTAAAGGTTAGAGGTTCTCTTAAAGTGCCTTGTATTTCTGTTGATTTTATGTTAAGTAGAAAACTGTGTGTATCTGTGGTAGTGGTGGTGCGGCGAGGGGGGAGTGGGGGGTGTTCAATCATCCAGTGTCAAGTTTTGTTTTATTTTTATAATGATTTATGCAGTTGTTAATCAGCAGCTGACTCCTCAGAGGAAACTTTGGGGAGATCACGTATTTAGAAACAATCTGGCTTCTAGTATTTTCTCTCCATTGTTTTTTTTTCCTTTGTTCTTTTGTTCCGTATTATGAAGGACATTTGCATGAAAACAAGATTTTTGTTTCTTAAGAGTTCATCTGCTCCTGCTGTTTATTCCCCACCTAGCCATAATCCTCCATTTGTGACATCTCAATTGGTGGCTGTGCAAATGATTATGATGTCAAAGACAGGATTATGACTTCAGGTGAGAAACAAACCGCAGGAACTGGTGAACTTATGAGAAATGCTCATCTAGATTTTTCTCTAACCATTTTTATGTTAAAAAGCACAAGAGAAATGCAGACAGTAGATTATATATGCTTATACAGAATAACTGATGCATAAGCAAATTGTGTTGTACTAGTGAGTAACATGACAAATCTGTTCTTTAAGTTGTGTTCAACTGTTCTTACTCTCTAGTTTCATCCACAGAAAAATACAATAGTGGGATAATATCCAGGGACAGTGCGATTAGGTCACAGCTACTTGGGTTTTGCCGTATTATCAATCTTGTAATGAACGTTTTCTGTATTCCTGAGTTGTAACACCGTGTCCTTAGTGTGATTATAAGGTTTGATTAAAAACAAAGTCAGGCCCAAACTGTAATTAAAAACATAGAGCCAAACTGTGGACTACCAATGAGTTAAGTGGGGTCCCTGGCGAGGGTGTGGTTTTGGACTAGATCAAGCTCTAGTTTGTGATACAATGGGTGGTTCTTGAAATTGCCCAAATTCTCGTATTTGTTTGTTTTTTTTTCTCCTATTTAACATTGCACTTCTTTTTTGTTCCTGAGGTACCCCACCTCACACTGCCACTGAAAACAGTTTCTCTGAAGGGTTTTTGCATGATACCTCCTTTTGAGATTTGTTGTCTGCAGTTGGAGTCCTATGACAGTAATTAGCTTGCATAGCTGCAGGTGTGTGCTACTGTCCATTGACTAGTGGGAGAATGACATTTGCTAAAAAAACCTTTACAGGTATGAGAATTATAATGCAAGGTGTGTGTGATAACACCAGCTGACGTAACTAATACCTGAGACTATCTCTTTGGCAAAGTGAATGGTGGGCTCTGAGGAGATTGCTCAACCAAAACCTCATCCAGGGAATTGGCTTGTTGGCTTCTGCTGCTGAAGGTGTTAGTGGTGGTTGCCACTTCTGCTAGCTAATACTAAGGTTATTACGTTAGCAATTTTCAGTTAGAAAATAGTTTTTCCCTTTCTGTGTTATTTCAAGAATGGCTGCTTACAGATGCATTGTGTATTTCTTTTGAGGCATTTGGCAATTTTTGGGTGTAGTTTGTGAAATTAAATGCAAGAAATTGTGTTATGCTGTATGCATGTAATACTGTCCTGTGTGTCATACTGTGAACTAGGTGAAAATAGGAGGGAAGAGAGGAGTTAATAATCACAGAATTAAAGAATACTGAAAGTCATCCAATCCACAAGTTTGATATTTGAAGTACTCCCAGCTTCAGAGAAACCATGGGGAGTGGGGTTTTTTAAACAGATTTGAAGTAGTTATCTTCAGGAACCCAGTAATTAAAATCACAAGTTGGTAACATTTTTATTGCAAGCAATTCTAGTGGTGAGATTAACATTAGATAATCTTATCATGAAATAACCAGGCACCCCATGATGATCTGACAGATGAGAGGCTGCACAGAGCTTCTGGTTCCCCAAGGGCTGTGATTGTTTTACGGTTTAATCTTATGATAACTGTGCTTTGGTTTTGCCCTTTTCTAAGGGTTTCCTACAGTACACATTCCCCCCACCCTCTCGTAAATTTGTAATTTAACACCACTCTAGGAAATGGCAGATCAGCATGAAACTATTAATCTTATCTTGTATCATGAAACAGACACTGATCCAAGAGATGTGATTATTTTGCTTCTGGTCATTATCCAGACAGAAAACTGGGCTTGGGCATTTGTATCATCAACACTTCTGTCATCAGAAAGCAAAAGATTTAAAAAACAATGAGAAATTCTAGAATCAATCTTGTTTAACATTTCATGCCAAAAATACTGTGTGGCACCAAACTCCTTTTACTGGTCACTTAGTGATCAGCTGCGGTATTAAAGCCCTCATTTCTGCTCTATGTCTACAGCTTCATTTCCGAGGCATTTAAAGCATAATAAAGGACCTGAATGTCAGGCATGAGGGCTTTAAATAATCTGTAGTGATTTTAATGAGTTCAGTCACAATTGCCACAGGTTTGTCGTGCTTCATAAGTATTTCTGAGATGGAGCTTGCAGTCAGACTCTCTGCTGCCAAGTTGCTTTTCGGTCTTTTGAGGAGGATGGAAACTGGCTCCTGTTCAGTCCTGCAGAACTGAATCTGCTTTAGCTTGAACTGCTCTGGAAATAGCCAGCTGCATCCCCTCCCCTCCAATGAAATATGTTGTGAACAAGAAATTCAGTTTTAATTTGTATTATGGTTCAGCTAATTAAAGAAAACCCATTTCAAATACCTTACTGAACCAATGTGATTTGGCTTGCTTCTTTTCTTTACTCTTGGCCATCGCTTTTTTTCTCTCCACTCAGTTCTGAATACTTTCAGTTTCATATCTTCTCTCTCATCAAGTTTGTGGCACTTGAAAAGATGCATTTAATATGTAAATGTTACAATCCCTTTTTTACTTCTCCGTTAACATAGACCTTCCTGCTCTACAGCAATATTTGGGAAGAAGTATTTTATTTTTCTTTTACTGTTTACAAATCCCAAATGTCTTTACAAATATGGAAACACGTGGTGAGAATTTCTTCTCTGCTCAACTGGATGGTTCAACTCTGTTCCTGGAGGGAGTGAATTTTACTGCTGACCTAATTCTGCTCCCGTTAGAGTTGGCACTGACTGGTTTTAGAGATTTTCAGCCTCAAAGCATTACTATTCTTTCTTGAATCCCGAGTTTAAGAAGGAGAGCTGAAGTGCAGCTCTTTCAGATGGAATAAAGAAGGCTTAAGCCTGGTACTTGGAATACATTTATTAACTAACTCTATCCAAAGAAGTGGCCTGGGAACCCAGATAGAGGAACCTTCACTCTGTGACAGAGTTTTGTCAGAATTTCCAAAATTGATACTTTTTTGCATCATGCAGTGTCTCTGCTTTCTGCATCACTGGCTGTTTCTGCTTTATTCATTTGTGCAGGTTTATTGTACAGATGGAGTTAACAAATTGGGGAATGGTAAATATATATATATATAAATTTATATATTAAATATATATAAATGCAAACTTCTTCAGTTTTCCGGGGGGGGAAGCCTTTCAAAAATTGGATCCCTATTTAAGAATAATTAATGTCAAATTTTGGTGGTTGTATCTGCCACACTAATTTCAGTCAAGTGGGGAGCTGATTTTTATTTGTTTTAAATGCATAACAGGGTACAGGTTGGAAAGAGCACAGGAGGTATGAAACACTTGGTCATAGCTGTAGAGCCAGTGCTCTTAGATTGGCACAGAAAAATAAAATAATGGTCCTTTATTAAAAGGAAGGCGTATATCTCCATTCAAACTTGGACTGTACCATAGGGGTTCATAGTTGGAAACTGTCCCACCATGTCCCCTGTCCTTCAGCTTCTAAGCAGGGCATATTGGTGACTATTAATGTAACACTATAAACACATACTTCATTATTTTTCATATGTTTTTGTGCTTATGACAAAGGCCTGGGTTTGTGCAAGGGTTTCTTTTCAGGCTGTTGCAAATGCTTTTAGACTTGTGAGCTTTTCTAAAGTAAACTCACTTAAATAAACCTGTGGGTGGGGTTTTACTTGGTCGGTCTCTCCAGACTGCAGTGTCTCAGAGTGAAAGTGATAGCCTCACAAGGTCACCGCTGCCCTGGAGTAGTGGAGGGCCTTTCAATTTATGCTTGGTCATGCCCTTTTAACTTAATGTTCTCCTTCACACAAGCTGGTAGTGATGGATGTCCATTCAGACAACCTAATGGCCTATGGTAACTATAGAAGAGCCTTTATATCAATATTCTGCAGCTGAGACCCATCAGGATGGACTGTCAAACTTCTACACCACACCCAGGACCATTTTATGCAAATAATAGCTGTGATACCATTGCTATACTTTATGGTGTCAAGCAGGACTGTAAAAAATCATTTCCGTAGGTCAAGAGGAAGTTGATCTTTGTAGCTTGATATATCAGAGGTCATTTCCCTCTGTCAGCTGTTGCTACCTTGAACAGTACTAAACCCACTGCAGAGTGACCTCGGCTCTGAAGGAATCTCAGCCATAGATAGAAAGCCTGCTGGGAGATCCTCAGTGGCATTTCAAGTGTGGCAAGAGTATTCTGAAGTCAGCAACTTCATGATGAGCTTCAAAAGATAACAGCTGGCTTACCCCCGGTGAATGAGAGATTGGTATTTGTTTCATGCTTGCTCCTACTACTCAGTTCAACTTCTCCTGCAATCTTTCATTAGTTAATTTATGTACCTGTTTGAGGTACTGCAGGCCTACCAAATAGAAAACATTTCATTTCGCACTGAAATCCAAGCCTGTATGCCAAAACGACCTGAATTTTTATGTTCAGACTCTGAGCCTTCCAGACTCAAGTGAGATAGTTTGCCTGTGTTGCTTACAGGTCTCAGGGGATACCTGTCCAATGCGGAGACTGTCACATTAGGTAACAGTTTGAGATACCTTGCTGTGAATCTGTTTAAGTGAAACTTCTCCAGGGCTTACTGTGTTTTCCACGAAACTTCCAGCTACATGTGTTCTTAGTCAAAAAATTGTCATGTCTTTTTCATTTGTGGAGTGCCATTTGCACTTTCATGGACTTCCTATGTAACTGTAAACTAAGATGCTGACTTCTGATAAGAAATGGAGCGCTCGCTAATGCAAATCTTATTAAACTCATTAAAGGTATGTGAACTAACAGTGGATGAAAAGACTGAAGCAGGAACTGGAAACATAATATATATGTAACGTCTGCCCATCATGAAGTTGTGCCATTGTTCAGAGAATACTCAGCATTTCAAGCTCCTTGGTAGCAACTTCAGTGTTACTTATCTACCAGTTCATCCATCTGTATGTTGCATTGTACCCTTTAATGTGTAAGGAGCATATGTGTTTTCTTCAGTATTACTGTAAAACAGAAATAGTTTGTGTTCCCATTTTTATGTAGTCTAAACAGGTTAATTTGTTATTTCCTCACATCTAAAGACGTTGTTCCTGGTAGTTTAGTCACCTTGGCATGACATCAAGTTTTGGCATGACAGCAAGTTCCTACGTGTTAGGTGCTGTGGACTGGCCGTTTTAGCTTCATTTCTAGTGACAGAGACATAAGTCACCCCAGGTATACTACTCTTGTGTTTACTGTGGGTTATTGGGGTAAAAGCATGCAAGTTGTGATCTCAAAGCTGATGAGACCATGAGCAGTTGGTGTCTAAGCCTTTACTAAATGGCATATATACTGGTTTTTCAAAACGTGAAAAGGTCAAGTACCATGGCTCTGACTTGATTCTTCTAGAAGATTTTCTTAATTTTCTGCTGCTGAGGCTGTTTAACACAATTGTGGGGCTGTCTGTTGTTCTGTCTTGCAGAGGCATTTGTCCATTACAAGCCAGATGTTGGTGCTTTGGTCTTGTTCCGGTCTTTGTTCTGAAGAGCAGCTTCAGAAATAAAGCAGCTTTACAAAATAAAAGAGTCCTCCTAAAAAGCTTTTATTTCTTACGTGAAACTTCTTCTTTGGCAAGCTGAAGAGAATCAGCCTGTCTTTAATGGGATTGCATTGAAATGTCTGCAACTGTTGTTGTCATTTCTTGGCATGATCGTTACTTGAGGGGCAGATTAGAGGTCAATCAGCCACAGCCACTGGGGCGCCCACAGCTAGCCTCAGGATACTCCCTACAAATGTAAGATCAAAAGGGCAGGCCCATGAAAATTACTGTTTACTTTTTATGAATTATTTCCCAGAGATGGGATCATTAGCAGAATCTAAATGCCAGCTGCCTCCTAGTGCAAGGACACTCCTGACAGAGTGCGCTTGCTTGGGTACACCTTTCCACACTCTTAAAGTCAAAAGATTATCTGTTTCTGCTTTTGTGTGATTTCTGTATTATTTATAAATAAGTTTCTGGTTGTTTTTCCCCAAAACACTGTCACTACTTCTGAACATGCTTATAATTGTTAGATGTCTTCCATTTCTATTGTTTGTGCAGCAAAGGTATTTCAAAGCCTGTGTTCATACCCCAGGGACTCGGCAAGAGATGCTTACCTTCTGAAGGAAGTAAAACTTTCTGGTAATTTTCCTGAGTGAATAGTAGCTATGACTTAAAATTCATAGCTGGCCAGTGGGTACCACAGTTACCCCTAGTGTAAATATGGGGGACAGGTGAATATTGGCTGTCATGGTGAAGTACATGTTGGCAAATGCTGATTCAATGTCTACTCCTGTGGTAATCTTCACATATCAAACTCTATGCATTCTTATCCGCATAAGTATCTGGCTTCTGTTTGATCACAGTAATCAGGGCTATTTAGAAAGGCTGCAGTGTGTTTGCCCTTTTGTCCTGTGTCTGGAGCTATGAAAGTGTGGCTTTGGAGCAAATGTTGATTGGATTCGAAAAAGACTGGCAGTAGCTAGGAACGTGTAGCCCCTGATATGGTAAACTTGTGATTCCAAGTAGAAAACTGTTTGCTTTTTAAACTAACTTTGAAAAAGTTACCTTCAAGGACCCAATACATGGTGGCTATTACTCTTTAATGAAAACCAATATGAACTTTCCTCTTATCATCCAACATGTTACTACCCTTAATGTGAAATAATCAAATGCTGCCCAGCATAGGAATGAAACTAAATCTGGCTGGTAACCAAAATAAAATCCCTTATAGCTATTTTCGTATGTTCTTAAAATGTGTGCTGTGAGATTAGGCAGTTGTCTTTTTTTTTTTTCCCTTTTCTGCTATTTTTTTTTTAAGTTAAAAAAAATCTGTCTTGCAGTCCCCTCCTATGATAAAATGAAGAAAATCCAATGTTATATTCCTTTATCTAAATCCTCATCCTTCCTAATCTGCCTAGACATTTTGGAAAGGTATGCTTTTACTTATTTGGCATGATGTTTTCTCAATGTCATTGGTTTTTTTGGCTTTCATCTTGACAGCAGTAGATAGAGAACTTCTTGCTAGCATTTAAAAGGATAAACTGAACATCTCCTTTCCATCTTTTCCTCTTGCTGTTGGATAGAGCTCAGAAAACTTTTTAATCCTTGCAAAGCAGTGAAAGTGAAAAGGGAATGTGTCTGCAGATGAGTGAGGTTGCTGGGTCCTCCATAGGGGTCTGCAAGTGACCCCTCTGCAGGAGTGTGTCTGGGGTTTATTATGGCAGCATTCAGAAGGTTGAGGCACAGATACTATAAAAATAAGCCTGTAGAGGCACAGTTTAGGCTTGTACTGAGCTGCACTGAGTCTCCAAAGTTTTCTGCCATATGTCTTGGACTTCTCAGGTTAGATCAGCCCTAAATGGAGAGGTCTGTACACCTCCCTTCAGTCATGCAGCCATGCTTTCAGGTTCATGAGATGTCAGAGGGCAACTGATTCAGAGCCAGGATGGGGCATGCTTGCTGCATGTTTCTTGCAGACTTTACACTGAGGTGGTATCAGGTACCTAACTGTGCTCACCATCTCAGGTATCTTTGCTGTTGATATCTTCTTGTTCTCATAGTCATCACGGAAAAGAATGGTTTTAAGATACCTTTTATTGCATCTGTGCTTTGGAGGCTATTACATTCCCTCTCTTCTTCTTATAATGTGCCACAGAGGTCCTTAAACCTCCAAACTGAAGTAGTACATCTTGAAGCCAATACCCAAATCCAGATGGGTCTCCCCAGCGCTGTTAGGATGGGAGGATGGTGGAGGTCCCTTCTCCACCCAAGTGCTAATAAATGCAAAGGTATACCTGTCAACTGATAGCTGTTAAATTAACATTTCCATTTCCCTTATCTTTACACGCAGGTGTATATGTGTTGGGAGAGGGGCTATTTTTGGCTGTACTGTAGGAAAGCCTGAAGGTAATGAGCTGTGCATAGTAAATCTTGCTTAGTCCATAATTTCCACTACATTTCAAGTTAAGGGCCTAAATTAGGGTTAGTGTCAGACTTGCTCTTTTGCTATGTCCTAATTTTGTTTTAAAAGCACATAGCTAAGGACTTTAATATGTTTTAGATTCAGTGCTTGTAAGTTATACTAAAATCCCTCGGGGAGCCAAAATAACTTATTAAAACCTTGCAAATGTTTTTGACTGCTGCATTCTATTATTTTCCATTCCAGTGGTAGCATACAGCCTCTGCTGCTGACGGGTGGAGGAACGCAAACCTCCAGGGCCCATTAGACTTAACTTGTTTACTGCATTGATATCTATATGTTAAATGACAAGAGAGTTCAGGTTATTGAATAATTTAAAATTCAGCTCTAATTGGTGTCATATGACCTGGAAAAGGCCATGGATGACGCCAGGAGCATGCTGTGAAACTCTTATAAATAATTCATAAATTAGATCATTCATTTGCCTGGATGTCTTGTTAAATGCAGAAGTTTGTAAGTAATAACTGATGATATAACACCTGTAAGTATTTAGTTCATATGCTGGAAGGTAATCTACCTTGATGATCTTCTAGCAAAACCTGCCAGAGTACGAGAGTTAATTGCACTAGGGAGAATGCACTACATTTATTTGGGATGGGCTTTGGCAAGGCATACCGTGCAGATGTTGCATTACGCATTCTCTATCAGCTAGACAACTATTCTGTGTATGCCCATGTTAAAAATGCAGCTCATCACTCTTCTGCCCTTATTTCACATGAACTCCAAATGCACTGGGAAATGGTAGTGACCTGCTCTGCTCACATATAGTATAGTTTCTGAAATATTTATCTAGGTCTTGAACTACTGATTCTTCAGTAAAATAAAGGGCAGAAGTAAAAAATTGAAGTCAGAAAATTGTGATTTTTCGTTTTTATAATGTTGGCAGCACATTGAATGTTAATAGTTAGACCTGGTGCTGTCAACATTAGTATACTGGCATTTTCCTATAGTGCAAACAGGAACGATAGTTTTGTTTCGGAAAGCAAACATATTTGCTTAATTTTAGTGGTCATGTATTGCATTGCCATATGTAGGTACTGTTTGGGCTTAATGGGCATTCTGCTCACAGTGACTTCAGGGCTCAACGTAGAGGCTCCTCGCTTTAGTTTTCTTGGAGCACTGTATTATTAATGACTGCCTTATCAGCCAGCGTAAAACCAGGTTGCTGATCTGAAATGGAAGCATTTGTTAGAGATTAGCTACAATATTTGTGTAGCTGCAGAAGAAGGGTGGCATGTTTATTAATGCAAAATATACACTTAAAGCTGAGTGCCAGCAAATGCTCACATGCCACTTTGACTGCAGGTTTTTTGTGCACCTGGCATTCCAGCTCAGACCCTCTTAACAAAGAGGAGGGAAAAAACTGAAGGCAACACAAACATAGGAGGTGTTCCTCTGCTGTCAGCTCATATCTACAGATTCACTTTTTTGTGATGTGAACCTATTCTATTATTTCTTTTTCTGTTATTCGCTACACCTGTTCACTGTATTGAGTTCAGTTGATTTTTACAGGAAAAATAGAGGCTTGTGACTGTCATTCATGTACTGATTCTTTGAACTGAGACCGCTTGTTTTATTCAGTGAATATGGCAATCATAGCCATACATAATTTCTACAGAAAATGGTGCTTTATTCCTTGCTTGAAAAATGGTCAGTTTACCTTCCAAGTTATCTACTGTATTTATCTTAGATACTGACAGAGACAGTTGCTGAACTGTTATGTGGGCACTTTGTTATGATATTAGGTTACTTATGGTAGAGATTTTAATAAAGGATTATGTGATTTAAAAAAAATATAATTGATAGACTCCAGTGGGTCTTACTAATTTACTTCAAAATCTTTACCTTTTATATTCTCCTTGAAAAATTCTTACAGACTCTTGGAAAGAATAGCTCCTTAATCACTCGTAATGCACTTCAAATAGTCGTATCATTTGAAATAATTGTCCTTAAAATGGCATTTCTGTTGCCCCGATATTCTACCTGAGCTTATTTATAATATATACTTCTCATTCTACTGACAAGAGCAAGTGCTTATACTGTCGATAGACCTGCAAACCGAAAGCCAAGCTTTATTCATGCGAGACCCATACATCAGCAATGCATAGTGGAGACTGAGTTCTGGGTTTAAGATGTATACCCTAGTGAGTGAGTCAGCTAGATCACTAACAGAATCATAGAATTATTTAGGTTTGAAAAGACCTTTAAGATCATTGAGACCAACTGTTAACCCAACACTGCCAAGTCTACCACTAAACCGTGTCAGTCCTGCATCTATGCATCTTTTAAATACCTCCAGGGATGGTGACTCCACCACTTCCCTGTGCAGCCTGTTCCAATGCTTGACAGCCCTTTTGGTGAAGACATTTTTCCTAATAAATTTTGCTGGAGCCTGTCCAAAGGAAAGCAATGAAGCTGGTGAAGAGTGTAGAGATACATGCCCTTGGTGCTCTTAAAGGTGCCCCTGTATATACTAGCCTCTCATTTGTCTATTTTGAAATTTTTGCATCATCTTTAAATACCTGTAATTCTCTGGTTTTTGCTTCTGTTCATTCTTGGCTTTGTCCAGGGTCCATGCTCAGACCAGCACAGTAGACTGAACCTGCATATTCCTCCCTCTGTTTCTACCCCACTAAAGAAATCCTAGAGCTGAAAACCCATGTTAGAGAGATGTTCCGAAGATACAGCTGAGTACAGTTTTAGTTCATTGTCTCTTTTTTTTTTTTTTTTAATTCAAATATATTTTAGCTACAAACTGCAAACCCAGGTGCTATGGGTTAACCACTAACACTGTTAACACCTGTAGGAATTCTGTTGTTCACAGTATTTTACTAGAAGCCTAGCTTTTGTCCTCAGAGAGCAAGACTTTTCAAGGTAATGATTTTGGGCTGTTTCTCAAACATGTTTTGTACATGCAGAGCTACCAGTGAAGTCTGTCAGGACCTTGCCTGTGTTAAGATTGTAAGATCTGATCAGTTACTAGTTCACCTCTTGCAGTACAAAGCCCTGTGTGCTGGAGTCAGTCTGTAAATGCATCTCCTCTGCTAGTGCTGTGAATTAACACTGCAGAGCACACAAGTTGCATTTAAGAAGAATTTGCACAGATTACAATGCTGTGTGCATAAAACTGGTGCGCTGTTTGTCTGTTTGTAGGAAGTTTTAAGGACTGGATGTTTGTTTAAGCTCTGCTCTGAATCCCTGAGCAAAAATTACTGGGATTGCAGTAAAGATTTCTTAGAGCTCCCCACTTGTCTTTCTCTTTAAACCCCCCTAAAGATTATTTGAACTATTTTTTAATATCTCCTTGTTTCCATGCAAGGCTTTCACATCTGATCAAGTCTTATTAACTCCATATGTTGCAAGGAACACTCTGAGTTTGTTTGTTTGTTTAAGCCTCAGTTAAAAGAAGTTGGGTCTTTAAATACCGTACAACAAGCCTGGAAGAGCTCCATGGAGGGGAGAGCACAGCTGTTCCATCATGGTCCGTCATGGTTTCCATGTGTCCCATAGGCATTATCTTTCTTAAACTCATCTTGCAAAATTACCTGATTCCTTATGCTTGTGTGTCTTTAGACTCACGGTAATAGGTGGGTGTTTGGATTTTTATTTTTTCCTTTTTTTTTGTCTTTTTTTTCCCCTTCACCTGGACTGCATTTTACATCGTACAGGTCTGTCATGGCATGCTCCTGTCCCATCTGATCCCTCGTAAGTGTAAAAGTCCCTTTTCTCTGCCACCTCTACCATCCAACTGTAGTTTTCAGTTAAAGCATTTGCAGAAAAACACAAATTGCTGAAAAATTTGATGACTGGCTTCTGACTCCTAATAGTTATTTTTCCTGTGGGGTTAGACCCCGCAAAGTACTGAGTAGCTGTCAGAGGCATGCTGGAACTTAGTCTTCTGCCTAACATGACCGCCTTCGAAAGAATACAAAAGCCCCACTTGCATTCAAAGACATTAATGAGAATTTTTCCCCCCTGCAAACATATTGTAACTGTGAAATAACATTAAAGTTTCTCTGCCTTGTTATGAAGTCTTTAAATGTCAATGCCATTTCTGAGACCATCAGGGCAGATTTAATGGTGGCCAAGGTCAACAAATGCTAACTGGTACCTCTCTTTTAGGGCCTTCAGGGACTCTTAATAGAGTCTCAGCCATGAAGTTAATTTGCGATGTGGACCTTTATTCTTAAACCTGCTACTGATGATTATTTTGTACCATCTTCATTTGTGTGCTTAGCTTTCTTAACATTCTCTTGTCTCTTCAGTCAATAAACCAAACTGCTAAAATACAGAATTTCTCAGTTATTTCATCTTTCGAGTCTTCTCTTTTTTGCTCTTTTTTACTTCTTTTTATGGGCTGCAGAAGGATAGGTGTATGCTTTCTGTAGGCCACCCTAAGCTGCCAGCTCTGGTAGGATCCTATAAGAATACCTCCAGGTCTGCCACCTTCTGCTGTCCTGGAGGCTGGGAAACTGGCCGTTTTGAAAGCCTTTCTTTCTCGGTGCCCTAAATGCTTCATTAACAGAAGCAGGTGAGGTATGAAATGAGAGACAACACATAACCATGCGATTCTCTTACTTTCCTTTTTTTTTGTAATATTTCTCCCTGTTTCTGGTCATCCCTTTATGCATTGTCTAATTTAGATTAAAAGGGCTTTGTAGCCTTTATTTGTCTACAAAATACTGCAGACAAGGATGGCATGCTAGAAATAATAAATAACCAAACTCCGTCTTTTTCTGCTCAGTTGCCCTGCCAGCCCCTCTGACTTTAAAATATTTTAATGTCCTGCACTTTTCACCCAGTCCAAGCACCAGACTTTGCTCAGACATTTAGCACTGACATTAATGCAAATGCCTCCAACTCACTGGGCTCTTTAAGCAAACTGTGACATCCTTGGCTTTCAATCACATGGCAGGGAGGATGTATTTGTAGCTACAAACCTGGAAATAATAAAATATCAGTATTCAGGTGCTAATCCATGTTAATTTACATTCTGTGAAGTCTACAAGAAACTTGTAATTGGTTGTCTTGAAGGGCAGCAGAGTATATTTGGTATTTTGTTTGTTTATAAAAATAATTTAAATTATACATATAAACACTGCATAGATGTAGATTATATCTCTCTTCTAATCATCGCTGGACACTCGCTTGCATTCCTGAATTCTAGTGTTTCAAGGCTTGCTGACTGTCTTCCACTCCATGTGGTAATACCTATCTATTGTAAGTGTGAACAGAGTGCAAATAAGACCTTTCTTTCCATCAGTGGTTACCAAATTTCCCTGCTATACCACTTTCACTGCAGCGGTTTTGTTATCTTTAACAAACCTGTCTTCTGTAATTAAAAGAATTAGATCTTTGTGGAAGGTCCCAAAGGTTGTAGGAGTTTAAATTCAGCACGTTATTGAAATTAATGCGCAGGACTAGCAAAATAAATGAGAGTACCTGATTCACTGCTGTTCTGATGTGCATGAAAACTCAAATGTTTAACTGCCTACATGAACCATAGTGCAAAGATACTCCTGGATGTAAGTAGGATTTTGATGTCTCTTACATAATATCCATGAGTATAACAAAACCACTAGAATTTGCTTGCACTGGGTTGACAAATGTGAATTACAGTTGCTTCCTTTCTTCAGAGTTTTATCAGAGTATAATCACTTGCCCAGCTTAATTGAAAAATCACTTACGTTTATAGCTGAACTTAAACATGTTTTGTATTTAAATGACAGCTTTTGATGTACAACCATTTTTTACAGAAAGTAGTTGGTTTTTATCTGTGTTTCTGTAAAGATATTTCAGAAACTCTCATCAAATTTCCAGCGGTAAGTAATATCCTATTCAGTGCAAGGTGAAATGTTTTACATCAAATCTCCTGCTGTGTAATGGCCAATCAAAGAGTATTTATAGTGGCTGAATGGATTTTTTGGCTCAGTATTCAAAATTAAACATTTTCAAACCTTAACATTTAATGTTTTTTGCCACTCTTCAAGTTGATTTTATGTAACCCTAGATGCTCACAACTACTTGATACTCTGAAGTGACTCATTTTATGCTGAAGATCCTGCAGGCAGTAGTTTTACATTTATTACAATTGCGTAGATGGAATGAAATGTAGATTTGATAGCAGATTCATATCTGTCTTCTGATGAACATTTTCTCGGGTTTGGCTGTATGTCCATCTGCATGATGCATCAAGTTATTTCTGAGAGAACACATGTACAAAGTGAAATTAATGAGCAAAGGTAAATTTTGGTAATTCACAGGAAATTGTTTTTCTTATTGCAGGTATCCAGTAAGAAGAGCTTATGCCAGCAACCGTCTTTGGAGCTGGATGGTTCCTACTTGGGTATTGGGGGATCTCAAACTTTGCATAAGAACAGTAAAGCATCAAAGGCTGGAAGCCCAGCCCGTGTTGCATTGCCTCAGCCTTGCAGAAATAATTATGATTATGGGGCTGAAATTCACTACAACCATCAGGAATCTCTGAAGGAATATCCAGTAGAAAATGGCTTGCACAGGAAGTGGAACAACATAATTTCCCCAGCCAAACAGAGGAGCCCTCGCCATGTAAAACCACCTCAGGAGATTGACCAGAAAGCAAATGAATTTCACAGCATGTGCCCTCTACAAGTCTGTCATGGTTGTGCCTGCAAGCAAGGAGGATGCTCAGGGAGCATGCAGGAGAGCCACCAGGTCAGCCAGGTACTTAGAAAACACTCTGCACCAGTTCACAAAACCTGTGATGATTCTAGGCTCTCTCAGGTTTCTGGGCTGAATGACAGTGTGGACTCTAGGAAAAAAGAAACAGAGAATGCTAAAAGGTTATATGAAGAAAGAAGGCAGAAGCTGCTTCTGCAGAAAATGGAGCTGGAAATTGAAAAGGAACGAGTCCAACATTTACTGGCTGAGCAAGAAGCAAAACTGCTCCTGAAACAACAGCGGCTACACCAATCCTGTATGGATTATAACAGGTGATTTTGAGATTCCTAATTTGTAACAGATTTCTAAAATTCCTAATGAAACATGGGCCACAGTTAATTAAAGTGGGAGAATGGAACTGATAAAATAATTAAGACCTATAGCACAAATTTTCTCTAACCGTGATTTAGAGGAGAGTAGACTTACTAGTATGTTAGCATATAGTGTTGGGAAACAGCATGACAGCTGTGGAAAGCAGCAGAGGAAAACAGTCGGGGGTAGAAAGAAAGGCGCAAGAAAAGCAGTGCTAAAAGACTAGGTAGGGAAAGAGACGCAGCAGAAGAAAATGAGAGGTTGATCTTACTGCAGGTATTGAAGGAATACAGACATTTGCCAAGAGAGCAGTGTGAGCACAGAAGACATATATGTCATTCCCCTTCTTTCCTTGAAGAGGTCAGTTTTGAAGCATTGCATCTTCCTAGGTAGGGACTGGACAAAGTGTATTTTACAGGAAAGGAGATAATTTTATGTATATGTGGAATATATATGTATGGAAACGCAATGAAGCTCTGTGTAGCAAGGACGTTTTTTTTCCCAGTGGTGTTTGTGGAAGGCAGAATGTGAAGGCTGAGGCACAATACATGACTGAAACTGTAAGAATAGAAATATGGGATGTGGCTTTAAAGGCCTATGAGTTAGTTGCAGAGATAAGGTAACATCTTAGTGACACTGTAAATGGGGTCTCTGGGAAAGAAGGAGAAACCAGTTTATTGGTTATCACATTACTAGAGTGGAGAGGGTGCGTTAAAGGGAGCAGGTTAAAGCAAGTTGAATTAGCCAGTGTAACTCAGTTGAGCACTAGCATTTCAGCATTAGGAAGGGAAAGAAATGGGGAAAACTAGCAGTCTTTTGGAAGAAGCTATAGGAGGGTTTCATGGGGATGCTTATTTTGATACCGTTTTAATATGGCAACTGCTGACAGCATCCCGTGAGAGTATGCATTACATGACCCACTTCATACATTCAGATATTATAACCACCATGTACGAATTTATCACTTTTTCTTCTTAATCACAGCCACCTGGTTACCTTGCAAACTGTGACAGAGAATACGGAAAATTAGGTGTTTGTTTTGGGGGTTTTTGTTGTTGTTGTCTTGGTTTGTGGCTTGCATTGAAAATAAGGTGTTTATATGGCTTTAAAAATACTTGTCTTAAAGGCAATCACAAACTTGTGTGTTGAAAATGAGGTTACAAACAAAGGATTATGACTTCAGGTGAGAATTAAGTAGGAACAGATGGATTTTTAATCATCAAATACCTTAATTCTGCACATGCATCTCTTTAATGAAAAACAAGTGGAATATGAAGGACATACAGATCGAGTTTTTTGGTGGTTTTGTTTCTCATGGATTTTTTTCAGCATTTGAGCCCAGAAAAAAGTGAACTTACGATAGATATCTATGATAATGTGCTTGTTAATGCCATTATGCCTATTTTAGCTTCTGGTTTTTCTTTTTCGTTTGTTTTTGTTTTCCCTGAAAAAGCATCAGGATTTACAGAACTCTAGTTACCTGAAAGAATTCTGTGAAACAAAATCATAGATGATCAATCTGAGGATTCAATATTTTTGTGATCTCTTTTCAGAGGTGCAGGTAAAAGCACATTTGCCATATTCAGTCTAAGTAAAGCATCTAGAATATAGCACACTTGCTCTTGAAAATATTCAGTGTCTTTAGAATTAAGCACCTCCTGTATGAAGATAGGCTGAGGAAGTTGGGGCTGTTCAGCCTGGAGAAGAGAAGGCTGCGTGGAGACCTCATAGCAGCCTTCCAGTATCTGAAGGGGGCCTATAGGGATGCTGGAGAGGGACTCTTCATTAGAGACTGTAGTGACAGGACAAGGGGTAACGGGTTAAAACTTAAACAGAGGAAGTTTAGGTTGGATATAAGAAGGAAATACTTTCCTGTTAGGGTGGTGAGGCACTGGAATGGGTTGCCCAGGGAGGTTGTGAATGCTCCATCCCTGGCAGTGTTCAAGACCAGGTTGGATGAGGCCTTGGGTGATATGATTTAGCCTAAGGTGTCCCTGCCCACGGCAGAGGGGTTGGAACTTGATGATCTTAAGGTCCTTTCCAACCCTAATTATTCTATGATTCTATGATTTACAGGTAAATCTCTTGGGCATCACAGTTCTGTTTCAGTTCTAGGTGTATAACTCGATAACAGGGTAATTTTATATACTACAAACAATAAAAATTTGTTTAGCTAAGCTCAAATACCTTTTGCTTCGTTGTCAGGAGGCTCTAACCTAGTTCATGCCTTAATATCATGACTGTTTAAAAAAATATTATAACAAAAATCCATTTCCAGATAGTGTTTATTTTTGTCTGTCCTTCTGCATGGGTGGAGTGCTGGTTAATGTCCATTCTGAGCTGCTGAAAGTATTGTCATTGAATGACAAGTAAAGGTCTGACCATTTGTAATTATTAGCTATTAAGTCTTCTGCTTTTTTAGCAGAAGTACAAACTGATCCTTTTTTTTGGCCACACTGCATCATAACTGCATTTTAATTTCCCACATTTCCCTATTTAGCCTCAAGTAAGCATAGTGCTTTGAGTTTGCAGTTTCTACTGCAATAGTTGTTCAGCTGTCAAAAATGGTGCGTTTGCTGGGAAAGGGGCAGTTCAGTGACTCCTTGTGATGCCAGCAACACCAGAGTAGACAATTATGGGTAAACATATGGGTAAACAGGTATGTTATTCAAATAAAAAGTACCTCTACTGTTGATTTTTCTATCTTCATTGGAGAGAAAGAAAAAGGTGGGGCTATAAGAAAAAGGCTCAGCTGTAAGCTAAGCCCAACAAGGATGTTTGTTACTGGATACTGTGCCCATTTTCTTAAGGGAGCTGGTCCTTGGAAATCAGTAAATGAAATTTTGCTTATCTTTTTCCCAATGGTAACCCTTAGAAGCAAAGGCACTGGACATAAGTCAGCCTTCCAATACAAAAATATATTTGAAACTGTGCAAACAGTCACGAGCGCTGCATTTAATGTGATGAAGTGCTCTGTTTGTAGGCACACAACTCACCTTACTGTGGTGAGTTTCTGGTGTGATGATTTGACCAGCTACAAAACCAGCTAATTCTGCTTTTTCAGGTTTAGAGGCCACATGCCTATTTCAGAAGATGTGCCCATTGATGAAGCACCGGGAGAACTTGCTGTGATGATGAACAGCAAGAGCATGGGGCTAAGGTAATTTCTCTTTTCACTTCTAAGTACTTCACAGTGTCAGTATATCTTCTTGACAGTGGTGCTGTTGGCTGCCAAGTCTATTTGTTCAGGTGTTTGTTTCAGATTAGGAGCTTTTTTCTGCAGGAAAGGTAAAATTCATTGGCTGTTGCATTTTAAGTGTCAACTCAGTAGTTATGCTGACCTGTTTTTACTCAAGGTTTAGGGATTGACTCTCTGTAGGGTCTGTAGAGGTTTTGTGTGTCATCTCTTAAAGACACTAACCTAGCCCAGTTCAAAATTCACAAAATCTTAGCTTTTGTTCTTTGTTTTAGGTACTGCCTGTTATTTTTTTTTTCAATTACGATCAGGACATCTCTTTAGTTTGGATTTGTACCTGATGTAAAAAAATACATTACCCTTTAACTCACTGATAGAAATGATCCTTTACACTTGGTGACAGTTCCTTGTTTCTCAAACAGTGCTGAGTTGCCCCTCTGCTTCAGAGTGATCAGAGCAAACTGACACTGCAATAACTGGAATTAGAGTTAAGCCAGTTTCCAGCTCTTTATCTCAATTTTACATGCTATTTAAAACTTTAATCAATACACGATTGTGTTTTCTTTCTGTCCCATCCATTTCCTGTTAACACTGGGAGAATATTCAGGCTCATTAGAAAAGCAACAAATAAAAACTGAATTTGATAGGGTTTTTCTCCCTTTCTCAAGAAATAACATCTCTTTGTTCTGTGCTTTAACTATAGATGTTCATTTGAACAAAATGTCTTCAGGTGGACAAGATGAACAGCTGTCCTTTGAATGGCCTCGTCTTTAGGGACTTCAAAATAATAACCTTTTGTGTCCATTAGGGGAATACTGGAAGAACTGTTAATTTATTTATAAAATAAGCATCCAATATTTTTTTTTCTTTTTTTAAATCATTGTGATACTGATTTTATTTTTTGAGATTCCTCTTCACTGGAAAGGGATAAGACTCTTTCTCCATAACAACAGGAGTTATTAGTTTCCTTGGAATACTTCACTGCTTAACCAGGTGTTTGGCTGCTGTGAGTTACTGGCATATCCTCATTACATTCGATGCATTTTTATTTTCACACTGACTGAAGTGATCGAAATGTGATCACTGGTATGTTTAAAATGCAGTAGCATTAAGTGCCTTGGAGGAAAAATGTAACCTAGAACATCTGTAGGGCTTCTTGGCAACAGTTTACCAAAAACCTGCAGAAATCTACACAGCCTAAGCAGGGAAGATGAGGAACTTGTGCCATTAATAAAACAAGAGTTCCAGATTTCAGAAGGTTCCCCTCCGTCTCTTCATTCCCCTCGTTTAATTTACTGTAATTTTTCAAAGTGAGTATGTGTTCATGCAGTCTTAAGCCATGCCAGCTGGTTCTGAAGTTTGGCAGCAAAACACTTGGAAGTTTTTCTTCCTGTATGCCATCTTCAGTTTTGCAAAGGTTACCAGATGAATGCTCCCTAAATAATTTACTCTAATGTAAGGCTGAAAGAGGCTATGGAAGACAAGTCCATTTGTCTCTTTTATGCATTTGAATATGTAAGTGTTTTCTTCAGTATCAAGGGAGATTTTGCAAGTGTGTGGCTTGAGCTTAGAAGGAGGAAGAACTGGTAGGCATGCATCTTTTAACAGTGTCTTTTGGAGGGTTTATTATTATTATTATTATAGTTGTTATTTGTTTTTTAATTGACCTGCCAAATGGTTCTTGTGACAGCAAATACTATCAGAACCCTAATTGAAAAACAGCCTTCTCTGACTTCCAGTTCATACGTAAGAGCCCCTCTAGCAAACCTCACAGCATGTAACTTGATTTCAGTCTTCAAATAAGCCGATCTTAGCTTAAAATTATCCTGGTGTTTTAAAGGAAATGGTGAAAGTCCTTTAAAATACTAAACTTGCTGAAGTGAGATACTGGAGTTTAGAAGTAAAATAAATAATATAATCAAGAACTGAAAAACATAGGGTTTTTTATAATTAACAGCTCATTTTGAGTTAATTATCTACAATTACGAAAATCTAATTGCAATTTATTCTCTACTATCTGTGGGAAGAATTGTAGGCAAGGGAATGTGCATCACTGCCAGGCATAAATGCTATAGGATGGGTAGAAATAATAGAGGAGCCCTTAATGAAAAACAAAAAGCAAATAGGAATGTGCAGCTGTGCCAGGGTATTGAAAGGTAATTGTAGTCAGAAATGAGATACATACTTTAAAAGGCATCTTGTCATCTCCTGTAGGGATTAATTTTTTCCCTCCTTGAAAAAGGGGGAAAAAGATTCCACAAACAAATACAATACAGAGGTTGATTTCTGGTACAGAATTTGGTTATTGTCTGTGAAAAAGGGAACTTTTATCTCAGAGATTACTACAAAGCATAGCCAAATTTTATAACAGATGCTTGTTTCATTTTCTCTTCTGAATTATGATCATTATGATCTTTTAGTTATCAAAGTCAGCTAGCATTGTCCATCTCAGCATCTTTGGATGGTCTTGATACGAATTTGCTGTATTTGCAAGTGTTGAATTTGTCACTTTCCTGCTGGGTATGTTGAGGAGCTGTTGGGAAGAAATGTGTCCGTCCCTTTTCCTGCTGCAGCTGGGCCGGCATATGGGGCCTGAAGAGTCTTCAAATGCAGGATCTCGAGTTCTCTGAGGTGCAGCAGTCAGACCAGGTTTTATTGAGGATGGTTTTCAGTAGCTTGTAGTGCTCCTAACTGAGCCCACAGCCAATTTTCAGCTATAGAGATAGTAACTTGTACAGTTAATGGCAAGTTGTCTGCCTGTATAATTTCTTTTCAAATCTGCCCCAGTGTGCAAGACGCTTTAAAATATTCAAAATAAAAACATAACCTGATGCATTTGTTTAGCATAAAACAGCCTTTTACAAAGCGCTTTCCATCTCCCAAACGCAGATGCTTGGTACATGCTCAAGTACCCACTCCATGCGTATTCAGTAGGATCAATACACCCGGCACCTGCTTTTGTGTGTGCTCCTGATGTCTGCATCTGGGAGAGGAATTTCAAAACAATCCACTCTGTTCACCTTTATTTCATCTCAATGATGGATCTGAATGTCATGAAAATCAGCCCTTTTTAATAGCACCAACTAGAGAAGATGCAGTTTGCTACTTTGCAAGCCCCCCCCCTTCTTAGAGTTGTGCTTTGTGCCTAAATCTTAACGTACAAGATGCCCTGCTTTTTGCCCTGCTGTACGGCTCTGCCAATACAGCTTTCTACTGGCCTTCTCTCTAACCTGCGTCTTTTCCTGAGATTTCACACAACAGTGCCACTGCACCTTGACACTGACCTGTGCAAAACATTATGAATAGGAATACAGCAGCTATCGGATGGCTTTAGTTATCTGCAGGCACTCTTTCAATGTGTGCTACCTGGTTAAAGGATTTCTTTCCTGGAGTATTAAAGATTTGCAAGTGGAATTTGCCACCTTTAATTCTGTTGAAGGCTTTTTTATGTTCATGTGCTTCATTCTGTATCACCCGCATGTATTTTCTTTCCAGTTTGTATTTTTAGTTAGTTGAAAATATCAAATGCAGAATTCAGCAGTACTTTCCCCCACTATCTGAATGCACATTGCTATGGTGATAGTTCCAGGAGGGAATGCTGTCAGGGGTCTTTTAAAAGATTTTTATGTTTATGGTGTAACTATTTTTATTATCTTGTGATAGAAGGTGACAATTATCTCTTGCTCCTTGTTTAATGCTTTGTTATGAACTTGATTTTTTCTGAGGCTTGTTAGACATGCAGGCATCTTTCTATGGTGATGTGAAAGCGTACTTCAGTGTTTTTGTCCAAATATCCAAGGCAATTAAATAGACAGAGGAACGCAGGCTAGCAGCTCCCCCTGCTGTTCTAGGCATATCCAGGTTTGTTCACACAATACCCCCCTCCAACTAATTTAAGAAATGAAATAAAAATCACATGCAATCACATGTGACTTGCACCATCCCCATTACTCCTGTGTTTGAAGGGAGTTGATAATTAACAACCAGTGGCAGTGGTAGCACCCATTCGGTTTCCTATTTGGAATGTTATTGTCAGTTCTTCATGGCAGTATGTGTCACCTCCTGTTACTCTTGTCCTGAGTCGCTGGAGGGGAAACCATCACCAGTGCCATAAGTGGTTTCCCAGGCTTCTGTTCATCTGTAAAATGTCCTTGGTCTGCTTAGTACTTGGCCAACTTTTAGGAATGTGTTGAATACAGTTTGCTGGGATTTTTATTTTTCATCTCTTTGCTGTTTTGGCAGACTGGCACATTAAATCGGTCTGAAATCAACTGTGCTTACAAATGGCCCATAAAATCTGTGTAGCTGGAAGCCACTTACCCACTTGTTAGTGCTCCTTTTAACACCCAAGTTACTTTCTTGTTCCAGATAATTTTACATTGAAGTTCGCATCATTTTTAGATAGGATATTTGTGGAGCGAACACTTCTTTGGCCAGTAAAAAAAGTGCTTGCAGAACTGCCAGTAGCGCAAATGCTGAATTAGGTGCAGATAATGAGTTTTTCTTTCTCTCGTGGTGTTGTCTGGCTATATATAGGCACCGCATCCCTCCAACAGATGGCTGCCAGGGTCTGTCGTGATGTTAACAGGAGAGTGTAGTTGGAGTGAGGTGTGCGTTTTTGCTTCTTTAGTGCCACGTGCAGGCTCTGAAGGTAGTAGGTTCTCATGATCACATATGCTGCACACAGCAGTATTACACGATTCCCATTACGGTCCAAAGTAACCTTCAGCAGGAAGCCTACTGATAGACGAGGTATACGGTGTAAGCAGGAGATACCGTAAGTAACCTCCATAGGCAGATGGAGCCAACCTGTAGGTGAGGTCTTCGGAAAGCACGGGAACTTTGGTGTTAGAACACTTCTAAGCGTAGGATAGTAGTCAGTGAATAAAACTGAAGTGCTTTGGTATTTTCACGAAAAGTTGCATTTCTTGCCAGTTTTGCGCATAGGTAAGGTTCTGCAAAATCACATATCAGAACTGAAAATGCTCAGAGATTCTCTTTCTTTGGGTTGAAATATTTAAAATTCATGCATCTCCTGAAGGAGTTTGTTCCTTGCCAACACTTGCAGACAGTGAGAGACATTTTTGCAAGTCATTTGCAGATGCCTCCTTTACAGGAAAATGTAGACACTGTTAGTTTACTGCCTGAATTGAATTTTGAAAACCTGAACTCTATTTTTGTAAATTGGAGTGGATTACTTTTTTCAGACAGATCGTTTTGTTACTTTTTATTTTGATATGTAATCCTGGATGAAGAGAAATTGATGTTTAATCTAGATATTCGTATGTCCCAGAAATCTGTCAGTTGGAAAAGTTAAGAAAAGTCTGATAAAACAAAATGTTCTGGAAGGTAGTTTTAAATTAAGAGATTTTAAACCCACCCGCTCAACTTTCACACCGTTTAAAAGCTTATATCAGAACTGATGACTCAAGACTAAGAACAAAAGCTATTGGCATTACAAAGTTAAGCAAGAAATCCTCTGTACCCTGCTGTTCTGGCCATGATCACAGCTGCACTAAGCTAAAACCCACTTCCCCACCCTGCGGTGACCTTGGCTGCACTTCAGCACACAGAGAATTGAAGCAAAAGGCAAACTCCAGTAAGTATTAGATTCTTCCACTTGCAGATATACAGGCTACATATGAAGATAAGGGCATGCGTGCTCTCGCACGCTCTCCAGCTCTCACTTTCTCAGAAGTGGACTTTGGTATTTGCCACTGAATTATTCTGACATAAAACTTCCCAGACCATGCTGGTGTGCTGATCTGAACTCTGTGGCTTTGCATGGGTGCTGAGGCTTTGCAGAACTACCCATTATCTTCATAACAGTGCTAATTTTTGAGAGCCATGCAGAGAAAATTTTAGATTCAGCCCAGCTGATTTGTTCTTCACACTGCTCCTGCGGTGAAGAGGATTGATTTTTGTGTTTCTTTTGATATTTGGCTTCCTTTCCTCTGGTACTCAATGTTTCAGGCCTTAATCCCTTAACCTTGAATCTGAGCATCAAGGCTTCAGGTGGGATCAGGCCTTTTGATGGAGAGAGAATGTCTTTTGTTGTACCAAATGGTAGGGAGTGTTATACGGCAAGAAAGCTCTCCAGACGGTATATATTTTGCTGTTGTGTTGAAAGACTGTAAACAGAGGGTGGGTTTAGTGGGGATTATAAATAATCTAGAGGAAGGTGGGGTATTAGATGCAATGGAAAAGAGTTAATGACTTTTTCTTTAACATTTCACCAATAACCAGTCTATCATGACAGATGTGTACTGGGTTGCCAAATGCTATAGTCTGATTTGGGTAACGGTTCAAAGCTCAGCGTGTCATGGAAATGGCAGTGTGGTCCCTGATGGAGCAGGGGAAAAAAAGCTTTTCAGCTTCTCAAAGGGCAGTATTTGTGGAAGCAGATGCTTGCTTGCCCTACCCAGCATAAAGAACAGTTCTGCGGGCAGTCGGGAGAGTTCATACTGCTGGATTTTTATAGGATCATTAATTATATGTTATAAGGCAGCTAAGCATGGCATTCCTAACTCGATGAATTCCATTATGAATGGCCTTTTCATATTCTTCATCTCATTATATTAAATGCATGTGACCTGAAGTTTAGCTAAAGTTATTGTTCGGGTTAACTTTCATTTAGTGGTTGCCCTAATTTTAGAAACAGTATGATCTTTAGATTTTATAGAGAGACAGGGTTTTTTTCATGCATGTTTTTGCAGCACTATTTTAGATAATTTCTTTTGGAACTAGGTAGAAACCTCTGTGAGGTGGCAGGGAAAGGATTTAGTCACTCCTTGATTTGCCTGGAGATTTCTGTACCCATGTCCCTGGGTGACAACATCCAGTTACACGAATTTGGCTATCGTCTTCCTGCCAATAACTCTTAAAGCCTCTGCTCTGTTCCGTCTAGTCTTGCATATCTGAGTGCCTCCCTGACACATAATCCTGGTTGTTTTGCCTTCAGATCATTCCTAATCTGGCCAAAACAGAACTTCTTACTTCTGCTGCTGAATCTCTCTTCACTTCTGATTTTGATAACGCCACATCCTCCCTGTCACTCAGACTCATAACCTGGGGATCACTCTCTCCTGTACGCATCTCATCTACAGACAGCTATTGCAGCTTCCTTCTCCTTTGCAGCAAAGACATGCCTTCAGTGTGTCAACAGTTAAAACAGGATCCTTTGATCTAATCCTTCGTCTTGCACCTTAACTAATGTATTCTTTGACTGCTTAATGTTCATTCTCCTCCTTCAAAATAATTTTTCCAAATGGGTATCCTGGCTACTTATTCAGATCTTGCCACTGTTGCTTCTCCAAGACCCTCCTTGGAGGCTTGTCTACAGTATCAATCTGTAGGGCTCTGCAGAAAGTCACAAAGTTGTTCTTATTTTGTTTCTTGTTTTGTTTTCTCTAGCACCTTTACTCCTCCAGTTACCTGGGACTCAGTGCTGTGCTGCATGAACTTTCAGCCCTGTGCTCCTACCACATAACCTAGCTCTTTCTGGCTTTTGCAACCACTGAGTCATATCATGGTGACTTCTGCCTCTGTTCTGTCCTGATCATGTCTTTCTTGTTTCACCTCTTACCTCTTTAGGTCTTTTTTTAAACTATTTTTCCGAGATGTTTTTTCGAGTTTGAGTGCTATTTTTCCTCACCACCCTCAATCCTAATTTGATGAGTTTCAACCTAATGCATCTCTTCTGACTGACCACAGGGATGTTCTCTGCCTGGTAAAGCCTACCTAAAACACAAATCATGCTCAAAAAATATTACCAGTGATCTAGGGAGAGATCTCAACTGCAGTGACAAATCAGCTCTTCCATGTTGAGAAGTTTACGTATGCCTTCTAGCACACGAGTTTGAAATAAGACAATAAGCAAGTATCTAACTATGTCAGTAGTGCCAGGCTTCATCTCTTTGTGTAACTACAAAACTTCTGTTTGATTGATGCGTAGTTAATCCCTTTTTCTTTTTAACTTTGCGCTACCTTAACCTCCATCTACATCTTGCATACTTTTTTGAGAAAACCATATCTCTGAGAGGTTGGCTGAATTTACATGCTGGCTGTACTCAGTAGGACTGAGGTGGTTTGGCAACGCAAATAATGCAAGCCTCTAAACCCATGTCACAGTGTCAAAGTGGCACTGGTGACACCAGTGCTGGACAGACATTTCCAAACAGGTTGTAACAGACTGGTGCAAAAGTAGATTCCCAGGGCCTAACCGGTAGCAGTAGATCCAAGATGGGAAGAATTGCTTATATCTGGACTAACAAAAGTACATGGAGTATTTGTCACATTCAGTGTCTGGGGCAGGTAACCGATAGGACAGGATCTGGACAGAGCCCACACCTTCCCTGCATACAGCCTCATGCCAGGATTTCTTCCCTTTGTAGCTTCCCTTGATGCTGGATATCAGAGCATCTCAAAATGTATCTCACTGATACGTGCTCCTTAGTGAGGCAGTTTTCTGTCTGGTTTCAGTTCTATCTCTTTATTTCCTGAATATAAGAGTACAAAAATGTGTTAGAACTGTTCCATAAACATCCTGGTTGAGTCAATAGTCATTGGTGCTGCACATTCATGTAAAATCCAAGCAATGAAAGGACATCTTTAGTGTGTTGTGTTTTGTGGGGCCCAGGCCCTGGTTTTCAGAGTTCTATGCCATCAGTTAGGCATCTAAATCTGTATTGCACTTGCCATAAATACCTGTTTTTTTCAGTCACTAGCCATCAAACATGCTCGTGAAATATGTAATTTCACTGGATTTAAGGCAGTTGAAGTGGCCAGAAGTGATATTTTAAGTCTTTATCAAGAGCTACTTTGTCAAATCTACATCTGGGTATGGTAATCCACCAAGTTGAATAAAGTTCAAAGTCTAACTTCTTTATTTACTTCTTTTTGGGCTATAAGATTTTAATTTTTATTTTTATTTTAAGCAGATCAATAAACAATCTCAGTGTTTTCATTTTACTAAGCAATATAATAAACATGAGTACTAGTGTAGTAGTAAATCATTAATACACTCCTTAATCGTAGATTGACCATGTCATACAGATATGATTTAATCATGGAAAAAAAGCTGAGGAAGTCTGAAGATGCATCTGGAGGGGTGTTTCCAACAGGAGTAGTGCATGACACTACTACATAGGAGTAGTGTATGACACCATTTTAAAAGACAAGGCCCTAGTAGGTGAGCATTTAGGATGCCATGTGTATTTATAGTTGCAGACCTGGCTATATTCTAGTATGTCATTGGTTTAGATCACTATAAAACAAGAATCACTATAAAATTCCACTTCAGGTTTGTGGTGTGAGGAGCCAGTGTGGTGTGAGGAGGCCTGTTGGTATCACGTGCCTTGTACCTGGACTTAGCCTGTGCCAACACCCTAAGCCTTTGATGTCTTTTTTTGGACTAAGAAAAGCATTAGTCTCCAGATTCACTAGTCCCAGGATTTGTAAGACTTTGACGGAAACATACCTATGTAACCCTAAAAGCTAATAGTAATCTGTGCTTAAAATAAGAGGACAGCATTTTCATGGGAAAAGATGGGTCCTGTAAGGGTGCTCCCATATTGGTTTCAGTAATCATTACACAAATCAGACTCAGGAGCAGCAGCCTCAGAAAAACAGAACAGAAAAAATCTGTAATTGTGTTTATTATGAATCATAGAATAGTTAGGGTTGGAAAGGACCTTAAGATCATCTAGTTCCAGCCCCCCTGCCATGGGCAGGGACACCTCACCCTAAACCATGCCACCCAAGGCTCTGTCCAACCTGGCCTTGAACACCACGAGCATTCACAGCTTCCCTGGGCAACCCATTCCAGTGCCTCACCACCCTTACAGTAAAGAAATTCTTCCTTATATCCAATCTAAACTTCCCCTGTTCAAGTTTTAACCCATTACCCCTTGTCCTATCACTACAGTCTCTAATGAAGAGTCCCTCCCCAGCATCCCTATAGGCCCCCTTCAGATACTGGAAGGCTGCTATGAGGTCTCCACGCAGCCTTCTCTTCTCCAGGCTGAACAGCCCCAACTTTCTCAGCCTGTCTTCATACAGGAGGTGCTCCAGTCCCCTGATCATCCTCGTGGCCTCCTCTGGACTTGTTCCGACAGTTCCATGTCCTTTTTATGTTGAGGACACCAGAACTGCACACAATACTCCAGGTGAGGTCTCACAAGAGCAGAGCAGAGGGGCAGGATCGCCTCCTTTGACCTGCTGGTCACGCTCCTTTTGATGCAGCCCAGGATACAGTTGGCTTTCTGGGCTGCGAGCGCACACTGAAGCTGGCTCGTGTTCATTTTCTCATCGACCAAAACCCCAAGTCCTTCTCTGCAGGGCTGCTCTGAATCTCCTGGAATTTGATGTGTGTATGAAAATTGTTCCCTGATACCAGGGGAGCTGTCAGTGACCTAGAAGGTCATTTCACGATCCTTGTGTGTATTTGCCAAGGTTAGTGGTTGCTAATTTTCATTGCTATCAGTGTGAGACGTTTGTAACTTTTATGTTCCTGTGTTTCCCCACTTAGAAACCAGGGATGATAATATATCCTGAGTACTGAAAGTTAGCACCTATCAAGTGCAACTTTGTCAGTGAACAGAAGCAGCTGTAGATGGTATGTCTTTTATAACTCTTCTGTCCGCATATAGGCACTACAGGATCCTCCAAAACTCTTAATTGTCCATGCATATGTAACTCTTCATAATACCTGCACGCAAGAGTGCAATCTTAAATATCTTTTGCTCCAATTAGGCATCTCTTCAAAATGCCTTGTTAGTAGGGCACACTGGAAACCCTGAGAGTACCTACTTTCCAACTCTTACTGTGTCCCTCCTTTGCTACATTGCCATTTATCTTAGCAAATGACTGCTCCATGATGTGATCCGTGATCAGAAAAAGCAATTGCTGCTCATTTACTGAAAGCTTCTGTTATCAACACCTATCATCCTGTCTGAAAACACCTATGGAGGAGAGAGTGCTTCTGTACGAGGAGTCTCAGTGAAGGAAAACATAAGGACTCCTGCACCAACCAGGCCACCTGCAGGCTCGGACTGATCCCTGCAGCAGCAGTTCATCTACAGCCTTTTTTTGCAGTGCAGCCCAGTGCTGTGAAGTGTTTTGTCCTGGCTGAGTCAAGTTGAGAAGGGATGATGCATTGTTCTTCTATGCCTTTATCACAACCAAATTGGAATCTAATTTGGGGGATGTTTGTTCAGGAGATAGCTTGCATATGGCATTTCGATGGGCACCTTTGAATGTGGTTGGCTCTCAGCCAGACAGTAGTGATGCTGGATAAGGCACTGAGACAGGCATTCACTTGCTGATGAGCATGTGATTCTCCTTTTGAAGGAGAGGGTGATGCAGCTTGATCTACTGGGGAAGTTTGGATTTAGTTCAAAAACTTTGTCCTAAACAGGATTTTGCATCATTCCTTATGGTACTTTCACTGGTGACAGCTAGGCAGGCTTTTCAGATATACAGACGCTGTTTTGAAGGATTGTTTTTATACCTATGAGTTGACATTTACATGACTTTCTTTTGTGAAGGCTGACAGCACTGCTTGCTGGAACGACAGCTGCTCTGCTCTGCTCTATAAGAAAGGCCAAACACACAATCACAGCATTTTGTCCTGCTGTAGCTTTGCCAGTCTGTTTTCTGTGGCCATTTTCCTATGACTGTCTGAAAACCTTTATGTTAGAATTTTCTTCAGATTCAGAAAAGAGGGGAGAAAAATAATCAAAGCTCATTTTGCTGTTTATTAGGAAAACTAAGATATGTGAGAAAGATTCTGGTGGGGAGCTGAAATATAGCTAACTTGAAGCAGAATGAGGACAGGGCTTCAAAGGCAAGAATATAATTTTAGGTGGAATTTAGCTTAGTACTTGCTACAAATGGACCTCTAACTGTGTATATTAAGTGAAGTCCTGACTTCATTGAAGATAAAGGCAGTATTCTGATTGATTCAATGAGGCCAAAGTTTCACCTCTGGCTGGTATGATCTAATAGGTCATTGCTAATTAAGAGCATATGTGGCCTCAGTTCTTGCTGGTGGAATGAAATGTCTAAGCACCAGTCACTGAGGGAATGGGGAAGGAACTGGTCTCTGAAAGAATGGTCTAGAGAAGCCATGCTATGGATTACTGACCCTGGTGCAGCTTGATATATGGAAAACTTTTTTACCAATGTAACTCCTTCAAGATAAGAGAAAAGTAAACCTAATGCAGCAGGTCCAGGAGAGACAGTTCCAACAGGGAAAAAAAAGCCAATAGAGAAACCTGATACAGGCACAGGTATTGCTGGATTTGAGGTCGCTGAGCCTGAAAAGGACTGTGAGAGAGGAAAGCTCTGTATCACTCCCCAGCAATATACTGTGTGCATAATAACATGTAGATTGTAGGTAATCACTGTCTATTTTCTGTGATGAAAAGTCTTTTTGTTACAAGCAGATTTGATAATACTTATATTTCAGTTCCGGGATGCTCACTGGCTGCTGAGGTGCTCTCACACCTGTCCCTGCCCTCCTGCCTTTTGCCTAGAAAATGCATGAGAAAGGAGATGGACTCAGTCCTGAAGATTATGGACCTGGAGTGAGTCCAGAGGTGGGCCACAAACATGACCTCAGAGCTGAAACAAGTCTCCTATCAGGAAAGGCTGAGAGGGTTGGGGTTGTTCAGGTCAGGCTGCTCGGGGCTCAGAACAACCTGGTCTAATGGAAGGTGTCCCTGCTCAGGGCTGGGCAGCTGGATTAGATGACCTTTAAAGGTGCCCTCCAACCCAAACTATTCTGGAGTCTATGTTCGTGAAACTGTAAGTGATCATTCGGTCTAGCAAGGAAAGCATCTGTTTCTTATTATCATGCACTGGATCCCAGCAGCGTCATTAACATGCTGATGCATCTAACATAAGTCTCAAAATGCCAGGTTTCATAATTGGCCCATGAAATCTCACTTTAGGCTTGTATCTGGCCTTCAAGGTCTGTATTAGAATAAGATTTTTTTTTTTTTCCCTGCGTTTTAAAGGAGGAGAAAAATGTTGAGCTCAGAATTTTTTCATTCAAGCACTGTATGTTGCAGTGTGGTAGGCTTTAGATTTTTAACAATATGTTTTAAGGTGATTAATCTGCTGATGTGAGCAGACTGGTTATGCCGCAGGGAGCGGAAGGGCAATGGCATTCAGGGATGAGAGACTGCCCAGAAGTTCATGGTGTGCTTCTCCTCCTCACTTGCAATTCTTGCCTCCCTTCCAGCTCTACTCAGCCATCCTGTATATTTGCTTAGCCTACATAAAGCAGTAGTGATTGGAGCAATCTCCCTCTTCTCTGCTGGCTTGTACATCTGGATGTGTTTTTCCCCAGCTCCATTGGAAAGAAAGGGCAAGCTGTGTCCCCTATGAGGAGGACTCCAGGTTGCAGGTCGAGATCTGCTAACAAGGGCCGTGAGCTCTACCTCTTGTCAGGGATTTCCTCATAATTAGCTCTCAGCAAACACACGTGGTGTATGCACCAATTTCAGGTGTCTCTCAGTGAGTTGAGTGTTTGGGGTAGGTTCTGGTTGTCTTCTGCTTCTGCTGACCTGCTTGCTGTCCAGGGGTCCTGCACCTTTACTGCATCAGTTTCTTATGATCTTTGCTTTGTGGATTAGGATAATCACACTGCCCTACGTGACACACTGTTGGAAAAAAAACACCTGAAATATCTGAGGCCCTTGGAAGTGGGAGCTTATGTGGAGTAACAGTACATTTGAGTGGACTGAAAAAGTTGCGGTTGTGCAGGAGACCACTGTTGCTGCTTTTTAGATCCACACATCCAGAGTCTATAGTCCTTCTTTTCCACTCACAAATATTTTTCTATTTGCCGTGCAGGCAGCCAACTTCACAAACAGTCCCAGTTTGGAACTGGTGGTTTTCAATAGTGTGCTTTGGTAACTTGATTTAAACTGATCCAAATTTGGACCCCTGCTGAAAAGAAGATCCCATGGTATACTGACACCTTCTTCTTTGTCCCAGCATTTGTGAAACTGCTGCTTTATACTGAGCTGACTCTGGAAACTGATCTGGCTGAACATTCTCCCAGCCAAAGTGTGGGGCGGGAGGAGAAGCAATTTTCAGCCTGTTTGTCAGACTGCATCTGAAATGGCAATTCATGTTCCACCTACAAAAACGTATTGCTTGGGTTGTCTACTTATCACCAGTTTTGCATCATTAAGTGTTATGCATTCTTGGCCTGATATAATTGCAGCAGATTGCACACATGAACTGTTAATTATTTTATTTTTAAAACAGAAATTGCAGAACAGGAAAATAACATTCCAACATGTTTGCTTTTGGAGTTAACCCACCATGGCAATCTGTTAGTTTGATAATGGTTAAACTCTTAAACCCTTGCCTCAACAGGGTGCAGTAGGGTACCATTAAGGCAGCCATCTGTTGAACATACATACTGGAGGCATGAATTGCCTTGTGGTTTGGGTTTCTGACTAGTTATAATATATTCATGTTTTGTGGATGCCACTGATCTAACACTGGAAAATGCATGGAAAAGATCAGAGTTCAGTGAAAGGTGAGTATCCAAATTTGGGATTGATGCCTGAGATCCCACGGAGCAGGGAAGAGATGAAACCTCGTGGGTGTACACATGCTGATAGTAAATGCTGCTCTCTGGCAAGAGTCTCAGCTGCTTGAGTTGCTTAGCGATTCAATAGATCTGTAAAACTCCATTTGCAGACCAAGGCTACCATTATGTTGGATTGATTCATCAGGATGAGCAGCTAAAACAAGTTAAATTCTATCAGAGTTTTCCTGCATGAATTTAAAAATGAATTTAGTTGGTTCTAAATGGACATTTGTTTTAGTATCTTGAAGAACTGACTTTCCTCTATTAAAGCAGAATAATGTATCTATATGGTGCCCTAACTTGAACAGTACATAAAGATTAGTAAATAAGACCCCATTAAAAATACTTATAATGTAAGTAACATGGGTCCCAGTAGCCTTTCTAATGTCCATTAATGCTTATTCTGAGGATCAGAGCTCATTTTACTGAGCCATTTAGTCAAACCGTGTGATTATTTAGAAAGTTAATTCATGCATACTAAAATCTAGCTTAAGTAATGCAGAGGGTAGGAGGTAAAACTCTATGGAGACGATAGTCCTTTTTGTTATTTAATGATCAGCCATAATTAACTTGCAAATTTGAAATAATTAGAACAAATTAAAGGTATTTAACTTTGCCTCCCTAAAGAAAAATTCAAATTGCACCAAATGCAGCTTTAAATTATTCAAGTCTCAGAGGTCTGTGCTGGGTTTTTTTACAATGCCTTTTCTATGATGAGAATACCAATCTGCTTTTTGTCAGAAAGCATCCTATCAAGTAATTGTTCTTTGTGTCTAATAAATGACAGCTATTCTTCTTTGTAAAAGTATTTCAGTCTCTGAAGACTACATCAGCATTTCCATGGCATTTTAATTCAATAAAACAAAAGGTTAATGTTTTTCTACTTTTTAAGGAATGCAAATACTAGCAGTATTCAATGGGTCCTGAATGACATTTAAAATTTGCCATTCATGCTCAGCGGGGATATCGCGATATGAGGCACAGACAAAATGGAAAAAAAGCATTCAAGGTGTGTTTTGCTTTGTTGGTGATGTACTTGGATATTCATAAAGAAGCAGCAGTGATGAGACTGTCCATGCCACTCTGCAACTTCTGCCTTAGTATGTAGGCTAGGTAGGTTAATAAGGTCTTTATTTAGACAGTCTTCTCTGTTGTGTAGTTCCAGGGAATAGCACGAAGATTAATCGGATATCATGGTGCCTTGCAGGAAGTCCAACAAACCACACTGCATTTGAGTGATACAATGGATTGCTGAATTTGAAAATAGAGAAGGAACTGTTTCGTCACTTAATCTGTCTAGCTATGCGTAACTGATCCCTTTGGACCATATGTTAGTTTAAATTTTCAAGATGGCAGGAGTCACATCACTTATCTTACTGATTATTCCACAGGTGAATGAGTAACTATGTTCTGAAATAGACATACAAAACCCCCCTTATGTTTTCTTTGTTTAATTTTGGTACATCGTTAATTACTGGTTTTTTGTATCTCTCCCCATTATCCCTTTCTCTTCTTGGTATGCACATTTCTCAGATTAGGTGTTTGTTGAGGTTGTTATTAATTGTTTAGTGATCTATAAGAGCAAATACACTTGTTTTTGTTATTCCTTCATAAATTACCTTCTGTAACTTCTTAGTGTCTGTTCCTCTTTGAATTGTCTCTGCCTTAGCATCATTTAAACCAGAACTCAGTATTCTAGAAGTAACTGCACCGTGTAAAAGGTATCACAGCGAAAAAGTGGAATAATTGCTTCCTCATCCACAAGCCAAAGGTCACTGTGTTCACAGAAGATCTGAAGGTTGTAATTAAACGTACTTTAAAAACTCAGAAAGCATCTAAATAATGACAACCTTATTGTGTTTTAAATACTGCTAATCATCCAAGTACAGGCAAATGCAATGTCAAGTCCTGTATTATCAGAGAAATCTGGTCAAGTATTGCACCTTTAAGCCTCTTCAGACATTTACTAGGGTCTAACCCCACTTCTGGCTGGGTTGCAGGAATTAGTAGGTTAATAATTTCATATAATTCAAATAAGATACTAATTTAGTCGCCATAAATTTTAATAACACTTTGCAACATTATTAGTGGCCACAGTTTGAAGCCCTGAAGTAAACGGAGGTTATTCAGAGAAGTTTTATCCAACACTTCAGCCAGTTATTACAGGTCATAAACCATTAGATACTGTTCTGCATTAATAATACAGGAGTAATACTAATTGTCCAACAGGCGCAGTGGGCCCTATTAAACAATGGCTTATACAGCACATTGATTTGAAACTTAATTTAGCTATCATTTTCTGAGGGGAACATCAAATACCTGCGTTTTCCTTCACATGTACAGTAACTTCATAGTGTAAGCTTTCAGATAAAAGTTTCTTGTGAATGAGCCTTCACAAAGCTGTACCCCAAATAACACAAACTCAGTGGTAGTCTTTGGGTTGCCCATGTAAAATTGGTGCTTAAACAGGAAAATGATTTGTTTAATCTTCTGTTAACGTAGGAAAGCTGTATGTCACTTCCATGTTTGCAAGTAGAGCAGTATTATCTTGGGTTGAATTGTATTTTTTCATGGGGATAATCCAAAGTTTTCTTTTTGTATGTGTTTTTAAGTGCTTTTTTTTATGACGGTGTGGGGGCTAATGACATATGTTGGGAATCCTCATTTAAAGCGGTAGTTGTTTTCAAGATGGCAGAATTTGAAAGCAGGTTGTCTTCGCTGAGGGAAAGATGGGTCTCCACAGGCTCCCGTCTTCCACAACTGCTTGCTCCACACCACCAGATTTGCCTCCTGGTGCTGTCTGTGCTGTGTTTATGATCTTGTGCTGAAGATCATCTGTAGCCATACTGGTTTTGGTTAGCCTTCTTTTCTTAAACTGCTGCAGTTGCTTCACCAAATACTCTTGCACCAGTTTGTTCATACATTCTCTCTCCTGCTTACAGGTAGCTCTGTTCATTCATCTCATCTCCTTTTGTATCTCATTTATTTTCTTCTTGAATGGAGGTATTGCCATCCTGGTGATATTTAAAAAGCATGTAGATGTGGTGCTTAGGGACATAGTTTAGTGGTGGACTTGGCAGTGTTGTCTTCCTGGTTGGCCCTAGTGATCTTACAGGTCTTCTCTAACCTAAACAATTCTATCATTTTATGATCTGCTTCCCTGTTGCAAACCATGGCTCCATGGCTTCTCTTCACTTAATTTTCTCTATTTCCTCTTCGCAAAGTGAGCATTTTTTTAGTTACTGTTTCTTCCAACCTTGCTCCGCTGTGCTGGACAAAGTCCTTTCTGTATCTTCATCCCACTTGCCCTGTCCAAACAATTCAGGAAATACAGGACCTAATGCTTCCAAGGAGTGAAAATGTGGGAGAGGGCTGTGTGCAGCATTGAAAGGTCTGAATGCATCATGTAACTCCATGATCTTTCTTTCCCCCAGTGTGCCAGTGTCGAAACGTGAAGATTATTTTCCAAGGACACCTCCAGTGAACAAAGCCTCCAGAACACCAGGAAGTGGTGGGAGTAGTTTGGGGAAGAAAATGATTGGGTTTGGTGCAAACATGCAAGATGAGAGAACCCTTCTTGTGCAAACCAAGAGGGAAGGCACCAAGTCAAGGAAAGGTAAGGGGAAGCACACTGTATTGTGGGGCCATGAGTGTGCTGATGGCATTTTAGAAATTTCAGATATAGGATTCAAGAGCTTATCAGTAAAATGCACAATCAGAAGGAAAGGATTGCAAGTGGCTTAAAACAACCCGAGAGAAGGGAGCTACATTTAAAATAATAAAGCGCATAGAAAGCCTTGTAAATAACAAGTGATCTTCTTGGCTGGTGTTCCTGATGGAAAGGAGAAAAATAGCCCTTTAATCTCAAAAAGCTACTTCAACAATTCTTTTCCTTTCCCAGCAAGCAGAGAGAATAAGTGCAGTGGGGCTTGCTCATGAAATGTAATCTTCTTCGTATTCTTTTCCTCCCCAAGTAATGGGTCCACCATCACAACCTCATATTTTGCCTCACAGGGTTGTCTGTACAGCTAGAATCTATCCTGCCCTTGGCTTAGTACCTCCACTTAAGGAGCAGAGAAGCAGTCTTTCTTAGAAAGGGTTGGGAACAAAAGCAGCTTGGATGTTTCGCTGCTGAGCCTTGAACATAATCCTTGGTTCAATTATGAGCTACCTTTTTTTTTTTTTATTTTAACTTGTCAGCCAGTTAGCTGTACATGTCAGCATAAAAATAAAGAAAATGGCAAAATGAGAAGAAATGTGGTGCAGTTCTCAAAGGAACAAATAACTTGTGTTATTGGTTAAGACTGTACCAACATTAAAAAGCAGTCCCTGTGAAGAAACTTTCAAAAGGGTATCATCAGCCTGGACCCAAACAGTGGCTGAGGTTAATCTCTTCCAAGGCACAGCTACAAAAGTTGGAAGCCTGTAAAGGGCTTGTGTCCAAAAAAATCAATTTCTAATTTGAAACAAAATCATTTTTGACTAACAGGGGTTCAGGACCCATTACTTTTGCTGTATAGTCTGCTGACATTTCACACTTTCTGTTGTGCACAATGAATCCTAATAGTCATTTTATAACATTGCTACACCAATCAATTTAAGCAAGAGAAAGCCGTTACAATTCTGCAAAGTTTCAGGGGCAATTTTCACTGATGGTTTTCTTTTATGGTTTTTTTTTAGCTATCATTATTTTTTTCTTCTCTTTCCCTCTTCCTTCTCCCCCTCCTTCTCAATAGTGTAGTGATGAAATTGAGATTTTTCACAGTTGGATGATGGGTTTTGTTCCTTGGATAGGGATAGTCTCCAAAAAGGTAATTTATTTGCCATAGATTTAGGGAAAAAAATCCAAGCTGGCCTGTTCTTCATTCATTTCATTTTGTAGTACTTAGGAGAAGTTACAAGCTGCACCATGCTATTGCACATAACAATTGAGCTGCACATATGCTGATTTAGTGATTGTAGTGGTCAGCATATTGTCTGAAGATGGTGGGTGTCTTTCGCAAACACTTACTGGGATTTCTGGCTTTGAAGATGTAGAGCTGTGTGGCAAAATTTAACTTACAAACATTGGCACTTGCTGTGATACCAGATAAATTTCAGAGAAATGCTTTCAAGCTGTGGAACAACCTGAGGTCTATTACTGATTTGAATGGCTTGTTTATCACAAGGCAAATTACCTAGCACTAATCACTGAAGTTGAGTCTTCTGTATTTAGTATCTTTTTAATTGGCTTCCTTCTGTTATATGTTTGGACTTCTTTAACAAGCATACACATATACTTCTAAAGTATTTTTTCCATCTTTGGATATCACCGGGGCACAATGTTAAGTTTCTTAATTCCAGTTAGCTCTGGACATAGCTGCCTCTGTCCTTGTTTCTTCTGGATCTTCCCATCTGTTGCTGACCTGGGATTTCTGCGTCAGAATTTATTGTTTTATTGGGAAGCAATTATAAAGGATCTAGCAAAAACAAAATAAGGGATGCTAACACTGTTTACTGTGGTGTAATTTATAACAGTATGGTGTTTGCCTTACTGTGTCAGAGTGCTGAACCAGCAAGCCTGGGTATCTTGGATCCCACTACTGCAGTGTGTTTACCTCAGCTCTCTAGCTAAGCCATGTGATGTGGGAAAGGGCAATGAAGTCAACAAGACAACATCTTGAGGAATGAAACTCAATATTATTTAGCCCCATACCTTAAGGTGGCCTTTTGATCAGAAAACAGCAGTGCTGGACACTGTATACAGAAACATGTCCACTGAAAGCTTCTTGAGAGTCAAATGCTAACCTTTTGCTACAGAGGTTTATTTTTCTCATGCCTTGATCTTTCTTTTCTATTCTATTTAAACTGTATATTCTTCAGGATGGGGACTCTCTCCAGGCACACCTTAGTGCAGTGCCAGTAGTGATGTGGGTCTTTGGGCTCACTGTGTAATCTCTTTGTACCACTGGGAATGGTGGGTATATCCGGGCTATGGTGCAACTTATGATAGTGTCCCCCCACAGCGACATACGCAGTTGTACCAGGTTTTTGTGTTCAACTACCTCTGACTTAGAATTTTGAGAAGATAAAAGGAAAACATTCCCATGCTGGAATGGTGGAAGGCTTTACTGTTCACAGGACTGTTTGCTTACTTTGAGTGCGGTGTTTGGAAGGCTCACGTTCCAAACCCACTTGTTTCTCCCTGCAGATGTTTAGTAATGGGGAGAAGAGCAAGAAGAACATTGTTAACCTGTTTCCATCACCTCATGGAGTGGAAGGGGCACTTTTGCTCTCTTTTCAGGGTAGAAGCTTAGTGGATCAGCTTAGGCAACCAGCTTTTATTCTCACTGTTGCTTTTTGTCTCCTATTTCTATTTGCTCCTTAAATTTTATTCCTGTGCTTTAGGAGGTGCTTTTGTCTTTTAGACAAACTTTTTTAGTTTTACCAACAAAACTTTAAATAGATGAAAAAATCCTGAAGTCTTAGATCTTTCCAGCAGTAAATTGTTTTTATTGGTGTCACCACCAGCTATGTCAATTTGTACTAAAATCTAACAACTCTGGTTAAAAAGCACTGGAGCACAGAAAGAAGTGTTTCTCTTCCTTTCTGCCCTGGAAAATTTTACTTCTAGGTTGCGAAACTAAACTATATTCTATCCATTGTGTTCTGCAATTTTGGGCACTTCTTTACATTTTTGTTTAAAGTCTTCCTCTTCACAACACTTCCTGAAATACCTTTACATTGAAACAAAGAACTAATTTTCCCCTTTCTTTTAGGGGGATATAGCATCTGCATGGTATTGAATAGCATGCATAGCTTTCCTTTCCATATATAAAAGAAAAAGGCCAGGGAGGGAAAGTTATTTTGGCTCACAGAATCTATACTTTTCCAGGGGCTGTTTTTTCAGTAGGTTTTCTAAGAGAGCTTCTTTGGGATTTAGAATCTGGAACTTCTTCCCTAGAGGGAAGACTCTTCCCTACAATTGAACAGAGCAATTAGTTAATATTAGTGAAGCACTTTGAAGATGTGAAGTACTATATAAATGTTAAGTATTATGAATATTAGTATTATTCAATTCATAAAGATTTATTTTATGATTATGAACCTAGATTTCCCTTTGCTTACTTGCATCCCATTACTGCTGGAACCAGCCTTAAATGTATTTCTTCATTCTTAGTGTTTACACTTCCAAAATGTGGACTGCTGTATTTCTCCATGTTCTTCATGTTTTAGTTGTCTGTTCCTCAAGTAGAAATAGACAGCTATTTGAATTTTCTTGAATGAGTCTTTAATCTATTTTAAATCATTCCCATACCAAGTTAACCAAATTGAAAATAGTATTTTTAACATTACCATTTAGAAGACATCTATAATTGCTTTGGGATAGCTTGCCTTGCAAGCTTATATCTAGTTTGTTTTTTGCTAATCTTTGCTACCCCAGGTTCTCTCCATTGCTGTCAGATTATCACACCATATATAAGCCTTTTTTTTTTTTACCAAGGGTGAATGTGTCTGTTCTTTTTCCATGTTTCTTGCTTCTCTAGATCATCTGCAAGGTCTCCAGTCTCATACCGTCTTCCAACACCTGCAAATCTAATTAATTTGCTGTCATTTGTATCACCTCGGTTCTCTATGACTTTTCATAAATAATTACCAGTCACTTCATAAATTCATTAACTAATTCCCTTTAGCCCTGAAATATATATCCTTCAGACTAAAGAATTTGTATCTTTTTTTTCCCTGATAATGTCTTTTAATCAGCTTTATATAGGCAGGTATTATACATCAACACGGTCTTCATTATCTCCTACTTGCCAATATTCCTTTTTGTTATTTTTTTTCTCATAGCATATTTTAAAATTATTAGTAGCTTGGTCACTTTGGAATCGTTATTGATTTAATCTTCATATGTTCATAGACCTGCTTGCTCTTTGGTGTTTCTTTTGCCTCAGTTGACTTGCATGCCTTTGTCAAGATGTATTTTTAAACATTTTTTTGTTTAGGTATGCATTTATTCAGGATTTTTTGCCAGTCCTGTTTTATATCTGTGCAGCATAACAGCCTCAGTATATTCCGACTTAGTTCCTTTTCTTGTACTCCATTTCCAGACCTGGTAATATTTGCAGACTTGGGTCTCTGAACAGTCCCCTTGAGGCTGTATTGGCCACTTCCGAGTTCATATATTTTGTTTTTCAGAGAAATACATCTACTTCGCTATGAATGTAGTGTGTTGACAGTGTGCCAGCCTTTTCTCTTAGTAGGAATTGAATATATTCTCCTACTCACCAGGTTTTTATTACTTTGGTCTTATTTTCTTAAAATCCAGCTGCCTCATTCCACTGTCATGTGAAATGATTTCTAAATATCTCTTATTCGATCTTAAAGCCAAGAGTCTAAGCAAGAGGCTTCCAGTCTTTATAAGCATACCCACTCTTCTCATCCTGGATTGGCATACTATCAAGTTACCAGGGACACACAATCAACACATATCCCCATGATATTTCTAAGAGTTCCTTCGCTGATAATTAACTCTTTGTAAGGCGAGATCTTTTCACTGCATGGTACTGAAGTACAATGCATGACAGGAGGGCAATAAGAACCCATTGTATTTTTTTGTTAGTCTCCCTGGAACACACCTTTAAACATGTGGGTTTACAATATTGTATGTATTTACATACATCTTAATGCAGTATTTAATCTTAATGCAGTATGTAATCTCTTGAACATCCGTAAATTTTGCACTGACGCTGGAATTACAACCTTGTTGCTTCATGTTTCAGCATGGATGGTAGATAATGTTTCTGTTCACAGAGCTGGGAAATATTTAGGCATGACAGAATTACTTAAAGAGCTAAATACTGATTTGACTTTAATTTTTGCTGAGACTTGGAGATTTCCCTATAGTTACTATTTAGTTAAGTGAAGTTGATTGGACAGAACTAATAAGGCTAGAATATAAAAGCCCACACTCACAGGCTTTTGCATAGTAGCTCACATTACTCCTAATCTGCGTGTTCCACTTACCTTTGACTACCTGTAAGCAAGTTGTCTGACCTAAATCCTATCTATAAAACCCAATTCTCAGCTGGGTGGGTGAAAGGTGGAAAGATAGGTGGAAAATTGGCTGTACCACCAGCCTCAAAGGGTGGTCATCGGTCCAGCTGGCAGACACTTGCTAGTGGTTAATTGCTTAACATTAACAACCTGGACAGTGGGACAGGATGAACCTTCAGCAAGTTTGCAGATAACACCAACTGTGGAAGTGGTCACTATGCTGCAGGGTAGGGCACAGTGTTCAAGGGACCTTACAGGTTAGGAAGATGGTTTGACGGAAACCTGCTTAGGTTAAACAAAGGGAAATGCCAGTTTCTGCAACAAGGTTGGACCAATCTCGTGTAACAGGGCCAACAGGGCAACTCACAAAGCAGTTTTGCCGGAAAAGGGCTGAGCATCCTGCTGAACATTAAGTTGAACACGAGTCAGCAGTGTGCCTGTGTGCTGGAGTAGCCAAGCCTCATACTAGGCCATAAGAGAAACGTTCTGGTCATCAGTTTGATGAAGTGACACGTGCCCTCTGATCAGCTCTGGTGAGACTGTATCTCTAAAGTGCTGCGCCCAGTTTGGGGCTTCACAGTGCAAGAACATTGACAAGCTGTAGGAAGTCTAGCAGAGGGAACCAGGACAGTCAGGGCGTTGGAGCATATGACTGCTGGGGGAGGGTGAGGAAGCTGGGTGCAGAGATGATGCAGCACATGTGTTCTGAGTTCTTCAGGTATCTAAGGAGAGAGTGTTAGAGAAGAGGGAATCAGACTGTTGTTGGGAGAGATGGTGAAGGTTACAACTCCAGAAATTCTGATCAGCTATACAGCAAACATTTTTTTGCTGTGAGGATGGTCAAACACTGGAACCAGAGAAGCTGTCCAGAGAGGTTGGTTTGCTATCAATGGAGACATTCAAAATCTAACTGGACAAGTGCCTTAAACCTGGTCTAGTTGGCCCTGCTTTGAATGGAGGATTCTGCTATATGACCTCCAGGTTTCACCTTTCAATGTAGAATACTTTGTAATTCAGGAGTTATTGGGGTAGAGGAAAGAAGGAGTGGACGAACAGTTTTATTTTATTGGAAGAAAATACTGTTACAGGGATATTTACACTTGGAAAGTTAGCATCTTGTAGCATGTCATGAGAACTGCATTTGTGAAACAAGCTGAATCCTGTGAACCACTGTACGAAATGATAACACATCTCTCAAACTTTGGGCAGCAAGATGGAGACTGTATAGTGTGACTTACTCTGTAGATTTGATTCTCTGTGATCCTGAAATGCATGCTATGGACATTACTGTCAGCTGATAAATTCTCTGATTGCCATTTCACTGTATATATGGCAATCCAAAAGTGTTGCAACTTTTAGTCCCAGTGTTCTGTAATAATGCATAATCACAAAACATCTGTCCAAAAATTCCTAGCTTCTGATAATGTGGCTTGTCTTCACTTCATTCCACAGGGACAACTTCAGGACCTAGGAAGGATGCAGCTACATCTCCCATACTGATAGGCAGCAGCACATCCCCAATCCAGCATGACATTTCACAGTAAGTCACTAGGTAATCTCTGGTTTAAAATTCTGCAAACACAACCATCAAATTCTCCTAGATGCACGGAAGTAACCGAATTTCTATGATATTTCATATTAGCACGAGCTGGATAATACAAACTAAAAACTAAAATATCCTTTTGACATTTATAGTATGCCTTAAATTACTTGTTAGAATAAGAAGAGCAGGAATATGCCAAGTTCTAACATTTTAATTTTGCTTAGATTTTGAACAGAAAGTATGTTATGTTCCAAGTCCTGACACATTAAATACATTTGTAAATAATTTGAATGGATGGTGTTAACCCCCTGTTAGATTTTTAAATCCACTTGAAGTTCTTAATCCCCCTGTACTTACCCCCCTCATATTTAATCAAATGGCATTTCTTTTAAAATGTTTTGTACAAGAGTTGTTTTATGTTTAATGACAAGCAACAAAATCACATTAAGTCAGCAATTCCTGATTATACTATATATCTGCAATAAACGCACTGGAAAAGCAGCATTATCGCTTCTGCTCCAATGAAGAAACAGAAAGCAGCATTGTTGTTACACTTACGACATGAAAAACAACTTGCCTCCTTTAGGTAGGATTACAATTCTAGCAGTAAGTGCCTAGAAAAACAGCGTACAATCCTTGTTTTTCGTTATCATATCCCACATTTTCTTATAATAATATCTTAATTAAACAACAAAGTAAACGGAGGCAAAAGTATGAATTTGCTGTGTTTTACACTGCTGGGTGGATGATTTTGTGCAGTGGGATGACAAGAATGTATGACCATTCTTAGGAAGAGTTAAATGTTTCTTGGAGAATGGGAGGGCTTGAGTCAGATTTAATATTCTCTTGGCCCAGTGGGCTAGGAAAATGTATGCTTGATATCATCCCTGTATTCTTGGCAGAAGCTGGCAGTTTATTTCTATCTTCTGAGAGAACTTGCAATATATAATAGGTGGTAAACTACTACCAATATTGACAAATTTGTACTTACTTGCTATAGAAACACTTCTTTTTTCCTTCTGAAGGAAGAGATGGTAATTCTGGAAGGATTTAAGAACTGGGATAGATTGTGCTCTGTTTCCCACATATAACAGTATGTTTAAACCCATAGAAACTACAGGGTTGCCTAAGCATTTCTCTTAAAAGCAAGGGTTACCTTCGCAGGGTGGTAATATCAGATAAAGAGTGTGTAAAGGTATAGCTTGATACCGTCTAATAGTGATAAGTTGAAATTCCATTCAAGCACTGAGGAGTAGATATAATTATTCACATCATACACAACTGTTCAGAAAAAGGAATTTTATTCAAGAGGATTGATGGTCCATTCTTTTCCACAGAGGGGAGTAAAACATTTGTTGAAATATGCAGTTAGAAATCATATCAGATAAAGTGATCAGTAAAAGGAGTCTGATTAGCTGTCATCCTTAAAGGTTTATTGTACCAGTTGATGACAAATTGTGAAAAATCCTGTATTTCTGGGTGCTGTCTTGCATGCTTCCTTGCCTTCTTTCTCTCTGCTGGTGCTGTAAGTATAATTGACCAGTTTAAGCAGCCATGTTGTGCTTTCCCTTACTCATGGCCTTCTCTAATTGAAAATGGTAAATGGACAAGTATTTCTGTGGAGACCTAAAGCTGATCCTATCCTTCATCAAAAAACCTGCTTGGGCAGCAGGTCAGTCTCAATTTATCATGCAATGGTAATAAGCTTAGACTGCAGGTTTAACTAACTAAATTAATCAATATTGAGAATTATTGCTGCTTTTGTGCCACTAAAGTTAGGTTTGTCAGCATGTGAGTTATAATCTGTGATTCTGGGGAGGGGGAGGGAGTTAACAGCTTAACCACAACAGTTGACCCAAGCCTGAAACTTACAGCACAAAGCCCTAGCCCAAGAGCGAATTTATTTATTCAGCAGTATGTGTAAACCTAATTACTTCTGACTATTTAAATTTATAGGACTAGATTCAACTCATGTTTGTGCCAGCTTTAACTAGCACGAACCCTGGCACCCGGCAGTAGCAGCAATGGAAAGCCTGCCAGGGAGAAGGTGTTGGAAAGCGACAGAAGCTCCCTGCCAGCACAAGGCATCAGGGTGCTTGCGCAGCTTCTGGGGAGGGCTGGCTGGATAAGCAGGCATGGCAGGTAGAAGATGCGATGGCTTGATAGCCTGTCTTGGCAGTGCTTGACTGGAGGCTTCAGTGTGTTACAGCTACCTCCTGCTTGAGGAAGAATCACTGCAGTCCTGCTTTATTCTCTGTCATGGAATGAATCATGTCTGGGACAAGAAATATGTGTCCCTAGAAGGTAAAAAAGTGTGTGCTTCGAGAGCCTTAGTGCTAGACCTGTAGAAGGACCAGACTTGCAGAATGAGTGTGCACAAGGTAGTTTCAGTGATATCTCTGAAAGAAAAATAGCATTTCTTTATCTGGCATCCTTAGTTGGGCTAATAGTGGACTTGTTTGCCCATCGTGCTTCTACATATAACAGAGTAGGTATGTTATGCTGAGTGTTAGGAAATACGACACTGCTTTTCATAATAAAGCCAAGCATTGCATGTTTGATTATCCAGTGTTCTTAAGCCAATGTCTACACCTGCATGAGCCCCTTGAAAATATGTTCACAGCAGGTCTGGAAAGCATTTCCACTCATGTACTTATTTATCCAGACCAGAGCCCATATACTGGGGATAAAAAAACTCCCACAGGCAAGGTTGGGGTTGTGCAAATCTGGAAGAATAAGTTTGTTCCTTACCCCTAAAAGCATAATTCCTCTTGACTATATAAACATTACCTTTTTGTTGATTTGGGATATCTTTGTCATAACTGTTTTTTGCCTAGAAGGAAGACTCGTTTTGGCTGTGAGTTGGAAAGGAGCTGGAAAGTAGGGGGTAGTGGCATTTGTATGGTTTCATTTAGTAATGAAGTAGTTTTTACATAAACTAGATCTTACCTTGGGTATAATCAGGTACTGATTTCAGCTAAACAAGTGTTGTGCTGCAAAACAGAAATGAGACTGCTCTAAATCAAAGTATTAAGCTATTTTTTTTTTCTACAAAAATGTTATAAATTGTGCCTTGTGAAAGACCATTTAATTTGATTACAGCTCTGGTGCAATTGTCAGGCTCTCCCCACGCAGAAACAGTTGTAGTGTTGAGTTTGGCACAATAAGTCCTATAACACTGCAGATAATCAAGCACTTAAAAAGATACCAGTAAAGGTTGTTCTGCTCACCATGGAAACAGATAATTCTCCTGTAGCATTTTTCACTTCAGGCATCTAAGAAGTGAATTTAAGAAGAGTTAGGTAAATTAAGGGATTGAGTGATAGTCTGGGATTTAAGCATTAAGCCTGTGTTTTCTTGTTGCAGTTTTAAATCAAGAGCTTTAATGCTAGCTGAATCCATTGTCTTGGAGTGAAGTTTCTTGTAGCCATTAAAATAAGTGATTTAGAAGTTCCTGCAATATGAATACTATATTCGAGCTATATTATTATCTGTTAGACTACAGTGGCCTGTTGGAGTTTTTATAAACAGATTGTAATGTGTAAATTTCTGTTCAGGGACATTTTAAAAACAAAACTATTTACCCAATTGCCCAGCATATCTCAGGTGAATGTGTATTCAGGGACTTTTAAGCAAATTAATATCTGATGTAAAAATATAACGTGCAGAGTTGTATACTTAATAATGCACACTGGAATAGTCTAGAGTAGATCTGTTAGGCTGAGTGTTAGGAAATACGATAGTGATAAGATTTAAGCTTTTGCCTTACATATGTGGTGGTTGTCTTTCAGATCTGTGCATGTTGGATGCTTAAATATGGTTCTGCTCTTAAGATGATACAATGAAGTTTCTTCTAGTGTAGAGTCCAAGCAAGCACTGCAAAGAAATAGATACTTTTTTCCCCCTTAGGATCAGACACCATTCAAGATTCAAAAGGAGAATGAGGAAGATGATGATGAGAAAACTTTCATTCCAAATCAAACTTAAGACCATTTAAAGGCATTAAAAGTTTTGAGTGGAGTGGTGAGTTAGGTGGTGAATGTGTTAGGGGACGTGAGTTTTGCCTTCTCCCTGAGAAAGCCAGCAGCATGAAAAGTCCAATATAGTTCCATATTCAAGTGATAAAACCAGACGTTGGCAAATTAATCTCTCTTATTCACAGTGTAGGTTGTTAATTGTTCTCTCTGCTGGCTGTCGATATAATGTGAAATTTTCATTCCCCATTCAAGATGGAAAAAGTTGTGGCTGAAAATGTTAACATTTGCATTTTTATTTGTTGATTTATTTAAAGGACAGCCTCTCTTACAGCAATCCATCACTCAGTGACACCCCAAATATGAATAATGTATTGTAGACTTGTGGTTACAATGTGTAATAAGTGCCAGAGACGGCAGAAGAATGTTAACTATGTTGCAAATGTAATATTTATCGACTCATAGTTTATTGCTTTTGAGGTTCAATAATACTGACCATAGGACATTAATATCACTTATCTTGATTTTAGTTGGGCACCTCTGTATGTAGAAATAAACCATCTATCTCATACTTACAAAATAAATGTGAATTTTACAGTGCTTTGTAAGAAGTGCATTGTAGATTTCTTTGCTTAGTGCTCACACTTCTCCTTTTCTGCCTTCTCATTTGCTTGTGTCTGACATTGATCCCACTCCAGTTGCCTGAGCACCTCAGCATTCTTCTCGAGGCTTTATTTGCTGGCTGCATTATGATCTTGTGCCTCTGCTGGTGTTTCTGCCAGTTCTCTCTTCCTGTTAAAGACCAGTATGGAAAAAGACTGTTTGATAGTTTTCTAATGCTTCTATCTGAAAAGACACTGCCTGAGAGGCTAAAACAGAGATAGCTTCTCTTTTGGAATGGCATGCATAGGAAATCTAATTCATCTCTCTTTTAGAGGATCATGGGTATCAGAAATAGAAGTGTTTAATTAGGTCAACAGTTGTTATTGCAGTCATGGCATTTATTTTCAGAGAAATTTTTAATCAATGAATGGAAATACATGAGAGCAATTTTGGAAGATTAGTATTTAAAAATCAGTGGATTTAAGAACGAAAATTTTCTTAATAGTCTGTGTAAGAAAAAAATTGCAATGAGGCAAACAGGGTAGCAAGTCAATCAGTAGTAATCATTTCTATCTTCAGTACTTGCTTCAGAGTTCTGCTTCAGAAACTGATACAGGCTGGGCAAACACTACTCCTTATCTATGCTGTTCAGTTACGACCACTCAAAGCTTTGAAGTCTCAGGGGTGAAATGCAGATGTGAACCCAGGATTGGGATCAAAACCAAATTTAACAATGGGAGATTTCAAGCTTGTGTTAAAATCAGATTTCACCTGTGAAGCCTGGCTCTTGGGAAACTTGGAATTGGGTTCAGCCATGAAAATGATAAGCCTTGATTATATTTTGTGTTGTAGACATCATGTAAATTTCAAAATGACATTCTGTATTTACATCTGGGGTTATCAAATTTAACACATCATCAGCTTCTTTTTCTTTACTGTGTGTAACAGGAACACCTATTTGTGTCAAAGCAGCCTACCTAATAGCTGCTTTGCGATAATAGTTTTGGTGTGTCCATTGCTGACAATGAAAAAAATCATATTGGGAAATTTTGTCTTGGAATGCAAAAGGATTAATGTTAATTAGCAACTGTTGGCTGTAATTGTCACCCTCATTAAAATGCAGAATTATGTATTTCTTAGTTATAAATAACCTTTCTAATTGTACTTGATGTATGCCAGTTTAATCAAAAAGTACACTTGCAAACAGGCAGATATTTGCATTAATCTAGGGCTGGATCTCTGAGTCTTTTTTGATCGTCTTTCATTCCAAACTTGACTAGCTGGGGGAGGTCTATTACAGCTACATATCCTTTGCACATTTATTTTTTTTTTTCAGCTCTGTGGATCTGACAGGATTTTGTATTAAAATGAGGGGAAATGTCTTCTGGGAATGTTCAGTGCAACAGAAAACGTGTCAGTTTTGAAGTAGTTGGCAAGGTTTCCATCATTTAGTGGTATGACAATAACTTGATTGTAGTTTGAAAGCAATAATAAGCAAAGGAAAATAGAGAACAAATCATATTATGAAGCTGACTTAACTCTTTATGTCATTTTCATTGTTATCTTAATTACTTTTTTTTACATTCCTCCCCCCCCCTTTTGCAGGTTCTCAAATACTATGTTAAATCTTAAGTGAATTTTCGTTCACTGGATGTAATTCCTGTTTGCACTTACAATCACATCAATGAAAGCTTAGTCTCAAAATATTTTCTTTTAATATATTTCAAATTTTCAGGTTATTTCTGTGCTTTCCTTCTTTGTCAAAAAAAAAAAAAAGTGATTTGACTGTCTTCCTGCATTGATACTCTGAATGCTCTGTATTGTAGCGTGGAATTACTGTGATGGCAATTCCTACAGAACCTGGCAAATTAAGACTAATCTTGGTTCCCCTCTTCATGGTACTCTAAGGAACTGTTCTGCGTGGTTCTCTTTATAGCAGTGTGGTCACTTCTTTGCTCCTTCTCTTTCACAGGAATCTCCTCTTGGGTTTTGGGGGATGTTTTGTGAGATGGAAGGACTTGATTAGTACATACAGAATAATCGCATCTTAAAGAAGCCATTCTCACAGAAGAGTGTTGGAATAGGATGACGGATGATGGTTATAAACTAACAGAGGAGAGATTCAGGCTGCATGTGAAGAAGAGATGTTTTACAATGAGGGTGGTAAAATCCTGGCAGAGGTTGCCCAGAGAGGTGGTGGATGTGCCATCCCTGGAGACATTCAAGGCCAGGGTGGATATGGTTCTCTTGGCAGTCTGATCTATTTGAAGATGTCCCTGGTCATTGCAGGGGGGTTGGACCTGATGACCTTTGAGGGTTACTTATAACCCGAACTGATTCTGTCATACTTACATATTAACAAACAAGCCTTCTTCTCTCTTCTTCACCTACACAGGATTTTCAGGCTGAAAGCTCCTTAGGGCAGGATCCTGGCTCAGTACAGCCCCGTGCTTAGTTGCTCCATGTAATAATGATGATTAACGGTGATGCTAAACTATAGTTAGGGTGGAATTCATCTTGTTTATCGTGAGACAACTGAGCTAGTTACCCTCAGCTCCTCTTATGGTCGATGACTTATTCTAGGATCAGCTAAATCACCTTTTGGTGATACCTGTTGTACCGTGGGCTGTAAAATAAGCCTCGAGTAATGCACAATGACATCTTGTTTCTCTTGTAGCTGAGTATGTGGAACCAAAAATAAGTTGTTTGTCATTCATACCTTGATTATGGATTGGAGGCAAATGCAAGCCTAACCTCAGAGCTGCATGGTCAGTGCCTTGATTATTAACACAGTTTTAATGCTTGTGTGATAAATCAAAGGGAAATACTGAATGCTCTGGGAGAGGGAGTGGATATTTATTGTTGACTCGGGAGTCGTGGACAACGCAGAGATGATCAATGTGATCAAGCGATTGCCGTTTATTGAGCATCAGACATGATCTTTTATACACAAATCCACACATTGATTATAGGCTGATTGGTTAACATGCCTTGCCAACAAGCTTCTGATTGGGCTTTACACAAAGTTGCTTAATACAAGTTACAACAGCTACTTATGTTTAGCACTAACCTCAACATTCGTACACTGCGGTTTTACATCCTGGTTTTTGTTCTTAACGTCGCTAACGTTGCAATTTCATTTTCCCCCACTGCTATCCCTGGCTAACCTCCCCTCTGGCCTAGTGTTTTTCCACTAGTAGAAGTGGGAAGCTCTTCTTATGCTATGCTAACTGAGAAGCCCGACTCATGCTAACTAAATCCATACAACAATTCCCCCTTTTTTTTTTTTTTTGAGGCGGGCGCGTTAGTCAATATCTTTATATAACACAGTGATCTCTTCATATTCGGTGCCGAGTCCCAATTCCGTGTGTGATTGTTGAACAAGCCAAGCCTTTGGAATGAACCTCATACACAAAGCCTTCCCACATGCAAAAATTCCACAACCAATAATCAGTAACACCAACAACGTGATTAACAATTCTGCTAGGCTATACAGTAAAGGTCGCGGCCAGCTGCTAAACCCCAACTGAGCTAGCCAATTGTCTAAACCTTGTTCCACTTTAATCATATTTACATGTTCTTGCATTTGCTGCAACCGCTTCTGAATAGATTGTGAATGATCGGTTAGATTAAAACAACACATGCCTTCAAAATCATTACAGCCATGCCCATGAGCTAATAATAAAAAATCAATAGCCGTGCGATTCTGCAAAATAGCCGTGCGACTACTATCTATATCTTTCATGAGGTCTGTTAAAACTGCAGATGTAAGATTGGCTTGTTTCACAATCCAACAAGCAAGCTTTTGCAAATTAGCATTAGCAATAGTTGCTGCACACCCAGGACAAAAAAATACTTGTTAAGGCATTTTCGACTTTACCCAAAAGCGTTACAGAGTCCTTACAGGTGCTCTCCAGCTTAGTAAGAAATCTACGAGATCGAACCAAAGTAGTTTTGTTTAAAAGAGATACCGATGGAGCTACAAGACTAAGAAGTCCCAAATAACATGGTCCACCAAGGGGATGTTTTGGGATACCTTGCCAGGCGCGATTACCACAAATCAAAAAAACTCCCTTAGGCAAAGCTAATGACATGTTTGGAAAAAGTTCATACCAGCCAAACTTTTCTAGACCTACAGCTCCCCCACACCATGCTCGGGCCTCAGAAGCATCCCGTATCCCATAAATACCTGATCCAGACACATCTGTCCACACATCAAGTAGATAACACTGTATGCCAATACGAGAACTTACACACCTTGCTTTAGCGGGGTCATCAATTATATTAGCACTAAAGCCAAAGCACAAGCCATCTTTAGTTCCGTTTATGGATCCTGCCAGCTGCACTTCCTGTGGATCCCACGGTAAAGCTTTATTCAAATGCTGAATCAAAAAAACGGACATCCAAGCTAGTGCCCGGTTTGCAATATTACCATTGATACAGCCTCCACACCAAATCTGTTTGTTGGCCTGGGGCTGTTGGCAGGCCGTCTGATTTCCGCTACACCAGTTATCAGACACACTAGCCTTGTCTCCTTCCTGTTGCAATGGTTCGGTTAGCTAACGAAATGTTACTTGTATATTCCACAAATCTTTCTGGCTCCAAAGAGGGTATACCAATTAAACAAGTGCGGAATGGGTCAGACACGGCTGTTAAAGACACACAAAAGCTAGAAGTGTTGGTTCTGTTCGCCCATGTTACCCGTATGTTGTCTCGAGGCAAAGCCATGCTTAAGAGCGGGTCTTCCAGACCTTTTGCTACAGCATTCACCCAGGCAATTAAAATGAGCAGCCTCGCCGATCTGGTTTGACCCATCGGCTGGGTACCCATAGTGGTCCAGAACCACATTAATTAATCCTGGGACTACAAAGATACCCTGACAGGAGACAGAGGATCACCCAATCAATAAGGCACTAAGTCCATGCCCCAGGAGTCCCCATAATTGTGACTCTATCAAATGCACTTGAGAGTCACTCAACGTAACAGTTACTGTGGTTGCCATGTCCACTCCTGCACTGCCGATGGTTGCTGAGGCAATGCAGTCCAGGCACTCTTCATTTGTGTCGGAGCGTGAGGGTAAATGCTCTTCTTGCCGTTTCCCACCCTTTTATACTCCTGTGTGTTGTGAGTTGGTTTATTACAGGGCACGCACCATTTAGTACTACACTGATTAACTGGCTGTTGATCTAGACCGTTTCCGGATTGATTCCTATTTTGTGCCTTACATTGCAAACGAAGATGCCCTGATTTCCCACAGTTATAGCATTTTCGTTCTCTCTTTCCTTTTCATTTTCCTTGTACAATCGGACGAACTGCAGCCCCTACAGCCTCCGCCATATAGGCTGCCTTTTGTTTATGACCCATTCGCTCAACAGCTTCCAGCATCTGAGCTACCGAAGTACCTCTAGGCAATGTATTCAAAAGTTGTTTCACCTGATCATTAGCCCCATCAAATGCAAGCATATCCAGTAATTTTGCCTTCATATCATCAGTCATATCCGGGTTGCCTTGCAATGCACCAAATTTTTTTTATGACCCATTCGCTCAACAGCTTCCAGCATCTGAGCTACCAAAGTACCTCTAGGCAATGTATTCAAAAGTTGTTTCACCTGATGATCATTAGCCCCGTCAAATGCAAGCATATCCAGTAATTTTGCCTTCATATCATCAGTCATATCCGGGTTGCCTTGCAATTCACCAAATAACCGATCAATAAACTGTGGATAAGATTCTCCAGGTCCCTGTTTTAGAGACCAAAAACCAGGAGTTGCCTTGTCATTTGGAAGCGAAAACCAGGCTCTCAGACCCAATTACCTGGGAGCAGGTCAAGACCCGAGCAGGAAGCCTCGCCTGATTTTGTGGATTGGTAAATTGGCCTTGACCCAAATACGCATCTACTGGTGTCCCAAACAGTGGGTCTCCTTGTTGGCGGGGCTGATTTGCTTCTTCCATACAAGCCAACTCCCATTTATTCAAAAACAGAAGTTGCAAGTTAGGGGGAAGCAATGTTTGAACAATCATTTTGATATCATACGGCGTTAAGATATATACAGAAAAAATATGAGCAATAATCGATTGAGTATACGGTGCTTTTAACCCGTAAGCTGTTACTGCTTGACAGGCCTCCTTTACTGTTTTTAAATCGAACGCTTCCCAGTCCTTTCTCCCCTGTACGTTATCAAAAACAGGGAAAAGAGAAGGACCTTCAGAAAACCCTCCAGTTACCACTGCGTTCTCAATCATCCCTCGCCACTTTTGGGCTGGATTAACACCCCCCGTGCTCCCATCACCCCCCTTTTCCAAACCCGCTTCCCAGCGTGGAGGAGGAAAAGAAAAAGGTGGCACAGTGGGTACAGCCGTCTCTTGTGTCTCAAGAGCTTTGAGTTTTTTCAAAAGCTGCTGCAACTGGGCGTCTTCCAGACCCGCAGACACCTGTCAATGGAGTGAACAAATGGATTCATCCTCTGAACCGTCATCGGAGTCGGGAAGAGGAGAATACAGGTCTGGCTCTGCCTCAGGTGATTCTGGATCTAGTTCCAATTCAGACTCCGGGTTGTCCTCGTTTCCTGCACCGGCAACTTTCCGCATATCTTTGGCATTCTGCACATTCTCATCGGATTTTGGAGGTTTTCGGGCTTGTTCGTCCTTTTTAGAAAAATCAGTCACAGTCCTTTTTGGGACACCCTGCGGTACGACAGGACGTGCAAAGGCCATTGCAGAGGCATTTTGTCCTGCAGTTTTCCCCTTGCTACCCTCTGGGGCCGTAGCCATCAGCACGGACGCAACTGCAGTCCTTTCTGACTTTACGTCCCTAAGAGTCTCTATAACTAACCTCCACAATGTGGACTGCTTCTGAGCCTCTTTGGACCCTTTACTGATTTCGTCCCACAGCGCTTGACCAATCTGGTCCCATTCTGGGAACCCCAGATACATCTTGTACTGAGGGAAAAAAGCCACGATCGCAGGATACATCTTGTACCGAGGGAAAAAAGCCACGATCGCAGGACCATTTTAACAGCCTCTGAAGGGCGGCACTATCATATTGCAAACCTCCCTTAGAGAGAATGTGTTGGAGGAGCTTCACCACCGCCTGTTCCTCTTTGGACAGCAAGTGCCCCATCTCCTCCCCGGCTGCTCACTTGATCAGGGTGACATTCCCAAAGTTTTGCAGACATCTCACTTCCAGCACCGGGGCAGCGCTTCTTTTGGCCGGCTCACCGTCCCCTCTTTTCCTGTCGGTCCTTCCACCTTGACTCTGCAAGGTACCAATCTGAGGGTCTCTGTTCGGGCGCCAGTTGTTGACGTGGGAGTTATGGACAATGCAGATACGATCAATGTGATCAAGCGACTGCCATTTATTGAGCATCAGACATGATCTTTTATACACAAATCCACACATTGATTATAGGCTGATTGGTTAACATGCCTTGCCAACAAGTTTCTGATTGGGCTTTACACAAAGTTGCTTAATAAAAGTTACAACAGCTACTTATGTTTAGCACTAACCTCAACATTCGTACACTGCGGATTTACATCCTATTTTTTGTTAACGTCGCTAACGTTGCAATTTCATTTCCCCCCACTTCTACCCCTGGCTAACCTCCCCTCTGGCCTAGTATTTTTCCACTTACAGAGAAGCTCTACCTATGCCAAGAAGCTTGACTCATGCTAACTAAATCTATACAACAATTTATGATTGTGAACATACAGCCTCTTCCTTGTGACATGGTAATATGTTTAATAAAAATTGTGGTGGTGGGAGGCTGGAAAGGATGGCAGTTTGACTGCTTTGAAGAACCCTTTTCAGAAGTGACATGAAGTGTAGACACCTTGTAACTCAAGGTGTCTAACTTAGGTGACCAGGATACTGTAGCGTCAAAGGTCTGAGCAGAGCCGCGTCCCATCTCTGCTAGTCAGTCGTACTGTGCATCAAGGGATGGTCTCAGCACAGTCACAGCTCTCTTTTCTCAATTATTTCCAACTCATAAATTGTCTACTTACAAAAGAAATTCTTGCTTTTATTACTTAAGGACATTAACCAGCATTTTATACTATTTGATTTGCCCCGTTTCCAATTTTTAATGTGCTTTTTTCCCTTCATGATATTCTAATTCTCTACCTCAATAAAGACCTCTGGCTTCTGTTTTTACTACCATGAATAACACAGTATCAGCAGTGAATGTTGTCTTGCTATTTGTCCTTTCTCTAGGCCACTTATGAATGCATAAAAGAGTTCAGGCCCTAACAGAGTTCTGTGAGGCTCCACTGGTGACCTCCCTGGCCACTTTATGTCAGACCAATTTTAATGTTTTCACTTATTTCCTTTTAACTAGTTATCTATCCATTAATGGATTTTCCTCTTAGTTTATGGCAACTTTTAAGTCTTTGGTGATAGATTTGCTGGGAGGCTTTTGGAACTCCAGATAGACTGTATTTTCATTTTTTGGATGCGTAATACTTTGAAAAATATAACAGAGGTCCCCAGTGAATTAAGACTTGATATAAAAACTCTGCCAATATGTCAAGCTTATTGATTCTTTATTATAATTTCTATCAATATGGTTACTCTAAACATCAGATCTCTTCATTTGTAGGTTTCTGCATCATTCTAGATTATTCCACTTAAAAAACATTTGCCCCAGAACTGGGGCAGTTTTAGGCAATTAGTTACGTGCTACAGTTAATAGCTCATCTATTTCATACCTGAGCTCCTTCAGAAGTTTGAGCGAGTACCAGCTGATCCCAGCAATTTATTATTGTTCATTCATGTTGATTTGTTGTGTAATTTATTTATACAACACTTCAACTTGAGGCAGGTCTTCTACCGTGTCGTCTGTGGCTTCAGTTAACCCTACCTTAACTCTGTGGCTAAGTTCCTTCATGATGAATATTAGTGAACTCATTGGGCTTTTTTGCTATGGCCTTGCCATCCTTATGTGCTCCTTTATAACTTTTATCTACTCTTGGCTTTAACAGATACTCAGGCTTCCTATTTTTCATATATTTAAAGTGGGATTTGTTATTAGACCATATGCTTTTAGCAGGGTAATATTTAGTCTTTGGCTGGAATTTATTGTGGGGTTTGATTTTGTGAGGGTTTTTGGTTGTGGGCTGGTTTGTTTGTTTGTCTTCTTCATTTATCAGTTTGTTCTTTCCTGTTTTCTTTCTTTGGACCTGACTGGCCACTGACACCTTTACTGTTCCACTTAACTTGTATAACTCCATTTCATCCTTATGAAGACTGGCCACTGGCTCCTTTACTGTTCCACTTAACTTGTATAACTCCATTTCATCCTTATGAAGACTTTTGCTATTGATTCTGTCTCCTTTTTTTGGAGCCTAGTATGCCTGTTAGACAAACATATGCCATTTGCAAACATTTTTACCCTTTTAACTCCACCTTTTTCATTTCAACAAACTTTCTCATTTTTATATTATTTTCACTTCTGAAATGAAAGTCTGCAGTAGCAAATTTTTGCTCCATAGATGTGTTGAATCCATATACTCTTTGGTTGTCACTTCTGAGCAGTGTAATGGACTGTTCCCAGATGCAAGAGCGGTTTTGTGGAATGAACAACACAACAGACTCTTCAGCTTGAAAAAGAGGTCACTAAGTTTAGGATGCTATTAAAACTTCATAAAATCAAAAGTGACATGCAGAAAATGAGTAGGGAATGATTCTTTATTGTCTTGTCTGCTGGAGAAACTGCTGGCCATCAGACAGAATTGTGAAATGGCACATTCAGAGCATGCAACATTCAGATAGAGATCAGAGGTCCACATGGCTTGCATCCTGAGTTCTTATCATTACTGTGTTCTTAACTCCACATATTCCAAGATTGTCACTGCAGTTTTCTCTAAATTATACAGCTTTTTAGATAAAGTCATCCATGATATATGGATTGTAATAATGGGTTTTAAATAACTACATGTTCATATCTTAACATCTTTAATATATTTCTGATGTGTACCCGAGTATCTGGGTTTAAGTCTCAGTCTCATAATGTTACATATCTGGAATTAAATAGGACATAATAGCAGAAGATTTGGGCCCTGATTTTTCCTTGGTAGAGCAAGGAAATAACCAAGGAATCTTCCACATTTGGATAGAGTAACTCATTGCAGTGTTTCAGTGTAAGAATATTGAACTGTTTGATACATTCTTATTTTTTTATAGACTTTTTGGCATTACTTTTGGGAACCCTGAATCATGTAACATAACTTCTAGTTTTCTGAAACAGGTTGAAAGAAACAAAGAGTTGATGGTGTAGTCCCTGGTCACGTATCTTTATTCAAGCTTAGTGCACCAATTTTTACTGCAGTCATGACATTCTTCTCTTCCTAGACCAGACTTCCTTCTTGAAAACACATGCTATTAGAATCATAGAATAGTTAGGGTTGGAAAGGACCTTAAGATCATCTAGTTCCAACCCCCCTGCCATGGGCAGGGACCCCTCACCCTAAACCATGCCACCCAAGGCTCTGTCCAACCTGGCCTTGAACACCACCAGTGATGGAGCATTCACCGCTTCCCTGGGCAACCCATTCCAGTGCCTCACCACCCTTACAGTAAAGAACTTCTTCCATATATCCAATCTAAACTTCCCCTGTTTTAAGTTTTAACCCATTAGCCCTTGTCCTATCACTACAGTCCCTAATGAAGAGTCCTTCCCCAGCATCCTTATAGGCCCCCTTCAGATACTGGAAGGCTGCTATGAAGTCTGCATGCAGCCTTCTCTTCTCCAGGCTGAACAGCCCCAACTTTCTCAGCCTGTCTTCATATGGGAGGTGCTCCAGTCCCCTGATCATCCTCGTGGCCTCCTCTGGACTTGTTCCAACAGTTCCATGTCCTTTTTATGTTGAGGACACCAGAACTGCACACAATACTCCAGGTGAGGTCTCACAAGAGCAGAGTAGAGGGGCAGGATCACCTCCTTCAACCTGCTGGTCACGCTCCTTTTGATGCAGCCCAGGATATGGTTGGTTTTTTGGGCTGCGAGTGCACACCAAAGTCAGCTCATGTTCATTTTCTTATCCACCAACACCCCCAAGTCCTTCTCCGCAGGGCTGCTCTGAATCTGTTCTCTGCCCAACCTGCAGCGGTTGCCTGGGATGGCTCTGACCCAGGTGTAGGACCTTGCACTTGGCATGGTTAAACTTCATGAGGCTGGCATCAGCCCACCTCACAAGGGTGTCAAGGTCCCTGTGGATGGCATTCCTTCCCTCCAGGGTATCAACTGAACTGAAGCACACAGCTTGGTGTCATTGGCAAACTTCCTGAGGGTGCACTCAATCCCACTGTCCATGTCAGTGACAAAGATGTTGAACATGACCGGTCCCAACACCGATCCCTGAGGGACACCACTCGTTACTGATCTCCAGCTGGACACTGAGCCACTGACCACAACTCTTTGTGTGCAGCCATCCAGACAGTTCTTTATCCACCAAGTGGTCCATCCATCAAATTGATGTCTCTCCAATTTAGAGACAAGGATGTTGCTTTGCACAAGTCCAGGTAGATGACGTCAACTGCTCTACCCCTGTCCATCAGTTCTGTAGCCCCATCATAGAAGGCCACCAAATTGGTCAGGCAGGATTTCCCCTTAGTGAAGCCCTGCTGCCTGTCACCAAGCACCTTGTTGTTTTTCATGTGCCTTAGCATGCCTTCCAGGAGAATCTGCTCCAAGATTTTGCCAGGCACAGAGGTGAGACTGACTGGTCTGTAATTCCCCGGGTCATCCATTTTCCCCTTCTTGAAAATGGGGGTTATATTTCCTTTTTTCCAGTCATCGGGAACTTCACCTGACTGCCATGATTTTTCAAATATGCTGGACAGTGGCTTAGCAACTTCATTCGCCAGCTCCTTCAGGACCTGTGGATGGATTTCATCAGGTCCCATGGACTTGTGCACGTTCAGGTTTTTAAGATGGTCTTGAACCAGATCCTCTCCTACAGTGGGCCCAAGGTCTTCATTCTCAATGTCCCTGGATCTGCCTTCCAAGATATGGGTGGTGTGGTCAGAGCATTTGCCAGTGAAGATTGAGGCAAAGAAGTCATTAAGAACACTTTCCTAATAGCTTCCTGAGGGGGCCTATGTTGTCCCTAGTCTGTCTTTTATTTGCTATGTCCTATAGAATCCCTTCCTGTTATACTTAACATCCCTAGACAAGTTTAATTCTAACTGGGCCTTAGCTTTCCTGACCTGGTCCCTAGCTTCCCAGACAACATCCCTCTATTCTTCCAGGCTGCCTGTCCTTGTTTCCACCTTTTAGAAGCCTCTTTTTTCCCCTCAAATTTTCCTCAGCAGCTCCATATCCATCCAAGGAGGTCTCCTGGCCCTCCTGCTGCACTTCCTTCTAGTTGGGATGCAACACTCCTGAGCTTTCAGTAGGTGATCTTTAAGTATCAACCAAGTCTTGGGCCCCCCTGCCCTCTAGGGCTATATCCCATGGAACCTTACTAAGCAGGTACCTGAAGAGGCCAAAGTCTGCTCTCTCGAAGTCCAGGGCAGTGAGCTTGCTGCACCCTCTTCTCACTGTCCTGAGGATCTCGAATTCGACTATCTCATGATTGCTGCAACCAAGGCTGCTCTGGAGTGTCACATTTCCAACCAGCCCTTCCCTGTTGGTGAGCACAAGGTGAAGCATGGCACCTCTCCTTGTTGGCTCCTCTATTACTTGCAGAAGGAAGTTGTCTTCCACACAATTGAGGAACCTTCTGGATTGCTTGTGCCAGCTACCATATCGTCGCTCCAACAGATGTCAGGGTGGTTGAAGTCCCCCATGAGAATAAGGGCCGCGAGTGTGAGGCTGTTCTATCTGTCTGTAGAGCGCTTCATCCAGAGACTCCTCTTGGTCAGGCAGTCTGTAACAGATCCCCACAGTAATGTCCCCCATCACTATTCTCCCTTTAACCCTGACCCACAAACTCTCTGTGGATTGCTCACTTGTCCCCAGACAAAGTTCCATACTCTCCAGCCTATCCCTAACATAAATAGCAACTCCCTCTCCCCACCTGCCAGGCCTGTATTTTCTAAAGAGCCTGTAACTTTCCATTCCAACACTCCAGTCATAAGAGCCATCCCACCATCTTTCTGTGATGCCCATTATATCATACCACCGTAGACGTGCGCACAACTCTGATTCTTCTTGTTTGTTCCCCATGCTATGGGTGTTTGTATAGAGGCATCTGAGCTAAGCTCCAAATGAAGCTGGCTCATTGGCTGGAGCAGCTGGAATATCTCTACATTGCTCCGAGCATTTATTATAGGTGCTGGCAACTGAATGGGTATGTTGGGATGGAATGATGCCCCCCTCCCCCAACACATGTAGTTTAAAGCCTCCTTGACCAGTCTGGCAAGCCTCCTACCAAAACTGCTCTTTCCCTTCTTTATCAGACCAGCTCCACCAGCCCCCACTAGACCTGGCCTACAAACTTGGGTCCCGTGTTCAAGATACCCAAACCCCTGACTATGACACCACCCTTCTAACCATTTATTAACCTGGCCAATCCTCCTAGCCTTTTTAAGGTCCTCCCCTGTACCCTGGAGAATTGATGAAAAGACTATCTGAGCTTTAGAGCCCCTAACCACCTCTCCCAGAGCTCTGTTCTTCTTTGTGTTCTCCAGTCTACTGCTATCTGTATCAGTAGCACCCACACGGATCACTAGAAGTGGGTAGTAGTCACTAGGACTTACTAGACCCGGCAGCCTCTCTGCAACATCCCTGATCCGTGCCCCTGGTCGCAATGCACCTCCCTTGAGACTGGGTCAGGCCGACAGATGGGTGCCTCTGTCCCTTTCAAAGTAGAGTCCCCTACTACTACGACCCGACGCTTTTTCCTGGCAGCACCAGTAGAGATCTTTAGCAGCGCGTCACTCGGTTGTTCATGGTGCGAGTGCATTTCCTCATGAGCCCCCGGCAGAACTGCAAAGCAGTTCTGGGTGAGGACAACAGATTTAGGAGGAAGCCCCTCGCTTTTGATTGTCCTCTGCCTCCTTTTTTTTGTTGCGTTTTTTTGTTGTTTTTGTTTTGTTTTGTTTTGTTTCCCAGCTTCCCGGGTTAACGGCCTCCTTCTTTCCTCCATGAGCTTCAGGGGACGCTTGAGGCCCCTGCACAGTTTGGGCCAGGAGCAAGCAGTCCTGCTTCCCCTCAGCTTCCCTGACACCTCGCAGCCTATTGACAGCGTCCCGCAGCTCAGCCCCTGCTGCAGGAGCACCTCCACCAGGGAGCACCGAGTGCAGCCCTGCTCATTGTGCCCCCTCCCCTCACCAGACCAGTGCAGGCACTCTCTGCACCCCGAGCTCTGCCCTGCAGCCTCCCCTCTCATCGGCTCTGTCTGGGTGCCTACGCTGCCACCGCCGGGGCAGCCAGAGCAGAGCTCCCATACTGGACCCTGCTCATACGACAGTGCTCACCACATCCCGCTCGCCTGCCCGCGCAAACTGCCTCGACCCGCCCTGTTTGCCCGCCTCTGCTCGCCCGCGCTCCCTGGGCAGGTTTTCATCCCCTCAGGGCTGGTGCCGGTGCTTCAGGCTCCGCCCCGTGTGAGTCCCTGCTCGCCTCAGGGGAGCTGCCGGCTCCTAGGCAGGGCCCGTCGAGGACTCGAGGCTCCCTGGGTGTCTCTCGCCGCTCTGAGGTGAGGCTCCTGGACGCTGATCTCCTCCCGCCCCGGTGCTGAAGGCGTCCTCTCTCGAGCCGCTCATCTCAGCAATTGACCACGAGCACTGAACACTGAACATACTGAGCATTGTTAAGTTTGGCTTTGTGGTGGGCTCTGATTAGAGCACTGAAGTTCTCTCCTCAGCATTTAGATAATCTTAAAGGAAAACTATATCCCTTTATTTTTTCTTTTAAGCATTTATTTAATTGTGATTACACTTAGCACTTAAATTTCTCAATGCGATCTGCATCTGGCTCCCAAGTATGATAATTTTGATCCATTCTGTGTTGTTTATGAGGTGGTATTTCATTTATGGCCCTCTGAAAAAAAAACCAAATGTGTTAGACTTAATGTGCTGGGAGTGAAATAATTTGAAAACATAATGGAAAAATAAATATTTAACTGAAAATAATAATGTGTCTTTGTTTCCTGCCCTGTACAAAGTTAGCTCTGTTTTAATAGTGGTGCTTTAGGTGTTATTTTTTTCTTTCTCCTTTGATTCTTCTCACTTGTAAAGGTGGATTTTGGTTTGATACGTAACAGCTGGAGAATATAGTGAAAATGATCTAGTTGAAAATGTCCCTGGGCATTGCAAGGGGTTGGACTAGATGACCTTTGAAGGTCCCTTCCAACACAGACTATTCTATGATTCTATGAAACAAATTGCTTTTAAGATTCTTTTTTATATAAAAAACAACCAAAGATATTTTAGAGTACTAACTTATAATTTATGTATTTAAGACCTTCTAAAAGAGATTCTCAAAGCTGCTAATACCATTGTACTTTTAACTTTCGTTTTTGCTTCATCTGCATCGAATCATCTTTTGCTACTTAAAACAGAAATTGGGTTTATTGAAACATTTCAGTTCTGATTATTTTTTAATAAAGATGAAGAAGTCTAACCTAATGAAATCACTGGAATGAAATGAGAAAAATTTAAAAAATTAATAAGCTGAAGACTTGAAGATTTTATTAAGTCACATTTGGCTGTATGTTTCTCTGTGTGTACCATCTTGAATCAGTAGGGTGAGAAAGATGCCTTGTAAGGAATGACCTCGGCACCCTTAGTGACTTTTTCTGTTCCATTTCCAGAAGGCCTCCTGGAAATTCACTACCAATAGTTCTCGTGTGTGTAACACTGACAGTGATCATGAAGCCTTGGTTTGAGATGAGCAGTAGGGCTGAATTCAGATTTTCTTTCTCCCCTTAGCTCAGACCTGTAAATACGTTTTGCAGAGCACGTGCACGTCTGTCAGTCAGTCCGCCAGGCATCTGTGAGACATCATAATGTACAAGCAGCTTTATGATCTATGAGTTTGTAGAATATTTCATACTGAGAAATAAAATGCTTCCTGCTTCCATGCAGGTGATCAGATAATTCAGTGTTACACTGTGTGGGTGTATTTGTAGTATTAAAACGTGCAGTTTGTAACTTGCTTTGCAAGTCTTGAGTCCGATATGGCATGTTCTTTTAATATAGTGTCTGAACCCCACTCTGCATGTGGTTCTGCCTGGAATGTTTCAAGCTCCACTCTTATTCCAATGACCTTGTCCTTGCTGATGAGCCTATGGTCTTCCAGCGCTGCCTTTTGTTTTCACTGTAACAGGTGAAGCAATTCCTAGAAGGACTTTAACAGTGCTCCAGCTGCTGCTCCTCCCAGCTTCTGCTTGACTCTGTTAATTGCTCTGTGCATCCCTCTTCTTATCCATATGCTTCGAATTTGGAACCTGCATATCCATCTCATTCATAGGCACAAACCACCCTAATAGGAGAGATGCCCTCTCCCTCCCCTCTTCCTTGCCAAGTTCAGATCTCTTTCAGTCTTCTTTTTCCTATCTCCTAATGGCCTCTCAGCATCTAGATTTCTAGGCGTGAAAGAAAAGTGTGCTTTCCTAACTCAGCCAGCGATGACAGCCGGATACCACTGTGATGAGCATCGTAAGGAGCATTTAGATCTCTAGAATGTATGGGCCCCATTGTAATTATCCATGCAATTTTCTTGCTTTCACTCCTTCTGTTTTGTTATGAACTTTTTAGCAGCAAACCATTTCTACCAGTGCACAAACCGTGACATCACATGACATTGACTCGACTCAAACCAGAAGATTTTTGTGCCAAGGTTGTATCTTTGTATCATTACTTCATTGTATCTCTGTGAAAATTTTAATTTCACGCCCTGCGGACTTCACTGTCTCTGTGCACTCTGCTGGTGTTGTTGCATACAAGGGTAAGTCCCTGGGTCACATTCATTTTGTAGTGTGGTGTTTTGGGTTTGTTTTTAAAGTAAGAGTTCTGTTTCCTTTGAGAGATCTCACTGCAAGGTTAGCTGGGGATTGCTGCCAGGAAAATATTTGCAGGCTTAAAGTGAAGGTACTGTGAAAATATTTTTCCTAAGTTTCTTACAGTGTGGCTGTGATCATCTTTTTGGAGAAAAAAAAAAAGTGGTGTGGAGGTTTGCGCCATGATATATTTGTACATGAATAGATGCAAGTGATTTGGTAAAACATGTGCGGATGAGAGGAAAAACCCATGTTCAAATATGTCATCAGGTTTCCTCTATATTCTGGTTTTAATGAGTTGCAAACCTTTCTGAGCAGAAGCCCTTGGTTAATGTTTGGATGGATTCATGGAGATTCCTGGTTTGCAGGCACTGGTATTTTAAGCTTCCCTGGTTGTACCATGCCTGTACTGTATGGATAAGTCAGAGTCCAGTCCTTGCTAGTCAGCCTTTGCCCTTTTGACATATGCTGTCCATGAGGTTTAATGTGTTGATTAAGGGAAATACCCTCCTATGAAGTCATAGGATAGCTGAGGTTGGGAGGCATCTCTGGAGATCATCAGAGTAGGGTCCGCTGGAGCAGGCTGCTCAGGGCTGTGTCGTGTCATGTTTTGAATATCTCCAAAGATCGATATTCTACAGTCTGTCTGGCCAGTCTGTCCCAGTGTTTAACCACCTATGTAGCAATAAAGTTATTTTACTTCCATTTGAATGGAATTTCTTGTATTTCAGTCTGTGCCTTTTACCTCTTGTCCTTTCACTGGGTATGACTGAGAACACTGTGGCTTCATCTTCTTTCATTTCTTAATCAAGTATTTATTCACAGAGATCACTCTGAGCTGCCTTTGCTCCAAGCTGAACAGCCCCAGCTCTCTCAGTTGTTTCTATCATGTCACCTACTTCAGTTTCTTACTCATCCTCATTGCTGTTCACTGTTCTCCAGTGTGTTGCACTGGAGATTCCAGCACTGGACACAGCAGTCGAGCTATGTCCCATCAGTGCTGAGTCAAGAGGAAGCATCACCTCCCTCAATCTGCTGGCAGTCCTGGCCTTTGCTGGCTTATGTTCAGTTTTTTACCTACCAGGACAGTGAGTGTCCAGGTCCTGTTCTGCAAAGCTACTTTCTAGACAGTAAAATGTGGCATGTGCTGGTACTTGAGGCTATTCTCCACTCTCTTTCCCCATGCAGGACTTCATGTTTCCCATTGTTGAATGTTGTGAGATTCTTGTGGGCCCATTTCTCCTGCCTGTTGATGTCCTTCTTTGTCCACTCTTTTGCCCTCCTCAGCCTCAAACATATTCAGAATAATAAGGGAGTGAGACATAGCATCAGTCTGTTGAGCAGTTCAGTGCCCTGCCTTATTTTGTAGTGTATCAGTGACCTTATGTAGTTTCTAACAGCAGCATGGACTGTCCACAGGTGTATGGTTATCGAAAAACAATCCTGCAGAGCCCGAGATCATCTTTGCTAGTTACTGCTGGGAATGAACAAACTAAAATTTCACTTCCCTGCCCATCTGTTCAGCAACCAAAAGCAGGTAATTTATCTCAGTGGGACACCTACCACCTGTGTAAATTCTTTGAAAGAGGTTGTTAGTGTGTGATGGCTACAGCCAAGGGACATCAGGCCTCAGCGCCTTGTACTCCGTGCTTTACTGCTGCTTTTTTCTGTAGGGTGCCTTCTAACTTTGTACTTGCACAGTGTCAAGCCTATTCAGTGCCTGTGTCCCTATGAAGCTTACAACAACTCTACCCGCTTTGCCACACGGCTCCTTGCCAGCAGTTGCCCCTCTTTGACATGCTAAACCAGGCACCACCGACATGCTGTACTTTTTTTTACAGCTACTGTTTTATCTCGGTGGCTCCTCTTGAATTATGTATCCTCATCTTTGATGTATGAAATCTCAGCTGATTTAAAGATTACCCCAGAGAGTTCAGCACACCTGGAAATGAATGGAGCAGCAGATAGTCCCAACCCTTCCACACAGAGTGCTGAGGAGGAAGTATTACAGCAGTTGGGTACTGGAATGCAATTTTTGTGAGAGCGTTGTTTCTTCATGTAAGGCCTGTGCCCAAGCAATCAATACCTTGGGGTGCCAGGTATTTGAGCTCAGTTGCAGTGTTTCTTCTCATACAAATTGGAGTAAGTTCTAATAAAGAGAGGCCAAAAGGGAGGTTGTGGGCTGTTTTCAGGCAAGGCATCAAGGGTTTCACTAGATAAGGTACCCAAAATTGTGTGTGTCTGTCTTTGAGAGATGCATGGAACAGAGCAAGTGAATGCAAATCTGGCTGAAAAGCAGTTGCTATCTGATGTGAGGGTTCTGTATAGCTATGAAGGAAAAAAAAAACAAGCAGCTGAGCATAAACTACATATAGTGTCAGCAAGATGCAGAATCATAAGGCTTGTAAAGCTTAAGTATTGCAGCATACTTCAGTTTCTTCAGTGAGTGTTGTGGTCACTCTGCTCCCTGCAGAAATTGGACTTCAGATGAGCTGCAAGATCCTATTCACCTGTCTCATGCTAACGTAGCTAGCGTAAAAGATGATGACGAGGTACCATGTCATTAGCATTAACTAAGTGATACCAATTAAAAGCTGAGAGCAACAAGCAGAGCTCAAGTTTGTGGTTTGCAGTGTGTCCAGAAAAATGTTTTTTTTTTGCAAGGCAAAGTATATCCATTCTCTATATTTTGGCTGTTACTATATCTTAATTTTAATCCTCTGGATTTCTAGGCAGTTTCAACCTATTAACTCCCCACCACACCATCCTGTAAAACATCCTTTTCTAACTCTCCTGCTGCACACTGAGGACACCAAGGCATTTTTTCCCCTAATAAGTGTTGTTTTCAGAATCAGGCATCTGACTGCTTTCTTCTTACTACATGGTGACTTCTTCCCTTTCTCTTTTCCTCCATGTTCCTTACCAAAGAACGGCTCGTACAAGCACAGGGGCTATCATCATGGCCTTGCTGTCACGGGGATCAGGAGCGGGGAGATGTGTGCATGTACATCTGGAGTGTAATTCTGACTGATGGGTTCTTACCATGTTTGCCAAGTCCATCCATCCAATTGTCTATTTCTGTTTTGAAGACCAAGCAACCATAAAGTTGAAAACCGTGTTGTATTTTTGGAATCTGAAATTTCAGACAATGCATTTATGAATTATTTATGGGGAATGTGTTTTCAGTAATGTGCAGCATAAAATGAAATGAATGCGTATCCATACTTGCCCTGAACTCTCCAAAGTACATGCTAATAAACAGAATGATAACCTACCATCACTTCTGCCCTTTCAGATTTACGGTGCAAGCACTTTTTTATGTGGTTTAATTCAAGTCAGTTTGTCAACTTAAAGCTCTAATGTTTTGTTTTAAAGTACAACTTGATGAGTGATTTTCTATTGCTTAAAGAAACCTAACAGCTTCTTCCCCCCTATTTCAACCAGAGTTAGTGTCTGTAAATTTTTCTAGTCATGCTGGCATACAGCCACTCTAAATTATGCTTTAATTCACAATTAGAAGAAAGTGGCAACTGTGCAGAGCAGCAAACCTTTCATTTAAAATGGCCATTATACAAGATCATGATTCTACAGAATGATTAAGATATTGAAGAATAATTAAGATATCTTTAGGGTTTTGGCCATTTAAAAGTGCTGGGCTTATTTAATTTTTTTTTTAAACCTCCCTGGAACAGCTTTTTCTATAATGACAGTAATACAGAACTCTCTATTATCACAACTTGGTGTTTACTGGTATCTGAATTGTCTAATGGTAACTTATTTTCACTGATATAGCTGACAGGGCACAGATAATTAAGAAACAGAAGAATCTGAGTGCTAGATTTTGCTATTAAACACTCCATGCCACAGCAGAAGAAATTAAGCTGACAAGCAGGAGAGGAAGAATCATATAGATCCACATGGAAGAGCTGGTGTTTAGGTACAGTAATTGACTGTATGTAAAATATTTCGCTAGGAGAGGAAAAAAAGAAAAGCATAAAATAAATTATTTCCAAGCATCTCATTTTGAGGGTGTAAAAAAGAGAGCTTGCAATATCTATTCACCCCGACACAACAAATGGCAGCAGGCAGGGAAGAAACCCAGCCCCAGTAAACCAGTGGCAGAACTTCCATTGGCTTCCACGGGGTCATGATTCCACCCCAATATATACTTAAAACTGCCGCAGTCCGATTTTGCTCCTCTGCTCAATGAGGTTTTAAATCTTGCATGGCTAGTAGCAGTTCTTGCCACAATGGTTAGAAAGTCAATGAAAGCTCACAGTTCAGTAGCTAAATGACAAGTTAAGAAACTTTGGAATCATAAAATGGTTATAAGTGCTTGACCTAAAACTATACAGATCTCCCAGTGACTGTACAGTTGAAGCAAAAAGTTGATTTATTATTTGGCAGGCTGGGAATTTGGACTGAGCGTGTGAAGAAAGATGGATTGCTAATCCATGTAAATGGTGATGGTCTTTGCAAGCTCTGTGTGGTAGGGTTTTTTCCCTCCTAGGACATGCCCCTTGTTGTGTTGTTCTTACTTAGTACCCACAAAGTTGTAAACAGTGTACAGTGCGTAAGGTATTCCCAGCTTTGCTAAAAACACACAAGGAAATAGAGATGAAACAGGGAAAAGATGTCAAAACTGAAAAAAAAAAAAAAAGACTGTCAGAGAGGAGGAGCAGAGTTGTGCTGACTTACATATGCAACCCTTTGTCAGAGGCTTTAGTACATTACAAAAGAAAAAGCACAGTTTTAAAGGTGATTCATTGAATTAGAGTTTGCTTTGAGGGGCAAGATGCTTGGGGACAAACTTGTAAGATTAAAAATTGAGAAGAAAGGTTGTTAAGGAGGGAGAGTGGGGGGATGAGGTATGGCAGGAAAGATGATGACAGCTTAGTTTTGGCCCAGAACAATAAAGGGTGAAGATCTTGCTGAAGATGCGCTGTGATGACAGAGTGCTTAAAGGGAATAAAAGCTAAGCGTGCTCTGAAGTGCAAAGTTATTATGTAATATCACAGCAGAATCAGGGCCCCAGGTGCTGTACATACACTGAGGTTCATTTTCTGATCTGAAGGGCCTTCAGACTTGATGAGACAGAGATGGGTGTGGGAGGGGAGGGAAGGACAATACAAACAGAGTGATTGCAGAGGTGGTTGTTAAACTCTGTGGTAGTTCAGTGGTTCTGTAATTTCTTTCTTTTGTACTGAAACTTCATTCTAAATTATTCTTGTCACTGGCAGATCTGATTTAAAAGGTTTCTTTACTTACCAGAGCTTGTGTCTTTGTTCACCCTCCCCCTTGTAGAATTATTACAACTGCACTTATGCCAGTTCAGCTCCCTGCAGCCATACCTTAAAATAAATTATCTGGGGTGGGTATTTTTGCTGTTGTTGTTTTTATTTTAGCTACTAAAAGCACACAGAAAAAAGTATAAAATTAAGAAGCCCTTTCAGTTGTATTTGACAGGTTTGTAACATAGCAGCAGGGTCTGAGTAGAAGTCCAATAAGAAAATAATAGAAAAATCTTAGTTACCAGGAGCAAATAGGTAGGATAACTGAGGATTGGGAGCATTGAGATGGAAGTGCGGAAAGGTGAGGAAGGCGGGTGTTGGTCTCTGACAACTGAATAAGTGAAAATGGCCTGTTTGTGTAGCAAGGAGGAATGAGAACAGCAGTAACTCCTATTTCAGTAATGACAGCTGGTTGGGTGCTATCATAGGTGAAGCCAGGGTGAAAACTGAGGAAGAAAAATCTCTTACCAGCCCTGCCTTAGGGCAGAAGTTTTTTTAGATGCTGTTGCTGTATCCTTTAGTGCATTGGCTCTGCTTGGTATGCAGGTGGCCAGGGGCAAACCAGCAATGCTCAGCCCCTTTCAAGACCAAATTCGCATTAGCTATTTACTGCTGTTTATCACACTAGGGAGGGAGAGTTGTCCCATAACGCTGCCAAGCACAGGTCATTTTGGTTAGCAAAGGCATGATGTTGCTACTCAATTCTGCTGCTTCTCTCCTGTGCGAAGGCTGTAATCTCAGGTGCCGTTTTCCACAAGATTTAGTGATAACTGTTAGTAACCCCACAAAATGAGGCATGGGGCTCATAGGTGTTGTAGGTCTTGCAACAAACAGCAGTGTGTTGTGGTGTGGTGTATCAATACATACAAATGAGAGAGGGACCTGCGGAGCCATGAAGCTGCAGCAAAAAGGCTGTTGTCACCTGAGTCTGTGCAGATAAGCATTGCGTGAGTGCTGGAGGGAGCTGATGTTCTCCCTGCTCCTGCGCAACCCCACCAGGTGAATATGATGCTCATTTCTCGGTGATCACTTCCTGGAAAGATACTGTCAAAGAATGGAGGAGCACGGCAAAAGCTGTTGGTATGCTAGAGGTATTGATTTACAAGGGAAGATTAACATATGTGTGGCTCAGATTGAGACTGGAGCAGAAGGTAGAGATGTAATATTGTTCAAATACTTTTGGAGTATTTGCACCGAAGAAGGAGACATTTCTTAGTACGATGCCAGATCTTTAGCTATAATTAATAGTGTGAAGCTGGGAGGAGGAAAATCCTCTGTGTTTATCTCTAGCTGACTATCAGAAACATGTTCTTGTTTGTGACACACACCTTTTCCTCTACCAAACTCCCAAGCAAAAATTCATGGAACATTTGTGGCACTTCCCATGCTCTCCTGTTCTCCTCAGTTGTATGTTATAACTTTCCCACTGGACTTTGACTGACCTGTTTAGACTGTGTGCTCTTTTGGATGGCTCTTACAAGTGGTGGTAAAGTTGGTCCCCTTGATCCTGATCAAGGCCCTTTAGGTTATACCATAGCCTATAAATAAGTAATAATGTAATGATAGTGTTAGATATATTTGGCTGTGGAATGGCTTCCCAAAGAGAATAACGAGAGGCTGATTGTTAGCAACAAATGTGAGGAAGCACACTGTAGGGAACAGTTCTCTGTCAGCAGGGAGATGACTGGATGGTCTAATAAGTCTTTTCTTTCTCTAGGTTATGATTCTGTGAATACTGCCTCGGAGAGTTCTCTAAAAGTCTCTGATACTGTAAGCTCTCTATTATGTGGGTGTGGGTTTTACAGCACTCCAGGAGGCTCTTGCTAAGGACACTGTGTAAATATATTCTGTTTTACATTGTGTGATGTATTTTAAATAAAAGGCTTAGATCTTTTTTTAATTGCTTTGAAATATTCTGCAGTCTGATCTTTTTCTTTAAGAATTAAGAAACTTTTGAGATGCCTTTGGAAAATACAGACCCATTACAGGCAAGAAGTATGTCCTTACCTTGAGTTAGTTTAACTACATATATAGCACTGTTGAATTTGCCTCCTCCTGTATCCCACAGTGAAGTGTTTGCTCTGAGTCTCAGCCTGGATGAAAATAAAATGGGAGTCTTAGGCCAACTGGCACAATCTCTTTGTCTCTGTTTCTTAATTTAATCTTGTTCATTCTCTTGATGTTTTAACCTCAAGAATCACTCTTCTCTCTGTTCTTGTTTTGGTTTTGGCATCCTGAGAGTCAGTATGTGGGAATATCCCTCAGGAGTGTGTTTAGGTCACCGAAGATGCAGTTTGCACATGAAAGGCAGGGTCTGCTATCATAGAATTAACTAGATTGGAAAAGACGTTTAAGATCATGAAGTCCAACCATTAGCCCAGGACTGCCAAGTCCACCTGTCCTGGGTTCAGCAGTAGCAGTCATGTTTCTCCTCCTTGGTAGCTGGTGCAGTGCAGTGTTTTGACTTTCGGCTTGGGAACAGAGCTGATAGAGATGTTTTGGTTTGGCCAAGGACTTTGTGAGCCTCATGCTCTGCCAGGGAGGAGGGGAAGCCGGGAGGAAGCAGAGACAGGACACCTGACCCAAACTGACCAAAGAGGTATTTCATACCACAACACGTCATGCCCAGGATGTAACTGGGAGTTAGCCGGAAGGGCTGGGAGACTGCAGGGTTGGAGGAGGTATCGGTCGGTGCTTGGTCGGGGCTGGGGGGGGCAAGTTATCGGTTGGCTGGTGCTGAGGTGTTGTATTCTCTTCCCTTGTTATTTCCTTTATCATTATTATCATTGGTGGTAGCAGTAGTGATTTGTGTTATACCTTAGTTACTAAACTGTTCTTATCTCAACCCGTGGGAGTTGCATTCTTTTGATTCTCCTCTCCATCCCTCCGGGAGTAGGGGGGAGGGAAAGAAAGGGGGGGAAGTGAGTGAACGAGTTACCTGACTGGGTTTAAACCACAACACCACCATTAACCCGTGTCACTAAGAGCCTCGTCTACTCATCCACCACTTCCCTGGGCAGCCTGTTCCAGTGCCTGAGCACCCTTTTGGTGAAGAAATATCTTCTAATATCTGACCTCCCCTGGTGCATCTTGAGGCCATTTCCTCTTATCCTATCAATTGTTATTTGGGAGATGAGATTGACCCCATCTCACTGCAGTCTCCTTTCAGGCAGTTGTAGAGAGTGATAAGGTCCCCTTCTGAGCCTTCTCTTCTGCAAATTAACCCCCCCTTACACTCCGGCCCCTCAGCCGTTTCCCATCACACTTGTGCTTCAGACCCTTCTCCACCTCCATTGCCCTTCTCCGGCCCCATTCCAGCACCTCAACGTCTCTCTTGTAGTGAGGGGCACAGAACTGAACACAGGATTCGAGATGCAGCCTCACCAGTGCCCAGTGCAGGGGGATGATCACTGCCCTGGCCCTGCTGCCACACTATTGCTGGTACAGGCCAGGATGCTGTTGGCTTCTTGGCTGCCTGGGCACAAGCTGCTCATGTTCAGCTGTGTCAGTCAGCACACCTAGGTCTCTTTTCATGAGCAGTTTCCAGCCACTCTTCTCCAAGCCTGGAGCGTTGCATGGGGTTGTTGTGGCCCAAGTGCAGGACCTGGATCTGATCCTGGTTGAACCTCATACCATTGACCACAGCCCATGGATCCAGCCTGTCCAGATACCTATGCAGAGCCTTCCTACCCTCCAGGAGATCAACACTTCCGCCTAACTTGGTGTTGTCTGCAAATGAGGGTGCACTTGATCCCCTCATCCAGATCATCAGTGAAGATATTAAACAACACTGGCCCTAACACTAGGCTGTGAGAGACACCACAAGTGACCAGTCACCACTAGATGTAACACCATTTACCACCATTCTTTGGGAGCTGGCTTGTGACCTTTCAGGAAATGAATGCAAAGTCAGCTGCTCTTTCTCAGCTTTCATTTGCTATCCAACTAGTCTCTTAGGTTTGTTGGCATGTTTATCTCACGTGGGCTATACTCATACAGCTTGGAGGGAGGGAAGAAAGAATCTGAGACATCAGCTCAGACCTATGGATTGTGAGTCCAGAAATCTGGTGACACAAAGAGGATCCAGTGACATAGTGTTTGGATTTTCAGAAGTCCTTTGGCGAGGTTCCACACCAAAGGTTGTTAAAGAAACCATATTTCTGCAGGACTGCAGGAAAAGTCCTTATGGATTTACTGCTGATTAAATGATAGCAGGCAAAAATACTTAATATTCATTTTTCATGATGCAGAAGTGCGGTCCCCCTTTAGCTCACGGACCTGGTTCTTCATCGCTGACCTGGAGCAAGAAGTAAATAGCAAAATCTCCTGGGTGACATAGTAAATGTGGGTTATACTAAGTTCTTTCAGATAGTTGAATACCATGTCAATAGGAAGAAACTCCAAAAAGGCAGCAAAACTGAGTTAACGGAAATGTAATTTACTTTTGGTCTTACCTCTCATGAAAGACAGTGGAAGCTAGAGAAAGGTGCACAGGACAATTAATTTGATCAAGGAGAATGAAGCAGCTGCTATATAATGAGACCAAAAAGCTATGACTTTGGACAGGAAAAGACTGAGTGAGAAAATGAGGGTTTGCAAAATTGTGGAGCTGGTGGATAAGTTGGATGTGGCACTGTTTTTCACCAGATCCCACCACATGGGAGTGGCTAACTGCAGTCAATTCTTGAAAAGCACTTGATGGCACTAACAGGGTTTCAGATTAAAAGAAAGCGAAAGTATGTCTTTCAGTAGTGATGAACTTCCTGTCACAGGACATTGTGGAAGCAGCAGATTGAGAAAGGAATAAGGCAAGTTTATGGACAACAGCTTGGTATATGGATGTTGAAAGGACAAAGCACGGAGGTGCCTCTATCATCCCTCATGCAATAATAGTGGATGCAAGAATAAAGATGGCAAAAAGTGGTTATGAGTATTTAATTTGGGTAGAGTTCTGCCCTTCACTCATAGAGCTTGCTTTAGCTCAGGGGTGGGGATCAATCATCTCAGCTGTTTTTTCCAAATAACCCCTGGTTGTATCACTAGTATGATCAAAATCAAAAAGGGATTTGATATGCCTTATAGTAACAATAAGCTTAGTTTCATTTTGTGTAGAATGGGTCTGTTCCCTACCCCTTGAATGTGTTTTTAGCTGTATTTAGCATTTCTAAAGTGCTTGGAGTCAGGCGGTGTTTTATGAATACAGAATAGCGTTAGGCTTTGTACTTAGGCACAATACTGTACCATATTTCAAAGCCAATTCATGTAACATTAGTAAATCACTTTGAACTTTATGTTGAAAATATAAGCAGTAGTATAAAAATAAACCTTTTTATTTCCTCTGGTATATACAGTTAAATAAAGTAAGCCTATACAGCTGCTAATCTCCAAAAATGTATTGCCAGTATGCTTTGTTGAAATGCCATCACCTTGCAGAAGAGACATTCTGTGTGTTTTGTACACATCTATGGTTGGAAAAATAAATTTTCAGAGACTGTAAATGAAAAGATATCTCTGAACATAGTGATCAAATAATATCTGACACTGCTTGTTTAAAGAAATATGCATATATCTCACCACCAGAATATTTATGACTCTAATAAGTTTAGTTATTTTGCCCTATGGGGAAATTCCTGCTCCTCCAAATATCAGACTTGTTTGGGGTTGTGCTGTTTTTTCATGAAGGAACAAATGATACTATTAGTTAAATGGGACTGCGCAATATGAAAATACAGAAGTGCAGCTTAAAAATTGAACAGCATGTAAGAAAAATAATATATTTTACCAGCAGTGGGAAATAGACAAACATTAAAAATTCAATGACATATCCCAAATATCTAAATAAATAAATAAACAAACATTGCTGTTCAACCAATTGATGTGAGAATGCTCGGTGGTTACCTTCAAGAGCACCAATCTCTCTAATATCCTGTGCAGTAATGAGTTCTGTGCATTACTTTTGCATAATCTGACCATTTTTTTTTTAGGTACTGTACGTTGTGGCACTGTCTGAACTCTGATTTCCTAGCAGGTTTTATTAGGAAGAATACCAAGTGGTTTCAGGTGATTTCTTAGCAACCATCCTGGGAATAAGTGGTCTTACGGTTCCCAGAGCAACAGCCACATTTGCTTGTTTGTCGTAAAAATGCGAAAGCCTTACTTCCCATTCAATTTGGAAACACAGTGCAAAGTAAAATGCACCTGTAGATGTTCAGAGTTGTGTTCCTGATGCACAGGCAGTGAAACAGCAATACTGTGGAAGGAAGGATTTGGGTCTGTGCTAACTTGAGTTTATTTTCGTGCTGTTTTCCTCTTTAAAACGTGAACATTTAATGAGGTGCTCTGAATTGTAATGCTTTATGATGTTTCCTGTTACTTTAGTGATGGACTACAAAACTCCTTTATATTATAGAATCATAGAATGGTTTGGGTTGGAAAGGACCTTAAGATCATCCAGTTCCAACCCCCTGCTATAAGCAGGGATGCCTCACACTAGACCATGTTGTCCAAGGCTCTGTCCAACCTGGCCTTGAACACTGCCAGGGATGGAGCATTCACCAGTTCTTTGAGCAGCCTGTTCCAGTGCCTCACTACCCTCAAAGGGAAGAACTTGTCCTTATATCTAACCTGAACTTCCCCTATTTCAGTTTAACTCATTACCTCTTGTTCTATCACTACAATCTCTGACGAAGAGTCCCTCTCAGGCATCCTTGTAGGCCCCCTTCAGATATTAAGAGTTTGTAAATGCTATTAGACAGTTATTTAAGTAGGAGCCAATGCTGAAAGTTTCTAATAAAATCTCCAAAAGCGCTTTAGTGGCAGAGGAGCCAAATTTCCAACAACCTGTATTAATTGTACAGAGGAGAGAAAGGGAATACTGTAACAGCACTGTGCAATGCCTGGCCAGGATGGACTTAACCACCCAGCTCACAATTCTGCACTGACCCAGTTACGCTGGCTTGATCCCAGTGGTACCTACCTCTCAGTTCATTACGGCTCCTCTCTGAGCAGTATTTGGAGTTTTACCTTCTACATTAAAAACAAAGGTCAAGCTTCTTCACTGAGAGAAGAGCTTCAAAGCTTACCTTGGTCTCTGTACTCCCATCTCTGTCCTATTGTTCATGGCCCTGCCTTCCTCATGCTTTGTACACTAATTCTTTTTGTCCCTTCTCCAGGTGGAATTTTTGGAGACTTTATGATACTTTCACTGAACTTGAGCTGTCCACATAGTTAGACTTCTAACCCAAACCTGTAGGCTTTGCAAATTTTCTTCTCCCATGATGAAACATGCAGACTTTCAAGCTTATGAAAGTTAGATGAGAAAATATACATGGGGGAAGTTTCAAAACCAGGCTTAGAAAAGAGATTGTTTACCAGTCTGTTATGGAGGTGCTCACTGACTTTCCAGTACATTGGAAAATGTTCCAAAAAGCTGAATACAGACTGAATTACCACATCCTTAAAGGGACACATGGCCCCCTCATTTTGCTGCTGTTGAGGGGGGAGAAAAAATTGAAGAAAATATGTGTAAGCACCTAGCACAGATGGAACATTTGCTTGCTTGCTTGAACCAATACATGAGGGATTTCTCTGTGTGGCTTAATGTACAGTACTGGTACTTCTATGGAATGTTTGGGGAGTTTTTCTCCTTGGGAACCATGAGCAATAAGAGGGCAGCCTTGGCTGTTAATTTGCATTAAAAGAACATTGGGTATTCAAACAGCCAAGTTTGCCAGATCAGTTTTCCCATTTGACACACTCTGACTCTTGGGTGCCTGATCCTGCAGCTTTGACTTCACTAAAGCCATTACATGTCGTATTAATAATAATAATAATGAAGCCTGGCTTTACTTATGCATTTATTCAAATCGTGCAAGGAATACATATCCTGGTTTCAGAGAAAGTTGCATTTCAGGATTTGAGCATTCTGACTGTGTCTCTTTAAATATTTGGATACGAATAAATGGTGAGAAAATTATCTTTGCAAGCTTCAAACCATTCTAAGTCTACTGTGTTGCCTCCAGCCACATGCTGTCTGATGCTGCCTAGACAAACCAGGGCAAACCATTATCATGGGATTAAACACTAAATACCTGCAAGGAGCATTCTCTTTATCAGATAGCGCTCTGTTAGCAGAGTTCATTCACTTTATTGCATATATAACTGTGGTGTCAAATAGACTGATTTACAACACCTGGTCTTTTACATAATCTTTGCTATTTGCTGTGCTTGTAATCTGCCAAATCATTTAGCCTTCCTGATAGCAGAAATGCTGTAAAACTTAGATAAACTTGCAGAAGAAATGAACTCGAAGGTACTGCTGAAATCTAGGGCCTGCACGTTTGCTGTAAATGCACTGGCTGGTTTGGTTTCCCCGTACCTAATCTGTGATTGAATGTGGCTGCTAGAGAAATTGAAATTTTATGATAGCACTAAAGTCAGAGGAGATAAGCATTTGTATGCTAGACTAGATTAATCTAAAAAGAAGTTTTAGGTGTGGCTAATGAAACCAGCGAATGTGTTAACTGGGTTTCTTCGGGGTTCAAAGCATCTGTGTATATCTATATAGAGTCTAGTCCAAAACTTTCTCTACGTGAGAAGTCTAATATAGCTATGTGATAGTTCTCACTATCAGTGCGGCTTACTCCATCTTAGGTTAGGGATATCTTTAAGGAGCCTTAGTTTTTAGAGGGTACTTTCTGAATACTAATACAGGCAACAGACCACTCTAAAACGGGCTTGCTTGGGTGCCTAAAACCCCTGTGTCCTTCTGAAATGATTAGGGTGACTGTGAGGCATTATGTAGGGTTAGCCACTTACACAGTCCAACTGAAACAAAACAAAGCTGTGGTTTCTTTGGTTTGAATCACACATTTTTGGTGATGGGGGTTGATTTCAATAGACAGATAATAGGAAGACATGTAGACAAGCTTTAAAAAGTGAAAAAGAAATCAGCAAAATGGGTTTCTGATTGGGTAAAATGCAAGTTAGTACATCCAAGGGAAAATAAAACAATCTATAGATAGTCAAATAGAGGAGAGAGCCCTGTGCGACAGTAGTGTTGAGTCAGGCTGTGTTAGAAATGATGCTGACCATCAGATTGGAAGAAACTGTAAGAACTGAAGGAAATGTAAGAGCTGGCTTTTGCAAGCAATCATAGCATGACTCCAGTGGTTGGCATTAGCATCAATATTATCCCATCAGCACAACAGTACCACCTCCTTTGAGCTGAGGAAGTATATCAGTGTCTCAGACATAACTGAGTTACCTTGTCATGGCCAGTTTTTCTGATGATGCTGGGACATACTAGTCACTACTGGAGCTAATGAAGGATATTTTGCACAGAGTTGCTAACTTGAAGGTAGAAGTCTTTTTGCCTGCTGGTGCTGCTTCATGATGCTATTGGACAGCACAAGTGTTAACTCTGCCTCTGGGAGATATGTTGGCCACTGCTAATCTTCCACATCAGTAAATTGATGTGAATGTTTGTACTGAAGAATTTTTCATCTCATCTGAGTTGAGGAACCTACCCAGCTGTCTCTAATTGTTTAGCCTTCCTAGGCTCCCACTGTCCTGAAGGGAAAAACAGAGGGTTTTCTCGAAGCAGGAAACTGCTTGAGATGTTTCCTCATGCTGTGGATGAACTCCTTCTGCTTACAAGAGAGGGACCCCATGGAAACCAGCCAGTTACACTGATATTTTAGGTTGGTGAAGCATGTTCCCTGCATGTAATTTATTGAATGTGTGAATTATTTCAGAGTTGTGAACATTGGGCAGGTTGGTGCTAACAACAGGGTGGAACTTCAGGGTAAAACTCTTGAGTGATAGCTCTTAGACTGGAGAGCAGAATCCCTGGGGAAACAGTGGAAATGGTATTGTTTAAGACATTTAAAGTTAGACAGGAGAAAATATATTGTAATGATCTGTCCTGTGCTGGTATTTAGATCAGGTTTTGTCTTGTGTGAATATTAATAGGAAGTCTCTATCTGAAGTAACTACCATTATTCAGCATGCGTTACCACGTAACACTGGCTTGCAACCTTCCCCCACATCCGTACTCCCACTTACAGGACAGCCTGAATAATGTTTAGCACCAGTGCTTTTTCTCTTGGTGCCTCAAGTGTTGATTTTGTATTGCCTTGCTTAGATTATATTCCTTCAGTGCTTCCACCAAACAGACTCCGTATAGTGCACAGAGATTTACAGGAAGCACGTGTGGTTTGTGGCAATAATAATAAAATCTCCTGCTGTTTTCAAATCCCTGAGAAACTAAATCAAGTGTAGAGGTCTATTCAAAAAAGTGCAGCATGTGAATAAGTCACTTTACCATTACTTGTGTGGGTCTGCCTTGTACCTGTTCAGTGTATTTCACTGTCATATCTCTGAAGTCTGTCCTCAGTCTCTGGAGTGCGACTAAGACATTACACACCTCAAATGGAAAAGCTGATGAAACAACTTAAAATAACCTGAGCACCCATGCTTTGCTCGCCTCTTTTTTCACTACCTCTGTGTTGGTATTCCTCATAGGAACCCATACAGCAAAATTGGTTCTGTGCTAGTGGCCCCCATCAGACAAATCTAGGTCTAGTCTGAATTACAAAAGTGGGAAGACTGGATTGAATTCCTGTGTAGTGCTGTGATGCTTAATGGAGCTCCATTTTCTTGGTGTGTTTCTGTAGGTGCAAAGACTGTCTTCTTAAAATGGTTGAAGCAATGAATCCAATATCTGCCTCAGGACACCTTTGCAGAGAATCTTATGACAGGAACAAAATGCACACGCCTCATCGTGTGAGCCACAGGCCATCATCGTCTTGGTACCAGACCCCTTGCAGCCCCAGAAGCAGAGCGGATGAGCTGGAGGAGAGCCGGCTCCTCGAGGAGATTTTCTTCATTTGACATGCCTCATTGGTCTTTAATTTTTATGTCTTTTTAGGACCTCTTTATTGCTGATTTGTTTGTGTTAAAGTGCCATCTTTAAATTATTTGAGTGACAACTGTTTGTCTTTTCTCTTCTAAAGCATAGCTGATTAGCATCCAGTTTCATTTTGGATTTAGTGATGATGGTGCTAGAACGTTGTTGGGGTAGACCAGTCAGAAAGCGTTAACTTTTTTTTTCCTGAATCTTTCATGTGCCAAGGTAATCATTCTAAAATATGAATTTTTTAATCTACAACATTTTCTAATAGGTTGAAGTCATAGTTTTGCCAGCCTCACATGAGAAGTATATTTCATTATCGATTTTTACCTCTGAAGCAGTTTGCAAGAACTGCCTAACATTCAAGAACCAGTAGGTTCAAAGTAGATTATTTTCTAATTAAACAAGTCTGTTTCAAACCTGGCATATTATATTATAGATGTACAAGCACTTTAGTACTTTTTTTCCAGTGACTTTATTATCTGCTTTTTCTGTCAGCATTCTGATATTTAAGACTCTGGGGTTTTAGGGGATATGTTGTTATCTCAACTATACAGTGTCTAATAACATTAATAGAAGAGTTGCAGGTTGATGTACTACCCATCTGTTTGAACTACGTTCCTCTTTACATCAGTGCTGTTTGACAGAGTTTATGTGCTGGGTAACCTAACCCAGAAATAGTAGAACACAGTCAGACATTGTAGTGGTCCAAAACTTATCTGATGTAATTTTCAAGATAAAATATATTATAGTGGTAGTATAAGAACAGTCTTAAGACATTTTCACTAATTTGCACTATTTTGATCCTGTACCCAGGCTCCATTGTAAATAAGACAAATCAGTAATTATTTCCACTAGCGGCTCACAATGCACATTTCCCTGATGGCTTTAATTATTCATGCTGTATCTATTTCAGTTTATTTAAATGCACTTCCATCTACTGCATGTACTTGGTTATTTAAAGAAATGTGCCGAATTGGTAAAAATGACTGCAGATTACAGGATTAATGATCATTTTCTGCACAATGCAGTGTTCATATTTTATTGTAACAGTAGCCATCGGCATGTGTTCCTAGAAATATGAGGCTAAAATACTCATTTTGCACAGTAAAATTGCAGCAAGGGAAAGGTAGAATTGAGCCAGTATGGGCAAGTTCTAGGCCATTTGCTCCCAAACACCACGTCGTGGGCCACTACAGCTTTACTGAGAGTCTCTTTAGGCAACCCAGCTTATCTTAATGGCAGTGAGTTGCTGTACCAGTCCTTGGGGTATTGCTGCTGCCTGCCTCGTACACTCTTACTCCTGTTTGGTGCTCTGCAAGGAGCTTGCAAGGCTCGCCAATGAGACCCGCAGTGCATCTCTGATGAGAGCATCAGTGCAGGATATGTAGCATGTGCCCCTGGCAGCACTGTGCTCTTACAGCAATGAAACAAAAGGAGAATGAGGGGGAAGATGAACCTCAAGTTACTCTGAGCTGCTTTGTTCAGGCCCAGTCTTAATCACAAATTAGGTGATAGCCTTTTTGTGCATCCCAGCTGAGTATTAAAAGCTGGTTGGGGGAGTTTAAAGAAAGGAAGCAGCATTGCTGGGCCAGAAAATGACTACTGTGGGAAGGCCCTACTTGGTCTGTCCTGCTGTCAGTGGAGTATTAGAGTTCTTTTGAATATGCCCATTTGCTGTTGAATGTTGCCCTCTCGCGAAGGCACATGTTTCTGCTTAAAGCCCCAAAGGTGTATTCAGTGCCCTGACCCAAGTATAGCAGGTGGGGAAGTAGGTTTTCTCATTCTGCTGTGTAAGTAGTCTGCTTCTTTAAAAGGGCAGGGAAAAGGAAGGGAAAGAAGAGGAAAATGTACAAGAAGCAGCAGAAAAACTGTAAAACCATGAAGAAATGCCATCGCATAGATCTGAGGGTTTGGGGTTGATTTATGTGTTTTTTAGTTTTGTTCAGTGAATGGTGATGTTGTTGAGGTTTGGCATTTATAAAGAAAGAGTTCTCTGATTTCAGTCCAATTGCTATTCTTTTTTCCAGTTTGACTGAAACTTTAATTGCCTTTTCTAACAAGTGCTAACTGATCTTTTGAAACAGCAAAAAATACATGTATATCTCTTGAAAGGTGCCTTTGTGTACCCCGTCGAGAACACTGTGTGGGAACATTCTGTTCTTTGGTTCTTTGTGGGTGCCAATATTTAACTGCTTTAGAATTCCTTATGCTCCATTTTGTTCATTAACAATTCTAATTCCGAGGGTGACTTTTGTCTTGAATCTATATTTTGGTAGTAACTCTTTTTAAAAGGACATTGTCAGGGTTGCAGACTCCATGCACAAAGTGCTGTCCATCAGTCAGAGCTACATGGGAGGCATACTTTACTGAGCAGAGGTTTCTAGAATTAAGATGGTTGAAGTGTCTAGTGGGTAAAGACTTGCATGTTTTAAGTTTCTGTGTGATGTGGATGAAGAAACAAAAGCTATTAATTTGGTAGACCCTATGAAAAGTCATTTTTTATAATGCTGGCTCTTGCTCTAGTTATCAGCAGTACATTAGGTACAGTGTTTAGCAGTCAGTGCAAGCAGAGATATTTTGCCATGAGGCACTACAAAGTTGAAGTTATTAAAACATTTATAGCCTTAGAAAAAAAAATCAATGATTGTCAAATAGGAAAGGACAAAATCAGTAGCTGGGATTGGGAGGGGAATTGTTTTCCATCTGCTAAAACAGTAGAGGAAATGCAAAAATTAAACTAGCAAATGCAATCACTTGACAGTGTCCTTTTAAGTTTAAGCCCCTATATTAGGAAGCTGCCACTGGGGAGTTAGTGCAGCCATAGCTTGTTGTCCAGAGTGTTGCAGTTAATATGCTTCAGCTACACATCGGGCTGTGTTCTACATGACTTCTGCTGAGGCTCCTACCCGTGCCTTCACTTCGTGTTCTTCCCGAGTGGCTCATACACGCACCCCTGCTGTGTGTTTGTGTAGTCATTGCTTGTGTGACCTCGTGTGCCGTGAACCTATAGCAATCACACCCTTCCATTTCTAGCCACTTCAGTCTTGCTGTTGAATCCCATCTTGAGCATATATTTATGTATGTATGTAAGGTCTTAATCTAATAAATTATCTGCAAATTTCATTTCTTCTTCTAGAGTTTTATTTCATGTATATTCTGGTTTGTTTTGTCAAACTCAGATGTCAGTTCTGCCATTGACAGTATGTTCCACTTTCCACATCATCTCGCTATATATGTTGTGAATCTCCAGTTTGCTAATACAGATGAGGAAATCATTTTCTCATTGTGTTCAGGACATGGGTTTTGCTGTGATGAGGAGCAAGACTTCTTTTGGATCAGGAAGTGGATGAGAGGTCTCAGAATACCAAAGAGAGCCAGCATCATGGTTTGGGACAAAAAGGTGAAATTAAAGAGTAAGGAAGAAGAGATGGAGGTAAAGGCAAGAAAGGACAAGAATGCAAGGCAACAAGCTGTACCAAAGGATGATAGAAGGTTGAGAGGAGCTGAGCCAAATGGTAGAGATGAGATAGTAAGTCAGTGAAGAAGAATTTTGTGCTTATATCCCAAAGTGAAAAATATCTTCAAGCAATGATTCCCATACGGGGCCTATGACTCCCCACTCCTTTTCCAGATCATCTTCCTGCATTTGGAGAGCTACTGTCCAATGGATACCTGGTAAATGAGGGAAAGAAGAAAATTACCTAGCTTCAGCTGCTCCTCTATTGAGTAGCTAAGACAGGGAGGACAGAGCACAAGGAGGGTAATAAAGCAGAATCCAGGTATAATCCAGGCATAATCCAGGCATGGACTGAATTTAGCTGCTAGCAAGGGATGTTGTTGTGGACATAGGTGACAGAAGAATGTGAGACTGGATATAGGAAGAATCTGAATAAGGGAGAAACAAGCAAAAGAAAATTTGTAGTAACCCAATGAGCTGTGGATGTTTGCTGTTAAGGAATGAGAGGAAAGGGCTTAGCTATGCTTGAGAAAGATTGAGCCTGAGATATCTAAAAGATATCCCTTGAAAGCACACATGAGCCCGGGGTTAAACTCTGAAAGTTGTAGAAGAGATTTTCTGAGATATGACCTGCAGGCAGCGTTTGAATTTGTACCGTCTGAGGGGAATGGAGCACAGCCAGGTTGGTTGGAAACCTCCTTTTTCACCGTTACCAAATTTATGAAATTGCGTGCTAATTAGTGTATGATTTATAAATTTACATAACTGCGCTCTACATGAGACAGCACAGAATATCAAATGAGGTAATTTAAACCCTGCTCTGGCTTGGTGCCTCTCCTCTGGATAATGCCTCTCCCAGTCCGTAGCTGCTCCTGCATCTCTTGAAGGCCTATCTGCGCACAGTGACAATTATACAACATTGTGGATCCATGTATCTGTAGGAAAACAGGCTACCTTGAGCACCTCTGGCATGGTTGTGTGGCAGAGTTTTCAGTGTGATCTTTGGGGAGGATGAAGCCCAGGTCAGATCTGGGAGCCCAAGTCAGCTGAAAAAGAGCAAGAAACCCAACTTGGTCTGGTAAGTGTTGGTGCTTGATGTGATAAGGAGCTTGTTGGAGGTTGGTGACTCCCCAAGTTGTTCACAGGGATGTAACTGCATTACAACTGCAGCAAAATGATGGGGACATGGGAGAACTGGATTTAATTCCCAGCTCTGTGGAAGCCACTTTGCCTCCCTCAGTAGCATCCTTTGGGTTCTGCTGGTGAAGCGTGTTTACTACCGCATCTCAGAGGGGCTGTGACTTTGCTATTACTGTATGCAGCAGAAGCTGTTGGACATACCCAGGAACAATTTGCCTATGGACCGTAAGCTGCAAGAGCAGAGGCACATCGGCCAGTCGTTCCTATCTAAAGGCTGAAACTCTCAGACTTCTTCATCTATTTTCAGGCTTGAAGGGGTCATTCTAGGCACTAGGGGACTAAACTGAAGAAGCTTGGAAGTCAGTGACATGTGAGGACCTGATGTACATGAGGTGAGAGATGCCCACACGGTCCCACAGACAAACCAATCCACAAGTGGCTGTGGGAGCCATACATTACCAGCTTCCTTGATTCAGGAGTCAGCCTGTGTATGTGACAAAAAAAACTCTCTATTCACTCATAACATTCAATACCAGTCTCAAAATGTAAGTTCATTCTTTCTGGGCTCCTGTCTGAAGTCAGAAGGAAAGTGAAAAAGTGGAAAACAATATCTTTCCTGGTTGTTTACGGGCAACTCAAAACCTTGCAGTGCAGATCGGATCAAAGCCATTGTCCAAACACAAAGTCTCACGAGTTTAAACGACAATGTGGGACCTCCTCTCCTCTGCTGGACCTGGTAAGGAAGGAAAGGACAAGATGAATTAACAGGCACAAAAGCTGATTTATTCTCAAGTTAGAGCTGACAGTGAGAAAGTTGCATTAAAACTTTAACAGCACCTTGTAACAAGTCTGTCAGCATTAACCATCTCTGCTGCCACGAAACTGCCTTATTTTGAGGCTGAGTTTGTCTGACTTTACTTTCCAGCTGCTGGATTTCATTGTGCCTTTGGAAACAGGATGCAAGGTTCCCCTGCTGTCAGTACCCCAAGCACAGAGATAAATTCAGCTCAGCCTTCTCTTTACCGAGATGGAACCCTTTACACCTTGCATCCTAATGTTTGTTTTCCAGCCCCTGTATTATTTTGGGGGCCTGTTTCTGAGCTTTCTCCAGCATTTATGCATCTCAGAGTGTTTACACTGGAGCAGAAAGCCCAGTTCCAGGTGCTGTTGCTGTGAATGGTGCAGTGTGGCCTCATTCTGCACAGCATTTCCCTTTTGATGCTTCCAGGAGCCGTGTTTGGAGGTGTTAGGCGGGGTACTTGGTCTTGTTGTAGTTCTGTTTCTTGGAAGCAGAAAGTCTGCGAGTGAAACCAGGAGACCCTGTTATTTGGAAGAGTTGAGGAGGAAGAAATGATGTGAAGTAGAAATACCAAGCAGGAAAAATGCTAAGATTGAGAGATTCAATTTGGGATGGAGCATGAACCTGGGGCGTAGCATCTGTGAACTCAGCCACCTTGAAAACAATGTGAACGATACATGCTTGATGGAATGGGGGAGACCCAGACAGCAGAAACTCTCTGAAAGGGAAAAGTGAACAAAGCACGAGGCGATGGTGTCTGATAGCAACAAAAACAGGTAAGAAGGCTCTCGAGCTGCAGGTGAGGAGGTGATGATAATGCAGGGGAAATGGCTCCTTGTCAGTGGGTCTGGTGCCCCTCTATTTTCAATAGAGCCTTCAGCACAGGGATCTCATTACCAGAGAGTTTACTGGCAGATTGGAGGGATTTCAGTGAGGAGTAATAAAAGTGATCAGGGACTGCTAGAATTGACATAATGAGGAAACAAGATGAGAACAGTCAGATATTTATAGCTTGGGTGAGAGAGACAATTAAAAGATGGGGTGGGAGATGGACTGGGTAACCTCAAAGCCTTGTCTGCTTCTAATAATTTCTCGTCATCTGCTGTACAGAGGACTTGAATTTACCAAGGCTGTCAATCTGACTCCTAACAGCCCTAACTTCACATGTTGAAAAGCTCAGGTGGGTGTTCTGTGGCTGTATTGACACTGTCAGAATGTCACTGGTACTGTACTTTGTGTGAAGAAAAAATAGTCATCAGCCATGCTGTGGGGAAAAATTGACACACTGACAGTAAAGGGAAAGAAATTAGACCTTCATAAAGCAAAAAGGCATAGCAGACCGTGCTGAGAGCAGGGCTGATTGGGAAGGGCTCCCAGGTTGTGATGCTGACCTTTTCTTGCTTGGTCCATGCAGAAGGAGCAAGTGTGAGCTGCCTTCCCTGCGGGGTCAGCGCTGGTGGCACCCAGCTGTGCACCCACTGGTGGCACCCACTGCTTCCCAACAGGCACAGATGTAAACAGATGTGCACAGGCTGCTGTACCTGACTGCTGCTGAGCCCCAGGGGTGGCTCTTGGGGCAAGCTCTGTGCCAGCCACAATCCCGATGGTCTCACTGATGGCTATGGTCATGCGTGGGGTTTCGCTTACCTCTCTGCTGCCCCTGTGCAGCCCCTTGGCATGGGCTCGCCCATGGGGATTCCTGCACCTGCATGCAGGCTTCTGTTCACACACAGCTTTTCCATGCCTATAGCTCCCCTGTAGCTTTGCACAAACCCACTAAATACGTGTTCTTGCATGCATCCTGCAAACGTGAGCAGCTGTTGCATTGTTCTTACCGAGATGGAGACCACTAAGAAGAGGGAAGGTATAACATGCTATATAATCACACAGCAGCTTTTGATGAGGGTTATTTAAAGCCTTAGACTCGGACCATGGCTGTCTGAATGCTCCCCAGCACTGCAGAGCAGAGAGCGCCAGGTTTGCTCTGGACATGAGAGACCGCAGCGGAGCTGGAGGCAGCCAAGCTGGAGACATCTCAGTTCCTGCAGTCGAATTAAAACACCGCTACCAAAAGCAATGGGTCTGTGCGTGTTAGAGGCACTTGGGGAAATACCAGAGCGGCGTTTGTTGAGTCTGGTGGCGGAGTAGCCGCCCTGTTTTAATGATACCTGTGTGCAAAGGCCACAGCTGCTTCCATCCATTTCACATGAGTCTGACTTTCACAGAGCAGACATAGCCTAGGGTGGTGGAAGGGAGAGAAAGGTGACCAGAAAAAAATAACCCATCCATTTCTCACTACTTTCCGCATCCTTCTGAGCTGTGATACGGGGCTCTAGCTAAGCAACAGTAATCTTATTCAGCATACTGTTGATTTAAGCCTCTTGGATTTATATAACTTTGGAAATGGTAAACTATATTAATTTGCTGTGTTTTCAAGAAAAAATTATTTATGAGAGACATTTTTAACTCAAGTGCCAGGAGCTTTAAATCATTATAATAAATTCATGCTATTCAGTGTTTCTTACATTGTAATAAATTTGTTTTAAACATGAATGAGGAGATCCATGATTTCTTTAATATACTGTTATGTATTTCCTTTCAAAATGACACAGCTCACTATATCAAGTGGGAGAATAATAGTGAGAGATTTACAGTACTTAAGAATAACACAGCCTGGGAATGTGACATGTGAACCAACACAGGGCAGGGGGCTGGAGAGAGCAGGGAGCCCACCACTGCTCCCAGTGGCACAGCCAGGAGTTATACCAGTGGCAACAGGTCAATACCGGTGCGCAAAAGAGAACTGGGTGGAAAGCTCCCCACAGGGTGGGAATCGCAGTGCAGCCTTATATTCATAGGATGGTTTGGGTTGAAAGGGACCTTACAGCTCATCCAGTTCCAACCCCTGCCACGGGCAGGGACACCTTCCACTAGAGCAGATTGCTCCAAGCCCTGTCCAACCTGGCCTTGAACACTGCCAGGGATGGGGCAGCCACAGCTTCTCTGGGCACCCTGTGCCAGCACCTCAGCACCCTCACAGGGGAGAGCTTCTGCCTAAGAGCTCATCTCAATCTCCTCTCTGTCAGGTTGAAGCTATTCCCCCTTGTCCTGTCCCTACAGGCCCTTGTCCCAAGCCCCTCTCCAGGTTGCTTGTAGCCCGTTAAGGCACTGGGAGCTGCTCTTAGGTCTCCCTGGAGCCTGCTCTTCTCCAGGCTGCACCAGCCCATTTCCCATGCAACACACAATCAAAACACCCAAAAGGTGATACAGAACATCCTCTGTGAGCTGGGCGGGTGGCTGCTGAACTGCTTCCTCACTGGAGCACGACCTGAGCCAGGGCTTGCTTCCCAGCCCGGGGACATCCTCCCCTTCCTGACCTCCTTCTCCCACGGTCCTCATCATACACAATGGGGTATGTGTAGCAGATCCCACCAGCACGCTGATGTGTAGCGAGGAAGTGTCAGTTAAGCAGAGGTAAGATAAATTCCAGTCTCTGTTGTTAATCCTTGACCCCTCATTAAACCTCTGCTGGCGTAGCTGCTTGCTGCTACACACATGGATGGCTGCGAGTGCAAGAGGATAAACCCTGTGGCTGGCTTTGCATCAAGTCCTCCCGGCATCACAGGCGACCTGATGGGCATGGAGTCAGCCTCACTGATGCCAGTGTCTGTGGTAGGAGACAAATTGCTTCTGCAGCACAGTTGTGGCTACCTTGGAAAGAGGGACCCCTCTGCCCCATGGAAACAGCTGCTGAGTGCTTGTGTCCCAGCCACTGCATCTCACTATGGAGCACTGGATGAGCGGGATCTCATGTTTGCCATGATCTTGGGATTGGGGTTGACAAAACATCACAGCACCTAAAATATCTAATGAGAGTGATTACCCTCCCTGAGACACCTAAATCCTTCCAGCTCCCCAGTGCACAGCTTTGATGCGGAGAAATGAGGAATTTTGCAGTGCCATCCCGCTGTGCTGTGAAAATCTGACCCTCCAGGACACCCATGCATGGAGACACGAGCATTTCCCTGGATTGAAAGAGTTAAAGGGTCCTTGGTGGATATGGCTGCAGCAGGGGGTAATTAAACAATGCTGGTTCTGTGGTGGGGGGCATAGCCCTGCTGCTGCCCCTCTTCTGGCTGCAGGTGAGATGTAGGACACCCACGGAGCTCATCCGCACAGGGATGGGGATGGCAGAGCACAGAGGATGTCCATGGGCTGCCACATCACGAGGCTGGGAGGCTCAGGAGAGGGGAGGAGGGGACGAGAGAGGGCCCTGCGTGCTCACAGAAGTGATGGCAGGACCTCATCTGTCAGCACAGAAAAATGTCTGGCCAATAAACTTGCCAAACGTCCCTAATAAAGGGCTGGATGTGTTATCATGTAGAATGGTTTTATAGGGGATGGCCATAAAACGTGCACATTGCCCTTTAAAATGCCAGGACAAGGATTGATTCCAGCAGGGCGGAGGGAGAGGAGGAGGGGGAACGAGGCTAATTGGAAAAGGGGGATAAATCCAGGGGCTCGTGTCTCCGCTGCGGGTCCCCAGGGTGTCAGGAAGCAGTAACAGAGCAGGAGGAGTCACTGCATTGCTAGCTGTGCCTGGACCTGGGCTTCCCCACTCTCTGCCCTCCACCCTGCGTGTCCTTTCTGGCTCAGTCCAGCCCTGCTTTTGCTCCTGATACCCAGCCCAGGGGAAGCTGTGGAGATACCTCCATCACCCTCTCTGCTGGTTCCTCCTCCTCCTGCTTCTCTTTTAATCCAAGGGGTCTAGCACCCACTTTCCTCCTTCTCCTCAGTTCTGGTAGATGTGTTCCTGCCTGCCCCATCGTCAGCTCATCTCTCCCTCTCTGCCTTGTGAATCCACCTCATCGTTTCCTGCCTGTGGAAGTCTACCACTGAGAGAGGAACCAGACGGCAGCAGCTTTGGGTCCCCTTATACATGGACAGCGAGTATCTCACCCTGGGGATGCAGGAGCCTGTGTGTGCTCTGGGCTCTGCTTGAATAAACAGGAGAGGGAGAGCTGGAAGAAAGTCTGGGGTGTGTTTATTAGTGATCAATAGATTTATTGTACTCAAGCTCACTTTTAATGCTGCAGAAAACAGGCAGTGATTTCACTTAATAAATGTAGACAGTCTTGCAGAGCTACACCACCATCTATTCTGCTGGACAATTTCTGTACAACAGGACTGCATGTGATGCAGTGCCCAGTGTTACCTGCAGCTGAGGCTCATTGGCTACAGTGGACAGAGAGGCCTGCCTGTGGTTTCCTTGTTTTAATTTCCCTGATCAGGGATGTTGGGCAGCAAACCCCATGAGATCTGGTACAAGAAGTATAAACAGACTTCTAATTAAAGTCACTGAAGGTGGAGTGGATTTGGGCACTGGGTGAGAGGCGGGCAGGTATTGGAGAGGTAGAACAAGAAAGAGTCAAGAAAAGTCAGGTTTGTTGGTATGTGCCAGATCTCACTTGTCTGCCTACTCCGTGCATGTGGTGCTGCCCAGTTTCCAATGTGCAGTGGCCTTGGCAGTCCCCATTGGAGCTGGTAGTGGTTTTTGTGGACAGGAGGGGTGGTGCCGGCTGTGTGCTTGGGCTGGCAGCATGTCTCTTTGTCCTGAAAACCCTCCTTGGCCACCCTTGGTGACCAAACACAAAGCTGGTTTTCACTTCCATCAGGAGTACAAAACATGGTGACACTTTACCCATCAAAGTTGGAGGTGAGTCAATATATGTGCACCAACATGATTAGCGGAGGTCATGTATCGTGAATATGGATGAGAGAACACTTCACTATTCAACTGGTTCTTCAGAAAAGCAGATGATGTGAAAAGCAGCCAAAGCTGACCGTCTCACTGGACTCCCTCGTGCCATGGCCTCACTTCATGCTGGAGCAGGTTAGCTTCATTCAGCTGAGCAGATTCAGAAGTGGCAGAGGCCATGAGTTCTCCAAGTGCTCAGATCCATGTGTTTAAATCTTGTTTCACAGTCATGACATTCAGACCAACGTCCAGGCTCCTGAAGTCTGGATTTGCTGCTCTGCTACATTCTGGCTCAGGCCCATCTCTGCTATACCCACCATGGTGAATTTTTCATTGAACACAGTTTTAGGTCTGGATTTCTAATTAAACTTAAAGGCTGGTAAATTTTGCTAAGAACATTTTTCTGGCTCCATTCCTGAGCATTTGGTCTATTCAACTAGTACGTGGTGTTTTGCAGATCCTATTGTATGTTACATTGCCACCCACAAGTATGAAAAAATATGTGATTTAGAAAAGTACTAATACCTTTGACATCTTGTTTTTGCTTTTATGATCACACTTCAGAGTTTTTTTTCAATGTTAGAGCTGTAAACTTGTGAGGCAGGTGGGAATCTCATCCTACCACTTGACTGCAACAGCTATGACCTTTCCAATTCATCATCAGGCTTATGATCAAACAGTGGTCATGACAATGCTTTCTGAATGAAAACATTTACTCCAACATCGAGCAATAAGGAAAACAAATCTTTTCAGGTAGGGTTTAGTAGCTCACCTTGAAAGAATTTCAATTCATGCTAAACATTAAGCCATGTAGTGATGTGGGGCACTTGTCTACTTTGAGACCCATGGGAGAATTAACTCAAGTTCACTTTTAGAGGGGATTAACTAAACTGCACCAGGACTCTGTTTCAACACTCAGAATTAAGATAAGTTGAAGTAAGACCCCTTTAATTAACTGAAAGAGATGAGAGACCTCTTTGACATCAAATAAAAGTGTCTGAGGAGCTGCTGGTGTGGTTTGACTAGTCCGGTTTACATTATACCTTATTTAATTCATACTGAATGACCTGGTGTAGGCAAGCCCTGAGATGTTGAGACTGGGTATGGTACTGGGAATATCTGCCTTCCCAGATGTTTTGTAAGGGGATAGAAGTGGTGTAAGAAGCAGGATGCTCTATAAAATGAGACCATCAATCTTGGTCTGTACAGAGCCACAGTGATGCTGTGGAACTTTCACAGGTTGAGCAAACACCCAGACATACCCTTACACAAGACAAAATTGCAAGTCTTTCATCAAGGACGGGAAATCTCAATAAAGCAGGTAAAATGGAGATAACAGCCCCAGAATGTTTCCTCTTCTGATCAGATTTTCTCCCTTATCACTTTGATTGGGGTCTCTTTATTTTTTTTTTATATAAGTTGTTGGTTTTGGTTTTGTTTGTTTTTTTTTTTTTAGTTTAATTGCCTTTTTTGAACATTGGGAAAAGTTTACTATTGAGTGAAGACTTGGACTCATTTAGCTAATCAGGTAAATGGTATCGAGGTGATGTGTGCACTACTGTATACACTTCCAATAGTTTCTCATTCTTAGTTCTGCCATCAGTTGCTTGGTGGTGAAGTCTGATGCCTGCAATCTTGACTAGATTTCTGAATGGATTCTGGGATTTCTTCACCTTTTTGGTTTCCATTTCAAGACAAAAGAAGTTTTATGTTTACTTTTTTTTTTTATTTATTGTATTTTACCCCTGTTTTCTTCAGACTGGGGATCTGAGACTGACCCTCAGCATCATGGAGACAACCTGTGAAGTATCCATGGACATTTTAAAAGGCCAACTCACTTTTCTGAGTCAGAGGGGTTCAGAGTGTGGTTAGAGTAAGGGAAGCTCATGAGATTGTTCCTTCTACCATTGTGCCAATGCATATCTGTGTAGGATTTTCCTAATATTCAAACAAAGCTGTTAATGAGTTTGAGTGCATGTGGGGCATCTGAGGAGCATACTGTGGCTTATGGAGGAGCTAGGACAAATCTGTTTATTCTGTTACCATATCACGAGAAAGTCTTCATCAATAACTGTAATGGTAGGATAAGGAGTGATGTGTTTAAACTGAAACAGGGCAAGTTCAGATTAGATATAAGGAAGAATTTCTTTACTGTAAGGGTGGTGAGGCACTGGAATGGGTTGCCCAGGGAGGTTGTGAATGCTCCATCCCTGGTGGTGTTCAAGGCCAGGTTGGAGAGAGCCTTGGGTGAGATGGTTTAGTGTGAGGTCTCCCTGCCCATGGCAGGGGGGTTGGAACTGTATGATCTTAAGATCCTTTCCAACCCTAACTTTTCTATAATTCTATGATTCTATTACTGTTGCTACTGGTACAGTGTTCCCCTGGCACAAGACCAAACCTGAGATTGAAGGGCACATGGAAATGTTAAAAGATGCAGGTTAGCTGCAAGGGAAAACCTCCCAAGAACAACCTGGGAACTGGTGGGTTTGCTGATCCTGGGCAGGGAGGCTGTGGACCTTTTCTATCCCTTCACTAAAGGAACACAGCACAGAGTTTTCTGAGCTGGAAAATTAAACTATTTACATCAGGCAAAGCCAAAGCCAGGAATTCATTCTGGAAGAAAGGTTCCCCATTTTACAGACTCCAGCTGCATCCAAACAGGTTCACTGTGGCTTTGCTAAATGCTTTTCTGAGCCCTGACAATCTTTGAAAGAGAACCCAGTCCTCCCCGCCAGCTCCCTGAGAAGGTGAGCATCAGTGTGGGATGCGATTTCTACAACCTCTGCACAAAGGAGCTTAGCCATGGGCTCAGTGGCTGGTGCAAAAAGCTCCTGGTGCTCCACTTCGTGTCTCTTTCCTGAATGCCAGTCATGACTTTGCAGGGAATAGCTTGCAAAAAGGCAAATGGGTCCAAAGAGATCACAGTAAATGTAGCCTTGCATTATAGTAGGGAGTTTTAGGGTGAACGTACCCCCTTAATATTAGCCCTACCTTGTGCAGAGTGTGGTCTGGGCCATACACTTTTGGAGCAGCCTTGTATTTTTCTCTCTTCCCATCACCAGGCACATCTACCCTTGGATGGGATAAAACCGCTTGGTACATGGGACTGTAGCAATATAAAGCAGGCATCCCACATCTCAGTGCCAGAGACATGTTCTCACAAATTAAACTGGAGACAGAGTCTGTTGTTTTTGCTTTCAAATGCTAATGGTATTTTCTTTTCCTTGCAGAAGCAGTTGATTGACCAAAGCCTGAGTTTGCTTTGGGGAAAGAAAGAAAACAGAGAAGGGCTGGACAGGGTAAAGAGTTGAGAAGAAAGAAGAAATTCTTTGAGCTTTTGCAGCTTGGTACATGAATTACTAAAGATTTAAGCTGACTATGCAAATGAGGGGATAATCTGAGGATGTTTCATTTTGACACAGAGCAGGAAGAACATACAGGCTAGTAATTATAATAATTATTACTCCCAATTTTGGTTGTCACAGAAGTCCTCAGTAGAAAAGAGCCATATGATTCCCAGGACCATCAGGATGTTGAAGTGGACAGAGATGCCCTGGCTGAGTGACCTGAGAAGAGAGGCATCAGCATCTGATATGGATCACAAGATAGTTCAGGTTGGGAGGAACCTCAGGATGTGTTTGGTCCAATATGAGATTAGACCAAGTTGCTCAGGAATTTATCCAATTGAGTCTTGTCAGACTCCAGGGAAGGAGATGACAAGCTCTGGGATGTCTGGTTGTCTAGGCTGCCTTCTCCAATGTTTGACTGACTTCATGGGGAAGAAGTTTTTCTTATATCCATCTGAACACCTATTGTCTCAGTTTAGCTCAGACTGCCCTCCTAATCTGGCATCATGTGTAAAGTCTGTTGCCTCCTCTGAGTCTTTGTGGAAGTTAAACCAGAACAGACCACTGCAGTACTCCATTTGTCACTGGCTTCCATGTAGAGCATGACCCATCCACTGTCACACTCTAAGCCCAGCTGTTCAACCATCTTTTTACCTCTCTGGTTATGTACCATCCAGACTGCATGTCCTAGCTCGGATCCAAGAATACTGACATAAAAGGCATCTGCTGCACCCTGGATGGTAGAGCTCAGAGTTGATAAGGGGAGATACTCAATCCAGGCAGGTAGATCTGAGCTAGTGCAGGACCACCTACAGGGCCCCCAAAGCAATCCTAGATATCTGCTGGAGAAACCAGTTTTTCCTATCCCTCTATATCTCAGAACATGGGCTGTGGGGACAACCCAGATGTTTATCACATTGTCTGGACAAAAGCTAGAAGATTCCCCTTTCTTTTAATTAATTAGTTTCCTTAAGATCCAGCTAAAGGTAATGACTATTTTCAACAAATATTTCCCTCTCCTCCATCACCATTATTCCCTCTGTTCTCCTATGAGCAAATAAAGGGAGATGAAATGCTCATAGGATTCCAGGTGGTGAAAGCTGGGCTGAGCCATATCTGAGAGAGTCAGGATTTACTGGGATCAGAGTTATGGAAAACGGAGTGCCAAAATGCTAAGAGGAAATTGCAGTTGTTCCCTCCCCACCACCCCTCTTTTCTTTTTTCCCTCTTCCTCTCCTGTCACTGGTTTTCCTCCTAGGTGTTAGGGTATTTTCAGAGGCAATCGTTACTGTTAATGATTTTAGCTTGTTGGCTATTATCACATTTGTGCCTGGGGACTGGAGGCGGCTATCTGGGCTCTGGCAGGCCTTGACAGCAATCAGCTCCTTCCTGCTTCACACTAATTTTCTCAGGGGAGCTCAGAAGAAAACACTTTTTTGTTCCCCTCCTTTCCCTGTGTCCCTCCTTTTCGCCTTCTCTGCATCTGGCCTCACATCTCCAGGAGCTCTGCCATAGGAAGAGTCCACACCGGGGAGGCTGGTGGAGAAACCCAGAGCAAGGTGTGGGGCGCTTGGATGCAACCAGGAGAAGCAGCATCTCCTGGGAAGAAGCACCCTGGCTTTTGTTATTCATGCCGTGTTTGGACCGTCTCTGCATTGCTGCTGATACCCCAGCTGTTACAGGGAAAAGAAGGGATCATTGTGGTTATTTTATGAAAAGTGTACGTGGATCTTTTTCAGTGGCTGAAGCTGAGAGCGGAGCTTTTACAGCTTTGAGTTTAATATTCTCTTTTTTCCCTCCATCATCATTTTATATTATTCAAAGCAAATCAGACAGCCTTTGAAGAAGAGCTCAAAGCTTTTTTTCTTTCTTTTTTTTTTCCTGTTTTTTCTCTTTTTTTTTTTTTTTTTTTTTAAAGGTGGGAAAGAGTGGGAGCCACCTGGTACTTTTTCTTTCTCAATTCTGTGATTTTATTCATTGGGGAAGAGATCGCTTTGCATCTCGTTCTTTAAAAGAGTGTAAATGGCAGGTAAGAGCTGTTTTTCTAAAAGTCTCCAAAAAGAGTGTTTTTCTGGAAGGGTAACCAGCATATTTCTTGCACTGAATCAGCCTGGCCGGTGGAATTGTGGCTCCTCATGTGTGTAAAGGCTCTGGCCTGGAACAACTGTTGTGCTCAGAGCTGCTGATCAAAATCATTGCTCTGAGACACTCCAGACTAATCCTGCAGTCTGAGAGACTCCAAAGACCACTGGATCAAGTGAGGTTGCCATCAGGAAATGGGTTGTCCTGCTGCAACTTACTTTCTGGAGGGCTTTTTGTGCTGGGCAGTGCTTTGGTGAGCTCCTTTAGGGGAAGGTCTTTCCCTCTGTGGGAGAAGTGGCTTGGAAGCAGAGATCTCAAGTTGTAGCTTGGAAGGGGTCAAGGTAAATGCTCCATAGAAGTGGTAAATGCCCCATCCCTGGCAGTGTTCAAGGGCAGGTTGGACAGAGCCTTGGGCAACATGGTCTAGAGTGAGGTGTCCCTGCCCATGGCAGGGGGTTGGAACTGGATGATGGATGGAACTTGGTCCTTTCCAACCCAAACCGGTCCATGATTCTATGATTCTAAGGTGTCAACTCCCACATTTGTCCTAGGACCCATCAGGGTGGAGGAGGAAGTGTGAAATTTTACTGGTTTTACAAATGTCATCCTGTTGCATTGCTCCCCACCTTTTACAGGTGTTAAGAGACCCATCACCAGAGGATGTCCTATCTGCTTGTTTAGTTGCCACTCTCCTTTTGCTTCAATTCTGGGGAGTAGACATATTGCTGACAGAGAGAAGTGCTCCCTCCCTATCTTCTCTATCTGCTCTATGTCTGTCTGCCCCCAGTTAAGGGCTGCTACCTGGGGCTTTCCAAGGCTCACTGTGGTTCTGCAATGTGCTGGGGTGAAAACACTGATACCCCATTGCACTGAAAATATGAACATGTAGAGATGTGGAGCTTCCTCTGGCTCTGCTCTCCATGACTCAGGACCTTCCAGATCTGCCCATCTCTGTTGCTTTCACCACTGTGAGAGAAGCATAAAAGAAGTCATCAACCCCAAAGGTAATGGCTTCTCTGGGCAGGTTGCCAGTCATTTAATATCTTTGCTAATCATCTAGAAGTGGAAGTAAACAGCATGTTAATCAAATTTGTGGGTGAAGCTAAACAGGGAGGAGCCAGAGGGGATGGTTTGGACAGAGGAAATAAAACAAAAGGATGTGGGGAGGCTGGAAAGAAAAGCAGGGAATTACAGCTTGATGTTTGGCTTGGGAATAATTTGCCTGGGGGTGGACGTGGAGAACAAATTCAACTTCTATCTGTTATATAGCTCAGCTGTAAACTGCTGAAAGTGTCCATAGGGTGATGGACAAAGGAGCACACATCTGGAACAGTGCCTTTGGACAGGAAGGTATTGGGAAGGCTGGCAGTGAGGTGCAGGAGAAGCAGATTTGTAAGTAATGTCATAAACCACTGCAATAATAGGTCTGTGTCCCAGATGAGTGGCCTTTGATGGAAGGCCTTTGAGTGAAAAACGCTGCCAAGCCTGCTTGAAATTGCAGCACACTGGGGGAGAGCAACTTGAGCAGAACAGGGACATTTAGAAGCAGCTGTATAAAACTAGGGACGCACCATGTCAGTTCCTAATGGCAGGACCTGCTATTAGGAAAGTCATGGTACTTCAGGTAGAGAGGGTAAAGAATTTGGTGTGCTTACCTTAATTAACTGGGGTACAAGAGGGGATCCAGCGGTTCTCCATGAGTACCCTTGTGGGCAGAGGGGAGTAGAAAAGGTTTGTGGCAATGCTAGAGCAGAAACAAGCTGTTGAAAATGAGTCATGAGTTAAGTGAGGATCCTAGATGTAGTTTTCTAACCCTTTGAGGTGATGGTTGGCAGCAGCCTTGTCTTGAAAAGAGAAGAGTGAAGAAGGAGCGTGTTCTGAAGATGACTCGGAATTAGCACTGGAAATCATCACAATGATAACAGGGGATGAACGGGTTCAACAACAGGTCCCTGCAAGACCCATATGGATAGTACTTTCAGGCTAGGTGTGCAAAGAGAAGATGGCCAGCAGCCCAAGGAGCAAGTGTGACAGCAGCGGAAACATGGACAGAGGTGGTAAAAATTCTCTGAATTAGAATTTTCCAATGACTTTTCTGTTGACATTTTTGGTAGATATCGGAAGACTTTCAATGTGTCAATTTCCTTTCATATCTCCTTTCCTCCTGCTACTCCTGGCCAAAACCACCCAAAAAATCCAACCCATATTAGAAAGAAAAGGATGAATATTTAATGATTTAATGAAAATTTGCAGCCAGTTCTCTGCTCTGTTTGCAAGAGAAGAGCTGTTGCAGGGCATCAAGCCCCTTTGCCCCTGTCTAAGCTTCATCCTCACTCCACAGATTGTCTTGAATTCATTTCATACATGGCCTGGATTAATAAAAGGATTTTCTGAGTTCCTAAGTTAAACTTTTCCTGTATCTTTGCAAAGACCCTTGGAGGAATTTGCCTGAGGGAAGGATATGAAAACCTCAGGAGTTTGAGTTGTGGAGGGCAGTTTTCCTGCAAGGAGTTAAATCCTTGAGCCAAAGCAGGTTAGATGGTGATCTGAAACTGGTCAGTGAGTTTGTTGCCTCAGCTTTCAGCTGGAAAGCAGCTGAGATTCGTGATACAAGGAGCCTGGAAAGAGATTGCCCTACAATTCACTCCTGCATATGGATTCATTGACTCCAATCCATGGAATTTTAAGAGGTTGAAGAGCTGAGAGGAGCTTCTTTAGAGAGAAAGGTCCACATAAAGGTATCAGAAGCACATCCATGACAGGAGGACCTGAGTGAGGAGTTTCAAGACAAAGCAGAGAGAATGATTTAGTAGTAAAGGCAAGCATGATGCCTCTCTCATTTCTGCTCCTGGCTCAGTCCTTTCTAGGTCCACCCATCTCTGCTGCTTTTGCTGCTCTCTCAGGGAGGGAAAATAAAACAAGTCATCAACCCCAGAGATAACAGCCTCCTGGGCAAATTGCCAGTTGTTTAATATTGTTGCTAATGATCTACAAGCAGAAGTAAACAGCATGTTAATGAAATGAGTGGAGGAGGCTAAACTGGGGAGAGCTGCAAAGAGCTGGTTTAGAGAGAAAATTAAACACAAAGGTTTGGGGAGGGCAGAAACATACTGTGAATAATCAGGACAGGATTGTTTTGGGGATGGGAAAAGGGGATATAACAGTTTTAGGGCTGAAGTTAAGGAGGGTAAAGCAGTGCCAGGCATTTGGGCTGCAGAGGGTAGCTGCTGAAGGCCTTTCAGTAGGCACGAAGAGACAGCTTTTGGTAGAGAGAGATAAGATTGTTCATGATAAACATAGCCCAGTCTGTTGCCTCCTCTCCATTGTGGTGACTACCCGTAAATTTTCCTCTGGCTCACAGGAAAGAGCCTGAATCTGAGCAGTACATAACAGTGCTCTAGCCTAGTGAGGAGTGCCTCTCATTATAGCCTTTGCAGCATCATAAATCACTGTTCAAAGCCCTTTTCAGGAATAACTAACCAAAAGGAAATGTCCTTGCCCAACATTGTCACTTGGGATTGAATCAGGGACTCTTGAGTCTCTAGCCCAGTGAAGCTAGTTGTGAAGTTGGCAAGCTTTCCACTGGCAGATCTGGGTCTAACTGGTTTTATGCTTGCCTTGAATGTGCGCAGTGGGAGATGGAAGCTTTCTCTCGTGCCACTACCTGAGCCAGCAGTGGGATGGGTTTGTTAGCATCCACTTCTTGTGTGGCCTACAGGGATGAAGAGGTCATTTTGGACAAATGCCCTCCCCAGGCATTTCATTTCCCTTGTTTTTTTACCCCTCCCTCCACCTCATTTGAAATTCATGGGCTCTAATTGCAGAGGTAGTCAAACTTTGGCTGCATGTGAACTGCAGGTCTTTGAGGGGACTCGCCCGCTAGACAGCGAGATGAATGATTTATTATTATATTATTATTTATTCATTTAAATTCATGAATGCTTATCCAAATCCAAAATTGCCCAATTTCATCCAGATCTGAATTTATAGATTTTCAAGCCAGATGGGACCGTTCTGATCAGCATCCTGACCTCCGGCATTGTGCAGGCCATGGAATGCCACTCGACAATTCCTGCAGTGGGGGGAAGCTTTACCTCTATGTAAATCAACATTATCAAGCCCAATGGCTTGTCTGGAATGGTCTCTAGTGAAATCTGTGAAATTGCCCAGTGTTTTTCAGCTCTGCTTCCCAGTGTGCATCCCTGTATGCAGCTCTGCTTCCTGTGCGCTACAGAAAACAGCTTCAGCCCTTCTGTGTCTGGAAGACAACTGTGGAGAGAGCTACCACCAGCAGGGATGGGTCAGGGGATCAGCCATCCTTCCCTACAGCCATGGGATCCAGGCTTGTTCTCACATAATTACTGCATGAGGAAAATAAATTGTTTTGGTATCATCTCCTGTAGTGCTAACATGAAAAACATTGCTGTAGCTGTAGAAACTTATCCATGAGACCATGGGAGGTGAACCCACCATGCCAAGGGGAGTTTGCCAAGCCAGGCTTGGTGGCTGATTGCTCAGGGGAGGTATGCATGGACATCTCATTTGAGGACAGATAGCTGTGGGCTTTACTGTTCCCATTTCCTCCATCTCTTCAGGAAAATCCTTTTCATTTCCCTGACTTGCTTCCCTGCCTGTGTTGAAGTCCATGGAAGTGGCACACCACTGAAACCTCAAATGGCAGTGATGTGGGTTGACGGTTTTGAAGGAGTTTAGGGTATGGGGAAGAAGTTGGGAAGTCCCATACAGGCAATCAGTGAGTAGTTAAAGGCAGACTAAATTAATAGGAAGCAAGCACAGAATGGGATTGAGCCTGCCCTAAAGAATGGGATTGAGCCTGCCCTAAAGAATGGGATAAGCATCCTATCTCCAGAAGCTCGTTAAAATGTGCCTGTGCATATCTCAAGGAGAGGTTAGAAATCAGGAAATTACCTCTGGCAGCAAAGAGAAGATAAAGGAAACCCAGGAGAGATTATCTCATTCTGTTTCCAGACTTTGTGCTTTTGCTGTAAACCAGCTACTTGGAAGAATTTCCCTCAGTTTCCAGTCACTGAAACATCAGTTCTCTTCTCCTCTTTGCAGAAGGACCTGGGATGAGTTTGTGTCTGCTCACCTTTACTGCACAGGTCCTGCAGTCCTCCATAGCAAGTGAAGACTGTGAAGTCAGTAGGAGGGTTGGCAGGGAGACCCATTCTGCGTTCAGGCAATGGTCCCATGCAGCCAGCACCATGGTTTATTGGGCTTTAGGTAAGAGGAAGCCCAGTACTGGAGAGCTGGGTTTGCACACCAAAGACAGCACTGGTAAGCAGACCATATTTATCCTCACAAGTCCATTAGGGTTTTTTTTTTTCCCATCCATCCAACTTGTGTTCTTATAAATCATAAACTGTAAAGACATCTGTGCTACCATGATGCAGGCTTGTAGGTTGTTCGTATCTCTCCAGCTCGGGTAGAATTTGTTATCTGCCAAATTACAGTAATGATTATAATTGTTGGTTCTTTGTGGTCTTTAGGTGACTAGGGCTGCCTGTGTGGGCTCAACAAGAAAGATGTGACAGTCTTGCAAAATAAAGTATTGTTTTGCATATTTTAGCACACATAAAACAAAAACAAGATGGAAAATAAAGGGACTGAAGAGGTTTGTGCTGCAATCCTATCTCCTGTGGCCCTTCAAAAGAACCCCAAACACTTCTTTCGTTCCTTAACTTTGCTGAAATTCAAAGATCACCTTATCCAGGATCAAAACCCAGAAACATTTCAATGGTACACAGAAGCAATTACAGATTGGAAGCATTGTGGCTTTGTTTTGCATTTCAGGTCTGTGGAACTGAAAGGAGGATGCAATCATCAGCTGGATGTTGTCCAGGATTCTGAGGCTGCATCTATACCTGTAAATTAACTGTAGCTAGGTCTGCTCTCTTGCACAGAGGCCAGCTGGCACAGGATATCCTGCATCTGTATTATTAAATTCTCTCACTCTCCAAAAAAGGGGGAGGGAGGAGGGTTTACATCCAAATTGCCTACTGAGATTGTGCACTAGTCTGTGCTAATTCCCAGGCTGTGTCTAGGAGTCATTTGGGAAAACGCTAGTTAGACTGTGCCAAGAACATGCCAGGTAGTGTTTTAACAACTTACAATACAGAAGATAAGTTCTAATGTCCAGGGACATTTTTGCAACTGTTCATTTTGGTGGTAAAGATGTAGTCTGGGACTTTATAACTCTAGCAAGAATACCTCTGGGTTCTTTGTGAGTACTGCTGATCAGTTTCTTGTCCTCAGGCACCCTCTGAAGGTCAGTGCACTACTGGGACTCTTCCCATTACCCATTGCCAGCAGGTTTTTCTAATCTCTTGTTGGCAGTCACACATGGTTTTGCCATGGTGTGGGCAAAGCAGAGGCACTGGGGACTCAGGATTGAATCTGGCATTGCAGAGTACTTCACAATAGCACTGGTGCCGTGGGAGTTGTTGGAAGTTGGTTGTTCGTGTCTGCAGTGTCTGTCCAGGCTGATTTAGAGAGAGACCTGGGCAGTGCTGAAAGTAATCCTAGGGCATAGGGGCTGCACTGTGGCTAAGCGCACCAAGGAGATGGAAAGCAAGCTTGCACAGACTATGGACAAAGTTTATCCCATAAAGCTATCCCTTGTACAGGTTCACATTTCCACTTTTGTGTGCTAAAACGTCTCCCATCCAAGAGTGCTTCCTGCGCTACAGGAAAAGATGGCACCATGGTGCAGGATCTGGACTGCAGTGTGCTGTGAGCTGATGATGTCTCCCTGCTCCAAAGCTGGGGTGAAATGAGGGAAGGGTCACAGGCTTGACTGTGAAAGCTGTGACAGTAGCTGTTAAAGGCTTTTTGGGAAGGAGCAGAGGGTGAACCAACCCCTAACACCCTCCCTGACATCCCTGCACCCTGCTAATGGCAGCCGAGACGACTTTCTGTTAATGCAAATGTTCACAGCTGTACACTGGATGTTGCTGAGTGGATAATGGCTGATGAGGTTGCCTGTAGACAGTCACTCCACTACCAGTGTGTAATTAATTGCTATGTAAAGTGCTCTGAGATGCGGTGCTGCTGAAACATAGGGTGTATAAATGCCATCCCCACACAAAAGGGAACAACATGCAAATTCCCTCAATATATTTTTAAATACGAGCATTTTTCAGCTGTTTGCTCTTTTGTAAAATTTATTAGGCCCCCTCTTGGGAACTGGAAGGCAGCAAGGGCAGCGTGCATGCATGAGCTGGCTTCTGGGGGCTCCTACTGCTCCTGCTGCTTGGCTCCAGACTCTGGGGGGTCATCTGTTTTTTTCTTCTCCTATTCCTTTAACCTCCGTTTAACTTTAGGTTTCCCTTTTGCTCGCATGCTCCCATGGTGAGATGCTGCCTGCCTGCCTGGGGAGGGCAGCAGGGAAGGAGAACGCTTCTTTACAAAGGGCAGAAGCTTGCAAGGGCTCCAGCCTATGTTTCCTTGTGAATCAGAGAGGTTTCTTGTCCTGCTTCCAAAGGAAATGTGTTGTCCCAACAACCCAGATAGAAGCAGTTGCAGGCCAGCAGGAGCTGGAAAGGCAGTGCGGTGGGATGGCAGCCCTGGCTGCAAAAGACAGAGCCCTGCTTGTCTACCTGCAGGGGTGTAACACCAGCCCTGAGGAGCCAGTGTGAAGGACAGACTGTCTTACCTGGGAACAAGTCTATCACAAGGTGATTGACAAGTCTCAGCAAGGTGACCTGCATGGAAGGCAATAAAATATTGAGTGCTAGAGGTTACATGAAGAAGGCAAGATGACCCAATGCTTCCATACTGCAGAGAGGAAGGGATATCCAGAGGAAACATCATACCAAATATGATAAGACATGAAAAGATGAGAAGTAGTGTTCCTCAAAGCATTCAATCCTTAGAGAATTCACCTTGACAGTGAACAAGTAAAGTGTAAACAGATTAAAAAGAAGCAGACTAATTCAGATCCACTGCTGGCCATAGGACACAAAGGTTTTGTTGCTACCACTGCTACAAGAACTCCTAAACCTCCCACTGTCACAAGGTGGAAAAATATGTGGGGGAGTGGGTAGATGTTCTTGCAGTCATTTCCTAGATGTCTGTGGCTGTTAATGGATAGAAACAGGACATAGAGATTATATGGACTGGAAATCTATGGGGTTTTAATGTGCTAATATTCAATAGATTAAGCAATGGGTAGTTGGCAGATCTTGGACAGAAACCTTGAGCAGGAAATCTGTTTAATGAGCACTTTTTTATGGTGTTCCAGAGAAGGTATAAGTCATAGCTTAGATGCAATTTAATGTTTCCATCAATGGTCTGGAAATAAATAAAAACAGTGCTGCTGGCTAAAATAGATAGATAACCTGAAGTTTGAAGGAGTGCTTAATACAGTTTGAGAATGTGTGGAAAGGACTCTGGGTTCTTCAGTAGCCCAGGCACGCAAAGCATACATTCTCACAGCATCAAACTGGGAGACAGAATAGGAACCAGGAAGGCAGGTTGAAGCTACAGAGTGGTGGACAGCAGGATCACAGAGCAGCTGAAGTTCAATGATAGGTGGCCCTGCCTTGGCAGCAAGGCTGAAATAGATGACCTCCAGAGGTCCCTTCTAACCCTAATGATTCTGTGATATCTCTGGAGATCATTTACTCCAACTGCTTCTGCTCAGAATAGAGTCAACCAGAACAGGTTGCTCAAGATCATGTCCTGCTGTGTTTTGAATATTTCTAAGGATGGAGGCTCCATAATCTCTCTGGGCAAATTGTTGAAGTGTTTTAGCACCCTTACAGTAAAAGAAAAACAACAGCTTTTTCTTACTTTTTAATGGAATTTCCTTTATTTCAGTTTGTGCCTCTTGTCCTTTTGCTGGCACCACAGAGAAGACTCTGGATCTATCTTCTTTACTTGTCCCCACCAGATATTTATACATATTGATAAGATCTCCTGAGCCTTCCCTTGAACACACAGGCCAGTCTCAGCTCTTGTTCTTTCCTCACATGTCAGATGCTCCAGTTCTTTTACTGTCTTTGAATGGCCCTTTGCTGGACTTGCTCCAATATGTCTTGTACTGTCTTATGCTGGGGACCCCAGAACTGAGCAGTGCACTCCAGATGTGTCTCACCAGTGTGGAGAGTAGGAGAAAGATCACCTCTCTTGGCCTGCTTGCAATGTTCCACCTTAGGCAGCCCAGGAGGCTGTTTGCCTTATTTGTGACAAGTTCATGTTGCTGGCTCATGGTAAACTTGGGGTCCACCACAACCTTCAGGTCCTTCTCTACAGAGCTACTTTCCAGCTGATCAGCCCCCAGTGTGCAGTGGTGTGCATGAGTCCCTCTGGAAGGCAATGTCTCCAAAGAAGATTGAGAGTTCCTCAAGGAAGTTCTTTCATCTGACCTGTATTCTCAGTAAGGTGGTGGGACCAACTAGTGCCACCTTGAAAAAGACTGATGAAAGGACTAATTTTAGCTCAGTGTAAGTCACAAGGGGACACATAACAGAAAACCATCTCCAGCTCTGGGACATGGGCTCAGTGCACATGAGAAATTGGAGAGGATCAGAAACCCACATAAATGTGGGCTGGAGAAAATGCTTCCAAGAGAGCAATTTGTTCAGCTCATCAACAAGCTCAAGTGGCAACTTGCTGTGTGCATGCACCTGCTATAAAAGGACTCTTAAATCTAAAAGAGAAAGAAAGGCACAAGACAGACCAGTGCCTGCAAACTGAACACAAATAGATGTGAGCAGGAATCCAGGCACTTGTTTTGGTGGTCATTACCTCTCGGAATAATTGTCAATGACCTTGGTAGAGATTTCATCTCCTGATGTCTTTGAGTCTAGACTCGTGACTGTAGTTGAACCCCACTTGCTCAGTGGCTCACTGTGGTGTGATTTGTGATGTCCAAGGCTGCAGGCTGGGCTCTTCTTGCTGTAGCCTTTACCTCTGTCTAAAGTGGTCCCTGGAGTGGTCTTGAACTCAACACATGACATAACCACATTTCTCTGCTCCCCATGTAGCTGACAGGCTGTGGGTGCCCTCTCACTGCATCTTAGCCTACATAGGCTAGGATTTCAGGTAAAGCAGAGGGTGAAATTACATGGGAGATTGGTGCAGAGGGTGGATGTTGGAGGTATTGGGGATTGAAGAGGTGCCTTCATTCACAGGAGGGCAAGAACCCTAGAGAAGGCTTATAGAGCACCCAAGGGGACAGATGTCTGGCTGTAGTCCTTCTGTCCCTGGGGACAGGAGAGGTCAATTGCAAGAGACTGTCATTAACTTTAGGCTTTGTTTGGGCTGCTGAACTTAAAAGGAAGAATCTCTGGAGTCTTTGCATGGTGTAAGGGTCACTGTATGGTCACTAATGGATTTCTCAACTCATGCCTCTATTGCTTAAGTTTTCCTCAGGATATCAGCTTTTGTTAACAATACCAGTATCCATGTCTAGTAGCAGTTGTCCTCTGCAAGGAAGACCATACACTCAGTGATGACCAGACTTCAGGTATTCCGCCAGGTGTGTCTTTAAACCAGCAAGGGCCACTACCCATTGGTACTGCTGTGCCCTCCTTCAAAAGGAGCAAAAATAGAGCTACAGATGGATGATGTGAAGGAATCTATAGTCAGAAATGTCCTCCTTTTCCTGCGATTTTACTCATCACCCACAATAACATCTAATTCTAACCTGGTGTTAAAAAAAAAACCAACACAAAACAAACCCCTGAAAGTCAATATTTATTTTTCAGGCTCCCTCTCCCCTGCTGTTCGTCTCTGAATTTAATGCTTTCGAAAGGTGAATGATTGACGATTTACTGAAAATGAAGTTAAAATATAAATAATTCCACGATTTGGCTGCTGTATTAAGCAGGCATATAAGAAAAGCCCAGAAGACCAAGGTTGGCTTTTATTATTAACAAGGAAAAAAAATTAAATTTAAATAAATGTAATATTTATTAAAATTTCCTTTCACGCTGTTACCTGAGGTTCATAAAACTTTTGAGCTGTGTCAGCTTTGCACTCCCCAGTACATTGAACTCCAGGGAAAACTATAAGCAAATTCTTAAGATCAATGCAAACTACTTCTCCATTACTCAAAAAAGGGAATTTTAACTATTTTTGAAGGCCCCAGGACTCCACTAATCCAGATATAAAGACTTTTTTCACCTTCAAACTTCACAGTTCCAACTCCCCTTTCACCTTCTTTCCTCCCATTGCCACCCCAACACACAGCCCTTTATAAGCTGAGGAAAGTGAATATACATCCTTCAGCTCATTTTCCATCTTTCTCATGCGCAATTAACATTTGCCAAAACATGGAGAGAGTTGTGTTGAGGCTGCTGCTGTGCCCAGCCTGTCCCCATGACAGTGCCAGCGCCAAGGAGAGGTGATGTAAGGCTCTGCTAGGTGAGGATGGCAGGAAGAGAGACCTGTTCTCCTGGGATGAAGACACTGGAGTGACAAAGCCAAGTCATGTGCTGTGAGCATGACAGAGGAGAAGAGTTCAGGGATGAAAGCTTTCTTAACACCCAGCTGGGATCCAGGTTTGGATTTTAAAGGCAGTGAAAAGATCCTGTTTGTCTTGCCTTGGTGTTTTAATAACAACACACTAGGACCTGTGTGAAGCAGTTTTGTCTGGAACACAGTTACAGATCAGCCCTGGGCTTAAAAAATCTTCCTATCTATACCATGCAAACACACTCATGCTTCTTGAGTTTGCTGAAGCATGGCTGAGCTCTTCCTTAACATGGAAAAATACAGAGGGAGAAAGGTAGTTTTAACTGCAGATGCTCAGCTTTGAGGGTATGGGACTAGAGGCACTTGTCCTTGGGTCCAAGTTTGCCTTCATATCAGGTGTGTAGACACATAATCCTAGGTTGTCCCTTGAGGAAGCCTGATGACCCACATAGGAAGGAAACACATGGTTTCAACACCTTCAGCATGCACTAACCATGCTCTGGAATGTGGGTAGGCTTACGTGTGCTGTGCTTGGTCATGAAATTGGTCTGGAAGGCCTTGACCATTGCTTGCCATTATGGGAGAGGAGACCTGCAGGTTACCCAAGCTCAGGCTGCCTGCAGGGCAGTGTGGTGGCTGTAGGACCACACCTTAGGCATCTCTCTGGTGATCTAGTTCTCCAGCACAGAGCTAGAGATCTGTCTGGGACAAGCATAATGAATGCAGCCTACAAATATAACTGGTGCACACCTCTGGTTTGACTGGGGAGGCAAGAAAAATTCATGGATGGGAAAGCCATCAAAATTTATTCCAGGCACAGAGAGATGCAGGAGTATCTAAGCCAAATGTTCTGTCTCTGAGGAATTCACCTGGAATCTTGGTCCCTACATCAGGATGTTGATACTGCCCAGAATTGGAAGGAGAATTCATCCATAGAGGCAAGTTTTGCTCCTGGTGAAGATTCTGGGTGTGGAGAAAACTAATAGTTTGGACATTGCAAGAGTGGATTCAGAGGAAAAAACTGAGCTGTATGAGAATGTGCTTTGATGTTGATAAATGTGCCTGGTGGAGGCGTTAGAAAAAAGAAAAAGCGAGGAAAGAAAGATGTTGAAAAGGATGATAAAGCAAGAAAAAGATGCATGGGATTTGGAAGCATTTGAAGAAACCTTTTTATAAAGCTGTGCTAGGCACATCCCATCAAATCTCTCCTGCTGTGAGGAATTTTCATGTTACTTTGCAGATAAACTTGTTGAGAGCGTGCTGTCTGCCTCCATGGTGACAGAACAGCGCCTCTAAGGAAATGGCCCTGCATCATCATTTCTTCTTCAGTTCCAGGCAGCATCTGCCACTGCAGAGCTGGGCTGTGAGCTGAAAATTAGACCCATGTCCTTCCTGGCTTTGGGAAGCTAAGTGAAGCAGCATTTAGATCATTTTAGGCTGACTTTGTTGAGGTTTCTTTTGGGCTTGGTTGCCCAGAGTATCTCTTGTTCATGAGGGGCTACTTGCTTCGGTCTCTGTTCCAGAAATGGTGTCCTGATAATCTTTTTAATTTCTGTTTTATGTCTCTGGTGGCTTTTAAAGAGGTAAAAGGGAAGGGAGAAAGCTGATATAAGATAATCCAAGTTTGGAGGCAGCGAGCAGGATACACAAACTGATGGTCAGGCAGACAGAAGAGGCTTCTAAAGGATGGAATGGTTAATGCAGTTGTACTGTGTGTGGTGATCTGCTGCTTGGGGCCTCACTCATGTTAACTTTTAATCCGCTTAAAGAAGTTTTAGGTAGAGGAGAAGGAAATCTCAAAGTTATTAAGCTCCTGGAAGTTTTGTGAAGACAGGCACCATCATGGAGGAAGGGTGTCCCCATAACTGCTACTGATGCTCACAAGTATTATCCCCTCAGTTTTCTCCTGCTTATGGATAGTCCATGGAAAGCACAGAATTCCCATAAGACAATGCTTGAAAGACACACACACAAATATACACATACACACAAGAGATCTTTGCCTTGAGTCATGGGAAATCAGTGTTGGCTCTTCAATTCACAGAAAATCTTATTTTGTGTGGTTTGCATGATGATGAAACAAAAGAAGAAGGAAAAATGAAAGAGGGAAGGCAGGAATGTGTAACTAAAACTGACACAAATAAGGAGAATATAGAATCATAGAATCAGAATCATAGAACCGTTAGGGTTGGAAAGGACCTTAAGATCATCAAGTTCCAACCCCCTGCCATGGGCAGGGACACCTCACGCTAAACCATCTCACCCAAGGCTTTGTCCAACCTGCCCTTGAACACTGCCAGGGGTTGAGCATTCACAGCCTCCTTGGGCAACCCATTCCAGTGCCTCACCACCCTCACAGTAAAGAACTTCCTCCTTATATCCAATCTAAACTTCCCCTGTTTAAGTTTTAACCCATTAGCCCTTGTCCTATCACTACAGTCCCTAATGAAGAGTCCCTCCCCAGCATCCCTATAGGCCCCCTTCAGATACTGGAAGGCTGCTATGAGGTCTCCATGCAGCCTTCTCTTCTCCAGGCTGAACAGCCCCAACTTTCTCAGCCTGTCTTCATACGGGAGGTGCTCCAGTCCCCTGATCATCCTCGTGGCCTCCTCTGGACTTGTTCCAACAGTTCCATGTCCTTTTTATGTTGAGGACACCAGAACTGCACACAATACTCCAGGTGAGGTCTCACGAGAGCAGAGTAGAGGGGCAGGATCACCTCCTTCGACCTGCTGGTCACACTCCTTTTGATGCAGCCCAGGATACGGTTGGTTTCTGGGCTGCAAACGCACACTGAAGCCGGCTCATGTTCATTTTCTCATCCACCAACACCCCCATATCCTTCTCCACAGGGCTGCTCTGAATCTGTTCTCTGCCCAACCTGTAGCTGTGCCTGGGATTGCTCCGACCCAGGTGTAGGACCTTGCACTTGGCATGGTTAAACTTCATGAGGTTGGCATCAGCCCACCTCGCAAGTGTGTCGAGGTCCCTCTGGATGGCATTCCTTCCCTCCAGCGTATAACAGAACCACACAGCTTGGTGTCATCGGCAAACTTGCTGAGGGCGCACTCAATCCCACTGTCCATTAGAGTAGAAAATATCTTTTACCTTGGAAGGGACTGACAGCTCAGGGCTTTTCCTGGTTGTTCTCAGCTCACACAGAGATACCTAATAGGACCAGCAATTCAGTTCTCCATGGCCCTGCAATACAGGTTATAAAGATGCCTGGCTTTATCAAGGAGCAGTGCAAGTCAACTGTATATGTACCCGGGAGGAGAAGGCAGCTCATAATCCCCCAGCTGCCTATTTCTGCTATATCCATGTCTGTGTCCTGGCGCTGCACTGCCTTGAAAATCACAGACCCTTTCTGAGTTCTGTCTTTTCATAAGATCCCATTAAAAACTCTGTCACTTTTGGGTTACCTGCATGGATTCAGCCAAGTCATAGGAGGCTGAGAGGCAGCTATTTGATTTCAATGCTGCACCCGTGGGTTGTTCCCCTATGTTGGCTGCTGTATCTGTGAGATCTTGTTATTGTACCTCCATCCCATCACTTGTTACACTCAGCTCTTCCCAAAATGAGGCCCCAGATCTGTGAGACAAAGACTGCTTATTGCTCCTTTACACAGCATCTAGCCCAGGGGATGTGAGCTGGGGCATCAGAGATTGAAAGGCAAGAAACAACTGACAGTCCTGACTGAAATGAATCCCCTGAAAATATTTCTCATCAGAAAATGGACTTTTTTATTAAATGGGATCTTTCTATAAAACATTATCAGTTCTGTAGAAACTTTCCATTTTTTATTTAATAAAAAGTTGTTTATCTTTTTGGTTTTCTGTTGGCATTTTGAAAATTGTTTATGTTGTTCAGTTTAAAACAGGAAAAATCATACAGAAATGTCTATCTGGCAGAAGTTTTTAACGTTTTTCTTACTTTGTGTTGAAAGTAAAGTAGTGAACAGTCCTCCAGTACAAGACTATCCATCCAAAGATGAACTCATCTTCATCTAGTGAATGTCATATGCTTAACGTAAATGGATGAAACTATCAGTTCAGTAGAGCTTTATGTGATTTTTGAGGGATTAGTTTTGAATTTGTGGGCTCAGGTACTCCTTTGGACTGCAAGATATTTGAGCTTTGCATCTCTTTGGGGTTTAAATCAGTACCCTGAAAAGGAGGAAGGGGAAGGGGAAAGGAAAGGGAAAGGTCAAGGAAAAGGGAAAAGGAAAAGAAAGGAGAAGGGGAAAGAAGCAAGTGTGTGTGGAGAAAATCCATTGCCGGTTTTGTGATTCCTATAGCTTCTTGACTTTTAAGGGATCAGGTCTTCCAGTTCTTTCAGGATAGTTCCTGAGGCTATGTTAAGCCACCCTTGCAATTACTGTCTTTAAAAAGAAAATTTGGAGTGCTTTAGAAGCAGATTCCCTTATATTAAGGGACTGTACAGGTATGAAGCAGTGTGCTCCAGTGAGCTGGAGTTAACTCCCCATTTTTCTACCTCCGTGCCTCTGGTACCAATCTCTGAAATTTTGCTTTAGCGGCTTGGTTGCGGAGTGTTAACTTCTGCTCTGTGTGGTGAGAATACAGGGGATATCACTGCGGACCATTGTGCTGCGCTGTCTCACAGATATGCTTGGCTGGGAGGGACTGCAACTCTCCCTACATGTCACAAAGAAGTATTTCAGGCGAAGCCTTTATGATAAATTAGGGAATGTGGTCAGCCAGAAACAGCCAGAGAGCTGTTTTATTAATCTGCGGGTGGATAACAATAAAAATGATGAAAGATCTAATCAGCTACATTATTAGCTTAGAGGTTGGTGGGGCCAGGAGAGGAAAGGGATGTGTGGGTGATGTGGGTGCTGGGGAGGGTTCAAACACAGTGAGAGACAAGAGCTTTGTCTGCAAGCACTGTCAGCCAGTTAAACTGAGAGGTAAAAACATTGCTGGGGACGATACCTCCAAAATTTCAGTCTTCCATACCCCTTTCTTATTTACCATTTCCTCTGACAGCTTGTTATATCTGGGAGCACCCACATTTGCAGCAGCCAAGTTGCCTGTCAGTGCCTGATGCTCCCTGTCTCAGATGCACCTTCCTGCAGTCCTCAGCATCTCCTGGGGTTAAGGCCATGAAAAGATATTAAGACAACATTCCCTTCCTGCCTTGAAGAAGGTGGGGAGATATTTCCTTTTTGGACTGCATTGAGGGGTGAGCTCATTTCTATTGATGTGTTTTTATCTTTTCCAGCAATACCTAGGAGACTTTGCTCATAGAAATGACGGAGGAGGGCAACTCAAGCCCCTTTGGCATTCAGCCTTTGCTAGTACATGGTGAGTGGGATGCTTATGGTGGTAGATAATGGCTTCTGTGTATTCTCTGTGCCCTCTTTCAATCTAGATCCTTTTCTCTTTCTTTTGGTGTAGTAAGGTATGTAAATAAGATACAGGAAAGCCCTGTCTAAGTACGTGGATATGGAAGAGCTGGAAGGCTCCAAGTATTCATTAAAGGTTTGATCTGGCAACATCACAAAGTCCTGCAGTCAACACACCTGTATGCAAATGCATTATGGGCAGTTAAAGAGCCTCTATTCTTTCCTTCCTCTGACATATTTTGCAATGCATATTATTTGCTTACAATTCAGGCCTGTCTCATAGTCTCTGTGGTAAGAGCATATTGAGGAAAGTCATCTCCTTTCCCAGCAATTTTCTCAGTTTCTCTTGATCATTAACATGCTGGAAACCACTTGAAAGAAACACTGCAATTTTTTAAGGGATTTTATTCATTTATTCATCAAGGTTAAGGACCCTGAAAAACTGCTGTCTACATCTTTTAGCACTTACTTCTTTCAAATCTCATATACATTATAGCCTTCAATCTGGAGTTCTCTTTTGCTATGAGGTTTTCTCTGCCTGTATCTTTTGTTGCAGTCTAAATGTACAATAAACCCCTTTAAAATTAGTTATACTGCTACAGTTGTCAGGAGAACTCAAGTGATCTGATGAATTTAGTAAGAATTCCAGGCTGTGAAACAGACACAATGAAATTCTCTCCTTCAGCCTACTTGCCTCATTATTAAACCTCCAGTTTATAGCGTGCAGACAGTCGTGCACTATAATTGAGGTTGAATTGCCATTCTCATTATAAATCCCCTTTCCTCGCATGCTCATAACTTTAGCCAACACGTGGGCTGAAACTGTTCATGCTCACTTTTAGCCCACAGTAGGATATTTAGCTCCGTGATCTATGGGCTTTAGCTCTGCTGCCATGCTCTGCTGCCCTATATATTTCACCATAACACCAGCTTGTGGTGAGGTTAAAATACAAAAGCTGAGCATTAGCAGGTCTGCCTGGCTCAGGCACTGGGCTGACATCTGTATTTTAGGTGGCTAGTGCAGCCATTGCCCTTGTGGAGGCTTTGACATTTGTTAGCCAACATCTGCAAGGGTGCTTTTCAAGATCCTGCCTGCCAGCTCAAGCAACAGAAGTCTTTCTGAAGCCTTGAAAAACACCTATCTCTCCCCATTGGTTAGGCAGGAAATTTAGCTGTTTCTTCCATTCACTGCTCAGAATTCGGGTGCAGGTGAGTCTCAGCAAAACCATTCCCCTGCTTCTTTCTTCTGCACCAATGAAGTCTGTAAGTTCAGTCTGAATTTCAGAAGGGGATATAAAGTTGTTGACTGGATCCTCTTGTACCCCAAGCAATTCTGTTAAGCCCTTGATGCCAGGGATGAGGAGGACCTCCTTTTCTCTCTCTGCATGCTGTACTTGTTCTGCTTCCCCTCTACTTTACTACCAACTCTGCCACTTAGAGGGAAGTGCTTGGATGCAGACTTGCATCCAAGAAGAATGGCTGCGTCACTCAACGAGGATGCAAATGTTTGAGGTTTGGAGCTTTTTCTGCTCTTTGCTAGAGGTTTGTGTGTGCCATTGAATGAGGCAGCTAGGTCTGTGGACTAGAGCTCTGCTGACCCAAATAGTAGTGTAGCCTCAGGCTCAGATGTAGGCATTGGAAGCTACATGGAACCATAACTACTCTTGGAGGAATGCATACATTAGAGAAAACCAGAATGTCTATAAAGACTGTGCTCCCTGTCTGATGCACTGTCCACAAGGAGCGGAAGTGTTCCCCTGCCTTAGCTTCAGCACAGTATGTTCTGAGGTGCTTCAGGAAGAAGACTTTGAGAGCTGAGAGTCTGCAGAAGTCTTACTGAGAGTTTGTGGAGAGGAGAGAGGTGTGAGGAAGAAAGAAAAACTAGTGCATGTTTGTCAAGAAACCAGAGCCAAAAGGATTTATGTCAGGAGATTTTTATTTTTTTTTTTTGGCAGTTATGAGAGATCACATAAAAAACAAGAAACACATACTCTTATATTTATAATGGGGAGAAGGAGGTGGAGGGGAGAGATTTGTGCTAAAAGGAAATTGTTGAGTGCGGAAGTATGAGGTAGAGAAATGAATGACACCCTACAGCAGACAAACTGTGGGCCAAGACCGGTCCTGTCTGGAGGCAGCTGGCGTAGGGGAGTTTCTGATGCATGCTGTCAGAGAGGCCATAACTGTTCACTAAATTCCTCTCTCTGCCCTCGCTGTCACGGTCCAACAGCTGCTCATGGAGTAGACAGCAGCAGTGATGGAAGGTGCTGCCATTTATCTCCAGCTGTTTATTACTAGCCCTTCATTCCTGCAGCAGACAGGGAAACCTCTGCCTCCAGCCAGAGGAGCAGTCTGACCCCAGGCAGTCTGGCATCTTATCAGTTTGCCTTGGTCAGCACTCCAGGACATGCCTCCATCACCCTTGATGTATGAGGGAGCCCATGATGGGGCCGGAGGATGCAGGAGCACGTGGCAGGACTTGTGGACACCATGGCGATGTCTGCAGAGCTCATCTGCTGGTGCCCCAAATCCTTGCTCTCCTCCAGGCATATGGCTCAGCTTTCTCACACCTCTCCCCCACTTTCTTTGCATTCCAAGTGCCACTTGTAGGAGTTGAAAGTGAAGTGATGGAGCCTGAGGGAAAGGGGAAAATGCAGTCTGTGTCTCTGAAAATGTAAAAAGGACCCTCCTGCATACTTCATTCCTTTCCTGATTCCCATCTCTGTTCCCAGCTGAACTGCTGTGACCAATTGCACTGAGAATTTTGCTCCACGAGTGCAGTGGAGATGAGATAAAAACTAAAGAGAGGTAAGGAAAGAACTCCTATGTTCTTTCTCCCCCAAAACAGGGGATTTTGTTTGACATAACCTTTATTTTGGGTGACAAGGCTTAACATGTTTATTAATGCCATTTCCTCCATTTCAGGTCCACCCACCAGAGCCTGTGCTCTCTGGAGGCTGCTGGTGTTTCCCATGTGCATATTCTGTGAGTGTGCCAGGTATCCTGGCACTGAGGCAAAGCACTTCTGAGTGCCATTTTCCTCCACTGTAATGGCAGAAGGGTCTGGGCATGAGCTCTACAGGCTGCTCTGTATCAGTAACCTTAATAACTCCATTCAAATCCTTTTCCTGATAAGTGCTTCTGGCAATCATGGTTCACATGTGACTGGACAGAGTTTTAAGAAGTAGGTTCCCTGGAATAATGTAGCTCTGCGCTTTGCTGATGGAGTTATCCCTGGGAACCGTGTGAAGAGTTTATTCAGCCTCCAGAGCTGTTCTGAATTTGTAATGAACTTGAAAATCATGCCTCGTGCCTGATCTCCTCCAGAGACTGTTTAACAAAGAGTCAACTCCAGCTAACACCAGGCCCAGCAAATGAAATAGGGCATTTTGGCTAAGTCCAAGTTCTCCCCTGTTTAAACATTGTCACAAAGAAAATTCTGCTGCTCCCAAGTTTTGATCACCTGCAGGAAGGCTGCACCCAAGACAACTGAGGACACGCATTTTAAGCTGAGTGGTTGTTCTATTTCCAGCAAATGACTGGATGCTGGATTTGTGTATAAATTTATAGATGCACAGACATAAGAAATAAATGAAGACAACATATGGATCTAGTAAGATGAGTCTCATGGAACTTGGTTTACCCATCTCCACCTCATAATTGTGTTCCTCGGATTCATCCTTCCTTCAGCAAACTAATCATCCTCTATAGAGATGTGGTAGCAAACAGGCAGGCACTGTGTTATATCTGTTATTTGTCAGGCACAGTCACAGGGTTTTTCTCTGTTGACCTGAATAGTTGGTATCTACTTTACTGCTACTTGGTTAGATTTTAAGCTTTATGGTCTTTGTTCCTGCGATGAAGGGTTTTAGGCACCCTTTACAGTGTGATGAGTGAGATTACGGCTGCTAGAAAAGGACAAACCTTTCCTGCTGAAATACTTTCCACAAAGAAAGGTCAATCTTGATTCCTTCTCCATCCTTCACATCCTTGGGAATTTCTAGTAAGAAAAAAATCCCCAAATTTAAGCCTGCTGGACTTAAAAGACAGTGATATTTGTTCCACGTGTCAGGGTCCATGTGAACTGCGGCAGTACCTGGCAGGAGACTCAGTTTGTGCAAGCTGTGCTTCCATCCTCTGACACTGGGCTTTCTCCTTCAGTGAATGCTCTTTCCCATAAAATACTGAAATATCTTGCTAGTTGGCAACTTTTCTGGAAAGTTTTACTGCTAGTGAATCAACAGTTTACTTCATTAAAAGCTTCTATATTTTGAATGTTTTGGCTCCATATGTGCTGAAAAATGTATGTTTTGTAGGCTGGAATTCGATCTTTTTTGCAGTGAGGTCTGCTAGGAAGACATGTGGGAGGGTCGGCTCCTTTCTTCCTTCCTTCCCCACAAAGTTCAAGTAGGTCAGATGCTACTGTTGGTGATCTAACTTTAGCTTTACTCCTTCAAATCCCCACCAGTCTCCTGGACTTGACTTTACAAGTCCTTTCATGTCACTTCACACTGTAGTGGGAGGAAGTGAAAATTACAGGCCACAGGCAGGGTTCCAAAAAGTGCTCTCTCTCAGAAAAGGGCTGGCATCTTTCCACGGGCCTTCATTGTATTTTATAGCCATACTACAGTATTTAACAGCATAATTTAGTAAGTGTCGATACTCTGTCGCAGAGTGTGGAGAAACTGTATTATTCAACCTCTGGCGACGTGCACTGATTCAACTAACGCACTGTAAGGTAACATTAATGTTTTCTGGAAACAAAATTGGAGTCAGAAATGCCCTTATTTGCCATCAGCATAAATACTGGTGTCATCCTGATCAGCACACAGAATTCAAGACCTTTTGCCCTTAAGAGGTGACTCTCTCTTATGTTTTCATTAATTTCCCAACAAATTAGCAACCCCAAGTACAGACACACATTACACTGGTTTATACCTGGTATTAAGACAATTGGGTTTGTGCTGCTCTTTGTGTCACACCTTTACCAGATTTTGAGCAGCACTAGACCATTTATTCACTATTACTGCATATGGTTGTATCTGAATTAGTTCTTCTCATTTACAACATATATGAAATGATTCATGAAAACCGAAGCCCTTGCCATGGATCAAAAATGTATCTTAAAGATGTCTGCAGAACACAAAATCTGAGTGAAACTCTTTCTCACCCTGACAGCTACGGTGCCTCTCAGTTTTTTGCATGCTTTAAATGCTTGGGGCAAGATAGGTCTGGCTGAGATCCTAGACTGACATCTGATTTAGGGAGTTCCAAGCATGCAGAGATAGGAAAATAGTGAGTCTTCCAGGCTATCACAGAGACCATTTCATGTTTACCCCAGCTGTGCAGCCACCATCTGTATATTACCATATTATCAGGGAGGTCAGCTGTCAAATGAAATATAAAGAGGCAACAGTTGCATCAGAAGCTGGTCAGATATCACCTCCTGAAGAGATTTTAACGTATTCTCCAGTCCAGAAAGCTGTAATAGTCCATCATAATTTCTAGCAGCTGTACCAGATTTTGTACTCAGCATAAAAAACCCCATTGAAACCATGTAATATCATTCTTCATGCTTGCAGTCACAATGTCAGGCCCTTCCTGAAGGACTGGTGCAGTTTGATTTATGCTGTATTGATTTTTGACTTGTAGCTGGGTCTAAGTTGAAGCTTCCTTTGTGCATCAGCCAAAGGGTAGTGACAGTTCCTCAAGTCACCCTTCTCTTAACTTAGAGATGAATTCTAGTATCTGGGCTGTACATGCAACATGTCCTGGATTCAATTCACAGGTAGTAAGGTTGGACTTGGCCTGATGAGGGCAGCTGGTGATAAGCTATCCAGTGAGCACATAGGAAATCACCTCTTCTCCACTGGGTGGAACTGGAACTAGTGTGTGGGGCAGAGTAGTTCCCCATTCTGCACTGAAGTCCTTGTCCCTCTGTACACCCCAACATTTCTTTGGGTAAATCCTTTGTTCTCACCACCCTTTCTACCCACAATCATTATCCTTGTAAAGAAACATGGTCCAGAAAGGGGAAGTAGCAAACCCTGGTAGTTCTACCAGGTTGGACAATGGTGAGGACAGGGCAGCACTGGGTGCCTGTCCCTCAGTGTAGGTATAACTGCAGTTCTGCGAATCTACCTGTGTAAGCTTTGATACTTTTATTTCATGAGAATAATAAAGGACATGGCCAGAAGTCTGATCTGCTGTGAGTAGAGACCGGGTGAGAAAATCACAGAGTTCCCTTTCCATCAGCATTGCTGTGATTTGGGTTCTATACCTGCCTTGTTGGGCAGCTCAGTTGGGTGCCGCCTGTAGTAGGAACATACCTGTAGATTTATGCACCTCTACAGCAATTATAGAGCCATAGAATCATGGACATTCCACACTGGAAGGAACCTTGAAAAATCACCTGGTTGAGCCTTTTGTGGGAAAGAGAATTTAAGTGAGATTATCTAGCATCCTGTCCAATTGCATCTTGAAAATCTCCAGTGATGTGAATCTACCACATCCCTGGGGAGGTTGTTCCAGTAATTGATAGTTCCTACAGTAAAAAATGTTTTTCTTACATAAAAAATGAAGCCTTTCTTGGGATAACCAGTGCTTTTTTTCTCTCATCTTCTCCCTGTGGCTCTTTATGAAGTGAGAATGTCTATCCTTTTTGTAGCCACACTTTAAAATGGTAAAATATTTCTCTATAGCCTTCACCTGAAGTTATCAAAGCGGGCGAGGTTGCAAGAATGAGCTGACTGGGCAATGGACTCTCTTTTGTATTTTTAAAAATCTCCTTTATAAACCTCAGAACTAATATTAGGCAAAGGTATATGTCATTTCACAAATGGGTATAGTGATGTGATGCAACCCAGAAATGATGATGTGTAACACTGCCATAGGCTAAACACCGGCCCATATACACCTTTCAAGATGGCATGTGGCTTGGTAACTGTCCAACCCCGCCATCTGCAGAGACCGAAACTCAATTGCTGTTAATGAGAATGAAATTATGGTGATATTAGCATAATTAAAATGAGAAGAATCCTAGTTCAAGGGTGATTGATGCCCATGGAAAGCTTTGGAGGGAAGCAGAAAAGGTAGGTCCAAGACTGTTGGCTCAGACTTCATTTAACTGCACAATTTCTCCAAGTACAGGAGGATGGTCCTCAAAAGAAAAAAAATGTTTAATGCGGCTACTGACTGGTATTAAATAAATTATGCATGTTGGCAGAGCAATAGATAAGAATAGCGGAAAACACACTGTGAAAGGAACCAGAAGAATTGCTGTCATAAATCTCTCCAAACTATTCTAGTCAGAGAGAGGCTAAAATCTAAGCAGGTTAACGGGAACATTAGGAAGGGGACTTTGGAAGAAACCCATAGCTCTGTAGCTTTGCTGACACGAGTTTTGCCCATGTGTCCACCCTCTAAGAAGAGAAGCAATGGTTGGGCAGGGAAAGGAATGGGTTGTGAAGATGTGACATTGCAGCTTAGGTTGTTTGGCTTTTGGGTTTTAGTTTTTATTCGAGGGAGGTTAAAAGGACTCCAGGTGTTCTCTCTAGAAAAAAAGAGATTAGAAGGCAACATTAATCAAATTTGCAGCATATTCAAACAAGTAGATAAAGAAGAAAGAAAGAAAAAAATGCTCTCAAATGTTTTTTCTAATGAATGCATATTTTAGCTGAAGAATTCACAGGGGTCAACATGGAAAAAGACATGTATATATGCAAGACTAAGGTTAGAAGGCAAAGTGGGATTATTTTCAAAGCTTATAAATAATTTAACTGTTGGAAGAAAAATGCAGAGGTTTCTGTTGATCTTATTGCCAAAGGAATGACTTTAGGCCTGATAAAGTAAGGGGCTAAAGGGGTTTTCACACAGAAGGATGTCAAAGCATAGCTGTTTGTCTACTACAACTTGTCACAACAGTCATGGTTTTATTGGGTAAAAGATGGGCATGTTGGGACAGGATATTCTGGCTCCTTTGACACATTAAAATGCCTGTATCCAATGCTAAATGACCTTTACATTGGAAAGCAATTGCAGTTTCTTGTTGACTTTTGTAAAGTGTTCACTGAAAGCAGTTGTAAGTGTTCCTGTTAACTTTTTTGCTGCAGAAAGAGGCCATTGCTGAATGCTTTTGACAACCCCACTTGCACAAACCTGGAAGGACCTTTACAAAGGACCAGTCACTGGAAAAAATTGAGAGGCAGAGTGCTTTTTTCCTTACATTTCTAGTTACCATAAAAACTGTGCAACTTCACAGTGATGAGGACAGGTCACGTAAGAGCTTTGTATCTATTTTACAAACGATGATCCATGCCACCACCACACCTTCTCGGTCTCTCCATCAGTCACTTTATACAGTTTAGTCATACAGTCAAGTGGCTGCAGCTCTCAAAGTCTCTCTTTCATATAGTTTCTGTTCCTGCCAGATGACGATGACCAATAACTGCCCCTCTGGCTCATATTACAGTTTTGTTTTAATTAACTGATCTGTATTTAAATGTGCATTTCCAGACAGTGAGAAAAGCTGGATTGACTGCCCTGAAACCTTCTTTCTGTGAAGCTATAGTCTCTTTCCCTTAACACTGCTCAGGCCTGTTGACTAGAAGTCACTACTGCTCAGCTCAGGGAAGAGATGCACAGAAAATCCATCAGTTCTCTTCAGTACACAGAACATGACCATGTGTGTACTCTCTGAGGCTATTTTAAACTGTAGGTACAGACCACGGTTAATCTGTTTTACTTTCGGCTGCACTTGGTTTTTTTCAGTTACTGCCTTCCAACTGACATTTAGGGGTTTCCATCTGTACCAGAAGGGTTTCCTAATTAAGCCAGGTGTAATGCTTGGCCATGACCAACCATCCATCACCCTGGGACAGGCAAGACAAGTCTGCTTGCTTAAGCCTTGCAGAACTAACCCCTGAGAAGTGAGATCTCACTCATTGGGCTTGTTCAGCCTGGAGAAGAAAAGGATGTGGGGAGACCTTGAGCAGCTCCCAGTGCCTAAAGGGGCTGACAAGAAACCTGGAAGGGGCTTTTGACAAGGGCCTGTAGTGACAGGACAAGGGAGGATGACTTTAAACTGAAAGAGGAAAGATTGAGATGAGCTCCTAGGCAGAAGCTCTTCCCTGTGAGGGTGCTGAGGTGCTGGCACAGGGTGCCCAGAGAAGCTGTGGCTGCCCCATCCCTGGCAGTGTTCAAGGGCAGGTTGGACACAGGGGCTTGGAGCAAGCTGCTCTAGTGGAAGGTGTCCCTGCCCATGGCAGGGGGTTGGAACTGGGTGAGCTTTAAGATTCCTTCCAACTCAAACCATTCTGTGATTCTATGATTCATTTATTGGCTCCTCTGATAAAAGAGCAATGAAATCACCAGGCAGGCTCATGAACAATGATATAGACCCATCTGATCTAGGACCATCAAAAGGGTTCTCATAGGAAGGCTTACTAACCAGCTGGATGGCAAGCATCTGTCACTAGTGATGTGGTATAGAAGCAGAGCAAGGTCCAGTCAGGCCAAGTTTGTCCTTTCATCCCAGCTGCACAGACCTCTGCCCACTTCACCACCTACAGTCATCTTTAAATCTGATGGATTAAAACCCTTCCTACAGGCTGGATTTGGTGGTATCAACCCTTTCACGGAAGGAAAAAGTCCCTAGTCTTCGATTAAATTGGATCTGGACTGTAAGTCTTTCAAGCAAATGTGTTACTTTGTGTAGATTCTCTACCTCTGAGAAAATAAAACACCTTAAGTGTTCAGTATTTCACCCAAACTCAGCTCTCTCCCTCCACTGCAAAAGCATGGTAGTCAGGGAGAGAAAATATTTGCTTGGTAAAGCTTTAAGATCAGGCTTTTGGACTGGAAACTGAAAGGTATAAATAAGCCAGATATAGGGAAATTCCTCCTTAAGCTGCAGAGCTTAAGCTGCAGAGCCAGCTTTTTCTCAAGCTCTTTATCCTGTTTTGGCTTGAATGACGCTGTGCAGCCCAGTCATCAGGACAGGAGTTTTGACATTCACCTACCAAGCCACCTCCTGAGTGGGATGCTCAGACTGGGCAGGGGAGGCTAATTACTGGTCCCACACATAGGGCCAGCCTGCTCTTCTCTGGTTGCAATGTGTCTCAAACTAATCATGTGCTTCTTCTCATATCCAAAACTTGGCTGCTTGCTGCTTATCAGCTAGCAGAAGTGCTCACAGGGACTCAGACCCCCCATGTCTTTGGCATTTGGGCTGTGGAAAGCTAACACAGATGTTCTGGATAGCTGTCCCTTGGGGCTGGGAGAATATCTCTTTGTCATCAGTCCTCTGGTCACCTACCCTCAAAACAAACCAGGCGGCTCCCCAGAGCCAACTCTAGTGCACTTGTATGAAACGTGATACAAAGTGCTAGCTTGATGATTATTGTGCTAAATTAGAGAAATAGAGCGTGCTGTGATTGCCACAGAAAGCAACAATAACAGAGCAGACCGAGGAGAAGGAGTTAAAACAAAAAAAACATTGGGCTGACACTTTTCTTCTGTGTTTATATGCCATTGTAACAGTGGCTGGGGCTTCTCTTGGCTTGGCTTAAAAAAGCTATTGCAAATATCTAGCACTTGATGACAGATGGCTCACCAATACAGCAAGGACCATTGTCTCACTTAATAGCTCTTTGTTCTAGCTGAAAGAAGTTAATCTTTCCTTGTAGGAGGTGGTAGGAGGATCTGTGTACAATGTGCCTTCTGACAACTGTTCCAGTTTTGGAGTCTGTTCTGTAGCTCACTGAACTGGAATCGTCTCCCTTACCCTCTGGAGGAGGGACTCACAAAGGAGGCGTCACAGTCATCACGCCTAATTTGTGAGTGCTTTGCTATTTGCTAGGACTCACAACACTGAATTAGGTAATTGTATTCTCTGCGCTAAGTATGGAAAAGTGAAACACATGATCCGATGTGCCTCAAAGGATGAGGAAAAGTTTAGGGCCTCTGTCTCTCCCAGGAGGAGAGGTTCCCATTTTTGGGATGCCATGCTGTGGCTCTCCACTGGGGAGAGTTAGCTCACCCACTCACCAGCTGCCTACAGACTTGTGTGTTATATCTCTTCTTTTTAACAGCTAAAAGCAATAGCTGACACCCAGCAATGCATACATCCCAGGAGAGTGCCATGAGCAGCAGGCTAAGGTGTACCAATGGGGGGACTCTGCTGTTCTTTGCTCCTTCAAGGTCGCCTGTGTGATGCATATTCATGGGACCACTGTTAGGAGCCTAATTCTCTTAGGAGAGGTTATGGAGCCCTTCACTCTCAGTTTCCATTTCTATTTCCACCTTTTAAACCAAATGAGGAGTTGTGAATACATATCTGGGCTGCTCTGCAGCTGTATAATCAGGGCCAGCTTCTATGTCATGGGAGTCTCAGGGGACAAATCCCTTCCTCCAGCTGGCCAAAGGAGAATCTGAACCTATGCTCATCATATTTCATGTGAATTCTTTGCACACCATGAGGGTGCAGCTTACAAGAAGAGGGAATGCTTACCTGTATGTGTACAAGGAACCTCCTTCCCCAGACTTGAGGTGGCCTGTGCCAAGTTCAGAACTTATCAGACTGAGACCCAGAATTCAGAATGGTTTATGAATGCCCTGGTCAGAGGATTTGTGCTCCCAAGGTGTTTCTTTCCACCAGAACCAGTGTGTGTTTACCAGAAACATTGCTGTACCGGGTATGTTTAAGGTTGGATGGGCAATAATGAAAGCATCTACAATAGCAGTGGTGAGTGCAAGTGTGCAAAGGGACAGGGGTTTGTGCAACCTGGTCTAGTAGGTGTCCCTGCCCATGCAGGGGGCTTGGACTAAATGACCTTTAAAGGTCCCTTCCAACCCAAGCCTTTGCTGATTCTGTTTCTATGAGACATTGGAGTGATCTCATTCCCTTAATAAATGGAGAGCAAGGGCTCTGATTTGGCACCTTCTGAATATTTTCCTGGGATGTGTTTGCTCTGTTGGGCTTACTGTCATGAGAAGGAAGCTGTGTGATTGAAAATCTGTTTCTCTCAACAGATTTTAATCAAGAAGTAGGACAGCAGTGTTACTCCAAAAGGCATTTTCAGACTCTGCAGCAGGCTGACTTGAGACTGTGGCCTGTTCCTGTTTCATTAACTCTGAAGCGGTAGGAAAAGCCAGGTAGTTTCAAATGAAGTTCGTTAAGAGACTTTCCTAGGCCACAGCATCAGCAGCTTCCTTTTCCAAGTGATTCTGTGCACAAGCTTGCACCAGCTGCTTGGGTAGTGTCTGCTCTGAAGCACCCAGTGATGTGCATATCCCCATCTGCCAACCCTCTGTGATGTGTGAGTTCTTCCTGGGAACACAAACGTGAGCACTGCACATGCTTCTAGACCCATGGGGTGGTCACTGCCCTGGTGTATTTGGGATTGGAACAAGTATGTTGTTGGAAACAGGAATATTCAAGGAATAAAAGTCCTCGCCTTGCTTCACAAGGACATTTCTGAGTGGTATCACAATATTAGATACGTGAAGGGAAAACAGACAGAGCTCAGATCATCTTGTAATAAAAGAAACCTGTCTCATGGACACCTGCCTGGAGTGGGGATGGGGTGGAAGTGGGGAGAGGAATTTTTTCCTCTTGTGTTTGTGCAAAGAAAGAGTGGCTATGTCAGTAAATGGTGATATGAAGGAGTGACTCAAGGAAGGCATTTACAGCTTTCTTAGAGACATAAAAATGTGATTAGTGTCTGAGATGTCTCCATGGGACTCCAGAAAGAATGACTGTAAACCATGCCGTGTACTTGTACCAAAGGTTGCCCCCAGCTATTCAAGGGGATGGGATTGCAGTTTACTGTAATCATACTGATGCCAAGGACTGCTGTGGCGAAGGATGGATGTTTGACCTTTAATAAACCTTTAGTTTCATGTAATGTGATTTACCCGCCTCAGATAAAAGACAGGAGCCAGCATCAGCCAGCTAGTGGCTTTAGAACCTCTGTAATAGAGTGTGGTGCCCAGTCTGCTGTATCCTGGTGCACATGGGCAGGCAGCTACAGGCTTTCAGGTTGGCTTGGCTTCTTTCTTCATTTTCATTACTTAGGACTTAAGGTTTTCCTTGGCTGCTGCTTGGCCCTGCAGGTACAGTCCCATGTTGAAATGGGCCTATTGCTTTGCTTTACGGCACCTATAGTGTAAAGGGGTGAACTTTCTTTGGTAAGGAGCATGGATTATCCGTATGACAAGCAGTTAAATCTTAGAACAGGGCTGATATGTTTGTACAGCCCAGAGAAGGGTGCTTAAACCAACCATAAGACCATATCTACATTTGTGCTTCAGCACACCATGTTCTGGTCCATGTGTCTACCGTAAACAGAGTTTTGAGTGTGGCAAACATGTTCAGGCAGCAGCGTGGTCACAGCACTGCTTTATTCTCCAGCACACCAGTGTAAAAGAACCTCCAATGGGCTAACAGCAGTCCCACTCTGTTTTTAGGGACTGGACTTGGAGATATACCCTCTCTTAGAGCTTGCATTTCAATTCATGGGGAAGTGCTGGGAGAAAGGTGAAAGCCATGCATGCTCCCTCCTGGCTGTCCCCACTGGTCCCCATAGTCAGATTCCCCAGTTCAGTAACCCCAGTGGCGTTTCTGCAAAGTCAGTTATTTTTTGGGGTACCGACCTGTGCCATAAAGGCAGCTTTAATGGTATTTTCTAACCTCCTCTTTGGAGATGGTTTCTCCCCTGCACTGGGTATTTTGTCTTCTGTGTATTGAAGGGTACCTGGAACAAGACTCTGAAATCTTGTCTCACAGTCATCAGCCCCCAGCCCCCAGCTGTGTCCCAGCGGCCAGAAGTGTACCCAGCTGGATGCCCCAGGGATGCAGCGCATCCTACTCAGGCTTTATGGCCGTGTCCTTGCAGATGCATCAGGATATACCTCACAGTCCCAAATCCACTGCAGAGACATAGCATCTACCTCAAAGCAGGCAAGGAAGGGCTCTGGAAAGCGTGAGAGTCACAAGGGAAAGTGGGGAGGGCAGCCTGAGAAACGGGGAGGGATTAGGCAGCACCTTCTAATGGTACGTTTGCTGTGCCACTGTGGGAAATAGAGCCTTCCCAATTTGTTGTGGGGTGTTCCATCTTCAGAGGGTGATCTTCTCCAGCTCCACCTTAATTCTCAACCCAGCCCAGTCAGAGAATGTGTCTCTGTTCTCTTCATCCCCACAGCTCAGGGCAGGCCACTGAATGGCCTTTGGAGCAGAAAACTCTTCTTACTAGAGACTTAACCCTGATTTTCTAGCTCAGTTACATTTGAGGTCAATTCCCGCATCTTTAGCCTACTCAGCCCTCTCCAGAGCATCTTGTCTGCCGAAAAACAAAGATACCAAAAGTCAGAGATGGGGTTGGGGTGTATGTATGCTTTTCTGTATTTGCCTTTACCTTCAGATGAAAAGAAAATACTGACCATATTATCTCCTTGTATTCACCACCTGATTCACATTTCATTTATTTCTATAGCCCTGAACAGACATTAGTAACTCATAATAGTAATAATAGGAGTTTCTACTAATAGAACTCCTTCCATCTGTGGAGTTCAAATTATGGACAAGCACCATTAGCCCCATTTAGAGATGGATTTAGCTGGTGCAACTTGTCCAAATGCAGATGTGGCTGCAAGAATCAGGAAGAAAAGGCAAAGGCTTCAGCTTTCAGCCTCAGCTCAGCTCATCTGGTACAGCCATTTGGGGAGCGGGGGAGAAATATAATCATTCAAAAGACAAGATGTGAGGGATGCTCAGGAAGAAATTGAACCTCATCTCTGGAGACTGCTGAATTTCACAAGGTATTCCCAGAGCAGCAAAAGGAGCAATGTCCCGAGCTTTGGCCTCTATACTTATCAGCATGAAAAAACCATGAGTGTGAAATCAAACAACAGGCTTCAAATGGGAGCTACAATGACTCTAATTTCTATGTACCGTTATTTGATCTTCTAACCTACTAGGTTTAAGGTAAACCACAGTGGAATATCAAGCAGATGTTAAATGAAACAGTGCCATTAATTCAATCCAATGAGATACGTTTCATATAACAAAGGGATTTGTTCTGATACTCAAACAATGTATATTAATGAAAGAGTTGAAATAGATTCATTTTGTTCTCAAAGCAAACACATTAAGGAAAGCCATCAAGAAGTAAAGAACATGCCTTTTTTTTTTTTTTTTTTTTTTTTTAAACTGTGCTTTATTTAGGGCTAAGCTGGAAAGCGTCATTCAATAATTACAGAAGATTACAAGGAGTTTTAGGGAATTGAGAGTGAAAGAGCAGTTGTATGGAACTGCAGCTGCGTTACACATCTGTACTTCCTAGCTGTGGGCTCAGTCTGACTGAGTTCTTACTCATGTAGAAAACCCTCTAAATCCCCATGGGAGTTCTGACAGGAGAAGGACTCGTAAGATGAGGCCCGTTAGGGAATTAAAATTAAAATAAAAATAACAAAATTAAAAAAAAAAAAAAAAAAAAGAGAAAGGAAGAAAGTTTGAGATCAAGATAAAAAACAGTAAGGAAACCAAACAAGAACATTAAAACAGTAAAACCATATAAAGGATCAGAAACAATTATCACACTGCTCAATCAATGCAACAAGTGTGAGAATGATGTAAATCAAGTTTTAAGACTGTGAAAATAAATTATAATAAATATGATATACTTTAAAATATATGTGTTCTTAAATAATTCATTGTTTTTCTGAGTCAGATTTTTTAAAGCAATGTCTTATTTTTTAACTGCTCTAAAGTCATTTACCAAAGATAAATATCGTGCTTTCATTAAATAGTTTTCCTTGTTTTTCTCTATCATTACAATTAAAAGTCCTACAAAATATGCAAATTTATTTACAGAGAAACAGAGCCAGCATCTTTATTTTTTTTAAACATCCCCCTGTTTTTTCAAAATTCCTTGTAAACAGTTTCAGAAGTTCTTCAAAGAGATTGTTTCCTTATGTTTTTTTTTGTTTATTTTTTCTTTTTTATTTTTTTTATTCTTTTTTTATTTTTATTTTTTAAGATTAAGGTTCTAGGCTAACACCTTGCCCTGAAGGTTTCTAGAGCAAATATGGAAGCTACTAAAGCATAGGATGATGGGAATTTTGCGGACAGCAGATCATGAAGACATGAAGCGTTTAGCTGTGTTTCATTGTTCAAGTTAGAACTAACGTCTGATAAAAAGACAGCTGTTTTTTTTTTTTTCTTTTTTTCCCATTTGCATTGTCTACAGAATTGAGTTTCGTTTCGTTTATTTTTTTTAATAGCTGGAATGCTCGCAGTTAAAAAAGCTGCCAAAATAGCCATTTCTCTCCTCTTTCTCCTCGATAAATAACAGCATCCAACAGCAATTGGCAGAGAGTAGGAATTTATGCTCAATCTAAACTCTACAAAAAATTACAGTTCTACAACATCTTTGTTTTTAGCATTAACGCTAACTTCTATGTAGTTATTTTTTTTTGCTTTTTTTATTTTTTTTCTTTTTATGTTGTCTAATTTTTTCTATTATATAGGTATTTTAAACTTTCTTTTTTTAAATTCTGTACAACTATTAGGATTTTAAATGGGGAGAGTTAGAAGCATTTACAAACCTTTTTTTGTTTTCCATTTAATATCAACCATCTTTCCTTTCTCTTCTCTATGCCTTTTAATGTATTTATTTATGTATTTATTTATTTACTTTTTTGCTTTTCATAGATATCCATCTTACCTGCCTTTAACAGCGCAATCCTTACGTATTATACAGAAAACCATATGAAAGCTTCATAGACTCTAATTAATGTATAACCAAAGAACCTCCCAAAGTATCAAAGAACTATTATCTTGCCGTTTTAAAAGCATTTAAGCGTTATTATTATTTTTTTTTTTTTAATTTTTACATATTTCTTATAATCGCTCTCAAAAACTGTTTTAGGAACAGCTCAGAGAAAAGGAAAGAACTTCCATATTTTACATACAGCTACAAGTCTGCGGTAAAAAGTTTTGTCCTTTGGTCCCCATATAGCTAAGGAATGACAGATAAAGATGCTCAGTGACTGTTACCATGGGTCACACATGATAACCGCATCCTTGGTGGCAAACAGGCACTCCTTTGCCAGTATCCAGGTTTGCATCTCCTGTTTGAAGAAAAGCCGCTGTGGTGATATCAGTGTCTCTTCAGAAATCCTGGTTGATCTTGATCCTGTTCTGATTTTACTTATGTATTTGTTTGTTTGTTTTCAAGCGCATGTCCTTCGAAGTCAGCAGATGTGATACTTTCCTTGAAGAAATGTTACAGTCTAAACAATCAAAGAGAGAATAATTCTGAAGTCTTCAGCTTGATTGATATTTGCTGATATGTCAAAGGTGTAATCCAACAGTTCCTGTTTTTTTTTAATATATATATACTTTTTTTTTTTTCTAAATGTAGCCCATTCAGCTGCTGCCCTAAAAAATGAAGCAGATCATTGCAAATTAAATCAAAAAGAGGAGGAGGAAGTAGGGAAGGAGGGGGGATATTTGGAACTGGGGGAAAAAAGACCTAAAATGAAAATGAAATTTTAAACAAGCCTGTTCTTTTGGGCCCAATCCTGCTCCTTTTGAAAGTCATGGATGTTTTCTTCTCCCTTCAATTGGGACAGGATGGGGCATCTGGTTTGGTGTTTTGCTTTCGAAGGCATTGGCTCTGATTCTGCTCCCACTCAACGTCAACAGAAAGATTCCCCTTGACTTCAGTGAGAACTGGATCAAACCCGAAGTGAGCAAGGTAGTCACGATCATGATAGAGAAAAATACAATTGTTCCTAATAATTGTAATGACAATAATAAATCAATAGTAGGGTATGTCTACTTAAATCTGTATGTGCAGATAGCTGCATTTTAATTATTTTTAAGTGATACTTTACAATGCCAGATCACAATCTCACTCGGTGAGCTTTTGCAGTGTGAAAGGCATTGACAAAGAATTCTTCTACATTTTAATGGGTGCCATCTATGACAGTGTATGAGCTTTCTGTGGAGACATAGCTGCCAATAACATCTACTCCTTTGTGAATGTCAGAAAGTAAGACTTTGAACAGGCAATTTATAGGAGGTTAAATAAAAAGAAGACTGTTGGAATAAACTTTTTTTTTTAAAAAAAAAGTAAAGCTAACATTTCTTAAATAAAAAAGTTATTTAAAAAAAATGTAATCATGATCCGACTAGGCTTGACATTTAAGTAGGATGCTTAATCATTAAGGATTAGCTCTTATCTCTTTCTAGCAAGCAGGTTCTTCTTATACACTTGGTGATTTATTACATCAAGAAACTTAGAAACTGCAAAAGGTCCACTCTGGTGGAAAAGTGTCATGCGGAATATCAATCCATGCTGGCAGGTTTTCACACTGTTGGTTCAACAAACAGCAAACCGTACACAGCAGTCTAAACAATTACAACACCAAAAATAATAATAGAATAAAAAAATAAAAAACACTCGTCAAGGACCCTTTTTCAGTTGTAAACAAAAAGATGCATTTTGCTTTTTGATCTGTATGGGTTTTTTTCCCACTCAAAACCATCCCTCCCTCCCCCGAACAATTAATTTTGGCTGGAGTTGCTGTAATATGGAACCTTAGAATTAGGAATTCTTGAAAAGACACACAATGAGGCTTTTCTTGGGGTTGCTTTTTTTGCATTGCTATAGTTTTCAAACTACTGTTACTATCATTACTTATCATTACTCTTTTTTTCTTTTTTTTTTTTTTAATTTTTAGAGAGCGATTTGAAATATCCTAAGGGAAAAAAAAATGGTGTCAATTGAAAAAGGCCCCCAATTCTCCGGAAAAAAAAATTAATCACAAGATTTCCAGTGCAAAAAAATTAACCACGCATTTTTTTCTCTCTCTTTTTTTTTTCCAAATTATCTGTAGTTACAACAATCCCATTTTTTTTTTTTATAAATAATTAGGAATCCATCTTTTTTTTTCTTTCTATGTGACATCTAAAGAAGCATAAAACGCTGACGAGAAATCAAACAACAAATAAAGAAACCACTGCAAGCACCAAAAACGAAACGAAAATGAGCACAGCAAAAAATTGTGGCAGCACAAAGTCAAAAAAGGCACATGTGATCATGACTGGCCAATCATCAACTGATACAACATCCAAGAAAAATGCTTCAATCACGGCACCTGCACGAAACTTGACGGCATGTCATGCAACCAATTCTTAGCTTGTTACATGACGCCATCATGTCACACTTTCAACTTCGAGTTGATTTGAACTTACGGCCTGGGGGACTGTATTCTCCACTTTCATGTCATTACGTGAACTTTTTTCCTAGCTCAGCGCGAGACTGTGGTGGATTTGACTGGCTCTTGGTTGGTTTTGTTGGAATTTGATTGAATGACAAAAGAAGAAAAGATTTTTTTTATATATATATTTATATATAGTGTGGAACAGGGGAAAGGTGGGGAAAGAAGATATATATAAAAATAATAATTGAAAAAAAAGTTACAAACACAGCATTAGTCAAAAAGATCTAATGGAAATACTTGCCATTAAACTATAGAAAATGAAAAAAAGAAAAAGAGAGCAAACCAAGCTAACTGAACAGAAAGAAAAGAAAAAAAGGAAGAAAAGAAAGAAAAGGGAAAAAAAAGGATGGAGGAGGCCTAGCCAGAGACACACACATAAAACACACGCTTAAATGTAGACACACGATCAACAGTGAACAGTTATGCAGCGGCTGTTGAGGAGAGCATGCACTGAATGAATGAGCGCAGACAGAGATCGTTTTGCAAAGTCTGGAAAATAAATACATTTGCTGGCAACCAGAATGCTTTCGTTAGCACCAGCCTTTCCCACACCACCCCCAGCATCCTGGGCTTTGCTAGACAGCCAGCCAAACTCCTCCAGGAGCCTTTCCACTTCCTTGGATGGACTCTGGAGCAGGTACCGCTCTAATTCGATTACATCCCAAGTTTTAAATGGGGGAGTAATAGACCAAGAGCTGCTTTGGCTACTGATAATAACAATAATAATAATAATAAATAAATATAAAAATTAAAATAAAACAAAAGAAAAAGAAAAGCAACTGCTGCTGGTTGCTGCATATCCATTTAGCAGTTCACAGGACGGCGCGCTTTGAAACACAGCAATGCTGGTATGGTGTGGGAAGCAGACTTGTAGGAGGACTTGGATGGTACGATGGTCCCTAAATCAGCACCATTAAAAGAAGAACATTTACTCCTTTGGTGTTTGGCTCTGGCCTGAATTTAAAAAATGATGGAAAAAAAGAAGAGAATGGAAAAGGAGGAGGAAGAGGGAGGAAGAGGGGGAGGGGGAGAGAAAGGGAAAGTGGAAGAGAAGAGATAGAAGAAGACAAGAAAAGAGAGAAGAAGGGAACGGAGAAGAGAGAGGAGGAGAGGAGAGGAGGGGAGGGGAGGGGAGGGGAGGGGAGAGGAGAGGAGAGGAGAGGAGAGGAGAGGAGAGGAGAGGAGAGGAGAGGAGAGGAAAGAAAACCAATAAAAAGTAAAAAGAAAGTGCCATGGGCTGGTTGCTACAATCTCCAGAAACACCCTGTTCCTTTCCTACAAAGGAAAATATCCCTTTAACGGCCCAGTGAGTTTTGCCTCAGTAAATACCAAAAATCACTGCACACAACGGTACACTTGTCTCAGTCAGTAGCTCTTCACCCTGTTCTTCAGGTATTGCCTTTCTCTCCCCTTGGCAGGGCTCATACCTCTCCTCCCAGCCTATTTCTGAAAAGTCACTGCACACAACTGAGATTTCTCCTTGCAGTGGGGTGTTACAAGAATCCTGTTGGCAGTTCTCAGCCTGAAGTCATGCACATTGGCTAGAGAAGATTCTTTCTCTGGCTTTCTATTTTTTATTCTTTCTATAATTTTTTTGAGATGAAACATGCTTTCTGGCTACTGCAGTTGTGCTCATCTGACAAAAGGTGATGCTGAACTAAGCCCCAGCACTGAGCACCGGCTTCAGCTCTGAACTTTTCCCACAGTTGGCTGCTGTCTTCATTGGAGCCAACTCCTTGTTGATGGCCTAGCCCCAGTGACCTGCCCTTTGATGAGCTCTAGGTGTCAACTTGAGCTTCCTGGAGTTTAAGTGAAGGAAAAAGACTGGAAACCCCAAGGCAGATGTAAGGACTGGGTCTACAGTTATTTCACAAGACAAGAGGGAGAAAACTGTCTTTCTGAGGATGGCCCAGGGTAGAGCTGTTGTCACTTGTGTTCCTGGGTACCCAAGGATAAATAATGTCAGCTGTTCAAGTACAGGCTGTGCATGAGGAAGAGAAAATGGCCTGTGTAGCATCCCTCTTCTCCTTCAGGGGATTTTGGCTGTGTCATACCACAAGAAATAGAGCCCGTGGGGGAGGAAGGAAAGCTGGCAGCGCCTTCATAGCAAGACCTGTCTCTTTCGTTACCTTGGACATGCCAGGAACATGGATTAGGATTTATGAGGAAAGGTGCTAACAGGCTTTGCTCCCCTAAACAGAACAAGGAGGCAGCAGGAATAGGAAATATCTGGCAGAACAAATAATTTCCTGCTCTATTCCCTAGGAAGTGGCAGCAGCACACATCTCCAGTCTGGGACTGGAATATGTGATGGTACTGGCTGCAGTGCCAGGCATAGCAGCACCGTTGGCAATGGTGTATGCAAGCCCAGGCAACTACCAAGATGAGAAGTGGTTCTTTGACATAATCTTGACTGGGGAAAGTATTTTCCCTTATGGGTGGAGCTGGAAAGACGAGGCTGGTCACCTAGTCACCACTGGCTTTGGAGAAGTTACTATCATCCCTCTGCCAGTCCTCTGCACACACCCTCAGACACTGTGGATGTGACACATGTACATACACGCAAACATATATATAGAGGTGAAGGATTAGGACTTGCTGAAGCTAAAAGAACAACAACAACAAAAAAACAGAAAATGTAGTTTCACATGAAAGCCGCATGTGGTCGTCCTGTCTGCCTCACTTGCGTCTGTATTTCAAGCACTAAATGCAGCAGTCCTTTGAAAACATGGCTCTGCAGCACCTACCTAGTCAGTAGAGAGAAGGAGTCTACTATGGTCTCTGGGGACATATCCTGCCCACACAGCTGGTGTACCCGAGTTTAGGCAAGGTTTGTAATAAACAGCAATATATGTAGGTCGATTAAGTGAGTTTGATGAAACAGGATTTCAAGTGCACAATCCCTTTTTCAGGCCTTAAACTTGGGCAAACAGACTTTCCTTCTGGAAGGCTACAGAGGCAAATGCATTTCTCTGTTGAGTAGGCAGAGGAGTTAGATACCTATTTTATGAGGACTGCTTCATCAGTGGCTGGAAATTGAACAGCAAGTTAGGCATCTGTGTGGCTGAACACCAGCCAAACTCATCTGTTAAAGGAAAGCAATTCACTTTTCTGGGAATAGATATAACCTTTGGGTATTGCTGAAGTAAATTTGTGGGTAAAAGCGTTAAGGTTATGAAGACAAGTATATACACCCTAGTTCATAAGTGGTGCCTCAGAGGTAAAGAAGTAGCATACTTCCCAAGCAGTTAGGGTTTGTGCACAAAGATAGATTAAGAAAAGTATCTTTGCTGCAGGTAACACTGATTAATAAGTTGCTCCACGGAGTAAACCATAGCCAAATACATCTGGTAAATGCCAAAGCTCTTCCAAGCCAGCTTCTTCTCTGAAGCATATAAGTGAAGCCTGAAACTATTCCCCTTGAACCTTATATTGAGACCATGGCTTGAAGTCCTAATGAATTCAAGATGCAGGTATCTCCATCTGAGCAAATTACTGCCCAGCTTCAATGTCAGAGGGATGGCTATTCTTGTTAGTGTGGCAAAGTCAAGCTGTTACATGGACCAAGATTTGTGTCCATATGTACAACGAACTTTCGAAAGCAAGTGGTCAGGTTTTTCCTAAAAGCTTTATGACCTAAGAAAGTGCAGATGATCTCCTTTGGAAGTACACAGCTCCTGTGCTCTGTGACCTTCACCATATAGCATAGGGACTACTATGTGTATGTAGCATCTTGCACACACCTCTCAGGTAATATCTATCTGCTGTCATAATATGAATGCCTCTGCTAAGCTTGCAGGTACAACCAGTTACAGCTGCAGGATTGCTCTTTGTCTTTGCAGGACCACAGAATTGGTCCAACACTGGCTTCATCATGGTCGGCTACCATGTTGAACTTCTTCCACCACAGAAATCTACTACCTCCTACTTCTCTTCCTATTACTGTGCCTTTCCCCCTGGTCCTTCCTAGTGAAGTCTCCATGGATCATCTTCTCTATCCCTTTTAATGTGCTGTCTTGGAGGAAAGGAGTTTCTTCTCCCTCTGAAGAAGCTCAAAGGCTACCACTTTTTCCAGTACCAAACCAGCAACCTCCTGTGCTCTTTTCCTGTGCTGAACATTGCTCATGTGCCTGCCACATTTGTAGACATCTTTACCTTTATGCTCCGTTTACACACATACACATGTGCATGTGTGTTTGCAAGCCCATCCAAACCTGCAGTCAGGATCCTATCCTTCCATCTGCTGGAGTCTGTGCCCAAGTACACCTATAGCCAGGCTGTGGAGATGTTTTCCCTGCAGGTGACAGATCTTTACAGCTATTGCATCTGAGGCTGATCAATATTATTAAAATTCCAACCAGTGTTTTTCTCCCTTGCCTTTTCCTTGTTTCTATAGCAATTTCTCTCTCTGTTTTATGCCTCTGCACCAACTTTTTTCCAATGCTGCTCTGTTCTGCTTTCCCTCTGACTCAACTCTCCTCTTCACCATACCCTGATACCAATCTGCACCCATGACCCCTTCACTGGCTCCTGCCTGACTGCTAGGCAGAGGTGGAGGAAAGAGGCAGTGCCCTCCAAAACAGGCTCCATCCCTGTGGCAACCACTGCAAAGGCTGTCATGGGGAGTCCAAGATCAGGAGCCCAAATGTCTTAGAGTGGGAAGAACAGTGTAGTGAAGGGGACTTTGCATCCATGCTAGGATTAAATGAGGGCTGCTCATAATCAATACATTTACCTGAACTCTTGGGATGCTATTTTTAGGGAAAAAAAAAAAAAAGAATGTTTTTGTTGGATGATTCATTTCTAACATCCGAAGGTTAAAGAAGAGACAGATTGTATATATGAATCTTTATATACATGAATATGCACACATACATATCATACATATGTATACATACAGAGGTACTATACATACATATTAACAGAGACAATTAAACATGTACAGACAGAGAAGCTATTGTGATCTAACAGGGAGATGGGAGTCCAGCATTTCAAATGCTAATGTTTTCTGGGGTGTTTTTTTAGGATGCTTGGTGACCCTGTCTCATTTTTCGCTTTTATATATTAAAGGTGATGATAAAAACTAGCTCTTAAATCGCAATGCCCTTTCTTCAAATAATCATATGACTTACTTGCTGTGCAGTGTTGTTACTAGGATTGTTCTCATTTAACTATGTTACATTAAGAGCTAGTTGAAAAATGATAATTATTTTCCTGGGGAAAATTGTCATTATTTTGGCTTTCTTTCCTGTGAATATTTAACTTAAAACCCAAAACAAATCTGGGGTGGGGGAGACGGCCAGAGGAATGGATTAATTTTTGTCTTTTTTTAATCAGTCTGAAACCCAGTCAATTTCTAACAGGAATTTAGTGTTTTTGAAGGCCAACATTTTTAATCAAGACAGTTTTATTTTTTCTGCTGTTGGCATTTTTTTTTTTTTTTTAATCTGCTAGAATGTAAATTTGCTGCAGAAACATCCGGTTTGGTCAAAATGTCACTTTTTTGGTCACCCTCCCCTCCCCCAGCCATTTTGATGAAAAAGTGTCAAGCGGCAATAACTATGCCATCTCTGATTTATCTGTTTTTCTAGAGCCATTAGTCTCAAGCAGCAGATGAAAAAGCGCCACAATGGAGCAGCCACTCATGGAGAAGCCAGCCTGGACAGTCAGATAATGTCTCTGGCTCCCTTCGTGGTGTTGCTTTTTCTCACCCCTTCCCTGATGGTGGCAAGAGTGTGATGGGGATTACAGGTCGTGGAGACACCCCAAAAGAGATGTGTGTTGGGAGGAAGAGCTGGGCTGCAATAGGACAGAGCCAGGATGCAGGGTGGGCTGGTGCAGGAAGGAGCTCCAGTCTGCCCAGAACTGGGGTTGCCATAGGGAGCAATGGAAAAAAGGGCTGAGCATTCACAGCCCCAGTCGCCTTCCTCAGCAATATCCAGGATTTACTTGGTCATGCAAACATACCTATGGCCTCCTATTTCTCTCTCAGCTGTGTTTTACCAACCAAGGACTTTGCAGGCAAAGGCCAGTGCAATAAACTCAGGTCATTTTGGGAAGCAGTGATGATAAAGTTCAAATGTATGTTATGTGGCTACTTTTCCAGCAAAGCCTGTAGCTTGTTTCACTCCGGATGGCCAGTTTGGTGGGTCTTATGCCCCAGGGAGCATTTGCCCTGCCTCATACAGAGCACTTGCTCCTGTTTTTGCTGCTGGTGAACATTAGGTGGGAGAAGAAATTAAGCTTGGTAGTAGCTACCTTTCCGCACATAATGAAAGGTTCTTTATTACAAGGGGGCCTCAAGGCGTTTGCTATCTCCTGAGCATTGTACAAACAGTTTAATTAAAAAAATGTACATGGTTGAGAACCAAATCTAATTGGGAAGCTGTAAGTGAGCTTCTGTGCCGACTATCCTCTGATTCTGCTTTTTTCCCCTTGTAGATTGACTCGAGCTTATCAAAATGCTGATGAATCCAATGCTTCACTCTCCTGTTCTTATTGCTGAGAGTTAGATAGAGATACTATACCCATTCCCCCCTTCCTTTTCCCCACCAGACAACAGCACCTCCCAGGATGATCTCAAGACTGCTAATGAAGCCCATCATATGGATTTCATCAAGTAGAGTTATGCCGCCAGTGACCTCCATGTAGGTTGCCTGATACAGCCTACCTGGGTCTCAAGTGCCTACCTTGAGACACTGCAGCCCACAGGTGTCTGCCAGGATGGGGATGAGGAACTGGGTCTGTAATTGCTCACCAGGAGCAGAAGGAGTTTTTAGGGTGGTTCTTCTGTGGGGTTGCATCCAGGAAAAGAGCAGACCCCAATTCTCCCAGCTGAAAACCCTGGCAGGGGTCCTCAGTGACTCCCAGAGACAGTGGTAAGGAGACAAGAGATACCTGGCCTGCCCATAGCTGGAATGGTGGGGTCACCTTGTGCCCCACTGTCACGCAAGACTTCCCCAAGTACATCAAATACTCATCCACAGGCATTACTGCCCTGCATGTCAGTATGTGCACCTTGCATCATCTCTGACGAGAAGCCTTGCACTTCTGGGTCTGCTTCTATAATGGGACCATTCCCCAGAGGTGAGATTTCAAACTTTTTCTGCCAAGCCTGTTCAGCACCTCCCCTACCCTCTACACCCCTCTAAATCAGAATGCAGCTAGGAACACATACTCTCAGCTTGCAACACTCAATTACTCCTTCTGATATTTTATTTTTTTTGCCTGCAGCTTCAAATTACCTTCAAGGTGCACAGTGCAATTAGCTAAAAATATTTCCTGCTTCATTTTAATTGCACTAAAACTCTAATGTACCTCCAGTGAGGAGCAGTAAGGTAGAAATCAGTGCCCCAAGTATTTCAAATTGCTTAAAGCCCAGGATGACTTAATAAGCTTACACAGTTCTATTAATTATTAAATGTTATTAATTTTTTTTTGTTAAAAAAAAGCCTAACACCTTCCTGAAGCTACATTCTGTACGATGTTTGTGAAAGAAGATATTTTTGCTAAGGAGATGATAACTCTTTCTGAGTTTTAGAAAGAGATGACAAGAATTCCTCCATGTCGTTGGAGCAGTTTCCATCTCTGAAGTATTCACAGCTCATGGCAAATTTTAGTATCTCAGAATTTGATTCTGAAAACACTTATGTGTGTGACTTATGTATGTGACTCATTTCACTGCTATAGCTGAGGTATTTATATGGTTCTAATTTAGAGCTAGATCACATTTTTGTTCAAAGCCTTTCTTGGTGGAAAATGCAGGTGATCAGTCAAACATTATGATTGCTTTAAAAATAATCAAAACTTTTTGTCTGAGAACTTAAAAAGAAAACCAAAACAAAACGAATTTTTTTGTTGTTGTTTTTAAAGCACTGAAAACCAATGTGCTGATTCCTTCATTCCCATGATGGTGAGTTCATAAGATTATTTCAATATGCTTTGAAAAAAGTATTGAAAATAAACCCCAAATTCCATTTGCATTCGGTGGAGTCTGATCAGTCTCTGTCCTCTGGGTTTCTGATTCATCATCAGCCTGTGCTTATGAAGCCTGTCCCCTTGTGCTTGCAGCTGTGCTGGCTGGATGTGCCATCATTCGCTGATGACACATGGATGAACCCCAAGGCTGGACCCCTTTAGCTCTGCCGCTGAGCTTTGCCTTGTAACCTGTGTTAATTCCATTCGATCTCTTCACTTTAAATGGCTGATACAGTGGGTTGCTGCTGGTCTAGCTGACTTTAAACTCATCAGGAAGCTATCACACAAGCCGTTCAGCTGACAGAAGTGAGGTGGTAGGGGAGACACTGACCATCTGGAAGTGAAAACCACAGCTGATCTAAAAGCTGAAGTGTGGCTATGACCTTAAGCTGTAGAGGGGTGTGTGATGTTCTAGTTTCATGTCCACAATTTCACTTCTTAATGCTAATATTAATGGTCTCATTGGTTTGAGAGTCAGGAAAATACTGTAGTCACTTGAGATCCTGCAATTTTCTCAAAAGACCTCAAAAGAGCTGCAGAAAGGATTACTACCTGTCCTCATAATTTCTAAGACTATGATCTATATAATGTAAATTTGGGTTGTTTTATTTAGTGTTGTTTATATTTTTAGTACCAACACGACAAACAAAGACAGCTATGGATAGACTTTGGCAGTGAGAGCTTTCAATGGCCTATGTGCCTAGAGAGGCTACCCCCGGGTGCAGCAGATTCTCACCTCTCTTCCCTCTTCTAGTCCTCAGGTCTCAAATGCCTTTGCCAACTTGAGTAGCAGTCAGGGTATGCATGTTATAGAGATGTGTTTAGGAGGAAACAAGGTGAGACCCAAGAGCTCATTTCACCCAAGCCATTGGTGAGATGTCAGTTGATGTTTTCTGTGCTGCAATTAATTCAGTGAATTTCTCACCGGTCTCCTACAAAGGACAGGGTCATGTTAGCCTAAGCCTTTATGATCCTCCCTGTGCCTAAGGGTTAGGGATTTACCTGAGTGAGGGGGTAGAGGTGGGATTGAGTGCAAGTCTCACCCTCTTCCATAGCTGTGAATGAAGCCTGCTAGTGATGGTGGGGTCCATAGCAAATGTCAGAAAGATGCTGCCAGTCTCTGCAACTCTCTCCCCCTCTCCTGCACTCTCCAGAGCAAGATAAACCTTTGACTATCTCCAGAGAAGTTCATGTCTGTAATTGATTCTTAGACAGTTTCGAGGGAAATTGAAGGCATTCAGCCTCTTGCCAAAGGGTACATTGAGAAGATGAGCCTCTGAAATAAACCAAACCAGCCCTCGCTGCTGGTGTGCAGGTCCATTCACTTGCTTCCTCTGAAGCAGAACTCCAGGAAGGCAGGTACTGGCTCCTCCTTTCCCATGGGAGTAGAGGAGGCAGATTAAGGAGAAGAGGGAAAAAGAAATAATTTCACATCTATTCTGCCCTGAACAAGAAAAGGTTCCTGACACCAACAAACTAATCAACGCTGAAAGCTTATGAGGTCAAGGTTTCCCTTTTCCTCTATTATTCTTTCGATTTTTTCTGACTGGCTGGGACTTTAGCGCTGCCCTGGCAAGTCTATAAGTATAAAAGCCTTTCTTGCCTTCCTCTGGGGTACACCAAAGAACGTTTGAATACCTGCGGGGAGAAGTTAAAACTAAATAACACCAAAGCAGCTCACAAAACCCAGGTTGTCCAGCTAATCTTCAAGTGCTGACCATAAATTTCTGTAAGTCAGGCCCAAGAAGCTTGTCTCTGCTCAACGAGAAATGGGGAAGGCAGCTCCCCCTCCCAAGAGCAAGCTCTCTAGATTCAATGTTTCATGTGAAGACTTGTGGCCCGGAATACTAATGCCAAGCAACAGAGTGTGAGTTGTGCTTGGAGAGGTGGCTGGGACCTTGATGGATGAACTCTGAACATGTGAGCTGCCTGGAGCACCTCAGTGTCTGTGTGTCCTCCCCTGTGCTCCACAGGTTGATGCTGAGCCATCTTGGTCAGCCACCAGAGCATGGCTGCTAGGAATTTCCCTGACCTGGCCACCGAGAATATCTCAACCTTTGTAGAGTCTTTTCCACTGGCACCTATAGAGTGTAAAATGCTCCTGAAAGCAAATGAGGAGTGTTTATAAATCCCCTTGGTATGGGGGAAGGGAAAATGGCAGAGGATCTGAGAATATCTACAATTGGTGCTGCACGGGTAATGTCAAGTGTCCTTGTCCTAATGTGCTACCGACATCCTCTGCACTGCAGCACAGGGAACTTTACTTAGTGGTCTTTCCATGGCAAAGACAAGGGTGCTCTCTCCATCTTTCCTGCCCTTGGGCTCTCTGCTGGGCTCTGTGCTCCATCAATGCTCGGTTTGATTGAAAACAGGAAAAGAAAAATGCCCCATTCCCTGCCAAGGTCTGACAAACAGGAATCATAGCTGCAGCATAAGCTTCTCTGATGGATTCTGCCTCAGCTAAATGAAATTAAGATTTCAGCAAACAAGCCCCAATTCTGTGGTAACAGTAGAACAAATGACATCTGATAATTGCTAACTTCTTTTGCTTATTCTTTGCTCTGTTCACCCCATCAGTCTCTCCAGATTATATTTTCAGCTGAGTTTAATGAACACCATTTATTAAACTAACACCAGGGTTCTGCTCTGGCCTCAGACAGATGTGCCTGCTAATATGAATCATTTTGTTAATTGGATTATTCTGATGGAGAGCGGATCCCTGCCACTCCGAGGAGCACAAACAAATGGGGAACAGCTCGCCTCCAGTTGTGACCAGCCGCTCCCGTTCATTAGGAGGCAGCTCCAGGCTCTGCAGGCAGCCTGGCAAGGTGCTGTCCCTACCGCTCCCATCAGCTGGCACTTCTGCTCCGTTCCCTTTCCCCTTCATGTACTGAGAGAGCCCAGATCTCAGTGTGGCCCCCAGCCTGGCTTGTCAGTGGGACACGAGCATCACCGCTACCCTTCCTGTGTTTGCCCCATGCATGGGATTTGCTGCCTTCTTTTTCATGGTGAACAGTTCTTTAACTGAATGCAAATCAGAACCCCCCTAACAGTGTATTCTTCCCAGTGTGCCATGTCTGACCTCCTTTTACATTGACACCTGAGAAAATGAAGACTACTTATCTGCTCATGATCCTTCTTTACTCTGATCTTCTGCAATTATTTGGGCAAAGGGACAGGGATGATACACTTCTAAAGGCTTATATTAATCAGAAGAAAGAGACAAAATCCATCTGGAATCTCCCAGAGATACCCTTAGTCTATCGTTTGGGGTTTTAATGTTAAAAATTTTGGGTCAATCTCAGTAATACATTGTGTTCAGGCACCAGACATCCATCTATCTGTCTGTCTCAATACAAATCCTACCTTCTGTGAACCATAAAACTCCTAGCAGAGTGACATTACCACTTCTCACATCGACAGAACACACTGAGCACACATAACTTGGGGAAAAATTACAGAGGCAATTTGAGAGATCAGAAGAGAAAAAGCAGAAGATTTCTGCTCCCTGAACGTAAGTGGCCAAATCCCACAACAAGTCTTTAGCTGGCACAAATCATCATCACTCCGTTAAAGCCTGGTTTTTTTTTCCCAGGTGAAACACAGGCCCGGCACTTCTCCAGCTAAATACGATCCTCAGGACAACTTGTTTCAGAGCATTTCTGAAGGAAGAAATGATTTGCATTTTAATCCTCAGCAGCATCCTGGAGTTACTTCCAGGAATCACTGGTGAGTGCCAGAAACCAGTCAGAACGTCTGGCTGTGCTGAAAGAGAAAAGACCCCAAAGCCAACCATGATGCCAGTCCAATGCCTTTACTAACAGCCCTTTAATATGCTCTTCAACAAAGCCATCTACTGAGAAGGCCCACATTCAGGTTAAGTTTAGGAATGCTTCTCCAGGAGCGGGGTATTCCTGTAGTCTTGATCAGGGTGTGTACACCCTTCTCTAAATTGCATTACACTGGTCCTCATGGGGAACAGGAGAAAGACCTTTAAGAATTCCTGATGGGATTTTCTCTAACAAGGTCTGTACAATTTGTACCAAGTAATGTCCTTGTAAGCTAAGAGGAGAAGACAGAAAACACTCATATTACCCCCCCCTACAGAAAGCACCAAATCTCTCAAGAACTGACATGTTAGAGCCCAGTTTCCTAATCAAGTGTTGAGCTGCCTGCTTGGCTCCCTCTCTCAGTGCCCAGTCTGTCGTGATGGAGCGATGTGTGCCATGCAAGCAGAATGCACAGAGGGTAATAGGGAGCATGAGCATGGAAAACATTTGCTGGTCATATGTCACAGGAGAAGGGATGCAACCTCTTCTGATGAGTGGAGATGCTTCAAGAGAGGAGAAAAAAAAATGGTATCTTATCCAGGAAAGACTAATTTGTAGCTGACTGCACAGCCCATGGGTTTCATTGCCCAATCATTTCCAAATCCTTAGAAATGAAGGTAATGAAAGCCTATTTCTTTTACAACAACCTGCTTTTTAAGACTCTGCCTTGACAACCAGGGCCCTGGTCCCCACCCAAATCAGCCACAAGATGTCTGTGGGCTTCAAGTACTGGCCTCATATAGCCAGAAATCTTAAAAGTAGACATCTTGTTGCTGTGAGGCTGTTAGTTATGCTGCTCTGCATAGAATGGGTGCTTCAGACAAATCAGCTCCTAGATTGTCCTAGGAGGAAAAAGGGGACATCTGAAGAGAGGCGAGAAGGGAGAATATCTCTCCCAGTAATGGGAGAAATCTTTTAAAGTGGATCACTTGAGTGTGCAACTGCAGCTTTCCAGGGATGCAAGAGATTTTCTTCTATGTCATTGTTGTATAAAGAGATTTTTAAAATAAGCCATAGTGATGTGTTTGGAGACAAGCATGTTCATTCCTTAGTCTCTCTGCTCTAAAAAGACCAGAGGATCCAGAATGGTACAATTGTGTCTCCCTCCAGAACCACAAATAATTGAAACATCTCTACTAGGAGAACATTTAGGGTTGAATAAGTAGTAGCGAGCCTGAATCCTTGGCTGCCATAGATCAGCATCACTTCACTGACTTCAGAGGAGCAGCTGATTGACGCTGCTTGAGAACTTTGGCTGATCATGGCTGTGGTTAGTACCTTTCCAGGCAGAGCACCGAGTTATCATTTAGTGTGCTTCTTGGTTGGGAAATGACTTGACTGCTGTTCTCCTTTCCCCTCCAGCTCAGCCTTCTACCAATATTTCAAAAATGTTGGATGAACCTCAGCTAAGTGGAAAAATGAACCATTTGAAATAAAACCTGTCTTTTCTCTAGCTGCAGTCACAGGGCAGGATGAAAGACACATGAGAAACAGAGTTTGCACAGTAAACCTTCAATTCTCTGCTACAGCTGAATCAAACACTTCAGAGACCAGAGTTTTGATATTCACTTGTATCTGGCCAAAGTTACCATACCCATGAATTATTCAAATATGCAATTATTGCATTTGATGTATTACTGGGTATAACGGTGGGAATGAGAAACAGTGTTCTAGTGCAGCTGATTGTATATGCCTTCCAAACTATAAGGACATCACTTTAAGGTGCTCACAGTGATGGAGCACTCTGCAACCCCTTATTAAGATTCTTGCCAACTCCTGTAGCAGTTTTCCCCTGCAGAGCAGGTTTCATGGAGTTTTTTAGCCTCCCTTTTCTTTATACCTACAGTGTAAGTGCCAAACACTACCCCATACAGCCTCAATTCATGGTTCTGCAGCAGCTCTCAAAGGTCAGTGGCAAAAAGATCAGGTAATTTTCAGCCTACTGATCAATGATGCACAAGTGACCTGTGTCCTGTGAACCATGTGTTGGAGCTAACTTATAATGTTAACTTTATTGAGAGTTTCCAGTTTCCTGCATTAACCTTCTCTGCTAATTCACTTTTCCTTAGGGCCAGAGGGCTGTGCCCTGCCTTTGGCCTATACCATCCATATCATCTTTATTTGGACAAAAAAGCATGCTCATGACACTGATGTTTTCTTTTGACTAACTGCACCAGAGACAGATTTACCAGCTTTCAAGCATATGAAGCATAGGGTCGTCTTAAGAAGAACATCTCCTGCCTGAAGTCCTAAGTCCTAGACCTTTATGGTTTCATACACTGAGCTTCAAACAACTTGCCCTTTGCTCTCTCCCTAAGTACTTGCATTTGCAAACTGATAACTTGCTTCTTTCCTCTCTGCTCTTTTTGTGTACTGCTCTCCCCAGTGTCCCAGTATCAAACGATTTTGCTGACTCTGCTCTTATTCTAAGGTCCTATAGGAAAATGACCACACTTGTTTTAAAATCTCAACCAGAATTATCACTAGCCTCTTACGCTGTGGGTCTTTCCTTCCCCCCCCCCCCCCCCCCCAAGTTCTCTTTCTACCTATTTTATTTAGCAGAGGATTCATTCGGTAAATGTTTGCTTCTGCTGGAACAAATGTTTTAGCTCTGGGTGTCTCTTCTCTTGTGCTTTTCCTTTTCTTCGCTCTCATTTCAAATCATGGCTGCTTAAAAAAATCTACCCTCTTTTATTTTATTTCCTAGCTTTTCTACATGTTGCAGTCCCTCGTGCAGTGCCCCAGCAAATCTCTGTGCTGGATGAACCTAATAAAAAAGTTCCTTCAAAGGCTACTGTTTTCAGGTTACTGCAGCTGCCCATTAACTGACACAACCAAAGTTCACACAATTTAACTCAGAGAGGCTTTAAATCTGACCTTCTCTGGTAATTTATGTTACACAGCCCATATGAGATCCCATAGTAATCTTGTTGGTCAATTGGCTGAATGTAACACTGCCACCCTCCAGTCAACCCTGGGGCTTTGGAGGTTTTGCTGTTGGAAGCCTTCAGACGTGGCACAACCATACCAAGCTCATGGTCTTTTCACAGCAGGGACAACTCAGCAGGCTCTTTGCTGGCTGAGTCATTGGGAGAAGTTCTTACAAGCCTCTGAGAGTTTACTTTAGAGCGTTAGAACCAACAGCATCACAGTGGGATGAGAAATGAGAGACTGCTTCTTATCTATTATTTAACTCTGAAATAATTGCATTATCTAACATTTTGAAAAAATGGGGACATGGGTTTTAATGAAGAATTCATGCTCTGAAGTGAAGGAAAGTGTTATGGCATTGCATTGTGCTGCTCTATCACTCTCATGACAAATAGTGCGGATCCGTTAGTGACCTACATGGACTCATTTAGATGCAAACACAGCAATACTCCTGAAAAGCTGCCCTGCTTTGAGGAAGAACAAGTTCCAAATATTGCTGAATAGAATTCAGTCTCAGAGCAGTAATTACTGATTGTAATTTTGGAGTAAATGCAGTAATTAATTATTGTCGTTTTCCATCAGTGCATTATATTGTGTGCCAATCTTAGAATAACTACAATAATTAGCAAATGGGATTTTGCATGCTCTGGTATGGAAACTGTGTTTTATAGAACAGACATGAGAATTTTGCTATAATAAAGTTATTAATAATTTAAATGGGCAGACAGGTTAAAAATGATCAGCCAGAGAAGAAGAGAGTTTCCTTGTCAGTTTTGCAAACACCTTCAGTAGTTCTGTTTCAGCCTTCCCCAGTAACATTCACTTCCATTCTTTCATGTATGAGCACAATAGCACAAAGTTTAGGCTACAAACACAGTGAAGGATGTTAAATTTAATCACAATTGTCAATGGAAATTAAAAGCAAAAGTAATCCAAAGAAAAGCAAAAAATATTGGCTGAGTTGATGTTTTTCCAGTACCTAAGCAGACTTTCCCAAATGAAGCTGTGCTGATTTTGTTCTCACTTTATTCACTCATACTAAAGCTTGTGCTGGATAACTGTTTTGATGTAATTATACTAGTGCAGATTTCCATAATGTAAGCAAGTCCTAAATGATGACTAAAGGAGGGAAATGACTATAATTTGTACAGGGGGAAGAGAAATTGGTTAGCATGACTGTAGGAGGCATAACTACAAGAAATGGTATTAGATCCTGATAAAGGATATTTAGTGTGAATCTTAAGACAAACAGCCTAAAAGAAAACAGTGAGATCAATGCAGCTGCAGAATAGCCTCTCACTGGAAGTAATACAAGCCTACCTGAGAGGTACAAGCAACCAAAAATGCAGTAAAAAAATACTCTTTCACTAGGCTTTGTATTGAACTGATCTAAATGACAAAAAACAACCTGAAATTCTCCATTCACAACCTTGTTGTTTATGGGCATGTGGATTTTTCTTGTTTGTTTTAATTTTGGCTGATCATATCTGTTTACTTTAAAACAAGGTTGTTTGATTCTTTTCTCTTATCAGAGCACAGAAAAAGGGAAATGGAAAGTTTTCCAGTTTGGTAAACTATACATTCCAGTAAAAAGAAAAGAAACCAAACATTTCCTCTGGGAAGAAAACATCACCTATTCCAGCTAGCTGATGAGACGAGCATCTCACACCATCTACAATAACCCACACATAAGCTCATGTTCAGGAAGCTGCGAAGGAGGATGGGAAGATTGGGGTTTTGCATTTGAGCTTTGGCCTGTTATTTCCCCCGGCATTGTGGAGAAGCAGGTTGCCTGAAAAATGCATTCTTTTGATGTTTTGGCACTACTCGTAGAAGCACAGCTAAAAAAAAATATATTACTGTTGATAATTTTTGCACTCTTCTGCTACACTTTTGCCTCACTCAGTTTTCCTCACTCACACTCACTTTGTCTCACTGTTTCATGCCAGTCAGTGCTCCAGGTTAATCCCAAAGAAATTTCTCTCCATCTTCAGCTTCAAATGAAGCTCAACAGCTAAGTATCTATCTGAGGTCATAAGTAACACTTTGCTAATGATCAGTCACTGCAGTGTAGCTGCAGAAGGGGAATGGTCAGGATATTTTCTGCTCTTCTGTGCAATGTCTTTTATTGATCTATCAGCTAGATGCTTCTGTGGTGCTCTGTGAACTCCTTAACACTGGAAGAGTTACGGGGCTTTCTAGGCAATATTGTCCTATCATAGCACCTACTGACTTATCATGGATGTGGCGCTGGGGAAAATGCTTCAAGACCCAGCGGGGAGGGCTGGAATCACTTGGATCACTGCTGCTCCCATGGCGAGGATCGGAGGAACTCATCTTTCTGCCTATCCTAGTAGTCCTCCATGGTGCTGGCCATGCAGAGGGCTCACGCATGCCTCTTGGCACATCACAGAGACCCTTTAAATGTTTGACAGCACTTGCAATGAAAACAAAGGACTTCAAATCACTGTGGCCAAGACTGCTTATGTCCGAAAAGGGAGATTTATAAGTTTAAAAAAAAGTGCATCCAGAATAAAAATTGAGTGAAGATCTTTCTTGGTTAGGAAGTAACATTCTGGTGGATTACATCAGACTGGGTGCTTCTTGTTTTTTTTATTGACATCTTTTTTTTTTTTGAAAGAAATTCAATAAAACAAAGCTCTTCCTTAGAGAAATCACAATTGAAAAGTTTCTTGAGCATCCTCTTGAAACACATGAGTAATTGCCCTGATGTCAATATGGTTATGTGCATGCTTCAAATTGGAATTAAGGACCCTGAAAAGCTGTGACCAAAGTAAAACTAGATAAAAACCATACAGGAGTTATTGTATTTCTGCCAGATAAGGGAGCTGCCTGCTCCAAGCTTTGCAATAGCTATCTGTTCTGAACCCATGGGATAGCTGCCTTCTGTCCTAGTGTTTTTAGAAGACTTCTTGTTGCATTAATGACATTGAGTGGGCAAGTCAGAGACTTCTAGTAGTATTTTGGAGGCTGACTGGAAGTTGCACATCAGACCAACCATGGGGCTACAATAATACTGTGCTGAGCCAGGCTCCTGCAATGGGCTGACTAAGGTGGGAGTCTACAAGAGAAGAAAGACCTGTGATCTGCATTTATTCCATTTCCATAGGAACTGTACCTCTAATAAGGGCTCCTATAAGCAGAAGATGTGAGTGATCTGGTGGTAACAACTTAACTGGTGTTGCTGGACAGAAAATTACTAAAATCCAAGTAAAATCCAGAAAACAAAAGGACTTCCTATCTAAGAGGCAACAACTGGAGGCTGTTGTCCTGCTTTGCAGAAGCAAAGAAATCAAATGCGCAAAGAGAGATATGGAATTTTACTGCCATTTTACCAGGTGATTCCTTTTTGTTATCATTTACTAATGAAAAAAATAAAACAAAACCCAACACCCAAACACAAATTTTATTTCTACTACTGAGTCATCTTATATGAGACAACCTGAGACCTCAACAGCAGCCTGATCATGAAAAGCTAGAAACGGAGCACTTCATAATGATCCATGATAATGAAAACACTGTAGACTCATACCAGTGAATCTTTAACAACACACGCGTCTACAGCTCTGCAGTTTCTTACATGACCATAAGAAATAAGCATATTTTCAGTGATTACAGCTGCACTATGCTATAACATTATTGCTTGGCACCAGACTAGGGAGGCACTTCTGTTCCTTGATCTCTTTGCTTGTGTCATTGAAAATCTCCCCAACAAAGACAGTCCCTGCTGTAACAAAATTGCATGCATGCATTTCCCACTCTCCCCCAGCAAAACCTGCAATAAAAAGCCAGTGTGATGAAGCAAAAAGCATTTGGATATAGAAACATATTTTGGTTTCAAGCTTCCAAAAGGCCTTGTCATGAACAAGGAAAAGTGGTATTTGAAGAGGGAAAATGCATTGATAGTGATCGTCATATAGTCACATATAAAGGAGAGTCTGAACTATAGAAGCTGTATGTTGCATGTGCATCTAATATGTTTATTAAAAGGTTTCTTCATGTTGCTTTCAAGACAGCAGTTTTTCAAACACATTTTCATACCATTCTTTAATTCTCAGTGGAAAGGGTACTGCTCTGAAGGCTGAAACAGTACATTTTAGAAAGATACTGGAGATATCAGAGAAAACTTAAAACACTTCATAGTTCTTTTGGAAGTCTGAAGATAGGGATTTCCTGCCTACACCTTAGATGGGTCAAAAATGTTCTGAATCAAAATCACTGAATCTTAGGCATTACAGCTCTAATGGCCTAGGAATGTCACCTAACCCATATCGCTGTCACTGATTTGGGAGTACAAACTGCTTGTTGGAGTTTACAGTCACCCTGGGTGCTTGGGTTTATTGTGAAATCTCTAGTATAGACAGTTTTAACAACAGGGAGAATTCCTGTCTCTGTAACAAAAACATGCAATTTCATATTTCTGTTTCTCAAATAACTTTCTAATGGAAAATCCAGCCAGTAATGGAAAACATTTCCACTTTGGAAACATCTCCATTTTTATTTTTGGTATTCCAACATAACAAGCTGCTGCTTCTGATATTTTTGACACCGTTAAATGTATTAGAAGTTCCCTTGGAGCATCAAGCTGGCTCCTTTCCAATAATACAAAGTATGAGTCTAACAATAAGACCCTTGTTCAGATTTGTCTAGGTCCTCACTCAAGCAAATCTTCCTTGCCTTTGCTTGGGTTTCATCTAGACACCAAAGTTAACGTTAACTGAGGAACAAGTGAGCATGGATCCTTCTATTTATTTCTTGGTCTTGGGAAGAAAGAAATCAGGGGTTATTTAGTTGTCAGGGAGACATATTTACATAAAGTTATTATGCTGGGATGAAATTGGATACAGACTATACCGCATGAAGAATGAGGAATGCTTTGAAACGTTTGCAACACAGAGCTGTTGAGACAGACACTGTCCCAGACCAGTCACCTGGGATTAAACTGCAGCTCAGTCCCATCTCTTAATTGCAGATTTTCTTCAGCCACCAGAAATGCTGTCTTTGGCTGAGCGAGTGGAATCAAGACAGCTTCTGGCTCTCCTCTAGTGACCAAGAAGACTTTCTAGAGATGTAGGATGCCCTTGGGTTGGGGAACTTGGCTCATCCCTTGTTAAGCATCCTTCCACCTCTTTCTCTAAAGAGGCGCACGCACAAATCGTTCCTGGTTTATGTGTGCATGCGTATTTGTGGAGTGTGGCTCTAGCCAGAGGCCTAAGTGGAAAAGGTAGAAGCTAGAGAGTCACAGGGTTTTTTGAGGGTCTACAACACAAAGAGAGGCTACAACCATAGCTGACACCTCTTCCCCATGCAGTTACCTGTGCTAGTGCTTTGTATCCAGTTGTTCCCACAATTCTTCAGTAGGGACGGTTAGCATCCTTTGGCCTCTTCAGCTGCACCTTCAGCCTCTTCATGCCAATTTGGAAGCCATTCATGGCCTGGATAGCAGCTTGGGCACTGGCAGGATTGTCAAAACTCACAAAACCTGTTGAAACATGAGGCAAGGCAGGGGGCTTAATGATCTGAAGGGAGCCAAGGCAAGTACATGCAACGACCACTGAGAATGAACATGGGGAAGGGGTGAGGGTGGTGGGAGGGAGGGATTAAGCAGGGAGGAGGGTGGGCAGGAGAGTGAGGAGAGGATGGTTGCCAATGGGGGACAAAAGGTAGGAGGGGTTGTTACAGATCAGGGTCCCAGGACATAGTGCTGGTCTGAGCGCCAGTTTGGACACAAGATTATGTGAAGCACAAGGATCCAAATGTTGGCGTCACAGCACCAGAACACACAAGATTTGGGTCACATTTGAGCTAGGGTGTCAGCGGATATGATGCATGGTCTCAAAGAGCTCTGTCTTGTTCTTTTTACCTCCATCATGACTGGGGTAAATCTCTATACCCTCCTTCACTCACCAGCATAATCTTTCCTTTGCCTTCCAATACTCACTATGAGGGGAACCTGATACACCTACTGCTACATCTTTATTATGGCAATATAAGTAAAATGTGAATTTAATAAGTTCTCCATTATGGTGTTCATTGGCACGAATAGTTTGATTGTTGGCCACTTAAGCAATATGAGGAGCTTTATTAACTGGCAATTTCTGCAGACTTTATGTTGACTCTGCAGTTGAGAAAGATGAACACTGCTGCTTTCCTAACATGGTTTCCATAAGTAGTTTCATATCCTGCCAGCAAACCACCCAATCAGCCATGGAGTGTACCCAGCAGTAGAAATATATAGTGACTGAATATTGTACCTGCAGGCCACCTGAAATGACATTTATTCTCAATAGAAGTCTTGCTCTCTGGAGATCAGGAGACCCAAGATAGGTCAGGACCACACAGGATGCAATACATCCAATCCATGCAGCTTTGGGAAGGGTGTTTGGTTTGTTCCTTTTTTGTTTGTTTTGTTTTTCTATTTTTATTTTTTTTTTTTGGTCCTCGATGTTAGCTCCAGAAAAAGGCCTTATTTAGCCAGACAGTGTATAACTTTAGATGGAATGACCATGGGTCTGAGATATCAGTGAGGCAGGGAGGTATCGTATTGTATAAGAATTGCCTCTTCTACCATTGCCAGAGATGTCCCTGTGTGCCAACAGTATTTCTGAGCACAAACCCCAGTAAGACTAGCCTAGACCAGCCTGTGCTCCAGACAAAGCCATCTGTTTTCCCACCCCTACAAAGCTCTGGTGGCACAAATCAACCCTAGGAACCCAGTGTGTCTCAATAGACAGGCTGAAATGAAGAGACAGTTTGAGAGCCCTTCACAAAACTAATGCTGAGCATTTGCTGCCAGGTATACACCTGCTCCAGACAACCGGGCATGGCTTACAGCCTTGGGCTGTACTGCAAATGCATTCAGCAGCACCTCCTCCAGCACCTCCTCCATGGTCTAGTTCCTCCTAGTCTCACAGATGACACGGGGTAGCTTCCATTTGCAAAAGACACCTCTCACTCTTGCATTAAAGCTGTACTCCTTGCTTTGGCTAATAGCATAAGTTTATGAGAAATCATAAAACTTATGGTCCTAGCCTCAAAGTGAGACAAAGAGTTTCACTGAGTATGGCAAATGTGGCTTTAAAAAGGAGGCCCATGGAATAAACAGGCATCCCTCTTTGTCCTCTCCATGAAGCCAAGGCTCCAAGTAATTGGCTGTCCATGCAGCTTTCCTGCCAGCCACCTGGATGAGGAGGTACCAACAGCACTGCAGCTTGAAGACGTGAGCAAAAGTGTTGCTCAATCCTCGCAGCAGTCATCAATCTCCAGACAGAAACCTGGAGAGTTATTGTGAGTAATGAGCTGTAGTATTATTCAATGGCAATGGATCTGCTTTTGCAATCACTTTTTAGCCAGCAAGCACCTGGTAATGTTCCCAGTGTACAACTGACTAGCTGAATAATCTATTAGTCAACAAGGTCCTATGACTTGATCTCAGCAAAGGAATAAACTAAACACCTCCTGATTTCACTTGAGTTGATTCAGTCTTTAAATACTGCTGGAAGCATCCTTGTAAATGTTTTACTTGAATTTAAAATTGAAATTTGCTGTCTAGCTACCCCACATCTATCAATATAGGATGTTGTGAAAACCAGTTCTTTTTAAAATCACCTCTGGATTGCTAATACTCCTGTCCAAGACCTACCAGATACATCTATAAAAGTAAACTAAAACTGTGCCAGGGAAGTTCAGATAAACTGGAAACAAACCATCTGTATGACTGAAATTTTAAAAAGGTCCTTGCCATAGTTTTGGCTTGTGCTTAACTATAAACAATTCCTGGACAAAGTCTGACTATTAGCACAGAACAGAGGCTGCTTTCAGTACTTAGCTTGGATGTGGCCATGATATTCTGAAAAGTTTGGGTGTGGGCCATTCAGTGCCAGCTGGCCCCAATGCTAGGGGAAAGTGCCAGGTATGTTTACTTTACTAATATATACACAGCTATCAAATATCAAAGCCGAGTTGGCTGCAGTTTATATCATGTCTATAGGGAACCTAGTTTGCCTGGGAACTTTGATTTCTACTTTTTGATTTCTACAGGTCCTGTTGCAAGGCACCTCCTACTGACTGAATGTGCAGATATAGAATGTGTCTACACATGCTTCCATTTGTGAGCAAGTCACCTTGGGATCCTAAAATAGTGAGCATAGGTCTAGCCAATATACTCAGTGGAGTACAGGATATGAAGTAGCTGAGCAGCTGCTCTAGGTTTCATGATGCATCCTCTCTGAAATATTCTGAAATAGTGAATGACATTTATTAAATGTCATAACACATTTTAAAAGACAAAGTGAATCCAGACTTTTCCTACCAGCTCACCTTTTATGCATGTACAAGGAAGAAGACAGTGGCAGTACTGGGGTAATATTTGGATGCGATGATCTGAAAGGTCTTTTCCAACCTACTTGATTCTATGGTTCTATGATTTCTTCCTTTTTTTCAGAACACTCCTAGATGTGCCTAGATGAACCAAGTTCCATTGGCTGTGTAGCAGGGACCAGTGTTGACTGCAATGAAAACTGGCATCTAGCTTAAATCTATTGTGGGACTTACTTGTTTCTGTAGTTGGGAGTGATGTCTCAAGGTAGTAATATGCTGTTAACTGACTAATGCCTAGGTGAGTCAGTCCTCAAAACGATGTTAATTGCTGAATCAAACTCCTAATGCATGCAAACCCCACCAGAAATGCTGCCAAGTATGATAAAAATCCACTTTTGCCAAGACTGGACAATCAGTTGCGTCATGAGCCCTGGTGCTGGGATGCTAGTACAGTTGCATCTTTGCAAGACCTTTCCCTTTATATAAGCTCACAAAGCTAAACTAGTTTTTGCCATCACTTTGCTTTCAAGACGGAATTCTAGGGCTGTTTTCTTACACTGTGCAAAGCTGTAAATAACACAGCATTTTAACAAATGGGGCTAATAAGAGAGATCAGAAGTGCATTTGCTCACTATATTTCATTTGGACCAGGTAATGAAGCTGGGAGTTGTACTCTGATATTATTGGTATTAGTTACCTACGGATTAGGACTACATATGGATTGTTATTTTTTTTCTCCATAGTTGTCCTGATATTCACTGCTATAATATAAAAATCCCCACTGGCTAGCTGCTGAGGTTTGGGGGGCTGGGGTGAGAGGGCAAATGCCAATGATTGTACATCTTTCTTGTGAGCACATCCTAGGGACAGAGCAGCTCATTCCTGTGTCTTCATTTCATCATTTTAGTTTCAAGAGGCTTGACATGCTCAGATGTTGTTGGTACATTTGGCTCTCCCCCTTTTCCTGTTATTTATGTGTAGCTGTATTTCGTATTATCAAAGGTATTTGGATGGACTCCAAAAAGAAGAAAACCTATGCCTTGTTCTGAGAGTTGGGATGTCAAAGTACTAAGGGATAGGCAGATAGGCAGACAGACAAGCTGCGCTGGCAATATCGTATTCCTTTCTCTTTACAGGTCAAATACCTACTGGTATATTGTATGTCTTTGTTGTTGTGATATGCAGTATTGGCTGTTAATCATCTTTGTTTCTCCATGTCAAATCAGCAATGTTAATGGTGCTGTGCAGGTTTAAACATGTATGGCAAGGAACAGAATGTAAGTAGTGGGAAAATAGCTTAAATATTTTCTTTCTGAATGCTTTTAACGTTTGAGTCCATGAGTATAAGGCTCAAAGCATGTTGATAGTACTACAGTTACTCAAGAAATTATCTGCGTTTTGAACACCTCCTCTGCATTTTTATCTACCTCTTGAAGGACAAAGAGAAAGGGAGAGGTTAAAAAGCTTGAAACTGTTCCTGTGCATCAATTAATTAATAATCAGAGAAATATATGTTCTGGTCTGAAGATGGTTGGTAGGAGGACAGGATTTTGTGATAAATCTATTTTATGGGGGGGGATGTTGTTTTTTTTTCTCTCTCCACCCCGGGATTATGTAAAAAGGCTGTTCTAATAAATGATTTATCAGAGCAGCAAAGAATGAAGAAATCTGCTAGGACTGCAGCTCTGGGTATCTGGTCTTCCTGATTCTGCAAAGCGTATTTCAGGAAGATACTGATGTTGCAGTCCATGACATCTCCTGACCTGTCCTTTTCCTGCATGACTGTGTAAATAATTAGTGAGCAGAAACTGGGGTAGCATCTTGGAGGGTGTTTTCACCCCATTTCTTCCACAGGAAGTCTTGGTCATGGAGCATGCAGGCCCTTCTCATGACATCAGCATGATCAACAATGGGTTTATAGAACCCAAGTAAAGTGTAACTAGGTAACTGATATTACTCAAGGGCTGTTTTTCTGTTTTTAATCAGCTGAGATGATAAAGGAAGGAATTAGCAATCTATCTCAGAGTGAATTTGAAGACTGTTTTGCAATTGTAAACTTTCCATTCACAGTAAGTAGTGTCCCTGCATGGCCATGAATTAGTTTGTGTGCTAAGTGCAGTCCTGAATGAGCACATCATTAAGTTCCCATGGATCCTTAATCGGTCTTTCTGAGTTTGCTGTTTCTTTTTGCATGCAGCAATGAGAATTAGCGATTAATGTGAGAAACAGCCCTCTGCTACCAGGTTAGAACAACATGTTGCCTCTCTTCAGCAGAAGCTTTCCTTTGGATGAAGCCCAAAGATTGGTAACTACATTGAGCATTCCCTAAATCAAAAGTCAAGACCACAGTGGATGGAAGGTCCAGATGCAAGCTTTTGATCCAGAGTCCTGAACTGAGGGGCAGATGGTCCTACAGCAGGTCCACTCATGTAGCTAGGCTGGTCTCAGGCAACGGAAAGGAAAAGAGGAACCTCAAAGAAGCATTTTACTTGTTTTAAAACTCAGAAAAGTTTTTTGATTCATGTTCCAGATTCTTGCTGCATACATGTTCCAGGTACTTGTTGCACATACTGCCACCTCAGAGAAGCACTTTGAAAGAGACTGCAATAGAAACAAATCAGTGCCTACTAGCTTTTTTTTTCAGGCCAGAGATATATATTCTGATTCTGTCAGTGTATTTGCCTGACTGCTAAGAGGGATCTTTCTTGGCACTTCTTGTTCCTCCAGTTATCAAAGTCACTAAGGAGAAGGTCTTACTCTGAATTTTTCCCTCTTGTCATTCAACCCACGTTCATTTCACTAGAGGGAAATAACAGAAAAGCAGGGATCTTCCTGTCAGCCTGTGGAAGGCAAATTCCCATGTGACAAAAGAGAAGAAATGTCATTCGCAAGGGCTAGGTGCTAGCACAGAAGTCCATGACTCCTGCTTCCCTTGCATTCCAAGTGCTGCTACCCAGAACATAAGAGGGGACCTCAGACAGAATACCGAGATGGACTAAGCTGCAGAAAGTGCTGGAAATCGGTTAAACCTGAGGCTCCACTCCTTTCCTTCCCCAAAACATTTAAGTTAGTAATTAAGTAATTAGTTATTAATATAATTAGTTACTAATATAACTGTCCCTTTCGTGGATGGCTTCCTTGCTTTTGTTGCTAACACGTGAAACGTGAGATCTAGGAACATCAGGGAGGTATTTGCTGCCGAGAGAGCAATGAGAAGGTGTTCAAATCCAGGATTCTCCTCTGCTCACTCATTTCTTTTACTCCATGGTTTGGGTTTATTTTAGCTTTATCAAAGAATGGAGGTTTTCCTTTAATTGCCTTGCAAGATCTTTACTGTGCTGTGTTCTTTACATGATGTACTAGCTGCTGTCTTGCAATTTTCTAGTGCTGTAAAGAATTTCAGGATACAATCTGTGTGTAAGTAGCTCTATAATGTATGTGTGCATTGAAAGGTATTATATTGTAAGGTGATTTATGGGTACTGCAATACTCAATAAAGTAGTATGTCTGCAGACCTACGGCTTAGCACTTCAGCTGTTTTCCAGTGTCTAATAGGGTTGTATGACTTTTTGGAATATTTAACTTCCCACTGATGTTTAATCACATCCAGGCAAGATCCACCTATCTAGTTATCCATCCATCCATCCATCCATTCATCCACCTTTTTTTTTTTAATGTATGAACAGTCAGTAACTGGTAACTATGATAAACAACTATTATTAAATATTTTACATCTGTGGGATGAGATAATTGGAACCTTAGACTATTCAAAGAATTGGTTTAGAAATTTACTGAACCATTAATGTTCATTTTAGCAATCTATGGAATATCAGAAAAACCTCACTGTTCCATAAGAAAAAATCTATTATTAAGGATGTAAACTACATGAACTGGTAAACTTATCTAGTGCTTCATAAACCTAAGTAAAACTATGAAAATTTTGATATGAGGTGATATGACAGAGAATTAAAAGGTGTACAACGAATCCAATCACTGTGGTTTCATGGAAAAGAACATCTATCAAATGAAACTGATTGCATGAAATTGCAAGTTTGGTTAATAAAGTAGGTTTTCTTGAGTATACTTAAACTTTTCTGTAGTATTTGAACCTTTCTTTATAGAAAATGAAAGCAGCCCACACCAAATTTCTTAAAAATTGGATCATAAAAAAAAATTAAAATTATGACTTACAATATTGACAAATTTCTAGTAGGCTCCTCCAGGAGCATGCCGAAAGCTCTGCACTATTCAGTGTCTCTAACATTACTCAGAATACATCAAAAGTAATTATAGGTAAAATTTGCCAATCATACAAAAATGGTAAAGAAGTAAATTATAACAGTAATAAGTCATGTTGACCTGGGTCACTGTGGAGGATGGATTCAGCGTTCATTTTAATCCAACCAAGTGCAAAATAAAGTATGCACTGGAGAACTCAAGTGGGTCACTCATAAGAAGGGGAAATCTTCACTAGAAAACAGTGCTTCTAAGAAGAACATGGATGTCATGATAACAGCCAAATGTGAGCTCTCAGGATTATGCTGAAATATTCAGCACAGCCTTGGGATGAAGGCAGTCTGTGGGGAATATTCTCTATAAGTAGGAAGGTGATGTTACCTCTGAGTATGGCTCAGGAAAAATCCTTAGTGGAATTCTGCATTTAGTTCTGGTGGTTTTAAGAATTATTTAGAGCTATAAGAATAATTCTAGATCTGAAAAAGTAATGAGTTTATTGATGAGAATGTTAAATAATCTTCTGACCATAGTCCATATGCCATAAATGATTTCTAATATAGCATGTTTTTTTTTTTTTAATATATAAAAAATAAGGACTTGGTAATTTCAGAAGCAGACGTTTGACAAATTTAAAATGGAAATAAGACACTGAGTCTGCATTTTTTAAATAGTGAAGGTAATTAACTATTTTGGAACATCTTGTTTAGCAGTAGGGGTGGAGCACCTATCAAATGAAATCTTGATTAAGATATTTTCTAAAAGGGATGCTATGACTCAAGCAGGAGGTTTGAACCTGTCACATGAGCTGAGGTATCTGGCATATGTTATTTCAGAGTTCAGTCCAAAGGATCGGAATGGTCCCTTCTGAACCTGCGTATCTGTCTGTCTATTGTTCATTTCACATTTCAGATATTTAGAAAATCAGTTCTTGCCTACTAATCTGGCATGGACTCTAGTAACAGTCACGATAGAGGTGACAATTGATGTTAATGCCTTATAATAAATGGCCCCAAAGTGTGGGCTACAGACCACTGAGACAGCTGACTGGTACTCGTTCTTCATCTTGCTTCCAGCTGAGACAAACTGAACAGATGGGAAGGGGAGATTAAATGAAGAGTGAAAGTAGATGGCATGATTAACTTTCTCTAAAGGTCAGAACACCCAGTGCAGAAGGTAGCTTGATATACACTAGCATCTTCCTTATGTCACCTTCCCATCCTCCCATGCATCAAACTACTTCTATAGGTTAAGGCAGGGTGAGCTAGAATGTGCAGAGAAGTGGTCCCTGTTATTGTGCACTGTCAGTTGGAAGTTTTCCAGATAGAGCCTCAAACAAGCAGTATCTTCTCTGAAGAAGGTTGAAGGCTGTAAATGCTGACCCTGAATATGGTGGTTCAAGCCAAGAAGGACTTTTCTTCCTGTGAGTGTTGTCTTTTAAAATCTGTTTTGTTTTGGTTTGTTTTTTTGGGGGGGGGTGCAGGGGGGTGGGGATTTGTTTTTTTTTTTTGTTGTTGTTGTGGTGGGTTTTGTTTGTTTGTTTGTTTTTACACAGAAATTACTGTCATGACTCACATTGAAAGTACAAGACTGAGATTCAAGACTAGACTAGAATTTTGACAGTTTAAATTACTGTATGGTAAGATCTAAGGTTTTGATTCACATGTACGTCTGGAACCAGGGCTCCTGATCAGTAACAGCTTTTTCTAAAAAGTCATAAAACCAGAAAAAGTCTGATACAGAAAACTACAACAGATTTCTCATACTAAGAATGGATTTAACACTAAACCCTCATCTTTTTCCTTTAAACAGGCTTGTTTAAAAGATGAGCAACTATTTGTCTGATTCTGTGGACTGTGGCTCTACCTGTTCTGCTAAGTAGGAGTTGAAGTAAGTCATCCACTGAATAAATCTAATAAGTGAAGGACTCAGGTTTCAGCCATTCTTTGGAAACCCCACGAATCATATATTGGACCAACATGTTGTGCTGTGGAGAAGCAGCATTGTGGTTCTTCTAAAGAAAGCATAATGTTCCGACATAGATGATGGCCATGGTCTTTCTTACAAGAAACAAACTAGTTAGTGAGGAATTACTCATAGATAAATGAATAGCATTTGGTCTTCTTTGAATGATGATTAGAACTGAAGCGATTTCCAACCTGCTTTCAGAAATGGAAGGAGCTCTTCTTAATTTGCTTTCTGAGCCTTCCTTGTAAATATTTGGCATCATCATGTGTCAATCTAAGGTTTACGGGGAAAGTACATGGTTGGAAAAAGCAGATGAGCTTTTGATGAGACAAGTCCATATCTTTGCCAGTGTAAAACCAGAAGCAAAGTTTGAGCTTAGTGTGCTTTTTACACAAGTTAGGAGTGGGATTTAAGTAAGTGCTCTGTTAAGGATGCACTGCCAAATCAAGATGAGGATAATTTTTTCATTGTTTTTGTTGAGCTTTATAATATAAACAAAATGAAAATAACTACTGAAGCTTCCACCAGCCATGTCACAACCCATTTCTTATCTTAATGTCTTTGCTCCCAGGTTCCTTCTTGGATAACACTCCTTGTTATTTGTGGCTTCTTGAAAGGAGCCATGTATGAATGATTCAACTACAGAAATGACTGGTCATCCTTCTTGGTCTATAAGAGACGAGCATCATAAAAGGTGACCTTCTTTTTCATAACATTTTATAGTGGGAAAGCAAATTCCTTCCTTGGCTGATTAAGGAATAAACAAACAAAGCAGCCATACCCCCCACCCCCCGGAAGCTAATCATAAAGATGCACTGTGAATTATACTGCTGACTAGTGACTATTTTTTGTCAGTTCTTTCATGTCCTGGAAAGTCTCTGAAATAGACCCATTCTTGGTGTGGCAATGTACAGAATCTCCCCACTTTGCTCGCGATGGTCATTGCTTAGATGGATGACTAACCACTTCTTCCTTTTATGCTGTGGCACAACTGATACTTCATTATGGGTAGGTTGAGGCAACCCAATAAATATAGAAAGACTTGAAGCTTCTCCTGTGGGGTAGTCTGGAAGTTCCTGATCAGAAGCCAGAAATAGGGATGAATAGTTTTTGGCCATGATGTTCAAACCAGTGCTTAACTTTCTATAAAGGCCACTGTATGCAAACCAGATAACAAAACTAAACGTGAAAGAAACTTCTCATACATGGTGAGTCATTGTGAAAGAAAAAGAGAAAATCTCCTATCTATTCCAGGAGGTTGTGAACTGACACTGAACTATGCTGGGTACCAAAAAAGGAGAAAGGAAAGAGTTAGACAAATGCTTTTTAAGCTGGACGGTAACATACTGTTCCAGATCTAACCAGCTGTTACATCTGTAGTCCTTTCAGCATGAATGTTTTCAACTACCCACAATAGACAGGGAAATGATTAGCTGGCTTCTTCTGTTATCAACATCAATGCGAATGAAACACCTTCAAATTACAGTGTGGGTGTTGATAAATTCCTGTGGGTCTGCCAGCAAAGCAGTCAAGAGCTTATCCTAAATCCTTCAAAAATGTATTTTGAACCCTATAGATCTCCTTGAACTTCTGCAGTCCCTCAGAAGAGTTATGTTAGTCTGTGGGACTTGAATCTTATCACAAATTGACTAAATCCTGATCAAATTCTGGCTTCTGGACCCCCTGCCCAATGACCTGTCTGGACTCTTGATCCACCCTTGGGTGGGAGGAAGGAAAATTAACTTCTGGTTTAGTTGCTGAAATAGAGCGGAGTAGAAGTATTGCTGGAAAAAACATTTATGAAAATGCCTCTGATTAGAAAAACTGAAGACCTGAGAAAGGCAGGAACAGGGTTCTTCATTTGAAGAGATGGGGTGAAAATATGAGTTGCCCTCCCAAAAGTGGCTCCTGGATTGATTCCTAAGATCAACTAGCAAAAATTCTTTTCTCATAAGCATTTTCAAAAGTCCAATAACATAATAATCTTCCTAGACCCTGTTCAGCCATGCCAGGAGATCCACAATGACCAAGATAAACACTTTAGAATTTCTGGAAAACCTTCTAGACAAGGATTTTAAAGGGTCATTAGAGATCTGTCTTTATAAGAATCTTATAATTTCACCTTTGAATTGTCAGAACTCAACCAGATTTGCAGGTCATGTTGCCAAAAAGGGAGGAAACTTGTTGCCTGTGAAAGAGCTGATGACAGCAGCAGCTCTTGTATGTTAGGTGCACTGCCTGCCTTTTATAATAATGAGCATGCCTGGCTAAATATTTGGGCACTGGAGGTCAGCTGGTGAAAGGGTCATAGTCCCACTGTCTCTAGGTTTTCCATGGCTTACATTGCTGAGGATGTCATTAGAGATGTATGCTGGCCTACAAGGAAGACCGACAGCATCCTGAGCTCTATTAACAAAAGAACAGCCAATTAGTGAAGTGACTACTGTTTTCTACTCATCACTCATGAGATCACACCTGGACGTCTAGTTTTGTATATCCCTTCTCACCAGCATAGAAAAGCCAGTGACAAAGCAGAGTGAGTTCATCACAGAGCCATCAGGATGGACAAGGAACACTGTGAGAGTAAGGAGACTGAGACAGTCTCTTCACACCAGGGGAAGTTCAGATCGGACACTAAGGAAAAGGTTCTTCACTGAGAGGGTGGTCAGTCCATGGAACAAACTCCCTAGGGAAGTGGTCATGGCACCAAGCCTATCAGAGTTCAAGTAGCATCTGGATTAGCATCATGTGGATTAGTTTTAGGTAGTACTGTGAGGAGCAGGGAGTTGGATTTGATTCCAACTCAAGATATTCTATGATTCACAAATTGAAGAAAGAGAGATTGGACATAAGGAAAAGCTTTTCCACCTTGAAGGCTAGCAAGCATTGAAGCAGGTTGCCCAAATTCAAACTACTTGCTCAGTGGCTCTCATTGTTTTTAATAACTTGAAGACACATTGGTACTGCAGAAATATATATAGTACTTATATAATGTACACACCTATACATATGTGATATTCTACAGATCAAGACTGGGGAGAGTGGGGATGATTTAAATTTAGTTGGGGATTTGAAACAGATGAAAGCATATATAGTTAAGAAAGGCATATGTATTTTTATGGGGATCTGCAAGTTGTCACCCTGTTTACAACCTTTGAAGATATCAATATATTCTATCTGAAGATGTTAATCTCATCTAGGGACTGGTTTTTATGCTGGTGTGCTTACTTGAAAAGGGAAAATATCACATGCACCGGTACATTAAAACAATGCTAAGGTTGCAAATTGAAGCACTAGAGTTAGAAATTCAAGGAATTATGTTACCTATAAAATTTTAATTCTGTATTGTTTTGTATATGCATTAAGGCGCTGCTTCTAACTGCACATTTCTGTATTTTTCTTCTTCATGGCATCCTTGTTTTAATTACTGTAGAGAATGAATAACATAACAGGGTGAGGAAAATGGCAATGCATCAGACTCATTATTCCATGTGTTGGAATGTAGACAGTAAATAAGGCAGGGAAAGGATGGTTTTGTAGTTGTACAACCAAATGCTGCCTTGGAGAACTGGAATTGATCCCTATTTCTGCCATGACAATCCCAGTTTTGCTGGGTATATCATATATCACAGAATTCCTTTAATAAGATCTAGGCTTCTTTTATAGTAGTAAATAAAATAGTGCAGCCTCTGAGTGCAAATCGTACATCATGGCTCGAATCTACATGACTAAACCCTCTTATCCCTCAAAAGAGTGGCCTTACCTATACTGCTGTATAAGGACAGTCCCAGCCCTTGCCACTGCTGAGCCATGCCCAACTAATGTCCAGCCATGAGTTAATTGCCATGACCCAAATAGAGCCAGTGGCGCATGATGTTAAAAAGATACGGGTAGTTATGGCACAGTGTTTGAGCAGATGTGTAACACCTCTTTAGTTTGCCAGAGATGAAGCTTTAGTGTGTGTTCCTCTTCTTGGTGCTCAGTGAACTATCTGAGGTTTCACAGATGGAAAAGTTGCTGCCCAAACCTGCATCTGGAGTGAACATAAACATATCATGCCCTGTGTTGTGCTGAATACTTTGAGAAAACAAGCAAACAGACTGATCACGCTCATGCATCTCAGATTAGTCACCCAAAATTACTAAATAGTTTTAAATATCTTTCTATGCCTCATCACCCCCTTGGTGAAATGAAGACACGATGAGCACTGTGAAAATGCTGTTACTTGACTCTGTGAACCTCTTAAATGCTCTGCTGGGAAGGACGTTAAGAAAACAGATGAGGAAATAATAATAAATTCATATTCATAGCAGGGTTTGAATATTGTGCAGGAAGGAGGGCCTGGGGCCAAGCACAGAGCTCTCAGATCTGTTGAACAGCTTCTCAGTTACTAGTTAGCTGACAGACTTCAAAATGCTGAAGAGCAGCCCTGTGCAGTGAATGAGATAGGATAGATAGATATAAAGAAGTTGAAGACAGATATACGGGGAGAGGGATGGATGCATGGATGGATTTATAGAGACTCATCCATTCTACAGCTTGAATTCACCTTTCTTCAGAGAGATCTTGGGGGAAAGAAAATAAAAACCAGATGCAATGGGTAACCAAAATTCTGTGGAGGGTCTGCAGTCTCACAAAAGCAGGATGTGGTAAGTCTGCACTCTGGGGATCAATCACCTTGAGTTCAGAAATGGCACTACTCATTATTTCTGACTTCTGAACCAAAACTTCTGGCCTGAATGAAAGTAGCACTGGAGACCCTTCTCTGTCACTTTTACACACACGTGTGTTCATGTTTGAAACAATCATAGCCTTGGAACACATATAGGACCAGATGTATACGACTTGGGTTCATATACCCTATCTAACATCAAAGGGTTTTTAGCAGATAGCAGCAGATAGCAGACTGTGTAGGCACACAAGGGATCAGTCAGGTTCTTTTCCCAAGTCCCGGTGCTGATGGAGTGATTTGAAGCCCAGAGCATTAAGGTTTAATCTCTTTAAAAAATCTTTTCATTTTATCTTATTTTTCCCTCCTTTCTTTCTTTTGGCATTAACTCTTAACATCAGTCATTTCTATTAGTCGCATAAATGACCATTCCTCCTTTTGAAGGGTCTTAAATGAGTGGCCACGAAGACCCTACAGTAATGAGCTCCTCCATCTAATTACCCCATAAGTAAAAACATTTATAATGATTTTGTAAGCGTGCATGTGAGTAGCTTTGCACAAACATACCCGTAACTTGAAAATACTCTGATGGACTCTGTCTATCACTTGTGTGGAGAGAAGATGGATAGAACCGTGGTAGACACATGGACAGATAGAAAATAGAAGACAGATTCTGGAAACATATTCTTGTCTAATAAATTGTTAAGCTACAAAAGAAAGCAGAAGTCCCTGTGTACAATGTATAGATTTTCTTTACTGTGAGTTGTTGGGGAAAGACAGAGCTGTCCCTTTAATGGGAGAGCTGCAAACAGCTGTTCCTTATGCATACATGCTTGCTTGGTCTGAAAGTTTTGGTAAGTCAGTGCATAACTGACAGTTAGATTTATCTCCCCAATAAGCAGTCAACATTATAATAAAGGAAAAACGCTTTCAGTGCACCTTTGAGAGTGCATCAGAAATTAATCTAAACATCAAATTAATTATAGTTTGTAAATGAATAGTGGCTCACAGCCCTAATACTTCTCCTTCTCCTCCTCCTCCCTCTAAAGCCTCCCCCAACAAACTGCAGTGGCTGGCTGTGCTGTGCAGTGAGTTTGATGAACAGCTCCTTCTCTTTCTTACTCACACTACTGTTCCCTTATCAGCTGGAGCAGAGTCCTATCCTTACTCTGCAGAGTTGAAGTCTCAGAGTGTGGCTGCTTTGGAGTGTGACAGAGGGCAGCTAGCAAATAATAAACTATGGTTCCTCCTTCCCTTTTCCTATGGGAGCATTAAGCACCCCTCTAATGCTTCCTATAGAAGCATTAAGCACCTGCTTCCCTTACCTTACTTTCCAACTAAGCTGGACACCTCATTAACATCTTGGCTGTCTGTCTATGCCGGGTACTTCCGAGTGGAGGGGACCACAAGTGCTGATCTGAACAGAAACATCCAGGTGGGCAGGCATTCCTAATGCACCTGGAAAATTGTTCCCATATTGCCTCAACTCAAGCACTCAAATTAGTGGCTTCTTCTATTACATCCTGAGTTTTGGTCCCTAGTGTGTAGCTATAAGGGGATGACAACCTGACACTCTTCAGGCACCTGAAACAAAATACGTTGCCACCAGATCAAGCAAAGTAAAGGATATAGGCTATTTTGGTGGGCTACAGGGAGAAACGAGTAAGAAGAAGAAAAAAAGTACAATTTAATCGTAGTACTGGTAACAGCCACCATCCTACTGTCTCCCAGGTGTTTCCTCATAATTCATCTATCTGATGTGGATCTTCCTATTTTACAAAAGAAGACTCAGAAAAGAAACCCCCAAAACCTTTGAGGTGATAAATAACTCTTTTCATCCATGGATCCTAAAGCTCTGTGAAAAGGAGTCAAGAGTCCTGATACAAGAACCCAACAGCTAGGCTGATCCACGGTTGCCCACATGAGGCCGCTATTTCTTACCCTTATACCACCTTAATCCTGGACCGGCTCATTTCCCTGGATGAATTTAAGGAGAGTTTGTGGTTTTATTATTAAATGAGAAACTGCTGGCTTTGGCAGGGCATGTTGGAGGAACATTGTGAGCAGGTGCTGAACAATATTTTTCTGATGTACCTCAGGGTCCGTTGTTCCACTCCTGTGTCTTATGGAGTGCTGCCAATGCACTTTAGACCTCAACTGCAATGCCCCTGTTCCCAGGTCCTGCATAGCTTTGACAGTGTCCTGGTCCCTTGACGTTCCTTTCTTCTTCCTGTTTCAGCTTCCAGGCTGAAACTCTGTAGACCATCATGACCTGCCTGCTGGCTTGCATCTCCCACTCCACCTTTCTGCCACCACACTGCAGTCTTGAGCTGTCAGTATGTTTTTAACAACATGATACAAGCTCTACCCATGCCTCAGCCATTCTCCTGAGCTTCACACCCTCCTGTGTCCAGTCCTCATTTCTCACTGCATTTCTCACATTTAGTCTCTCCCCTTTGGCTCTCCTGTTTCTTTTCATAAGCTAAGAGCCAGAAGAATTTTAGTGGGGGAATTAAAATATGTAGCAACTAACGTAATTTACTACTATCCATCAACTGTTGTTATTTCCTCTCTTTTGGAATCTTCAGAGAAGACTGGGTGTTTTTTCAAAAGGGGTGGCCCACTAGCAGCTTTCAAGTGACTCCATGCAGGCATCTGCAATGAAACTCGATGTCCATATTGTACCAGGAGCCAAACAATATATTTCCTTTAGGCCATATAAATCTATTGTCCTAAGAAACCCCCACAGTTTGTAGTCAAAGCTAGAATACTCTGTGCTACTTTTAATGTGGGGCACTTCAAAAAGGAGTGGGACATCCCTCTGCAGTGTGAAAGTGCATTTGGAATTCATAGAAAAGGAGAACATACAGCAGTTGTGGTTGCTCACACCTGAGCTGTCAGACCATGAGTTGAAGTAGAGAGAAACCAGCTCTGTGGTGGTGTTTCTGTGGGCATAAAGGAGGTTCTTCACAGCCTCCCCATGGGGAGAAGCTGAAGTCGCCACACCAGCGGGTATTGGGAACAGGCACGTGCCAAGGAAGCACATGTGGGGACAAGGTAAGGGTATGGTGCAGAACTGTCCTGACAGTGTCTGCTGCTTGATGGCATGCAAGGAGCCAGCAGATCCAGGTGCTCACTGCTATCAGAAAGTGGAGGAATGAATTTCCAAGTGCACCAGTAAAGGAATTTCACCAGCTTTAATTTATCTACATCCTATGGGGTAACCAGTTGGCCTCAGCTGCTCCATCCATAGCCTTGTTTTTCTAATTTCTGTCATGTCTTCCTAATTAATATTGCCCAAACCTACGCTTTTCTCTCTCTTCTCTGTTAAAACATTTTCCTAGAACACATCTGTCTCTGTATTTCACTAGTTTAATGTCTTCAAATGTCTTCTTAATATGTGTCTTGTGTGACAACAGGGAGTGCTCCTGAAATTAAGACTGTATTGCAGCATCACTCTAACACAGGTAGAGTTAGCCATGACTGGCTTGCATGAAGAGCATTCCTCTCACATTGACTACTTGCTTTAGCAGCCTTAACAGTGTCATTTTCCTGGAATATTGTGTTGTTTTTTTGTTTTGTTTTTTTTTTTTGCCTTGTACACAAATTGGTCACATTTATATTATTTACATAACTGGGAGGGGAATTATCACCAGAGCCATTGAGACCAGCACATACGTATATTTCACATCCTCTGATATTTAGCATACCTATGCACAGGATAACTTACATACGTGCAATTGGAAAGTGAGAGACCCAGTGCAGTCTCTGGCTTGCACAGAGACCAGCTCCAGGGTCCTGCAGAAGTTGATGCTCAGGCTGTGGCACACTAAGCCTGGGTGCAAGACCTCCTAAACCAGCATCCTGTGAGAATGGGAGTCACTGTCTTCAAGGAGTCTTTCAGTCTAATTTTTCCCTGAGTGAGACAGTGATTCCTTTCTGTGGTCCTCCCATTTCACTGGGAATGATCAGCATCACCCAGTGGAAGAAACATGCTGGCTTGCCCTGGTTTCAGCTGGGATAGAGGTTACAGGTATCAGCTGGGCACTGAGTGAAGGACTAGTGAAAAAGGAGAGAGAAGGGCAGAAGAGTGAATAGCTGTGAAGGAGAATTTACTGAGTCTGAATATGAGAGGGTAGATAAAGCAGTGCCTGAGGACAAACGCAAGGAGATGCTGATATAGTTGGTGTGATGGAGGCTCAGGACATGGAGATAGACAGGGTACTAGTGAGTGTGAAGGAGTGTGATCTGCACTTGGCCATGTTACAGCTGTGTCAGGATAGGGAGGGATATAAAAGGCAAAGGTTTAAATATTGTAAAAGAAAATGAAGAATTCAGATCTAGCCTGGATGTGTGCAGCAGAAGAAAAGTTGAAGGCAAAGAAGCTTTAAATGACTTTTTTAACTCAAGAAGTCAGCGTTGTTTCTAAGCCAGTCTTACATACTACAGCAAGCTGTGTTGCTATGAAAAACAATAGACATATTTTAAGCACTTTCACATTTATACATGTAACTAGTGTTTGCTGTAGCTTGCATTCCTTACTACTCCTTCTCAGCCAGGAGGCAGCAGCCTCTGAATTGGAAAAGTCAGAGGCTTTATGACCACAGTCTGGTTTCTTCAGCATGTTCACATGCTAGGTTCTCTGCAGGATCATGGACTTCAGAAACCGGGAAAAAGGCCTGTGCCTGAGTTTGCTTCCTTCCTAAGACGCTGGTGTCTGCTCCTACACTATCCTGACAGTAGTGGTCAAAGGAGATCATTCTGAGCTGGAAATGCAGGAGAGAATTGAGAACCAAACAGAAAGGAATAAAAGTCCTTTTTTGAGATGCTGCTGTACTGACTCACTCCATTTGGACCAGCTGCTTACAGCAATCCAACAGTGAGACATGAGCAGCAAATGAAATACTTTCTGTTCCCATGGAAAAAACATGGTGACATTTTTATTCATAGAATTTTTAAAGTTTGTCTAAAGCAGGACTTCTTGACAATTTCTCAACAACCTGGGGCTAGATTCTGTTATGGCAATTTACTTGGGATCTGCATAGCAGATACATTTTAAAAGGTCATATAATGGTGGAATATCTTTCTGGGGCCAGACAGAATTGTCCCCCCAGGCTACCAGTTGGAGAGCTGTAGCTGGGTTAAAAAAAAAGTGAAACAGAATGCAAATGCTATGTCTTTACATGTTGAGTTTTGGGAAATGTTTAAGCAGAAAAGGAAAGAGTTTTCTTACTTTCAAAGTTAATAAAACCATTTCAAAATTAATAAAATGCCTTTAAGAAAAGGTAATTTTATTTTTTTAATTGTCTTTCTGAACAAAAAATTATAATAATTGGCATTTTCAATGGACTTAGCAAAACAAAGGGAAGGCCTGATTTTCTGTAATACATGTTTTTGCATTGCTTTAAAGTTGATGGTCAGCTGGGTGCAAGGGTTTGAAGAGCAGCATGACATGCTACCTGTACTTCTGCTGTTTCTGTCCTTCTGGAGGTGGTGCACATGGCAGCATTGTCAAAATGTTTGTCTGAGACCAGCAGTCACAGCAGGCACTACGGGAAAGTAAGCTAAAGCCAGAGAAAACTGGGGCTTAATCCCTGGGACCCCAAAATGACTGTACTTGGATATTCGTGTCTCTAAAGCTAACACAGGGTGACGAAGATCTACCAGCAAACTTTAATTCCTGCTTTTTCTTGCCTATGCAGTTGAGTCAACACATCCAAAGAGCCCCTTCCCTCTTTTGGGCTGGAATATCTCACCATTAGTTTTTGAGTTTATTTCATCAAGCAAACTGTTTAGTTTCTTCCAGCAAGACTCGATGTTAAGAGAAATTTCTGATAAGATCCCTTAATTCCTGCTCAGCTATCAATCACAATCTCCAAGTACCCTGAAAACAGCCATAAAAAAACCCCAAACACAACAAGCTAAATATGTATTGCAAGGATATGTGTTGCTATCCTTGTGAATCCTTGTAGCCAGAAAGCCTTAGCTAAGAGGAGGTAAGGGGAATACCTGTCCAGAAGATACTATCCCTTACTGGACTTGACTCTTAGCTCATGTCTCTATTTACCTGTGGTCTTCCCATTTGTCAAAATGTGGAGAACCAGGGTCAGTAGTCACAGAATCACAGAATAGTCCCCTAAACATTTATGATAGGAATGGCAATTTCATTGCCAAAGGTCCAACTAGTGGATATCCTAGGAGTATTACCTCTCAGTGTCACATAGAGCTTTGCTGGTCTGCTTATGTTATTACAAGCTTTCATGTGGTTAAAGCTCTGAAAAGCAGGTGGGCTCTGGAGTGAATGGAGTTAATGTCTCACTTGAATTTACCAACTGCATCTTCACACCAAACTCTTTGTCCTCCATTCTCTAGTGCGTGAAAGTGCAGCAACCCCATGACTACTGGTGGAGAATCCTGTGTCACCTCACATCAGGGGACAGAGGTTTTTCAATCAAAGGGAGAAATAGCCTATCCAGACCCTCCGTGGATGGGCAGGAGGAACTATGGATGGAGAAGGGGCATGAAACAGTTGGAAGCACTGTCTGACATGCACCATAGCTAGCAAAGCATGAGGTAAGAGTTCTGGGGAGTGAGCTGTTCAGGAGGGGAAAGGGGAAGGCAGCATGGAAGGGAAGCGTAGTGTGGAGACTGAGAGTGGCTTTAAAATCAAATGAAACTCCAGTGGGTCTGAACTCTGGAAGTTTGTCTGAGAGACAGAGTCCCAATTAGCTGCAAGTAACAGGAAAAGAAAAGCAATAGTTTGTCTGGTTGCACTTCTCAGGGAAGGTCTGCAAAGAGATGGCAGAGAACCAGGAACTGCATATCCCAGTAGAGGGCACATGGATGGGGGAGATCCACTGTCCACTAGGTGGAATGGGATCCAGTGCAGCAGGGTCCCCATGCTGCCATACTGCCATAGGGGACCCTGCGCAGCAACACCTTCGTAGACAGCAGGATCCTACTGAGACACCATGGACACATCACATGGCTGCTGGCTGGCTGAGCCCTCCTATTGCTCACATCCCTAGGAGCATCCCTAGCTGGTGGCTCACAGATGGCTCTTTCCATTCTCCAGCTGGTAGGGTTAAGCCAGCAGCAAGGCCAGAGATATGTGAGCATGGTGCAGCTTTCACACCCAGCCTCTTAGCATGGTCTATCAGCTGAGGCACAGGGTTAGCTCAGTTTGTCTGTATCTGCTGTGGTGCTGCCTGGGGTTCAGTGGCCTCAGGCCATGTCTACCTGCAGTCCATCAAGCAGCCATCCCCCCAGAAAACTAGGCTTTCAGCTGATGTTCAGCCCTTGTCCCCTTGCTGTCTAATGGAAGCTGCAATCACAGCTCTGTATTCCCTTCAACCCCATGGCCTGTTTTTCATTTTGCTTAGGTATAGAAATTCCTCTTCTGCCACATGCTCCCACTGCTGGCCCTGTCAGCACTTCACTTACCCCTCCATCCCCCTCCATTTTGCTCCATACACTTTAGTCTTTTCTACAACCTCCCCACCTCCCCTTCCAAGGGGGTACATTTTCCACCACACCACCACCAGCCTCAACACCTTGCTGCTGGTGAGATGCCAATCCTTCACTTCTAAGCAGTGCATACAACTCTGAGCATGAGACAATTAGGAGAGAAAGAGGGAAGGGGGAAAGTATTGACAGGAGTAAATTGAGAGAAATCATAAAGCTTAAGCAGAAAGAAAGCAGTTTGAAAGGTAAAGTATTTAGAGAAAGCCCCTTCCTGGATGAATCTAATTGTTTTGTTATCTTTACCCACCAAAGCATTTACTTTGGTTTGTCGCCCGATCCACAAACACTTTCGAGGAGATGACATTACCGAAAGGCAGGAACATCTGCATCAGCTCAGCATCCCCAAACTCCTGGGGCAGATGGTAGATAAACAGGTTACAGCCCTCTGGTCCTGTCAAGAGAAAAAGAAGACACATGAATGAAGAGAAACAGGATATGAAAAAGTACATGGTGATTTATGTTGTCATCCCCTCTCTCTGATGGATAAAGGGTCACCTCTAGGAAGCAGTGTGTAGGCTCCCAGAAGAATGGACAAAGCAGAAGACCAGCAGCTCAGAAAGTCACCCAGAGGCTATGCTAACTTCATTAACCTTCCCAGGACAGACACCAGGATAAAACCCAGAGACAGAGGAATGCAGCAGCGCATGTGGCCATGGAAAGACAGAATGGAGGAGCAAGAGCTAAAAGAATTCAAAAATGCCATAAATAGTTTTTTTTTGCTCCTCACAATCTCATTTAACCCATACAGTTTTGGGTGACCCACACTAACCTTTGCCTCTTCTCAGTGTCTGCATGCAGAACTTTCATTATCTTTCTTGTATCTGTGTAAGAACTGTGTAAACAAGTAGACAGATATGCACAAACCCACAGGCTTATTTTGTTCTGTAGAATTTTACATTCAACCCCCCAGCTTGACCAAACCTGAAGACTCACCAAATCTGCACAGTTTGAGCATGTCTCCCATTCTAGAGGGTCTCAAAGACATCACAAATCTTAATTACTGGACAAGAGGACTTGCCTTTTTTGCCTCAATGCTATCACATTTACTCTTACAGACTTCAGAGCGTTCATGGAAAAATATCCTGAGAGGACTCTTTAGCTGGAATATTCAGTTATGTTAAAACATAGACCTTCAGAAAATATTTGGTGGAAATTGTATTTTGGGGCAAAAAAAGGGAAAACGTGCCTCTGGTCAAATAACCAAGGATGAAGCTTTTCAGTGGGACTTTTATTTTTAAGCAAGTTGTACTTGGGGAAAAGTCAAAAGGAATGGGAGTGTCCAAGTGGTTTTGTTGACAAAAATAAACATTTAAACCCCTTGCAGTGTCCACTAGCAGAAAACTGTATAGTTTGAGGAGGCAAGGATTGGTTTCTTTCATGGTCTTATTTTCAGTGGTACTTCCAGCTGCTGCCCAGCTCCGCGCTGACCTAAACAGGCAACTTCATCTCTGCTTTGCTCAGGGGGTTAAGATGAAGGGAATAAGGTATGTGCTCATTGATGCAAAGATGATAGGACAGAGGGAAGGAGGATTTCCTCCTTACCCCAGCCCTTGTGCCTACAACCCTGTGACCTGACTCATCCAGCTTTCCCCCATTTACCTCTGGGACACAGTGTGGGGAAGGAAAAGGTTTTTTAATACTGTTGTTTTCTTCATCAGGGCACAATTACAGTGTCATAACACAGCAAATTACAACTTTGCTTTTCCTGTTAGGGAGAGGAGTTCGCCTAGATGCTCCCACCTTTTATTAGCCATTACTCATCCCCCCCGGCTGGCAGGAGAAGTACAGCGAAGTCAGGATTCTGGCAGATGCCCATTTAAAGCTCATTAAAATTCCTGGGCCTCAGCGTGATTGAAGTCACAGGCTTTCCACATTTCCTTTTGGATTAATGGAAAATGAAGCCCTAATGAATATTTGCTAAGCACAATTTTCCCCACTAATTTGCTAAAAGGACTGTCACGAAGGAACAGCTGATCCTTTGCATCTTGTGCATTTCCTAGAGGTCGTGAGGATGGTAACAGGGTTTCTTCCAAATGGGGGGGATAGTGGGATAATTAACTAATTAGGCACCCGGTCATCTGCTTAGCTAAATTACATTTGAACCTCAGTGGCCCACAATCAGGCTCCCCTATTTCATGCCAAGTTTTTCCATCCTCCTCCTCCTCCTGTCCGCCTCTTCTTTAGCCTCCTCACAGAGCAACTATCCCTTCTCCAGTCCTTGCTGCAGTTTATTTCCACAAAATGTGGAGTTATTGGCATGGTAAACTAGATCTGAAACAGTCTGAAAGTGTTAAACAAACACCGACCCCCTTAGGTGTCTGTTAGAGTTGACAAAATTCTGCCCAGGAGAAGACCACAGGCCAGAATAGCAGGCAAAAAATCATTCCTTCATCTGAACACGCCCCAGAGCACTTCTGCTGTGGGATTTGAGATGCACATTATAATAGAATGGGTAAAATCTTGGCTTTGTTGTAATTAGTGGCAAAATTCCCACCGACATCACCAGAGCCAGCAGTTTGCTCTGTAAAACTGGCAAATTCTTTCAAAAATACCAGCTGCATTTCCTGGGGTCTTGGATGGGTTGTGCATGAGTAGGGATTCTGCCTGCGTGTGCTGAGAACCACCTACTAAGGCATAAGGCAGACCAGGAGGCACACAATTTCATCTACACCAGGTTTAAAGATCGGTCCCAAGGAGAGAACAACCCTTAGTTCACCTTGAAATCAGCCTTGTTTCGCGCTCCTTGGAGACCGAGAGGAAGAGACCAGGGAAGATGTGGAAAGGCAGAGACCACCCTCAAAGCCCAGTTCAGCTCTGAAATGTGTCTGGGAAAGCCATACTGCTGCTTCCCATATCAACTCAGACATTCAAGGCCAGACTTGCTCTGTTCCCAGCTACAGAGGGTTTTCAGTGATTTCCAATGCTGAAGACTCCATCTGCTACTAAGAAACAATATGGGGTACTTTGGTTTGTTTTACCGTCCTCACATATGAAAATTCTGCCATTAGAATTTAACAGGCAATTTCTCGTTAAATCTATTCATCCATAACTTACCTATCACAGTTAGACTCTTTGATAAAGAATGCACAGAACAAGATCTGTCTGCCTCAGCTCTTCTACCTTGTGTTTTGTTTTTTTTTTACTAAGTCAAGTTAACCTGGGCACTCTGTGGAAGACTATATGCTTATATGTATGACAAACTCTTCATATATATTTTTAAGAATTTAAAGGCATGAGTTGTTCATTTCAGAATGCTATGAAGACCTAACTTAGCTCTCAGCATATATATGCAATGAGCTTTAAAGGACTCTGTTAGGGTCACTGAGGCAAGAGGAAGATCACAGCTGGTGTGGCAAAACCTCAGTGACAGAGTCCAACTATCTTGATGGAGAGAAAGGTATGCTGAGTTCAAGGCCAGGTTGGATGGGGCTTTGAGCAGCCTCGTCTAGTGAAAGGTGTCTCTGTTCATGGCATGTGGGTTGGAAGCAGATGATCCTTGAGGTCCCTTCCAACCCAAACCATTCTATAATGCTTCTGTACTTATCAGAGATTGGAATACTTGGCAATTCAGTGCTGAATACAGTACTAAAATTATTTACATGTACTTTGGTTTTCAGAAGGGATGTAAGTCAGCTCTAAATCTAACCCTCATGACACATCATGAGAAGAGTATCAAGGTCCATTTCTACTCTGACACCTGCAACAGCTCTTATTTTTATGGCTGTAACTTATAGATATTTCTGTTCATTAATACACAAGAAGCACAGGTAGACCTGATTCAGACAAAAATGAAAGAAAAGGTTTAAGGAATACACAGTTTATGTATAGTCTGTAAATTACAGGCAGACCATACTGGCCATGTTCTTCATGCTCATTGTTAGTTTGTGGGGGGTATATGGTGGACAGCCACAAATCCAACCTATCCCTGCATGTCCACTGTCGACATGAGTAAACTTCATACGCATACCTGTGCTAACATCAGCTATCTATTACTGCATCCTCAAGACCAAGAATCAGTGTTATAAGGAAAGATTATGACTAGTCTTCCAACAGTAATAAAAAATGGGTTGTCCCATAAGGTTGCATGAAGTCAGTCTGTAGTCCTTTGGTCAGCTGCACACCTCACCTCTACAACAAATACTCAGACGCTGGAATTTCATTGCCTGTTCTGCATCTGCTTGCTGTTCAGTCCCAGCATGTTTGAGCACAGAGCATACGGGAGTCACAAGCCTGCAACACTTTATTTTAGTATCTAAGTGTACTTATAGTTTTAGAAGCTATGTCAAGATGAATAATACCATTCAAATTTAAAATTAGTCCCAAGTTTTGCCTGGTTGATGTGGCCTGAATCAAGACTTCATCTCTATGGCTTTGATCATTCTGAATCTGTTCCACCCTATGTGCCCCGTCAGCTGCTGGCAGCCTCAGTGCTTCTATGGAAGTAATGACGAGTCTCTATAGGAATGTTGCAGCAGCCAAGTGGCTCCGGGCTTGTTATCCAACAGGGATCTGGGAGCGGAGAATTAGCATTGTTATTAACAATGTGATCATCGATGTTATTGTTGTGGTAGGGCTGGTTCATTAACGAATCAATGTTTGTGCACATCCTTGCAAACATAAAGTACTCTTCTCAGCACTGAGCATTATTATTATTAGAGTTCCCTCTTGCTGTGTTTTCCTGTTAAGGGTTAGAGATGCTTAAAAATCTCTGCTAAAAAGGAGTGTCGTGCCTTAGAGATTCTCCCTTGAACAACCAGGAAAATGGAGAACACTGCAGGAAAATGGAGAACACTGGGAATTGTGACCCGTATCGGACTGGTGGTTCATCTCCTATGTCTGGTCCCCAACCATCCTCGGTATCAGCTGCTTACAGGAAGAAGTGAGGAGTTATGAGACATCTTGTCCACTGGGTGACACTCACCGTCAACCCACAGCAGCACACCATGCATTGGAACACAGGGGGCTTTGGGAAGTGGGTCTTCAAAGTGTTCACAGCACTCCTTTGCTTCTGACGGTTCCTGGTGCAATGCTGTGCTGAGCAATGATCTGCTCACCATTTTGTCCTGTGCTTAATCTAACCCCAGTAAGTAATAAAAAGCAAAGTCCTTCAGCATGGGGGAAACATCTCTGTAATGATACGTTAGGTCTGTGCATCTGTTCTCACAGCAGGGACATGTACTAGAGCTAATCAGGAGCTGGAAGTTGTGTTCCCCAGGAAATTCTGACATCGAAAAGAAATTAATTCCAAATTAGATCGAAATGCTGACATTTCTAATTTTCTCACAAAATGAGATTTTTTCCCCCAAAGTAGTTCTAGTCCACCAGAATATTTTAGTTTGATGGTGTAATCCTGATTCATTTCATTCTTACTGTTACACTACATTAAAATATTAGATGTCATTATATATATGTAATAACACATGTATCATAGAGTATATCCGAATTAGAGATCTACTAGGGGATAAAAGTTAAAATGTAATTATTTAAAATGAGGGTCTCTAAACTGAAGCACCTGACTTAAATGCCTCACTTAGGCAAGCAGGGTCCTCTTGTCCAAAGGGAGCAGTGATTCTCTGGAGGATGACTGGGACCACCTGAGCGGGTTGCCTCTGAGGATCCCACTGCTCCCCACTGCCTGTAAAGGGAACATCACATGTCATGGTTGCCCCCAAAAGTATTTATATGCAGTAGTGGGAGATTCACGTCTCCTTACAATTCATGTCTCCAGTGAAGCCATCCAGTCCTGCGGCCTAGATAACCCAGATCTTTTTATAGTCAATGTAAAGAAATAGGTACTTTCACTACATGATTCATTTCCTCCTGATGTAGAGATTTTGCTCTAAAAGGGCTGATTGGTGTTTCCAGATTATCAAAGGGTGCTGAAAGGACCACATCAGCTCCTCTAAATAGCAGACCCTTGTTCTCTAAACAGCAGGTGTCTGAAATCACGTTACTGGCTTCCAATAAAAGGCCACCAGTGCTCTGTTCCTTATTAAATTCTTTATTCCAACAAAATTGCTTTTTTTATCCACATTCTTGTCACTTCTCTTGAACACAGACCACCACTGGACATTACTGCCTATGCTGCTAGGAGGTCTTTCCACGGCCCATGCACATCAGCATGCTCCCCTTCTGGAGGACTGAGGACATCTCAGCCACAATTGCCCATGAGGATGTTCCTGCATACTACTGTTAGTGACAATGGTGCTGTGTCATATATGGAAACAGGGAAAGGAGTCAGTGGGCCAAGGATTCAAAGAAATTGGGTGTTTAATGGATACTTCTCTAGGTGTATGAGGAGCAGAAACAATGTGGTGAGGATGGTGTGTTGGGGACAGAAAGGAGGACAGCCTGTTTACTCACCTTCTCTCTGTTGCTGTGGGATCATGGGAGGTGGCTGTGGGAAGGCTTGGCTAATCTGGCCATAAGCAGCAGGATAAGCAGCTACAGGGGAGAGAAAGGGAGAGAAGAAAGAGGAACAGATTTCAGTGCTGGGAAGCAAGGAGGTTTCATTTTTCATTTCGAGGAGTGTATGATGGCTTTGAAACCAACATACCGAGCTAGAAGTGGGCTTTCCCCTGCATTTTTTCTCTATGGAGGGCAGCCTGAGATATGGCAGAAGAACTATGGCTGTGCTCCAGGAGGTGCCACATGGCCCTGAGCACCCACCCTCCCTTCAGTTTCATCAGCAATAACACTGGGGACAATCATACCATGTAAATGGGGGTCTCTGCTGAGTTCTTTCCCAGCAGAGATGTGTAAGCATCCCAGATGGTACCACAAACACATTCATTCATGAGCTCAGTGTGTAGATGCCCATGCTGACAGCCACGCAGAGTGCATGCACACTTTTCTCTGTCTAATCTCTCTCGCACTCTGGTTAGTTCATATGCTTATAAAAAGAGTTCACACGTGTGTTTCCTCCTTTACTCGAACCTCCATATACCCACACCGTATAAGCACAGTTGCACATATGCTCTCAGACGTACATTTTCTTTCACGTCCATAGAGACTTCCTCCCTCCAACACAAACACAGTGGAAACAGTGTGCAGCAATTAAACAGTTTTCCCCATCTCGGCTCCCCCACCAAGAAGACAAGGGGAGCCATTCACTACCACAGATGGTAGATGATGCGCCTTGCTGCTAAAAATACAAAGTACAGGTCACCTGTGAGCCCAGAGAGAGGGGGATAGGGGCCATGTGTGTGCAGAGGGGTTAATTAACAGCTCAAAGGGTTGAGCTGCTTCCCATCTATCAAACCTCACAAGCAATAAATGACAATAACTAAAACACTGGCAAATGAAGCCCTACATGAAGAATTAAATTAAGTTTCCAGATACAGTGCTGACATGAGATAATAGCCATTCCTCAGTGGGAGACCACAATTGCTCCAGTTACCACAGGAAATAATTACTTTGGGGTGGCAGCTTCCTTGCAACGCTGGCCATGGACACCTCGTGAGGGAAGGCTGAACACAGTGGGGTCATGGTCTGCACCAGGTCACTTTGGCTGGTGTCAGTCCATCAACTGCAAAGGAGCTGCTCAGCAGACAGGGCGATGCGAGTGGAGGCTGACTTACTGTGAGCTGTTGAGAAAGCTGCTGAGAAGCCAGACATATGTCTGCATAGCTCTTAAGTAAGCCTCAAACTACATAGCTGGGGTATGACTAATGTAGACGCACCCTGAAACATGGTTGTATGTGGAGATACCATACCCTGCCAGGCACAGCAGCAGTGGGTTTGCAGGGTCCGGCTGCCCATCTCACCTCCTCACTTCAGTACCAAGGAGACCTGTTACAGAAAGTGGCCTCCAGACCAGTGGGCTGACTTGGCACTTGAGCACTGCTCTAAGCAGACCGGACCTGGTCCTGCCAATGAAGCTGCACCAAGATACAGGTCAATGGAAAACATTCCCTGAGGGAAAGGAGGAGGTTGACCCCACTGGGAGAGAAGGCAAGGGGCTATATATTTTCACAAGAAGTGCAAATTTAACCTGACAGACTGTGGCCCCCAGCTTGCCCCTATCACCAAACACCTCCCTTTCCCCAGGCTCCTCGGGTGTGTTCAGAGATTAAAGGCTTTACAAAAGAGAAAAGTTTATTGAGAGAAAGTGTTAATACTAACGACCTGCGTACTGCTGCACTCCAGCGTAGGCTTGCTGCAAGGGGTCTGCTGCAGTGGGGCTTTGTGCTGTGGAGACACAAGAAAGAGAAGGAATCAAGGGGTTAAAACATGACAGGCACTCTCCTTTTCCCCTCCCTATCAGTATGTGATGTGAGACAGACAGACAGGGGGCTGAAGGTCCCAGAATGGGAGCAGCTCACACACTCGAAGGACAGGACAACACAGAGCCTCCCCATCATATCCAGCAGGGCTCTGTCACCCAGCCACCAACCACCCTGTGACATTTGGAGCAGAGGACACAGACACACAAACCTCTCCCTCCTTTCCCAAGCTTAAATTATGGAGCCCACCTCTGATCATGTGCATTTTTGGCATGGCAGTAATGAACCCCAAAGAGCCCTCATCTTAAGCCAGGACTGACGCTGCGCTAGGTGCTGTGCAAACTCAGATCTCAGTGACAGCTACAGTCACATGGAACTTTCAGTCAGAGCACAAAACAAGAGGGGCATAGCAGGAGGAGAGAGAAGAGAACAAAGCAGTGGCTCCTGCCATCCTAACATCCCTTCGAAGGATTGTGTTACTGCCAGGCAGCCCCCCATGACAAAGGAAATGCTGCTTGGAGGGGAGGAGGATGCCACTTGTCTGCTCCAGGGAGGATGCTGTGCATCGCTGCATAAGGCATGCAGTCCCTTGCTGGCTTCAAAGTGCATTTTCTCTCTTTACAAGTGTGCATTCCTCCCCCTTAAAAACTGTTTATTTTTGAGAAACTTTGAAGTCTACCTCAAATACAACCAAAGCTAGTTAAGATTTTTGTTTTCCTTTTCCCCTTTGGTTGATAGGGAAAGAAAGAGAGAAAGGTGTTGTATGAGCTCTTTCTTTATCTACAGCAATAAAAAATTTAAAGCAAAGCTTGGCTGAACCTCCAGTCCAAATGTCACCTTGGCCCTAATATTTCACTTCTTGTTATGAGTTTAATTTGTATTTATTGGTGCTGCACAGTTCTACATTTATGTGTTCCCTCCAGCTTCTTACTTGGAGGATAATCCCTTAGGGAGTTGCTATTTTCCATCCTTCACCCCACTTTTTTCCTTCCTACTGGCACAGAAATGTGGCTGGAGGGAAGGGCTTGGAGGGTGCAAAGGTGTGGGAATCTTGGAAGGGAATCTGGTGCATTTATCTATCCAAGGAGAGACACTGGCTGTATGCAGAAATGTGGGGAGGTTGGCCCATGAATATTACAGGACAGAGGGAACATGGATAAAGTTCTTTCTTACAGATGTAAATGCCAGTGCAAAGCTCATTTTCAAAGACCCCCATCAATCATGATGGAAGCTTGTAAGATCCTGCACTTTTCTTCTGAAATATGAGGAATCTTGGGAAGACCAAACTTTGAGGGGGAAAACCTAATTGCTGGCTAAGGCTCAGAGGCTCCTGCTCGTTAGGGCATAACTGAATCATAAGGTCTTTGAGGATGGGGAAGTCACAGGAAGAAATAGGTGGGACTGCAATATTGGGGAGCCTGTAGGACATCAGTGGAAGGCATAGTAGAAATGCAAAGCTATACCTTTAAAGAGTAGATATTCCATGAAACTGGAGGAAATGCTTAGAAAATGTAAAAACCATTTCCACTTATTCCTGTAATCTTGAAACAACTAAATCCTGTTCTTTATAATCTCTTCTCAAAATTGTTTTCCTCTAAAACAAAACACTGAGCATATTGCTCCAGAAGAAAACTGAATGGCTATGAAAGGTTAAGTGATGCACCAGTTCTTGCACCCTTTTGGGAGAATGGATTGTAATATCTTGAAACCCCAACGTGACCAAGTCCTGTCAGGTAGAAGATATCTCCTGAGGAAGGTGAGGATATGAGGTAAAGGGACAAGTCTTTTCAAGACTATGTATTTCAGAATGCAGTAAAGGAGATGATCTGCTGTATCTGCCCTGAAAGCAACTGCCTTTCCTTGGTTGCACTCAGTAGTGTATAGAGCTAGGAGAAGAAGCTGTCTCTGCTGCTTGGGAGATACACTCACAGCATTTCTTTCCTCTCCAGCTGCGGCTGGATCAAGCATGCTCATTCTCTGCCTGCTATGCTGATGATTAACAAAGATTGGCTCTGTTGATATGGATAGTCACTGAGCAGTACCTGTCAGACTGTGGTCCTTTCCCTTGTTCCCTGCCTTAGCGGGGAACATGTGGGAACTGTTCACTCTCTCAGCCATAGCTGAGTGTACGTCCTTAATAGGGCTGCTGGGCTCATGACCTAGCTCCTTGCCTTACCCCATCTATGTATATCTCACCTGCCTTTGGAGCTATACTCTGCCCATCATAACTAAGCCGTTCTGGCTAGGAAATATACACTCAAAATCACCTTTAAAATTAAATATTAAAACTGGACAAATGCTTTATTTAAAGGGTTTGGGACAGCAAGCCTTTAAATGCAGCCTTCTTCCTCTCCCACACTAAGCTTTTAGATTTCATTATTTTCCTGCGTCTTAGGAACTTGTCAGCAAGGGTAGTATCTAACTGGATGTTTCTTTCTCAGGAAGCTGCCTTGTATCCTAGATAACACAGGAAATTTCTTCCAGCTCACAGTACATGCATGATAGCAGGAAGACTTTTCCCTGGCTTTAACCAGCTTTGTTCCAAGCTGGGAATCACTTAGTCGTAGGTGAAGAACGTCAAGGTGACTGATCTAAAGCACAAGACCCTAGCACTGACACAATCATTCCTGGGTGCTTTTGAAAAGGAGCAAATAGAAAGCATTCCAGAGCTGTAGGAAAAGACAGCACAGGGAGCAGCAATCCTCTGTGTTTTACTTGTAGTCTCATACCCTACCTTGGCTGTTTGGGAACAGCAGTTGTGGTGAGTCACCACCTGCAGGAATTTAACTTGGCAGCTCTTAAAAACAGAAGTGATGACCTTTTCTCCCTGAAGAACTTGCCTTCCTTAGCTTGAGGAGTGCATTTACTCAGCCAGTGAAGATGTGGTTTCAGTACAGTAGATGTGCCCATGCTGACCAACACGGCCTGTGAAGGTGCAGGGACACAGACTTCAGGGCCAGCTGGGTACCCCGGCACGAAGCCAAGGTAGCTTGGGCAGCCATGAGCATATCTTCATGCTGCTGCTCACTCTGCCAGATGAATTAAACCTAGCGAAGGGCATAACTGCCTGCACTCCCAGCTGTAGTGTGGATGAAGCCAACGGCTGGTATTGATCCAGAAATCTCAAGACACAGATTAAAGGTTTGAGGAAGTCGTGGCCATGCTGTGTTCAGCAAAGTGACAGTCCTCCTACATACTAATGACCCATAAGAAGTTCAGCAAGGGACAAGATGTATGAGGGACTCATGATCCAGAGCCAAACTGCCCCAGGGATTATGCAGGATGGAGCAGACCATGTGCTAAAATTCAAAGTGATGGGGAGACATGAATCATTTCTGTGTTTCCACACAAGGACATGATGAGGGAAGGTGGCTTTATTCCTCCATATGATATGTATAACCTAATAGGGTTTGCACCCCTGTGGCCTTCACACAGCTCATGCTTTGATAAGGTAGGAGTTACCCTTCGTCAGCTACCCTTCCTCCCCATCCAGCTGGCCAGTCTTCTCTGTATTGCAAGTATTAGTTGAACACGGGCATGTGGGGCTGGGAACAGACCCCAGCTCCTCTGCATGCTGTCTGTGCCAGGGTGTAAGCCCACTGTGACTCAGATGTAAATAGCTGAGTACGGGCTTGTACCATCTATAGGGATACAGAAGACACCAGATGAGGGACATGGATATCGTAAAGCACATTAAATGGGTTTTTGGACCAGAACTAACATGTATCTAGTTTTACCATCATCAAAAGACCATGGATATGCTGGTGGCAATCTGTGCAAATATGCCTATAGGTTGACATTTGAAATAGCTTTCCTTGTGGTCAGACTCATGGAGATCTTATGTCCAACATACAGACATTTAAGAGATTAAACATGATGTAAAATGTGCACTGAGGATCAGCTGGTGAAGTGAAAGAAGGAGAAAGGCTGCTGAGAGGCCAAAGGACAGCTGTCAATCACATCAGCCCTGCCGAAGTTAATGTAGCCTTGCTGCTTTGCAGAAGCTAAGGATCTGGTCTTGCCAGGGCAAACTAAAGGTGTACTGTGAAAACAGATGCTAATAGTAACTTCATTTGGCAGCTCAGGGCAAGAGCTTTATCCCTGGACATCATCTTTATATTAATTTGATCATTTCCATATCTCCATGGGAAAAATCCTGCTCAGACACAATTGTCTCTTTGCAAGACGATTCTGGCCAAGATGCCACAAGGTGACCATGGCAAGATAACCTTCCATAAACCTGGAGACATAAAACAAGCCAATGACCTACTATATGGCCATAAATATAAATTTAACGAAGGCAGCACTTATTCATTAGGCAGAAGTCAAGAAATGACTCCCTAGTCCTTCAAAGAAAGTAGATCCTTTAATGTCACTTTCCAAATCCTCTGCCCGATGCCAAAACCCAAGGATGATTTCCCAAGTCAGCATGAAATACCAGTGCTTTAAAATTAACACCAGGAAGCTTTCTTACTACTGATATATCTCGAGATTGAAATCAAACTTTTTAAAGGGGCATTCAGCTAGTGTTAGACCTGACATTTAACTTTTGTCAGAGAACGAAAGGATGGAGGTAGCAGAATGAAGCACGTTGTTAAAAATAAACAAAACCAGTTTAAGTGATGTTCTATAAAGAATCCCTCCTGAGATGCCTGTAACCCAGGTACAGTGTCTGGCTAGGAAGAGCTGTTATATGGGTGCTCAGGTCATAATGGCAGTAGGGGACAGAGGGCTGTTATGGGCAGGGGTGTAAATCAGGAGGAGCTGCACTGAGGCCAGTGGTAGAGGTGGGGTAAAAGGATGATGATTACTGTCCAAGCCATCAAAAAGGGGCCTTGCATCCCCCTCAGTGGGGTATGGGATAGTGTCAGGATATGAGAAAGCCAAACAATTGGAGAGGCCCAGTGCTTCTGAGAGACAAAAGCAGAGGCTGGCACATTTTCAGCCCCTAAGATCCCTGGGTTTTCCTTCACTTTGGTGGAAGGAAGCAGCAAACCTTACACCTACATGACATCCTCTTCGGTCCTTGCTTCTGATTGCCTATGTGTTTCCCAACAGACATGTTTTATTCCATCTATATCATTCTATTTTGTAGCGTTGCTCCCTGCAGTGGTCTACAAACACATGTTAACACCCAGATCCACAGCTTTGTTCTCTGACCCATTTATTCTTTTCTCTCACTGCCCTGGAGGTATTTTACACCTCTCTCAGGAGTTGCAGCTTGGCCACTGTCACCTCTGGGAGGGTGGATGAGGTGGAGGATGGTCAGAGGCTGTGCTGTTCAGTCAGTGGTGAGGAGAATAAAAAAATGATAGGAAAGAAAATCTATGCGAAGGCCAGGGTTAAAATAAATAAATAACTAACTGAATGGGAGGGGTCTATTCACCTTCTCCTTAAATCCAATTTAAATCACTTTCTACAGCTCTAATCTATATCCATAATTACATCATTTCGTACAACAAGCTTGAGAGAGGTCTTAAGAAATTTATGTAGATTAAAATTCATGGGTGCCATAGTACAGATTCCATATTATTAAGATTGATTAGGACAGCTGATGCTGTGATTAAAGAAGCCAGCGTTTACTGTTGTAATTAATTAGGTATTCAGACACAACAATAACTGCAATAACAGAAAGAATGTGCTGATCCGGCAGAAAACAGAAACTGATCCTGTGTTTTATAGTCTTGTTTCACCATTTAGAGGCTGGACACCACTCAGTCAAAGACATGTTGTCCCATACTTTCTTTTCCCTTACCTCAAAGGAACAAGAAATCCAGGGCATTCTACTCCATCCTGTTAGTTGGAAAAACCCTTTTAGTAGCATCCAAGGTATTGTAGTTGCTTGTTTGGGACAACATATGGGCCTACTATAAAATTCATACAATTCATTCCTGGAAATCAGGATTATGTTTATTATTTTCTTAATAGTCCCACCCCCAAGCCCCATTGTTAATAAAGCCCCTGCTGAGATGGATGTTTTGAAAAAAACATGGCAGGAGTTGTGTCTTTCAGTGAAGGGATTCCAGTGGGCAAAGAAAGACACAGAATACTTAGACATGCAGACTGGTGGAGGTGGCTGGCCAAGGTGACAAACTAATTCAGCAGCAGAGCCGGGACCACGATCATAAAGACAAAAGTCAGGGTCAGGTTTTAAAAGCTATTAAGGCACTCTAACACCATATTGTTGGGGAGCTCAGTTTAAGTCACTTTTAAAAATAAAGCTGAAGGTCTTAACTCACTTAGATGCTTCTGAAAACATCAGCACAGAGTCTGATTTGTATATACACCTTCTTCCAGATCAGAGGGGAAAACACTTTGGCTCTGGAAAGGCTCACACAACTGCCTTAAACAACCCCATTCATTATGGCTGCAGCATGATTGTTGGAAGTACATGGCATCATTAAAGTAGCTTAGACTACAATTGAAGATGGCAACTTGCTATTATATTTTTAATGAGTGCATTCCTTCACTTATTTATTTTACCAGTACATTGTGGTTTATGGCATGTGGCAGATTGTTACAAATAGGTCAAATAAATGCTTCCTGGTCATAATGATGTTTCAGGTGCTCACTGTTGCAGTTCTGGAACTGCTTATACAAAATATGAATTGGAAAGCTCCCACACAGAGATTTAGGGTGGACAAACACAACATAGCCAAAGATTTCCAGTAGTAACTTAGCCTCTGGACCACTGTAAGGTCTTCTCCAGGAGCAGGCAAGTCAATCATAGAATGGTTTGGGTTGGAAAGGACCTTAAGATCATCCAGTTCCAACCCCCTGCATTGGCAGGGACACCTTGCACTAGACCATGCTGCCCAAGGCTTTGTCCAGCCTGGCCTTGAACACTTCCAGGAATGGGGCAGCCACAGCTTCTCTGGGCACCCTGTGCCAGGGCTTCACCACCCTCACAAGAAAGAACTTCTGCCTAATGTTTAATCTAAATCCCTCTCTGTGAGTTTAAAGCCATTCCTCCTTGTCCTGTTGCTACATGTCCCCTTCTCTTCCTGCACAAGTGAAGCTCTGATCTTGCCCGATGCCCCTGGATGGTGTCTGTCATGATCAGGACTGGTCCAGAGCAGCCACCCTGCCCATCAGCAACACTGCTAGCCAGTTGAAAAGCTAATAGGTAAGCCTGTCATATTAGCCTACCAGCAGCTCCTCTCCTACAAAATTAGCTTGTGTAATGATAATAATTACAGATGGATTTTGAATCCTGTCTCTGCTGGCAATGGGTGAAGTTGGTTGCTGCCTGATAGCAATTTGTTGAGCCAAGGAAAATGAATTGATGGTCTCGGTTCAGTTCCTAAGACACGAGTTTCTACAGCACAGGAACTCCCCCGTGGGAGACACCTTCACTGCCAATCTCAGCAGTGGCCTGTAAATATGTGGGCATAAAAGCTTGGCTGCCCATTCGTACTGTCAGCTAGTCCTCACCTGAGAGGGCTGAACCCCAAGTAGGGCATGGAGTGGAGTTGGCTGTCTTGCTAGCCCAGATGTACCCACAGTGTAACCAAAGAGGAGTGGGGGAACCTCTGCTGTCTCTGTAGAGAGGACAGACAGAGCTAGTCCTGGCAGTGGTGGGCAACCACTGTGTGCCTGTGAACAGTAAAAGAGATGACACGTTTTAATGTATTATGAGCAACTGAGGGAACTGCTTTTGTTTTCCTCAGCAAATGCACTGAAGCACTCAGCATCCTGGAAAGCATTCCCTGTCTGAGCCTCCACAAAGCTGCCATACCACTGGTCCATCCCTGGCTTGGGTCAATCTGGACATCCCTTGGCTCAGGAGGAATAATTTTGTCTGGGAGCTGTTGGATGCTATGGGCACATCAATGGGAAGAAGACCGTAAAGCAGTGCTCACTCTTTTCTGAGGGTCCTGCTTTGTACCTCCTTCCAGTTCCCCCCATTTCACTGCTCCTTTGACAGCCAATCCCTCCTCTATTTTGCTTACTGCCCCTTGGTCTCTTCATTTTTTTCATCTCTCCCTCCCCTTCCCTTTCAAAGGAAGCTTTATTTTTGCAAAGAGCATTTCATCCAGTCTCTCACAATGCAATCCAGTAGGGCAGAACCTGTTACTGGAGAGCAGAGTGCTGATGGTGTGAGACACAGTACAAACCAGTGCAGATGGTCTCCACTGTTATTGTACATCACACACTGTTACAAGAGAGGCACTGGGCAATGGGTGGGTAAGAATCTTTGGCAGAAAACCACAATCCCTGTTACTATGGTTAATGTGGAAACGGCAAGCGCTCTTGCGCTGCTGAAAGTGACTCACAAGATCATGGCACAACAGATTATGCTTTTTTGTCCCAACTATATGTTGTGACACATTGCCATGTTCAATAGCTCTGCAAGCTGAAAGACTAAAGGGTTGGCATTAATACACAAAAAGGTCAGCTCTCCAAAGGGGCTTAGACTAGTCGAAGGGGAAATATCTACTCCCTTCTGTTCACGCCAAAAGGTGCACTGTGAGGCATTATATACTGGCAGAGCTTGGAGAAGGTGAGAGCATGGCTTGCTAAGAGTATGCCTACAGGAATGGTTTTCTACTGCTACTGCACGGACCCATAACCTCACCAGAGCCATAGAAAAACCTGATTCCTGTATGGCCTGGGGCTGTGATCAGAGACTTGGTGAGTGGGGACTTTCAGCCTACCCTTGTCTTTGCCTCAAAGCCATGGATGGTTCAGCAATCACATGCTACCATGTTTGTCCCTGCTCCAGACAAAGGGAACCTTAAAAAAAAGAGCTCAGGGGAAGATGGGAAAAAAAAAAAAAAAGGAATGAAACTACAGAGTAAATACAATTACATGATATGGACCTGTTTTTATAGTGCAAAGACTGTGCAGTTCTGGAGTCCTTTAGGTGCAGCACCAAAAATATTATAGCTAGACACAAAGGTGGATGTGTAGACAAACTGCACAATTAATGGGATTTATTTGGGTCTGAATTATGTGTATGTCATGCCTCTACAGATTTTGATAGTTCTGTTTTTGCTATTTTCAGGCAGCAAAGAACATTCTGTTACAGAATAGAATGGTGTGAGCCCACATTTGAGATTTTTGTGGAGTATGAAAGAGTATCTGAGAGCAAAATTCAGGCTTTAAACAATATATGGCAAGCCACAATCATAGCAAGACTATGGTTATGTACATAATACTGCAACACTCTTAGCCACTTCCAAAATGAGAAATATACCATAAAATAAAGTTGTTTGGAAGATGCTGACTTTGGATGGGGACTGGCACGGTCTTTTCTTCTCTATAATGTTAGTGCAATTACATGCTGAGCTTTAATATTTTATTTCTACCCTTGCATTTGGAAGCACCAACATGCAGAATCACAGGGCAGTGCCAGTAACAAAAGCTACAGCGGAAAGTGTGAAAAAATCCCATAACGAACAATGATGGAATAAGTTGCCCAGTGATGAAAATTTCTTTCTAACCCCAAGCAATTAGTGGCTGTCTTATATCATAAAGCATAAAGGTTTGTGTACTTCCTACATTTCTGTCCAGTCTAATATGGCTGTGGATGTTCTCATTACCCATATAAATGTCTAATTCATTTTTTAAAATGCTGCCAAGCTTTAGGCCTCAATAAAGCTTGTAGGAAGGAGTAATGTTTGGGAGAGTGCATAAATGCTCATGAGAAGGGAGAAAGTAAGATGGAGCAAACACATGATGCTCATGAGCTACATCCAGACTGCTACAAAGGAGCTTGCTTTCAGGGTTTCATTGCTGGTGTGGACTGGCAGAAGTAAACTGAGAGGTGAGGGAGAGAGCTTACCACTGTTCCCTTTACACCTCTGCTATAACTTCAGATGTCATTAACTTATAGGGAAGCTGAGCACCGAGAAAGACCAATATATTGCTGAAGACACACTGACATAAATTGAAACTTTACACAAAGCAGACTATTTGGATGTCAGCTTCACTGGTAGAAAGGGGCCTCTCTGCATGCAGCAAAGTGGAGCAAGACTGATTGTCACCTTTCAGTGTGCTGAGCTGCTGGTATTTGTGCAGGGATGTACTGTGAATTGCTGGCTGAGCAGTCTCTCCACAGCTCAGAGGGAATCAGACTAAGGCCATTGACTTTTATATAGTCATGGATGAAATACCTAAATGAAAGCTTGCTTTAATTATGGGGGGTAGTTTGAGATAATAGCAAAAGCTCAAGTTGTTAAGATTCATCTAGAATGACCATCTTTTCTCTGATACCTTCAGTAATGGATCATGCAAGTTTACCTAAAAAGAGCTAGATAAACCAGGAAAAAGATAGGAATGGATGAATAAACAGAGAGATGATAGACTGGCAAACAGACAGATGAACAGTTGAACAGATTGTTGTATTTGTAGAACCTTAGAGACAGGGTACCATGGTTGAGCTCAGAGAGCATAAGGGCTCTAATGTGTTCTAATGCCTCCGTAAGTCTCCAAGAGCTCCCCATCCCTCTAAGCTACCACAAACATGTATATACATGCCTAACTTTCAGCACAGTAAGGCACTTGATTTCAATTCTGCTTAAAGCTGAGCTCATGGCTGAATGTCTACAAAGTGTATGTGGGGAGGATGATAATTATTTTACAGTATTCTTGGTATATCTGGGCTTTGTTGCATTCACAAGGTGGCTTTTTTTCAGTAACACTGGACTGTAACTAGACTGTAACTTTTGTATTTCTATGTTATGTGGTATTTTTCCTTGCATCTCACAAAGTCCCCTGTGATATCGAATCGTCTGAGTTTTCAGGACCGGTGAGATTGAAAGAGTTCTTTTTTTTAGGGGTTTTGTGGCCTTTTTGGCTGGAGCATCTAAGTCAGTATTTGATTTCCTAATAAATTAGATCGATCGACGTGTGCCCCAGAATAAAGCACTCTTTTGCCAGCTGGTGGCTAGGATAAATTAGTTACATTTACTTAAATTTTTACTGTTATAATTGTTATCATTATTATGGGTACAGTGATAGTGAGGAATGTCTTCTTAGAAGAAGTATGGCTTGGAGTAGATGGCTACCTCAAATACTGAGGATGCTGAAAAAATGTGTTTGTTTGTAGGCGTTTGTTAAGGTCTTGTAGACTACTGAATTCTTCGTTATTACAGCATCAGCGTGTCCATATATATAAGTATGGGTATAGAGGCAGGTATGTATTCTTTAATGTCCCTCATTCATTTCTGACTGCCAGGGCTTGCAAAATCACTCCTTCAGCGCTGCCATCTTTTGAGCTAGTCGCAGTCTGTATCCCAGCAGCAGTTCTCTGATGGTGTGTCACAAAGAGGTGAAACTGAGCCCATTCTGTGGGTGTATTAAAGGTGCTTCAGTCTCCAGGCCAGGTAAGGCAATAGGGTTTGGATGCAGTGAGCATTTTGGAGACCAACACGTGCTACTTGCACACATAGTCTGGGGCATGGAGCAGTTTTGGTCAGCAGTCATGTGGACTCCCTGGAGTCAACCTCTCAGAGCCATCCAATGCAAGGGAATCCCAGTAAGAGATACTGATGGTGGGTGCTAGGAGATGCAAACAGGCTTAGCACAGCTCTTTCAAGGTGAGCCAGGAACAAGACCTTTGGAAGTGCTGCTGGGAGATCTGTCAGTATGAACTGATCAGGCTCGGACTGAATTTTAGCTAAAGCAAAACATGCTGGGTGTCCTGATTGTATTCAGGCAAGTCACCCAACAGATGAGTACTCAATTCTTTAGCATAAAAATTTTCCACCTACAACATGCTGTTGATGCTTCTCATCCAGATTTAAGTGTATAACAACTGCAGCTCGGTAAGATCTAGCTACACCAATAGTAAAGTAAGCCGCAGTGGTGTGCGGTGTAATCCTTCTCAGGTGGATCATGCCAGATGAAGTCTGTGGATGTGGACAATCTCCCTAAGACTGACAGAGAAGGCTGTGGGCACAACACTGGTCTGACTTACCTGGGTAAGGGTGAATGCCATTAGCAAACACGGCTTCGGCGGCGGGCTGCCCATTAGCCTGCGGCGGGAGGCCAGTGAAACCATTCACCCCAATTGGAGATGGGATGCTAGGCACAGCTGGTGCAGTTATGCCAGGAGGCGTGCTTCCACCTGCAAGCGGGGAGGACACAAAACCAGAGCTTGTGAGTACTGGAAGCAAGAACTGCATAGTAAAAATACACAGAAATCTTCTGATAATAAATGAAAGATCTCCCAAGCTGTTGTGCAAAGAAAGGGACTTCTTGCCAATTGTTTCTCTGTTTGGAAAGCACTTAAGAAAGGCTTGCAAAACTTTCTTCAACAGAATGAAGGTTTTGCTTGGTGATCAGTCTCTCTAGGCTAGATCCACAGCTAACATCAAGCAATAAAAAGTATAGAAATATGACCCTTCCTCCTCAACTTTCTCCCTAGAGTATTACCTGTTTAAATTGCTAAATAAGCAGATGTTTCTTTCCTAGATATCATTTAACACCAGAAGCAAATTCTCAGTCCCACCTTTCTACAGCAATCCCTCTCAGTTTCTCTTTGGAGATGTCAGCTTTGCGGGTGTACTGATTTCCAGGACTACTCTGTCTGCATTCCCTCATGAATGTGCATTTTATGCACAAACTCATTCTGAACTTTCTCAGCACCAGGGATTTAAAAGGTTTGGCAAGTTGACTTGTAGCCTAGAGGCAGCCAGTGATACTTCTTCTTTTTTGTCAATGTTTGGCCATAACTCGACTTTTGTAGAGTTTTGCAGAGATCTCCCACTCAACAGGGGCAAAATTTGGGCTAGATTTCTTTCTTTCACGGAATAATACTCCTCTCCCTCTTCCCAGGCACATCCTGTGGGGGACTGCGATGCTGCTATTCAGAAGAAAAATGTAGTCTTTGTGTTTTGGGCAAGATCCTGTCACCCACTGGTAGAGAATTTTTGAATTTCTGAGGGGAGAATTAAATCCCTCTGCTACCTCACTGCCTGCTCCTATGTATGTTTAAAATGACTGGACAGTCTGTGCTTCTTGCAATGTATTCAGGACGTTTTTAGGGACCTAAAATGAGTTTTCAATGGGTGAGAAATTGTTTTTCTCTTGCTAGCTGTGAGTGGGAAGTTAAACTATCTTATCTCCACCAACGTCTTTCTGTGTCAGGGTATACTACCGATTGAAAGCACCATTTTTGCAGTAACCCCTTTTTTAAACCAATTGCAGAGATTTTCTTCCACATAGCAGCGTTCCATGATAGGTTAATCCAATAACACACTTTAATGACTACCTAAATCTCTGTTGCTGCTTTAAGAAAGCCAATACAGAAGCAAGGGATGCTTTAATATGTTCTGATTTGAGTAGCCCCAAAAGAAGGCAATATTTCAGCTCTTTTCCTATACCCTGAGCAGACAAGCTGCTGCTTCAACTTTGCTTATTTAAATGGTGTTGGCCTTTAAAAATGTCCTCTGTGGAGGTACAGGGAGCTAGCAGTGGCAACTGGAGTCCAAAGGCAATGCTCTTAGCATATGCCATCAGCTTGCAAATCACAAAGGCTAGTTTAAATTTCAGTTGCTTTTCTAGATCTCTATTTGCATAGACAATGTAAGTATTTTTTCTAAAATTACAGCAAGGGATTTGTGCTTACTATTTTCTGCATGTCTAAGGAAGTTTAGGCATATTCATTGGAATTTTTTAATTTTCTTCTTATAAAGAAAGATCCCCCCTGGAGAGGTCAGATCTGTAGCAGGAGTTAAAACTGGCATAATGCCACCACAGAGAACAAATGGTGGTGGTGCATGCCAGTTGTGGATTTCACCCCTGGTTTGAGGTCTTTTGCTGCAGCTACACCAGATGCAGATTTACAATATGGAAGGAGAGAGAAGATAAGGATGGAGAGATGCTTAAATGAAATACCATTTCTAGTATCTCTGTGCAGTTAACGGAGTAGCAGCCCCACTTTTCACCCAGATTACACCAATGATGGGAGAAATGCAAAACTTCAATGAAACTTTCAGAGACATCAATTTAATTGCCTCGCAATCACGGGCTGTTGGATGAGATAAACCTGACTCTTGATGGGAAACCTGACTCTTGCTGTCTAGATGCCAGCAAACGGCATACAATCTTTATGGTCTGAATTACCCACTGGGACTGCCTACTTCACTCCACTGACTGCAAGCAAACCCAGTGACTAGTTTAAACTAAATGTCTAACTTTTGTGTGGTTAAACAGGGTGAGATGGATCCTGTCTCTAGTCTGTTAGGTTTGCCTGGAACCAAAACTCTTTCTTACGTACCATGGGAACTCGTGAGCCTGAATGAACTCATGGCCATGTCCCAAGGAACCCACTCTCCTAGAGGCAGGACACACAGAAAAACAGCTGGATTAGGAGGCCTGAAGATAGAAGCACAGAGGCACTGTGCTCAGCTCCAAAGCTTCTAGGACTTCTGGGTTACCAGTGTCCTTTTTCTAGCACAATTTTTCTTTTGCTTAGGAAAGATCAAAACACTTCAATTTTTTTTCAATGTTCCAAACGCTTTTTCTAATGTCTGTTTTTCAGAGAACTTTGAAATGTTTCATTTTCATTCCAAGTCAGAACAAAGATATACTTCAATGACTGGAAATCCTGCTATGAAGCAGAATGATCATTTTCCATTTGGCTTTCTGAATGCTAACAAAAGCCAGCAGGAGAATTCATGTTAGGCTTCAGATATCTCCTGGCTACTCAGAAATCGCTGCTAGTGTTGTAGGCTTGCTTGCTCAGACGTTATGTGAAACATTTTCTACGCATCTTATCACAAGCTTTGTGAGTGTTGTACTAATACAAGGAGTCATTTCAAAGTATAAACATTTCACCCAAGGAATAATTGTCAGTGGACATTTCCACAACCTGTTACAAAGGTTTTTAATGAAAGAAGGTACCCATTCAACATAAATCTGCAATAACGCCAAAGTGCATAGACTCCATGATTCAAATCGTGTCATGAGGAGGCTGCAAAATCTGCCACCATGAACAAGATCAAGGGATCTTATTTACAGTAATGACCAGTCATGGGTGCTCTGTAAAGCATGTAGAAACCATGAGCTTTCCTCTCCTGTATTCTGATTATAAGAGTTTAACAGTCCCCAAAAAGCACAAGGCACACCAGAAGGGGAGAAAGGGTTTAAACCAAAAAAGGGCTGGGATATATTTCATGTCCTGGGTATCATGGTAGGCACAGGATTTGGCTGTTGTGCTGGTATTTCCACACCTATTTCATAGAATTTGCTAATCCTCAAGACATTTATATGCACAAGAGTTTGTGCTCTTTTGTGGTGAGGATATCATTAACCATTGACTGGATTCAGTTCTCCAGGCCCTGAGAACATTTGAATTCCAGGCAGTCTTTGTTTGACGTTCTCTCTGCTCCCACCAACACAAAACAAATCTAGCTAATGCAAATATGATAATCTTTCAGGCAGCGGGTTTAAAGGGTGCACATATAATTAAGCCACTTTTCTATTTGGATTTGCAGTAGCTCCATCGACTTCTTGTTTATACATTTATCGTTGTGTAAACATATATTTTGAAACGTGTGGCATGAGATTTTTGAGTCAAGTGTTTTTCCTTGGGTCTTCATAAGTTTGTGTGGAATTAAATCTGTCTTTCTCTCCCCTTTTCCCTTCTTCATATTCTAATACAAGCAAAGGAAAAGACAGGTATCTGATCCAGTAGCTTCTGACATTGTTCCCAGCCACCCACTGCAAAGAGATGCTAAGGGAGGTTTTCTTTGGCAGATAAGGTTAGCAGAAATCAGTTGGTCAGGAACAGCACCCCAGCCTCCATTGCTGTGGTGCCCTTGCCCTGCCATCCAGTGCATCTTTCCTGGCTTCTTTGAGATAGCCATTTCTTGCTCCAGGGCTGCTGCAGAACTCTTTATCTCTGGCTTCAAGCTTCCCCATCGTCTCTTACAGCTCTGCTCTGGAGTCCCCGATCCTGCTCTGCCATGCTGCTTGCACCACAGCTGGCTCAGCCAGAACTCACTCCTCCTACATCCTATCTCAAACCTTTGTCAAGCTCATCCCCTCCAGGCCAGCTTGATGCTTCAAGGTTCACACAAAGGCATTGCTATGCCACATCTGTCTAAACACAGTCTCATCCCTAGTGTCTCTCACAGGAGCAACCTGCATCACCCCCAGGGACCCTTTTATCCCAGCCTGTCCCTCCTCCAACAGGTTTGTTGACCTGTTCCTGCCCATACGATCTCCTTGTTCTTCAAGCCCCATGAAAGCCACTCCTCTTTCCATCTCATCTTTATTCTCTGTCCTTTGAATCATATACTGCAGCTCCTACCATGGGTTTCTGTGACACCTTGCAGCCTAGCCAGATCCTGGCAGCACTTCACTGACTACCTGTCTCTGCTTCAGAAGCCAGAAATACTCTCTCCAAATACTTGCATTCTAGAGATCTTCCCTGAGTGCCTCCTGTTCTATTTCACAGCAGGAGAAAGGCTTACGTGTCCCAATGACATAGCTCATCTTGTTAATGATATTTCTGCTCACAACAAACCTTATTTCCTTTATCTTTGTACCAGCCTGGCTGTGACAGCACCAGCACTGATCCCTTGGATATCTATACGCACTGGGGGATGTTTTGTGACATTTGAAGGGTACTCAGAGCTAAAGGAAAGTTCTGTGAGGGGTAAGGCTGAAGGGAAGGGTTATGTCTGAGGGCCTTTTCCAGTGCCTTTCCTGTCAGCACCCTTTCTCCTCCCCAGCAAGCCCATTGTGTCTCGGTTCTGATGGGTTTCAACCCTCTTCTTCTCCTCACCCACCAGTAAGAGCCATTCAGCACAGGGCAGATAGCCCAACAGCCCACTGCTGGTGAGCCATTTGTCTTTACCCTTACAACTACTTCACAATGCAGAAGTTGACCTGCAACTTGCCCAGCCCTGGAAGAGGCAGTGACAGCCTTCCTCTGCCACTTTCCTCTTTTCCCAGACCACAAAAGGATCTGACCGGTTCCACTCCTCACTTCTGGTGGCCTTCACCAACAAGACCAACTTTTCAATAGACAACCACTGAGGGAGGACCTATCAGTTAACAGGTCTCTTCTGGGATTTTCCCACCCTTTCCCCTCTCCATCCCACTGCCCCCTTACCTGAGGTTGGTGTCATGGGAGCGGCAGCCAGCCCGTTCATGTTCAGGGCTGCCATTTGCTGCATCTGGGCTGCAGCAAAGGCTGCCATGGGGTTCAGGTAGCCGCCCTGCGCCACTGACGCCATGATCGCGGCTTGCTGCTGCATCAGCTGGAACAAAGAGAGAGAGCAGGGAAAAAACATCACGCGGTCACCGGTAAGATGGACCATGGCACCGGCACCAGCATGGGGACCAGGGCAGGGTGCGAGTCAGACTCTGTTATGAGACGCCAGCTCAGCATGCCTGTGGTACACCACAGCCTTGGCCTTCCTTCCTGATACAGGAACTGGAGGCAAAGTGCATCTTTGCATCTTGGCATCTTTATACTCCTCATCTCTGTTATGTGTTGCCCACTGTGGAGGTTTCCCATGAACCGGACTCAATCTTATGAGTCCATAGTACTTCCCTGAGAAAAGCAGAGAAATGCCTTTATATGATCTTGAGCAAAGAGGTTTGGTGGCTTGAGTCAAAGCTCTAGGAAAGCACTGGGGATGATGATGGAAGACCAGTCTATGCTGAGTGATGGGGAGAAGAGACGGTTTCTCCAGAGCAACAAGCTTAGCTAGATCTGTGGGGGAAGCTTGATTTGTTTCCATCTGTCAGTGACAAAAATAGTTTTCTCATATGTTGCTGGGAAGTCTTTAGAGGGCACTGGACAAAACCATAACCAAATCTTCCAACAACGTTACAGCACCTATTTCCAGCACAACCAAGCAGAGAATCCTGGAAGAGCTGCTCAAGAGAATGGAGCTCTCCTACTTTAGCAAGATTAACACTGTTGGAAACTTGGAAAATCCTTTCCTTGTGGTTTTGATCTGGGATGACTTCCCCAATTATTTTAATTTTTCCAGAAAGTAGTCAAAATGCTGCCTTTTTTTAGGGCAGATAGGCAGAAATAACGAACCCAGGCTATATTTGTTTGAATGGAAGGATGATGAATGGTTATGCATGCTGGAAATGATTCTTACATTAAAACCAGACTTTGCTATCATTATCTTACTCTCTGAACCTAGTACATAAGTCAGTGCAGTTCATGTGTACAGAATGGTTGAAGTGGGCTTGTAAAATGCTCCTCGTGTGAAGCAGACAGAAGCTGCCTCTTGTGTTCCTCCCTGGTGCTATAGGAAGACCCAAACGAAGTAAGTCTGAGTCCATATACAAACTCTACTAGTGACCCGTAGTGGATCCTTAGAGAAAGCGTGCAGGAACGAGGATCAGTAAACAGGAAAATCTCTGTTAATTTCCAAGCCTCTGGTAATGCATGACTTGATGATAATCATGGAGAAGGAAAGTTTTTCTGCAGTGATTTTAGAAATGACTTGTGGCAGTGTTGGGTTAACGGTTGGACTTGGTGATATCAGAGGTCTTTTCCAACCTAAGTGATTCTGTAATTCTATGATTCTATGTCTCTGCTATCTCCAGAATTGTAGTAACTGTTTTTGTGCTCTCTGTGGTTTCACTCTCTCCCATCAGGAAATCATCCTCTGATGCTGTTGTTTAAGCATACAGGACGTGCTTCTCAGCTTTAAACAGCCCTCAAAAGTCATGAGAAGGAACAAACTGTTCCCTACTGTTCGCTTTAATGTTGAAATATTATCTAGATTAGCTGTTCATACACATACACACTAAAACAAATCCTTGAAATCACTGTGCTTCTTCTAACGCTGAAACTTTCCTTGTCACCATCGGTAAAGAGACCAAACTAAAGGATGCTCTGCCACTGATCTGCAGTATAATTCTGCACAGGTTGTGTAAACCTGTCTTGGTTTCTTCTGTGATATAAGAGGACACAGGATACCTGCTTCCCCACCGAGGAGTGTCTTCAGATCTACAGATGGAAAGTGCTGTACTAGAGCTGAGTACTATTATTTTTTGAAGCCTAATACAGATCGGTGGCAAGGTGGTGGCTTTCCCTTTGATTGTTAATTACCCTTTTTTATTATACCCTGCATAAGACACTTTCACATTTTAATTAGTGATATCCTGTTCTTTGTAATTACTGATGGAGTGATTAGACAATCTTTTCTATTATAGCACAATGCTGATTCCCATTAAAGAGTACATTTGTTTCTAGGCATCATTTGCGTTTATTCTCCAGAGGAGTCAATGAGCAGGTGATTTTAGCAAGTATGCCAACGCAGGTGAATAAGAAAGGGAGAATTCATCCATTTTTAGTACCGGCTTGACTCCAGTGTTGGGGGTCTGGACTCGTACCTCATTTTCTCTGCTGGGTATCTTCATTTGGGGACAGCTGAAAAATAAACAGCTGGTTGCAGGAACGGTAGCTTATAGCAGAAATGATAGCCTATAGGAACTGTTCAGAGATGCTGATCAAAGAAACATGTCTCTGAGATGGACACACTTGCAAGGGCTGGGAACAGCCCAGTCTGGTCTTTGTTGACTTTTGTTTGTGCTTCTCCAAGCTGACTAGAGCTGCATGAACAAACCCACCACAGTCCATGGAGTGACATGTGGCTGGTCATGTGTGTGCTGTGGTCAGTCTTGCTGTCACATAACAGCTGGGTATTAGTACCACAAACCTTCTAAAACAGGCAGGAGACTATCGTTTTGTCATTTCCCACCACAAGATTTAGTAAACTAAATAGACATGAGGTTTTCTCTGAGCTGGACACCTATTATGGTTGATGTGATAATGGGCAAAGGATTCTAGGCCAAAACTCATCTTTCCCTTTTGTACGCTAGGGCCTCTGGGGATATGAATTGCAGCTTTGTTTCTCTCTAGCGATAGTATGTGGAGCTCCAAGTGATCAGTTCTAATGCACATGGCAGCACAGTCAGATGAAATCATTCCTACCCTTTACCTGGCCCTCAGCAGATACTTTGGACTTTGTTTCCCAACCATTTAAAAGAAAATTGTTAATCCTCTTTTTTTTTTGTTTATGTTTCATATGTGCTGCAAGGGAAACAGGGCTCTCTCTAAAAGATAGCACATCGCCAATAGGATTATAAATGATTGTGGTGCTCTAAAGACAATCTCCATTTCGCACTAGGAAATCACATGTGATATTATTGATGGCTTATGCAACTTCTCCTCCTCCTTATAGATATCTCTAAACTGTTCATAGTTAACTCCACAACAGAAGGTGCTCCTCCTGGTTTGCAAACCAGGTAACCTGAATATGTGACTTCTTGTGCGTTCAGAAGGCTTATAAATTTGCACTGAAAGATGCATGCTTGTAGAATATACCTTGGCTACATGCGTGCTCCTTTTTGTAGTGTAATGTCATTCATGCAGTTCTGCCACAGATCTTCAGAAAGAAGAACATATTTTCTCTCTCCTTATGGGAAGAACTAGATAATCCTCATCTCATGATTAGTGCTGAAGGTGCAGGGTCTGCAGTCTAAAGCCTGGTGAGTTTTGGTGAAATAGTCACTTAAAACTGGTTGAAATCCCAGAGACTGACTTAGGAACTTGGAGGAAAGAAGTTTAGCTTGGTGTTAAAAAGCTAGTGAAGTTAAAATAAGAACCTAACCTGTGATTTGGAAAACAAGATTCAGTTGCTTCTGCTACAGCCACCCCATTTCTGTCATGCTTAGTGCTCTGGGTTGGTGCACTCCAAGATGCCCTGGAGACCTGGCAAACAAACCCTTTGGCATGTTGAAATGAGCTGGAGCCCTACACTTTATGACCCAGAGGATGTACACCCCTCTGCAGCCTTCGGAGCAAGCCCTTGGGGTAAGCCAGTGTGTCCTCCAGAGCTGGAAGGATTATGTCATCCCATACCTGAACATAGCTATGTACCCCAATTAACTGACCTTGCTTCTCTGTCTCAGAGAGGACTAAACATGTCTGGACATCTCAACCTTTGACAGTACTGCCACGCTTTTGCAGTCACGTTTCCCATTCATACCTTTCCTAATGGGGTAGAGAAGGGAGGTCCTACCCAGCCCAGCAGCTGATGACCACAGCTTGGCCAAGTGCAGCAGTACCACTGAGATGGGAAGACAGGGACTTGGTCACCTTGAAAGAAACTGTCAGGATAGAGCTACCTCCTTCTCCCCCCAAGGTGTTTCTGAGCAAATTTGCAAAAGGAAGGCAAGTCACCAGTGTCCCTTATAAAACCTCCAGGCATTCCCTATAAAAGTCACCCCACTCCTTCCCCAGCTCCCCCTGAAGACAAATGTCCCATCCACTCTCCTTTTACTTTGAAAGAGGCCCAATGTATGGTCCCAGCTAATAAAGCTGTAGAAAGTGAGGCACTGACCCCACTGGAGGCAAATCAATAGCAGCAGGGCCCCTGGGTATTGTGTTCTTTAAAATATGCCATTTGAAATGCAGATTCCCCCTGCCTGGGCTGGGGCCACAAAGCACTAATCAGAAAGGCAGCAGCCTTATTATCTCAGACTGGTCCAAGGGGATAGAAAGGAGCTTTTCAGCTTCCTAAGCTGAAAGGATGTATTTCCTTTTGCTTCTCTTACTTCCTTAGCATGATCTATACCTCAGCATCAAGAGCTTTTTCCCACCCAGTTTCAAAGATTCATTCCCTCTTTCCTCCAACCTGGACTTTACTACTTCTCAAATATTTAACTTCTCAGGAGACAAAGAGGTTTTAACAAACTTGTTCATGCCGATGGACAGCTCCTCAAGAGCTAAAAACCTGCAGTCCCCATCCTAATGCCGGAGAAATGATGGAGCAGCTGGGGAAGCACTGATAAGGCCATCCAAAACATGGAAAGGGGTAGTAGTCATGGACTGTCAACAGAGAGAGATGGGAGGATTTACCTCACACACTTTTTTGCTACCTCAGGTTGATGTGGTTAAACTTCAGGCATCTCTGTCACCAGTGAGTAGATAGATACCTCCAACAGGCTTATCCACTCTATCCTAGCATGGAAGATTAAGACAAAAACCAGAAAGGAGTGAAGTTTTGCAGAAGAGCTGTACCAATGCAAAAGCTTGCTGATGTACAGCTCCTCCACATCTTGCATCAGGACAGATGATGCCTGACTCCGATGAGCATCAGCTGAGGAACACCAGTGTTGCATTAAGCATAAAACGCAAACGTGGCACTTACTGCCAGTTTTCCTCCCAGAAGTGGTCTCTAAGTGGCCACTGGGAGTCTAGTGGTGTGGGGTGGGGGCATGTGAGGACTCCACATGTGGCGGCTGCCACACAAGGAATATCCTTTTCTCACAGGAGGAATAGTTATATGGAGAGACAAAGAAACCATCTCAAAGCCCAAAACTCCTGCTAGAAATAGGACAAGGATGTTACTGCTTGTTTTCCCCAACCCCCAAAAGAACTGCATGTGAAACTGAAGAAAGAGAAGAGGAGAAAGAAGGATCATTTCTGATGATCCTTTCGAAATAGCACGATCATTACCCTTGCAGAAAGCTTACTCTGAATAAGCTGATGTCCTTCTCATTTTTTGAGCATTATTTTCTATCCTTGTCTATTATATAATGTTTTTCTTTGACTTTTCATATTCTTCATTCAGTAATAATAACAAAAATAATAACAACGTCCCACACTTCCCACTTCTAACAATTTATATAACCACTTAGCTAATTAACCCTCACGGAATCCCAGCTATAGAAAGAGGTAAGTAAGTGATCAGTCAAGTAGTAAAAGGACTCATATTTGATAAAATCACTAAACTGATGGATTGTCTGTTGTACTTAACTGCCCATTGGGAAATATAACCAAAAATTCCTCCCAAACCTTCAAGCAAACAGAAGATATTCTGTAAAAAAGTTGCAATGGTTTTTCAGATTTTTTTTTAATGTCTTTGGGAAACAGAATTTTCGGCATTAAAAATAATGTTTAAAGTTAATACTTTTTAAAAAAGCTAAACAAATGAGGAACACATGGATTCATGTGTCTTAGTGTCTTTCTGAAGCCTGATACACAATAGTTTGGATTTCTAAGTCCCTGAGAACTCCGGAAAAATATAAAAAGCTATGAAAAAAATAAAAGGTATAAAAAACCTAAATCTGAGTGTTCATTATTTCTGAATTACGAGGGAGCTGACAATCAGAAATATGGTATCAGCCCTGCTGCAAAGTATTATGGCTTCAAAATAACTTCCTCTTCTGGAACGGATCAGAACAAGTGATTTGCATAACCAGTAGTATACTGTCCCATTTTGGTCATTTAAATATAATAGCTATTATATGCAGAAGACATATTGAGTAAATTTTCCCTGATTTCATAGGGCTAGCTGGATATTTTTAAGTATCTTTCCAAAATAATTTCACAGTATGAACTGAAAAAATATTGGAAGAAGCGATTCTTCCCTTCAGCTTTAGCAGAAATATCCTTTCATCTCCACAGGAGCTGGGACAGGGAGGCAGAGGGGGGCACTGGGGCTTTATGGTCAGCATGGTGGTTGCTTCTGCCCTAGCTTCCCAAGGCGACCACTTAGGATGATGAGTGAGAGCTTTCTTGTGCTGGATGTTCCCGTATTTGTTGCAGTTATTGTCTACAGTTCACAAACTGCAGCCGTTTGTACTTTTTCAGTGAGGGGATTTACTGATGGGAAAGGACTTGCTCCAGGCCAGAGAGCAAATGTTACCACTGCCTATGTACCCATCTGTCCGTTTTTACTCACTACCTCTATGCCTGTCCCCTGCTGCGGGATGCAATCAGTCCACAGCTGGAATGTGGCCAGAAGACCATGGATAACACTCCCACCCCATTTTTTATGCAAACTTGATTTATGACTTTGATCTTATTTTAAATAATTTAAAAATTAAATAATTTATACAGTATCTGTCACTTTCCAAGGCTCCTTCCTTTGTTCTTGCTTTGCTCTTCTGCACTTTCCTATCTTCCCAACCCTTTTTGATCTGTGCACATTTTCTTTTCTGCATGGTGGGGCAGCAGTGGCATGAGGCAGCAGCTAACTACTTGACACTTTCTTCATAGAAAGAAGACCTGCAAGAAGTTTTGCCACTGTTGCTTATTTGAGCCAGGACTATACTATCACTATTCATAATCTGGATTGATTTTTATGGCCTGTGATTTTGGCCCTGGCCACCCCACTTACCAGGGTCTAAGAAGATGTGCTACTTTGAGCTGGAGTGTGTGGCTCCAGGTTCATCCTCTACTGGCAGCAAATCAAGGGTAGTACCACTTAACATCAGTCTCCTTCTATCCAGGCTGTGTTCAGATCTATACCTCAAGCTGGCTGTAACTGAGACTGCAGAAACAGCTATCAATACCCAGCTGAAGTACATCCACAGCAACCTGACAACAAAAAGGGTTGGTGACCTGTATATGTGTGAACCAAAATAAATAATAGCCCACTAAAAGGGGAAGTTAAATGAGTATGGGAAAATAGTGCTGAAAAGAGAAAAAAACCACTAAACCCATCCAAAAACCCTGAAACAAATTAGTATAGGGGCTCTGGGAGCTTTAGGGAGCCATGAAACCTGACTTGCCTTAAGCTGCATACAAAATAGGTGAGGTGGGTCTGATGTGACTTTCTGTGTCACCGAAACAGCACATGGAGTTGGTGCCAAGCTCTGTCTGGTGCGCTTGCAGGTGGCACATGAGGAGGGGAGGCAAAACCACACACTGAGGAGAGCTCCCTTTGCTTCCCGACTTTCGTTTTACCTCTGGATCTGAGGCCATATGGCCGCTGAACCTAAGGACTCTTTGCTTAGCTGATGTGATGCCGCTGCTGCTCTCAAGGTTAAAGTTGCTCAAGCTGAGGTTGAGTGGCTTGGCAGCGAGCAGCAGCAGGGAATGAACTGTGACACGGCCATTTGCTGAGCTGCAAAGGAGGTAACTTAAAGAGAAGCTGGGGCCCAAAGCAGGCCTGGTGGCAACACTAACAACTATCAGTCAAACACTGATGGATGGAGACCCTTGCCACCCCTCAGTGCGGCTGTTGGTTTGCAAATCCATGGCTGCCCACCAGTCTCTCAAACAGCTCCACTATGTGGGTTTCTGCTGCACTAGTTGATGCATGAAGACCTTTTTCCAGGAGCTAATCCAGTGCTGGTGATGTGCGCTATGCCTCTCTGGGGGAGAGTCAACAAGAAAATGCTGCCTATGGGACTTGGCAGCCTTCTCCATGGGGATGGACCATTAGAAACTCTCATGGGATTGCTTGAGATCTCTTACACGGAGACATCAGTCAAGCTTAGGCTGCAGCGGGATACCTGGGAGGACAGGTTATGAGTACAAATCAGTGCCTCATGCTAGTCTTGGCCTTACTACTAAGCACTGAGGCAGTTCCTAAACTTGTGTCACTGCCATACGACAGGGAGGGACAGCACAAGAGAGAGCTGTGTCCCTGAGGGAGAAGGGGAAATAAATAAATCTGATCACCAGCTTTATTTGAACATGAGGAAATGAAACCATGGGGTCAAACAATTCACCCAAGGTCACACAAGTTGCTGGTGGCAGTGACATCAGCTGTCATCACTGCCCTGCTCTTGATGTTTCACCTTCCCTCCTCTTGACTTGCCTTAGCTCTTCAACTTCAGTTCAGGCTGAATAAAACTGCCCCCCCCCCCTTCTCCGTTCCCCTATCGATCCCTCCATCTCCTGCTGGCATTTGTGAGGTGCCAATCACCCTGATATCTAAGAGCCAGCAGTCCAGGGTGGATTAATCGGGACCGAGGGAACGTCACAGACCACGGCACTGCCTTCCTTCTCTTTTGTGTGAGACTGTGAGATGAAGCAGATAGAGAGGCTGATTGAGAGACAGCATCCGAGCATGCTCTGGGTGTACAGGCACCACACGGAAATGTGATCCCATCATTTAGACAGCTCTGAAGTCCCCAGGGTAATTGATGTCACCAGCTTGTCATATCCAATGGGTCAAGATCTAAAACTTATTCTTTCTTCCTTATTAGCATATTTACCAGAAGACAAAAAAAAGGAGGGTGGGTCCCATTCTGCTTTCACAGAAATGAGTAGAAAAAATATTCATTAGTTTCCAGTGGAGTGAAAGCAGACCCAGGAACTGCTTTCACTCTTCCTTCAGCAATAAATCCTCACTCAAGCACCTACCCTCATAATGTCCTGTGCTACCTGGTGAGAAATAGATGGAGGGTGTAAAGGTGCAGGCTGCATCCTCTTTTATATCGGTATTACACTAGGTTGGCAATTAGAAGAATTACTCTTGATTAAAAATAATGCAAAAAGGTTTTGGACCAGAACATCAGGACAGTGGTGCTTTTACCACTCTCCTGATCAGTGCCTGTAGTGTAACACTGGAGCCACATCTCCTGCCTGACAAACTGTAGATATTTGTCCTGAGCTGCCTGTGGTTTGAACCCTGCTAGTTCCTTTGTAACATGGGGGCACAGATGCTGCATCCCTCTGCCAGGCTGCTGGCCACTGACCTGGGCTCAGCTGTGATTTACTCTCTCTTATCCTCTTCCTGCAGCTTTCTCTGGCTGGGAGGACCATTAGAACAGCCAGGCTGGAGAGGGACAGCTCTTCTATCATGTGAGGAGGGGAGCAGAGGACAAAGGAAGAGGTAAAGTCCTTGTGAACAAAAATAAAGAAGGCAAAATGAAAGGAAAAACAGAATTTGTCTAGTAGGGAGAGAATAAAGTGCAGAATAGCACCAGGAGATGCAGGTGGGAGAAGAACGGGAACTTCTGTGGAGATCTATGGCGTGTCCTCAGGACTCTACATAGCACATTCAAGGGTTGGGTTGTACAAAGTGTTCAGTGAGGCACAGGACACTCAGCCAAGGCCCTCAAGTTAAAACCAGATCATGTGGATGTGACGGGAAATCTATGCTGCCAACACAACAGAAAGAAATATGTAGGCAGGAAAGCAGAGCCTTGCAGTCAGTGCACTGGAAGGGAGCACAGGTACACTGGAGTGTGATTCCTGGGCTGGCCCTAAGGCAAGGCATGTGGTCTCTGTCATTCAGGAAGGTGTCACTCTGGAAAATGGGATTAATGGCATTTCCCTCCTGCACACAAATCTAGCAGAGTACAAGAGGGACACATGACTCACTGTCACTGCCTGCAAATCTGCTCCAGAGAAGGCAGCCAAAGTCACCTGGCAGTGCTGTGTCTGCCGGATGCAGAGATCACCGCTACTTTCGTCTTCAGACAGTTCTGACATAGGGCAAAGAACTAAGACAAGCTGAATCCAGTCCTATTTTATCCCAATCTTCAAAGGCTAGTTGTGTTTGGATTTGACAGCAATGGCTTATGCCCCATAGGAAGCAACTTGCATAGGTTTTCACATGATCACAGGGTGGTTACTGCTAGAATTACCTATTGCACCTCTGAGACTTGTCTTCAAGATGCCCTTATCTAGCCTTGATGGCATGATGGCAGTTTTCTCCCATCATGTAACCAATTTAAAGGAGAAATCTGTCTCCTCTGCTCAGTTGTTCCTCTGCTCCTGTGCTTTTGTGCAGTTCTAGGTGCTATTCATAGAATCACAGAATCATAGAATCATAGAAATCTTTGTCTCCTCTGCTCAGCTGTTCCTCTTCTCCTGTGTTTTTGTGCAGTTCTAGGTGCTATTCATAGAATCATAGCATTGTTTTGGTTGGAAAGGACCTTAAGATCATTCATGGACAGGGACACCTTCCACTGAACCAGGTTGCTCCAAGTCTAGCCCAACCTGGCCTTGGACAATGCCAGGGGTGGGGCATAACTTCCTCAGGCAAACTGTGTCAGCATCCCACCGTTCCCATGAACATGCACAGAGCCAATGTCTATACTTACTGCCTGTGCATAGGCGCCATATGCTCCAAACTGGATGGCCATGGGGTTGAACATGCCCATTTGTCCTGCCATTTGCTGCATGCGTCTCATTGTACGCTCCTTGTCCGTATCTGCAAACTTCACCACCAGGCTTGAAGAGGCTCCCTGCAGGACATGAAAAAAAAAGAGACACGCAAGGGAATTAGCTTGGTACACACCCATGCTTATGTCTGACACAGATTTAGTAGCATGGGATCCAGCTGAGGCTTAGCTTTTCCATGCAACCTCTCAGGACTTTTGTATTTGACCTTTGCAATAGGGTGAGAGCATCAGGAAGGAAGCAAAAGACCCTGGAGTGTAAATAACTGAGGCCAGAAGCCTGGCTCCTAGTTTCCTCCAAAATTTGAGTTTTCAGGTTGTCATTAATATTGTCTCTGCAGAAGTTGTTTCCTTATTCATTCACTCTGTAGACAACCTTTTGGACCAGCACGCTGTCTTTACTAGAGAATCTGGACTCAGTGCAGAAAAATGTAGGAGCTTTTGCTGAATAAATGTTAGGATTTGAGAACTGATCTGTTTTGATGCAATATGTTAGCTCAATCCATGCCAGACCCCTTGAGCTGGATCACCCCTTCATATTGGTGTGTCTTGAAACCCTGATGTCCAATGAGAAATCTGTACCCCTTGGAGACAAGATTCAGTACCCTGAACAGAGTGTACGTCTCATCAGGAAGCAGCATTTCTTCAGCACTGTTAAACTAGAAGAGGAAAAATAGTACCTGGTGGACCTGAGTTTCTTTTCCATAAACAGTAAGAAATAGAGGCTACCACAAAAGAGCCCACATTTAATGCTAAATGTTTCCAGGAGAGCTTTACAATGTTTGGGTTATGTCTGCAGTCAACAGAGGTGGAGAACTACAGATGATCATCAGACTTCAGAAGTCTGTGAAAAATATAGACCTTTTGGGAATGAAAGAAATCTCTGTTTTCCCCCAAATGAGATGAAAGGTCAATAAGTGCAACTCCAGAATTTCTCAGAGGAGGCTGAAATGGGAAGAAACAGATCTGCTTAGGAAGGAAGGCACCAGCTTCATGGGTTGGCTGATTCCCCATAGTGCATTCTCCCTGGGGAAGTGGGGTGCAAGGGCGGGGGGATGCGGCAGCAGCCCCGACAGCAGTCAGACAGTTGCCTTTGGAGCTGGGCTGCCACTGACCCTGGGGAGATGGGCAGGTGAGCTGTCAAGAGACTGACAAAGAGCAGCCGAAATTACTGTGCTCCCATGGTGCGCATCGCTTTTGACACGGTGATGGAAATACAGTCAGTGGGGAAATTGCCAGCTCAGCCTCCGGCTGTGGTGGTAAAGGAAGACCAGGTCCATGCTAGAGGAGCTGGCCTGTTGTGGGGCCCTTGTTTTTCTAATGGAGGTGAGATTGCACAGGAGAAGTGTTATTACCTGGCTCACATACACCCCGATGTATCTGTAACCAGAAAAACGTCTCAGTGAAAGCAAAGCTGCTCTCCTACAAATTGGGAATAGCACAGTAAACCACAGCTATGGTTGTACATATATATAAGTCCAAGCTATGCATATTCAATAGCCTCTCCAGATCCTCAGTTATGAATAAAGACTTAAGGAATTAACTTGCTTAAAAAACCCACCCCAAAACAATCTAAGGCTATACAATGAGCAATGTTCCACTGGATTAGCAGGCTGTTCCAGTAGAAAGTGATTTTCATTGGCAAAGAATCTTTTTGACCTGTTTGTCTCTCTGTAATAAATCTATAACCCACTCAAAAAATCTGGTGAAGAGCAAGCAGCTGAAAGAAGTGCTTCAGGAAAACAAAGGGATGGAGAGATGAATGCTCTATTCAGTGGTGGAAAACAGTCCACAGAAGGTATTATAGGAGAAAAACAGAAAGAGGGTGAGGGGAAGAGAAAAAAAAAACCCAAATGCTTAGCTAAAATTTTCCTGCATTTCATCTAAAGGCTGGCCAACTTGTAATTTTTTTTTAAATCACATGATGTAGTTATTGATCCTTCCCCAAATCACACTCTTAATTGCAGCTCATCGACAAATGAATATTTTAATGCATACATTTCCTGCTAATTATCACCTGGACCAGTCTTTAATTAGATTTCAGCACTCATTTAATTAACCCTGATCCAAGAGACTGTTTGGTAACCTGAATCTAATGATTTAAACCTATTTGCAGCTGTATTGGAGGGAGGCACTGGTCCCCAGCAGATTCAGCTGCTCAGAGCTGCTGTTGTTGCAGAGCAGAGGCTGCATTATGGTGGGCACAATGCGGCATGGAGGATTTTGAAACTGAATAGACTGAGTGGGTATTCATCTCTGCAAATGGGTTTTGAAGAAGTGACCTGCTCTAGTTAGCAGGACTGACAAGTGTATACAAGTTAGTGTTTTCTTCCCTTCCCTTTTCTTTCTGTCTCTATTTGCCTTAGAAGTCTTAGAGAACTGCCTCAGGAAATTGCTGTTTTCTCACACTGTTGAAAATCAAGATATTACTATAGATGGCATCATGAAAACACGGGTAACTGCCACATGAAGTTCTTGCCCCTGGAGTGTTCTTCCCTCCTGATGTGAGTCACAGTGACTGCACAGCAGCCATTTGACCTGATGGGATCGAGGACTGCTTCTCATGAGATGTTTCTGCTGGGTTGCCTGTCGCAGCAGGACTTCAGACCTCTTTGAACATCACTGTCATATACACAGGGCAGAAAGGCCATTAGCAAATAGAAGAAAGTTAGAGGCCACACTACAAAGAAAAAGAAGAAAAATGATGTGTTTTTAAGCGTTCTCTGCAATGACATGTGCAAGTAAGCACTTAGAGGTATGTATCCAGTAGAGATGCTGCATTGCACTTGAATATGAAGACTGACCTTGGGATTGACACTTTCTGTATGTAGTTCCTCATGTGTATCCTTCTTATGTGGCCCAAAGTAAATCAGGCAGTAAACTCTATCAGATCACCCAGTTCAGGATTTTTAGCAGAGGAGCCAAACAGTGCTGTTTACCTGCAGCAGAACAAGACTACTTTCTACTCCAGTGACTGCTACTAATCCACTGGATAGCATTAGAAATAGCCCAGAGTGGGCCAGATTTTCTATGGGGAGAAAACTGCAGAGCCGTTCATCGGAACTATTTATTGTTTCTGTAAGCAGTTAAACCATGGTGTAAATCAGCCGCTGTCTGCTGACAAAGGCAACAGGTCTTGTCTGCTCAGTCATTTACTAGTAATACATAATCTCCCTTTTGCTCTCGCTGGTTGTTAGACTGGACCTTATATTTTGCCAGCCCCCAAGAGAGTCACAGTGGGTAAGTCAATAATGTTTTAAAATGTACTTTGAGATTTCTGTGTTAATTCTGCATTTTATTGAAGGAAGGACCTATTTATTTCTTTACCCTGCAGATCTACAGTTAAAAAAGAGTATCACGAAAGTGAGCATTCCTGCAGGTGCCCTTGCAATAGGTTATTTGGAATTGGCATTTATCTCCTTTCCCATCAAATCAACTTCCTTTTTCAAGTGCTTTGATATCTACTGATGAAAAGAATAATATAAGGACTAAGTATTATTACGCTTTCCCTATTCTCTCTTGGGCCAGCAAGTCTACTTAACACAACTATCTCGCTTCCCGTCCCACTCCCATGTGCGGTAATGAATTGCTCCCCTTAGTCAGCAGCGTCACGTGTTCTCTAGGCTGGCAGGGCGAGGGAAAAGATGGAGGAAAAATCACTCTGCGCCACATTCACTTTGTAATCCCTAATCAGAGTCCTCTGTGGGAAAAACTAATTTCCCAGCCTGTCTTGATGTGTGAAATAAAGTCATTCTTGAAAACGGGAGCTTGACAGGTCGCTTGTGAAATTTCATATTCAACTAAAAATAAAATATCCATCCATTGATATTTAATTTAAAGGCGAAGGAAAACAAATATTTTGCCTGGTTGTTGGGACTGTTTCCCATTAGTTATGACCTTCCAAATGGAGTGTATACACAAATTAAGCAAAAGCTTTTCAGGAGACCAAATATTACTGCATGGCCTCAGGGAAAGTTGTTTCTCTCTAGAATAATATTCATAGGAAAAGTTTTGTGAAGATGTTTCCTTGCAAAATATATGAATTGTCTTTTCCTGTCACCCCTTTAAGTTTCCTCTGACTCAGTAGGCTACTGATCTCTACAAATTGTTACACGTCTTTTTCTTGCTAAATGGCTGAGTCTGGGCCTAATTCTACAAAGCCATTAAACCATGTTTCACTTTAAGCCTAGTGAAAGTCCCACTGGAGGTAAGCATACAGTTAAGTACTGTACTTATGCTTACCTATGGAGGTAAGCATACAGTTAAGAACTTTACTGAAAGGGTGCCTCTGTCATACAGGTGGACTTTTATACCTTGGTTATCTCAAATGGAGCCAGTTAAAGGTTTTGGGCCAAAAATACTTTTTAAAGAAGCTTACTATGTTAAAGGTGCAACGAATGAAACTATTGAATATAAGAGATCCGAAGGTGCAGATCCTGTTAAATACTTTCCAAAATGTCAGCCATACACACCAGCTAAAACACGTAAGTGGATAGGTGCTGCTGGATGCTTCTCATTGGGGCAATCAGACTACCTTCCTAGATGTCACCACCTGAATGTGATTCCTTGTGGTGGAAATTTTGCCTTAGGACTCCCTTTGCAACTGCAAAATGGAGCTGAGAGGATGCTGACCTTCGGCAAGCCGTTCAGGGTAGCATTTCCACACAGGGATCCTTGATATTAGGGCCTTAAAGGCAGAGGAGAATTTCTTTGCTTTGGGCTCTGTCAGATCAGGCTGTTTGGTGTGATGCGCCCTAAGTCTGAAAACAAAACTAGGTATTTTTTCTGAAATGCCCGTGTAGCTCTACTGAAAATAGGGCTGCTGAATTAACCAGTGGGGGGCTGACCCCAATCTGGGATTTCAGACAAGTGCAAAACAAACTACCGTCCAATTAAAACTGTAGAGCAGAGGGAATTTTAGCTAGGTAGAAATGTAATTACCCATGCTGGAAGATGGCCAGAAGAACAGTATAACATCCCTCTCCTCTTATGAAATATGCTATGTTTTTCTGTACTCATGGCTTCAATTTCGTGTCTCACCTGAAAGATGAGTACAATAGCAATCACTAGGAGCTATTACCCCTGTACAGTCCTGAGAGCTGGTTTAGACACACTTGAGTTGAGAGTAGCAGAGACAGAACAGCGAAAGTCTTCATCCAGGGCTGGAGTGACAGACCCTTTGATAATGCTGCTCCCTTAGTAGAGGGTATTCTTCATGCAATGTGTAAGCAGAGAAAGCTGCTGCTGGTACTTCCCTTCAGAAGTCTCTGGAGCTGTAACTTATTTGGAGCAGAAGCTTGATTCAGGTTTTACTTGCCCATACACTACTTAGCAGGTGTCTCTCCTCTCTGAGCTAAAGTTATTGCATTCCACAGGGCAACAGAATCATTGACTCTGGATGGCGTCATACCTAGTTCTAATTAGAAAGAACTCAATATGTAACCTGGGTATTAGTATGCCCCTCAAATCAAAGCTAGACATTCAAACAACCTAAACTTCAAAGCAGAGTTCCACAAGCAGCTCTGCATTTTCCAGCTCAGTCTATGGATGATAAAAGTCCTCACAGAATCATTCGCCCTCCTTAATGTGTTATGAAATTGAAAATGTTGTTATACCAATAGACTGGAAATTCTTACCTGCTATTTAGGAGTATGAAAGCAATAAATAATTCTTTTGTGTCTGTTTGGAGAAAAACTTACAATCCATAATAAAAAAAAAAATGTTACAGGTTTCCCTTATGCAATAGTAGTAACACGGGTGGAAGATAAGGTGCGTTCAGTCCTGTATTTACTAAAAATATACTTCTCTTTAAAATATTCTTACAGCAGTGAATGATGGCTGAAATAATTTTATTTTTATAAATTACTATTACTATTGAGAAAATGTTTGATGGCTGCAGCATAGAGCCCCATGAAAGCTAGTATCTACTTGATCTCCCTTTCTAGTTAAATAGGCAAGGATGAAAATAGGAGAATTGGAATCATTTCAGAGCCATAAAGTGAATTGTATATTGTCACAGCAAGGAAACATCACAATCAGGTATGGAGCCCCTGATACTTCAGGGCACTGCTCTCATGAGCTTCACTCTTCCTTAGCAGTTCAGAATGAGATGAAAAACCTAAGATGACTTGGAAAGAAACAGATGTTGAGAAAGGGCTGGCAAGCTGGGCAGATACATTTCGACGGTGCATGTGACATAAAGGAACATTTTAGCAGCACTGTGTTCCAAACATGCTGCATATGACTTGTCATCCCAGACCGCTGTCATGCTCTATGACGTGGTGTAAAGTGTGTTTCCTGATTGGCATAATAAGGAGTGTTTGAATTTTTTCAGCATATTTAAACTGAAGATCTCCTAGCGCTGCACAGCAAATTAAAGGTTCATTAATGGATAAATGATTCTGCCTGCAGCATGGTATCACGCATGCTTTAGTGCGGTGAAGCAGGTGGTCAGCTGAAGCTGTAAGATACTGTAAACTCAGCAAAGCTCTGCTGGTTTTGGTGGAGCAAGAAGCTGGTTTATGTTGAAGGATCTGCCCTTACTGTATTCCACTGCACCAAGACTGAAATGTGTCTCCTTGCTCCTAGCTAAGACTTTTCCATGAGCACCACACAGACCTTGGGGATGGGAAGTCAAGCATATTCACCTACCTGATTTCACTTGCCAGGGGATATCTGAGGCAAAGATATGAGTGTCTGGTAGGTGAATTTGTGGACTGTGGACTTCACTGTGGACTTCAACTGAGGGCATTCTCTGAAAGCTGATCTTAATACTTGTAATTTCAAAACTTGTTCTGACTTTAGCAAAACTCATTTTGATAATCACTTAATGTTGTCTGTATTCCAGATAGGGGTAGCAATCTACCCATTACTGAGGTCTCTTTGTTTTCCTTACAATATGTGTTATCAATCCAGACCACACATCTGAGGAAGGCTGGGAAGGAATGGATTAAAAGGAAACAAGCTGAACCATCCAGAGTGATTTAATGTTGGTACAGAGCCCACTTAAATCAAAGGAAAGATCTTTGGAGCAAAATACGAACGAAGGGAAGAGAGGGCAAGAAAGAAGCCCCTCCAAAGCAAGCAGAGCAGGAAAGACCTAATGCTGACGTCCTCATTGCTCTCTGTGCTGGGAAAAGCATGTCCCTGTTAGATTGAGTGAGTAGTGATGCCCAGTGAAGGGTAATGCCCTCCAGTAGGGCTGGAACCCTCCTGCACTCCTGCTAGGCTGGGACTGGTTTATGAATCCCAGGCTTATCAATGTCTCTGGTATCACAAAAAGGTCAGTTCTTGTGAATTATTCTAGCCCCTGCAAGTCCTAGTCTTATCCAAATGAGATGAGTGTTGAGTGCAGTGAGTCTTGCAGCTGCTGCTGGTACCAGTACTTGGGCAATGCTTGGCAACGTCACTGTCCTGCTCCCACTTTCTCCTGTCCACCTCCATAACTACTGATTTAGTTCCCAACTTCCCTTGGACTCGTAAAGAGACATTACAGTGCCAATTAAATCCTTTTGTCTAGACTGAGACCATATGCCTCATAAACAGTTATCCCTCTTATCCCATTTGGAGGCAATGAATGCTGCAGTTCAGGGGGAGCAAGGAAGCCCTTGGAAGACAGCAAGTGAAGCTTGTCACATCCCAATGGTCTCTTTGCTATCCTGCTGGATGCCTGTGTGGCTATGATGTTGTGGCTTGAGAATTAAAGAGCATCTTTGGCGCCAGTATGATTCATACCCCCTGTCAGGCAGCCAGGCTGCCTGTATTTCTGTTCTGGGACCCTGAGACATGTGATTTATTAGTTCATTTATGCAACAAGGGAAGAGGTAGGGAACATGGTCTTATGATTTTTTTAATGGAAAGAATTAAGGGAAATTGGGTAACCCCAGGAAACTGCTGGCTCAAATGTGCTAGAACCTGCCATCTTGGTGGCAGCAGTTGGGTAGGATGGCCTATGAGCCTTAGTCCCCTTCCATCCAGAACCCACTGACCAAAGGAAAACAAGGCTGAGCTATCAAGAGCCATTGGATTTTGGTGGAAGAAATTATTTCAAATTAACATCTAGATATTCACATCCATAGCTTCTTTCATCCCAAAGCGTGAAAGAATAACTCATGACTTTCTAAATAGTATTTAGGTAGCATATTCAGAAAAATCATTCATTGCTCGAAGGAGGGCCAGTTCTGCTGCTGCTGCTGAGCTAAGAATGGGTTCCTGATGTATTATTTTTTGATAGAAGGAATGTGTGTGCTGTGCCTTAGTCTGAGTTAAGCCAGTCTGTGTGTTACACAAAGGCATTGCATGGAGTTCAGAAGATCAACAGTGAAGAAAAAAAAAGGGTCTGAATTGGCATCTCTATTCTCTTCCATTAGTTTCTCCAACATCAACAATGTAAAACAAGGCCTCAGCCTTCTGCGTTAATTTGAGCAGACAGACGTGCATTGATGATATTCCACTGAGCCTTAGACTTTATGACTTTGGGCAAGTAACTTTAGGGCAAAGTCAGCTGTAAGGCATGAAGGGCAATTAGATGCTGGGCTCTAATCAACTTTCACCCAGAATTACCTTTGAAAATCCTCCCTTTATGTTTCTGTGATCATGTAAAACTGAATTCTCATGACTTTCCTATTTCTATTTACCCTGACCGCCTGTGGGGTTAAGCGACTCTGTCTCTCTACTGACTGTCACAAGGAGGCCTTTATTAACTGAGAACTTGCACCCGTGCTGGAACCTCAATGAGAGTAAATTTTGTTGGTTAATTTATACTCTGAATCATGGCTCGTTTAATAGTTATCTATTTGTATTACTGGTTTGTCTAAGGTTCTGTTGATGTTACCTGGATATTTTGAAGACAACCATGGGAAGAGAGGTGATAGATTGGTGGCTTCATGTTTGACCTCCTACATTTTCTAGATTTAAGTAAATACTAAGATTTAGATGCTCAATCACTGGTTATTATTTATCTAGTGAGATTAGGAATAAGAATTGCTGTGACTTTGGTTACCAACTGCATAAATATACTGATTAATTGTGTGTAAGACCAGTTTGCTCCCAGACATTGTGTTGTTGCTTCTTTTGCTTATCTCTTGTGTCTTGTCCCTTAGAGACACACGTGGATGACCTAATTGCCACCATTTGGGGCATCTGTTTTAAACCATCAATTAGTTTAGACAGACGTGTCTCTCTGAGCTCCTAGTCTCTCTCTATTCAGTTTAAGAGAAGTATAGATGGTAAGACTATGGACAACCCAGAAGTTTTATACTTTGACCAATAATTTGATGTAATTCAGCAAGGTTAGTCCTGGCCTTTAGCTGGTAAGCTCCTGAGTCTGGGAACTTTCCTGTAAGAGGTTTGCATGGTGCTTAGCACACAGTACTTCCATGTAAGATCAACAATAACCACTGAACACTACTGTTTCCAACAGTAGTAGGGTGAGAAGAAATCCCTTTCTAAGAGGGTGAAGAGCATGTTTGTGTTGAGGTGAGACCTGCAAACATAAAGCTGTGGCTCCACACATCCGGCTCACAGATTTTGTTGACTTCCTGAAGATGTGTCTTGCTGCAAGTGGAATATGCTGCAAGTTTTGAACCGGAGTCGAACTCCCCCAACTTTGTGGAAATAACAAACCTTTCTCACGAGCACTAAAGGCTGCCATGAGCCTGAAGGGAGAATGGGAGTGTGCAGCTGGATGTGCGTGCATATTTGTGAAGAACGGAGGAGAGACAAGGAAAGTTTCTCCTATGAAAGAAATGATCTAATTTAAAGCAAGTCCCTCATGGGAAGAGCTGTGACAGAGGCTGCTCTGTTCCTGTTAATTTTCACAGTGCAGCTGTCAGCGGGTCTGTAAATAGTACTCCGCGAAGCCAACACTTCCTATCCACACATCAACCATTCAATTAACAGAAGAACAGAAGAAGGAAATAAAGTGCACCACAGCCTTCTATCACGGCTTTGATGTTTCCCAGCAATTTATGAAAGTGTACACAAATCTAATTACAAGCCCCACTGCTTCCCATTTACATGGAGCTCCTCAAGTTCAGAGCTGTTTATATCAAAATAATTGTTAAAAATACCTCAGCTGATCCATGCCATTGTGGCCCCCCACTCACCGGAGCTGCCACGCTGCTCCTCTCAGGGAGTTTCTGCCGACTCAGCGCTTTGGTGCCAGCCTGCGTGCATCGTAACAGCCGCTTCCCACCGCACCGCAAGCGAGGCGCCCAGGATACAACTTCATCATGCCCACAAAGGCCTGTTTTCCTTCTTTCCTCCACCTGCTCAGAGCTCCTTCTGCAGGTTCTCACTGCTTTCCCTCCCATCCCTAATTCACCTAGATGCTCCTCTGCTGTGTTGACAGGGGGTGAGAACAGCTGCTCAACCAAGTTCTGTGATGAGACTGTGTCTGAAAGCAGCTTTGTGGTGCTTTGCAAAGTTGTAACTGCACCATAGCAATGCACAGCAATAATAACAGCAGTCACAAATGAGAGCTGGGGCTGCTTCCTTTGCCAGGGTGACTGAATGCTCAAGACAGGAACATGAGAACTGGTGCCCCTATTGCCATTAGTTTGAAAGAGGGCCACTGCACATGATGTTCTGACCATGACACTTGTTTCCTGGGGTAATTTTTTTTGATCATTGCATATTTAAGTTATTCGCACCTGGTAAACAGGTGAAAAAACTCCTCTAGCTTAATTAATAGCAAAACTTTCTGATGGTATGAGAGGGTAGATAGTGCATTGTATAAGGCAAGAAAAGAATCCTTTCATCTGACTATAATCAAATTTCTCTGGGTATTTTAGTGCTAGTCATACTTCCGAAGAACATGGTGGGTAGAGGCTGAAAGTCAACCTTGTTCAAAGTGTTGTGTCATTCATACTCTCTTAATTAATAAAAAAATATTAGATACAACAATTAGAGATCTAATCAGCCTGTAGCCTAAGAACACTGAGCCGTAATTGCATAATTTGATAGAGGCGGTCCCTGAACAGAGGCTTGAAGTTGGTTTTGTCATTTGCGTTGAAAAGAGCTGCACAGAAAAATGTTGAGATGAAAACCCCCAAGTTGACAAAGTTTTGGGTTGTAGACTTTTTTTAAGTTCAGCTAAGTGGAATCTTTCTCTGAAAAGCAGACATCTGTTCAGTGCTTGTATCCAAGTCCTGCATTTCCCTTTCTTTTCACAAAACCAAGGATTCCATTTTAAAAGTAATTTTCATGGAAGATGTTCAGCCAGCCATAGATAGACTTGGGATGCTATTGCCTGGGCGTAGAAGAAATGCTGCGGTTTGACCAAGATGCTGCAGATTTCTACATAAAAAAAGAGGACTTGGCCTGTGTGGTGTTGGAAGCCACTTTACAGGGTTCTGGAGGTCTTAATGGCCTTAAATGTCATGAATTGAAGAAAGATATAGAATGAACATAGTGCTGACAATTAGGGTGTTAGACAAGTCAACAGTACATCTAACAGATCAGAATTCAGAAGACTCAGATGTGGGATGCCTGTTTTCTGAATCCCAAATTGTTTTGCTTGGGCAGCAAGAGCCCAAAGTAGGATTCAGCTCCCCTCACACTGGACATGAAGTTAGGTGTCCACTCTAAGCTGCACAATCAGTTCAGCTCCTTCCATACTCAGCTGGGAGACAGATGTCTCCATGGCTCAGTCAAGGCAATCTCAAACTACATGTTTGAGCTACGTGTGAGGAATCACCATCAGACAAGAGGCCAAGTCAACAGCTTTAATATCTGACTTGTAGGTAGCTAATATCTGCTGGTATAGAGTCACCCAAGGTCTACAGCTTCAGCTCTAGCTGTGGCAGTGACAAGTGCAGCAGAATAATTTCAGGGTGGCAAAGGCAATTGTAGGCTCCAAGACAGCTGCAGGAAACAAGTATTTTTAGCTTTTAAGAAGTATGGGTCCTTTTTCATTCTAAGTTGCACTTTGGATGAAGAACATTATTTTGGAACTGCCAGACCACAGCAATCTGACACCTCAAGTTAGCTAAAAAAGCACACTTCTATTTGGGTTTTGGTATGACAGGTTTCAAAATGTATTTCTGTAAAATATTCCTCCAGAGGTATCTATTTCTTTCTATTGATTATAGTAGAAACTTAGATGACAAACACTCAGATGACAACCTCAGACATAGTTCCTTAGCTTCTGGATGTTTCAAATTAGGTGAGATGAGTCCCACCTCAGCTATTCAGTGTAATGCTGTTATGGAGATCTCCAATATAATTAATGAAAGGGACAGGCATGCCCAGAAGGTGATTTAGCTTATCCTAGCACAGACGGATAAAGGGAAGAATGCACAAATATGTAGAAATCTCTCTCTCTCTTTCCTTTTGTAGGAATGCTAGGTGATGTCTAGAATATATTACAAACTTTTAGACTGTTAAAGGTAAATCAGACGAATCACACTCTTCACTTCTCACCTCTGTGCAGAAAAAGTAGATAAACAGTAGTTTTCTACCCCTTCCAGGAGTCAGTTCATAGCAAAAGAAATTCTGAATTGCCACAGTGGGGGAGATAGTGAGAAAGATGCAACAGTAGCATAGTTTTTAACCCTGTGTGCATTCTGGGTGCTGTAGATCTCTTTGGTTGGCCCTTGGGAGAAACAAGTGCCTTACATAGAGAAGTGGTCTTGTGATGGATGGTGGTCAGGCACCTGTCCAAGGAAAGGTTAATTAAAAAAAGAAAAACAACCCCAAAAAAACTTTCACAAAAGAAAGTTGCCTTTTGAAACTATTAGGCAACATATGTTGTGTGAACAGGAAGTCACAGTAGAGCAATAATCCTGACAGCTGTGGAGAAACAGGAGTCTGCCGCAGGAACGAATGGCTCGAGACCTGACAAGAATGATGATGGATGCCCCGTTGGTAGTACACAAGGACACAGCAAGAGACGTTTAAATTGGCTGAACCACAGGAACAACTCTGAGTTGGCATAGCAGCCGGACAAATGAGGCCAGTCCTAATGGTGAGAGAAATAGGAGGGGGGAACTGAAGGAAGATGGCAGCAGTGCACCCCTCCTTTCCAAGGACGAGGGCTACATCTCCATCTCACCACGAGGTGGCTGCATTTCCCTGTGAACATTTAAGCCCTGAAAGAAGCTGTATACCCTGAAGCACCATGAAAATGAGAATGGCAGCGGAGATCTGCAGGATCTGGCCCATCTCATTCAAAACGCCTGAGAAATTCTGAGGTTCTGTGAAAAAAAGTGTGTTCCAAGTCTTGATCAAGTGGTGGTCATTCAACAGGTCCTCACTAGTCTGCTGAACTGTGGGAACTGCCCATGCGCCTGAATGTAGTTCATGGGACATACAAGGCAACACCACATGACTGAGCTTACAATGAAGAGGATGAACTGAATAATTTTCTGCTTGCTTCTCCTGTGAACTAAGAGTAGGTTTGTGGACTTTTTTCCACAAATTCCACAATTTCCATGAATTGCTGAGGTTCAGCCAATTCATGGGAACTTGTCAAGCCATGGAAACTTGATTGTGAGCCTGGGATGTGTGTCTGGTAAAGAGTTAAATTGTGATACTTTTTCAGATGCTCATATTGGTTATTCATAAACATTTCTATAGCAGGCATTTCAGCCAAATAAGACAACAGTAAAAATGGTACCGTAAGAACCTGACCCATGAAATGGCCAAATTCTTCATTGTCTTGCATATTCTAAGCTCAGTCGGTATCAGCAGGATTGAACAGAAATTTGCTCACAAGTTGTGGAGAAAAGAGTATTTTTTTTTTTCTTATGTAAAATGTGCTGAAAGTAGGATGGATAAGGGCTGTGGAGCGATAAGGATATTTTGGGTACCCTAGATCGAGATAAAATCTTCAGCTCTTTTTGGGTTTTGTCTGATTTATCCTGCCTTCCTGTCACTTCTGTCACAGGAGTTTGCAAGATTTTTGGGACAAAGACTGGATTTTTCTTACTCTTTTCTGTGGTACCATACCCTACGGAACTCCAGTTCCTTATCTGCGTCTATAGACACCACCACTTCGTGTCAAAGTCTGAAAGAAAGTCATTAAAAGTACCTCTTCGACCTGTCTCAGGAAAGATGTCCATTATATTTCATTATGAGATGTCAACATCAAGCTCAACATCCGGTTCTATTGGAAAGAATCTTTTAGAAAGAGAATCCTAAAGGTATCACAATGCTTCCAAAAATTGAGACCGCTATCATTAAGGAGATTTTTTTCAGTACTATCCTATCACTGGTAAATATGTGCCATTTTTAAACTGATTTGTCTAAGATGGGGTTCCAAAAAATGAGATCTTGATGATTTGCTGCATTTAGAAACCTTTTCCCCTGAAAAGATTATTCCATTTTTGTCCCTGCAAAGATCTAGAGACAATCTGCCAGGCCCACTTTAATCTTATTTGGATAAATTAATGAATTTACATTAGTCTTTTACTGAAAGGGAGATTTTACACTGTTAAATATCCTTTATTGAGTTTTCCTGTGTCTTTTCCAAGTTTCAGCATGCTTCTTAGTCTTTCATGGTATACACTGTGAATAATTAATAATAAAAAAAATATACTATTATAATAAACCAAAACATATTGCACCAGATTGTCCTTCTAGCTGACAGTGGCTTGTTTTAACATTCCTCTGGGCCTGTGTGGTGGTGTTTAAATATCTTTTTGCATAGAAAATACATTTTCTTTCTACTTTCCTGAAGTATCACGCTCAAACCACATATTATTAGATATTTGTCCAAGTGGAATGATCCTTCAAATGTTTCCTGGAAGATGCATTAGTTACCCTGACTGTCTTTCAAAAGTTGAATGAAGGGACCACACTTATGCTACACTTTTGTAGTAGCAGTGAGAAGCACCCATTACTGTGTGATTTGTCTCTAGCTTCTAGTGAACAACCTGCTCTCTGCTGTATATATTGGCAAAAGGCTGTTTAAGCTTCATGTAGAGGCAGGGATTCTTTGGGAAGGGAGAAAAAGAAGCTCTTAGACAAAGGCTTCTACTTCATTCATCCCTCTGAAACTTGGAAAGTTACACTTACACCGAGTTTTACTGAATGTTTTTGACATCTGTGAGCTGTATGTCTTTTTTTCTGGTCATCAAAACTGCAGGTAGCAGAACACAACACCCCTTGGTGTTCTGCACCTATGTGAAACAGTGACATCCCGGCCTTTCCACTGATGAGTTAAGAGCACCTAAAGCCCTACATGCTTGAGCTGTTACCCATCCTTCCTGGAAAATGAGTTGCAGAACACAGATAAATCAGCCCTCCTCCATCAGGCCACAGGGAAGCAAAGGCTGGACCAATCCTCATTTGCCTGTGCCACAGAGCTACTCACCGGCATTGTCTGGCTGCCATGCAAGGCATTGATGGCTGCTTGGGCCTCTGCATGTGAAGAGTATTTCACAAATGCACACCCTGGAAGAAGAAATAGAAGAATATAAGAAAAGTTGCATGGGTACCATGAAAGTCCACCTAGCTGAATATCCTGACCTCAGAACTGGACAATAAAGATGGTTGTGGAGAAAGTATAACAAGTAAATGTGCTCCTGGTTATTCTTTTCCAAAGTCCAGTCATCAGCAGCCTGAGAACCTGTCAAGGCAAAGCTGCATCCAGAATTCCCACACTTTGTGTAATGGGCACTGATGGACACAAACTTAGCAAGTACATTTTGAATCCACTTATGTTTTGACCTCTGCAGGTTCCCATGGCACATTGCTGCACAATTTCACCACTTAGTGTGTGAAAATGAGTTTTATTTGTATTGGACTTAATGCTGAACGCTTCTCCCTCTGGGGTTGTGAGAAACAGTAAGGAAGTGTAGAAAAGTTATCAGAAAGTTAAACATACTTGTTGCAAGCAAACACAAGCCAAATATACAGAAGGTATTCAGGTTACTCCAGACCCACAAGGTACCTTATCACACCACTGTCTGGTAAAGCTCCAAGCAGCTTTCATCTGACATAGTGTAAGAGCTTCTAATGGAGAAAGAGGGATGGGAGAGATCTGTATATGATGATTATCAGCTCAGCAGCACCAAAATTTGGATCTTAGTCTTTCATAGCTGCAGAGCCAGTGTTTGTATAGGTGCTCTCCTCTGGACATTAGAGAAACGTAGGCAGTGCATCCCGAGCCTGCATTGCCATGTGAGGACTTTCATACCAAACTCTTACGTAAGGTTTTAGGGCAGAAAGATGCTTTTAGGAGTACATACCAGTGTGCAGAAATGATCAACACTTCAAAGGGTCACATGCACCACTGGAGCGGGGGAAAGTATTGCTAACACTCTTAGCTACAAGCAAACTGACTCAGAGAGAGGAAGAGTAATTTCCATATGCTAAGGCGGTTTTTGGAACAGATTGGGAGAGATCTGAGAAGTTCTGGCTTCCATCCCCTTCTATTACTACTAAAGACGTTTGAGCTTTTAATCAATTTGCAAAGCCCTATCTGTTTCCCTGAAGGGGTGCAGATCACTGCACAGGGAGTGCCAGTCCTAACAATGGGACAGCTCTCCTTTATCCCCTTTGCAGACTCTTTAGAAGGTCCACACACCCTCATGGAACCATACAGTGCATGGTAAAAGCTAAAGCATTAGAACACCCCACTTGCAAACATGAAGAATGAACTCCAAAGGTCCCCAACATCATCACTGCAGGCTCATAGAAGTGAGATTGAAAAAAAGCAGTGATCACCCCTTCTAAAAATAAGCAGACATAGGAAATTAGCTTACAGTTAGGAGCCCTTCACGTTGCATTACTCTCTCAGCACTGTGCTCAGACTGCATTTCAGGAAAAGCACAATGATTGTTGCTAATAGTTGGATCTAATTTATAAGGAGCTGAGAGGAGACAATCATGAGAAAATGAGATAGATAAACTTCAGCTGGAAACAATAGGGATCAATTATGACATAATCGCAGCCCAGCATTCCCGGTCTCCTGAGATACTGTGCCTTCCTCTTCATTAATCAGAGATAATCCAGAATTAGGGTGTTTAATTATTTGCAGAGATTCTTTTGTACTTTCTGCGTCTAAAAAGAAGATGCTGATTAGCAAATATACAAAAGCTTTCCAGCTCCAGTCACCCATTGCATTTAGAGCAGGATTTTTGGCTGCAGTGTTGCTGTCATACTGAAGGCTTCACTCTCTTCAGGTGAAATTCATCCCTGTGCTGAGGAACCTGACAGATGAGTGGAGCTGGATAAAGGTGGGAATAAAAGGAGTAGAAGGCATTTATCTTCTTTAATGGCCAAGATGCTAATGATCTCCCTCCTACTGCTTCCTCTTATTGCTTCCAGTAGGTTTTGAGGTAGCTGCACAAAGGAAAATTCAGCTTTTACTGGTGAATGGTGGCAAGTTAATAACAGAGATCCCAACCTTTTTTGTCCTTTTGTTTGTGTGTTCAGTGTGATGGCTTCTGTACACAACACCAAATGTGCACAGAATCTCCTTCCTTCCCACTGACTACAGGACTCATGAGCCATGGGACATGAAGCATGCCATTCTCCTCAGAAAAATGGTGTCTCTTTTTCAGGAGCATCTCTGATTTTTGAAGGGGTTTTGACACACAGATATATAACCTGTGCGGAACAGGGACATAGATGTGCTTAAGTTTTTTTTGTTTCCTTACTTCCAGATTATAGAGCTGGAAGGGCTGTTCTTACTGTCTTGTCAGCTTGGACGAGACTGCAGAGTCAGGGCCTAAGGTTATAATTGCAGAGGGTGTTAAGACTCCTCTTGTGGAACTTATGGGAAAATCTTTGCTTTCTGAGTTACTGAACAAGACAGCTGCTGAATAGAGGGAAAAAAAGGGTGGTTGAGGGAAGATGCTATCCAGATAGCAGCAATGCAGTCCCTGCAGGTCCTGCTGGCTTGCTGTACTGGGTCCACTTCAGCTTCCCCACCTGAGGACTCCTTCACAGAATGGTTGGGTGGGATTGAGATTTCTCTCTGGCACTTAGACAGTCTGCTTAGATATTAATTTAGGTAGAATTTAAGCCTTATGGGCTTTACCCAAAATAAGTAGCTCACAAGCCATGTGTGTCACATATTGGTTTCTAGCAGATGGAAAACATTACAGACTGGGAATAACTTTGTGGGAGTTGTGGCTTGCCCGACTGTCTTCTAAGATAAGGGCACTAGCCTTAAGTTTTCTGTTGGATTGACTGTTCCGTGTGCGTGTGTGCGTGTATGTAACTCTGTGTGTGTAAATTAGGAGCTTCACATTCTCAGTAAATAGCACCAGCAAATGGAAGCTGGTAATATTAACTCTGTCAAGGCTCGGTATTGATCCTGAACAGCTCGGTGAAATGCAAGCCTGAGACTGCAGCCCGCTAGCACTAATAATTAAACTGGTTAGCAATATGGAGCTGCCACTCAGATTCAGACTTGTAATGAAATCGTTTAAGAAAAAGATAAAAAAAGATAGAGCAAGTATGAATACAACTCTGTGGGTTGGATTTACTTTGAAATCTGTTTCATACAGATCTTAGACTTTATTGCCTTTATTATTACTCTGTTTAACTCCTTTGTCATTAGATTTTGTTCCATACAATTCTAAGCAGAGGCAGACAGATATACTTTTTTTGCTCTTCTCCAATTTGCTGATTTGTTCAGTGAATGAAGTGTTTAACTGCCTGCCGTTATGATGGTTGGAGGTCTTCTATTCCAACCTAGCTTACCGCTTTCCAATGGGGAAGCCCCTGTCTTTGGGTCTCATGGGAACTAAAGTAGATATTTAATTGAAGGAAGGTGCCCATGGTTTATTTTTAGCCATTTATATCAGGAAGGCTGAGCTTTACTGGTGTATATCAAACAGCTGCCCTGTAATGTTGGTGTGAAGTCTTTTTTGTCCGCCAATGATTTTATGGAACAGCAATACCATTTTCCAGTGTATCACTGTGATTTGGATTTTTTGCCTTCCCGTTGCAAAAATATGCTGGCTGATGTTGTCACATGTCAAAATATCCATTGAGATATGAACTGCACCGGCAGAACTGGTCTCTTCTCTGGTGCTGCACATTCTAACACAGCTTATGATATATTATATGCAGATCAATATTTAATGGACACATTACACTGTCAAGAGGAAAGGGCTTCCTATTCAAATTGAAGTTACTTTGTCTAGAGACTGACGGGGGAAAAAATGACCCTCCTATTCAAGAGAGAAGCCTCATTCTTACACTTTGGCTCTAGCAGAGAATCCTTTGTGCTCTCCAGATAGCAAGTGATGCCAAAAAGTTGAAGGAGGTAAGGTACCTGGTTTTACAATGAAGAATTTGCGTGTTTCACATGGTAAATGTTTGCTGGGTGTAATATTTAAATAGGCACCCATACCTTTGCAATTGTGATCACCGGTTAGCATGTGTCTATGCAAAGACCAAGAAAAGAAGGGGGAACATCTGGGGCCGATGGGTGAGAAATAAGCAGATGTAATGGTTGAGCCATTGAGTCAATATGTAAAATATCAACCCTGGCTTTGTTTAAAGACAGAGCTGCCCTGTTCAACAGGGTGGGGAGAGCACATCTTGAATGAAGGTAATGGTGTTGTGTTCAGAGTATAAGCTCTGTCCTGAGAGCAAATAATAGCCATCAGTTCACACATGGCAAGACATAGCTAGTAAGGAGCATGTATTTTTAAGTGCAATCAGTTTTTAACTCTCACACAAAAGCAGACAGCAACCAGCAAAGTAATGGCCTCCCTTGGCATATGTGACCATTCCTAACATAAGAGATGATTCCTGGCAGCTAGACAGTGACTTTGTCACACCAGAAAATGATATATACCCTGAAAGTGGGTCAAGCTTGACACAAGCCATCACCTTACCTTTGCTGTTGCCATCGGGTCCCCGAAGGATCGTGCACTCCTCGATGTTGCCAAACGCCTCGAATAGCCTGCGCACATCATCTTCTGACTGCTGCTTATTGAGCATGCCCACAAAGAGTTTTCTATCTTCTGGAACAAAATAAAGAGATGCTTACCATATTTCAGGAGGGATGTGAAAGCCAAGATGGCTCAGTATCACATGCAAAACAAATGGTGATTTCATTGAGGTGACATGTTTAAGAAGCTGCTAGTCTTTTCAGGTGGCTGGCTCAAAAACCTTAATAGCATTTGACTTTCAATGAATACCTGAAAATAATTTGGCAATTTAAAAAAAACCAAACAAATAAACCCCTGAAAGATTTACTTATATATAAAATCTCTAACTGCTTCTCAAAATCAAGGCACCGAAGTCTTCCAAATCAGCTTTTTCTGATCAATTTTTGCAGTTAGCTTGCAGTAACTGAAATGACAACATTGCTCAGACTGCGATCCAAGAGGAATGTGGATAAAGATAGCATATAGGAATAAAGTCCAAATGAAAAATAACATAAGTTAGTAGCCCTCGCAATACTAAATAAGTTGCAGAAAAAAAAAAAAAGGCAGATTTAACATAAGCTGTTTATAATCGGGGTATAAATCAGGAAGCCACAGCCTGTAAATGGAGATTTGTCATTCATACCCACTCACAGACATATACATACGAGTTTGGATGAGGTTTTTAGTATATTTTTTAACTTATTTGAAAAAAGTGAAAAGTTTTTGAAACATAAAATAAACTTATATGATTGCTAATATCTGAGATAGCTCAGGCAGGTGGTATTTCATGTCAAAACAAGACATGGTCTGCTAGTAGATAGATAATTGTATTTTGAATGAGGAAGCTCGACGTGACCCAGCTGTGTGCGCTTGCATCCCAGAAAGCCAACTGTATGCTGGGCTGCATCAAAGAGTGTGACCAGCATGTCGAGGGAAGTGATTCTGCCCTTCTACTGTATTCTCATGATACCCTACTTGGAGTGCTGTGTGAAGTTCTGCTATCCTCAACACAAGAGGGATGTGGAGCTGTTGGAGCAAGACCAGAGGAGGCCATGGGGATGCTCTTAGGGCTGGAGCAGTCCTGCTCTGAAGACAGGCTGAGAGGCTTGGGCTGGGCAGCCTGGAGAAGAGAAGGCTCCTTAAGGGGAGACCTTAGACTTAGTTTCTAGTGCCTAAAGGGGCTACAAAAAGCCTGGAAAGGGACTTTTGACAAAGGCCAGTAGGGACAGGACAAGAGGAAATGGGTTTACCCTGACAGAGGGGAGATTGAGATGAGCTCTTAGGCAGAAGCTCTTCCCTGTGAGGGTGCTGAGGCTCTGGCACAGGGTGCTCAGAGAAGATGTGGCTGCCCCATCCCTGGCAGTGTTCAAGGCCAGGTTGGATACAGGGGCTTGGAGAAACCTGCTCTAGTGGAAGGTGTCCCTGCCTGTGGCAGGGGGCTGGAACTGGATGAACTTTAAGGTCTCTTCCAACCCAAACCACTCTCTGGTTCTATGACTTATACTTGGGCTTACACCAATATGGGGATCTTCAGTCCAGAATGAAATACATTAAGAAAATGTTGGTGAAAACAGACTAAACTCATGATTACTGAGCTGGTAGAGCTGGTAGAAAGATTTCAGAAGGCACTGAGTGATGCGTTTATATTAGGTTTATGTTCAGAGACTAGTACCATTACAGCAAAAAAAAAAAAAGAAATTTACGTAGGTTACATCGTGTATATAAACAGGCCATTTGCACATGATTTGTAAATGTCGTATTTATCATTCATTAAACACTATGTAAATGTGTGAACCAAGATTTTTTTTTTCAGCTTACAGAGCAGATGTAACCAATTTGAATAAATACATGTAAATAAATAAATAGTTTGATTTTTAAAAAAATATTTATTTTTAATGCTCACGTCACACTAAAGCTTAACAAAATATTGGTTTGCAACAAACCTTTCCTGGCTGACTAATTGGGTGATTTATGTCACTTTTGTTCCCTGAGAAATCATTCATGTAAACAATCTGTCCTGATTCAACTAATGTTTGATCAAAATTCCCCTGTCCATGATGCACCTGTAAATTGGAAATTACTTTATAGCCTTGGATGAGGATAATTTTTCATGTAGTGGATACTGAGTGAGGATATTAGGAGTTTTCAATCCTGCAGCCAAGTTATCTACATGAACTTAAAGTTTACTGCCCACAGAAAATGGTTATGTTGCCTTCATTCTGGCTGCTGAAATGGTAGGAAAAATAGGTTGAGGAGGATACATGTGCATTTTGATAGGGGAAAAAACAAGAATAGCCTTGTGATAGACATGTTAAAGGAAGAAATATGCCTACTTTATGCTGGAATTGATTAAGGAAAGGGACTTTCTGAGTTCCTTGCTCACAACACGAAGTTCAGAATTTAATGATGCACAAAGCACTAACTGACACTGTGTACATTATGCCCTCTCAAAAGAAGCTGCTCTGGATATCTAAAAGGTTTGTTTCCTTGATGGCCAAACTGACCTTCAAAAGAGACTCTCAGAGGTGAGGTACAAGCCTTAGAGAAGCAGCTACTGAAACTGAGGGTGGTGACACAGTGTCTTTCAGTGTAGGCTTAGACAAAGCCTTGGACAAAGAGTTCAGTCCAAGCTCCAGTGGTTGTCCACACATTGGAGGAAAACCCACCCAGTAAATGAGACCAGCTGTTCTGGAAAAATGGGAGGTATTTTAGGAATGAGGTAGAGCAGTGGGAACAAACTAGGAACACCAGCAGCAAAAGGTTTTGCCTAGAAAGATTGTGTCTAGTAAATACTTCCAGCACAGAGGAAGCTGTTACACTGTACTTCATACAGTTTTCCCTGTTTCAAATAAGCTGCATCAGCAAAAGCACTCCTATAGCTGTGTAACTGTATTTTCACCAGTATTTTTTGCTAATATAAATGTATCATTAAAAAAAAATCACATCCCTCCTCTGTCAGCAAAACTCTCTAGTGTGGAACTGTCCTGAAACTGCCTTGTCTGGTTTTGTTTATGCAAAGCTACAACCACGTGTTTTAGGAATCTCTTCATTTTACTTTCTATTTTACTTATTTTATTTTAGTTTTTTTATCCCCCTCTTATACATCTCTGCAGGACACTGGGAGTGATGATGCCTTTCTACAGCGCTGTCGGGCAGTAGATGTGGTTCTTTGTTGAGCTGCCTACAAGATGGCCATCAGACCACCAGGAACAGGCTCTACCCATGGTGAGGATCACCTTTGCCAGGAGCTGCTGGTCCAGCTGCAATAAGGGAGGGAGCATGAAGAGCGGCCCCACGGCTAGCCAGAGCTCAGCACTGCCTGGACATCACTTCCAGCCCCATCTCCAGCACCCTGTTTGTCTCCTGAAAACCCATGCCTTGGGCTGTCAGGGGAATCGTTTGTCACATCTGCCATCTGAGAAATCTGCACAATCACACACTCAGCTGATAATAAATGAGTCAGTTTAAGAAGCTTTTTTGTCTCTGAGAGCTGCTTCTAACAAAGCGCTGCAGTTACCTTCCACATCCCTGCCCTGCCAGGGAGCTCAGCAGCGTGTTTTAACAATGCTCCTCACACATCTCGGGTGGGAAGATAGAGGCAAGTATCCAGCAGACTGGACCTTTCAGCACACTCCAGGTCTTGGCTAATGAGTTTATTCTCTAATGGACTTATATAAACCTTTTACACCCTGACTGCTTCCAAACACTGCTCTTCCAGGTCCCAAGTAAAAAGGTGACATATCATGGACTAGGTCAACTACTCCTACTTTGTAAGGATTTCTGAACAAGGCCATGAGATGATAGAATAAAATGATGACAGGATGCACTGGTGTCAGCAGCAGCCTGAGCAGTGCCACTGCCCTGCAGTGTGGAGGCTGAGTGTGGTGTCTATCTAAACCTCTGCTCCATTTTTGTTTTCCCCACGTGGTTATCAGTCTTTCCCCACAACCTGAGTCCATCATGCCTGCTTGGCCCATGGAAACAAGCATGGGTGGCTATTTCTCTGTGCTGTGGCACCCAGGAAAGCCGAGGAGGCTTTTGCTGGTGCAGCACAAGGCCCTCACCATGAGTACACTGAGGCACTCCAATAATATTGAGAACTAAGTTCATCCCAAGTCTACCCCATTTTTCCATAAGCTACAGCAACAACAGGAGCCAGTACCTCCTTATTCCTCCTAGGAGGGCAGGTAAATAAAGAAAGGCCACCACAATGGCATATGAGTTCCTAGATGTCACCCCTTGGTGATATTTCCAATACCCCCATGAAACCAAGCTTCCCTCTTCTTGACCAGCACGGGGGGTTTGTACCCATAGGAAAAGCTGGCTGCAAGGCACAGTGGTAAGAAATGTAACTTGTCAGATAAATATACAGCATCTATAAATCTCCCCGCCTGTGTTTATACAAAGCCTCGGCACCTTCCCCAGCGCAAACAGGGGTTAAATTATTCCCTGTTCTATTTGTATTTAAATGTTATGTTTCTATGATAAGTGTAAGGCAGAGGTGTCAGATGGGCCCGGGCGAAGGAGACGGAATGCATGAAAGGTGAAATAATAGAGCACTGCAAACCAAGTGCTGAGAGGAGATGGGAAGGGGGGACATGGGAGTGAGGGGGAGACGGGGGAGGACGGGCACTAATTAAAGAGACAGAAGGGACAATGAGATGCAGGATGTTTGACCCTCTGCTGAGCAAGAGGACAAGAACAAGAATCACAGCAATTGTGAAGGGAATGGGGGAAAATTAGGGTCACTCACAGAGAGACATGACACAGATTTGTGTTTATCCAGATAGCTCTCGCTAATGTATGTGTGTGCACGGGGGTACATTTAGATAAGAGTATATAAATACACTTGTGTTCTCGTATTCCTCATGCAAAACAAAGAGGTTGAATCCTTGTATCAGGAAAACATAAGTCGGCTTTACCATCTAGAACATCACATCCAAGGCCTTGGAAATAAAGAGGGACAGATCTATCACCTTCATGGCCCAGGCTAATCAGGAGGGCAAACCAGAAGATCGCTATGGTCTCTTCTAGCCATGAAACCCCTTATTCTAAAGCCAATGAGTTTCTCTATTTCATTCCAAGTTCATTGCCAGGGCACCACACATGGATGGTGTGTGTGCTCATTCATGCAAGAGCAAAACTGGTATTAGCATATTTCTGTATGGGAACAACCATCTTCTTTATGCACATGGTATTCAGCAGAGCAGCTCACTGATGTTACTCGGTGCCTTTGGCTTTCTAAGCTTCAGAACCAGGTTGCTGTATGGCTCTGTTTCAGAAACCAGATGATAATTAATTCCATTATTTATATAGCTAATAATTATTTGTCCCTGCTGCTATTCCCCTCCTTCCCAAACACTGCTTGCACACACAGTGAGGGACCAGCTGCAGTGCCTTGGTCCAGGCATTGGGAAGGACTTTAAGCTTATCTCTTTGGCACCATGACAGAACAAACGAACAGTGCAGAGATGTTTTCTGTGCAAGTGTGGGTAAGAAGAAAATGCTGGTGCATAAGACCAAGTAGCACATCTACCATAGAGTATGCAAAAGCAGAGTGAATCTTCCTTACCCGTTCTTCTGACTGGTCTTTGGCAGAGAGGGGAGAGGATGCAGCACTGAAGGTGTCCATCATAGAATAATACAGAATCATGGAATGGTTTGGGTTGGGAGGAATCTTTAGAGGTCATATAGTCCAACCCATGCTGCAATGAGCAGGAACATCTTCAATTACATCAGGCTGCTCCGACCCCTGTGCAATCTGATCTGGAATGTTTCCAGGGATGGAGCATCTCCCAGCTCTCTGGGCAAGTTGTTGGAGTGTTCAGCATTGTCATGGTAAAGTGTCCTCTTAATATCTACTCTGAATATAGCTTCTTCCAGTTTAAAACCCTTATCCCTTGTCCTGGGCAGGACAAGGGATTCAAAAGTCTGTCCCTATTGTTCTTAGAAGCCCCCTGCAAAGATAAGGACTGAAAGGCTGCAGTATGGTCTCATTGGAGCCTTCTATTCCTCAGGCTGAACAACCCCAACTCTCCCAGTCTTTCCTCATACAAGGTATTCCACCCCTCTTATAAGTTCTGCGGTCATCCTCCGAATCCACTCCAACAGGTTCATGTCCCACACTGTGATCAGGAATCTTCCAGAGCCACAGTGGTGGAAAAAAGCCATAAGCCTGGGTTTTTTGGACAATCACGGGCAGTGTGTCCTTCCCAGGCCAAAGAAGAAAGGAAGAGCTATAGAGCAGAGGGGTGATCTGCAGGTGTCCCAAACATTATGAATGTTTGTGTTGAGTTCTGAACTCAAATCTATAAGCTCAAGCTGGATCCCCTCTTTGTCCAGAGTGGCCCAGCACCACTCTCAACCCGTGCTAATCAGGTGGATCAATAGGCTAAAAGCAGGGCATTTCCTGGGGCCTGGGCTGCACACTCCTATTGCCATTTTCACAGCAGTCCTACAGCTCCATGATGATGATTACAGCCCTTTCCACAGGGGAAGCGATTAAAAATTCTGTTGTAGTTAATTGTAAATTAGCTAATTATCTTCTCCGTGGTACCTTGCTAGAAAATACATGAACCTTGTAAAACGGAGGTGTTTCAAAAATTAGGATAGGGATAAAAAAAAATCCAACAACAACCAAAAAAGCCCAACCCACTCTGGAAACAACAGAAACTACTGCTACCTAACTCCAAACAATGGCAACCAAGCCCTCCTTCCGCCTGCACTGCCGTCTGTTCCCCCCCTTTTCACTCCTCCTCCCCATATCAAACAACACCCACAAGGGGCTAATTCTGCTGCAGGCTTTAAAATGTTTGCTGAGTTCACCTGTTCCTTGCAGCTGGGTGTTGTGGGGCATCCCTAATCACATCTTAGCAGGAGTGATTTCTTTGTGCTGATCTCTTCCCCTCCTCCCTCTCCAGTTTGGTTTTACTTAACAGATTCTTTATATCCCGTACGTTAGCAGATATGATTGCACAGCTGCTAGTCTCCAACTGCTGGAGACAGAGGCTTTGAGACACCCGGGCTAGGGAGAATAGCAGCTAATCTGAACATCTGTGTGATGGGGACAAGCACAAATGAATATAAGACCAGGTGTGGGAACATAATTCTCTTGCACAAAGAAGGAAGCTTCATCCCACAGGTGCGCTACTCTCCACTGTTACATCTGAAAAACTTAGTTTGAAGGATTTCACTTACTTAATCACTTGGCTTCACTGTAAGCCTTGACTTGGACATGACTCCTGCATACAGAGTGAAGGAACAGCTGTACAATAGACACCAGGTCTAACTCAGTGTGCTGCTTCTGGCACTAGCCACTTGTGGGTGTCTTGTGGAAAGTCTACAACAGGGGAAGAAATTTTGTTAATCCCCTCAGATATTCTCCTAAACCTGCAGTTTAGGGACTTACAGAGTCTGTTGGTTTTTCTTCATATGTAATATTTTGTAAAGTGTCTGATGTAATCGTTCGGTTGTCTTTAGAGCCCATGTGAACTGTGAGTATCCACTGCATCCTGCAGCAAGACATTCTGCAACTTAATCACACGTTGAGTTAGGAACCTTTTTCTTTTGTGTACTTTGAACATGCTACAAACTATTTTCAGTAGACAGCACTAGACATTCTTTTAGAGAAGAGTGGAAATCACTCCTGATCCAGTTATGGAAGAGTGGACCCATGAGGATAGGCAAGAGCTTGGCCAAAGTCTGTGCATTTCAGACTGGTGTTTGGGACTCCTGGGTCCCATCTCAAACAATGCTCTCAAATATCGTGGAAGGCAAAATCACTTTTCCCTCAGAGTGATTTGTTATTCCTTGTACTAGTGAGATGGATGACCATGTAGTTACTGTTATTAAACACTTACAATACATCTCTGCCAAAGAAAGTGGCCTCAGTGGAAATATGGGCTACATAAATTAACTAGTGCAAAAGGCAGCCTCAGTTTCCCTATCTGCAAAAAAAGAATTATTGGTGCTTACACGAGGCAAAATTAAGCATTGCTGAGGTTCCTTGGTGTTTGCCACAAACCATGAATACGAGGAGCTCTGGCAGTAATAATGAAAGGCACCCATCAGGCTGGTGCTGATTTGACAATCTGTGGCTGAACCATCTCATGGTTGCTATCAGATCGGAGTGGCTGGAACTTCCACAACATCTTTTTCTTACAGGAGGAGTCCATGGTGGGGTAGTAAAGGCAGGGTTTATTCTGAATGGAAAACCCTGCTTTTGCAAATAGCAATTACTATAGATCTTGGAGTCATCTTCCAGGAATAAATTTTCGTTCTGCAGTGGTGTGATCCCTAAAGACAGTCCCATGTTCATTTAGGTGCATGTGGCCATGAGAACACAGGTATTGTTTGCTGTTGACCATATGAGCATCTGGGAAGACACTTAATGTATTGCCAAGTGCTTAACCCAATGTCCAAGTTTATATTTTTTAACTAAATATGTCTGGGCCTATTCTCTACTTTTGGGGTCCTCATCTATACTACAGTCCTACCCTCCTGAGCAAAGACCTGCTTGGCAGGGAACTGTAAGAAGTTCTTGGTCTGCATGAACTGCTAAACCATGTCTAAATATTGTTTGGGAGAGTAAGCATGTGAGCAGGATGGATAAGGTGTGGAACTAGGACAAAAAATGGAAGGTGATGTGGAAGGTGGTTCTGACCAGGAGGATGAACGCTGTTTGGGCTTGCCTGGCCTGCGCTCCTGTGGTAAGATCTGCTGTCTACCTGCCCTGAAGTTGAAAATTAACCTTAAACCAACAGCTTCATCAGGACAGTTCAGATGAAAAAACACTTAGGCTTCCTCTGTGCAGACAGGTTATGGACAAAACTCGACCAACATGCCAAGCAAACCCTGCCATGAAGACATAGCCTAAACAATTCTTTTAACAGAAGACTCTTCTTGTGCAGCTGAGAATATTATAACCCCAAGACAAATGTCAGTAGTTCTGACTTGCTGAACTGTGCCATCACAACTGTCCATTGCCAAGAGATGCTATTCCCTGTGCAGATCATAAATGACAGGTTTTATGGTGTTCGACAGCGAGCTGAGAAAACAACAGGCAACAACCCGTTTTATTAGTAGCCATTGCTTGGATGGTGAGAGCCATCTGAAACCTGATGTCATGCAAAGCACAAAGACTCTGTCTGATTTGTGCCTGGCAGATCATAATTCTTCCACATTTATTCATTATCTGAAACACCAACTGGAATATTTTTGAGAACTATTCATGAGGTGATGCTTTTTAGGAAAAGACTCAAGAGTAAAAATCTAATCTTTCTAAATTCAGTGTATAGTCCAATCACCCACTTTCTCTTCACCACCCCTACACAATAAGAAGAATATCTGAACTCAAATCAGCCTTCCAATCATGAGGAAAAAAAAAAAACCACAAAACCTCTTTCCCTAGATATGAGTAGCCTGTGCTTACAGTTCCCATTGCCTAGGAACAACCCCTGGGGTTCATGGGGGAAAAGCACCTAAGGAGACCTAACATTGAAGCGCAGATGTATGAAGCTGTGCTGTAACTAAACTCTGATGGATTTTCCAGGAATGCTTGGGCTTCTTCCTTCTGGAAATCTATGGATGTTTCACTGGGCCAAACTTTATGAATTTCCTGAAGAAGAAGGAGGTGAAGGAGAAGACTGTCTTGTACTATCAAATGACACCTCAAATGAACACTGAATCATACTTTTGCACTTGGTTTTTTTTGGAGGCAGCTCAGATTTGAATACAACTCCTACCGCCTTTGGTTTTGGGGAATTTAACACATCTTAATTCCTATGTGTAATATCCCCTTTTCACTCTGTGGCCACACAAGACTGAGGCTGAGCCTGAAGGGCCGTTTGGTTTTCACGCTCACTCAGAGTAAAGCTTAGAAGCTTCTTGACAAACTCCGCAGGGTCAATGGTGTCAAGGCTGGTATGTCAGGCAAATAAGTTTCAGTTCCTAAACTCATCTCACTGGTGACCTGTCAGGGCTTTGAAACCCTTTCCAGAAGCCTAGAAGGCCAGGACATTAATCCATGGTAACACTCCAGCCTTGAGCACCGAGGACTATTGAAACAGCACAGACATTGGCAGGAGGAGGGTGGGAAGGACATATTTTCTCTTGCAGGAGCTGGGACGACATTTCAGATCAAATTAAACTTCAGTTTTTAAAGACTTCAGTGGAGGTAATTGAAACACTTTCTCACAATTGCCTGAACCTAAGTGTTATCTCTCTTTTCCTCTGTATATCATCCCTTTTCCCCCAAGCCTGAGACAGCCCCGCATGGCCACAGCCTCCTTAATATTAAACACGGTGATTAAATGGGATTCGCCAAAAGACAAAGGGCTGAAAACCTGCCAATTGTTAATCCCTCTTTCGCTGTGCTTAAAAATTCCATTTCCTTCATTTGAAGAAAGGGGGGTGGGGGGAAAGAGAATTATACGCCTATGTCTAATTTAAATTCTGGTGTCGCGGGTCCTGTTCCCTTCTCCCTCTCTTGACGTCTGAATATATTCCTTTATTACCATTATTACAGCTTTCTGATTGCATTAAAATTCATCCACACGCTTCTCTCCACATTCCACTTTTCTTTTGCCAGTTTTTTTGCTAATTCCCTTTTTCTCTCCCCCTTCCCTCCCCACTTTCAAATTATACAGAATGTCATTAAAGATCTCCAGAAAATGCCTCAACTCCTTTTTCTCTTGCTTTTATAAACTTGCTGGCTTTCTTCCTCTCCATCCCCTTGTCTACAAACAAAGAAAACGAAGGAGAGGCAAAAGAATACAATAATAATAAACAAATCCAAGCAGCATGTCTTGTAGGTCTCAGTAACACCTTTCCTACATCATACAGCTCCAGGCCTAATGCTCACTTCAGTTATGAAGCTGTATTTCACACAGAAGTTTTGTGTATTATTTGTTTGACGCTTGTACCTGGAATGCTCAGCTAAAATCAAAAGTGGAGTGTGCCAAGCTATATATGTAAGTGTGGAAAGAGGCAGTGCTGCTGGTAACCAAGTTTTGTAAGCACCAAAATAAGGAGGTTGGAACAAAAAGATGATTTCACCCTACTTTACAGATGAAGACCTGAAATCTTGGAAGGATTTGTCTATGGGTATGAGCAGTGGAGCTGGGCATGCAGTGGATATGCCCAGTTGCAGGTTCAAGATATGAACTTTAGTGGGACCTACAAATTAAATCCTTCAGACATTATACTGACTGCAAGAAGACATTAAAAGTTATGTTTTTTTCCCCACAGGGCAGATCACCTAAAAAGAAGGTCTATCTTTGCTTAAACAAGTCCCATTTTATCTAGGTGTTAGTCCCAGTCTGTCAATTTTGTAGATAAAAATGAAGGTAAGAATCAGACTCCTTTCCTACATGGAAGACCACGTGCCTTATTTAATCTATAAGGCGAGGGCGTGACAGTGCCAGTGTGATGAGGCTGGGGTGACTGATCCTCCTAAACTGTCCTTGTGACGTTCCTACCCCAGCATTAGGACGAAGCTGTTGTTGAGAAACTTCCATTCATTCTTGCCAGTTCTTCCTAGGTCCTTAAGTAGGTTTGTTGTTGTTTCTTTTTTTTTTATTATTTTTATAGCTGTCGCTCTTAATTACACTGACATAATGAAATGACTGAAACCGACACAAAAACATAATTTTCTTTCTATGGGAAACACTGATGTCTCAGAAAATGTGTTTCCACTTTTAATTGGAGAGGCCAAAGTTCTTGTGAAATGGAAATTCTTAAGTTGTGAAATGTTACAGGGCATTGTCTCAGAGGAGTAAAAATACGTTTGTCTTAATAGCCTCAAAACATTAAATATATAAAGCAGAATGGCTGTACTTGTCAGCCAGACAAAAGAGAGTACATTTTCACACACTTTATGAATAACTGAAAAACGTTTCTGCAATGGGATGTTGCTGAATGTAAAAGTAATATATTAGCTTCAAGGAGAATGAGACAGATTGCTGGTGGTTGTGTCCACTTGTTGCTATTAAACATGAATATCCAGATGCAAAATATATCTAAGTCACTAAAGCTCTGCCTGCTGGAAGCCAGAGGATATTAATGGTATTAAGGGAAGGGTCATTTTTATGAAAGGCCTGTTCTTACTCTTTCTAATGGGCACTGCTGGAGCAGAAGATGCAGGACTAGACAACCCTTTGGTCTTACCCAAAATGGAAGCTCTTATGTTCTTAGTGGTTTAATACAATGCAGACTTGAAACAAAATTAATCAAAAAGATCCCGTTAAAATGACAGGTTTGTACCTCCTGAAATGAGAACTCAATGCATTAATTTAAAAAAATATCCCCTGGCAAAAATCTCATTGAAATAGACCCATGCCAGGGGAGCTCTTTGCCTTTTACAAAACCACACATTCGGCTAGATAACTGTTCCTTTGAAATGCTTTGGCCAGCTCAACAAATGACCCAGGAAATGAATGGGTCTGCTTCAGGATACCACCTGGCAGGATCTGTCTTGACTTATGCACATACTTATTTAGACTGTTACCCTAAGGTAAACAGAACATTATATTCCAGTGATGCTACACCAGTGCTTGAAATAAACATCAGGGATTCAGGTTAGAGCTGAAGCTTATTGAAGTTAATGAAAAAGAGTGCTGTGGAGCTGTGGCAGGCTTTGGATCAGACCCTCCATTTGCTGAACTACTGCTCAGTATGTCCCTACTGCTGCTGGGAGTTGCAGGCTCTCCCTGATGCAGAGCATATTACACCTGTGCCAGGGGAGGTCTGGTGAGGACAGAGCAGAAGGACAGAAGAGCCTGAATGGTGTCGGTCACACCTATGGTGCATTAAGGTTTGCGGGTCTGTATGCATTTCCCAGATTTGGCCTGTTTTCTTAGCCTACTTTCACCACTCTGCTGCAATAAGGAAAAGGAAAATAAAACCTTGTGAAATTTCCAGCAGAGGCAAAACTCACCCTTGCTCTGAGTGGAAGACTTTCCTGCAAGCCTGACCCCAGGTCTTAAAACAGATGTTCAGAGCAGTGAGGGAACGCAGGAAAACTGCGATCAGACAGTGTGGCCTGAAATACCAGGCAGCAACAGCAACACTGGGGTTGGATGGGTTGCAATAAAATTTATAACCGAATAACCAGCACACTCATGGAAGAACCTTCCTTTGGTGAAAACAATATTCAACACCCACTTGCCTGGAAGTAACGTGTGCTGGGGCCAGCAAGAAAATACCCATAAATGTGGATGTCCTGTGCCCTGGTCTGGAGCCCCCAAGGCACTTCATCTCCTTATATTTGAGCTGGTTTCAAGCTCAAGGGAGACTTGTCTCAGCACACGGAGACAAAGATCTCTCCTCTAGCTGGGGGAAGTGAGACTCCTTTGATGTCACTTAACATCCCCCTGCAAACGTATTATTGAAGATTATTTCTTCCACCCACCCACCTCCCCAACCCTCAACTCCGGCTGGCTTTAAATGCCACCGTCATTTCCATCCGCTGACAGAGCTCTTTAACTGCTGCGCCAAATGGCATTCGCTAAAACCAACTAATAGAGGGAAATGAGGTTAACCTTTAAGAAAGGTGAAAATGAGCTGGGTGCTATGCTTGTTCTAAAGGATAGTTCATAAACAGCCTCCTGCTTCAGAGGCGGTTTACCCCAGGCACTGCCATTGTTGGTAGCTCTGTTTGCAGGTGGTTTCGGGGTGAGGTTTGTCAGGAGAAGGCACAAGACCTCTCTGCTCACATAGTTTAGTCAGTTCTTGCCTGACAGGTCTGGGATGACAGTCCCACGACTCTGATCTTGGCTGCTGTTTTCTGAACTCACAGCAAAAATGCATTGGCTGCAGTGGATGAGTATGACATAATGGTGACTTGTACCAACAGAGGTTTTCTCCACCATTTTCTTCCCTAGCATGCAGGGAATTGGGAGTGCTCTGGGCCAAATCCCACCTTGTCTATCTCTTTGATGAGTTCCTACTTTTCACTGGTCTTTTTAAGTCTTTCACACCTCAGCCTAACACTGGTAGTGCTGGATGGCCCTGCACTCTCTGAAGGACCATTATTAACGTTCTGTTTTCCTTCAGGCTTAATGAACTTGTCTCCTTGCTCATCCAAGAGTTAGATGAAATCTTGGCTTTAAACCACAACTTGGTCCTACATATGTCATTCCCAAGCTCCTACCTGACACCCTGTGCTATTCAACTCATGAAGGAGAGCAAACAGCGAGAGCTTGGGAGAGACCATGTACTTCCATACAACAACTGCAAGAAGAGGGATATCACTTAGTCTACACAGAAGATTAATAGCAGGTGGGTTTTATAGGAAAGAACTCAATACCTTACCAGTTTGGGTACCAGAGGAAGGAGATGCAGCAGAATGCCATGATAGGAACAAGACAAATACTTGTTATGTAATTTTCTATTGTCAGCACTCTATTTCATCTGGTTTTAATTAGATCAGAGGGCCTGAAGCATGCATATACTACCAGCTGTATTAACAGCAACTGGCAGTATAAGACTGAGTCCTTATGAAGTGGGGATGTTGGTGTCCTATTTTGAGTCAATTTTGTCCTTTCACTTTTTTTGTCTGTTTTTACAGAAGTGGGCTGAAGTTGGTCCTTTGTCCTATCCTTGCACAGTGCTGACCATGCTATTGTCTTTCTCCATGCCAAGTCTTTGAAACAGAAAGTTATACACCTAGACCAAAAGCTCAGTAAGCATAAACCTAAAAAGCTTCCTGAAACAGGGTCTTTAGTAGGTATAAATGAACAATAAAGGCACACATCATCAATAATAGAAATATTCTCCTACCAACACAGCTATGGCCAGCTCAGTAAATATAAAAAGCGGTTGTTCCATTCCTATCTGAAGTCAGTACCTGGAGAAATTTATCCCCTGATTCAGGGTAAAATCTGAGTGTCAGAAACACAAATTTCCAGCTGCTAAAATTTCACTGTCCACGTGGGAAAACATAACCCTCAGTAGGCTCTTTCCACCTCAGATTTCATCACTGTAATAATGCTTTTTGGCTAACAATGCTTTTTGGGGTCTATGGAGAAAGCACGGCTATGCAAGCCAGATTTGAACCTGGCTCTCATCCCTGTTACTGCAACAGTACTGTAACTGTGCTAAGGGGAGTCATCTCTTCCCTTCATCAGTAGCCAGGACTCAGAGACACAGAGAGAGACAGAGAGCGAAGGTGTTGTTTTATAGCAAGCCTTTTCTGAGCTTGAGAGCTCACTGTGCTATTATTTCCCCCTTTTTTTCCTCATTTCAAGCCTTTTTTGTGTTTCATGTTTGGCCCTCGGCAGGCTGAGAGACGTGCTGACAAGTTGTAACTCTCACTCGGCTTTGCAAGGGCTTTGTTCTCTGCGTGCGTGGCACAGACTCGCTTCCTCTTTCTAAATGTGACAGTGAGCGATAACATTGACACAGAGAGCCAGCACGTGGTCTCGGCATGCTCCCCATGCTAAAGACCCTCTCCAGTGTTCTGTGGCATCAGTCAGGAAGCAAAGATGGGCCTCATACAGGGAAAAATATAGAAGCGACAACCCCTTCTTCTTCCCAAAAAACCCTTAACCCTGAGCTGGTCAGAGGCTGGAAATGCTTGTCATCAAAAAGGGATTTTCAGTGATCTGGTCTCTACTCCTGTGTACTGGAGATGCCCACAGAGCTGACCCCAGGAGCTTCCCAGCCCACAGCTGAACCACCTTGCTCAACCAATGCTGCTGCCCCACAGTTATCTTGTAGACTGTGTTTTGGATGTTTGTCCTGGTGAGGGGCCAAGGCTTACTACAAGGACAACAGGCAGAACAACTGTCAGCATCATAGTTTGCTTTGATGAGCATTCTCTTGAGACAAGAGCTTGTCTCTGACTTCTCACTTTAACGTGTTTGATGCCCTGTTCAACTGAGAAAAGTTTTGGAGAAAAGTTCAGTCTCTCTCCAGCTGATTAAAGTGCTCTTTAGTATATAGGCTTTTTTCCTAGAAAAGATACTTCCATAAAGATCCAAGTCTCTTGGAGGTCTCTCAAGTAAGGACAAGCACAGCTCTTTAAGTCTGACACTTGGAGGTATCTGTTTCATTTATACAGGTCTTTTCAAAATCTTTTTGCAGTTTTCAAAAGGTGAACACCAAGAGGGAATGAGTTTGCCACAGTACTTTCCCCACCAACACTGCCTACTAAAAAAACATCTTTGTCCTCCAGTTTCCTTGTTTATACAATAAGAGGTCCCATTAGATAGTTCTGCCGAACACCACGCTGAGAGCTAACGTTAACTTCCTCAGCTGTGCTAAACACTTTCTAGGTCATTGCTTAGGTGCTTTTCTAGGTCGCTGTCTTATGAAATATAACCCCTCATTCTTTAGACCTGTATTTAGCCTTATTCCTCCATGAGGCAGGTTGGATTTGGTCCTGCAGAAACATGCAGATAACACCTCAGCCAGCCAGAGTTTGCTCAGAGTGACCTATGATTCAGACGACACTGTATCAGAGACCTGTCCTTACAATTTTCCATTTTGTGCTATCCACAGATTTTATCAGCCAGGATATTTAACTCCACATCATTCATGACAATGCTGACTAGCATCAGAGCTGGTACTGATCCGTGCAGAACCCTGCTGCAAATGCCCTCACTCTATCATGCTTTCTCTTTGACAACTACATTTTGAGACTTGTCCATTACCCACTTCTTAATCCATTTAATGTCTGCCCTCTTGAACACTGTACTCAGCAGAAACTACAAGGAATTTCCAATTCTAGAGATCCAACCTTTGCAGTTCACGATAGCTTCTACTGATAAGGAAAACACAATCGGTCAGTTTTGCCAAGGGGAAGATAGGATCTCAAAGATACATAGCCCCTCTTCTTCCTTCCGTTGCCTCCTCACCAGCTTGCACAGCATGCCTTCACCTCTGTTTCAACACAGTTCTCTAACATTTAAGGAATATTGTATTTTCCTATATAGAGGCCATGCTCTCCAAATGCTGCCACAAAAGCTGGGCATAGACCTTAGTTTTTCTGTTCTTTGCTGTCAGCTATTACAGCTTATAATGCCTTGTTCATTAATGGGTTTTGTTTGCCATGCAGATGTAGACATTATCTTTGCAAATACAGTGACACATTTACTGTAAGAAGGACCCTGCTCCTTTTTATCGTGCCTTTGCACTATTATGTCTGCAGGACCCAAGGATGAAGTAGCCTTTACGAGTTATGCCCACAGAAGGTTTGAGATCTGGAGAGACCAGCAACTAAAGGAAAACAAAGTCACAAATCTGGAAAATGTTTCACGCAGTAGGAAACAAGGGGAAGTTTTTCCTTTCCCTATCTCAGCATCTTTTTCCTGGAGCAAAAGTAATTGTATTGAATGCACTCAGAGATTTCCCTGCATGGTAAAGCAATGTAAAGGCAATGGGATTCTTATCATTCAGCTTCCCTGAACATTTCTCTGAGTCAGAAACAAAGCCCAGGTCCCAGTTGGGATGACATTTATTTAGCATATGTAATATTAACCAAAAGAAAGTCAGGGAACATACCCTGAACCCTGCTTTGACCCTTCTACTTTTTAGCTACTGGCTTGTCCTGCCTTATTTTTGACCTGTTCCAGCTATTTTGTCCCAGACTGAGGAATGTGTTGCCCTGGTATTACAGGCATCTGCTGGCCTTGTCTTTCTTTCAGGTAGCAGCACGCACCTTGTCTCAGTGGAAGTTAGAACCCAGAAAACAGGGGCTTGAAGGATTTGGAGCTGGCTTTCCTTAATTTTAACAAAAACAATGAAAATTTGCCGATCAATAATCCACTCACGAGTAAGATACAACAGCTTCCCAGGTACTGGTCTTATAATCAAGAGAAGCTCTTTATCTCCCTCTTATGCTATTAACTATGAGACTAGTTTTGGGTAAATCTCTTTATTTTCTTATTTTCACCTCTCCATCTCCAATCCAGGGGAATTTTGGCTTTGATTGTTTTGGCATCCAATTCAGAAAGCGCATGTTGTCACAGATACGACAGCAAAGCCATAATGTTGTTCTAACATATTCTTTCAAATATTGCCCAAGTAATAGTAAGTGGTGGATCTGGCCTCAATTCAGGTTCAGGGAAACTGATACATAGTGAAGTCAAAGAGGAAAGCAGCCTGCAATAGACTCTACGACTTCTGACCATTTGCCTTGCAGCACAACCTGGCAGAAACCACAATCCTTTTCTCTGGGTCTGGACTTTTCTATAGCACTTTCAGAGCACTAGTCCATTATCCTGACTCCAGATAGCTCTGTAAAAGCTTCTTAAATTATATTAAAGCACAAGAATCAGAGTTCAGTTCACTCAGAAAATGTGTGTATATGTCTGTGTGTTTGCATATGGATGCGTGCAGTGTGTGGGCGTCACTCCCTAAATATGAGGCGAAGTGCCTATCACAGAGAATAGACTTTAAAAGGGGTTTCTGAGATGTGAGAAACCAAAGCTGGGAAGAAATATAAAGCAAAAATGCAATCTTCCCACCTCCACCGTCAACTCAAATTAAAAATCAATTGTGTGTGTAAGAAAAACAAATCTTTGGAAATACGGGTATAAATGACATTTGTTGTGAAAAGCCTCCCCCACTCCTGTCCCCGAGTGATAAGGAAATGAGCTGGATACCAGGGGAACTTCAGGTTGGATTCAGGCAACAGAAACATTTTCAGGTCAAGCTTCATTTGGCATTAGATTGAGTTCCCCCATCAACTGTTCTTGGGCGATGGTGCCACTGCCATTGCTTTCCAATCCTGTGTGTACACATAACTTGATGGAGATGCAGGCAGGTGCCCATGGGCAGGCAGCCCTGCCATGCCTTCCTCTCCAGCAAACACTACCACCAAAATGCCAGTCCAACCTCTGCTTTACATGAGGTCCAGGAGTGTGATGGCATCCCAAGAGCCTGGCACTGCTTTCCAGGGAGCAAACCTGCAGGAGGGCTTGGGAAAGAGGAGAAACCACTCCTTCCCAGGAAAGCATGTGTGATCCAGGATGCTACCAGGACTCTCCGTTGTTCTTTATGGAGGAGCAGGGAGCCAGACTGGCAGTGCTGCCAGCTTCTGAGGATCCAAGGTAGCTGATGGTTCTAATCAATGGTAATATGAATGAGAGACACCCAACCTAATGGTACACCAGCAAGCATGGTGGTTGCCTAGCATATAGAGAAGAAAATCAACTGATGTATTTAAAATGCCAGAGGGAGTGTGAGAGAGCATGTTTTCCTTGTCTTTGGTGGAGTTGAGGTCACTGCCTCGTCTCCATTCCCATCACTCAGTGAGTGCTCAAAAATCTCTGCACGATGCCAGATCCAGCCCAGCACTGAGTACTGCCTTGGAGGTGATGAAGGTCTGGCAGGATGGGGACTGCTGCTGATTTACTTCCTTGCTTCTGTTTGCGTGAGCAGCAAGGTAGGAAGAGGCGGATGATTGAAAGGAGTGGGGAGAGAAGAAGAAAGAGGGAAGAAAAGATAATAAGAAAGCCCCCACTGCCCTCTGCCATTGTGCTGTTCACTAGAAGGCTCCCTACAGAATTACACTGTCGTCTTGCAGGAAAGCATGTAATAACTGAAAATACAGTGTCAAAAGGAATTTTTCAGGCTTTGACAGCTCATAAATTACAGTTCGTTGACTTCTTCCTGGGTCTAGATTTAAATTAATAGGCAGGCAGATATATATTTCTTTTGCTCCTTTCTCCTGAGCAGTAGCAGTTGTGGAAGTGACGCAGTTTCTCTCATTTCTGTCTCCCCCTTCTCTCCCTCTTTTCCTCCCTCCCTTACAAGCAGTCTCAACCCTATGCAGACCAGCTCAAATCTCCCAAACCCCAGGGTCTGGCAGAGCAGTCCTCCTGACACCTCCTCTCACAGGCAGAGAAAGCAAAGGCAAAGAATTTCATTGTTTCCTATTCAAATGGCGTCTTTGCAAAATCAAGCCCTTTCAGATAGGTATTTGGCAAAAAATCGTCATAGGCAGTAAAGGTCAGAGATGCTCAGGTAAGTCAGTGATGGCTGCAGCATCCAAAGTGAATGCAAGCAAAGTGAATGCAAGTCCTGCCTTCTATATAAATAGAGATGAGATGAGATGGCTATCGGTGAACAAATGTGTATTGCCCTTTCAACTAAACCATAGGTGCTCACCATAGGTGAGAGTAAAACTAGCTGTGTGGATGGATAGGTGGGTGGATGGATGGATGGATGGACGGATGGATGGATGGATGGATGGATGGGTGGATAGACAGGCAGTTGGATATAATGGCAAACAGACTAGACAGGAGATCATAGCTCCAAAAGGTAGTCATGTTCTTAAAACACGATCACACTCTGCCTCACTGACATCTCTTGCAGACATTTCCTTTTGGATGTAATGTTAGCTTGCTAAGTCTGTGGGTCTCAATGGAACAGTTACCAGTATTTTGCTGCTAGGGGAAATGATCCAGGAAGATGGAAGTTTACACACCATTTGCAACGCTCTGGTGATCAGAAATGCTCAGCTTGGCTCTGTCTGCACAGATCTGGAGTTGTTTGGTGGTGCATCAAAGCACAGTAAGTAGCTGGAGTTTTGGAGAAGACCTGTATTTCTTTTGTATGGTAATGCATTTATGAGTTTGGGGTGGGACAACCTGAGGTCTCTCTGTGCTCTTGCTCTGCAGTTACAAGTAACTCAGCCTGCATCAGTGATGGTTGTGAAATTCCTAGGAGGATGAGTATTTGCAACATGTAGGTTGTAAAATGAGTCAAGTGATTTTGGGTCCTGCAATTTGAAAAGGTCTCGTGTAAAAAGGGGTTATTAATAGTATTAATGGTTCCTGCTACAAGTTGTAGTCTGTAGCTGCTTAAGAACCTAAGGTGGATACTGGGCTGTGTGCTTGTCAGTTCTTGTGAAAGAGCAGTCCAGGACACGTTTGTCTTTGGGAAGGTGGCAATGACTCAGAGCTGGGAGCTGAACATCTCCCCTGTTTGCCATAGTAACACAGCGAAAAGGAGTGGAAAACGCAGAGCCAGAAGGAACATGGATCCTGGCTGCCCTTACGGAGGTGTGTGAAGGGACGAGTGTGATAATCACACATTTAAGTCTCTGAAAGGTCTTTGCACTCTCACTACCGGCTGCGTGAGCGCAGGCGCTGAAGGGTGGTCACGTCCCTCTTAGGGAGCAGCTCCTCGTGAAGCACTGCGGGCTATGCATTGAGTTACCTCCTGGCTCAGCGGTCCCTGTGAGATGCTCTTTGTAGAAGGGCTGGGTGAGCGTAGGAGGTGAAGAGGGGAGCAAGGGGTGCTGGGGCTCTTGCTCAAGCAGCACACAGGAAGGGCAGGAAAGCCAGAAGTGCCAGGGTTTTGCCCTTTGGGGAGGTCTCCTGTGTGGTGACACAGGGGTGTTCCTCATTGTGGGTTCTGGTGCCATGACTGTACAATGCAGGAGGGACAGAACTCTGTTTCACCTAATCCAGGAGGGAAATAACCTATATAGTGCTAAAGGCTCTAACTAACTGCAGTTACCTTAAGCTCGAGCTTGACTGTTTAGAGAGAAGTGTCATTTGGGTGTGCTGGTGTATTGAATGGGGAAAGTATTAGGTCTAGGTGCTTAAATCTGTTGGCTTTATTTCAAGACTTATTTCAAGAAAACCTGTTCTGAGGAAGATACTTATTTTCAGTGCATCATTCAAAGGAGTACTGAGTACTCCAGAAATGTTCATCCTATCTTACTGAGGGGGGGAGGATGGGTGATAATGTGCATTTTAGACGCCGATCTGTGCAGCAATGGATATCCACCAGCCCCTCTCTCAGCCCCACATGTAACTGTATCAGCACTCTTTCAATTGGAGTTACTAGGAAAAAAGTGTAAATCAGTTCCAAATAAGTAAATGGAACTTCAGTTTCACAAACTCACTGAAGGCCCTTTTCTGTGGCTTCCAGACCACTATAGACCACAACAGTGGAAAATCACTTTCAGCTAATGGATAACACTGCCAAAAAGACTGCACTGATGTCCAGCCTATGTCCTTTTGTCTAAATTTCAGCTCACAACTATTTCCCATCAGCTCTTGCTTGTGCCCCCTCACTGGGACTATCTAATCTGTCATGCCCCTACAGCCTTCTGTGCCTTACTCTGATGAATAGTTACTGCAATCCCCAGCTTTATGATTTGCAAAACAGCATTTTGCAGAGGACGCAAAGGCAGAAATGACAGAGAAATAAGGCAACCTTTCAATCCATTTATCAAAGTCCTTGAAGTCCCCATTTCAAGGAAACAATCAGAAACAGGGAGCATAAAAATTGAATGTGAAATCCAGGGCATTTTAAATAAATGGAAAGGTTAACAGCAAAGCAGACTCTCCTTTATGATAATAAGAGAAAATCAGTCTTGAGACCTGTTGATCCTGAATGGATCTTGTTTATTAGGAAAAGCCAATTGAATGAACTGATAGAAGAAAGACACAGAAATAAAATGTTTATTCATTTCCTGTTTGTGTTTTCTTAATTGGATGTTTTGCCTTGCAAAATGCAGAAAGAAATAAGGCTAATATGCTGTAGCCAAGCGAGATCCATTTAATCACACTTGATGTGTCAGAGTATACATTAAGCCATGTGTTGTTGAGCTGCACCTGTATTTCCTTTGCAAAGGCATCATTAGCTGGCAAAGCTCATCCTGACATTGCTGAAGACCGAGCAGCATTACAAACCACCCCACCCTCTCTTGGAAATTGCATCAGTTAAAGCAACAACTAATCAGGAAGCTCACAACTGGACTTGAGAGCTAAGAAGTCATGGCCATTAATATACTGCTGCCCGTAAGACTATCTCCTGGCTAAGGAGAAGTTGTTTTCCTGATAGTTGTCTGGTATAATTATTGTCAAGCATAGAAAATTTAAAAAATGAAGCTCAGAAGGCGTGATTTTTGAGCTGAAATCTCATCTATTTAGGTGTTTACAGCACACACGTCATGATTGTGTCTCAGCTTCAGGCTTAATGAACCAGTGAGACCTTTAAAAGGTCTTGTCCTCCCTTTGCTATGAAATCTGCAAGGTTTCTTTCATCTTCTTCTAGAAATTTTGATGCAGTCTGTTCTAAGGAAAGTGGTGCTGGACAGCAGGATAGCAGGACAACAGGTCCCACCATCTGCTCATTAGATGATACAGCTGCATGCTAAAATGAGGCATGGATGGAGGAAGCCCACACACATCTTCTGGACAAGGAACTTGTTAAACATGAGACAAACAATTAATTTACCCATCGGGGATTTGCAAAGGAGCCTATAGGGAATGTGGGCTACTTCAGGAACAGCTGAGTGCCAAACTCTCTAGGGCTGTGTGGGAAATCTCTGATGCTTTTCAGTATTGGTCTCATGTAATATTGATCACAGTCTCAGAGCTGAGTGCCACCACTTTTTTCACTGGCTCCAACAATGATCTTCAGGAGCGCCTCAGCCACTTAGAATCATGTTTCTGTTTCTTTTCACCTGGCTATCCTCCTAATTTCCCTTAGTAACCTGCAACATTTTTTCCCCTCCTTGCTGCAGATGTTTGAGGTTGCATTGGCTGTGCTCAGTCCTTGCACATATTTGCTTGCAATGGCCTCAGCCAAGCATCTGAAAAGTGAAAGACTGAAGGATCTTGAGCTCCTTTTTACCCTTTGGTTTTGGGTCCTCTGGGTCAGGTCCACAGGAGACTTAGGGGTAAATTACTCTGCCTATCTTGTGGCTAAACAGAGAACTGTTATGCCCAGGGCACTCAGTCTGACATCTCTTACCATCATGAAACGTACTAATTGGGCTTTTGTGTGTGTGTTTTTTTATTTAATGGTCCTCTAGGACACTGAACCTGCATTATGATCAGAGGCTGATGAGATAGGGATATGGGGAATTAGGCTAGCTGGGCATCTCTGCCAAGGGCTACAATAGCTTATGACAGTCTGTACAGTATTTCCAGCAAAATGCTTTGAAATCCTAGAGCACCTTCTGTGTGAGGGACAGGGAACTCTTTACCATCAAGGAGGCAATGTGGAAAAGAAAGCAGGAAGCTTTTAACCCCTGTCAGTCAACTGTCTGCTTCTCAAATCAAGGCCCAGCAAATCTCCCCCTCTAGGTGATGGGATGCCTTTGCCATGACGTAGTCCTGACAGCTCTGCACTCACCCAGCAGTGAAGTACCCTGACTGCATGCGTCTCTGTGTGTGTATGTGTGTGTGCACTTAAACCCAAGCTGTTCAAGCAAAATCTGGCATCACCTACTGAGAATCCTTTTGATAACCAAATGAAAAAACCCAACACTCCCCCGCCCCCAGCTTGTATTAATGTCCTACTAACCCCCTACTTCCCCACCCTGCATTGCAGAACAAGTTATTTACCTTGGCATGTAGTGCAAAGGAGTTTTCTCTGCTAGATTTTGTTCCACAAGGACTAGCTGTTTCTGAGACTTGGGAAGAGACAAATATCTATCGCATAGGATGAAAGCCAACTTCTAATTCAGGAAAACTGACAAGGAACTGGTTCGGTGTAAGGATATCTTAAAACTGCCTTCTGCTTCTTCTAGAGCACTGGCACTTCAGAAAGCTTGATCAAAAACAAACTACCAGATCCAACTTCTGTTTTCTTTATCCAGCCTTGCTTTAACTATTTCATGTAATGTGCTCACCTTCATTTCTCTTCTGCAACCTAACGAAGCATCTATGACCTGAAAAGGGATGGTTCTGTTGGAGGGGATGACTGAGGTTCTGCCCCAGCAAAGGACCAGGCTGTGACATCAGGCAAACGTAAAGCCACAAAGCTGTGCATGTCATCTGGTATCAGATGCACAACCCTACAGAATTTAGTGAGGCATGATTAAAGCAGGAAAAGGAGTACTGGAAAGAAAGCAAGCAAGAGAGACTGAATGCGTTTGCAGTGCTCAGTCCTGCATTTCTCTTTTAGTACGGTGACAAGCGTCGTGAAGATGTCTGTGCCTGATAAAGTGGACATACAGAGTCAGGTCAGGGAACAACTGTTCTTTAATCCCCTTGCTTGTCTGCTGGTCCACTGATTCAGGGTCAGGCTCTGCAGAGACTGAGGGCAAGTCTTGGGCAAGAGCAGGAACTCCTGTGTCTCTCTACATTTAGTATTCTGTTGGCTGTAGAATAGGTGATACCCTCTAGCAGAAAAACTCCTTTCTTCCAAGAAAGTAAAGAATAGGTAGTGTGTTTTGAAACATACTGATTTTCTGTGCCTTTTCCTCAGAGTCCTTTTGACTCCTGAGGTCCTTAGGGAGTAGGAGTCTTCAGAGAAGCCAGGTCTTTTGAGGGAATGTGAAACAGCACAGAGACAATAGCTGTGCAGCAGGGTCTAAGCACAGCCCAACAGTCAGTCTGAGAAATGCTCCAGTGTTGTGAGTGCAAAGATGCTCTCATATTTATTGAGAATTAATTCAGGTGAGTTGCACGTGTAACTCTTGTACCATATCATCTCACCTCATGCACACAGACACAGGCTTCTGCCATCTTGTAAAGGGACGGGAAAGGTTTATGAGCATTGCAGCACCCTGGTTTTTATTGAACAGATATGGCACATTGCACTGGATGAAGGCATTTTCCCCCCTTCAATCTTGGAGGGTCAGAACCAATTAGCATAGTCCTTCCTACCTTCCTTGAGGGCAGGATAGAGTGTAATGTAGCCAAGGACTGATCTTGCCATGCAATATCATTGAGGGTGACACAGCTGAGCCCCTGATGAGATGTTTGCTGACATGTGTCAGGAAGGATCATGACATGCTTCCCTAGGTGCCCAGCTGGATTGTGGGTATGCCAAAGGAGGCAGGGGGTTTGTAACATTTTCTAATATGGCATTTAAGACAAAAAAGAGTGAGCTGAGGCAGAACAAGACAAATTAATGTAGGATGACAACTGCCTTAAGGAACATCAGATGACCAGAGAAAAGCAAAAGAATTTTTCTCCCAAAGACTCCAAAGTAAATGTATTTATGTATCTGTATATGTAACCACAAATATGTACATCTGTGTGTGCATGTGCATATAAAGGCAGATTGTCAGCTGGTAGTCAATGGTAAAGGTCCAATGAAGTAGTATATGAGGATGCTTAAACATTCATTACGTGTTTGCTTCCTGCATGTATGAGTTGAACGTATTGACTATGTAAGATTTGTGCAAATAGGTGTGTGCACGTGTAAATATTCTTTTCACTCCATCATAGATCATGGACAAAGAAATTTCTCAAAGGTGACTAGAGTTGGCAAAGATTAGGAAGAAAGCCTGCGAAAGTATGGATGTGGCAGTTAAGTGGAGATATCTCCAAGCATCAGCAGATGGAAGAATTGAATGATGTGATTCACAGCGGTTTGACTGCATGTAAGAGAGAGAAATTAAGAAAGAAAACTTCCACTGAATGCCTTCTTGGCATTGAATTTCTAAAACTGAAGAACTGTCTTTAAAGAAAGTTGGTGGGAATACCACAGACTGAGAACTTTAGACTCAATACAAGTAACATGCACAATTCTGGAACGGCTGAAGCAGGCAGGGATAAGTTCTGGTTCTTTGAGTTTGATTTACAAACACTGAGATGCTTACAGACTACTCAGTATTGCAGAAGCCATTGCTGTTTGGCTGTAAGAAGCGTGCACATCTGCCTGTGTCAAATAACTCAGTACTCATCCTCTTAATGAAGCCATACTTCGGGAGTAAGACTTAAATCACAGGTTAAAATACCCACATTTTGTATCTACAAATAGATTGTCCATTTAGGTTGCCATAGACAGTGGAGAGAGAGTTGTAGAGTGAGAGGAGCTCAGTATGCTATTCCTATATTCGGTTAGCTGTACTGATCTCTAGACTCAATGCTGCACCGTCAAGATCTCCATTGACTGCAATGGGAAACATCAACTCCTAACCCAGCAAACCAACCTCTCTTTCAGTGTAATGCTGCTTCTTCGGCCAGGTCAAGGAGTGTCTCTAAGGTCTGCAGAACAGGATTTAGCCTTTTAATATCACAGCAATCTAAATCTGAGTCCATCACCACCATATTCCTTCACAGTCAACAGAGGCATTTTTGCCTCCAATGGCTGATTCATCTTATCAACACTGTTATCTAAGAAAGGCCGGGCAAACTGCTCTGGGCAAGTGCCCATCTCTTTCAACTCAGTATGAAGTAAGTTCAAACAACAACTTTAGACTTAACGGTTAATATTTGAATGGCTAAATTTAGGCGAGATCAATCCTGCCCATAGCACATAAATTAAACACATATAATCTTCAGTCCCTAACTGTGCCTCCAGGTATGCTCTTGCTAGAAGTTGTACAGATATATATATATATATCACAGTTTATCTGACTGATCTGACAAACAACCAACACAGCTGGAACAGCCAATATCAAGTAAACACAGGGATTTTCTTCGTGATAAAATCTACAGAGGTATAAAAAATTCTCAAAATACATGCCTTACTAATGACCTGAAATTACTGCTTGATGAACCCATAATCTGCTTGCACATCGTGCATGAAGAGAAAAACAAGTCAAAAGGAATTGCAAAAACCCTATTATTCACAAAGTATTCCACCATTAACACAATATATAATTGCTATCTGCAAAACAACTTCCTTAGACAAAGAACAAAAGCATTCAAAATTGTGGTGATAGCCAGCAAGACTCTCAGCTCCTGAGGTTTCTGAGATATTTTAGAGAAATACTTTGCACATATGCAGCAGGTTTCACCTGAAGATCTCAAAGCACTTTGTAAATATATATGCGTTAATTAATCTTCACAACAGCTCTGTGAGGTAAGCACTGTAAATATAATTATCTTGATTTTACAGATGGTGAACTTGAGACTCAGAGCACTGAAATAACTCCCGCAAGTTCACACCGTGAATCAGCAGCACCGTAGTGACTAGGAATCCAGTGGTTCCACTGCTACTTCCCTTTGCTAACTCAGATTATAAAAGTCCCTTTGCTTATGGTAACAACAGGCTCCACACGGAGAAGAGTACTGTTCTGGGATTTTACATTTTCCTGCTGGTAAAGCATTTTACACCCTTTAAATGAGGGACATGATAAATGCACAGAGTATTTATTATTAAAAAGCTCATTAACATTTGCATCGTTACCACTGGATGAACGTTATCAGTAGACTTTGCTGGTTAGCAGGTGAGATCCTAACCCTACTATCGAACATGGACAGTTCTGGTGACTTTTTTGCTCCTTAAAAGCATGATTTCTCTAATAAGCAGTTCTTAAGAAGGCTCAGACAGCAATCATGCTTCCTGCACATCTCTTGTCTTTGTTTAGTGTGACATTCTTGGTGTATCCAGTAAATAACCTGTAGTTGTCCTCACTGGGGAGAAACACAGTTTGATATAATGTCAGCCTGGTCTGAAACTGAGGAAGTTGAGTTTGCTGTGAAGGGGAGGGTTACTCCAGCACCCACATCTGAAATCTTTAACCTATTCTTACATTAATAAAGTCAACCTGCCAACATGTAAGTGGCAGTGAACAAAAAGGGAAGGCATATGGCAAATACAGGCAGTAGCCAGTGCTAATGCTTGTATATGGTGGAGGCACATGGGCTGTCAGAGCCAGGGGTAGCTGGTAGTCTCCTTTCTCCTTAAAGTATAAAAGGACTTATTGGGTGGGTGATGCATTTTGAAAGCATGTAAAGAGGAACAGTTTTACTGTTTTCTTCAAAACTAAATTCTGTCACAAGAATCTGATCAAGAATAACAAGATTTTGATACATTCCTTACATGGAGCCTATCTCCATGGTCTACCTTTGTTTATGGAAATCTGTGCTCCAACAGTGTGTCTGAATTTTCTGGTGAAAGTCATCTGTATTCTTATGTCATGATATTATGTCCTACTGCCCTGTGATTTGGAAAGTTATTTTCACCCAGTAAGATCTCAGCAGTGTCCCTGCAGAGCTGTGCTGGATCTGGGTATCTGTCTGGGAAACCTGAAGATTCATACTCTTTCAGACTATTCCCAGTATATTCTTGTCAAATGGTCCTATATTTCACCCATCTCCCTCAGTGTATGGCAGCTCAACCTCCATCAGAGTGTTATTATATTCTCCTTTCTGATGTGGCAGAGAATGAAGAAAAAACATATACCCCAAACCACCAAGAAGGTAATTGGACCTTGCAAGGGTCATCACATAGGGGCATTTTGGGCTGACATTGAAGTTCACAGCTAGTTCCCACTTAACTCCAGGAAGGCATCTCCCCTGCAGCTCATAGACAGCTGGAAGTTCCCTAAGGCCACTTCTGCAGGGGACTACGATGACCCCCTTGCCTCCATGCAGACACTTGGCCCTTATTGAGGAAGTCAATGGGGCAGAACCTATGTTCCTTCATTTCCTCCTGGGCATCTAAGTCTAAATGAAGAGACAGCCAGCTTTGCTGTGGAGGTTAGGATATGTCCACCTTCCTTCTAAATACTGAGGAAATTGGGTTTGTGTGTGGCAAGCTCTGAGGACAGAGGGTTGTGAGAGTCATTCAAAGCCAAATCCTGCCTTGGGCTGTGGTCAGTTCCACCCTTTTGAATGTGTGCTCTCTATTCTTCCAAAGGTGAAAATTCCTCTGAATATGAATTAGTTTTATTTCAAATCCACCTCTCAGGTGTGGCTGCTGGGAGTTCCCATTTGAGGCCAGTAGTGGATGTATAGGTATATCTGAAAGCAGGACATTTCCCTAAGCTCCTTCCCATACACCATCCCTGTGGGGATGGACCTTGACTGCTAGGCATCACACAGGCTCCCTGAAGACATCACATGCCACTTTTACTCACTTATCTTTCTGGAAGGATATGTAGTGAAGAAGGTAAGAGAAAAGAGAGAGAGATAAAGCAAGAGAAGCCGCCAAAGTCAGGTGAGAGATATCTGCAAGCTCTGTTTGAAGCATCATGTGATTCATTCCCTTCCATTTCTTCTCTAGGTTTGAAAGATGCCCTGAGGTAGGTTGCCATATTTGCACAGATTTACATGTAAAGAGAAAATTCTGCTACTGTGCATAACCCTGTTGATTGCCACATTGCTGTGGGCACCTAGGGAGTTCATAATGAAATCAAAGATTAAAATGATAATAATAAAAATTTTAAAAACAGCAGACAACAAAAGCCATATTGCATTTCCCAGGAAGACCTGAAATAAGGATGTCTCAGAGAGGAGGCACAGGAATAAAGCTGACACACAAACACAGCTCTTGACATAAGAGACAACCCCAGATTTGCATCCTATTCTAATCACAATCTTTGTTTGCAAGTGGTGTCTGCTTGTTCAGATCCTTCCAACTATCTTTCGTTTTAGTGCAGATACTGATCGTAAAAAGCAGTTCAAAGACTGAACAAGGGAAGAGAAATAGAGAAAAAAACCCCACCTCATCTCCCAGCAAAATGTGGTAACTACCCACCCCTTCTTAAGAGAAGAGCAATTTCCTACCTGTGAGCTGGCATACTGTTCAGGAGGAATGGGAGCAGCCTGCGATCTGTATAACCAGCTTTGCCCACCAGCTGTTAGAAGACACTGCATCTGGACACCTTGCACATGACAAAGGTGCCACAGGACCTTCTGAAAACCTCATCCTCTTTGTCTTATGTCAAGTGAGTCACAAGCGAGACACATGTGGCTGCAGGTGGCTTCAACTCGGAAGGATGAAATGAGTTCACCCAGCCATGCTTTGGAGCTTCCCCCTGCTGCAGGGTTATTGCAGTCATTCATGCAACAGATGTTGATCTCCTGCAGGTTACAGCTCTCCTACAAAGTTTAAACCACCACTGATTTGGGATTCCACCTTGGGCAATGACATCCAGCAAGCATCATCACCCGCTACAACCAGGACCCACGTCTCTTCTCTCTCAAACTCTCACACTATTCATCTACGCTTTAGCTGTCAGCACTTTGGAAACCAAAAAGAGATTCAGTGCATTATTTTGTGATTGCACAAGTTTCCAGTCTTGAGGTTATTTGACTAACTTCTTCCTTCTCCAGGCACAAATTATCCTGCTGAAACAATGAGAAATGCCACTGAGGCAAAACCAGCATCTAAACCATCGCCATGAACTCAAAACCAACAGGACGACTCATGGAAGAAAAATCCATTGAAAACTCCTGATACAAAGAAAGTACCTCTGGCTCAGGAAACCCTTTAGATGCCAATTGCAGGAAGCTAGGAAACTCTTGCTGTTCTAATTTTTTCTCCTTTCTATAATTGACTGCTGTAGAAGATGGGATATGTGTGAGAATGACTGTTGATCTGACTGTAGTTGTTCTTATGTTCTTACGTTATATTCCTGTGTTCCCTTGGAAGAATGATTCACTGCTGTTGGGAATAGCTAATTACTGCAGCACCCTATGGAGATTCGTCCCTAGGAGAGGATTTCACCATGGCAAATTTGTAGCTGCCTCCTATGACTGTCCTTTCTCACGCTGCCAGGAACAAGGAATGGGAATGAGGCATTCACTTGTAGGACTAAATCAGGTGCAAAACACAGATGGTCCCCAGTGTGGCACCAGTATCTGTTGGGGAGGAGGAGTGGTGGAGAAGTGGAAGAAACGAGGGTTTTCTTTCTGGCCTTCTCCTCTCAACAATTGCTCAAAAAGTTTCAATGAAGAATATTTGCAGAGAAAGCACCAGGCATTTAGACTAACACACAATACGTCACAGAAGTGCATCTTTCCCAGAAAAAATCTGGAGGTTTATTTGTTTTTTTTTTTAAATTAAAACTCAAAACCCAAAGGTCTTTCCAGCTGGAAGTGGAAATCAAGTAACTAGTTTTATAGGAATTCTTTGGATTCACAGGAAAAAATATCCCATTTTGCAAGCAAGTCTATTTGCAGCACGTGTCAGTGAACAAGAAAGGTTGCTGCGAGATTGGAAAAGCACGTTGTTGAATCATTAGATTGTCAGCATGCTAATCTGGATTTGTACCAGAATGTGCTCAAAGACCATCAGAGAGACAGAAATTTCTGTATGCGATCAACTAGTTTTTACAGTTCCTTAAGTAAACAGAAATGCTATTAGAGCTAGTTAACATCACCCTCCAAACCCTACAGAAACCCTTCTTTCTTTAAAAGCCCTCAAATTGTTCACCAAGCTCTTGAGCACCAGGTCACAATTAGTTTTCTCAGACACACTGGGTACAAGGATGCTACTAGAACAGGAACTGGCCTCTATCCCCAAACCCCAGTCTTGATTGCAAAAAGCTGAAACCCAGCATTTTAAAGAGGAGGGTGGTTTAACTAAGGAAGGTGAGCCAAAAGATGAACAGATAGAGCTGGAGGTTGTTGTACTGATGTCGGATCAGGGAACTGCATAGATGAAACCTCACTTTTGAAGTCAATAACTAGGTACAGACTTAGCACTGTAGACAATTACTAAGATAAGATGCAGTTTTACCAATTGTACATCTGTATGTCAAGCAGAACAAATGAAATCCTTGGCAGTCTCTTATAGGATACCGATCCAATTTAAAGTGCATGGTACAGGGATGAGAGCAGTAGACACAGGTTAAGATAAATCTTGCCATTTTGCTGTACTTTCCCTGATAATTTATTCAGTCTTTTTATTTATTTTTTCATCCTACGGAAATTTCTGTGCATGCTCCTTCAATAAATTTGGGCAAGCTGTCGACACAAAAATGGGGATTGACAGATTGATTCTGCCTTTTGTGATAAGCTTGTTTTTTTACTCTGAGGAACAACATGCAATTTGTTGGTAGTCCAAAGAATTGCTAATTTGATATTAATTTATACTAATTTGATATCAATTTACACTGAAGATATACTCCCTTGAAAGATGCAACTGTTAAGAGCAAAAGGTTAACCTCTCTGCACAGCTCAAGAAACCGAAACAGAGGCTCACAGCACAGACAAGGCCAAGATGCATAGAGAGAGTATGTTTGTTTCAAACTTTGCTTTTCTGCTGACTAGGGACAGCACAACTAGGTGTTATGTTGCAGTTTCTCTCCTATGAACATTCTGTATGTCTGAGAACTTGCCGTTCCACAGTAACATTTTCTGTTGCTGTTTCAATGGTGCTTTGGAAAACGTTTCTCAACTTTTTCTCCCTGTTCTTTTCAGGAGCAAGTTAGGGACTTATTTCAGTAAGAACATACAACTGCCTTCCACTTGGATGAAAAACAACTCCCATCTAGGTTATTCCAGATGAAAGTACTTTCTTTTGGGTTTTCACTTTCCCCTCAACAGCCATTAACTCATTATTATGGAAAGCCGAACGGATGGAAGGGGAGGCTGGAACTATCAACTCCATATCAGCAGCCCTACACCAGCTGTGGTCATTTGTATGACACCAAAGCCTCCTTCTAGTCTTCACCTCAAGCTGTACTGAGTGAAGGTAAGAGGGTAAACCCTGCTGATTGCAGCTATTGTCTGTAGGAAACAGTGTCCCAAGTGCCAAATGCTGGAAACTCACTTTAATGTTTAATTTCGTGTTTAATTTTTAAAATTTGATTTTAAATTACCATAAACATTAAACAATATTTCCTGTTTAAATATGAAAAGGCTGCATTATTTGATTGAAATGAGTGTTCAGATGGCTAATGTGTTTTATTATGGCCATAGAATTTTACTGTTATTTCCCCTCCAGCTGCTGCTGTTCCAGAGAACTTGAAGAGATTCAGTTTTCAATAGGACAGGCTCTATCTGATGGCACGGTGTGGTACACAAGCTTGCCAAAAAGAGTCTTCCCCAGCGTGGGGATACTTCTCCTGGTAGTTTCATAACACTGATGAGTGGCTGTTACAGTTCAATGTCCATACAGGGACCTCTGAAATGCTCTTCACAGCCTATCTTCCCACTACCTAACATCTCTCATTTGCTATTGAAATGCTAACTCCCATTTTTGGTTACCCTGTCATAACATCGTCTATCATTCAGTAATTGAAATTTTCAGACAAGTATCTCATTGTTTTCTCCCATGCTACCCCTTCATGCATGGTAGAAGCTCCTTAAAGAGAGTTGTAATCGCATCTCAGAATGTGCCCTGAAGTTTTTCCAAAACCTGTCCTCCTTGCTATGATGCTCACGTGTGACTTTGACAACGCTGAGATCAGAAGTGTGTTGAAATCATTTCCCATCTTGCTATGAAACTTGTAGTTTTTTTTTTTTCCTCCACTCTATTTTCTGATTTTGTCTCAGTCTTCTCTTTTACTGTCGTTGTGCCATAGAAAGTTTGGAGCTTGGTGTGCTTTTTACTGGTCTCCATAAGGGCACTAGGAAGGCGGTCCTTCCCCATGACAAGCATTTCTCAGCACTATCTTAATTAGGGTGAGGTGGAAAACAAGAATTCTACTTAGCAGAAAATGTCAAGTTTTCATATGTAATTTTTGTTCTGGACCATGACCTTTAAAAAATGCTTGGGCTGACATCATCATTCTTCCCTCTAGAACAAGCATGGGCACAAATATAAGGATAATGCTACAGTGCTAGTGTCTGCTGTGCCATCAGAGTATGGCTTACATGTTGGAGCACTTGTTACTGCAAAAAATCCATCCTGGGCCTCAGAAATCTGCCCAGTAAAAGCTATATCAAATCCACTGTTTTTGTCCCCAAAGTCTGAATCATGAAAAATTAACATTTTTGCCTGAAGAATTATCCCCCTCAGCACTAATTATCATGTGGATAATAAGTACTTAAGAAAGTATCTTTCTAGCAGGATGTTTCAATATATCCAGACCAAATTTTGCTGGCAGAGAATAGTGTTTAGTGGAGCTGGAAATCAGTAACAGCTCATTTTGATTAAGAAAAGAGCATATCCAACTTTTCTAGATGAAGGTATACTCTGGTTTGTCTTCTCAAGAAGGATTATAAAAAGGCAACAAATCCTCACTGTAAGGTCATTATGAAACTCCATCAGAACAGATGAAGCCGCTTCTTATGTCAGGAAGCATGATTCTGTTCTATTTCTCATCATTTACAGAAGAGAAAAAAATAGCTACGTATCTTAAAATCCAACATCTTTATTAAAGGGAATTTTTCCATTGCTTTGACATGGAGTGGAAATAGATATTAAGGGAGGTACTCTTCTCCTCTAACTTTTGACACCTAGGTATTTACTTAATAGGGGTTGGCCAGACTCTACTGGAAATGTGGAGAGATACACTTCCATAAGGAAGTGAACTTCCATAAAGGGGTTTGTCCTCACCTCTCTTAGCAGTGAATGAATGACTCTGTGGGGGTTCCCTTTTCCCCTGTATTTCCTGGGATTAATTACAGGCCTCCAAATTGTCTTATTGCAATAGCTCACACTCATGTCTCATCCGATCTTGTGTTTGCCAGCCATGAAAACCACATATGTCCTTAAGCAATCAGAGATGTTTGCCTCCTGAGTCTCCAAAGGTACTAAGTACTATTAATAAATAGATATGATCTATGATGTCACACAAAAGCTGACACAAGAAAACTAAAAGCTGAGACACTAAAGGTTTAAAGCAGACGTCTACATGTGGACATGCGTAGTCCAGAATGTATTTAATAATCAAATCTGCTGCTCCACTGAGGTACTGTACAGCTGCTAATTCCGAATGAATATAACAAATTGGTTCAGTATTTTTTAGTGCATTCCCTGATTTTTCCCTAAACCCAGTGTGAAATACTGCTGGTATATATGATCCAGGAGGCATTCCCAGAGCCAAGATGTTTATATCTTGGGATATAAATGGAGATTATTGGGAGAAATGGGATTATGTTAATGGAAATCATTCTCATTTGTATTTTGAAAATATTTTCTCCTCTATCTAATGAGTAGTATTTTAAAAAGAACTGATTTCCCTCTTTCTTTCTCTCTCCCCTCCTCCCTGCTTTTTCTGTGTGTCTATTACATGAATGTATAGAAATACATTCACATTGTAACACTCAGCAGCCCATGAGAATCAGTTTTTTTTTTCTTTTTCTGTTGCCAGTTACCATATTATTTTGTATAATTGTTGATGTCTGTCGACTAAATTATCTCACCTCAAAAACGATCACACACAGAGAAAAATAAGAATAACAATAGCAATAAAAAAAGTCTATCAACCCTTCACAACCCATACTCAACCCTGAGTGAAGGAAAACACAAAACAAAAGAGAAAATAATAATAATAATCATAAAAAAATAGAGACCAGCCCATCTAACCAATTCATCTGCCCAGTAAGTGAATGCGTGTGGTGGATCAGATAGGCTTGATGGCAGGTGATGGGGGTCGGGGCATTGCACACACTCTGAAAGGGTTTTGATGATTGCAATTATTCGCCCACGCTTTGACATAGCACACAATGAAAGACTACAATTAGACAACTATTATTCCTAACTGCTGATACCAACGATGTCCATACAAATGCAGCTCACTTTGTCATTGCATTATTCACACTTGAGGTGCATTTGCGTAGACGAGTTTGTGAAGGGAGAGGGGTGGCAGTTGTTTGTATTTGTGGCATTGTATAAATTATCCAGATCTGTGCACACTGTAAATCTCTGTTCAAGCACACAGTTATGTACATTGTTTTTATGCCTCTATCTTCAGTTTCACACACAGAGGTGCAGCAGGATCCTTGAGATGGCTCTGGTCTTGCACTCAGAGCCCACAGAAGGACTTACACTGACATTTCTGGCTTTTGGATGAAGCCCTGGCTAGGTATGTGGGAGACAGGGATGCAGTTTTCAGTCCTTAGCTTGTGCCTTTTCAGGCTCTCTAATTCTCTGCGCCATATCTCCCCTGCATTGCTGCATGATGAGCAGTGGCTTCTGGATATGGTCTTCTTACAAAGAGTTTCACTTTCTCCACAGAAGGTTTTTAAATTGACAGAAGATTAAGACAGAAGATTTTAAAATTGATTTTAAAACTGGAATTACGACCTCTGCACAGCAGACACGACCCAGTGCTGTTGGCAAACTCTTTAAATTGGGAGCGTGGAGACTTTCACTGAAGTCAGAGCACACTGGCCATTGTATGTCACTGGAGACTCTGGGATATAACTAAATGTGTGGAGTTATTCTGGAATCATTAATTTCTAATAACTAGTATTAATAATGCTTAATAATAAGACAAAGTAATAGCTAACAAAAATATCCGAAGTCTGCTAATCTAATTTAGGCTACAGTAGTCTGACTAGAAAAAAAGCACCCAGATGGGAATTAATTAAGAAAAGCTATTCCATGTTAAATGTACACTATACCTTAACCTGAATCAACGTATCTGTGTAGGGAGCACTTCTGATTTATTTTAGCCTCTGGTAAAGGGGATCCTAGTCAAATGTTGCCAAAAGGAGTTAAATCACCAGGGGGACAAGGGTCCTGTGCTCTGTGTGGGAACAGAGCTGCCGGATATGCTGCAATTTGGTTTAGTCCTTGCTCTTGCTTTAGCTGTGTGCATAGCAGTTCTCACTGTAGGTACTAGCAAGACAATCACTGCATGAGTAAAACATTGTTATGCGTATACAGCCTAACTTAGGTAATGTGAAATCCAGAGGTAAAAGCCAGTTTGCCTCTATTTTACAATCAGCCGTGTATTTAATTGATTTACTGCTGCATCGTCAGGATGAAAATATCCATACAGCTCTGCAACACACTCACACCTCCTGCCAGTAAACATTTATTCATGAGAATTCTTGGACTGCATGGAGAATTCCTCCTAGGAAAGTCAGTCACAATGAAATGAAATGCAAGTGTACCCATTAATAACCAAATCAGAAGGCATAAAATAATACAAAACAAGAGTAATAACCCTCTCCAGGGAATTGCATCATTGTTAACGAAGCAAGTAATCAATAGACCATTGTTTGAAAGCGTTGCTTATTGCATGACTGCTTAGATGGAGACTTGAGTGACAGCAGAAGCCTGAAAAATTGTGTCCTGAAAGTAACTGCTCTGTGAAAATTGTTTGGAAATCATGAAATCTAGGAGATTTAGGAGGTTTTTTGTTGATGTTGAAGATTTGCAGATCTATAGGTTTGCTTTCCTAGAACAGGAAACACCCAGCCTTTGTTCTCTAACCCCTAAATTCCAGCTTGTGATTTATCAGCAGGAAATAGCAATTTTGCTACCAATAGCAATGAAGAACCAGTAGGCTGGGACCCTCTTGTGTTGGCATGTGCTTCCATGGGTCCTCATTGTGGTTAGAGGACACAGGCCAGGGGAAAGCAGGAAAAGCAGCATGCAGGGAGCCACAGACAGGGGTGATACAAAGAATTGCAGTGGCTCATGCTGCTCCCAGAGTTGAGGGTGTCTCAGCCAGGGGGTTCTCTTCTCTCAGGAGAAGAGAGAAGAAGGAGAGTTGGGATGACTACACCAGCACTGTCTCTCTTTCCCTTTGTCTGTCTGCTTGGCTTTCCATGTTGTTTTCATCAGGCTGTTTCACCCAGGGAGCCAGCTGCCAAGGTTTCCTAACACAAACGCATTTGGCCTGAGTCAAGGCAGTTCCTTGTCGTAAATCTCTGGGGCTTTCTTTTGGGAAGCTGGAGTTGTTAATAGCATGTGTGGCTTTCCCAGCTTTCGGGGTGGTCGCATCAGGTGGCAGGTGACAGGGCTTGTAAGCAGGGAGGCCACGAGTCAGAGTTCAGGGCCAGGTAAATGTACTTTACCTCCTGCCATCTCATAAACTGTCCAGGCTTCCTTCATCTCCCCAGCGGGGATTCCAGCACAAATGTCCCTGAGATCTGACAAAGCGGTGACAGCCCTGCTGCAGGGCCGGTGAATGCACAGAGCAGTGGAGAGGGGATTCGCAAGGATGTTTTTGCATCAGGACTGGGTGGAAATAGGGGACTGGGGATGCTTGCATAGGGTTGCTTTGGAAATGCAGGTGGCACCCTGTACAGTAGCATCCTGCACCACTGGTACCTCTTCCTAAGCTGCTTGTTTTCCAACAGCCTTTTGCTTTTACAGTGCCAGGATCAGAGCTTTGTGAAATATGTATCTATTCATCTGAAAAATCATGTACCATGTTTTCAGTGCCTGCTCCACAAGAAGGAAACTTTCAGGCTAAAATCTCCAGCACCCCAGAAATGAGTGAAATTTCATCAGCAAAAGTCTCATCCCAAACACCCAGATCCCACCTTGGATCCCCATCTGGGAGCCACATGACAAGCAAGGGCAACCATTCCCCAGATGGAACATGTGGGGCATGTTTTCCTGTTTAAGGGAACCCTTTTGGCTTTTCAAGACCTGAGCACGGGAGTTCTTCACAAAGGAACAACCATAGCAGATTGTACCTTGAACCTTGAGCAGCTTATGGGCATCGCAGTTTGTGCCCCATAATTATACACCCTCTTTCAGAGATCAAGGTCCCAGCACTTAAGCCAGGTATGTCAGTCTTAAATACAAGAACGCTTCCACTGGCTTTGGGGCAATGGCACAGGATTTAAACTATGCATGTGTTTAAGCACCTGGCATAGGAACCTTTCTCTCCAGTGTGCTTCTCTCTCCCCTGGGCTTAATTTCAGCTCCTTCCACTTTATAGTCTCTGGTCTCTGCTGTAAATTCAGAGACCCAGGGAACTGTTTTTTAAAAAACACTTTCTGCTTGAAATATTGCAAGTAAAGAGCAGATGAGAATATATATCAGTTAAAGGCTTTTTTAAAGGCATATATGAGAAGACATGACACACTGGATTCTCAAATTAAGTACAGTGGCAAGGAAACCCCAGCTGGAATTTCCTAAAATACAGCTTTCCTCCTCTGAAACCACTTTTAATTTTAAGTGCTGACTTTCCTGACCCAAAATAAAGTTACAGGCCATGTTTACTAGCCAGCATAGAAGGGAATTGCTCCCTTATTGCATTCCAAGCATGCAAGCCACTGAAAATCAATATAATGAAGTAGGAAAGAAAGCGTAAGATTATACCTACTCATCTGCCCCCCTCCTTCACATGCAGAGACAGACACATCCATAGCCCTGTCTTTCTCCTCCCCACCATGACAGGTAATGGCCCTTTCTAACCTTAGAGGCTGGCAGTGAAGAAAGATGAAGTTTGTCACAGTGTTCCTGAGCAGTGAGTTGTACAGCTAGGTCACCTCCAATTCCTAGCTAGTCAGTCAAGTCTACCTTTCTACGAGCAGCGCACAGCTGCCACTCCCCAACAAATAGTGAAATGATGAGTCCATGTCACCACAGAGGACACCATCTAAGCTGCTGGTATCCCCTTCAGTTCAGTAACATGATGGAAGATGACAGGGACATGAGATGGGGCTGATGCGAGGCAGGAATCTCCATAACAGGTCTCCTTGTGGAGGCAGTGAGGGGCTGACCTCTGGACATTTCAGAGACACAGGGAGATGTGAAGAGGTGGGAGGTCGTGTCTAAAAACTGCTACTCCAGAGCTGGAGGATGGAGGAAGGGGGCTGATCACTATTTGATGCCAGACCCTGAAGGCAGACAAGATGCTACAGAAGCAGCAGTGATCCAAGGAGATGTCTTGCAGACGTCTGGCTTTGTTAATGTACTTCAGTGCCAAGGCGGGAGAAAGATGAGGAGAAGAAGGAAAGGAGGAATGACTCACTTGTCGATTCTGCACCAGTTGCTAAACTTTCTGTAGAAAGTCCGTACTGCTCTTAAAAGAGGTCAGATCTTGTCTTTGGCAACAAGGGTCCTGTTGATTTCTGTATGCCTCGCAGACTTGTTTGCAGGAGAAACGCAGGGTCTTATCTGCTGCTTTGAAGTCTGTTTAAGCACTGCTCTTTCAACACCAAAGTAGGCATCCAGTGCCAAAGTGATACTCTCCTCTCTCTCACAACATCATGGTCTAACAGGGCGGTGTGCTCTTAAGAACAGATTTTGTTTGCTGGAGGGGGTTTATTTGATTTTGTTTGCTGTACCATGGTGTCCTGCAGGGCAGATGTCTCAAGAACCAGACATAATTTGTGGGGTTAGCAGCAGTCACTGCATGCTGAAGTTAACGTAAGTGGCTCTGTCATCTCAAAAGTCTAATGCAGACAAAGAAGAGAAATGCAGAGCCCTGATTATTGAGCACTATGAGCTTAAGACTGACGAAGGATGGAGTGTCTGCAGGATCAGCATGCCCAACCTATCCTGAGTGTCTTAGATCTGCTCTTATGCCCTTAGAATACATCCCAAGTTGTATCTCTCAATGACACAATCCCTGCCATTCCTCAGTGGCTGTAGCCTTGCCTGCAGCCTGACAACTTTATCACCTCTCTCCCTCCCTCCTGCTTTCTCTCACTCGTCCTTTGGTGCATGGGGTATTCAGGGTGATGGCTAGTGCCAATGTTAATGGGAATAACACTTGGAGGCTGCTGGAGGGAATCAAGGCCTCTGTCTTCCCCAGCTACCACTGCTTTGCAAGCTCTGGCTCTCACCTTTAATATGGAGTCAGCTTTCTTGGCACATGGAGGATTCACCCTGTGGGATACTTTGCTGACTTTTCTCTTCACCTTCACTCAGACATGCACAATAGAAATAGCAGCTGTGGACTCCCATGGTTTCAGACCCTGCCCTGTTTCAATTAGAGAACACAAGTGTTTGCAGAGGAGGCTTTCAAGGAGGATGTGTGGGTTTCCTTTTGAGTCTTAATGCATAGGAACAAAAGAGTTGCACTGAGCTGCCTGTTTCACCTGAGCACCTCCACGCACCAGGCGAGCAGTCACTGGTACTGCTACCCTCCCTTGTCTGATGGAGGAGCATAAAGTGAGCTCAAAGAGCATCACTGCCTCTTTATATGTACACAAAACAGTTGCATACTGGGAAAACACATCCCCACACCTTTGCAGTGAGTTCTCCCACAGAAGAAGCTGGGGGCAGCACCAAGAGGTGAAGGGCACCAGAGAGAGGAAATGGTGTCTCAAAGGCAGTGTTTTACACCTCCACCCTGATAACTCCATGCAGTCTGCATCACAACCATTGCAATAAGGAGGTCACTTCTGTGAGCAGCTCAGCCCTGGGACTGGCAAGGAGGTGACCCTATGGTGGTGAAGAGCATCCTGCCAAGGTCTGCAGGAAAATAGCATCTCCCAGTTATCCTGCTGCATGCTCTGGGCAATAATTTCCCAGCCCCGGTACCTCACACTCCTGGTGTGGAGCTAAGGAGAAGCTAATTTGGCTGCTGCAGAGGATATGGGAAACAGCTGGAAGGGCAGTAGGTGATGCCCGACAGCTGACCACCCATTCATGGGCAAGCTCACACCACAGCATACTCACCCTTAGGATATCCTTGTGTCCTGGAAGGTCTCTCAGAAGCACCCAGCACAACCCAAGAAGCACAACATCATCCCCCAAATGAAACCACTTCTATGGTTTATCAAAGGTGCTCTTGCTACTGAAGTAAAAGCCTCTCCATGCCCTACTCCTCCACATCTCCCTCACTAGTCTGGAGGGAAACACAATAGATCACCTTCCTCACTAAGCACATTCTTACCCAGGAGAGACAGGAAGAGGAGGAGATGCTAACTGCAAAGATGGGGAGCTGGGGTAAACTCAGAAATTGTTCGAACAGCAGAGAGAATTAGTTTTGTATTTAGTTTGCCTTCCTTGTTTCTTTTTGTCTTTAAAGAATTTATATGAAATTGCTCTTAAGAAACTCAAGCTAGCATCTTCCCTGAGACCGTCACCACTTTGCCCTGGGGAAAGGCTGCCTTTCCTCCCAGGAGGAAAGTAACCTGCTATGAGGGGTAGTGCCTGCTAGAGGGTTGTAACAATGATAGCGCTTAGAAACCAATCAGGATTTTCACAGCAATCTCAAGCTGTTTGAGGCCTTGCCCTCTGCTGTCATGTTCACACTTGAGGTTTTTTTCTTTCTTGTTCGATAAATCCCTGGTTTTCTAGACCTCAGGAGTGTACCAAAGTTTGAAAGTGACCCAAGTTCAAGCTAAAGACTCAGCAGGAGACAAATAAAGGAACCTCAAATCTATTATTAAATAAGTAAAACCTCAAGACATCCTTAGGTCTGACTTACATTTTCTGAGTCCTTGAAGTTGCTAATAAAACACCAAGAAAATGTCTGGATCTTTGATACTCAGCTCTGATAATACTTGGAAAATAACCAGAAACACACTCTTCAACGTTTGGAGACTTTAGGAAATTCTCCACATTTTCAAGTCTGGGCAAGCTTGTGTACAGTAGGGGCTTTGCAAAGTTGGAATGTATTGGGTTTGCATAGCAAGGGTTTTGTAGTGGGGGGGTTCAGGGGTGGCTTCTGTGAGAAGATGCCAGAAGCTTCACCCATGTCAGATGGAAACAATACAGTTGACTCCAAGCTGGCCAAAGCAAAGCCCATCGGTGATGATGGTAGCACCTCTGAGATAACATAAGAAGGTAACAAAGCTGCTGTGCAGCTACAGCCAGAGTGAGGATATGTGAGAGGAACAGCCCTGAAGACACAAAGGTTAATAAAGAAGGAATGGAAGAGAGGCTTCAGGTGCTGGAACAGAGATTCCCCTACAGCTCGCGGTGCATGGCTGTGCCCCTGCAGCCCATGGAGGTCCATGGTGGAGTAGATATCCACCTGCAATCCATGGGGAATTCCACTCCAGAGCAGGGAGTTGTCTGAAGGAGTCTGTGCCGTTGTGGGAAGCCCGTGCTGGAGCAGATTTGTTGCAGGACTTGTGACTTTGTGGGGGACCCACACTGGAGTGGTCTGCTCCTGAAGGGCTGCACCCATGGAAGGGACCCATGCTGGAGCAGCTCATGAAGAACTGTAGCCTGTGGGAAGGACTCACATTGGAGAAGTTCATGGAGGGGTGTCTCCTGTGGGAGGGACCCCACAGTGGGAGGGCAGGGGAAGAGTGTGAGGAGTTCTCTCCTGAGAAGGAAAGAACAGCAGAGACAACATGTGATAAACTGATCACAAACCCCATTCTCTGTCCCCCTGCACCACTCAGTGGGAGAAGATAGAGAAATCTGGAGTAAAGTTGATCCTGGGAAGAAGGGAGAAGTGGAGGGAAAGTGTTTTTAAGATTTGGGTTTAATTTTCATCCTCCTGCTATGACTTCTTTGGCAACAAGCTAAATAAATTTCCCCAAGTAGAGCCTGTTTTGCCAATTACTGTAATTGGTGAGTGATCTGTCCCTGTCCTTATCTCTACCCACAAGCCTTTCATTGTCTTTTTCTATCCCTCTATCCAGTTGAGGAGGGGGAGTGATTGAGGGGCTTTGGAGGGCTCCTGGTGTCCAGCCAGGGTCAACCCACCACACATGCCTTGATGCACGTATTGTTTTTCATGGAATCAGTTGAAAAGAGAAACAAAGGAGTCTTAGGCAAAAAGATTGCAGCAAGGTGAAAGAGAAGATTTTCCCTAAAACACAGCTCTATTTATTGTTATTATTTCAGCTGTTGTTCAGTGATCACAAAGAAAAGTTCTTTCTCGTAGACTTCAACACAGCTTTACCTTGTAATCCACTTTCTGAAATGGCCTAAATAAAACATGTAGTCATGGTCATATATAACCTTGACCTACAAATAGTCAAAAATCAACTTCTAGTCGGAATTTGCTCCCTAAAGGGTGGGATAAATTTAACCAAGCAGTCCTCCTGACTGAGTCTCAATGAGGAACAATGCTCATTTCGTTAAAGGTGTCAGTACGATCGTGCTGTAAAGTAATCATGGCCAAATGCAAACTCTGAGAGTCAATGAAGTGGCTTTCAGCCTGTTGAAGTAGTTTTCACATATTAATTAAACTTTAGATCACCTGGCTTAAATCAGAATAACAGAAATACTTCAAAACTAACTTTGAGGTGTGCCTGCTGTGAGCAGGAGGCTGGACCACTCGTGCTCTAGAAGTCTATTCCAACCAAAGCAACATGATTTCATGCAACCGACACAAGACTATTGTAACCTCAAAAGCCAGTTGCTGAGACAGAAACACTGGAAGTTTCTAACCACAGGCCACTCTATTCCTCAAGAGACTGAGTGCCATAGAACTGCCTCACTGTTGGCCATCCTCATCATTCAAACGCCAGACAGTGCCCCCAGCACGAGCCTGGGGACTCAAGCTGTCTCTTTGCTGAACAATTGCATTACTTTCAGAGGAAGAAAAAGCATGAAGTGTTTGAAGGTCTCTCTGTCTGAGCAGATTTGACTGACCAGCTCTGTTAGCAATCGTGCATCTCTGGCATGCCTGGTTAGTTAGATGCTCTTCAAAGATTTGCAGTGGGCAGTTTTAGCCATGCATCTTTTCATCTTTTATAGCTACACTCCTTATGTCAGAGCCATTAGCAATATCTCTAAACTCCCTTTCAATCGTGTTTTACGGTGACTGTGCAGTACATTGAGGTGCCTTTTATGGTTGAGATGACACTTTCATTATAAGCCGCTGTTTTCAGTGATTTGTAACTTTCCCCCCAAATTACCTTTGGGGGTTGAAATTTTCTCACATTTTCTTATTCAGAGACCAGCAGTGAATTTATTTAGAAGTTGGAAGATAATCACTGCAGTAATTTTTGAGTTATCAAAACTGGGGGGGGGGGGGGGGGGGGAGGGGAACTACAAAGGAAAAACGATTTCTATTTTTGATCATTAAAAAGAAAAACTAGGCATGTAGTTTCAGCATCCTGTAACACAAAATCATAAAGCGAATGCATGTTCCATGAGACTCCTGCTTATTGTGATTAAGTTTGGGCAGAGAAAAAAATGAAACTCAATGAGGACTTGTAAACCACTCAGATACATTGCAATCCTAATAGTAAGAGATGGAGAATTTATTTATACCCATTGGAGGTTGAAGAATGTTTTTTGCTGGCTTCAGCATTTTGCATTTCCTGAGCTTTGTGCGGTCAGCCCTTACAACAGCATCAATAAATGCCTTTTGAATTCATAAGCCAAACAGTCATAGCCACTCAACAAATATATAGGCAAATGCAGCTAAGGTATTTACCCACTCTTCTGAAGGTATTTACTCACTTCTCAGTACATGTGTGCTATAGTACACTTGATAGTTCTTGTTGATTCCCATAATAATACTTGTTGATACCAAATATTTTCAGACTTTGTTTTGGCTAAAGAATAGTAGTTAGAGTCTGGGCATATGCTGTTTTCAGTTGTGTTTATTTTTCTTTTCAGGGAAATAAAATGTATGTTGTCTTGTTTCCTTCTCAGTGCTTAAACCTGTTTTGTGTATATGTTTTTTTTGTGTGTGGCAGTGGCTTTCACATGAAAAGCTAAGCACCATCAGAGCAAGGCTGCTGGGTGAAATGGACACCTGCTTTGATAAAAAGTTGAATATTCTTAACAACAAACGGGAAGATATTATGGCCGCTGCAGATCTACCTGGGCTTCTTTTAGGTATATATCAAGAGGAAAATAAATATGGAGACAGATTCAGTTCAGATTGTTCTCTGTGGATCTGCTCCAATGTTGGCTCCAGCCAGTGGGTCCTTTTTCATTGGCTTTAATGGCTTTCCAATCAGGCTCTAGGGTCTGATTTTATGTTCAATGATCCTGTTATTCATGATGAGGTTTCAGCAATTTCAAAGTAACTGGAGTTGCCAAACAGTTTCGGATGTGAATGGTTCACTTCCCTCATAAATTTTGCAAAAGCAGCTCCACCTACAGGATCCCCAAAATTAGCAAGAGTTAAAGAACTGCAAAAGGAGCTATGAAGCCTTGCCTGAGCTTTTGCAATTTGCGTTAGCCTTCTGTTAGGATTCCCCTGTGCGTTTTAACTTGTGCAGGACTGTCTTACAAGCATCTCCTCTAGACCCGCAATAGTACCTCTCTAATACAACTAAACCCATAAATCACCGCTTTGTGTCTAATATTTTAATTGAAGAAACTCTTAGCTATACCCCCTTTGAGCAAAGTACTTAACTACCCCACTTTAATTTTCAATATAAAGAAACCTGAGCAAATGCACTCACTTAAATGTTAGGTAGAGCTGAATGGTTTCAGCAGCCTGATCCTAAGAGAATGCAGCAAAAGTCTTTCCTCACATCAGAGGTCACAACCAAGATGATGTTTTCTACTTAAGGGTGAGTTACTTCATCTTGCAGTATGATATGCTGTATTTAACACTTCATTTTAAGCTGCTTTGGCTCAAATGAATATAAATACCCAATGGTCATTCTCTTTATTAAACTGGAGCTACACAAAGGACTAATAATCTGGTTGTCTTGTTGTTCAGTCTAATTATAGTAGGGAGTGTGAGGAATCCCATGTGCCTCCTAACTTTGGATGAAAACAATTAGTCTGCAGATTTCCTCTTTCTTGGCTTTTATTACTATCATTATTACAATTAATAAACTTCATCTTCACCGCCACAGTCTACCGAAGTGTGCACTGCAAACCAGGAGAGAAAAGCAAAATGAGGTATTCTGTCTTTTTCACATGATTTCTGTCTTCCTTTCCTGGGTAAGATTCGCTTTGTATATCATGGCAGTGATCTCAAAGGCTGGATCCTGGAGAAGTATGTTAGAACAAAATGCTCAAAAATGCTTTTGGTAATGGAAGCTGCTGTCAACATTTCTCAAGAATATGCCAAGCGCAAACCTTGAAGAGGGGCCCTGGGGAATGATTTATAGTATGGACTGATACAGTAAACGCAATTTGTTTTAATTAAGGTGATGGCTTATTGCATAATTTACATTGCGCTGGCTGAAATGACCACACCAGGCAGTTTTGGAGAATCACAAGCCATTCACATAAATTCCACTAACTGTAATACAGCAAATGTTGCAGGAAAGAGTTTCATCAAGAAACATAAATGCAACATTCCTCCTTCTCACAAGTTTACACCAAAACTAATTCTGCAGTATGTCTTCAGCTTTTAGCTCCTATATATTACGAAGTATGGTGTTGCGCTCTCTTCCCCTGATAAACTTAACAAACCTGCAAATACGATCAGCATTCAAAACACCCTGCCAAAGCAGCAACAAAAAACCTGCTGCAAAGGAGGCAATCATATCTCTAAGCCCATCTAGCTGATCAGGGCCTCTAAAGCTGCAGAGGATGTTATGCTGATGTACTGCAGCCTACAAGCCACCAGTAACAGCATAATTTTGAAAAGTGATTTCTGTTTTTATCTGGGAGAGGGTGTCCAGCACAACCTGAGGTATCGGTGCTATTCAGAGTGTGCACACCAAGCTGACTCACTCCAGTTTTGGCTTTTGCACTCTCAAGTTAGTAGCCCTCAAAAAAAAAACCCCTTGCAATTATGCAATTAAAAAGTGAGTCATGAAGTAATGAAACAGAAATACAGTTGAGCAGAATTAAATTTGCCTAGGTCAGCCTAATATTGACATAGTCAAATGTCTTCAGAGACAATTTTATAATATTTACTTTCTTTTCATGTCACTTTATACTTCTAAGGCAAATATAAATAGATATGCTGTTCAGCATATATATGATACAGAGTATACATAGAGACACTGTAGTATTATATATAGTATGAATAGAGCTAGAAAAAAATGAGGGATCTGGCAAAAAAAGGGTGCCATTTTATTGTTAAATATTTACTATATCAAATGAACCACTCATGCACTTCAGTTACTCTAGTCCCAGAAAACTATAAAAATCATAACTTGAAACAAAACAACAACAAACATCTTACCACATTAGTGAGGTAATTAAAGACAGAAGGAAGGAAAGAAAAAAGACTTCAGATCAGCATTGGAATTGATGATTAAACAAAATGATTGTATGTATTTTCTCAGAGAAACAATGCTAAGCCACATAGAAGTGTGAATCTGATTCCTACTACACTGTCATAGATTAAGCTCACTTAACAGCAGCTACCTAAAACTCGCATGCCTATTCTGTCTATAGGCAATAGCAGTAGGTTTCCAGAGATCTGTTTGTGATCTGAGGATAGGGTTTTAAAATAAACAGGATGAGCCACCCATGCTAGCAAAGAAATGACTTTAGGTGTGACCTACTCCCAGTCTATTGCATGGGGTTTGTGGCAGAAGAAAGCAGTGGGGCGCATGTTGGACTGTCTGCATCACTCTTTATGAAACCAAGCAACAGAGCTTGCCACCTTGTTCAGGCATCCACTGGCATTGCCAACCCAACACGTCTGGCAGTGGTGCTCTATGGGCACACCTAGCAACTGCCTTCTCCCAGGGGTAACTGAGTCACCCAGAGCCAGCCCCAGGACTCTCCAGCAGACTGACAGCACCGGCAAATGGAGAGCTTGACTTCAACACACCTTTGAGTCTACATCTGTCTAAACAGAAAGGTTTCAAACAGAAATCATAGGTTTGCAGTGCTCGTGTTCAGCTGCAGCTTCCTCTTTCAGCTGCCGAATGAAACAACGCTCCTTACTGTGGTTTTTTTTTTCCTCATTGCTTGCTGTATCTATTTATTTTGTTCTCTGCTGGAGGACACAGACCTTTTCTTAGTGTTTGGGCAGTGCTTCGATCTCAATTTGAGGAGGGAGAAGAGGCAGATCTAGGTGCTGCCCATTTACAGAGGAATGTCAACTTATAATATGTTGGTAGATATGCTCTTTCCTCCCCCTCCCACTCTGCTGCCTGTGATGTGATGTTATCAGTTTGCCTCCTGTTTTTCCTTTTGGAATACCGTAAATATAACAGCAAGCCAGAGCTGGTTTTGAGCAAAGATCCTCACTGCATTATACATGAGTTTGAAAACAAGAGGAGTTTGTTCTGAATCCCACTTAGCCTCGTGAACTTTCACAGGTGAATTTCAGGCCTATTCGGCTAGCTAAAGCTGAAGTTTGAATTATGAAACAACGGGGGGGTGCTTTGAATCTCTTCTGCCAGGAAGACTGAGGGAGACAGCATTTTATTTTTCAGCCTTATTAAAACTTCTCTATAGAGAGGAAGTCGATCTTTTCAATTGCTCTTAATCTCCAGAGAAATCTCCCACTGATCCCTAAAATGCCGAACTTGCAATCCTGGAGTAGTTTTTAACCTGCAGCGCTGGAATGCTTCTAATATTTCCAATACTGCTTAAATGCATCTCCCTTTGCCAATTACCCTGCTGTGGCTGGATGCTTCCAAAGCCTTCTATGGCGCTAATTTGCACAAAGACAATACTTGTTGTCTACAGACTTACGGGACCACCTGTGCCAACCTATGCAAAGTGTTGGACCCTGTGATCCCAGGTATTTGATAGGCATGCTGAAGGATGAGCCTGCAACTCAATTTCAGTCTTATTTCCTAGAAATGAGACTGGGAATGTAATTCGGCTCTAGCACATCTATTTTGGACAAATATCTTTGTTTTTATGCTCTGTCTCCAGGTTTTGACAGACAGATCAGTCAAATGTCCTACAGCAAGGTGTTATGTTTGTCTGCAAACTGCTGTCTGGACAGGAACCCCTGTGCCCAGCCAGATGGAGGGGCAGAGAGACAAAGAAGCAGACACTCCTGCTAGAAGCCGTGAACTGTGAGAGAACTTCCTGTAATGTGGATAGGATTTCTCTCCTGCCTATGAGCGGGAGAGTGGGGCTGAGGCAGCAGCTCCACTGGGATGAGATGTTCCGCCTGAGGGGATGGTAGTGGGAGAGGAAAGTGGGGGAGAGAGAGTTGTCAGCATCTGGATCAAAATTGCTTTCTTGAAGACAAAAGACAACATCCAGTTCAGTAATCTGAAAGCATTGGCTGAGTTTTACCTGCGTTTTTACCATGTGCTGCTTAAAGATGATGAGCGTGAGATTAACAGCCTTTGTTTTCAGATCTTAGCTGCTTCTCTTCCCTGGCCTAGAGTGATTCTTTATCTCAATTGCCAGCTTTGCATGTCATTCAATTCAACTTAATCACAAGGATCCACAAATCAAGCGATTTCAGGCTGGGGGCTCTGCCTTACAAAACCTTTGCACGTCAGCAAATAGGATTTTCTTGCACTTCCTCATGGCCTTAACAAAGACATTTGCTCTCAGTTTACAGAATTTACATAGTGCAATTTGGGCATTTCACACTGTTGTTTGCATGAGGATCCTTTTGAAGTCAGAGAGCTTGGATGGCCTGTATGAATGAACAGGGATTAGTACTGCATATACAAGTTGCTTCCAGGCTGGAAATCTCCTAATTTAATGACCAAGCATTTAAACCAGATTCAGAGTCAAGATATTCAGCTGATTCGAATTAGTGAAAATTTTGCATGCTTAAAGTGAAGAATTTCAACAACAGATAATTGCACCCTAATATTAGGTTATTAAATTGAGCTACTGTGCAGCATTCTCTATGGTTGCTTCACGTATGCTCAGACCTTCATGCAAATAGCTAGCGCACCTCAGTGTACATGGCTCCCCAGAGCATTCAGATGTGGGAGAAAACCTGGATGTAAGAACGTTGTGAAGTTGGACTTGGTGGCCTCTCAGTAGTCATCATACAGTAAGAACACTGCAATAAGATATGAAAACCCAAGGATACATTGATACATATCTGGCTGAGAATTTGTGTTTTTTTTTTGTCAGCTACCACATTCACTGGAAAGCAGAACTTTGCATGAAAATTTAAATTATGTGTGATTTTGGATCAAGGAACCCTGACCAGTCTGATCTTTTCAATATTGCCCTTTTTGGAGCAAAAGTCTGATTCTGGGACAAAGTAATATTGTTGGTGAAATCTTATTTCAAAGAAACAATTTTAATTTTTATCTAAAGTTTGACCTGAATTCTAAAAGGACATGAATGGGTTAAATAACCCCCACTTAAATACAAACGTATATTTAATGTAAAAAGTACATTTCGGGTTGACCCAAAATTGAATTTTTATTTTTTATTTTTTTTAAAAGAAAGTAAAAGGCAGACTCGCTCTAGAGAGCACTCTCTAATGTTCAGGGGATTTATATAATTTTAGCAGAAATAAGCAGAGAGATGTAAACCACAAAGACTTTCAGGCCTTCTGATCCAGCATTATTATGTACCCAGCAGAGATCAATGCCTCAAAGAAAAGCGTAAAATCCCCTGCAATGCCCTATTAAAGACTATACATTTGATAGTGATTAGTGTATGGATGACTGAGGTTCCACCTCTTCTCCTTGTTATTAGCTCCATCTAATGTGATGTTCCCTATAAGGGCTGCTGTGATCACATGAATTTGCGCAGAATTGCACTGGAGGAAAGCAGAGAAGAGTCTATATCACAAAAACCTGTAGGTCACTTTGCTGTCAATCCAGTTGATGCCTTATTCTTCTTTCAGGATTAATCACTCTTGCCTAAAAACTCAGTTCCTTCTGGGGGAGTTGTGGTAACGCTTTGCACCAGCATAACCGAGTGTTTAGAGTGGGATGTGAAGTGTGATTTTGCAGCCAGTTGCTGTGGTTGTGTGGTGCCGAATGGGTATGTAGGTAGGCATAACGGACCCTTCAAATTGGAATTTGGCTCTGGAAAAGACGTTAACTATTGCAGCCTTCCCCAAAGTGCCATGTTATCTGTAATGGCCACAGGCTTATGGTTATAGGCTGCAGGTTGTGCCAAGGAATTAGGCACTGAGCTGTTTCACTGGAGCTATGAAAACTGATTTCTACAAAGTTGGAAGCTTCATTGTTTGCAATCATCTGGGATCAAAGATTGAGAAGATGGGTTTGTTGTTGCTTCCTGGTATCTTTAAGAGTCCTGGCATTTTATTCAGATAGGCTGATTTGTCCATCCTTGCTGATGTGTACATAGCTCATCAAAACTGGTGCAACACTGTGCAAATGAATGAAGGGATGATACATGAAACTTCTGTCAGGATGAGAAAGCCCAGCATGTCTGAATATCGCTATTCCAGCCACAGCACCCCTATCACAGATAGTGGATTGGGGATGGAAGAGGAGGTACAACACTTTTATGTGGATCTATGGCAATCAAGACCTCCCTGCTCTATCCAGAGCTTTAGAAAAACAATTATGGCCACATCACTGAGGAAGAACACGTTTGTTGAGAGTTCCAGGACTCTTCTACCCAGGACCTATAAAAACATGAGGAAGACAATCCAACCCCAAGCTGACTAACCCTTCAAAACTGAAGCAGGCATAGTGAAAGGTGGGAACAAAGATGCTTTGCAATGACCTCATTTCTGAACACACGTCCCATGTTCCCTGGAGAAGGATGTCAGTCTTTTTCTTCTCCTTTTCCTTTGCCAAGTGATTATTTCCCTCCTAGTGCAATAAATGTGGATGCAAAAACCTTTCGTAACTGATCAAGTCTACAGGCTCCATTTCATGCCTGCTGAAGTAAAAACAGTGGCATTTCTCTGCCCCAATCTCCCCGCAGAGACAGCTGAAGCCTCGGTGGTCCCATCGCACCATCAGGCTTGTCAGCATAAAATCACATCCCTCAGTGGTTTCCACTCACTCCGTAACTTTAGCAAGCTGAGAAAAACTCATATTTCCCAGTTGAGAGTGGTTTTGCCAGGCAATCTGAGCATATTTGGCATAAGCTGTACTGAAGCCAATGCTTCCTGATCTAAGAACACAGGTGAATTCATGGACACTACAGGAGAAGCTGCTGGCAACTACATCGAAGCTGTTACCATAAAAGAGACATTCCACTCTGATCCGCAGAGCAGCCTGTCATGCGGCTTTACTGCATGTTTGCTTTTCCATATCAGCTTTAAGGAAAGGCAAAATTAAACATCACACAAGATACAAACATGGAGGCATGCTCAAACATATATACCCTGCATGCAAAAATAGCTACACACACACACACTTACATACATGCACACAGTCCACCTTGCTGAAGATGGTAGCAAAGACCATTTTCCGAGGCGTTTAAATACCTCCTAATGCAAAGACTGTTTTGTCTTTGGGAAAAGTTGCTTTTCTTTTACAAATAGAGGCTATCCGTTTAAGCTGTTTTTTGAGGTGTCAAACATAAAAATGAGATGAGACGTCAATCAGGGCCCAGGGGGATGGGGAGGGGGAGACAGAGAGCCTGAAAAATGCTTCCGACGCAAGCGGCTTGTTTAAGAACAAGAGCGTGTTGCAGCTAGCTGAATCTTTGGAGGAAAAGATGAATTTCTACCCATTTAAACATGAATAAGGTGAGATGAAGGGAAGGGGAAAATCCATGAAGGTGAAGAGCCTCTTTTTTTTTTTTTTCCTTTCCCCAGTTGTGATGGATGATTCCAGCCTAAAGTACTGAGACTCCCAGTGAAGAAAACATCTACAGTGATTTTGATACATAAATGTGTAGACCTTGCAGTTGCCACCTTGAAGTTGGTGAGAAAGAAGTTTACACTTCATAGTGGTTTTTTTTTTGTGCATGGGGCTCAGAAGGGGCAAGGTTGGGGCAGTCCTACTGCTCCTGCACTAAAAAGAGAAACTCAGGCATCGTTTCCCACTGTTTTTAAAATTGCAGCACCCACAGAGGCTGGTCTTCAAGATAACAACTTACGGCAAATTTGGGATGGCATATGAGGCTGCCAAGTGCTTGGAAAAGGGAAGGAAGAGGGCCATTTGTCTTGCTGACCTCCAGTGCCGTTTTCTCTCTTTCCCTGTGTTATGCCCTGGGTAGTGTGCAGGCTGACTGCACGGAGCTGTGATCAAGCGTCTTTGGAGCAGAAATATACTCCCAAACCTCAAAATATTTGTTAGTGGAGACATATGCATACATTGCTTACATGGATCAATCTTGCAGGGTTTCTGAAGTGCAAGAATTCCCTGCCATGGAATGTGGCTCCATTCACACGTTGTATGAGTCAAGGCAGTCCTTGAACCTTTTCTTCCCTTCAGACTGTAGCCCCTTACTCAGAGGAACTGTTTTGCCACCTACAGAATGTGGCTCCTTCTAAGAGTATCAGGGGATGTACTAAAAACTATTGTATTTCTGCATGGTTTTGAAGGAAAGTAAAGAAAAGTATTCAATCCCATTGCACTTATGATTGGCAAAACACAATAACCCAAATTGAAATACGGCTCATATTACAGCGAATAGACTGCACATGTGAAAAGAGGAGCCTTTGAAGCACTATTGTTTTACATCCCAACAATGTTTGTAGTGCTGCTCTGCAGAAGTGTGCCAGGGAAGTGGTGTACAGTCATTCACCAGCTCTGATTTCTGCATCAGCAGTGTTTCTCCCCTGAAGCACTCCCAGTTCTGTCTTGGCCAGATTTAACACTGTTTTGCTGATGAGATGTGAACAGACCAGAAGTGTCAAACTTGTCTTGGAGAAACTAAACTCTGGTGCTTCTGTCAGTCCCTGAATTAGAAACAAGCATTGCTGGATTCCCAACCCAACCTTCATTTAAAAAATAGTAATGAAAGTGGTAATGAAAGAAAAAAAATGTTCCTTAGCTTTCAGCATACTGGGAATCTGCTCGCATCGCTTGTCCCCTGACTTCAGTTTCCAAAGCCCATTGAGATAGTACCACATCAACACATGGGAAAGGGCAAATGAGGACAAAGACATATTCAACTGGAGCATATACTCAGTCCTTTCATTCACTTCCCCAGCATGCGGATTCCTGATGAGGACAGCCACGGTCCTACAAAAGGCAGTTGTAATTCCTCTCTCCCATTCCTGCCCAACAATGAAGGGTTTGAGCCTGCTCAGCTTGCGTGTGGAGCTACAGAAAACCAGACAAAAAAGACTGAGCTAAATGGAGAACACAAACACATCTCTGAGCTACACTAATGAGAACATAACTAATATGTTACATATTCCCAGCAGCACAAAGGAAACCTAAGGGAAGCACAGGCAGTCAGAGGTATTTCACTAGCTGTAAGCTAGTTTTATTCACACAAAGGTCTATCTATCTGTGTATTTATGTTCCTCTACTGGTTTCTTATACCCTCAGAAATGCCTTAAACTTTGAATCTGAGACTAAATTGCTTGGCTGTCTGTGCAAAGCTACATCAAAACCCAGGATCCAAGGTACAGTGGGAGGGGTGAGCTTTGGTTCACTAAGGGTGTGGAGAAACTCTTGAAATCCTACATGACCCCTTTTATTCCCTCTGAAGTTTGCTCAGTTCAGTTAGTAACCAGAGAGCTTCTGAGAGGCTCCAGATTCACCCATGCTGCAAGATGAAAGGAGGGTTAGAAGGATGGCTATAAACAAGATATATATCTAATTTTTTCTCCTCTGCAGCAAACTATGGCAGAGACAGCAGCAGATAAGAATGCAGATGTCCATGTCATTTGCTCCCCAGTATATCAGGGGAATGACAGGTCAACACTTGGGTTTGCAGTGATTTGCATTTCTGAGATGAGCAGGGTGACAATTTGAGGTGACGTGACAGCAAGAAATGTTTGTAGCTGTATTGGCCCTTAAGAAACGGGACAGGACAGGCAATGTGACATCTCTTATTGGGACGATGGACAAACCCATTCGGGGGGATATTCCCGGAAGAGGATGCTCATCCTAACACGTGAAAAAGATGGAGGGAAGCTTTTCTATTGAACCTGTCACGGGGTTTCCTTGTTGTCTTGTTTCCTTGTTGCCTGCCCTCCCTTCCACATTAGTGCAGGCCCTTGGTGCAACAGAGGTGTGACAAAAAGCTGCTGTCACAGGGACTTGCTGGCAAGCACTGTGTGAAGTCACTGTTCTGAGGCTTGTATGTTTCTATTCCCTTTCCACTCCAGTGAAGCTGATTTGCACACTGGGGTCAATTAACTGCCTCCACCAGTGCATTCTGCAGTAGCAACTACCTTGTGTTAAATAAAAGGTTTTACTGGGGGATGGATGGGTGAAAGCAGCAGGGAGAGCAGTGAGACATTGGAAAGAGAGAGAGAGCAGGCTTCTTTTGTCACCGCTCTCTCCTGTTCTCCTTTGCAGATCCTCCTGATGCCTGATTCTGCTCTACAAACAGCCAAATGCAGACCATCAGGATTCCTGGGTTTTGCATGCTCTTTTTGGAGGACCCTTGCCCTTAAACAAAGGGTCTTAAGCTGGCTGAGGGACAGGGAAAGACTGAGTGGCAATGTGTCTCGGGCTGTGAGCAGGGAGATCAGAAAAAGAGCCAAGTTTATGCCTGTGAGAACTTCTGTCAGAATATTTCTCCAATTTCTAATTGGAACACAAGCTTTTCAGAGGAAAATATTAATCACAATTGTGAAAGTTTTCCTACCAACTCTAGCCAAGGTGGAAGATGCTGTCCAAATTGAATCACAAATCCCCTCAGGCCTTTTGGCTGGTCTGCTAGGCAGGTGGGTAGCTGTCCAGGAATAAAAAAAAAAAACAACAAAATGCCCCTACTATATAGACTGCAAAGGCTTCCCTGCTTTGTTCTTCATGTCGTGTTTAAGGGATCCCTCCTGTGCCCAGTGGAGCATCCCCATTGACTTACAGCAGCTGGAGAGCAGACATGTGGCTTTCCCTTGTTGAAACAACTGATGTATTTCATCCTAGAGAAAATTGCCTCTGAGTACCTCATAAAACAAAACCAGAGTGTACATAGCAGCATATTTTGAAGTCCTAACTCAAGCAAAAGCCCATGGCAGGGAAGAAAGATTTAACTGAATGGGAATAAAGAATCTGTGCTTTGGAAGTTGACAAGACATTTGGGATGTGCTACACTGAATGCTGGAGTGGAAAGGACTAGGCAAATGTAGGGTGCTGTAACTACTATTTGAAAAAATCTGTGCTAGAAAACCCAGCTCAGCCACTAACTAAAACATGAGCCAAGAGTTTCACAGAGCTTAGCACTGTTGGAATTTGGGAACTCATGGTCTAGCTCTTTCTTAAGCAGTGTTAAGTACATTTATTTAGCGATTTTAAATGGCACTGGAAATGAAGTTGATTTACCAAGCTCCAAAATTATTTAAAACATCTATTACAGAAAATAACATTAAAGACAGAAGGAAAGGAAGCCAAAGCAAAGAGCCCAACATTTTAGATTTAAGTGACTCAGTCTCTCTTTGTACTGAAAAGACTTTAAGATGAACCACTGACTGCACAGCAAAGCCCCGGGCAGTTTTGCATCTTTCACTATAGTTTCTCATGGGTTTGTCACTATGTGATTTTGGAACAACAGAAACAAAAAGAAGTATCTTGCCAGAGCTGGCCTTCTGTGGATTAGAGTGTGACTGCAGCAGACATCCTGCATTGCAAACTGGGATTTCTTGAACCAGAAGAGTGGTTTGCAGGAGCAAATCATGCAACGTTCTCACCATGTAAGGGTGTATCAGACCGCTGCTCCTACATTTTACAGTGCCCCCAGATCACCTGTCTCCACCACTTTTACTCATAAATACATAGAACTGTTCAGTTTCTGTCATGGAACTGTAGAAAAAAGCAGTTAAAAATGAAATTAATCCCACAGCTTCCCTCTGAAATGTATTTATTGTCTAGTATTACAGGTAAGGAGCAGGCACAGACAAACTTGTCAGCCTGACCAAACACATCCTTTCTAAGGCTTCCTAGGATACCATACACCATTCAAAGCCCATCTTGAATTTCATTTCCCATGACACAACCAAGTGTTGGTGGCTGTAAATCTGAAACACCACTAGTGATCTCCGGACAGCTGGGTTGGATTTATACCAGCCTAAACAAACTGTTCAAGGAAGAATGTATCCTTCAGAGGTAATTTTATGCTATATAAAAGCATATTTTCCATCACGTTGCCTGGTTAATTAGGTAAGTGTGATAACTGTTCACGGTAGGGGGATCTGCCCAGTTCTCAGGCTGCCTCAGTGCAAGCAAGCTCAGGGACCAAGACTGCATGACTCCGTTCACTGACAGAGCACTTACTGCTTTGACTATGTGGCAAAAAACACTGGCCTAATGGAGAATTTGTGTTAACCCAAAAATGGCACAAGGCTTGTATGCCTATAACTCCATTTAACTTTCAAAGAATAGCATTCCCAAAACTTCCCCAGCATATTAGCATCTTTTTGGTCGGTTCCAGCTAAGTGGACAAGAGCTAAGATTTGGCTTCATCCATGTCTCTTCCTACTCTTTTGTACCACCAGGTAGTGCAGGTAAATTGGTGGGAAATATTGCAGAGGAGCCACTCTGCTACTGCTCACTCAATGTATTGATGGAGGACATCAGTCTGCTGGGGCTGGATGTTCACATCATGGCTATTCCCCACAACAAGGAAGGGCAGTTTGAAGCCTGTTTGTTTCTGCTTTGGAAAATTAAGTGGCATCTGTGCACACATGCACTTGTGTATGCATGTTCTGTATGCAAATGCATGCAGAAATGCCCCTGGTGTTTAGTTTGGCAGAGCCCAAAGATGTGACTCTATTTCTGCATGTTTTTTTTTCCTCCACAATGGTGGCTTTTTTCTGTGCATATCCAACAGTTATATTTTGGTCCTTTCCAGCTGGAATGAAACTTACAGTCCAAAAGAAATAAAAAAGAAAAAAAGAGAGATGGGAAGAGTAACTGAGGGAAATATGAAGAACTGAGTGCCAGAGGCTGCCATCCAGAGATTTCTTTTGGCTCTTCCTTTCCAAGAAAACAAGAGTGAAGCAGTGTGCCAGTGCTGGGCTTCAGATTCCTCTGGCGCAGAAGGACTGGCTGCTTGGGAAAGATGTCTAGGAATGCCATGAACATTTACATAGTCCATCTCATTTTTAGGGAAAGGGGTTGATTTAGAGTGAGCAGAACACAACTTTCTTCATCCACCTTCCCCTATCTTATCACAGGCCAGGACACTTAGACATGCTCAGTTTTGGTAACAGTCAGGCAGCGTAGACATTTTCTGTTGCAAAATCTGTGCTTCCTATGAGGTACGGCAAAATTTGGGGATTTAGGAGGTCTGGATTTAATCTCTGGCTCTGCCAGAGATTTCTGTGGCCTGGAGCAAGCCACATTTTTGCTTCAGCAATCATATTTTTGTAACCAGCTTTGCTTACTTTTCCTTGGAAATCAATAGGATTTACCCTAGCCCTGTAGTGAAGTGCGTTTATACATGCTTGGCTAGGCTAGGTGAGATTTGTTCAGCATCCTGTAGCCTTGAAGCTGAACTAGAAACAAATTGTTTTGTAGCAGGTTCTATTTGGGGATAACTGATTCAGATGGAAGTTACGCTGAAGCAGGTGCACAAAAGCATCTCCTTTACACCTTGCAACACCTTTCTTCACCATCTTAGGATCACTAAACATGCCAAGATTAAGAAAATGCTTTCCTAAAGACCACAGGAAACTTGGACCCAAAGGGTGACAGTCTTCACAGATATGGAAAATCTATGAAAGTTCCTTTCGACTTCAAAATCAAGTAGTGTGCTATGCTTCATTACGTTTCCTAAACTAGTCATCCAGTAACAGCTTCTGATTGCAGATAAAAAAAATTCTTTGTCTATACCCATCACAGGTAGATGAAAGAGGGCAGAGAAGAGGGACAACCCAGTACTTAAAGAGGGCAAACACCGACTGGATCTGGAGTAGGAAGTCAGGTAACGAGGGCTATGTTAAACATTGCAATCAAGCAGGACATACAACATCAATGCGGTCCAATTCTGAAGGTGAAGCTGAGGGATTTCTGACATAGTTGCTTCGTAGATATGGACTACGGATGGCCTTACAGAGAATGTCATCCACTGAAGAAGTCATTGTCTGGTAACCAAGAAGTACAGATGTCACTTCACTGTACACCATTTGGACTCCCTACACTTTGGTTTTTCCTGAGCAGAAAAAGTTCTGAAACAGTCAGATAAGTGGACAAATAAAGCCTGCTTTACTTGATTTTCTAGGTTTCATTTAACGAATATTTAGTGGGCCAATTCACTCTGTGATACCTATGTATATAAATGCATTTTTGCCTCTGTAAATTTACACACAGAGCCTATTCTATGTGCACATGTGCACATCTGTATGTAAATACATACACAAAGTAGAGAATGATTTTTCTGCATGTTACATATATATACACACACGGAGGTCTGTCTGTCTGTTTCCTTGAAACCCTTGTATTGCAAGCATAATTTTCTTCCTTACCCCTTATACAAGTCCTTTTTTTTAACCTTCTCTCAAAACACCTCTAGTGCCTCATTCTAGTGCCTAATTGGCCTTATCATTAAGATTTTTTTTAACTAATGTCTAAGCTAAATGTTTCCTTTTTAGGATTCAAGCCATTGCTTCTTCTTATATCTCTCTCAGTCATGTCTGCATAATATGGATTGATACGCTAGTCAGGGATGGTTTCAAAAGAAGCAAATAACATCCATTAAGAAACGGCAATATACGAATGACTCATATAAAAATATCCATCTATCTGTATATGTATTTCTTTCTGTGTGCAGAACACACAAACCATTCCAAGTACAAGCACACACACAAACAGGACTGCTGCATTTCAAGGATTTACAACATTTAAAATCCACAGACCCATAAGAGTATATTATCTCACCCCCTGAATATCCCAAACTACTACATGCGCATGTCCTTGCAGAAGCCCAGTAAGTTGTGGCTGACTGAAGCACAGCTTGTCTGTTGCTAACTATGCCAGTCAAGCTAATTTTACAACCTTGTGATCCCTGCTTTTAGATAGTGAAAAGTTAGGTGAGATAAATCCCACCCAAAACCTGCGAAACAGTAGGTCTGAAAATCCTCATTGTTTAAATTATACAGGTTTGTGGGATCCAGTGAAAGAGTCCTCTAGGCCCTGATTAAGATCTCTATTTGCTGCTTTAATTCAAAACAGTATTATTAATAGTGCTAGTAATAAGCAGTACAGAATGCAAATCCTGCTAACACATGCTATCAAAGCCTGCGCAGACTTTAATAGTTGAATGTTTGTAAAGTACTTTTTGATTTAAAAAGAAATAAAATGTGCAAGAGAACTGACTTATTATTATTATGACTTCAACTACACTAACCGTGTGTTTTTCCCCTCACTTTTCTAATTATTTACACAGTGAATAACAATGTGCTGGTGATGGCACCTCAGACAGGGTATGATTGTGTAAATACTGATAGCAAGCAGTAAGGGCTAATTTTAAGAAGGATAATATAGCTATTAAGATCAGAGTTCACTCTCCATTGTAGGTGATTGGGGTGTAAAATGCAAGGGACAGAGGTAGGCTAACATTGCTAACAAGACTTTTTCTTGCTGGTGCTCAGAAATGTTTAAGTATAATGATTAGACAGAAGTTGTTAGTGTTTTTAATGAACAATTTGTTGCACAGTGGTGCCCAAACCAAAAGTCTTTGATCATTACAGTAGGCTCTTCCCTCTTTCTGTTCCCAAAGCCCATCAGAATAATTTAACTAGCTTCAAGTTTCAGCACAGCTTGTTGTTGCTGGAAACTAGCTACTTTGTCCAATCCAACTTCAAATTAGACAATATAATTAGAAGAGCATTAGCCACTTCATTGGAAGGACCATACTTTCACCATCGAAAACATCTCATCATTCTTATACTCTGACGTTTTCTTCATTTTCAGCCTTCTCTTAATTGCCATTTGTTTGGACTTCACAGGAACACCACAGCTTAAATTTGCCCCTTCACGTTCATATAAAGTTATCATGTCTTCACTGCTTAAAGTGATAAGTACCTCTCCCTGAATATTTTTGCTATGCGTTTCTCTGACTTGTCCAGGCACTCATACTTCTTTCTCTTTTTTTGGCCCCAAAAGGAGGACAATCTTTTGCACACTGTGCCATATCACAGCTACACATAGCTGGACCTTTATTCTGCATCTGCCACATATTTACAGCAGAGATCTTAAAATCTGGGGGAAGCTTTTTCAAAACCATTTCATTGCTTTGTGGTTCACAGCTAGTGTGTTTCTGGAATAACAGAAGACAAACGGACCTCAAAGCCTGGACCACGTGAAAATGAAATAATAAGCAGTATCTTTTCCTTCTAATCTTAGACTCTTACAGAAGTGGAAACAAGGTGCTTCTTGCATCTGACATAAGAGGGATACAAAATGAGCATTCAACAAACTTCATTTCTGAAGATTACCTCCCACAAATCAGAATACGAGATCTTAACTCTGCTGCTGTAAATTGATAAAAAAGCCCTGTAAGATCAAGCCGTATCTGCTATAATCCTCCAGTAAACACAGTTTTACTCTGCAAAAAATCCAACAAGTGAAAAGTGTGACAAAGGAACAGAACCCCAGGATGAACCTAACTTTGGGCCAGAGAGATACAAACTTTGGCAGTACAATAATAATGTTGGGGGGAAAAAAAACTCTCAAACCCATGGCAGAAACAAATCAATTTATGATTGTCTGGAAGAACACGCAGAGCTCTGATGCTGTAAGTCAGCATTGCTTTCGTCAAGAAATTCTTATCCCATTGGTTAGGCTACTATTAAATGTTGCATTTGAATACTATTGAGTATATTGTGTGGTTTCTTTTGTTTCTTTGTTTCTGGATGGAGCCTTAGTTATCTAATATTGGAAAAAGGGGAAAGAAAAAAAAAAACCTGTTTCTACATTGTATTATATCGACATATTGGGATTTCATCTTGCATAGCTGAATCATTTGCATCTGACAGGTTCAACTACATGGAAGATGTTGGACTTCACAGATAATCCTAAGGAATGTTTATAAATCTAGAGAGCTGCACCCATTGACTTCTGCTCCACACTGAGGCAGAGAAACCACATTTTCAGAAAAAGGCTTTCCTGTTTCTGTGACAGAAGAGTTTTTGGTGGAAGTCATTCACTTTTTATTGCTTGAAGAAGACAGCGCCAGGGTGACAAATTTCAGTGTAATGGTCATGATGTTAATGAACATAAATCAAAGAGTGATTTGGCCAACTGTAGTGTCTCTGGGAAGGCTTTCATTAGCTAAAGGAATGTGTTGTGCTTTTGGCATCATTCAGTTCAGAGGGCAAAGAAACAGGAATCAACCTTCTCCCTTCATGGTGTGCTGAAGATCAGGTGCTCCTGCTCTTGGCTAAGGGGGATGAGTGAAGGAAGAGCGATAGAGGTAACAATGATGCTGAAAGCAAGCTGTAATAAGGGAGTTGGAAACTGCCTTTGATTTGGAAGCTTTGAACTCATGGATTTTAGTGTGTTTTGACCGGAATCATCTAACTGCCTCTAGTCTTGGTCATCTGCCTACAAAGTGCCTAACAGAACCATTTGATACTTGATGGGATAAAGACTTCCCTGGGCTATAATTCTACGGTTTACACCAAGTAACAATGGAAATGTAACCCTTGAACTCATGTCTTTGTTCATCAGTCTGTGGAGCTTGAAGAAAAAACAGTTCAAATCTAAATGACTTCTTAAAAGGAACTATAGGTGTGAGAAAAGGGAAGGGGAATTAGTGCTATTAAGCCATGCTATATATAATTTGTGTGTTTTCTCAATAACATATAATTACACTCTTTCCTGGTAGGTTGGAGCTGCAGCAGGATATTTCTGATGTTTTTATTTCTATTTGGGTTATGTCAACTACATTAGTGCATATGTGCACACACATACATACTTCCTTTTTTGTACAACCATCCATTCCTTCATCAAGTCCATAATCATTTCTGTTCCACTTCTACAAAATTTTCATGTCCTGAAAACAGTCAAAACAAAGATTTTGTCTAATTAAAACCTGTGGCTGAGAGAATCAAGCTGAGTTTGAAGAAAGAGAATGAAAGAATTGTAAGGTACCTTTTATGGTCTACTAACTAAACTACATTGTCTCTCCAGCATTCTGGCAAAATCAATGCACAAATCAGCTTTTTTCTTATTTAACTTACTGGTGAATGTGGAGGTGTTTCTGTGGTCACTGGCAGCTTTCCCAGAACTAAATTCTCTGAGTACATCTTACATAGCCAGAGAACTGCCTCGGTATGCCCCCGTGTCAGGCATGAACATAGATTAGAGGCAGGTAACAAGGACGAAAGACAGAGATAGATAAATAAATTGATGCTTCCCTTCTTGGTATGTAAGAATATGAAGGTGAAGAAATCTCATCTTTCTCCATGACCTGATGCTAATCTCTTTCCTGAGACAGGAGCAATCATTGGTGCAGAATGCTTTCTAAATTGTGGACCTCATCTGTGGAATCTCCCCTTGCCTGAGCCTCATTAAACTCATTTCACAAGTAGATCTGTTCTGCACGCTGCCATGTTCTGAAGAGAACAATTTCAGCTAGCTTGCATTAACAATGGGGTCCAGGCTGTGGGTTAAGAAGGTGGGTTAAGATTTCATGTAAGTGAGCCCTGACCTATGTCTAGGACAGATCTGTGGGATGATACTATTTAGTATCAATGGACTTTGCATTATGCACTGTGGGGTAGCGATGAAAACCAGAAGACATTTATCTAGCACAGGAGATACCCTAGCAAGTTGTCTTGAAGGTAGTTGTCCCAAAGATGTTGAGAAGAAAAGCCAAGTCAAATGGCATGACTGAATTTACCCAGAGGCCAACAACAGTGTCAAATATCACAGACCATCAACGGTCTGAAAATCAAGATACTCAAGGAAGTCAAAGATCTCTTCCAGGCTCCAATATAGAACTGCCTGTATTTTTGAACAGCCCCAAGTCATTGCAGAGATGATGGTTACTTCTACCTGGCAGACAAACACTTGAGAAGTTCCCCTTGTTCCTGTGGCAACTCTTTACATAACTGGACAGAGTAGGAGATGGATATCCCAGAGAGGGAAGCAGAACTTTTATAGTATCTTCCTCTCCCTGTTCCCATGCTTGTCAGCCAGCCCATAAGATCTCACTGTCAGTGGACACCCTCCACAAGAGATACTTGCTTGGTGGTTTCCCTGAGGTGAAGAGTAGGCAAAGGACAGACAAAAGGTGAAGAATAGATAAGAAAAACAATCATCTTACAAAATGTAGAGCTACCTTCTCAGAGAAGAGAGCAGTGAGTAATATTCAGGAAACATGACTGCAAGTGCCTCAGGTGCCTCCTGAGTTGGCGGGTTTTACTGAGTGCCAAATTCCCTCTCTGGCTAGACAGTCACCTACAGGAAGCTCTTGGCTAAGACAGTGTTTCTGCTGGGCAGACAGAAATCAACAATGCTGAGAGGATGGTCCCACAGACTGGTAATGAAATGTCTTGCTAATGAGATATGAGTTGGGCTGGGTACAAAGATCATTGCAAGGTGCTGCTGTATATGAGGACATCTGTCAAGTGCAGTTTACCTGCCAGAAACAAGCCATTTTAATTGGATGTGACTCAAACTTCCTCTGTCTCTACATGATATTTGTATGCTTTATGGAATAAATGCTTCTTGTTACCTTCGTTAGCATGTGTCATTGAATATATAATGTCCTGTCACTTTCACTAGTATGTTCTATTGACTATATTGCTGCTTGCAAAGCTCATGTTGAGTTAATGTACACGATTTATTTATACAATTCATTTTGCTTTATTTCCAGAGACATGCTGTGACCATACTGTGATGCAGACCCTGTGAGAGTGACTGTAATAAATAAACCCAGTGAACAATTATCTCCCAAATACGGCTTCACTGACACAAATCAGTGGAGTATAGTTCTTCACTTACATTTAAGAGCTGGTGGTCGCATACCAAATGTGGAGTTTAACCAACAGGGAGTATAAGCAATGAATTTGTGATCAGATTTGGAGGGGCAGAAGGAAAAAACAATGGAACAGCTCCACTAGTAATAATTTGGAGGGGAAAATAATTTTTTTGGTGTGGAAGTACTAATAAAAGCAATCTTTCTGAATGTCTATATTTTTTCCCAGAGTTTCTGGTGCATTAATAGGTACACAGATAAATGGATAGATGAATAAATACAAGGATAGATAGATTATTTTTTTAAATGGGATTTTTGTTTTATGGTGCTTGCATTTGGAATTGAAAAACACCTTGTCCTTTGGCAAGAAAAGCACAGTTTTTTCCTTCTGTCTGCAAATCTTTCTGACTGTGTAACATTTCATTTTCTGTACTTTTTTTTTTTTTTAACTACTCTTGCAGTGAAACTGCTCTATATACCAGCTGAACCAGTATTATTCAGGCAAAGGAACCACAGCCCTTATTCTGAAGTAAGTAAAATTGGAGAAGATGAAGCCTTACTGTGCAGTCTTCATCATTATTATTATTATTACTATTAATTATTATTAAATAATCACCATAGTGGGGAGTCTTCCTTAGTCCATGACTTAGTAGTTACTTTACATTACCCACATTAGTGTTTGTAGTTCCTCTAGGCCTCTTGGTGACAACACAACATCAGTGAGAAGACAGCAGCTCTGATTGCAAGATTGCTCCAAAGCCCTGAAAAGCTAACAAACGTCTTATCCACTGTCATTCTTGTCACTTGAGCTTTGAGCTCTGAGGTGTTTAACTCCCACTGTGCTGTTCTGCCTTTGTGGAAGATCTGTTAGGAGAATGACGATATCTTCACATGGGCATTGGCTGCCACCTATGTGAGACCTACATCACTATTTCAAAATGGGCAAATTTCGTTTCCCCAGGTGTGGCTTCATTCATTAAGCCATGCCATGATAGAGGAAAAGAAGAAAAGAGTATGTAAGAAGTGGGACACCACCATACTCGGAGGAGTTTTATTCTGTTGGTGCTTATTTGGGTGATAAACTCAGCCACTTTCTCCCCACACACACTGACCCCACACATCCAGAGTGTGGGTCATAGCTTAATGTGTCCATCTGCATCAGAGTATTCAAGATCATGGTGCTAAAGGCAATGGTACACCCTCACAAACATGGAAGGTAGGTCCTGGCCTTAATCAGGCTTGGAAGAGTGGACATTGAGCGTCAGACACAGCAAACACAAGCTCTGACCCTCAAGCTCCTGTTGTCAGCCATACTGTGGTTTGCTGATGCTTGAGCTGCTGGCAGGAACAAAACCCCTGTTTTGCCATGGCAGTCATGCGCAGCGTGTCTCCTGAAAAGCCAGTGCACAGCCGGGCAGAAGGAGGCTAGGATTTCAACCTTCGCTCCAAGTTGCCTCGCTTTCCTGGGTTTATGTCAGGCCCTTAGCGTTATTTGAACATAGTTTTTGTGGTTTAATTTGCATAATTGATGAGATGGAAAATTATCTCGATGATTGATGGATGTTCTGCATGCACCAGAGTTTGTCGCAAAATATAATGCGTCTGTAGGATGAGCCTGCTGCTCCTGCCACGTTATTTCCCAACAGGGCTATAAAATTCTAACTTAACCCTGCAGGTTTTTAGGTTTCTTTTATTTTTAATCTTTTACAATATAATGTGCAACACAGTAAACAAACACAAAGACACAGCATCAACTGAAGTTAGCATCTTTCCTCATTGTACTCTGAGGACATGCAGTAGTAAATGAAAAAAAAATCGTATCACACTTGTGGAATTGCTCCAAGACTTTCATGCACTTATTCTCAGTACACTTGCACTATAGCTATACCTATACATTTCCACCTGCTTTGAGTATGGCATATCTCTGGTACCTGCATTACTAAAATTATCTTTTAATTTTCAGTTTGCTAACAAAATTTAGATCACAATTCATGCCAAGAGTGGACTTTATTTTGGTAATTGCTTGTTATAGAAATTTTTATAATCAAAAGAAGAAGCCAAGTGCAAAAGTACTCTTCAGTAACTAACAGTGTTTCTTCCCAAGGGAAACGTGACTTGGTCCATTCCTCTTCAGCAAAGCACTGAGAGACATGCATGACTTGAAGCCTGTCTTCAAGTTGAGTGTGAAGTAACATGTACTTTATGTCTAACAGGTTAAATTTCTCTGTGGAGCAGAGATGGACTTGGGGCACATCCAGCTTCTTTGCTGAACAGTGAATTTGAAGACACGAAGTCTCCCCTGTCTTGTCTGCCAGGCAGAGCAGCGAGTTACACAGTTTTCGTACATCAGAATTATATGGTGGATAGGAGTGCTTTGTGGTATGTGTTCTGTGTAATTGTACCACCTATTAGAACGAGGTAGCAATAAGCTCCTACCTACACTAAATCATGGACTAGTCCCTCCGGGCAGTCTAAGATGGCAGTTTGGGATGAGCTCTGACATCCAAAAACACCGTCCTTCAGGGAAAACAGAAAGTGAGACACTTTTTAGTCCTACATGAGCTATATTCAGGGGGGATATATGGGGAAAGAAGGGAGAGAAGGCCGAGAGAAAAAATTTTTCTTGATCCTCAAATTGACCCTACCCAGAGATCATGAACAACGTTCCTAGGGCACTTTCAAATTATTTCAGCAGACTAAAAGCGTAGGCTGAGCCTAAGATTATCACAGCACAAAAGGACAGTTTTGCTGTGTCAGGTGAGTTTTCTAAACAGCTCTAGTTTTGGTATAAAGAGTACACAACTGCACTGGTGTCAGAGAGGCTGTGGAAGATGAACAACACTGGCAGTCCTCCAGCCACCTAAGAAAAGGTACCAGAATGAAGGATTTACTCCAGGAACTCTTCACTGTGTCAGCTTGTTGCGCTGAACAAAAATTTGCTTCAGTGGGAATTTGTTCTCTAAGCTACGTATAGATGCCTCCAAACTGTGAAGAGGCCTAATCTGCTTTTCGCAGTGATTTAATTTAATACACTTTAATGCATGTTTACAAGAGGATAAAAACATGTGTGCAGTATTAAGCCTGTATGTGGTACTATGCACTTTTCCTATTGTCTAGCACACATCATTAACATTCCCTGAAGAAAAAGGATAAATCAGACCAAGAAAGAAAGCAAAAAAAAATATAACCCACCTAAGAACTGGGGAGGGCATTGACGACATTATGTCTGTGCCCCTAGAAAATGACTCTAAAACTGAAACTATTCAGCTTCTGATCACTGAGGTAGAAAAATCATACGGTATCGGCCACGATTCTTTTCCAGCAAGGAACTTTTTTACCAAGGAAAATGAAAGACATTCTTTCCATCCCTGGTCCACGCATGATGCTGCTCCAGTTTGAAGTGACAAAGGGTAGATTAGTTATGATCGGCTGCTACAGCTGAAGCGATAAAGAACTCCAATCAATTCCCCAGCAATCAATTTGTTACACCAAACTCTCTTTCCCTCCATCTGCAGCTGCCTGACATCCATCAGGGCCCCCTTCTCTTGCCTGCAAGTCCTGGTGAGTGTCTGAAGATAGCTCAGTGGGCTGAAATGGAGATCACTTGCTTGGCGTGCTGTTGGGCAGATAGGCTGGCGGCGTTAACCCTCTGGAGCTGAGCAGCTCAGCTGTGCACTTCAAGTTTCCACGGTGATATTATATTTGACATTCAATTTGAAACCTTAAACTCCTTTAATGCAATATCTCAGCACAATGATAGTAATAAGGCAGTACCACTTGCTTTTGATTTAACTACCAAACGCAAAGTGGAGAGGGGGAGAAAACAGCCCCAATTATGTTAACCCCTTCACTGCTAACTCAGTAGGTGACTTGTTTTATAGGTACAGACTTTCTCGTTAAAATAAACTGAGAAGAAAGGCAGAGGAGTGGGTTTTCAGCTAGCAGCTAAAATGCTTTTTTTTATTGTGTTTTGCTCCCTGAAAGTGCCAGAGGCTGCCATTTTGCTATGCAAACTTCAGTAAAACAGTGTGGAGGTGGTACTGGTTCCCAGTAGAGCCATCACCTTGCATATTTGGCAGGAAATTAAGAGTTAAAATCCTATTTTTCTTAATTCAGTACCATGGTGCGCCCTGATGGGGGCCCTCACCAAGCTTCCTCTGACGGTTCAGAAATCTGCCTCCATGGTTTTGTCATCATCCCACATCAAACTAGATGATAGTACTTTAAAGCTCTCTGAGAAATTCTCCATCCGAAAGAATGGGTGGAAATCAGCTCACCAGCCCTCAATATCTCTATTTTATAAATGGGGAAACCTGTCAAAACTGAGGTCTGTTTTTGATGGAAGATGGAAAATTTGCTCACTGTTCAAGCTGAAATACTGACTATTCACCTCTAGGGTTTCTCAAGGCTCAGATTTGGAGCTGTCAGTTCTGGAGAACTTTGAAAGACCATTTCTAGCCCAAATTTGCCTCTAATCCTAAGGCAAAGTAGCACTGTCACCCAGATTTTTGTCAACTTTCCAGGATGAGAAAATACAAAGTCTGGCTGTCTTACACCAAGTTTTGCTCAGCATTTGTTACTGGCGTTCAGCATCCATTAGACTCAGCAGATCCAAGCGTGAGTCAAAACAGGGATCAGAGGGTAGGAAAGGGGTCATAGACCTAACGAAGCAAGTCTGAAGGTAGTTAATATTCTTACTATGCCTAGGCTTGTAAAAGTAAGCTTTTTTCCTTCTGGTAACTTCATTTCTTTCTCTTCTGGTATTTTCCCCATCTTTTTTTCCCCATGTATAAAGCAGTGGTTTATAAACTCTCTTTGGCTGTGTTTCTATGTGCATGATGTGCACTGTAGTAGATGGCATTAAAACTCGCCCTGTCTGCCTCTTCCCATTTTGTCCTTAGACGCCAAGTGAATGTCAGAGATCTCGATTCAAAACTATTTAAAAACATTTAGCCAGCTTTACACAGCAACTCTTCGGTCAAACTTTCTCTGCTTTAGGAAAGGACATGTCGCCCCTCTTGGCAAATCAATTATTCAGACGCTGTGATAGTCCAAGGCATCGTATCAGTAATAAAGTAGTGAATTATTAATCACGGCTTGTGCCATTTCGATTAGATTTGGGAAATTCAGGATTAAATTTCTGGCACCCTGTGTCTCAGATTGAGCTCAGCCCAGCTGGCCTGACAGGCATGAGCTGGCTTTGTACTTCAGAGGAGGCTGGTGGGTAAAAATTACTTGAAAAGCCTCAGAACTTCAATTATTATTATTAGTATTTTGGAAGGAACTGGGATGACTGAAAATAGATTTCCAATCTGCAGGGCAGTTTTCGTTTCACACAAAACTTGTGCTCAGTAATTTTTTTTTTCTTCCCCGAGTTCCTCTGAGCTCATCTGCTCGCTGCAAGAAAGACTAACTTGGCTTGAAAGACGAGGCAGTCTGGTGAGTCTGTGTGTCTGTGTACAGTATTTACAATTTCCACATTTTATCTGGGCTCTGAGGACACTCTGGGAGACTGAAATCATTAATTAGAAGCACAGGACCAGCACTCCTACTGCTCTGGCACTATCTGTTGAAGGAGGGAGAGTCTTAATGCAGGAAGTGTGAGCCTTGGCATCCAGGAGACTTTGCTTGCACCCTGCTTAGGGCCAGTATAAAAGGGGTCTGGCTTTATCCACCCTGTCCCCAGCAGAGGGCCATTCCCTGCAGTGCCCTGTTGCATAAATTCAGCCTGGTTTCATTTAACTGCTATTGTTTAGCTCTTTCCTGTGCTCGGTGCATGCTACAAAGAGCTGCTCTGAAGTACTGGTGAGCAGTCCCTTCACTGGAGATGGGCTTTCTGTAAGTGTGCCAGCTACAGCGAGGGGAGCAAAAAGTAGGAATGGGAAAGGCAGCAGGGAGAGAGGAGGCTGTTGAGAGCATGTGGGGAATGCCAGCTCTCCCACATGTGGCTGGAGAGAGTGTAGAGAAATGCTGAGAGGCGAGGCAAGGGCATCAGTGTTAAAGTGGTACATCTGAGCATGGTAAGGGGCAATACTGTGTGTGAGAGCTTGGTACTGCAGGGTGTTGGGGTGCGTGAGCTAAGAGGGACCCTAGACCTCAAACCACCTGGGAGAACTAGGGGAGGAAGTTCTGGGGTGCCCAAATCAGAGCAGATTATGTGCCACATAGTTGTGAGGAAGGAGCATTTCCTCTCCAGTGTATTTCATCCATGGATGTAATTTAATTTTCCCGTGTTGCCTATAAGCATAGCAGATCTGCAGAAGTTATTAACTTCTCCAGCAGTTAGGCTAGAAAGTTAAGTGACTTTGTCCAGGCCTTAAGGAAATCAAAGGAAAAAACCCAGGTGACCTGACCCTATGCTCACATCCTTGTCAATGTGAACTGATAGCACAGGTCTGAAATGAAGCCTACTGGGTTTCTCTCTATGAAGTTGGCCTTTTGCTAGACATACAACTGAGGGAACAGCTTTTGCCACAAATGCAGTCCAATTCAAACCCTGAACAGGACTCAGAAGTGACCGAGTTGAAAACCCTTGACATGAAGGAAATAACATTTCATTTGGTACAGTTTTAATTTCATCCCTTTGCCCTGGAGTCGGAGGTTTCTGAGCAGAACAGGGACTGTGGTGTGCATGTGCATTGTAGGAGAGGAAAGTGTGTGGGGAGATGCTGCATGTAGTTAGTTTCTTACTCTTAGAAGCCTTCATGACTTTGGGGGAAAGGAAAAGCAAAAAGAAAAAAAATTAAAAGATTTTTTTCGAAAGGGGAGCTGAAAAAGACATCAAAACAGATCAAAGAAACTCATGGAAGTGGGAAAAAAAAAAAGAGAGAGGGGAAAAAAAAAGATGGAAAAACTCCTGCAGTAACATTGGATGAAAATTAAGCTTCTCAGATCTGTTTAAAAGATATTCTGTTTGATCTTTTATATCTTCTGCTCTGATTATCCAGGTTCCTTTTGATGTTGCTGAGCCCTATAGAACTGATATGTAAAAATACACATACATATGTATTAATAGTGGGTACACATGCACATGCACTCACCCTCTCATGCTGTCTTTGCTGCCTATGAATGGGAGATGTGGAGCCAATGGAGATGAGGCCATGTAGGAGCAAGGTTTGGTGCCCTGACCCTGTGTTGTGTGTCCCATGCCATGGTATTCTGGGGAGAAGGGAAAGCCTCCCTGCTCCTCTCCCTGGCAGCACCTACCAGGAGAACCTGACCTCTGAGATGCACAGATTAAGGGTGGTGTTGGCTGGCATTTTGAGTTAAGAAGTTGTAATTTTTTCTGACACACTATATCCTAATCTGTGCACCTCCCAAGCCCCTGGAAATCATGGACTGACAGTCATGATGATGCATATCCATGAAAAAAAGCCTTTCAGAGACTGTTCAGAAAGACTTCCACAGCTAAAATGGGCATAAGACATCTTTGATCAGTTTATGCCACCCCACAGTCCCCAGCAGAGATGTCCCCCTTTGGCCTTTCCTGGTTCCATACTGCTTCCTGTGCATTCCTGCTGAGGCCAACTCCAGACTCCTCATCACTCTAGGACAAAGTGGCGTTTTTCCTACCCTCCCCTTAAGGTACTGGAACAGGGCCAACCCTAGGATGGGTCACTGATGCTATCATGAGGATGGGGAAGGATTTTGCACAGAGCAACAAGGACAGCCCCAGTGTGTCAAGCCAGCTGCTGTTTCTGAGTTTGGAGAAGGGAGGTGGATGGAGGCTGCATTAAAATCCCCTTCTTGGCCAGGCAACAAGCCAGCTCTACCTCAGTGCTACCACCTGCAAAGAGCTTCTCATGCTGCATGTGAAACATGGACAGTTTGGATTCAGCTGGACCAGACACTGTGGGTATGCAGTAAGACCCACGTTCCCCCCTTCCAGAGCCCAGGATGCTCTACTCTGGCCTCTGGTCCCCACTGCCGAGGTTCCCACTCGCTTCCAAACCTTTAATCTGCTTACCCTCAGGAGGCACTGGGAGGCAGGCAAAGTGGTGTTAAGCTCATTTTACAGCAGGAAACACAAGTGATTTCCATACTCATAGCGAGTTGACAGTAGAAGTGGGACAAGCACTGCATCTATTGAGGCTCTTGCTCTGGGCAGGAGGACAGCTCTCCCCTCCCACCTTCATCTCTGTGTGCTTGCCATATCTTGCAAGGAGAACTCTGTCCTTCCTGTTCCCCCCACTCAAGGACCAGCTATTTCCAGACCACTCATTCCCTGGTCCTCCCATGAGGGTGATCATAATGAAGCACTCCAGGACGAATTTGGGCTCAAAAGCCTGCTTTCCTGCAATTTCAATACACCAACATGCTTCTAATTATTATAATTGTTTGGAGAGGAGTGTAGGCAGCTGGGACCAGTAGGCACAGCATTTTGGGTTTTCTTAGCAGGGACTGGTACACTTGGTTGTTTCAGCCCCTCGGTGCTGACAGTCTGATCCCACCTCACTAGTTATGGTGCCGTGTGTTTAGTCTCATTTCTCCTCTCCCTGTTCTCTCCCTTACCCTCACTGGGATGTTTCCCAAGCAGATCTATCTATTGCCACTCCCCTCCTAACATTCTCATTAAAAAAAAAAAAAAAAAAAAAGAAAAAAAAAGAAAATACACAGCAAAATTATTTTAGTTTTACAGACAGCAATAAAATGATCAAAGGCTTATTTGTAGCTAACAGCGGACATACACCATTCATTGAACTAAGATAGGGAGGGGAAACATTTTCTTCATCTCCCTACAAATGCGCTCCTTTTAAAAAAAAATCAATGAAGGCAGATTTTTTAATTAAAGCAGATGCTGATCCTTCCTGCCCCTGACGCTGCTACATGTTTTGTTGTTGTTTTGGCTGCTATTATCTAATCTGAGCCTTTACTTATTTATTTATTAGCCCCTGACAATAAGAGATTGTAGCTCTGATTTCCCTGCTAGACCTGGCGGAGAAGAAGGGAGATGGGCCTGTTGGAGGAAAGAGTTTTTGCTTTGTCTCCAGTCTTTTTGCTACCTAGGTGAGGGTCAACCACCCTGTTCCTAGGGCTTTACCCTCCTCCAGCTCTAGTGATGGACACAAAGGCTAAGCCTTCCTGTATCCTTCTCTCCGTCCTTTTTACAGATGCAAATCCCCTCTGTTCAACCTCAAGACTCTCTTTGGGAATAAAATGTTCTCTGTGGAAAGGCTTTCATTTGAAAATACTATAGAGATATGCAGCTGAACTACTGAATTGATGGCTTTTTTTTTTTCTTTTTTTTTCTAATATCTCTCTTTTATAATTTTTTTAATAAAACCCACCAATTTAGGCTCTGATGAAATGATCAAGAAAGCAATCTCCTAAAACTTCGTCTTGCATCCTCACCTCGTAGATCTGAATCTCCAGTTTCCTTTCTCCTTCAAACCTTTTCTCAATGGCTCCAAGTACATATGTGGTCAAAAGGTTCCCTATGAGGTTTTCTTAATGAATGTCCCAGCAAACATGTTTGCACCGAGTGTGATGCAGTTGGACTTTGTGGGGCTGGGCAGGAATTAGCACATGATCCATCTCCCTTACTATTTCTTTCCCTGATGTCTACAAGGGTCTGGTCTTTTGCTCTTCAAATTCACACAAGTGCATAGAGGTGGGGGTTCACTAGCTATAAACAGCTGGCAGTACCCAGCTACTTCAATCATCCTAAAATCCAAAGCAAAGAGCTGAAAGCTTAGAGAATCCAAATTAAGGATAGATTCATTCTCCATTTCAAGAGCTCTTGCTGGGCGCTGATCATGCGTGGTGGAAGGAGATGTCCTGAGGCTGTGCTCTCCTCCACTGCAGACCCTTCCTGAAGGCCATATTTAAGTCCCCACAGATGCCTTTTTCAATGGGACTCCTTGCCTGTATTCATGGCTTATGCCTAAACTCTAGACTAAGGGGTCTTTAGACTAAGGAGTTGTATTGTCTCTCTTAACTCCTTGACTCTTGACTTTGTAGGTGCAAAGATGATCAGCATCAGCCAAAGATCTAGCCAGAGCTTTGTCTTTATGTGTGTCAATAGGATGTAATTTCAGTGCTGCAGGGCCTCAGGACAAATTTGTCCTTTCTGTCCCCCACCATTTCATTGGCCAGGTGCTACTTCACACACACCAAGCACAGACCACTGCTGGAGGCATGGTACCTGGCTGGATGGATCACTGGTCCCATCTGCTATGGCAGATTATACCTTTGTATGTGTAAGGAAATAGATAGTTAAAAGTACCCAGGGAGTGCTTTTTTTTTTCGTCTTGTATCTATCCTCATAGTATATATCTGTTTAAGACTTCCCAGGCTCTTCTCACCCCTGACCTTCACTGATCTTAAAGGTGGTTCTGGGCAAGCAGGTCTTTCCTAGGTCTGTGGGCAGATGTTGCAGCTGTACACATGGTTTGAAAGATGTGTCTGAACACCTAACTGTTTACTTCAAAATGCACATCAACAAAATAACTTTTAAAAATTATTTTCCAGTTTGCAACAGTGGCTTTTCTGACCCAAAATGGAACTTTTTTCATTTTGTTATGTCTTGTTCCCTTTTCATTAAAAGCAAGCAGATTAATAAAGGAAATTGAGAAAAGGGAAAAGAACAAGCTTTGTTTAAAAAATACCATGTCAGCAAAATAGTAGTTTCACATTTTTACTCAAATGAATAGATTGTTGTATCTTATTATTTGATAGGAGCATGCACGTATTTCCACTGAATGTTTAACTACTTTTTTTTTTTTGTGAATAAAATATTTGACCAAAATCCTTCCTCACTTGTAAGCCTTAATAACATTTTCTGTTATGCCTACAAAGAAAACTAAATATTGACTTCAAGAACCTGCGTATTTGGGTACTTGCTTTTGAAAGGGTGGGATCCACTTGGAGAAACTTACATATTTACAACAAGGTATGCCTCCATCTGAGATAATCACTCTCAACTTTGCAGACCAGATGTAGCCAACATCTGTTGGACATAGATAAGACATCTACTTCCATCCAAGTCACACCTCCCCTAAGAAAGAACTTTTCCCTGTGTGCTCTATATTTCAAATCTTGATCAACTGGCTCATGTGGAAGGATCTACATTTTAACTAGATGTCTTAGATAGAGCTAAATTTAGGGAACATCAAACCTGTCCAACTAGTTTAAAAGGGAGTTCTTTCTTTAAAGCTGTTCAGGACACTAACAGGATTACGCAGAACCTCATAGGGTTATGGTTTCCCTAAAGCTGGCTCTGCACCAACACATTGAAATAAATGTTTCTAATTTCAGATCAAGTGCATATGAGTAGAGGCACCAAATGCGCCCAACAGTGCACGATTTGTTATTTGCAAGTGCAAATATTCACTCTGTAATAGAAACACTATTAGCTGTATCCCTTCTCTACTGATCCCTTCTTCTTTTTCTTAATATTATCACGACCGTAAAACACACAGAAAAATTAGAAGTAGTGAGATATAAACAGCTCCCCTTCCCCCACCACCCACACTTACATAAGCATGCACATTCAAGAGAGGTAAACTATATATATGTATCTGCAAAAGATAAAATCCACTTAAAAATGCAATCTGTAGCTCCGTTCCAGCTTTTGCCTTTATCAGGTGGCAAGTAAAGACTTTCACACCAGTGGAGTGTAAATTCTGTTAATAAATTCTGCTACAATATCCTTGAAAGTGTGAACCAATGAAGTATTATACCTGGAGATTAAATTATACCCAGGCTCAGTTGAACAGCAGTGACATCTTTTTGGTGGACCTGAGTTAAGGTAAAGGGGTTTTTAAGCATCTCGCTGTACCTTTCAAAGTGAGCTGAAGAAGCATGCTCCAGTCATGGTACCTTGGGATAGATGTATCTTTCACTACAACCCCTTACAACTATACATGTTTGGGTGCTACCATGGGAGTAGCTGCCTTGCTATATGCATCTTTTCTCAATTGCATGGTATCAATTGACAGTGTAACAAAGTTTTTGAGTGATAGCTCAACAGAGGAGAAGTTCCAGCCTCCCTTTCTCTCTTCCTCTGTCAGTGAAGGGGAAAATGTCTCATCCTCAGCATTAATTAAACTCTGTGAAATCTGATTCTGCTATGGGAGACCTGTCTGTAGATACAGATTGTCTGACAACATCTTAAATTCACTGAGTGGCATTTAGTAGGTAAATAAAAAAGAGGATCAACCTAGCATTACTGTAGAGAGGTCAAGCACAGTCTTTGGTCATTTTATGAATACATGGGCCAAGTCACCTGTTCTTAAAAGCCACTAAAGTTGTAGCTTACTGTATCTTACTGATTTATGTAGCTTACTGATTTATACCATGAAAGGGTGAGCTTCTGTAAAGGATTAGCAGCTGAGAGAAGTCTGAACCAGAGAGTGTCTAAGAGTGAGATAACCAGAGGGACCAGAAGATGCAGGTTTAAATCTTGCTTTAGAAAACATATACTGATCCATATGAGTCCTAGGACCATTCTCTTATCTGTACCTTTTTTCTTGTGTGTGTGTTCTGCCTTCCTGTAGCACTGTTTACCATGCAGCAGATGGTGTACAATGCTACATGTCTAAATCTACTTTCAAGTCAGACTTTCAGAGACTTTACCCTCAAATTGCCAGTTCTTGGCCCATAACCATCATTCTGCCTAAAGGTCTGCTTTTGACTGTGTGGATTTCACAAGGATGTGAATGGAGGTCTCAAGACTATTAAAAGGAGGACTACCTATGTTATTATTTAAATTGGTTACACTAGACCAGAAAATAGTCTAAGGCCCATGACTTTCAAAAATCTCGTTTTGCTAGCACAGTGGACAGCACTCTTCTGAACCTCACCAAGGTAGGGTTCAGGAGAAAGCACAAGCCAGAAACTGTTACCAGTCCACAGTATGGCTGTGAGCACACTTGTCATCGGTGAAGAAGAACTGAGCACTCTAAGTATGAGCATAAAACAATTTGTCCTTGTCTATAGGGAATACACCTATGGTGATACGGGTGTAGCTCTTGCCTACATTAACATATATTACCTGGGCACCCAAACTTTCTCTGTTGTATGGATGCAGTATCCATATTATAAACTCCTTAAACAAAGAAGACATACCTCAGAATGCTCATTATATTTTCCCTGATTTTTATATAATTTTGCTAAACATCTACTGCTGTCCACAGCTTGAGAAAGGGTACTAGATTACATTTTATTTTGATCAGAGGCACTGTGACATTTACATCGTAAATTGTCTTTGTTGTCTTTAAGGACAACTTGAGTTATTTTTTAAAACTCTTCCATCCCCATATATACATTCCCACTTAATCAGCCCATTTTAACCACTGCATTTCTCCCCCTTGAAAATCAAGGGTGACTTTCAGCTCTCAGCATGATTGGAAAAAAAAAAAGTCTGGCAGAGAATAAAGCAAAGAGTTGCTTTTCCCTTTCAGAATCTGTGTGGGAGTATGAGATTGGCACAAGCTACTGGCCAAAATATCACTTATGAGTGGCAAAGCTCTTCCTAGGACAGTCTCTTTCACATCCCACTTACAATAACAGTAGCCTTGGTATTATTTTAAAAGAGAGAGCAGAGAAAGAGTGGGGGTGGGAAGGGCAGGAATTACAGCCCTTATATTAATCAGATAGAAAAGCTCTGTCTCCCACAATTCTTTCATTAGCTGGCGAGACAGGTGCCCTCCGACCTCCAGCATCACTTACTTCCTTCCTAACAACTACTGCTGGCAGATGATCCCTCTTGTAGACTTCATCCATATTCAAAGAGTTGTCACATCCAACTGATGCTAAGAAGCTAATCAAGTGGAATTTTCTTTTCCTTTTCTTTCTCTTTTTGTTCCCCGTTTTACTCCTGCTCTCGTGCTAGAAAGTTAGCTCCCCACCATGCAAGTCAAGTTCTTTCGAATCCTGGGAAAGGGCCAGATCCATGGAGACAATCCATTTTCTGGTCACACATGAAGTTTCTGATGATTTTTTCCCTTTTTACACGTCAAGCATACAACTGTTTTGCATTCCTATTAACAGCATTTAAGAATGACCAAGTACAAGGGGCTTCACTGAAACAGTATCACACTTGCTGTTGCAGGGAAGGTTGAAAATTTCCCATCAAAAGTTTTTTGAGGTAGAATAAGTTTCCAGTGCTGTCTATTTTTTTTGGAAGAACATGGTCTTCCTAAAGCAGTTGATTTTGCAACAGATAGATAGAAGATGAAGGGAGTTGAGTTAAAATTACATTTTCCACAAAGAAGGATAATATTTTCACTGAAGTTTCCATTTTGTTTGCTTTTTTCCCCCACAGTAAGCCCACCAGCTATGCTGCACTTCCTTCCTGTGTTCAGAACCAGACTTGTCAGTAGGGTTCTGAAGTATCCAGATATAACTTATATGAGAATGTTTAGAATAGAATGACTTATATGCGACTATTTTATGTGCATTTGATACATTTTGTACAAAAAAGTATTTTTCTGACAAAGAAAGACTTTGTGGTCATTTCTTCTAACCACATACAAAGACTGAAGTGAGGTAATTTCAAACATTGAGGGTGAGAATGCTGATTCTAAACCAGTAACAACATAGGAAAACCTGACATACTTGATGAGGAAAAAACAAACATAGGAATAGTGAAGATGCCGTTTTTGCACTTTTCCATTCTGAGATTTCTGGGTTTCTGATCATTTGAATATTCATTTAGAGGAAAATCTGAGGCCATTGAGTTTATATATACAGTGAATCTTCATTCACAACTTCATATCAATGGGTGTCAGTCAAACATGAGGGAAACGCAATCAAAGTCAGGAATTTCTGCTCCAGAAAATACAGCTCTTTATTTCAGTGAGAAACTCCTGAACACCTGAAATACCTTATTTGCAAATTTTTAATATATCATTAGTTAGAGAGAATTACTAAAATGGTTTCAGAATTTTCTGCAAAATTTTTATAAGCAACTGACCTGAAGAATCTTTAATAAAAACCCATCATCTATAAACAATAGCCCTGTTACAATACCACTGATTTGTACAATTCAGAGGAAATGCTGACATCCTCTATTCAAGCACTATTTTCAAGCTACTGAAAATGTTTTAGATCCTGATGGCATCTGTTCCTCTTCCATAAGTTAATTCAAGGGGAATAAATGTGCAAAACAAAGGAAAGAAGGAAGGAAAAGGCGCACTGGTACCAGACAAACACTGCTCCCACAAATCTCCCTTATTTTTACCATCCTCTGCCAGGTTTCTTGTTAGAATGTGCAATGCATAATTTACTCCTCATGTCTTTTCTTTCATCATCCTGTGAGTACAGATTCTTTCAAAGGCATCCTTGGTGTTACTGCCGTTCCTGTCACTGGTGCAAACTGAAGCTGGCTGGTGGGTTTACTTACATGAGTGTGCACTCTGCGGGATTGCTGCTGCAACTCCTTAGCAGCCTCTGTCTTCGTGACACCTCCCTCTCACTCTCTCTTGTCTAGCAATGTCTCATCTCATGGAGACTGGAGAGCTAAGTTCATTAAAATGGAATTTGGTGGGTTATTGCACAAAATTACCTCTATTTACATCTGCTGCCTGTCACTTTCAATGCTCTATGCCTTTTATCACTTAATACTTCCACTACCTGTCCATGCCAACTTCCAGTGGGCAGCAGTTGTAAACTCAAGTTAGCATTGCTTGCTGCGTGCACTTCTTCCTACAGAAGCTGCCTTTAATGGGCTGTGTGAGCTGGTGTCTTGGCCAAGAATATTTGTTCATGGGTAAGACAGAGCTACAGCTGTGCTGATATCCAGAAATGCCAAGAATATCCATAAATTATTTTTCTAGGCTGAATTACAGCTCCTACACTGTTATTAACTCTTTGGCTACTGCAAAATATCTTTTTTGGGGATCAGCTGGGAAGAAATAATAAAACTGAAAGTAAGCTTTTGGCTGGAATGAGCATTGAACCTGAATCTTTCACATCTCAAACTGGGCTGCAATATTTCAGCTAAAGTTCTGAATTTTTTGCTCATGGAACACAGCTTAGTAGTGAGTCAATGAGTGACTGCTGAACAAAACTCGTAACTGTGAGACATTCAAGAGGTAGAGACCCAGGGCCTTGAGTTAAAAAGCCATACCTGGCTCCTGATTAGGCACTTGGCAGACTAGTGGCCAAGTCACAGCCTACAGAGCTGTGTGTTTACTAGAGTCTAGTACACAGTGCTGGCTGTGCAGCATTGCCCTGGGCACTAGAAAATCTTGAAGACCAACCCATTTTCCTGTTTAACATGCCACATCCATCACTTTCATCTCTGTTTACTTGTGTGAGCAGTTCAGCAGAGATGCTGAAAGGGTAAGGAGAAGCAGAGCGTTTTTTTTCCACAGACCTCAGCAGGCACTGTCTAATGTCCCACATCTGCAGTAGCTCAGGCAATTACATTCTTCTTCTTGCTTGCTGTTAGCATGACACCCAAACACCTAACTGACTACCACAGCAGAGCCAGGAAATCCTCCCCGCCGTGAAAATTAGCCACATACCAACATGGGACAGCTCAGATCTGCATCAGAAACAATGGCTTTAAAGGCTTCCTTACTCCAACTTTCTTCCTGCCTTTTTGTCAGTGAATTAACATGGCATCAAAGTGTCTGCCATCCTGATCTTTGACCACGAGCCTATTAAAATTGCATTGGAAGTTAACTATGAGGACGGAAAACAAATATCAAATGAATAATGCATAAACAAGGCCTTTCAATTAGATTTTGAAGAAAATAATATAAATATATTAGATAGCAAAATATCCTGAATTATAAAGTAGATGGAAAAATCCTTTTTTTTTTTTTCCCCACTGGGAGAAAAAAAAATGAAAGGAAATAAAGAGATACATAATGTTTGATTGGCTGATGAGAATAAACTGTGGGGATATTTATACTTCTCTGCTGTTCAAGTTTAGTAATTTCATGTGTTTTTGCAAGATAACACTTAGGTCATGTGATTTCATCAACCAATCAAGCTGCCAGGCTCTTTGCTGACACTCGGTAATGAAGTGATATGGTAGGGTAGGACACAGTCACCTTATCTTTTTATAAATGCATTGAGTGGCATTTGGGATGTCTTCCTACCTTTACGGTTCATTTGCATTACACAAGAACCCTCTAAATGTTAAAGCTTTCACTTGCAGTGAAAGTTTGACGCTTCCAACGGCATTCAAGGATATCTGTCTTGGAGTGGCATAAAAATAATGATGTGCAGTTGTGTGTGTGGTGATGGGGCTGCGTACGCATGTGCGCAACAGCCGGCTGAGAGGCTCCAGAGCTGTCTCCGGCACCAAAGCAACGCGTGGTGTCCATCCAAGTTGACAGGCCTACCCAACCTGAAATCATCTGAGTGCAGTTTCTGAAATCGTTTGAAAGTGGAGTGTCAGGAAGATGTTTGCATGGCGGCTGACATCTCCTCCCGGCGTGGTTTAATGACATCCCTCCCTTGTCATAACTCTCCTCACGCTTCACAAATAATAACAGCGGTGGAAGGACTTGGCAAGACAGAGTTGGGAGCAGGAACGGGAACTGTGGGGAAGGGCTGGGAGGCAGGCAAGTGCAAATCACTGCAGACAAAACTACTTGAAAGGGCTTGAATCAGCCCCAGCTTTCGTACCTGGGAGGGTTCTGGGTATTTCTTGCTTTCCGCATCATTCTCCCATCTTGTTAAACAAAGGATATGGATTTACCTGCATTTGCCAATCAGCCAAACCTAGAGGGGCAGGCAAGGATGAAATCTCTTTTGATATGGAGGGATGTCTATAAAGGTGCTAATTGTCTGTATGTATTTATTACAATATATTTCCATAGGGTACAAGGAGGGAGAGGAAAGAGAGCATACTGCTGCCTACCCCCACTGTGTTTCTGGCTCTGGTGGAACTGTCAGAGAATAGAGGAATTAAAATAAGCACAACAAATCTAGAGCTGAGGGGATCAAAGTGCTTGAGTAGAGGGGTTTGGACTCCTAAAACAAGCTCTGCCATCTTCCCACGCTTCTACACCTCAGTTTCCCTGTTTGTAAGACTGGAAGGAGAAAGCAGTGCAAAGACGGAAGGATGAAGATTAATCCCAAAGCGGACCAAACACATCAAGATGACATGAAACAGGTTATAATATTGTCACATAGGGGATGAACATGTTTCTTTTAAAATGCCTCATCAGCAGTACATACTCTCAATTGAATGCAATTACAGCCAGGAAAATGATCAAGAACTAACTGACAGGGTCTATACTGATTTGATATTTCCCCATTCCAAAGAAAGACTCAGCTCTTCCAAGTGTCTGCTAATTAGTATTGCACACTTGTCAGAGTAAGACTGGGAAACCAGACTTCTGGCCCCGTTTTGGTCAGTTCGGTGCCTGCAGGAAAGGTGCTGCCTCTGGATTTCTGGCAGGGGATGCACTCAGCAGAACAAACCACACCACCCACAAAGTCTGTGTGCTGCCAGGCAGAGGAAAGACTTGTTTCTGTCAGGCGTGAAGACAGTGAGAGAGCTTAGGAGCTGGGGAACCAGGTATGCTCCTTCCCGCGTCTCCAGATGGCTGTCTCAGCTGTCTCTGCAGCAGTAAGAGGCAGTTCAGGAACTGAAAGCCTGCACCTGCTGCTGAAAGAAACATGATGTTGTAGGTGCTCAGTGTCTGAGGATTTCAATGTGCAATAAAAAGATAATTTATAGTAATCATAACAATCATGGGTGAAACCTTGAGGCCTTTAACAGTCTTTTGTAGGGCAGAACGACCACATAAGCTGATGACAAGTTTGCTGTCTCAAGGACTAAGTAAATGACTGAACTGCAGTCCAAGGACTATCTCAGTAATAATGTGGCAAAAGGAATGCAAAAAAATCCTCTTGCTTTAGCTCATGAACCTGAGAAAAGGCTTTTGTATGTCCAGATTTTGTCTTCTCCCCCTCTCCACACGAAGCAGTCTTTAGCATGCAGTCTAATAAGAATTCATGGACAGGTTATTTGCTTATTAACTTCGTCTAAAACACAGATATGACTGTGTTTTATAGAAAACACAAAAGCTTTTTGGGCCAAATGTGTCTCTGATGTAATGCATCTGAGCACAGAAGAGACCCATATTAACCACTGTGTCCAGCTATGCAAGGGTATCTGAGGTATACGTACGGCTCCCCACTGCCCCTTGGCAACAGGTAAGTGCAGAAATGTCCCAAGCCCCTTTTTAAAGGTCTTTCTTGAAGGTGTGCAGTGAGCTGGTTCCTCCAAGGATGGAAGGCATCTTCTGGAGGACAGAAGCCTACATTCCTGCTTTTGGAGGGATGACTGACACAGTGGTAGCCTCTCAGGCTTACATGTGCTCTGCCAGCCCTTCAGGAGTGACACACTTGTGAGGTGGGCTGATGCCAACCTCATGAAGTTTAACCATGCCAAGTGCAAGGTTATGCACCTGGGTCGGAGCAATCCCAGGCACAGCTACAGGTTGGGCAGAGAAGAGATTCAGAGCAGCCCTGTGGAGAGGGACTTGGGGGTGTTGGTTGATGAGAAAATGAACATGAGCCGGCTTCAGTGTGTGCTTGCAGCCCAGAAACCAACCGTATCCTGGGCTGCATCAAAAGGAGCGTGACCAGCAGGTTGAAGGAGGTGATCCTGCCCCTCTACTGTGCTCTTGTGAGACCTCACCTGGAGTATTGTGTGCAGTTCTGGTGTCCTCAGCATAAAAAGGACATGGAACTGTTGGAACAAATCCAGAGGAGGCCACGAGGATGATCAGGGGATTGGAGCACCTCCTGTATGAAGATAGGCTGAGAAAGTTGGAGCTGTTCAGGCTGGAGAAGAGAAGGCTGCGTGGAGACCTCAGAGCAGCCTTCCAGTATCCGAAGGGGGCTATAGGGATGCTGGGGAGGGACCCTTCATTAGAGACTGTAGTGATAAAACAAGGGGTAATGGGTTAAAACTTAGACAGGCGAAGTTTAGATTGGATATAAAGAGGAAATTCTTTACTGTCAGGGTGGTGAGGCACTGGAGCGAATTGCCCAGGGAGGTTGTGAATGCTCCATCCCTGGTGGTGTTCAAGGCCAGGTTGGACAAAGCCTTGGGTGGCATGGTTTAGTGGGAGGTGTCCCTGCCCATGGCAGGGGGGGTGGAACTGGATGATCTTAAGGTCCTTTCCAAGCCTAACTATTCTGTGATTCTATGATTTACAAATTAAATGAAAGAGGCAACAGGTTTGTTCAGCTAGCATCCTTCCTCTTGCTTCTCTTGGTTTTCTGACAGATGATAAAGGATCCCAGTGCATTTTCCTTGTCCAAAGGACTTAGTCCTACCACTGTGCCATCATTCCCTAGTTCTGCAGAGCAGACTCCCCTGTCCAAGGCTGTGTGTGGGCAGATATATGGTGCATAGAGATTAGCATTTGTCCCAGTCTGCACACTGCTCTTCCAGGTTTCAGAGTTTACAAGGAACACATGGTCACACCAGTGAGCAGAGCCGCAAACCAAAGCAACCTCTTTTCTGCTGGAGTAGGTGTCTGTGCTGGTACAAATGTGTCCCCAAAAACTCTGGGGGCGGACATGGCACCTGGTTGCTTTTTTGTGCCATGAATGTGGTCCAGGTTTGAGGAGGTGTTTGTGAGAGTAATGGACAACTTGGAGAGGAAACTTAATCTGAAGTTGCTGAGGGCTTAAATCAATGTCTGATGTAGTTAATAGAGCCCTTCCCTTATCTTCATTGGAAAGAAATCTCCAAACTCTTCACTGAGAATCTCTGGTACTCATTTCACCTGAATTACCTGAAAATTTGGAGTAAAGGCAACAGAACTATGCAAGCTGTCTCTACTATCAGTGGAAAAATACAGACTCCTTACACTAGAGGGTGACTCCTGCCCCAGATATGGAGGCATAATACAAACTCCATGGCAGAAATTTATTCAGCATTCTGGAGGAAAAATGCACAAAACATCAGGGTGAGTCCACCAGCAGCAGCACCAGAATATTCAGGTAAGTCTTGAGGTGAGATAAATATACATAATGCAGAAAGTCAGCTACATTTTAAGTATTACTGTTAAGCAGAGAATAACAGCTAAAAGTAAGGCTTAAGTGGAGATCTCTGTGAATTTATTATGTTTCATATGGCTTGGGTCCCTCAGATAGTTCCATGACCCTAGCTAATGCTTCCTGTTCACCATAAAACAGCAATGGGAAAAGTAATGTTTAACTGTTATTTTCAGGGGGCATTTAAGGTAAACACTATGCAATTCCCCATATTTAACTAAGTGGGTGAGAAGGGATAACACATCTATCTTTACCACTATCTTTAACAGAGAGGATATCTAATTCCATTAGAGATATTTAGGATAAAGTGCTTAAGTGACTTAAGGTGAAGTTTGGTGGGATGTGTACTTTCTCTTTTTGTTTTTGGTTTCTTCTTAATGTAAAATCTGCATAACCAAGGAGGGATTGCAAACAAGGTGACAGAGTAACTCTGCATCAGAGGTGTTGCATAGAAACTAGGAGCACAGTTCATCTGATGATGCTCTCTTCCCCTACTACCCCACACCCAGAGGACACTGCAGTCAGTTCTCTGCATGGGCACACAGAGACTCAGATTTACTTACACTGTCATTTCCACCAGGACTATCTCTGCTTGGTTTTGACACAACTCTGCAGGAGGACTTTGGGAAGCTAAGGTGGCTTCCTTCTGCAGCCACATCTGCCCAGGCACATTGAGCCTTGTTGTGGGTTCAGTGAATCTGCTCCACATGCCAGCAATCCTGTCCACTATTGCACCGTAACGTGTACACTATTTGGTATTTCTTTTCTCCTCCCCAACCCCCTGCCCTGCCACCTGTGAAATTTCTAAAACTTTTTTCATTTACAAGGAAAATTAAATAAACAAATAAATAAACCCCCAGAACCCAAAGAGTTCTTATTAGAGTTCTGAACATATGCTACTTAGGAAAAAAAAAAAAAAAAAAAAAAAAAAAAAAGTGAAATTGGCTGATAAAGTAAGAATCCCACAAAGGGCTGTTCTTCCAATCATCCAGTATTTCTCCTATAATTTCCTCAGAGATTGTGGAATGATTTTCCAGATGTCTCTGTTCCTTCCAGGTGGCGTGTTCAACATGATTTGGATCAAGGCCAATCTTATGCTTCTTCTTATACAGGGGAGATGATACTGCACAAGGTACATATCTGCACACATCCGCATTTTTGGAAACATAAACAACATGTTTTCTTAAGTGTGCAAGTAAAGCACAACTGTGAGGAAGGGTTGTGTTCCTTTGCTGCTGACAAAAATGCCCTAAGAAAGGTACCACCTTTTATGATCAGGAATAAGAAACTCAAGTGAGTTCTTGCTATAGGAGCATTTACAAGGGGTCAGGAACTGGCACAGTTTCCTAGTGCTCTTTAATTTGACTCACATAAACCCTGTTTAGCCACAAACCTATTTGATCCCTTCCCAAATGTTGTACCTCCTTGCTTGCCTGTTGAACATAGGCTGGCACCAGAAATATGCAACTGCAGAGCTATGGATGTAAGGAGTGATATTTCTCCCTGGCCAAGAAAACCTATGGCAAATTAAAATAGCAGCAGTAAGTCTGGGTCAGTATATAGATCAGGCCAAAAAACATTGCATAATATGCCTGTATTCAGTATTCTGACAGTTAGGGCAAGGAAATCTGTTGATAACTCTCCTAGAGGGCCTAATCTTGTGGTTGTTTTCTGCAGGGTGCACTGATGTTTACAGGAGCTGTAGGTGTGCATCTGCTAGTGGGAATCTGTATCCTTTTCAGCACCTCCTAACCTGTGAAAGAGCAGATGTAGCTGCAACTGGACAATTCCTCAATGGAGAAGTCTGCTCTGCTTTTCACCCAATACACTTTTCACCTGGCAAATTTAACTGCTTCTCCATAAATGAGAACTTAATTTTTTTGGTACCAGCTCACAGCTCTGCATCATCAGAGAGATTAAGCTGATCAGTTCTATCAATGGTCCCTGACTTCCTGGAATGGACAGATACGGCAGTAATGTAAATGCCATGGGTGCATTTTAATGCTTGTGATTTTTAAATGATGATGAGGATCCTCACTTGGAGGGCAGGCAGAGCTGGACTTTGTGTCAGAGAGAGCTGAGCACTGTCCTTGAGCAGGGCTTTCGTTTTGCCTCCTCCCAGCACAGTTGTTAGTAGGAGTAACAACAATCCATTGGGTTTTGAGACCTTAAGAAGGGAAAGCACTCCCTCAGTCCTTATAGGCTCCTGTGATTTATTTAAATGACTCCAGCATGCCAGCATCACAAGCCAAGTGTAAGTGATGGGCTTTGGGTCTATGTTGCTTCAGCTCTACAGTTCAGTATTGCAATTCCCTCAGCTTGGACTCTATGTACACGTTTTCGCCATTTTCACTCATGTTTTTTCAATCGAAGCCGAGCCTTTTAATGGGAAAGTTTTCCCAGCAAAGTGCCTAGATGTTGTGGAACAGACATTTCTCTTTCTCCAGAAAATAAGTGTGATTTTCAGAAAAGCTCCTTAGTTTTGTGCTGTCAAAAAGACCTTGATTTATTTGAAAACTTGTATCACCAATGGGAAGCCCAATACTCATCATCTATTTGTAATGCCTACCTATATATCTACCAGGAACGTTCTATAAGGCAGTGAGTCTTCAACTCAGTGGAGATATTATTATCTTTCAAAGAAAATCAGGAAAATTATGAGTGGTGTAAATTCTAGAAATTTCAAAATTTCTTTATGTATTGAGGTCAAAGGTACAGTATTTTTTCTAAACTTCTCTAAGAACAAAACCGAGGAATAAGAATGAACTCTTTCTTAGCTCAGGCCCATTGAGACTTTTCATTTCCACAGTTATGTGAATACTGGAAGACTGTGCTATGATTTTAAGCTTTTACATATTTTACATCATCCCTATGTCTGTATGTATCATCCCTATGTTTCAGTGTGAGGTGTCCCTGCCCATGGCAGGTGGGTTGATGATCTTGAGGTCCTTTCCAACCCTAAATATTCTATGATTCTATTTGATGATTCTATGTCAAATCCCCTGGTATCTGCTGACTCTTGGATATTGTTAATGGGCAAATGAGACCATGCCTTTATATCGGAGAGCAGTGTGGAGAGTACCAAGGGATGTCACCTGTAATGCATAACTTCCTCAGAAGTGCTGCTGAATGGCCAGAAAGTTTGGAGACTGCTTTGTACCAAGTCATCAAAGAGAGCACTGGAAACAGACTATATTTGTCTCTAAAAATCTCTTTTTCATTTGCACCTCAGGTTTATTTCCCTAGAGTTTGCAAGAGCCGGGTTCTAATTTTGTATACGTGACTATCTTTTCTGAGACGGTCACCAAGAACATGAGATTGACAATAAGTTTTTGGATGTGGGAATCAGCCACAAATTACTTTTTGAAAGTAATTTGAGCAACTCTGAGTAGCTGATAGATTCAGACCACAAGCTTGAATCAAGACAACCTCCAAAACAAATACACCAACCTGGAAAAAAAGAGCCTTCTTGTACTGGAGGGATGATTGGGTCACCTACTATGGCGGTATTCATTACAGTTATAAAAACATACCAGGAGGGATAACAAGGGAGATCTTCTGTGGTCTAAGGAGAAGAAGGGTGTAGAGGAAAGTGCTGAGGATGCTTCAGTTATTCTAGCCTGTAGAGATCTTAAACAAAAACCAAAAGGAAGTCCAGAAAGATAAGGGAAAAGAGCACAAAATGCAGCGAGTTTGGTGCCTCTTCTCAGCTCAGCCTGCAGTGAGTCTGAAAATTACCTCAGGCTGGAGATCTCCAGCTGTGCCTCTGGTGCCGATGGTCAGTCTTGCCATCAGTGGAAAGAGGATAGAAAGAGTAATGGGTAGCATTTCCACCTGTGCATTTACTCCTCAATTAAAAAAACCCCACCCCTTCTGCCCTAAGGCAGCTGTAAAATTTGCCCTTTCCTCCTGCTTCTGCAGAAAGGGAGGAGTGACCTTGTGAAAACAGACCCTTGAAGGAAAGGATCTCATGCCTTGAGACCTATGGGACTATTTTCTTTCCCAAAAGTACCCTGTGCTGCCCTGATCCTGCTCCCAGGGAAAGGGATGATAACAATCTCTCCTGACTGGAGCAAGGATAGACTGGCCAGCTTTGGAAAGCACTGCCAATCTTAGGTACAGCTGCCCAGCAGGAGAGGGCTGTCTCTCGGCAGGACCTCCGTGGCTACATCTACAGTTCTCTGAAAGGGCACCATCTGGAGCAGCAGGAAACATGGCATACTGCACCTCCTGCAGACCGCCTGCCTGTGGAGAGTTTGTTTGGGCCTGCCTGGTAGCGGACTAACCCTCCAGGTATCCCTGAGCATGTGAGGTCTTGTGCAGTGTGAGCGAAGTATACTTGACACACCTTAGGCCATTCTTGCAGGCTCATTATCTGCACAGAGGGTGATTTCCTGGTCTTGAGCACTCGGGGCTACCCTTAACAGCCAGTGTAGACATCTAGCATCAATTCCACCTGTTCACAAGCAGTTCTTCCCCTCCTTTGGACAAGAAAGCATTTTACATCTCTGTCTACTTGGGTCATTTCTGCCTCTTTCACTCCACCCAACTATGCAAAACTGTGCACAACATCAGAGAAGGAAAAGCTGATTTACCATAACAGATCAGATTGTGGGTACGTTGAATAAAATATGCTGTTTGTGACAGAGGGAGCCATCCAGCCAATTTGATAGCTTCACTCCCAAGGGATTAAAATACCTCCTTCATCTCTGCAGAGAGCTTGAGTATAGAAAGAACCTGAATTAAAATCTACCTTTTGCTTCAGTGCCTTCAAAACACTGCTGCCTCTCATGGGCAAAGCCAGATATAATCCTAGTTTCAGTATTCCCTCTCAGTATTGTCAATTTATTATCTTGTCTTGTTATTTGTTCCATTTACTTGCTGTGTACCCCCGACATGAAGATAATCAAAATCTCTGGAGGGGGGGAGCATCCTTCCTGCTGTAATGAGTGGACCTCTGCCTGCACCCTGACGCTCCTAGGCAGCCATCAGTTTCATGTGGCTAATGGGTTTGTGGTGGTCCCCTAACCACAGCATCTGAACACTTCCCTATCTTTCTCTAACCATCTGGCTCACACTGAGCTCTGTCTTTAAACTGGCTAACATTAGGTAAGGTAAATAAATGTCACCCTAATTGAGTGGATCAAGGTAACCCAGGTAGTCTGTGATAAAATAAGCCATAAAATTTACACCAGAGGCCAATGTCCTCACCAGCCTCAGTTCATGCCCCTGAAGTGAAATAAAAATACATCAATACATTGTCCCTGCCCATGGCAGGGTGTTGGAATTGGGTGATCTTTAAGGTCCCTTCCAACACAAAACATTCTATGATTCTCTGATCAAGGGCTACCAAATACAAAGATACTACCTTTGGCTCAGAGATCTTTGAAATACAAATCATGGGAGATGGAATGAATATTTTAGGGAAGAATCACTGCCTGATTTTATATTTTTTCTGAGGCCTATACTCTTGGCCATACTCAAATACAGGGTGCCGGGCAAGGCAGATATTTGGGCTACCAGCCTTGCCATTACTGTGTTCCTCCCTTTCTCAGACTTCGAATTACAGCTTTGAAGTGGTGACATTGTTCCCAACTTCCTTGACCAAAGTCACTTTGGAAGTCTGTAAAGTCTCTCAGAATTAATTCCAAATTGCTCAAGTGAAATTACTACACATTGGACTGTCCACCCCCTGATTCATGGCTGCTACAACTAATTCCAACTGCAGACTATCAAACCTTTTCAGGAGCTGTCTCTCATCAGTTGGTAGTGCTAAGAAAAAAAAAAGAAAAAATAAAAAAGAAAAAATAAGAAGGGGGAACACGTCAAATAAATTCAAACAATAAATAAGCCAGCTGAAATCGAGGTCTGCTCATGGATATTCAGTAAGCTGCAAAAGAATCAAAATCTGTTGGATAAATTATTCATTGCAAATTATTTGTTCATCTTGACAGTCATAAAATTATACAATCCATTAAAAAAAAAAAAAAAGTCTAGTCACAGTATTTGACTCCAGCCCTCTGCTACAGAGAGAACTCGACTAGGTTGGTATCTGGGATGAATGACAGATATGTACCTCTGCTGACGGAGTCTGGCAGTGTCTAGAACCTCCTAATTCAGCCTGGGAGATGGACTACCACATAGGGAGCTTTGGTTATCCCTCTCCCTTTGTTATTCCTCTCCCTTGTTATCCCTCCTGATAGTCCATTCATCACCTTTCGGAGGACTGCTTTCCTTTGCTTTTAGGGGATCTGAGGCTATTCCTCCATATTCCTTCCCATTAAGCAGAAAAGAGAGGGTGTGGAGACCACCACTCCCACATGTCTCAAATTCACTCAAATCCAAAAGTCACACAAATCCATTTCCGCTTTGTGCCAATGGACCTTGTTCAAAGAAGGCTGTGTTGCAACACCTCCTGCATGGACACATCTTTAGCCTTTCATGCCACCTTAATGCAGGTGCTAGAGGAAGACTGTTGTGCATTGTTGTCACCCCACAGTGTCACTATTTTATAGGTGGATCCTTGGGTTTGTTCCAGTAGACAAAAAGGAGAGTGGGAATATGTTGCTTGACTCCTTTCTCTCTCTGGCCTCCTCTCAAATACACACCTGGGACCTTTTCCCTGCACAACACAATAAATCTGCTTCTACACGAGGGAGGGGCATTGAGCTATGCTGATAACTCATGGCCAGGCACATTCTTTGTGTTCACTTTGCATTGCCAAGTGTAGAGGGGTTGGACTCAGGTTGATAAGCGCAGAGGCCATGTCAGCTGTCACTTTTCTGTGATTCATTCTACTTCTTATGGCCCAAACACTGAAAACACCCTTTATTTTCAAAACAAGAAATACAGCAGAGCCCTTATCAACATCCAGCAAAGTGTACCAGAGGAGCACACACTTTAGTGCAGTGAGTCCCACACCAGGCTCTTACATTCCACATATGGGTTGAAGAAACTGGAAATGCCTTTGATTATTTTTACACACAAACGCAAGTTCACAAGCACATACTTTTATATATCTATGTATATGATTATATAAATAAACATATATGTCTGTGTGTGTGTTTACAAAGACTAGTGTGATCAGATTATTATTAGAAAAAGCAGAAAGAAAATAGGTGCTATTAATCTGTTCTATCCAACATCTTACATACTACATTCATCACTGTGGCATTTATTTCTGTCTCTGATTTTTCTTTTTTTTAAGGTTTGATCTGAGGCCAGGTTTTCTAATGAGTTTAGTGAAAGGATCAAAGGGTGAGAATCACCATCTGCCTAAAGAAAACAATAGTATTTCCAATTGCATGACGGTATCTGGCAGGGAAGGCTGTTGGGCTCCTCAGCTACATCATAGAAGAGAAATGGGAAGAACATTAGAGAGAAGGAAACCTTATCTAACCAGATGCCAGAAAAATTTTGAATACTCCCAAACACCTGCCAATTGTTTTATTTTGGCAGCAACAAAGAGGAAAAATAGATTGGAGGATAGAAGAAAGCGGAGAGGAGAGGAGAGGAGAGGAGAGGAGAGGAGAGGAGAGGAGAGGAGAGGAGAGGAGAGGAGAGGAGAGACAAAAAGGGAAAGGGCAAAAAGAAAACAAAAAAGAAAAGAAAAAAGAAAAAAAGAAAAAAAGAAAAAAAAGAAAAGAAAAGAAAAGAAAGAAAAGAAAGGAAAAAAAAAAGAAAAAAGAAAAGAAAAGGAAAAGAAAAGAAAAGAAAAGAAAAAAGAAAAGAAAAGAAAAGAAAAGAAAAGAGAAAAGAAAAAAGAAAAGGAAAAGGCAATTGATGTGGTCATAAAACTGCACATGTCCATACTATCGAGCACCCAGAAATCTCACATGAATGTCCAGACACCTCAAATTCTTTTCCCACACAGAAACGAAGGAGATTTCTAAGGGAAAACGTGTATGTATGGTCATCCTATATAAAAAGCTGCTTTTGAAACGACCACCAGACATCTATGCTCCTCATTAGGAGCTTCATGCCCTCTGGAAACCTGGACTGACGTGATCTGTGCATGAGGTGGCATCTGAGCCCATTCTCCATAATACACAGAGAGACAGTGAAGGCTGTGTCCCCAACTCTAGGCATTGGAGATGTGTTCTTTTCAACAATCTCTCTTTAAGAGTATAACACTCCATGATAGCAGAGTATTTGTATTTTTTAATGTTTGTGTCGGCCTCTTCCTTCTAGGCAAGTTACAGGTACAGAAGGGTAAATAAGCTAAGCAGTTGTGGCGTGAAGGGAGAGACATCAAATCCACAGCCTTAGAGAACAAACTAAGCAAAGAGGGACTCGCTCAGGCCTTTAGAGCAGCATCCTCTCCCCAGCCAGCTACTTGGCATTCCAGGAGGGTGGGTTAATCCTTTGCCTTTGATGAATCTTTAATCTTGGCACCTTGTGGCTGAAGCCAGCACTAACTAGCAGATCCTGGCGATCAAAGTGATGCGCTTAAATATTTCATTTATAAATAAAAAATAATAAAATAAAAAATAAAGACTTGGCTTCATAATAGCAATAAAGCAACTCCTGGGGGGTTGTTAGGGCCAATTAATCATACCCTTGGGACTGAAGAGGAGCTCCACTGTTCCTTGTAACTCTAATTGCCCTATGGGTGCAATTATCCATACCCCCCTCTTCCTCTGCTTGTCCAGCCAGATCTTATGGCTTAATTTCAGTGTAGGCTTTCCAGTTTTTAACCTCTGTTACTCTAAGCCACCCTCCCCATGAACCAGGCTGCAGATGGAGAATGATAAGACTAATTCTTCTTTTCTGCATATCCACTCTGACCAGCTGTAATGCAGTGTACTCATACTTCTTTCCATGCTTACAGATTCAGGTGGCCAGAGTGGATACTCAGGGGAAGCCCTGTGCTGCAGAAGACAATCCACAAGCACTATCTTTTCGGATAGCCTCTTCAGCTCACGTCCATGAAAGCACTTAATTCTCACCTCCTACTCAGGACCTCAAGCTTCCCACAGAATCTGTAGCCTTTACTCATATGTCAGGGGCTGGACCTGAGCCATGAATTTTTCAGTATGGAAAGGAGCCTCCTCATTGCTATTTGTGATAATTTGAATGCTTGGCAAATACTAGAACTAATCCTGTTAAAGACACATACCCTTTTCTTCATTATCTATTATCGAAGCATTTCCCAAATTGAAGCTTGGATCTGACCCACAAAGCATCTAAACCTACACATAAACGAAGGCACATGTAAAACTGCCATAGGACTGGCAGGAAGAGATACTTGGGGAAAGGGAAGAAAACAGGGTGAGGATAGCACATCTAATGAATTTTTTGGGCTTATTTATACTTTCCGCAGAAAGGAATTTCACCACCTGATTGAGCTGTGTTAAAAATGAACTTCCCATTTTAAGTGTTCTGTCCGCAGATTTCTGATGGCCCCAGTTGTTACACCAGGAGAAGCAGGGGATGACTATTCTCTGTTCTTCTTCCCTGAGAAGCTCAGTTTTACATACATCTGTCATATGCCTGTTTTGTGAGAGATTAAATGCACCAGTTAGCTCCTCAAAGAGAAAATTAAGAGCTGAGCTAATCACTTTCTGTGGAACAGAAATGTGAGAATACAGGGCTCTTTTTGTTAGCAGATGGGGATGTAGAAAGAACCAAATCCTAGAAGATGAAGCCTGTCATGCAAAGAGGAAATAAGGTGCCCCTATAAAAGAGTAATTAACTGCTGGAAGTCTTTACCAACAGCTATAGAAGGTAACCTGTCACTAGGTCACTAGCTACTTTAAAGTGGGATTGGATGTTTCTCTAAAATATGTATTTTAATTTGACAATAGCTCTTGGACTTGAAATGGGAAATAATTCAGAGAAGTTTGGAGGCCTGCTTTATGTATTAGGCTAGCTTAGATTGTCACACCTGTCTCTTCTGGGCTTAAAATGCATGAATTATTGAGGTCTGATACTGAGTCTTAACGTCAAAGGTTGCTTTCTCTGAAAAGCTCATGCCTTTAAAGGTTCACTTGTAGCTACTTGTAATGTTCATCACCTGCTGTAGTGGAAGCCTAAGGCTTTGAATTCAGGTCTTAAAGAAAAAAAACAAGGACTGGATTCAGACTGTACGTGTTCTGTGGCTGATCTGAAGTCGGTCACCCCGCTATGCCTAACCATGTGAATTGAGGGCTGCAAAAAAGAGCTGTCATACTGGAAGTTCAGAACTCGCTATTTCCTTAAAGAAACCTCGTCTGTAACAGTGAAGTTTTCCTCATATTTTTATTCTTTAATATATCCTCAGCTGGTACAAAGGAACAGAGATTCCTTAAATTCAGCCAAGCTGTAGGAACATCAGAGAAAATGTCTCATTTCACCTCTCCATTGGTGAAACTTCTTGAGAGAAGAAAAAGAATTTAATTCCCATCACAAGTTCATTCCTTGCTTTCAATGCTAAGGCAACAAACAATTATTGCTGATCACACACACATACACACAGAGCTTTTCAGAGTACCACTGCTGTTCTCCTGTGAAGACAATGCCCTAGCTTTTATAAAAATCAGAGATCAAACTGCTTCTATGCCTTTTCCTTTCCTCTAGCATTTAAGGCCTGGAAAGCTTGCTGCTTGTGTTGTAATCTTACCCAGCTACAGGATATGTGACTATGTTGCTTATTCCTCCCTTGTGTAATGTAGAACTCCATGCCTCACATGAGCCAGAGCCTTGTATGAGTTATACGGCTATTATAAGTAGGACTGATGTATTACAGAATGCTGCCATAGATCCTATTAATGGCACTTGGGCTCCATTTTTTTCTCCCTGTAGTAAATTCTGCACTTTTTTGGAAGTGGACAGCTTCACAAAGGTGCAAAGACCCAGTGCCTGGGAGGGGCTCGGGCAACGTTAGGGGTTTGCAGGGTTAGGTGTTAGCAGAGCACCTCACTCCGATGCAGCAGTGAAATCTACATTGACACAACCAGCCTGTGCTGATAAACTAGTGTCTTGTCCAACCTTGAGCAGCACTGCTGCGAGAGGTTCCCACACATTCCCACACACTTCACTCCATCGTCTGAATTGCTTTTACCATGATAATGTTTTCCCTTGTTCTGAATTTACAGTTACCTCAGCCCCTCACTACCATTCATTCTTTTCTGCTGATTAACAGATTTGCAGGTATCTCCCCTTTTTCTAGCACTCTTCTGCTCAGGAGTGAGGTGTAGTGTGATATTCACATAGAGTGTTTTTTTTTTTATGCAGGGTGATCTCGATAACAGAGCCATTTTTCAGGCTGAAACATCTCTGATCTTCACTAGATATGCATATTTCTGGGCTGCAGTCCCATTCTGTTCTCAGTTCTTTACAACCGGAAAAACCGTAAAGCCCAGGATACACATATGTAGGGGCTTCAAATCTCTATCTAGATTCAAGTTAGGCTCTGTTCTGATTTTCCCCTTGGAACTGGGGTGTTTGCAGATATGAAAGGTAGTTGGGTGGGCTTTTCCTCCTCTCCCAGATTTTGAAATCACAGACAAAAGCTTAACACTGTGGCCTTGCCCTTATCTATCAGTTAAACCAAGTCAAGGCGTATACCATGTCACTGTAACGTGGCCATACAGATTACCATGGACCAGGCATTCTTTCCAGGAAAAAATATAGATTCATTCAATCTGTTCTGGGTGGGAGAAAATTTTAGCTAAGTGAATAAAAGCTTTAATGTGGCACTTGTTCCTCGGGCCAGAAAATGGGCCTTGGTTGGTTTAATTTACTGGAGTAGATATATGTTTTAAGATTACATCATGTGGTAATGATAACAGGACAGCAAAGCATGAAAGTTTAAAGATAACAGTATCTTCCTCAGTCCTGCTAACAGCTCACTGTGACTCTCCTGTATCTTTCAGTTCATTTTCTTATTTCTTACCCTATCTTCTCTCTTTCCCGAAACCCAGCCAACGTGCTCTATGTAATTTCTTACTGGGTGCCTGGAAATGGGTTTGAAAAGAGCCAGTTTCTTTGCTTAGAGGAACTGTGGGACTTAAATATATGCAGCGCTGCTGCTGCTCCAGACTAACTAAATGTTCAACTGCACGGCAAGTGAGTGAAAGAGCAGTTGTAAACCCATGATGCAATCCCTGCCTGCCACATCTGATTTAGCAAACTGAGATGGTCTACAAAAAAGAAGAAAGAAAAATAAGCATGACCAGGTGCTGCTGTATTGGATCTGAAACATTAACAGTCAGAGACAGCACTGAAGCAGGGCAGCCAGCATATTCGTGTTAGGCACATCAGACCAAATAGTAATCCATGGCAAACAGATACAAGAAGCCTAAATACCTCAGTATCAGTTAGAGAAACTCAGACTGATTATGGGGAAGCTGGTAGGATGCAGAACAGGGGTTGTAAAGCTGGTGTATATAGTGTGAAGAAGGCAACTCTGACCAGTGATTGGGATGCAGGACTGGATTAACTGAGTGAGACACAAGGGATTAAGAAATGCAGATCTTCTAGAACACTGAATTTACCACTAAATGAATCAAGATATTTTTTTCCAGAACTCCTACGTATGTCTTATTGCTAATGAAATAACCTATAACATGTGGGGAGAGTTCACTGAAGGGAAAAAAAAAGAGAAGTAAATGAGACTGAAAAGTATTTGCGTTTATATACCTGCAAGCAACTCACCTTGGTGGCTGGGATAAAGAAGCCTTCCAAGTACAAGTGAGTGTGTAAAACACAGGCCCTCAATCAGAGATGTGCAGAGGACCATTAATCCAATGACTTTTATCCACTTGCACAGTAGCAGGTAAAAATCTCACAAAAAATGCTAACCTCATCTGATTGCCATCATGATGTTGGGAAGTTTCTGTCACTTTGGAAGACAATTTATAGGATCTTGGCAATGTGTCTTTCTTAGGAGTATGTTTGCTATGTTCAGGTTCAGCTTTGATCCTGACCCCTGCATTTGGATATGGTTTAATTCTTAGTTGGTGTCTATTTTACATGTGTTTTACCATGAACACAACAATCTCTTTTTAATGAAGGGAGAAAAAGACAGATGTAACAGGGTAATTGGTACTTCTGTGTTTGTCCTCTTGGGTCCAGAAGTGAAAAGATGAGTGGTGGACTAGAGAGAGGGTAGAAAAGAAAGAGAGGAAATCACAGCCAGTTTGTCAAACTAGCCTTTTTTCTCCATTATTCTCAGATCTGTCTTTTTCTCTCTTTTTCTTTATTACTAGGGACATTAAGATGAAGGCAGTGTTCTGAGTGCCACTCCTATGGCTCCAGCTTGCAGAGCATCTCTGAATGCCTCACCAACATGACCGCAAGAAGCTTCACAACACCCTTGTGAGACGAGTCAATATCATTAAGGATGATTGTACGCTACGATACATTTTCTAAAGCTCCATCTATGTTACAATTAATCTCCAATTCCAATCCAGTATTTGGCCTTCCAAGGTACACATTTACTTTCCATCGTCTGCAGTAATGATTTTCTGTCCCTGGTCCCAACTTTCCACTGGTGTAAATCTATACAGAGACTGCTCCAGCTCGTTTTACACTGGCCCATCATCTCAGACTCTCTCTGATATTTGTTGTCTGGTGGTGTTGTGGGTCATTAAGATAGATGCTTGTGGCTACCTCGGGACGGGCGGATGTCAATGTTGGGAAGATGTGTTTCCTTATATATGGTTTGCTGCCCACAGTAGGATCTTTCAAGGTGGGAAAAACTCTCTGAATGCAAAGAGCAATTGAGTGCACATACTGTCACAATTGTTGGGCTAGAAGGCACCTAGAAAGAGCTCATTTCTCTTGTGAGAAGACAGGATCAGCTATATCTGTGCTGCTTCGGACAAAAGTTTGTCTATCCTGCACTTGCATGTCTGTGGTCCTGGAGAGGCTGTGTGAGGATTTCAGCTTTTCATTGACTTTGCCATTGTACAGTGTGTTGTTTGAAGTACTAATTTTTACCTCATTGTAAGTTTTACAAATTTTAGCAAAATTTTTGAAAACTAGCACCTACAATCCTATAATGAAGTGAGAATTATACACTTTTTTTTTTACAGTAAGTTTCAAAATATCATAATCACTGTTGGAGGAACAAAAAAAAAAAGAACAGATAAGGCAAGACATGATGTAAACTCAAAGAATGACATATCTGCCTGTTAAAAAACACCTTATGATTTTAAACAGTTTCTGTGCTTCTGTAAAGCTTGACTTTTGATTTTAAATGTTGGGGATCTGGAATACTACAGGGGGAACCAGCAAAGAAAAGCATGGGCCAATTTACCTGCTGGATGCACATGAGAACAGAATGTTTCAAACTGGAACAGGACAAGCTGCACAAAGTATCGTATCACAGGAGATGAATGCAGCTGTCACTTGGTTAAGAGGGCATGGAAGGGGGAGAGGACACAAATGCTCTTCTGCAGCTTTTGGCTAAGTCAGTGATTCACCCATCTAGGGTCACATCTTCAGTCTCTGGAGGAACATCATAGCTCATATCGAGATGCTGGGGAGCCCATAACCTGTGTCTGAGGGGAGAACTGGGCTTTTAATTGCCTAGCACGTCTGCATGAGAAAGGTGTATGGTAATAATAATGATGCAGTAAATGAGAAAGCTGGCTATTTGAATATGACATCCTTTGTCAGCTTTATTCCTCTTAATAATGTGACATGGCTTGGGGAGGGAAAAAATTATTAACCTTGCCATTTTTAAGCCTGAATTGCTGGGAGTTTTTCCGCTGAAATTCACATCTTTAACTACCTTTGATATTTAACAAATTCCTAGTTTTATCACCATGGAAGCCTGTTTCAGGAGGGATAAGAGCTAGATGTTTGGGAGGGGGAGTAAGGAGGGGAAAGTGTATAGCAAGCCACCATTTGGGAATCGGGTGTAAAGTAGCATGGTACTGATTAACGTCGTTAAAAGAAAGTGGGAGTGGAAGTGTACTGAAAATGAGTGAAAGAGCAGTATTGTAATCTGCTTTATTGCGTTCCCGAGAAGCTTGACTTAGCCTCATTGTCATAGCGAGATGATGTGTACCCTACGAGTGTATAAAAATATATGAACTCCTGGGACAATATAGTTCAATCTGCTCTGCTATTACCCATCATGCTCATCTGAGCACACTACAGCTATTAGATCTGTTTGTGAAACAGCTGAGCCCATGGATGGATCTCCTGCAAACGGAGCCTGAACATACTGTTGAGACAGGGTCTGAATGTACAATACTTGGAAGGAGAAACAACAGAAATGAATGTACAACAGGGATGGCTTAACAATGGGAGGTGCAAGAGGAATGAATCGGCTCCAAATGCAGATATGTAATGGTAAAATAGATTGCCATGTATAATTCAGGGTGTTTGCTTCCCCCTTCCCCTTGTCAGATAGTCCTCAATCAGTTTGACTTGCACAACATACTCTTCACTACTGAAAGCTGTTAATAAGCTGCTGTGCTTAACCCAGAGGAAGCTGCATTTAAAACACAGAAACTGAGCTACGTACATATACAAAACCATGTCCTGTGCTCTTCCTTTTTCCAGAGGGGACAAAGAGGGGCTACCTCTGGATGAAGAATGGCGACTTCAGAGCAGCAACTTGAGAGCAGCCCACTGCAACATGCATACAAAGGCAAAACAGAACAGCATGCAGGAAACCAAGCTCCCTACTAAAATGATGTTAAAGGTCAAGAATATATACCGGAAACTTAACATTAATATTCTTAAAAGGGTTTAATCTTCCTAATAGCGATTCAATTTTTGTGTCATACCTGCTACTAACAGCACTAACACTGATGCTTGGTCATCAGTGACACCATGAAGCAACAGAGTCATGTTCCTCTAACCCCATATTAAGACAGTTTTAACAGATATGTGGGGTTTTTCTTCTAATGATGGCATTGCTGAACAAACTGAAATTACAGAAGTGTCACACATCTGTATCTTTGAAACTCTGTCTGTAAAATGATGTCCTGCATTCTTACTACTCAGTATGGAAGAGCTGTAAAATGCTCCAAATGCTTTTTCTTGTCTATTCCTGGGATGCTACTCTCCAGCAGGAGAGGAAAGGGGGAAAAAAAGGCAAATAAAAAAGCTTGCCTTGTTATTTCCTTCTCTGGGTAATTGCATTTTCCATACCTCTCCCTTCAGAGGCATTTACAGTGAGTTCTGCCTTCCAATGCTTCCATTGATTTGTAGCTCTGCAGGGTGAAAACCAGACCCTAGCAAAGCCAAAGGGAGTTTTGACTTCATTCTTTAAGAACAAATCCACTGGTGTGCTGGATCAATGCAAAGAGTCAGAGCGCTGGCCTGTTAAACTGGATTTGTAACTGCTGCTCAGAGCTACAGCCATGCAGGCAGCCAACCCGTACTGCTGAATTTAGACTTTACTTCTTGACTGCCTTTTAGCAACTGGGTAATGAAGGTAAGTGGCAGGTGAATGTCTGCAACATCCCTTTCCACTCATTCGGTTAGTTTATGCATTGAGATTTGCCCACTTTGTTTAGCCTTACATGTAGAGACCTGGTTCAGAGTTACCAAAAGATGCAGGGTGCCCTGCCTTGGGCAGAGTTCAGAAACTGCTTCAATGCTGCTTAGTGGTGTGAGGTGCAGGGACATACAAAGTCTCTTAAACACAGATGCCCACACTGCATGCAGTGGTGGACTTTGCATGGTAGAAGGTAGATTTGGACTGAATAAAGTGACATAACTCCCAGTACAGCCAGCAGAACTCCAGCAAGAAAATTCATGACAGAGGAAAGGACAGAGTCTATTGCATCATCTCTGAGATCACATCAAGATTAAGAGCTGAATAAGTTGTTGACCTTGGCCTGTTTGTTGTCTATACCATCAGAGCAATTAGATACAACTGTTAATACCATAGCCTAATTACTTCCTAATTTCTTCAAGAATACCCGAAGCATAAGAATTCAATTAACTGCAGCTATACAGGAAGTTTGAAGTCTGAGCTATTCTTTTATTGGCAACATTTGGATGAATAGAATGTGAGCACAGATGTTACTTTTCTTAAAGAATCAAATTTTTAATTAATTTTAACTTATAAGCTAATGAGTAGGTTTCTCTCATAAATTCTCTGAAAATTGCTTTCATTCTTCAGAAGTAAGAACATAAAGTTTGATAAGGATAAGCTGCTGTTTTCTTGCAAAATGATGAGATGGAATCCCAGCCTTCACTGTAAAGCAGAAAATGTAAAATTACCAAATCAAGGCTATATTCCTGCTTTTATTAGATTTCCTTATGCTGTATGCTCTCACCCCAAATGAAAAATATAAGGCTGTCAACAGCCTCTAGAAAATGTATGTTATTAGGCAGTGTTTTGCCAGATTTTCCTTTTCCTTATTCTTGCTCCACTTTCTAGTGGCTTGTTAATGTAGTTTAGTGTTCATGATCCCTAAAGCACTCAGAAGACTGATGAAATGCAGGGCACTATCTTAAGATACCAGGGATCTCATGAAGTGTGTGTGGTGGAGTTTACCTCTGATGATCAAGACTTGATTTTGGAAGGAAATACGTGGAGGTGAAGCAATGGGAATATGCAGTACGCAGGAGTCAGAAATCAAACGGGTTAGTCACAGAACCCCAGATACTGGTAATACAAGCTTTACCGTGGGTAACATCATCCCTTGGTATCACTGCATGGGGAAGTCGCTCACGGAAGGTCCTGACAGGCAAATAGGAAAATTGGCAAATTCACCCCTTTTATGATCACTGGGTGAAAATCTCATTCAAGTCCAGCTCCCCTTGGACACCACACTGCTGTATTCACATACACAGATATACACAGTGCAGACAGGTTATAAATAGTGGTTACTTCAGTTAAAACTCAGCGTTACTACTTAGATCCTAGTTTGAGTAAATTCACCAAAACATAGAGGCTGTAATTGGTGCAATGAGAATCAAAGGTGTGTGGTTAGTTCCTTTTAAGCCTGGGGATGTTAAGATGCATCTATGTCTTTCCCGTTTTTCAGTTTCATACATGGGCAGGTACTTGGAGAGGGTTCTGATTTTGTTAGCACTGCAGTAATAGCGGTGTAATGAAGAGGTACTAGCTTGCAAGCCTTTCATACTCTTGTCCCAGCAGAAGCTTTTGCTACTTGAACATGCTGCAAAGTGAAGGCAAAACTATAATGTGAAAAGAAGGCTCTGCAACTGTAGGATACACTGCTGCCAGCAATACCTGTCTGATGTGGTGGACAGTAATCTCAGGTGTACCTACATAGATTGCACCCCTGCACGGTGGGCAGCAACTCAGCTTAAGCCTGACCTGTGTGGTGCTTTCAGCATGTCTTCACTGTGTGACCCCAAGGCTCGAGGTTCCCTGGGACTTGTGAACAGATGCTCTCCATCTCCAGCTTGCCAAAGGAGGCAAGAGAAGGAGGACTCAGGTACTTGACCTTGCTGAATTTCTGTAATACACTTGTGAACTCTGTAAATCCCATTCATGTACTCTTGAGACACAGCCAGACCATGACACTGCTAACCTGAACACATGTGGGTGACAGCCCTTCTTTGAAGGGACCACAGACTTTTGGATAACCCTTCCCACCAACACTCCAATGATTTCCCTGCAATATTTAAGCTGATATCTCCTTGTCCTGAAAGGCAGGGGCCAGATCTGCTCTGGTTTGTGCCCATGAACTGGCCATTAATCCTGATACACTGACATCCTCCAGGCAGGAGCTAAGTCCTGCAAAGAGCACCTCTCCATTTCTCAGCTCTGTTCAACACCTGGTGCAAATGAGTTTCATTTTGCAGGTTAATATCCCTGTTTATTTATTTTCTCCTATTTTGCTATATTTTAGTATAATACCTTTAGTAATTTTTTACTCTAGTGAGGAGTGAGAAAAAAATTTCACTTTTCCTATTTGGAAAACTGTGAATCATGTTTGCTTTTAAGGTTTGCTACAGAAAGAGAAAGCCCCCTAGCCTTTGAACCCCGACATAAAGGCAATTCTCACTGAAGATGGGTTGGTATTTCCACTAGATTGCAGAAAAAGAAGGCAGAGGGAGGGGCAAAGACAAGCATTCCAAAATGTGGTCATGAAGATGCTCACAGGAAATGTGTTACATCAGTAAATACACTCTAATGGCATTTGCACTTATTTAACATCCCTTTTATGCATCCAGTATGGCTTAAAGGAGCCTTTGTACAAACACGAATTGGGGTCATATAGAGAGAAGCAGACACAAGGAAATGGGCACAAACTCAGAGTGATGCTCTCAATGGGGATGCGTTGGCGTAACTCCGAATGTATGTTAGGTAAAGATTCGGCCATAGAGACTATTCCAAAACCACAGATGCAGTCACACAGATGCACACACTTTTCCTTAAAAATAGCAAGCTTTCACTTGGCCCCACTTCCCATTAAAAAGGACTTGCATCCTATGAAAATTCATAAACTCTGCAGGCGTTTCCACGGCGATTTGACGGAGTAATCTCCCGTCATCTCAGCTTCTTGGTGACAATGACAAGAGGAAGATGGATTTATCAAATACACAGTGACATGTTTATGACCCTGTTTTGCATAAGCAGGAACCTGAGCCAAAGGCTGTGCAGCTTGAGATAGCAAGAGGGTTTTTATAAATATTGTGACAAGCAGAAGTGATATTTGGAAGAACATGAAAAAAAAAAGAGAAATCTTTCATTTTTTTAGAGGCAGACCGCGTTTTGCAGTGGGGTGCAGGAAGAAAGCCTTTTTCCCCACTTCTCCACAGTTCAATTTCCCTGAAAGCATGAAGGCTAAGCTCTCCTGCTCACCTTGAGGAGTTTTTCTGTTAACCCTTCTGCTGTGCAGGATGCCCTTTTAACAAACGTGCTATTAGGAAAGGGGACGGGGGAAATGCTGTCCATCTTTTGGTGATACAAAAATAATGTGGAAAAGCCATAGGAACACAGATGACACCAATAACTCCACTTATAACAATCATGCAAACATGCCCGGGAAAGCTTCTGACACACTGTTGCCTTCACCAACATGGCTTTTAGATGGAGAGCACCACCAGAGGGCCAACAAGCCATTTAAAGTGGTTTAACCCTATTCTTGCACTCAGAACCTTACTATTGAGATTATTCTCAAGGCGTGGTCAAGGCCAGGTTGGACAAGGCTTTGAGTAACTTGGTCCAGTGGAAGGTGTCTCTGCCCATGGCAGGGGGTTGGAAGTGAATGAGCTTTAAGTTCTCTTCCAACCCAAACTATTCTACGGTTCTATGGCAGCTCTCAGGGTACAGCACAGGCGGCCCTCTCAGTTTACTTGGGGCTGCAGAATGTTTTTGTCCCTTTGACTAGATCAGTGGTGATGTGGAAAGGCTTTAGTGCCTGGGTTAAACAAGGTCCTGCAGATGCACCAGATCTTTACCCCCAAATTCTCCCATTCAGTGTCCCATGCTGGGCAGTAAGAGATGAGAATAGTCTCCCCTGTTCAAACTTAGGGGCAGGCAAATTGTTTTGCTGTGTGTCCCCTTAGCAGCCCTGCCTGCATGAGAAATAAAGCTGTCAAGAGATGAAGAGACAGCTTCAGCCTGAGGTCTCTCCACCAGAGGCTGTGGAGATGCTCCAGACTCCGGAGTCTGTGTTGCACTGAGGTTTGCACAGCTGTGCCATGCCCGGGGGGGATGCGCAGCAAAGACAGGAGCAGGGATGAGTGATGCTGCAGAGCCAAGGACAGAGCCCCACAGTTTTTCATCCACAAGTCCCACAGCAGGGGGTATCCTGGGCACTGCCAGATACTTTTCTGGAGGCTGGCAATGAGATAATAAAACGTTTGAGCTGTCTTTCAACTTCTCTTAAAACCAGGAGGGCTAGTTGAAAATGCAGTAAATGAATCACAAAGAGCTAAAGAAGGAAAACGTGAGTAAAACTGTGCTTGGATGTGTTTTTCCTCTCTGGATTACATCGTTTTTGTGATAATTTATACACCAAATTAAAGGATGAAGCTAAGAGAGCAACCGTGTAGAAGGAAGGGTTGTGGGTTCCCAGAGAGCACATGTGCTAGACGGACTCAACCAAGACCTGTAACGGTCAATGAAAAATACAATCTTTGTTTTAAGTTTGTTTTCTTCTTATTTTTATCTTCCTCCAGATAAATATATTAATTAAATGACCTTCTTTAGCATTACACAGTAAAAAGAGTTCAGGAACTTTTATTGAACCGACCTGTAAAACTAGAGCAAAATCAGCTTCTCTGTTGTTCTCACTAAATGATTTTTCCATTGCATTTCACATCTTATCAGGGACTTGTTTGGGCTTGAAGCTCTGAAGCTTTTTCCGTAGGTCAGTTCAATAAGGCACTCAAAGCTGCTTTTCTCTCAATTGATTGGGTTGCTGGGTACGGTTTGGGGTTTTCTAGGGGCTTTTTTTGAAAATAATAATTAATTTTCTGTGTTTTATTTCTTGTATCTTTAAAAGAAACCAGACATATTCTCATTCTTGGTCCACCACAAAAACAATCTCTTTCTTACAATGAACTCATCCCATTTCATTACTTGATACTGAGAAAGGATTCTAGTGTGTCCATTAACACTGCAGTGTTAAAAAATTTGGCTCATAGTTTTGGATTCAGATATTTCACCAGACAAGAGAGAGGAATGAAACAGCAGCTTCACAAGCAGTTCTACCCCCAGGTAAATTCATTCTCTCTGTATTGACAATCTATAGCCTGTTGCTGAAAAAAATTCATTTGTCCCAACTTCTCTTTTTGGTGTCATCACATCTAAGGAAGAGGTGGACACATGGGCTGAGATGGGGTGGAAGGGACAGCAAGTGAAGACTTTTAGGCAGCCTAAGTTAATTAATAGCTAGGGATGGACAACACAGTGGCAGATGAGGATAACTGCACAGGTCTAACTCATGGCCCATGAGTCCCTGGGATCTTCTCTGGTTCTGGGTAGTGGTGAGTGCTTAGAGAAGTGTGGAGCAGCAAGACCTTTCTGCTGCACCTCACCAGTCTCCATCTGACTTTACGAACAGCATCCTGCACAACAGGGTCAGAGGTGAGCTCCAGACACTCATATGACCTTTGATGCTGTTTTCCTCTGAAAGCCCTTCTTAATTTCTGCCCCTAATTCATAGAATCAGAGAATAGTTAGGATTGGATAGGACCTTAAAATCATCAAGTTCCAACTCCCATGCCATGGGCAGGGACACCTCACACTAAACCATGTCACCCAAGGCTCTGTCCAACCTGGCCTTGACCACTGCCAGGGATGGAGCATTCACAACTTCCTTGGGCAACCCATTCCAGTGCCTCACCACCCTTACAGTAAAGAACTTCTTCCGTATATCCAATCTAAACTTCCCCTGTTTAAGTTTGAACCCGTTGCCCCTTGTCCTATCACTACAGTCCCTAAAGTCCCTAATGAAGAGTCCTTCCCCAGCATCCTTATAGGCCCCCTTCAGATACTGGAAGGCTGCTATAATTAGTCTTATTCTTAAAGGAAGAACCACCAGAGCACCGCATGGATTCAGACAGCCCTTTGCATTGCCCCCAGCAGCCCAACAGCTTTACGGCAATGAGCAGGGCCACCTGAAACCCCAAGGCATCGCTGTGACACCCACAGGGGCTTCTGTGGGAGGATAAAATCCAAAAGCTCCTCAAAAACCAGCACTACACACACACCCCACAGATCCTCCCCACAGCCCTTGTTCCAGCTTGAGGCAGCATTGCAATATCCCCCGTGGCCAGATTCAAAATTGCTATAGCTCTATGCAAAAGTCACCTTTCTTGCTAAGCATTAGTAAGAATTTCCTATCTCCAGTAGACTGATTACACATTTTATCTGTTACATTATATTTCTTCTTCCTCCCCCTTCCACCCTCTCCCCCCTCACAGCAAACAGTTTCATGCAAACCTTCTAAGATTTCTGTGGGGAGCGGTATGCAATAGAACTCTGTTGTCTAATGGGACTTCCACCGGTATTTGGCATCCTTCCTGGCATTTCACCCTTCATATTATAATTTATAGTGTAATGTAATTTTTTTTCATATCACGCTATAACATAAATTATTGCCTGTTTGTCCTTAACACTCAAGGAGACAGTCTAGGGCTTTTCGAGCCAGGAAAAAGAATGAGAGGAGGAAAGAAAGAGAGAGAAGAAAAAGAGATGAAAGGAGGGATGGAGAGGAGGGAAAGTAGTGAAGTAAGAGAGGGGAGGGAGGGCAGGTGGCAGGGAGGAAGAGAATGAATGTGGGAGGAAGAAAAGAATGATGAAAAGAAGGAAGGAGGGAGGGAGGAAAGAAATATATTTACTGAAGCAAAACCCTCAAAACCAAACCATTTCTTCCAAAGGCAAGCTTACTAAATACAATAAAATAAAAAGGACAACTTTTTGTCACAATAACTTATTAAAATGCTCTACTTCAGCATAGAATATATCAATGAGTCCTCAGTGGATCAGACAGGAGACAGGCTGAGGAAGAGACCATCAGGCTGAAAAATAATATATTTTAAAGTTTCCTTATCTTCCTCACTAGTATGTCCCTTAAATTATTAAAAGTGAAAGACATTTTAATATCACTTGGAGGCTGTTTGTTCATTTTTGGCATCTCATTTAGCCTGGAGAATAACATTATAGAAGACAGTTTTACTGTCTATTTACTTTATTACTATATGTTATTTCTATTATGGTTGCAGTTAGAAGCCCCATTGGGTTAGGTGCTGCACAGATGCATCCCAAGGTATGCGCAGCCTGTTTAGCTAAGGAGACTGCAGGGATGTGCTCATGTACCCCCTTCTCCGAACTGGCACTGCTCCATGGGCAAAACCATGCCCTGCAAACAGCAATGCTGGCAGAAGTCTCCTTCATTTGCATCACACTCCACCGGCTAAAGAATCATAGAATCACAGACTGGTTTGAGTTGTAGGGGATCTTAAAGCTCACCCAGTTCCAAGCCCCCACTAGACCAATTGCTCAACGCCCCGTTCAACCTGGCCTTGACATGCAGTCCTTCTGCTCATGTATCCTGAGTCTCCTCCTGGAACCTCCACCAAAGCAGTCAGGGAAAACAGCAGAGGCCCCCTGTACTTGTCAAGCACTTGGGGACACTCTACGGGCAAGTCCCAAGCTCCAGAATGAAGGGGCAGAGCACTGCCCTCTTCCATCTTTAACTGGGGGGCCACACATAAAGTGTGCTGCTATGTGCCAGGTGGACCTGGTTGTGTGCTAACACAGCTGGAGTTAAAAGCTGTAGCCAGCTCCTGCTTGCAGCAACCTGGGACATTTACACACACCCTGTGCAGGGAGACATCATGACAGGAAAGGAGTTTTTGAGGCAGTCACTGCCTCCTTCCCCCTTATTTTACACAGTGCTTATGAGGCACAAAATTCTGGGAAATTCTGTGAGCTTTTGGACCAGGAGTTTTGCTAGAGGACAGCTCTTCTCCTTCCCTTCCTTTACCTTCATTTCCTTCCCTTCCTTCCCAGATTTCAGCAGCTGAAGCAGAGCTGAGAGGTTACAAAACCACCCAGAGCACTCCAGCTGCAGTAATCACTAGGGCTTGCGTAGGATTTACACTCTGCAGTTGTAGGATTACACCTATAAACAGCTCTAAGAAAAGAAAATGAAAAGAAAATATACTTCCCCATCTCCTCATCCCTCACCTGTCTCCATGCTCTGAGATCCACACTTCCCTGGCCTGGACCTGCCACCACCCATCTCTGCACTGGAGTCCCAGTGATTTTTCTTCCTCTCTCCATCCTGACCTTCTCCCACACCCTTGCTCAGCTACTTGAGCACAGTCTTTTAGGGCAGCGCCTCTCTCAGGAGTGCCCTTGGGGTGATGAGTAATTGCCTTTTCCCCACATGGATGCAGCTTGTGCAGGATGTCTGTGGTTTAGTAAAGCTGATCATTTCACTATGTGACAATCGGCCAGATACTGAGTTTGCCACCTTTCTGATGGGCTGCTCCAAGGTTTATACACCTTTTGTAGGATTCATTTTGTAAATATCTTTGCAAAATTGCAAGGTTCTTTGAGCCGTATCAGAAAGTGACATATTCACTGCTTTTTAGGAGAGAGAATATGGATACCTCCATTAGAAATAAGAAGCAATGAGGGTGCAGAAGGGTCCTCTCACATCAGCCTGAAGTTGCCTGATGGAAGAAGTCAAAATAGTGACCCCACTGCTAGAAGCCTCTCTGCTTCCTAGGAATTCCTCATCAACTTCATCCTTCTGCTTTTTTTTTTTTGAGCAGCAATTTGTAAATTTGACCTTTTTTTTTTTCAATTTAACAAAAAAATGCATAAAATATGTCTCCCACTTTTACCAAATGTCATATTCCTGGCCACAGCTGGTCTTCAGGCCCTGTTTCTCAAGGAGGGAATACAGGTAGAATCCTATTCTCATTCTGCTGTTTAATCCAAGGATTTTTCTGGGTTTCACTTTCTGCCTGATTATAGATGATGTTTGTCCATCCTAATCTTCTCTGGGGGCAGCTCATGAGAACCACAGATGTTTTCTGAGCCTGTAGAGATTCTCAGAGGAAGGGTTGTGAAGTGGAGCTGCACTCTTGAGACACAGTCTATAGAAATAGACACACTTGTATTAATTACTTTGCAGAAACAACACACATGCCTCAACTGATGCTCACTGCATGGACCCAAACAGCAGTGGTTCTCTTTCTTCCACTGCTTTACCAATGTTTTTTCACTCTGTAAGTCCCTGTCCAGGTTTATTTCCTTTGCTCTGTCTTCAGATCCTGAGCAAAATTTAACTCAGTGTGTTTGCTTAGGCATTTTTTGTCCACCAGCTGAGCAGAACCACTACATTATAGAGATGCATGCCAGACCCTCTTGGACTTAGACCATTCCCTGTGTTTTTGACGCAATGGTTTTGAGTCCAATCGATTAGTAAATTGCTAAATAGTGAGAGAAATTGCTTTCTCTCATTACTCTGCATGGCTGTGTCATTACCCTTTAATATTGCATTGTTATTGACTGATGCAGCCTGTCAAGACATGGCCAGCGGGATGTAATGCAGTGGTAGAGGCATGCAAAATATTTCATTCAAAGTTTGATCCTCCAATGGGAGGCATGTGTATGGCTGACAGAGGGACAGGAGGAGAAGGTGTGAAAATCCTAGCCTCCAAAATGGACAAGACTGCTGTTCAGCTTGGCCTGGGGTTCAATCTGTGATGAACGCTGTGGTACAGAGATAACCCTGCTCTTTATCATAAGGACTAGATCATATCTAAGACATTCCATTAAGGCTGGCTATCCCCCAGGCTCATCCTGCCCCTGACATACCTGTTCCTTGATATAAGAACTCTGCAACTTTTCCCTTTAAATGCTGTTATGGCTTGATGCAACTAGTTTGATGTTGCTGTGTCTCAAGCCAGAAAAACAAGACAGTTTTCTGTTCTTGTTGAGCTTCACAGCCCCTAGAAATTAAAACATAAAACAAAAAAAGGATTTCTTCTTTTTCTCCTAATCTTTTTACAGCACGAGTGTTTTGAAGTTGTTTGCTACCTGGGTTTGACTGCCAAACTCTGGGTTTCCTGCCTCCCTCACACACAGAACAAGACTTTGGTATTTGGAAACTTCTGCAAAATAGGCTCTTCCCGTTCAAGACTCTAGTTTGCTGCCTCCATGTCTGAGCTATGCGAGATGTCATACACAAATGACAGATGTGAAACACAAATAGGGGAAGACTAAAAAAAACCAACCCAAAATAACACTACGAAAGAAAGATGGAACAACAGAAAGTGACAATATGCCATAAAAAACAGGAGTTCACCTGTCCATGGTCAAAACGTATCTATGATTGCTCATTGCCTACTAACTGTACTAATCTCTAGATTAACCCCCAAATGCTGGTGTTGTGTGGGCATACTAATGAACACCAGGAAAACACTGTTCACTGATCCATGAGCCTCTTGCTGCAGGAAATCACAAACACTAACACTTTATATGAGTGCAAAAAATTACGAGAGAAATTCATGGGTGAAAAATCCACCCTGGAAACTAAATGCAAGGAAATGCTGAGCCTGTATCACAGAGAAAGTAGTGCAGTATGTCCTTATTCTTGTACTCCTAGCTGTGGATGGCTCCTGTGGGTAGATGGTGCTGGGTTAGATAGCCTGGCTTGATGCAGTGGTTCTTATTTCCTTGTGTTCATGTAGAACACACATTTTGAAATAAAACATAATATAGATAAAAAAAAATAAAAGTGTGAAAAAAGATTTGAGTGATCGCTTAAGAGAGAAAGAAACAAAGGGAAAAAACAAACATTGTCAGTGGGCTGGCTCTCTGCCCTACTGCTCTGTTTCCCCTCCCCCTTGCCATCTAAGCCCTCATTTGGGAAAGAAGACCCGTCAAATTAAAGATGGATAAAAACTCATTAAGAAACAACAGGCCTAGATGAAATTGCCACTGGGATTACACCGATGGGATGGTTTCCTTCCACCCCTTCTTTCATTCAAAGATTACAAAACCTTTTCTCCTCCAGGGCTCTTGCCTCCATCTTGGTCCTGGCTAAATCCACTCCTGCAGGAACCCCTGGGTTTGAAGGGTCCACGTGGGTAGAGAGGAGCAGAGAATGGGGGTTGTTTGTTATTCTTCCTTTTGTTTTTAATTAACCTCTGGTGTTTTCTTTGCCTAGAGAATAAATCCTCTCACCCTGATTTTTTACACGTCTGCATTCGGATTGAAGGAAAGTTTGACGTAGAGAGAGAAAACCTGAGAAAGTTAGAGGGGAAAAAATGCTTCTTTGCCAAAGGGAAGAGCACTAGATGGAGAGGGAATTGCAATCTGTGTAAGCTTTACAGGCCAATCTTTGCTTACCCGTCCTGATGTGAAACAAGAGGACAACATCACTCACAGGTTGATAGTGAGCTATCAGGCTTTTGCAGCACAGGATTCCTGTAGCAAACCCTCACTTCAGGGTCTTGCACAGGAATATCTGGACTGTGTTTTAAGACAGAGACATGAAACATAATTTGCCTCTCTCCTGCCCCACCCAAGATTTTCTTGCTCTTTGTCTAACACAATTCTTAAAGATGGTGATGGTTCAACAAATCATAGAATCACAGAATTGTTGAGGTTTTGGGGTTGGAAGGGACCACTGGAGATCATCCTTTCCAATGCCTTGCCAAGGCAGAGTCACCTAGAGCAGATTGCACAAGAACATGTCCAGGCATGTTTTGAATGTCTCCTGAGAAGGAGACACTACAACCCTCCTTGGGCAGCCTGTTCAGTGCTCTGGCACCCTCAATGTAAAGAAGTTTTTCCTCATCTTAGGTGAAACTTCTTTTGTTTTAGTTTGTACCTGTTAACCCTTAACTTGTTGCTGGAAACCACTAAAAAATTTGTCCTCATCCCTTTGACACCTGCCCTTAAGTTATTTGTATGCATTGTTAAGATCCTCTCTCAGTCATCTGTTCTTCAGGCTAAGCAGGCCCAGCGATCTCAGCCTTTCATCATAAGAGGGATACTCCAGTCCCCTATTCATCTTTCTAGCCTTCCAGTGTACCCTCTCCATGAGCTCTTTGTCTTTCTCGAACTGAGGAGTCCAGAACTGGTCACAGCACTCGAGATGTGGCCTCACCAGGGCTGAGCAGGGAGGGAGGATCACCTTCCTCAACCTGCGGGCAAAGCTTTTCCTAATGCAGCCCAGGATACCATTGGCCTTCTTGGTCACAAGGGCACATGGCTGGGTCATGGTTAACTTCCTGTCCAAGGTCCTTCTCTGTGGAGCTGCTTTCCAGCATGTCAGCCCGCAGCTTGCAGTGGTGTAAAAACCGAAGCAAACACATTCAGTAAATTTGCCTTCTCTGTATCCTTTGTCACCAAGGCACCCACCTCACACAGCAGCAGGCTCTCATTTTCCCTGATCTTCCTTTTGCTATGAATGTACTTGAAGAATCCCTTCTTGTTGTCCTTGATATCCCCTGACAGATTTCATTCCAAATGGAATTAACCTTCCTCCTTGCATCCTTGCATACTCTTGACAACAACATTCCTATATTCCTCCCAGATAGCCTGTCCCTTTCACATTTCATAAGCTTCCTTTTTTATTTTTGAGTTTTGTCAGCAGATCCTTGCTCATACATGCAGGTCTCTTGCCCCGTTTATGGAGTTACCTTCTGAAATACAGGAAAAATCCAAACGTCAGTTTGTGGATGGACCAGCTAGAGTCAAGGAAAGGTATAAAATACTCCACATGCCACTTGAACAGGAAGATAATCAGCTTGACTAACTCCTAGTCTAACTGGGATTAGAAAAGGAAAAGGAATATTTCAGGTATGTATTGAAGCAGAAAGATGGACAGGGAGAATTCTGCTAAGCAGATTAACAGAGGCATAGTTAAAACCTGGAGTCATAATTTACATTTAAACCTTTATTCTATGCAAATTTAGATTGAAGATATCTGAAGAAACTGAAAACCAGGTTTCCCTAAAAACCCATTATTTGTGTGGACTTGTTCAACAACAGCACAACACCACACTGTGGAGAGGTTGCTTGCTTCAGCACTCTGAACCTTTCCATGCTTATTAGTGTCCTCATCTTTTTTGGTCTCTACTTTGCTAACAGTGTTGTTACATAAGGGAACATACCAAATAACAGCTTTCCTGTGAAAAGCTTTGTCTTTCCAAGGGAGGGACAACCCAGCAAAAAGCTTTCTGTCACTTTCAACGGGGACTTTGGGCTAAATTCTCAGCTGATGTAAATCAGTGTAGCTCCACTGAACTTCAAGTTGATGAAGCAGCTTGAAAACACCTGGTGTTGATCTTGGAAAATCCACAGGAGATGTTGGCGCACAGGCTATGTATTAAAATAATAATGGTAATAATGACAATGACATAAATGCAATTTGCTACAGGGCCGCTGCAACAGCAAGTTGAAAATATGGACGGTATAAACATTTGAATATGAGCTTCCTGTTCTGTACACCAGACTTGGGAATTCAATGCTTTGTGTATCTTCACTGAGTAAATAACCATTCCACTGATGTTTCTGCTGTCACTGCATGACATTTGGAAGTAAGATGAGTTATATGATACAATAAAAATGAAACTATTTAAAATCTTGTGTAATTGAATCCCAAACTCATTCACCGTGTCTGCTATGACAAATTCAGTGTAAAGTTACATGTAAAGTTATCACTCATGCATACATACCATACTGAATACCTATAAAAAACAATGCTGAAACGGTTGAATTTCCACTTCCCCAGACCAGGACTTCTTCCCCTTGCCCTAAATTGGGAAATCCAACCACTGTTGATGATAGCAGGATCTTTGCTACAGCCACCACAGTACAAGGTTAGTCACACACTAAACAATGCAATACAATGGATTACATGAAGCATGTAGATGGTTATGGTAGCCTTAAATCTTGTGGAATTGAGTACACTTCCCAGTCTTATGAAGCACTTGTAAACTGCTTCTCCTATTTTTCACTTCCTTGAGGACAATTTCATGGCATCCCAAACTCTCTGATTTTTAGATACCAAATAGACTCTGAGGGCTATGAGATGAATAAACTCTTCACAAAGCCTTGGGTCTGTTGCTTATGGAAGGACGGTCAGGATCCTGGAGAAGCTGTCTAGCTCAACTTGCACAATGCAGGACCAGCTTCAACTGTGCTATTACTGACAGTTGCATTTCTTCTATTTTAAATCTACCTCTAGTGATGGAGAGCCTCAGCTTCCCTAGACAACCAGTTCTACACCTTTTCTTTCCTCACCATTAGAAAAGATTTCTTTTAGTTAGAATCTTTCTCCATTCAATTTCCTGCCTCTTTCCAGTGGCAATAAGGAAGTGAACAGATCTTCAGAAAAAAAAAACCAGAAACCCCGTTCTCTCATTAAGGATGTCCAACATAACATCCGTTAAATGACTAGTGCCATGAGGTGCAGACATTGATACAGGGCAGCAAGTTATCCTGAAACGGACAAGGGGAAGGACATGTCCTTCCACTTTCTTTTCCAAAACTTCATCAGGGCCAGTCATTGAAAATTCAATATTCATTCTGAGCTCCCTCATAACAAACTTGGCAAACCTGACATTTTTAAAACAAAACCATGCTGTTCACTTTCCCTTTTCATTCTTAATTGGCCCATCTAAAAGCAATCAAGTGAACATTTAGCTGTGGTAGAAAGAACTGCAGGAGACCTCTCCTCTGAGTGCCATTATTCAGGAGTGTGCAGGAGTGTGGGTATGTTTACGGAGAGCGGGAGGCACTCTGCAAATTCTCTCTCAGCAGTGACAGTGAAGCAGGAGGATGCCCAAGGCTGGGACCATGGGGCATGTAGGAATTACAGTGTTGTGGACTAACTGTCCAGGGGAAGTGACAGCCAACTATGCCTGTGGCTTAGGCTTCCTCAGTGGTGTCAGGGGAATCCAGGCATTAAAGTATGAGCAGCACACTGAATAGGTAGCTGCTAAAACTTGCCAAAATGAAACACTACAGTGAAAGGGATCTCTTAAACCCCAGGTCTCAGATACCACCCTTCACTATGGGATCAACATGCTAGGTTTTATTTAGGCAATGAGAACCTTTGCTCCCACCCGGAGGAGGGCCCCCTCTCAACCACCTGCTCAGTGTAAGGAAAGGTAAATACCGGGGTCTAAAGCAAGAGAGAATGCATGAAGCATGGCTATAAGCCCTTCTTTCCCATAGCTAAAAATGAAGGCCTGCTAAAGCACTTAATGTGTCTCATGTGGTAATGGTACTGGAGGTATGGCAACCTTGGCTAGGCTGCTTGGGGCAAGTGGTAAAATACACCAGGTGTAGATCAAGTTAACTTTTCACAGCAGGTAATACAATTTCTAGAAATACACACACAAGTGTGTCTAGGGCAGGAATCAGATTTCAACTGTGGAGCCATACAGAACGTATAATTATATTTTGCATTTTTAATAGACTCATTAGCATAATAATGCATTAGTCTAATAGAATATTAATGCAATGCAGAAATATTAGCATATTACAGATCCTTATTCATTATTATATTAGACCCTTATTGTATTAGTGGCACAATCTACTAGAGGAAATGTTGCTTTGTATCTGATATTGCAACCCAAGAAAAAATTGAGATGGCAAATAGAGAGCCTCTCCGTGACACAGCCGTGCCTGAGTCTAGGTGTTCATGCAAGAGCTGAGAAGAAAATGCTTTTGCAGACAGAAAGCAGTTGATATTTGAGCAATTTAATTCACTTTCTCTGAATTCAGCCTGAAAACGTTTCATCAAAAAAAGTTCATCTCAGCACTGCACAGTGTGGATAAGCAACAGGACTACCTGTTTGTCTGGTTTTCTGGCATTGGCCCACTTTCTATACTTCTCACTAGAATTGAGAAGGCTGTCCAGATAAAAGCTGGAGTGAAAGTGGTAATGACCTGGAAAATCTTAATAAATTAAGGCCTCCAAAACTCCTCTGTATCTTTGCTAAGACATTGTCAGATTGACATTGGTCCGAGAGTCCTGTCACTGATCCATCCACTCCTTAACAGGATTTGAGACCTCTGAGCTTGTGTGCAGTACTTCTGTACTGGTGAAGCAGAGGGCATTCTTCAGGCATGCTCCTAGGACAACCGGAATGTCAAAACAGGATCCTTTTTTTGATAGGGACTCAGCATCCCCATGAATGGAACTGTATAATGCGGTTGTCTGCCTAAGCTGCATACTGGGCTGCATGACCCCCATGTCCTTATGACAACTGGATAAACATTCTCTATAAGCTACGGAAAACAAATATCATCTAGCGACTTAATCCCATGTCTCTCATTCACAGACATACTGACAAACAGGACTAACTCCTCTTATTAATACTTTGAGTATAGGCAGCAGCGCTGATCAAGATGACTCACAGGCTGGATTATGTGCTTTTAGCAGAGTGGGAAAATGTGCTAAAAAAGAAAAATGAAGAATGTCAGTAAGGATGCAGAGTTTTGAAGTCTGTTTCTTTTTTCTATTTGAAGAAATGCAGTAGAGTCCTTCTAGAAGCAGACCTTCTCCAAACTCTGGGCAACCCTCCCAAGTAAGAGCACAGAGAAGATGAAAATCATAATGCTTACACTCTAGAAATCTTTTATATCTACCCAGCATCTCTGTGGCTTCAGGATTGTCTGACATTCCTACTAAGATGCTCAGCAAAGTAGGTATTTCGCTTTTAAAAATAATATAATAGATCCTGAATAAACAAAGCTGTAGAACTGACCTGACCGTAGTACAATTTTTTCTTACTTCAAAGCCAATGGGCTGTTTTCCTGAGGATTTTTTTATTTGTTTTTTAATCTTTTTCTTTTTTTTTTTTTTTTGATGCATTTAAACAGCAGCTTTTCTCTTCTCCTTGTGATCATGTTAAATGTTTAATTGCTCTTTGCATTGGCTGATGGCACAACATAAGCCCCTGCAGTAAAAGAGATTTGTGCTAGAACTCGAGTGCTTAAGAAATAAGGAAAGGGGTTATGTTTTGGGTCAGTTCAATTATCTCTATTTTTTTTAATTATATATTAATTTTAATATAAGCTGCAGCGCAGAAGTACAATTAGAATTCAGACAATGCGAGAAAGTCTTGCCTGAAGTTAACTACTGTGTATAATCCATGCAAAGGATTCAGGGAGGTTAGGCAGTGCAGATCATAGCCATAGCATAGCTAAGTCAGGTCCTCAGATGGTGTAAATCAGCAGCATCAATGGAACCAGTCTGATTTACACCAGATAATTATGTGCCCCCACTGCAGTTTGAGATTGGCTTAAGATGATGTCATTGGGGTCATCATTAGGATACAGACTTTTTCCAAGAAAATTTTCCAAATTACATTAAAGCCACCCAGTTAGACTGAGAGCTAGCCTTTTATTAGCAGGCAACAAGCTATTCAAAACCAATGTCAGTCAGTCCAAATAAGCCTAATTTAAGTAATAAGGAGAAAGCTTTGCCTCCCACTTTCCCAATAGTCCAAGACAGATGCTTTGATCCCATTTTGAGTTAAATTGCTGCATTCAGTTAAAATAGGAAAAAAAATGCAGTGCTCTTAATCCTAAAACCTCAAGAATCATCGAGTATTATGCGTACATCCAGCATAAAAGGGATGTTGAGCACAGGAAAAACGAACTACTCTCCAGTATGACCCACTTCATCGGAAATTAATGCTTCAGGTAGTAATTGGTAGATATTTACCCTCTTAACAAGTCTGGCTCCTCATATCTGAATCTACTGTAACCCCTCAGCAGTGCTGACCTAAGTGTTTTGCTGAGTTAAGATCCTTGTCTGGTGAAAAAACGAGCAAACAAATCCCCTTTGTTTCTATTCTCAAAACTCCCAAACAATTCGAGCTGGGAGGTTTGCTCAGCAGTTTTGTGAAAGAGTCTTGACTGACAGAACCTCCCTAAACTCAGAGAATTAATGAGCTTATATTCTGTGATGGGCTGGGAAAGGAAACTAGCCAGAGAGACCCTCAATACAACTGTTAATGCTGCTTTGTTACTGTTCTTTGTTCAGTGCTTGTATAGACCCCAGCAGACAGGGGCTCCACTTCCTTGTGGAGAGGGGCCCAGGTGATCCTGAAATGCAATTAATGCCTAACAGCTTCAACCAATCCATCTAATTTACTGCCTGTATTTCTCCTGGGCTTGCATTCGCCTTTGTTTTTGCTTCTTACCACGAAGAATAGCCGCTCATCTTAGGAAAAAAAAAAAAAACAACCAAAAAAAAACAAGTAGAAAGAGGGAAAAATAAAACCAAATAATACCCAAGAAATAACTTCTCCTTTTCTGGATTTGCCCTGCTTTTTCCCTTACTGAACACTGTTTGGGGACTCTTTTATTTAACAAAATAAGGTCAGCTCAACAGCACAAAAACTGAAGTTTTCTTGGGGTCCAAGACTGCTTCCATCTACGGAATTACTTTTTAACACATTCTGAGTTAAATTATCCCTTCTGAGCCAAATGCAGATTGACAGCCAAACACCAAACAATCACATTTTGTTAATCCATTTACAGAGGTGCAAATGCCTAATCCAGCACTGGCTTGCTCTGACACCACAGCAGTGTTGTGGGTTTGTTTGTTTATTTTAAACAGACAAACACAGATTTTGAGAGGGAGACTCTTCTTACTTTTTAGGGAAGGAAAGAGGATCCTAGGAGACCCACCTTGGGACTGTGGGATTTCTTGCCACCATCTCAAGCCCGTTTTGCTAGTTTATAGTTTGGATTGTAGCTTCTGTGTCAAAAACTGAAGCCTTTAGCGTTTTCAAAGCCTATCTTCCTCTCAGCCGTGGTGTACATGCTGATGGAGCAAAACAAGGGCACCCAGAGTTCAGTTGCTCTTATAATTGGAGTTAAACTGATTTCAGTCTAAGGTCAATTTGAAAAGGAGGCTTCAGGTGTCATTCAGAAATGACAGGAGAGCCCGATGTAAGGCCTAATATTGCAGGAACAATATAGCACTGATCTGTTAGAAACCATTGCTGGAAAGTTGCTGTCGGGATTGTCTTGCTTGCACATAAACTATGGACCTAGATCATTTAGGCAGACTGATAGACAGACAGATAAAGGTAAGGAGGTGAAAATCCATCCGTGCCACTCAGTGATCCAATTTAACATGATTTTCTTCTATTTAATTTTGTGTGCCTTACTACAGAGGTGTCTATAACCTCATTATCTAAGCATGGGAAATATGAAATTGGACTAATCGGTAATAGAGATAAATAGTTATAACATTCAACAGATGTGCACTTATTACTACATACATAACTGCCCTTGCCTATTCTTCTATTTATGCATGCATCTTTTAGTTTTTAGTGCTGCTGGAAGGAGAAAAATTTAAGGCTTAATATTTGTCTGCAGTTTTTTCTAAGCAGTCGATACACACACAGACACATACAGCTCTGCAGCAAACTCAGCCTTCTTGAAAATGGTTCACTGAGCACCTCTAAAACATCAGTGTGAAGGCATTAGATCACACATGGGATACTCAAAAGCTGTGCCTAATGCTGAAAATTCACCTGCCCTATTTGCTCTGCCTTGTCCTGCACATAGAAAAGCCTCCAGCCCATAGCCTGACCTTTAAAAAATAACTGGTTTCCACTGTAGTTTGAAAATACATGTGCTCATGTGGGGGCTATTGCTTTTGAGGAGAAGTAGCAAGGCTGGGAAAAAAGAGGGAAGGTGTATAAAGTGGCCTTTTTACAGACTAACAGGTGGTTCTGTTGACATCTGGCAGGGTTACAGTGGTCCCATATCTTAAGCAGAACCAATTCCTACCTTCCACTTCATCTGTCCTTACAGAAGAGAAAGCTCAAAGGGATCTGCTTCCCACCCACTGTCCCAAGGACTCAGGGGCTGAGTTAATCCCATCACACTAACAGAACATAACAATGTGTTGAGAGTACTTACCACATTCCTTGAAATTGAAGAAAGTTGCCATGGTTATTAGAAGCTCCTAATGATATTTGCATAGATTAACAGACTTTAATGCAATCATGGATGATACAATCCCGGAGAAAATAATGAAGAAATCCATTATGAGGTAATAAAGTAACTAAGTCAATACAGTAATAATTTGATCCCATATTAGTAATAATTTCATCTCCTGCTGCAAGGCAATTTTAATGCATATACCATTTCTGGACAGTTTTATAAATATCACCTTTGTTTGAGATAATTAATTAGCAAAATCAAAAAATATATTGCTGGTATTTTATACAATAAATTAGTCATTAGGTTTAAACTGGCAGGCTGTAATAAAACTTATTAAGATAAATGTGCTGGGATTCTTAACACTTCAGAGAAGCTGTTCTCTGTCTTAAGGCTCTTCTGGTGCAAAACTATTATCACTGCTGGGTGGTTTCTACGTATGTTAAAACCCAATTATGAAAATCATGTTTATAACCCTGACTAGCTTAGCAATAGGAGTTGAATGCATTAGCCCATATGTGCCCAGTGGAAGAGTCTATGGTGAGGGTGAGTTGCTGAGGGCCCTATTATCTCGCTTCCCATCATCAGTCAGAGCCCAGAGCCTCCTGCAAGACTGAACCAAACTAACTTCACTTCAGAAGAACTCAGGTCCAGGTCATCCTGCTGATATTGCATTCGGAAGCAGGAGAGAGGGAGCACATTAATCATTAGGAAGGTGGTTACCAATTCTAGTTTTCTACTTCTGCTCTTATTTCATGATTACTAAATAATTTCATACTCTCCAGAAGTGCTTGGAAACCACAATGGACTGCAGCAACATCTGTGACAAAGTGGCCACTGGAGCCCAAAGCTATTACACTTCACAGTGACCACCTCTTCCAGCCTCTGAAATATTCCCTCCATGTGGCTGAGGCTCTGAGAAAGACTTCGCTATGAGTCTGGGGAGATGTCCCAGCCAGATGGCACAGGCTGGCTGAGACTGTCAGAACTGGATGGGGACCAGCTTCTTGCAAGGAGTGCAGATCTTGCCATCTAATGAGCTGGTCTTGGCTCCCTGGAAGACTGTGCTGTGTGGCCAAAGCAAAGATTGCCATTCTGGTCTTCATAAGACCACTATCCAGGTACAGGGATATTAAATCATTCGATTGTCTTTTCAAAGGGCATAGTCTGGGTCTGGCTTAGGTATCCCCTGAGCCAGTGTGCTGTCATCTTCCTAAGGTATTACTTCCCATTCTCGCCAAACTCAGCCCTGTCCCCACAGTTCCCCATATAGCTGAGGTTTCCAAATCCATGTCAATTTGCATTTGGAATGGTAGTAAATGATGCAAATTGATGATCCATCAAATTCTAGTTTTCTGTATGGGCCAATTCTCAATGTAAAATAGGAATGTCCCCAAAACCTCATTCTCATTTATAAAAAACTCAACAGAGAGTTCAACATTTAGCTGGGAGCAGGCTGTTAGTGCTGCTTAAATCTACTATCAAGCCAATATTGTAGCCAAGTAAACAGTCAAAACACAGAGCAAACCCCATTGTTCCACCATTCAGAAAACCACTTCTGGTATAATATCATTAGGGCAGAACAATACATTACAGAGGTAAGAAACTCACTCTGCTGTAGAAATACTCCCTTTCCTAATACACCATGGGCATCATTCTTGAAATGAAACGATAGAATCAATACTTTGTCATACTTGCTTAGCTTCTTTGGGGAGAAAAAATGTTTTTCACCACCAAGTAACAATGCCTTCCCTTCATGGATACCTTCTCATTGATGTACAAAGCACTTTATGTATAAGTTTGGTTTAGGAATCCCATAAGCTCTGGAGTGCTGGAGGCTGGAAGAGCAACTGGGGCAAAAAACATTGTACAGGCACTTTGTTCTGACAGTTTTTTCCTAAGCATGCTGTACTGTCCAATGTCACGGAAGGCTACTGGACTACATGGACCTTTGCTATGACACAGGATGGCAGCTATTACATAATCATGTCACATCCTGGTGACAATTGTCGTGGCCCATCGCATCCAGTCAGTAGGCTGTATGCTTTGCTTTTCAATAAGACCTTATTAGACTTGAATTTCCAGTCCCAATATTGGGCATGTTAATCGGAAAGCTGTTTAAAAGTGTTGTGACACAAAGAAGACTGCAAGGCTGCAGAGATTATTCCACTTGCTGTTACTTGTGGACACATGTCAACCCCATTTGTGCTTTCTGTTCTACCATCACATGTAAAGACAGGCTGAGAAAATTGGGTCTGTTCAGCTTGGAGAAAAGAAGCTGCATGGAGACCTCAGAGCAGCTTCCAGTGTCTGAAGAGGGCCTACAAGGATGCTGGGGAGGGACTCTTTGTCAAGGATAGGACAAAAGGTAATGGGTTTAAACTGAAACAGGGGAGATTTAGGTTAGATAAAAGGGAGAAGTTCTTCCCTGTGAGGGTGCTGAGGCACTGGCTGCCCTGAGAAGCTGTGGCTGCCTCATCCCTGGCAGTGTTCAAGGCCGGGATGGATGGGGCCTTGGGTGATATGGTCTAGTAGGAGGTGTTTTTGCCCACGGCAGGGGGTTGGAACTGGATGACGTTAGGTCTTTTCCAACCCAACCCATTCTGTGATTCTATGATTCTATCTCTGATTTGGTGTTTTTGATTACACAACTACTCTCACTCATCAAAGGGGAAGGCATGTCTTTTCAGACTAGCTTTTTGGCTCTGAGCACTTTTGGGCAAGTGCTCTGAGTTTCCTAGCTCTCCCTTGGAGCTATTACTTTGGCTGATCTCTGTTGTGCCTGCTGTGTGATAGATGCATGTGACAGAAGTTTTTCTCCATGACTGTGACCCACAAGTGATCTGGCACATCCAAAGTGATGTTTCAGTAATGTCTATTAGGTGTACAGTGACGTCGATAGGGGTAGTACACTTCTATCCCCTGCTTTAATTGAAATATGGGACCATTTTTGAATTGCCACTTGAAAACACTGATCTACTGGGGAGAATTGTGGCTTATTATCCCATGTCTCTCAGTAAGGCCTCCTGGCTACACAGGGTGAGGTGACAAAGCATTTAAGGACTGCTAGAGTAGTCCTGGGGTTTCTACTCGATTTGGCCAAGTTGGAAAAGCTCTTATGCAGTTGGCAGTTTTAGGCTTGTTTGGTTCATGTGTGTTTTTGCAAGCCTTGATGCTCAGACATGCTTTGCATCAGAGATCCTCAGCTCTGTGGTTGTGCTCAGCACTGTTAAATCAGACAACCTTAGAGGTGAGGATAGGGAGGAAAGGGCCTAAGCATAATCCCTTCAGCATCTCCTGTGGAAAACCAGCTTTACCGACAAGTGTCTCACAACTGCCATTCCCACAACCGTTCCCCTTGTCAATACGATGACCTTTCAGAGGCAGAAGCTCCTTTTTATTACTCTGTACGCTGGGGTAAACCGGGCCACGCTGTGTTATCTACCCAATTTATCAACCCTATTTACAGCAGGTCCATTCCACTGTCTGGCTTAACTCAGTGCCCAGAGACCCAGCATTGAGAGAGGAGGCGGCTGCTGAAGAGAAAGAAATGTCAATTCCAACCTAGTCCCCTAAAGTGAAATAAAAGAAACAAAGTAAATAAGGAAAGAGAAGTAAATACAGTATCTCCAGGGTGATTACGTCTATCTAGTCCAATACAGGCAAGCATGAAACCAATAGAAACACCATCTTATCCTCTTAGTTATCACCACACACAGAATGTCATCTCTTGGTGGCCTAAAAAAGAAAGAAGCATGCCACATCCATCTTTAATGAGTATGACATATCTCTCACCTGCTTGTATTTCTGCAACCCCAAACTGCTGAAAAATGAGATAGGAGAGTCTGTTCTCCCTGTTTGCCCTGAGTCACGAGGATGGATAAAAATAGGTTTTGTTCTGCTTTGTGTTTTAAGGATTACTTTGGGTAATTTTATTTTGTCTCTGCTCTTTTATGCTTTAAGAATTCAGGTTTGCCAGGAGCTCTCCACAACTCTGTGATCAAGATGTAATCTTTTATGCTTTTTAAATGAAAGTAAAACAGGTTGTCATATGCGCAAACACTTGTAAAGGCTGAGGTTAATTGGAAAACACCAACTATCATGAGACACACTGAAATCACAATGGTGGCAATCTGCTCCCTCCACCACACTCAAATCATCACAGCCTTGGGCCTGCCTTTCTAACAGGTTCAAAACTGGCAAAGCAGGCTATACCCCTTCCCCTGTGGTACTAGTGCCTGGTCTGTAGGATGTTTTGAGCCATACGATGAAGAAGGTGCTGCTCTGATACTTCACAACATGTTTCAGCAGGTCTCTTTCACATCATGTCCTCTGCCATGTGATCTATACTCCTCTCTCCCTTCAACAAGGATCATGCTACGGCCGTTCATATGTTCTTCAAATGAGTTAATATATTTATTATATATTTTTCTGTCTTACTCCCTTGCACCCTGAATTGATATCAGTCATTGACAGCTGCACTAACTCAAGACTAAACAGGTAGCCATCAATATCTTGAATTTTGTCTTGTAAGTTTAGACCAGGGGATGGTTTAGACATGGATGGTCCATGGAGACTGTGTCAAAAAAAAAAAAAAAAAAAAAAAGAATTAATTTGTTTCCCTACAGTTGAAATATGGCCCTCACAAACCCTACAGCGGTGATGTATCAGAATGTCTGGGCACAGTCAGAAATCTAACTCAACCCTGTCCTCACAGATTTACAAATCAGTCAGAACAAAATTAGGAGACCTGGTGGAGGCTGCTTTCTCAAATCATATTTGAAATGTGAAATTAAGTGAATAGCAAGAATAAAGAATGAAAGGAAACGTATGTGTATAAAGAAAAATTCAGATAAGTTCCACTGAAACTAAGGGCTCTGTACAAATTTCCTGTTATGATTACACTTTATTGTTGCCTCTGCCTGATGCTTGCCTAGGAACCAGCCTTTGACAGACCCTCTTCTAAAGCAAGCCCTAGTTTATTGCTCGCTTGGAGTTCAGAGCTATATCTGTCTACTCCAGGTACCTAAACCAAATGTCTGGCTGAAGCCCTAAAGAAGCAGTCTGCTTGCACATGCCTTCAGGTCAGAGCTTCATTCTAGCCACCATGGAGCATGGCTATGGAGATGATACAGCAGATGACAAGAAAAATGAAGACAGTAGATATCAAGACCACATTCATGTTCATCCTTATAAGTACTTCACCAGGGGAGAAAGGATTCAGATCAAGATAATGTCTCATAAGGGAAAGGCCCCTGTTGACCACCTCAGGTTCCCCATAGCAGAAGCAACACGCCTCGGGTGCATTTAAAGACAAGACAGAAAGCATTTAAGAGGATTAGCTTGCACCAATTCCAGAATACCCATCGCTCCTGTAACTCCCTCCTTATTTACCCTGGGGAGCAGAATGCAGCCCATCACTAGTGATGAGCTGTTCCAGTGTCACCATCATTCAGCTTTTCCTAGTCATCTCTTAAAAGCCTCATGGTCATTTGGGCACTGCCAGTGTTGTGAGCTACCTTTAGCACTCCTATCTGATTGGCAGTGAAGTGTGACACCACTGAACTTTCTGCAGTGTCTGTTGAAGATAAGGTGGGGAAAAACTTGAATAATTTATGTAGTTAGTTTAAATTAAATAATTTATATGCTAAGCATTGCAAACAGAGCTGGAGTTGATAATGAGTCCAAGAAGCACATTTTGAACTCAGTTGCAGATTCTACTGCATTGTAATTCTTGCAGGATACAGGATTTCCTAACAGTATAAAGGCTGGGGAGTGTAAACAAAGTAGTTGCTTGAAGAAGTGTCTCTACAGACTCCTTCTTTACCAATTACCACCAGATCGTCTTATGTTCTCTACAGCTGGTGCAGTTTGAACCTCCTGAATATATCAAGAGCTACATGTGTTTCCACAAGCCACAGAGAGAAGCCTGGCTCCATTGTTTGACAAATAATGGTTTGTAACTGGTGTAATTTGTAATCAGAAATCAATTAAAGAGATATCAACAGGAAAGGAAAGATAAGGGAAAACCAGGAGAAAATCAATGAACAACATAAGGGAATTGATCATTCAAAGGGTCTTTCTTAAGCCACTGGGTCCTCTCAGAGGACTCTTTGCTGCATGTCACATAGGCTTTGTCTTTTCTTCTTCAGGGTTTTTTTGACCCTCTTACATGAGGAAACCTTCCCTTTAGCAGTTATGTGTAGCAGAAATATATCTAAGCCCTCCTGCTCTCCAGGTTCATAGAGTGGCCACTGCCTTTTACACTTATAATGCAAGTGAAATACATCCAAGAAGTTGCTCAGAGCTAAAGAAAATTGGTGCTAAACTTTGTGAATTCTTGCATGAATTCACAGCTAATATCTCCAGGAATACTTTAGAGGATGTGCATATCCTCCTCTGGGATGCAAGCATCAAAGACATTACTAGCACATACCTCATGAAAAATAATTTTCCACAAATCCTTACACAGTTTAAGAACCATCTTTTCCATAGCAGAATGGTTGCTACTGGCTGCTTTTAGCTAGACTTTTTCTCTTTTTCAGTTTGAATTTCTAACCTCCTTGAAAACATACTTGCTGGTTTCAAAGAAACTACTAGAACAGCAGTAATGAATCCATATTGCCAACTCCAGAAACTGCTTTGAGTGTCAGGATATTTTATGTTGATCCATGACTCCTCCCAGAGTTCTGCTGTTATGTGTGCAAATCACAGCTTTCAGTTAAAAAATGCTGTTCGCAGTATTTTGTTGTACTGTGAACAACAAAAGCTTGAAAATGTGAACCATGTCCAGAGCCCTGAAGATTTGAATACCTCAATAGAAATGAAATGAAGCCACAAATCACAAATTTAACCATACAAAATGAAAAAAAAAAAAAAAAGAAAAAAAGTGATGTATTTTAAACTGATCAGTGCTATAATTTTTAGGAGGTCTTATCACTTTTGAACATCTATCTGCAGGTTGGCACAGGTGTGAAACTGTGAAACGCTTTGGAGAATTTTGTTGTAAAATGCCAAGATTTGTGTAATTTTCTCTTATCAGTTGTACAGTAGTTGGGAATTCACATGCCCAGGGAAAGCAATACTGATGGTGGAGCACAGAACTTGTTTCAAGGGTTTTCCAGGAACCCAAGAGGGTGAAAGACAGAAGCTTAATGTGAGCAAGCCCACAGGTCATCTTTCTCCTCAGACTGCAAAGGAAAGAAAGGGAGCCCATGTGGAGTTTGGAAAGGTCACACAAGTACAGAAGACATGGCTGTGGGAATAGCTACCTCAGATGAAGGACTCAAAGGTCCTAAAAGTTCCTAAAAGTACAAAAAGTTTCGGAAAGCTGAGGTCACCACCTCTGGCACCAGCTTTTGCTAACTGCCAAGATGTGCATCTTATCGTATCTCAGTCAATACTTGGCTTGAGCAAAGCCAGAATGAGGAGTGTGTATTCAGAGATGATCTCCTGCAGACCGCACCTAATTTTTTCTATTGAGCCCTCTACCCTTACTTCAAAAGCTATGTACTTCAGTACCTAAAGCGATCAATCTACTGTTGTCTGCCACTGAGTTTTAGAATCCCACATTTGACAGGAACAGGAAGGTATTTTCTATTTTGGTAAACTCTGCATTTTTCTTTTCTGAACAAAGTGCGGGATATGTGACAAGGAAACTTCTTACTAACCACAGACAAAAGCAGCAAAGTGAGGCTGTCTCACATCTCCTTAGTTCTGGTAACTTATACTGTAAAAATAGCTCCAGCCCCTCTTGGTGCTGAACTAGATGATCTCCAGAGATCACTTCCAGCCCTGACCATTGTGTGATAAACTGAACCTAGCTTACCAGTCTTTAGAAACTGAGGGGGAAAAGGGAGGACAGGAACTAGGTTTGTTTCATAGCATTTAAAAATGTAAAGGTAGCTAGAAATAAGATTTATCAGTTGAGTTAATTTCTTCTCCAATTTGCCAGCAAGCATTCTCGAGAATTGGATTTACACTACTGATCAGATTTCAGCCTAGCCAGGGATGAGATAAAGCCTGGCAAAGAACAGTATAGTTACCTACATTAGCATTAAGCATTTTAGGGTTTGGTTGATGTCTCTGCAGATGAAATATTGTGGTTATTAAAAGAGACAACAGAATTTGCTGTACTGAGCTGTACAGTGTTGGTCCCTCTCTTTTGCCCAGATGGTGCTTGCTGCCTTGGGAGATAGTCATCTCCTCACTTCACCCCATAATTCAAAGGGTCAATAATGTAAAGCCAGGCAGAGAGAGCACGAGAATTATTTCCTGACCCTATGCACAACCAGCTGAGAGATTCCTTTAGCTGGTGATGCCTTTATATCAGCTGGTGATGTTGGTAAATAAGGGCACTTAAACTTCATTACAGCAACATATGTAATGGGCTTTTTTTCCAACAAGTTCTCTTTGTCATGTTCAAAACATAAGCATGGATGAGCCTTTCTCCCAGTGGTGCGTGATACTGGTCAGAGCTTCTTTGACCTCCTTGCATCTGACATCCCTTTCTCTCTGCTTTATATGGAGGGAAAGGTTAAAGGTCACCTCTGCCTCTTTTGTTTCCTTCCTTCTTTCTCTCTGATAAAGAAAGACCCGGAATTCATATCAGTGACATCAACTACAGGGTCTGCTCTGCTGCCACAAATTAACAAAACACCAAGATTGTCTCTCCTCTCCTCTCTCCTTCTTTCTCTGCCTCTTAGTTTCTTTCTTTCTCCTTCAAAGCTAAGCTGACTAAGCATTGCCTTGTGCTGATTTCCATCTAGGACCAAGCACCCCTGTGTTGCCCTTCCAACAGCAAGCACATCTTTCCCTTTCCTCACTGATGATGGGACTTTAGCAAAACAGTGGGAAGGAAAGATGGAGGGGAAGCTGGGCATGTCTGTGTCTCTGGAAAATCCACATGCCACCACACAATGCATCTTCCACTTTAGTCTGCAAATCCATGTTCCTATGCATCCTAAAAATGCTTTCCAACCCACCCAGCCTATTCCTTTCTTGCCTTTCCCACTTCCTTAAAATGCCTTCACACAGCCCCTACTTCCCTCACTTGCTCTTAGGATCAAGAGGCATGTGGTTGAGTTTGCTAAGTTGTGTACTTTAATTCTTTTTTTTTCTTCTTACTGTATTTCTCACCACCACCAGCAGCACCATCATCACCAATGTGGGTAAGTGATGTTAAAATCCTGGCTAAGCCAGCATGAAGAAGGTAGAAGAGGACAATGCACAGCTCAGAGTCACCATGGCAGGTTTCCTTTAGCAATTCCTCTCAATATTGGAAATAGCAAATGAAAAGAAATAGACAAGGAATTTGAAGGAGTCATAGAGAAGGTTCCTCTATAAAGGAGGCATAGAGAAGGTTCCTCTGTAAAGAAGACAGGTGTTTACCTAGGCAGAGGGTGCAGTCCACTTGCAATTACTGATCTTTTGCTGGATTTAAGAACCACACAGATGTGAAATATAGCTCCTTCCCTTCTCCTGAGTGCATTCAGGTCATGTGCTTGCGTATGTTTTACAATTACAACTCTGAAGCTCCTCACTTTGTAAAGAATACCCATTACTTCCCTTTCCTGGACTACTCTTACCTACTTTACTTGTGAGATGTAACTCAAAGCACTTTGGAAAAGAAATCTGAGAGACTTCAGGGTATTTTTGTTTTTTATTTAAAACAAAGACTTACGTGAGACGTCTAAACAAAGCAACCTGAATTACTCAGGTGTCATGGTTTAAACCCAGCCACACAGCTCGTCCACTCACTCCTCCCCTTTCCTCCTTCTTTCTTGCCTCCCCCCCCAGCCCCGCTCCAGGAAGGATGGGGAGGAGAATCTAATGTAAGAATGTAACTTCCATGGGCTAAGATAAGAACAGTCCAGGAACTAAGGTATAACACAAATCACTGCTGTTACCACCAATAATAATAATGATAAGAGAAAATAACAAGGGAATAGAATACGGTATCACCCACCGAAATGAATCCGACCCCAAAAGAGAGCCCCGTACCCTTTTGGGTAACTCCCAGTTACATCCTGGGCATGACGTGCTGTGGTATGGAATACCTCTTTGGCCAGCTTGTGTCATGTGTCCTGCCTCTGCTTCCTCCCAGCCTCCCCTCCTCCCTGGCAGAGCATGAGGCTCACAAAGTCCTTGGTCAGAGTAAACATGACTTAGCAACAACTGAAAACATTGGTGTTATCAGCTCTACTCCCAGTCTGAAAGTCAAAACACAACGCTGCACCAGCTGCTAAGAAGGAGAAAAAATTGACTGTTACTGCTAAACCCAGGACATCAGGTCACTGAGTTTGCTCAAGCCTAAGAACTGCATTCATTATTATAATTGCATTTAATTAGTAATAATACATCATCATAAATTATGCAACTGAAAATAAGTTGCGTTCCCTGCCATTAATGTGTCAAAACCTAGTAGACAAAATGCTTTATGGAAGAGCACTGGTCAAGCAAACTGCAAACACAAACATCACATCAGATGCAGCAAAGTTGTGGGTTTTTTTCTTTTCTTTTTTCCTCTTTCTTCAAAATTATGCACAAAACACTTAATTCTACCTTTTAAGAATGTGTTTTAGGTCAAATGTCTCCTTTTCTCTGCTAAACCCACAGATCATTTTCTCCTTTAAATGGGGGTAATTTTCTGTTGTTTGAAAAAAGATAATTGAGGGACTTCTGATGAAAGCAGAATCTTCCCACAATTCAAATAATAGCGCTGAGAGACATTTCTTGTGAGAGCAATAGTTTAGCTGTCTCACATCCCCATCCTTCACAGGGCTGGGCTCCCCTTCCAGGCTACAAATCCCATGGTGCCCCCCATCCACAGCGTTTGCCTGAGGCACTGCGACAGCTCAGGTCTGGCTGCCTGGAAATTGAATTTCAATTTGAGAAAAGTCTAAATGCTCTTCTTCAATCAAAGATGTCAGACTAAAAAGTTTCTGCATTTCTGAAACTGCTTGTGCCAAGATGAGTTTTGATATTCTGCCTTTTCATTCCACGGCAGGACAAAGCCAAATGTTGACAAAACTGCAATTGCTTAAGTCAGCTTTCCTATTTAGGTTCGTTTGGTTAAAGCAAGGCAGAAGACTGGGAGGACATTTCTACTTCTGCTTCGTTCATTTAGGAAGTTTCAAAATAAGGTGGAATCAGTTACCTGCTTAAAGGAATAACAGTGTTTGATTTAGCTATTTTAAATAAAACCCTGGTTAAATGGTACGGTGATCCTGGTATATGGCACCAGCTAAAAGATTAGAAAAGCGTTGGGCACATGAAATAAAGTGCTGATCTTATATGCTGCTGGTTCAAATGTCTTTGATGTTTTTTGATGTTTTAACTGTGTTTCAAAAAGTTTCTGATTGAATCTAAGGTTCAGATAGAATCTGAGATTAATGCCCAGTTGTAGAAAATCTATTTTCTATTCTCCTATGGAAAAAACAATGTTAAAACTTGAAGTCTGCAGCAGTGCTAGCTAGCTCACTGATGTGAATGTATTGTGTGCTCACACCTGATCTGGATAAATTAACGCTGCAGTGTTTTCTGCATAGTTCCTGTATTAGAGGTTTTGGTGTCATACATAATCAATTGCCCTCTGTCAGTTGGCCTGATATAACTCATCAAATAAGTGTCTTTACCTTGCCATCCCTGCATGCAAAAATACCCCAGGAGAAACACTAAAGGTAGATGGCAACTTATAAGCACCGGTAGCTCGTTAACTGTAGACTGTGTGACCACACTTCAATCCAGTATGGTTACACTAGTATGAGTTGCAGATGAAAAACAAGGTTCATTCCTAATTTTAGAGCCATGGATAAAAATAAGTACAATACTACATAACTGTGAGATGGCACCAGTAATGTTTAGTCATCTCCAAGTTAAATATAGATTTTCTTAACTGTTAATGCTGCCCAATCCAATTGTGATCTGAACACTAAAGCACCTGGCTCAGCATTTGACATAACTATAAAGAAATAAAGATGCCATGCTTCACAACCTGCAAATGGCTATGCAGGGTGAGACATCGGAAGCAGGTTAGCACATCCTATCTCTGAAAAAAGGCCAGTGGTGGATGTGTGGTACTGATACTGCCTCAGGATACCTTGAAACTTAATTGATAAATTTATTGACAAGGCACATGGTGTAGAACACCATCATCATGAACCTTCTTACAGGGAAGCTGCTGAAGTGAAACTGTCATCCTTCTACCAGAGATGGACTCGGCAACACTCATTCAGCAACCAACAGTCAGTCTTTGGGCTTTCACATACCAGCAAGGGAAGAAAAGGCATTTTAAAACGCTTGTGAGACAACAAAAATCAGCAAAGGATACTCAAGGGCAAACATAACACCTGAAACTACTTGTAATTCACATTTTACTCCTGAGGAGATAGTGTTTGTTGGCAGTGTCCCTTTAACTGAATTGACACCACAGAGCAAGCAGCAGCAACAGATTTTTGCTGCCAGTAACGAGTCAGTGACTATTCAAAGACACTCTGGACTATGGCAAATGCAAGCATGCTACTTTCAGTGCCTTTTCTGAAATAGCTCACTCTTTAACACTATTCCTTTTCAGTCCCATGTTTCTAAGGGCACTTTGTGTCTGGACTTTTCTGGTCTCACAACAGTCCTCACAGCGACTAACCCATTTCCATGTGGAGGAATTAAAGCAGGAGGAGATCAAATGCCTGTCCTCAATGCACCTGAGACCCAGCAGCAGCAGGCATACATCTCCAGGGTAACAGAGTTTGAATAACAGACACCCCCCCTTTTTTTTTTTACTTCTTAAGAATAACCCCATGTACAGCTTAAATAGTGCTCCCATGCATTATCATCAGTTAGTTGATCGTGACATATGACAGCTGTTAATTAAACAAAGTAACATAGGCAATAACACAAATAATGTCTTTTAAAACCAATCTAGGAATTGAACAATTAAAGCAAGGCCTCGTTGCATGGGTGATTATATTGAAGCAGAATGAATCAGGGAGAATCTGCCTGTACTGCCCAAAAGTTCATCTGATCTCTGGTGTCAATCAAAACTGTTCAGCAGTTCCTTTGAATACCTAAAGTTGGTGAGGTTAAAGTGCACTTAGAGTTATACTTCTAACTCATGTGGAGAAACTAATGTTTCCAAGTTACAACAAAAAAAGAGAGCAGCTAAAATATATCTTCCCATTTACTCCATTACTTTCTGGAAGATGCTCAGCAAGAACAGAAATGACCTTCCCAGAACTGCACAATGTGACTGCCTAACAGCTCTCTCACACCTCACTGAAGATAACTCTTGATTTTGTGTGGCAGGTATCCTCTGTTCTCTGCAGACCACCTCTGAAATCATCTGAACCCATGCACAAAGAAGGTGACAAAGAGACAGTGCCACCTCCAGTCTGCTATTCAACATGGGGAATGACAAAGCAAGGCACTCTCCTGCCCTCAACCTAAGGATAGCTATGTACCCAACCTTAATGAAGAGATGCCTTCCCATCCAGGATGAGCACTAAGAAGGAGAGATTGGCTATGTGTTAGCACCAAGGAGATTTTAGAGCAATGTACTTATCCGTGGAGACTTTGGGCAATTCTTTCTTAGAAATGCCAAGGACTGCTTAGCTCCACTACTTCTCAGAATACTTATTAAAATAAACCAGAGACTGTAATGGAGAAGTGAGAAATGGCCATGAGCCATGTACTGACCATACACTGGCAATAAGCAGTCGTCTCAAGGAAGTCATGCTGTTTTGGGAAGACCTTTACCTTCTTTCCTGCTATAACTAGGACCCAAAATGCACCATAGACTGATTAAATTAACTACTTACATGTAGCAGTGGCTGTTGACCTGAATCTGCTTTCCTGCAGCCACTGTCATGGGCACACTGGGTGCTGAGCAGCCAAAGTGTGCTTAAAGGAACAGTTGCCCCCCCTTCTGAGACCAAAACAATTGTCCCAGTAAAGGCAAGCCTGGTATTTAGGAGCTTCTTCATCAGAGCACACCTATCAGGATGACCAAACAGCCAAGTGGCATGGTCCCTATTTGAGAAGGGGACCTTCACAGCCCAGTCTGGATAACTATGGTAACAGAGGAAGATGTTAACCACAAATTAAACTGGTACAGTCATAAAGGCCAAACTTCCTGTCAAAGTGTAGAATGGATTGTGAGCAGTGTATAGCTTTCATTAGGAAAAGGAAGTCAGTTTTCTGACTGCCTGTGAGTAAAAAACCAGTGAAACCAACAAAAATGAACAAGCAACAAACAATCAAACTAATCCCAGGGAAAGAAAGAGAATGGGTCCAAGTGTGATGGTAAAGTGTCTCTGTCCCTAGACACATAAGCACCCAAACCTGTCTTCTGAACCAAAATCCTGGTGTTGGAAGCCATGCAAGCTCAGAGGAAAATAACTATAATTTGTGTGAAGAGGGCATTTGCAGCAATTCATTATAATTCCTTGCCTGTTGTCACCCGTCTCTAAAGTCACTGGCAATGCAGTACTTGTGTGAAGTTATTAAGGCCAAACTCTCTTTAGATTCATGGCAAGTGCAGAATGACAAGGCGAGAGCCCAGGCAGTGATAAAGCGAAGTGACATGCCATACTCCCTTCCTCTCCCACACCCCATCACCACCATGCCACTTTGGATTTTGTAAATGAGAGCCTCCTCTCCCTGCCCTGTGCTGGGCTCTGCCTGCCACACACACTCATCTCCTTGAAGCAGGCACCCAGAGGAGGGGGCAGGAGGGAGTGGAAGAAAGCAAAGGAAAGTGTGCTTTTCCTTCCACAAAGATCACAAAGGTTTCTCTCAGAGGTTTCCAGATAGATGGCGTGTGTGTGAGAGACAGTGATAGGCAGGCTGGGCAGAGAGATACAGGTGGGAACTTTTCAGCTATCTGAGATAAAGACACCTCTTTAAAAGATATAAAAAATGTTATATATCTATATATACAAATTGATTGCTAACTTATCTATATCTAGGCTTATCCCTCTTTCTGTTTTCACTGTTCCTTTCAGTACCCACAAACACTAAGAGAGACAAATCTCTTACACCTGTACAGAGTGCCAGCAAATAAAATGTGTAAGCAAAAGGAGAACACTTTAGAGATCAGGGCTCCTTTCAAACTGCGTTTCTCTGTCCCCTCCATTTTTTCTTGCATCCTTGGCCTCTACGGTTTTTTCGTTCCTCTGCCTCTCCCTTCTTTTCCTAAGCTGGGCAGAAAAATCAGCTTAAAGGATAATACTGCTCAGCTTTCAGAAGGATAACATAGCCAGCCCACAGGGAAGGGAAAACCTCAAACCCAACCAGAACGATGAAAACAAGCGGGTTATTAAAGGTCCTCCTAAAGCAACAGCTAAACTCGTGTTTGCAGATACTCACAGGCTGTTGCTCAGCAGTGAGGATCTCTGGTTCAAATCCAAGGGCTTGCCAACAGCAGGATTGTAGTGGGAAAAAAATCCTCTCCTCTCTCCTAGCCCCTTACACTGGAAAAGACATATGCTATTTCAGCAGTGTAGGATGCTCATAGGCTCTGAGCATAATCTGTCAGAAGCCAAAGAGGAATCACCTTGCCCTAAAGATTTCCACAAGTTAAATTAACCTGCAGTCAGCTTCTGCCCATGTAAGGTTGAAAACTGCAGTAAAACCTATATTGCCAAAACTTCAAACAGATGAGCAAGACTATTACTTGTTGGGACTACATATTTAATGGCAGTTCACTGTGTTCTCACACACTGGGTCATGTCCATCCCTTATGTTATCCTTCACGTTACGGTACCAATGGACCATCTCACCTTTCTTTAGGCCAGGGAGAGCACATAGACCTTTAGAAGTACGTCTGAAAACGTCCAAAATTTTGGAAAAGCAATCTTGCAGAAGTCTTTGTAATCAGTGCCTGGGAAAAGTCTATCAGCAGGCCACCCCTCGCCGTTCTCCTGGGAGAAAATACCAATGCTATTGACTTTTCTGATCTTAGCATGGGGAGAGAGGTTTGCCCCTCCAACACCTGAGGCTTTCAGATGAAGTTACCCTCTTGATTGAATCAGATAAGCCTGTGGGGCATGGATGCTCCATCACAAGAAAGGAGAGGGGCCCTGATTGTACGGGGGAGCAAGGCACTCTTAGTCCTGAAGGCAACAGAGGGTGGGTCCTGAAATGTATTGAGGAACTCAGGAATAAGGTAACCCCCGGCAAAGATTTAAAGCTAGGGCACAACATAAATGCACCCACTTGTTTAAATTAAAATTGCCCATAACCCTTTTATTTCCTTGCATCTGATTCTTCCCTGACAAGAAATTGCTGGTCGTTTGCGGTTTTTCTTGCAGTGAAAAGCCACAATCAATCACACTTTCTTCTGACCCTGCAGTTACAGGGAAACAGAATGACTCTGGGCTGTATTTTCAGACTCCACAGGTTACTCTGACTCCGTATTTGGTGCCCCCTCCTCCCTCTCTGCCTCCGTGTTATAAAAGATCAGGACTCTCTTTTATAAAATAGTTCTGGCATTTCTATTATCACACATGCCTGAGAACAGGGATGCGATTGCACTGAATGGTGTGAAAAAAAGAAAGGAAAGAGGAAAAAAAAGAAGAAAAATCAAAGCACAGCCGAGTTGATTATTTAAAGAGCTGGGTGAAATTTGCCATCCTTTTAAGGCATCCTGGGCTCTGGAATATCACTGTGTCACTTAATGTTTGCAGTTAAGTATTTACAGATCTGTTTCCATGGCAACTGATTCTTCAAAGTTACTTTTACAATTCTGTTTTCTAAAATGTGTTTCTTTGGTTGATTGCACAGGGATATTTGGAAAGCAGCCAGGTCTAAATCATGATTTTTTTCCCATTAAGGAGAGGTCCTTTCTAATCATGTTTAGTTAGTTCTTTGATGGCTTTATCTTGATTCGAAAATGTATTTTGTTTTTTGTTAGCAGGTGGGAGAGGGAAGGGGGGAGTACACGAACAAGCATCGTGGGGCTTCAGCTTAGAAAAAAAGGTGTTGGAAATTAGGAATGTGAAATAACCTTGTCTGAGTTGATTTTATTTATCCTTCCATTGTTTAGAAGAGTGGGCCTTTAACAACAACAAAATAAATAAATAAATGCCCCACTGACAGTTTGAATGCATTTCAAGGCCACAAGAGAAGATGACTCACTTATTAATTAGTCAGGGAGATGGCAGCATGGGGAGGGATGATGAATTCCAGAAACAGAGCAGAAGCTGAGACAAGCAAATGCAGTATATGTGAGGGTTGGTTGTTCCCGGCTATGCCAAGATACCTGCATGGGTCTGGAGAAGACTGACCCCACCACCAAAGTAAACCCCTTGTGAAACAGTGGCAGGGAAACAGTCACGACCTTGGTACAGCTTCCTTTGAGCTGTGGACAAAGTAATCTGAAGTGTGTCTTTGTGAAGGCATAAAGAATGTGTGCAAGTGCCCTGAGCCTACCAACCTATGCTCCTCTCATCACAGCAGCACCATCTTCTCATCTGCTCATCTGGAGCCCAGTCCATCCCAAGCACACAAAAGGGAGCACAAGAGCTTAAGCTAGAACATAACATGTCAGGAGCCATATGAGCACTTGGGATAGAAAGAGAAGGGATGTACATGTTCCTTGTCATAAGGAGTTGTCCCTACCTGAAGTCAGAGATACATTTAAACTTGTCAGGATACCTGGGAAGGAAGTCAGTTTAGCAGTGACTTAGGAATGGTATAAACTTTGGGCATATGTTGGAGGGAAAATCAGGTCAAATGTGCTTGTAAACCTCACCATAAGCAAGGAGTCCTGCAATGCTCAACAAGTCACTTCCCAGGCAAAGATGTCCCTGCTGATGAGTAACTTTAAATTGGGAAAAGTAAAAGTATTGACTTACTTGGCTAGACCCACTAGTTGGGGTACCTGAAGGTGAGCCTTTAATAATCATTAATAACCCACTCCTGTTCTCCACCATACTATAGCAAGCAGGGGTGTATATCTCAAGGGAAAGGATAGGATCAGAAAACAGAGTATTAGAGAGTAATCAGACTATTGCAGAACATTAACCAGAAAAGACTGGTGTGGAATCTGGTATAGTTAAAGTAGATTAAATATGGATAGATAATTACAATAAGATGAGGAGGGATGGGGAGAGGATAGCCTGATCCATATTTTCCTGTGCTTTGTGTGAGAAAACATCAGACAGTCAAATCAAGGAATGAGGAGTCAAGACACCTGGCCTCTCTTTCTAGCTCTGCCACTAATTAAATATGTGACCATTCAGGCACTCTATGCCTCCACTAACCTAAACTTCCAGGATTGTTGTCAGGTTCAGTTAATTACTGTCTGCAAAGAGCTTAGAAACCTACTCAGGAAAGAGGCTAGACAGGTAGCATGGTTTTAATGTTATAGTTCAAATTCTTATAATTGGAGAGCTGAAAAATGGAGTGTATCTGAAACTTCAGCAGTGGAATTACAGGATAGCTTATAATGTGAAGGAAAACTAAGGTAAAAAGTAACTAGAAGAATAAAGAAAGGAAAATGAAGACTCCTAGGCAGGTAAGAGGCAGGGAAAATTTTGGCTGAGGAAATCAGCCATTCTTGAAACTTTTTTCCTTTTCCTTCTTGTTGCAGGAATGCTCCATTAACTCTGAGGAAGATGATATACCATTTGCCCTTTATAGACAAAGCTGAAATAGCAGGAACTTCATAGCAAAACGTATGACCCAGCTTTTGGCACGCCCTGTGGCTCCAAAACTTTAATGCACAACATAGAGTCTTGGCATCTGAAGGGACATGATAAAGAGACATTGCCTTGCTATGATGTTTATTAAATGGACAACAGCTATTAAGAGGACAGGGAGAAGTTGCAGGTGGCAGATTCCTTACTTGTGGGGAATGAAAAACTTGATTTCTCCTGATTTATTTACCCTTCGGTCTATTGGGTGAAAAGGAATCTTCATGATGCATGACCTTGAGGACAAAGAAGCAATGAGGGACGAGCACATTCACCTCAAAGAAAATTCAGAAAAGAGAATGAAAGAAGAAGAAAAGAAAAATTAAACATAATAACAGTGAAATTTGGCAGTGACCTATTTTATTAATTTTGGATGGCAGGTTGGTGTTCATAGCTTCATAAAATGAAATCCAAATCACAAAACCAACAGGTAATTATAGCTGCTCTTACCAGCTCTTCTTTCTTTCCCTTGTTATTTGTTGGCTGGTCCAGCTGAGTGGCCTGTAAGTAAATGGCTGCTGTATGAAAGAAGATGATCTAACTAGCTCTGGGTAACCAGCTCTTGAGCCTCGAGGCTTAAGATCACAGTTGGATAAGGAACAAAAGAGCTTCTTCATGCTCACAGATACAGACTTTTAGCTGCTGGAAACTAGCCTTTACCTCCTAAAGGCAGCTGAGGCACTGGGTATGGCTGCATGGCGAAAGAAAACAGAGTTAGGGGCAGTTCTCTAACACCAAGACCACTGATATAGTCTGACGACACTCACAGGTGTATTGTTTTGTGTGGTCTCTGCTCAGAGTAATGGGAGAGAAAACCCATAAAACAGACCAAGGTTTTCAAAGCCTGAAAATGAGGGAATATGCTAATGCCGTGAGGTATGATGTAAGGATGTGTCAGTACCCACTAGCATAAGAAGTCTCCTGGAAAACAGAGTGGAGGACAGAATAGGGTGAAAAGAGATAGACCCGGTAGAAATTCATTCACATTACTTTTGGGACTGGTCCATATCATGACTTATGCTCTCATGTAGAAAGCCCAAAATTGCCAAAGTATGTACTAATGATTCAGTAGTGTGGAAAACTGTACAGCAGGGCTCATGCCAGCATCCTGACTGGTTTATTTATAGGTAGAGATGTAGGCATTGTTGCCTATAAAGACAGCAACCTGTTAGCCTTCAGTCGTGCAGCTGCTCTTTGCTTTACAGTCTGCTGAGAAATGTAGTCCCAAAACATACTAAGATGTACATTTTCTGAAGCTTTCTTTAACATTGTATGTTATGATTTAATTATGATACAAGTAAATTCTTTTTGTTTATATGGGACATAAGTCGAGTCAAGACAAGCTAGGTTTTCCCTCATAAACCATAAGCCATGTAACACATTCATTAGTGTTATGTAGACATCTTGGAAATAAACTTTTCTAAGCTTGCAACTCCTTAGGATTTTCATTTACAGTATAATAAGTCTTTGTCCAGTCCTTCTGGAATGAAATGAGCCGACTTCACTAATAGTCTATTGAGTTCTTGCATCTTTACCGTAAATAATTTCAATTGCAGACATTTAATTAATGTTATAAATATGCTATTTATGATGTGCTTTTGCAAACGACTAGGTCTCTCAATATACATCATGTTTTGGTTTATTGTTTTACTTTGCCTTGCTGCAGTGGCCAGGTGCATTGTGGGTTCCCAAGCCATCACATTGCCTGTGCAATGGGGTCTGTGCCTTCGTATTCACTCCTTCACTGTAGAGATGGGACCTTACCATGTTCTTGGAGTTTTTAGGCATCTAACTTACATGCAAATGGGAACATCTGGGGTGAGTAGCATACAGATAAGATTTATGTAATAAGTAAACGTCTAAGAGTTAGATGCCTACTCTGAGCTTGTCACTTGTCCTCCTTATGTAGTCAGAGAATAGCAACAATCTGGATATCTTCCTAGGACCAGCTGAGTGACCCACACTCTTTGCCTGCCTGTTTTAATCTACCAGTGCTAAAAGAAAAGCAGCTCAGACTTCTTCCACTGACTTGTAAATGCTAAAAATAAAGGAGATGAATCCCACCCCTGTATAATGAACAGAGACACACAGAGGCCTCCAGGTTTTGCAGGATTTGCTTCAGATAGCTACAGCTAGACAGTGTTAACACTCCCCTCTGTGCTCAGGCTCTGATCCATCCCTGTGGCTGTTTCCATCTTAGAAATGTGCTTTCAAGCTTGGATTTCCAAAAAGAAGCCAGACGACTGAGAAACTTTGATGGGATGAAAGTGCCCATCTTTACCAGGCTCCAGTGAAAAGTCTAGACTGAGTTTTCAGAGTAATGCCATTCCTGAGGGGTAGGATTGCATCCAGCAGTGAGTTTTTTGTAAGGAAAAAGTTTGTTGGATACTTTGAGTAAGTTCTCACCATGCTTTATGCACTGATTTCTATCAGAGGATCTGAAACATCTGATACAACTGACTCTAGGAGAGCTCAAAACTCATGTGATGTTTAACGTTGTCATGATTTGAGGCTTTCTTTTCAGAATGAGTAAACTGAGGCACATTAAATTTTCAAGCAACAAGGAATGTACAGTGACCCAGTAAATCATCTGACAAGATATAAAGTTACATACATGATCCTGTGGTTAAAGTACCCATCCAAGAATTAAAAAACAATTAAATAGGGTTGCATTTTACATAGACACCCCTTATGAAACAGAATATTTCTTTTGATCTAATTGCATCTCTAATTCCCCTCAAAGCGCATGAAAAGTCTCACTTTGTCTTGACTAAGTAAATGTGTTTGAGCGGTTTTACAGGTTTTACTCTGGCTGAACAGCACCTTGCACACTGTTCTGGTTCCAGCTGATGTTACTGTTGTTGCCATTAAATGAAACAGCAAATTTGCAATAAGGAATCCGTTTCCTGGACTAAAAGTACAAACCTGTGCTCAGTGCAAGTGTCCTTGATATCAAGTTTTATACATGTACAAAGTGCTTTGGTGTTCCTTGCATTTGTGGAAGCTGTTCTGATGTATTGCTGGAGCCTGTACGCTCCAACACATGCAATATGCGTGTGCACGCACGTACACACTCACTCACACGCACACACAAGATAGAGTCTTCTGCCACTTTCTATCTGGCAATATATTAATCTTGTGTTTCGCATTCTCTAAAAGCTTTACCATTATAACATAATTACTGCTGAAATTGACCTTTAAAATATATTCCAAATTTCAAATGTCTTTAAACCCCTCAGTGAGCACCATTTTTCAATTTCACATATTGTTTTCTTTTTTAGGAGAGGTGGGACAAAAGACAGGAAAGAGCATTAGCAAATGATTGTCAGCATGTAACGTATGCATGTAGTAATGAAACAAAACCTTGCAAAAATTTACCTGGCTGTTCTTAATATCCAGTCTTCAAGCAGGTATGATTTCCCTTAAGGTAAATGAAAATGTAATAAGACTAACTAAAATGTTGCATTTGTGTCTCACCCTTCCATAAAGTAATTCAATCAATCAGTTTAGCTTCACTAATATTCAAATGTATATCTGATACCGGCAATATAAAAGTTCAAGTACTCCTCAGCCTCTAAATACATTTAAACTGCCTTTATTAGAACACACTCTTTCCTAAATTTGTATTAGTACCTAAAATTGGTTGTGTTTCTAACTATCCTTAAAGGAAAACATAACCTTGCCTGCAAATGAGATGCGGAACTGTGTGTGAAGGAAGATTTCTGTAACACAGCACCTAAAGCTGAAAAAGTGCGTATTGTGATGCACACAGATGAGCTTGCGTATGCTCACATTACTGTGCAAATGAGAAAGTATAAAAGCATCTGGTACAACTTCCATGCAACATCATTTGTATCCAGCTTCATTTCTTTCATCTCCCTAGCCCCAAGAATGGGAATGCATAAAGGTGGAGGAGAGGGGAGGAAAGTCCTGTCCCCTGTAGGAGCTCCTGTGCTGTGGTGTGTCCCTGGATTGGGGCATCAAAGAAGAGGGCTGTCCCTTTGGCCAGTAGAAAGCTGTCATAGGTTTATTTGCATGGTTCCAGCTGTAGGCTATCCTAGGAATATCCCAGGTGGAAAAGACAGTTCATGGACCTCTCACTCTGTCTTCTCTCACACAGGGAAGCATATGGTCTGTACACTGGGACCACTTATGCACATACAACTCTGCTCACACTTGGATGTATTCACTCAGAGGATGTTTTGCAGTCTCACGCTAAGAAAGCCCATTTGGGCTGGGGTGAGAGTGATAAAAAGTGAAAGGGAGCTGTACTCACAGAGGCCCCCAGTCTGTGAAGCACATGCTGCACTTCAGAGCTTGCTTTTTGTTCACCACTGGTGCAGAGTGTCTGAAGCCAAGCGTAGCTCTGGCTTTACGCTCAACTTCTCAGGCCCCTTGCGGCGTCTCAGGTCCTTCCTGTTGGCAGAGCTGCCTGCATCTTCCAGCAGACTGATGGGCCTGAACAGCAGATGAGCCGAGCTATTGCCTGCATGCTTTACAAACCTTCCCTCATGTGTTTTCCAGACCCTTTCCTAACTGGCCAAGAGCAACACCCCAAAGTAATGCAAGTTCAGAGGACCAGCTCCAGCTCTCAGAGAGATGCAGGCAATGACAGGAAGGCATTACACCACTAAAACATGGGTTGGGCAGCTCCCCAGCAGAGGTAAAAGTGGACGGCCTCACTGAAAACACGGGGTTTGTGTTCATTTACCCCAGCTGAGGATCCAGTCCATTATTTCCAATTAGGTTTGATGGAGAATTAATCCAATCTCTAGTGTCAGTTTTCTGCCCCTTGACAGATGCTTACGGCATGACGTGCACTGTAACCTGCTGTCCCACCTTACCTTTCACGTTATGAAAAAATGCCATGCAGAGTCAAGCTTGCTAGAAATGAAGACAAATGAAAATCATCAGAAATCTCATTAGTGACCATCCAACAGCTTTGCTGAAAGGTAGAAGGTTTTTGCTTTTCCCTTGTGCACACCTGTTTTAGGTTGTGGGATTTTTATTATGCGTGTCATGCCCCCCCTCTTCTCCTTAGTCCCATCTATGAGGTGGTGAGATAATGCAAATAAATTGCTTTGCCTTCTTTGCACAAAGGTTTACATATTGTTTTGTTCGCAATATTTCTAGTATGCCTAATAGAGGTAAAAGGGAAATATCTATCACTTACAAAGTTTGTGTATTATCTAACTAGAGTTTTTAAGCCCTCCATAAGAAGTCCTTTTGCCTGTGAATCTTTTATGTTACACTTAGGTGTTCTCATTATAAGGGCTCTACTATTTGACAAGCAATGCTTGTCTCTACAGTCGGTGATGAACACAGCATGACAGGCAATGTGTGCCTCTGTCCAAGGCACTGAATCACAATAAAATGGTAAATTACTGTCTGTCATAGCTAGAAACTGCAGTGACTAATATCCAATTCCCTATTCTACATAAGATGAGGTATGTGGAGGGGGAGGGTGCACTTGTTTGGTGGTGGTGGGAAAAGCGAGTGTTACATTTCTTTTTACTGAGTCCTTGCAATTGAAAATGTACCTGGGCACTGAGAAAGCAAGCAAAAGAGAGATTTTAGCAAGAAGAAAAGGATGAATTGCAAGCAAATGGCACTATTGCTAGAATATTTTTGGACAGCTCAGAATTTGTTCTTGTTTGGGGACCATCAGGATACAGATATTTGCAAATGGGATTCACTCTTCTCACTCTCTGGCAGAAATACGGAATTCAGTTTTGATTAAAATGCAGTAATAATTGTGAGTTGGACTGTGTGTCACTACTGCTCAGAAAGGCCTCCATTAGAGAAGCCTCTATTTTAAAACAAGCCATTCATCATTGGAATATAATTTCCAGTAAATATATTGTTTGTTCAACTATAATGCTAGAGATAATGTTTAAAATTCTTCCCTCATATCTCATTATGAAATAATTGATAGCAACATGGCCATTTCTTTTCATTTGTGAGGCTTTTTTGTTGTTGTTTTTTCTCCCCTTCTTCCTTTAAGGCAACCTCTTGAAACAATCAATATCAGCAGTTTCAAAAGTGTGGTACAATAAATAAATCTCTCAGACAATGACAAAGAACATACTTATTGTAATATATTTACCATAAATAAAATTGTGTGTGATATTCCTAAGAGCCATTTTACATGAATGCCTTCAAATTTTGTGCAAGGAAAGAGAGAAAAATGATGATCAGAGAGGAGAAGAGGAAAAAGGGATGTATTAAAAAAATTACTTCATTCTCAAAATATATTAAATTTGGCTTGCTATTTGGTGCATACAGAGTAAAATCCTCCCCCCAGCAGAAATACACTGTATGGTTTGGTGTTGTTTAATTAATATTTACCTTGATTGTCATATATATATATGGATCCTCTGCAACCTTTTAAAACAAACTACACTGCCACAGCAGAGATTGTAACTTATCTATTGTTTCACAAAACACTTTTGGGGTCTTTTTAATGAAATATTATAATGAACAAAATCAATAAGACCAGCTGCTTTTACCACTGAGGTCTAGCTTTGGAATGATTCAGCAAGAACATAATGAATGGGTTTAAATACCAACACAGGTATGAAATGTAGTTTATACCCTGCTTGGTACAGCACAAAATTACCCATTTTGTAGTCTTTTCATCTAATTTCATACACTGCAATCCAGCATTAAATGTGATATTGAACTTTTGGAGGAAATATATCTTCTCCTACTCTTTCCCGTCTCTGCTGTCTTTCAGTAAAACTGGAGCTCCATTGAGAATGTGGCACCCAGCTTTCTCAAGCCTAAAGCATGTGCTTTGAGTATGTGCATAAGTGATTTGCTGAAGATGAATCAGGCAGATTGCTAACCTTACAGAGATTCCCTCTTTGACTTTGAACACAGATGCTTCAGGTGTCTACACAAAAGACCAGAAGAAGGAAGGGCAGATTTTTATACAAGACTTGCAGTCTGCTAGGGTTTGATGCTGCTATTGGGACACTGTGGTATAGAGGTGGTAAAATACAGGCAGACAAGGAGAAAAGGGGCTCCTCTGAAATTTTGAATTGCTTAGATCAAAATACTTCTTTGCTGGAAGTCTTGTGTTTTCCTCCTGACTTTTGCTGGTGTTATTTGAACTTCAGATCTATATTATTTAGGGAAAAAGAAGAAATAATACCTGGTAGGTGGTATATGTTTTGTTATTAATAGTAATACTTGGCACTCAGGTGTCACTTTTCATCTCCAAAGCACTTTACATAATTAACTAATTCATCTTTACCATCCCTGCATGAGATGGAGCTTGTCACTGAGGCAGCACAGGAACTCATGCATTCAGGTCTTATGCTGTTCAAGAGCAATCATGCTACCCAGATAGGACCATTTTTGTTTGAAAAGCAGCTGACCTGTCCTAAGGACAAAGCTGCATTAGGAGGTTGTGCATGGAAAAGTGCTAAAGGATTATCTACTTTGAAAATACTAGCATGAGCTTTCCCAATACTCACCCCAAAGCTCTGCATACCCATGAGGAGAGGGTTGCTGTACAGAGCCTGTCCTGATGACTCCCTTTTCCAGGGCTGTCTCTGCATCCTGTTAACTCCCCAGCCCTCTGGGTACTTGAAGGGCAGCTGGGATGTGTTACCAGTCTCATCAATGTCTCCACATCTATAGGATCTACATATCCATTTAGAGCCATCCTCTGCCTTCAGTGGTAGATGGTAGACAGGGGGTGTTTCTTGGTCCAGGTCTGTTGGCAGAGCCCTCATGTGAGGGAATATCATCTGAAATCTGCCTTTCCTCATGTTTAGATTGGCACCAGTGTTTCTAAGCAGATCACAGCAGTGACAAAGTGCAAGCTGATGACTTGACTGGAGGCTCCTTGCTCAGCAACTGTATTTGCCAGTGTGATTACGTTACTTCCTTCTATTTTATCTTTTTTTTTTTTTCCCTATGGGATGACAGAACTTTTGTATAAGGACCTAATCCAAAGCACCTCAAAGTCTGTTTTCCTACCATTTATTCAATGGTCACATCTATGGGCCAAATACAGATACCTCCATTCTCTCTGCAAACTACTTAGGAGAACTGTTTTAATCCTTCCAAAAGCCCAGGCATGCAATGATGTCCTCAGTGACACAGGTCCTGACCCTGCACTATAGATCACAAGGGGCACCTCCCACTGCCAAACTCAGGGGAATAAACTGAGCAAAACAGTACAAGGTATTTTGAAGGGACAACACAGAACAGAAACTCCATGCCGGCACCCTGCTGTTTTCTCCTTCTTCCCCATTAATGTAGAAGGCTCTAAAAGAAATTACTTTTGTCACAGGCTCCCTGGTGTGGCAAAAAAAAAATAGGCTGCATGATCTTCCCGTGGGTTAGGCATGTGCTCTGCTGAATGTGGGAAGTGATTAGGTTTTTCTTTGGTGCATAGCCATTCACATGTGCATGGGAGGGGCTCTCTGCAGACAGTGATTTGTCAGAACTTGCAATGAAAGTCAAACCCTGCAATTAGAAGGAGCGGCTGTACTTAAAAGAGAGATGTAGAACATCCCAGCGTGCGCTTGGATTTATCATATTGAAAGAACATAGTCCTCTTTCTACGCAGTTGCAGTTTTTGATAAACGGCCTACATTAGGACACCTCAAAGGTGCACTGCATCATTAATTACCAAGGTATATGCTGAAGAGGAAGTTAATAAAACTTGTCTCTTGTATGGAAGTGAGAAATCTTACTACATGATGATTCCTGATGAAAGAAGATGTTTCTGAAGCCACATGTGCAACCTTGTACAGGTAATAATAGCAAAACACTCAGGGGAGTCTTTTATGTTTGAGGATGTCATTTTTCTTTTTGATGTATAGGATACTAATGGCTTTTCTCTCTTTTTTTTTTTTTGAGCCAAGAGCCATGGTAAAAATCAACTGATGATGTTCAGATTCAGAGAGAAAAACAGAAAAGAAAGAAAACAGAACAGAATAAAATGGGACAAATACGAGTCTCTCTGGGAGGAATGCCAGCCGCTAGCTTCACTATTATTATACTGGAGAATCTTATAAAACTCTAGCCATTAATAACAGGCTGCTGCCAGATATTGATAATTTATTCAAATTGTAGGTCTGGATTTGAGGGAGCAGATGTTCCTCATGCAGACACTTTCAGAAAATGAATTCCAAAGAAACAAAATAACATTCCATGCCATCAGTGGAGAGGAAAGGCACTATTTTAGCGTGCAGTAAACATCTGGACTGCCTTCTATTTTTATTGCCTCTCACCCCTGCTTCTTTCCTACCTATCCACCCTTACCACTGGATGATTCTGTTGCTCCTCTTCTTTGCTGTCAAATAAATAAATAAATACTCTGTTTAGTCTCCTGCTTGTGTGCGAATATGTCATGACCAACTTTAAATCACTTTGAACAGGAACAAAGCCTCTAAACAACCACCTATTAGGAAGAATAGAAATCAATTTTGATCCAGCACAAATTCCTCTAGTCATTTCAATGTTTTGAGGTTGCTGTACCCAATATGGGGCTTAGCTTTACCCTCTAGCAAATTCACAGATGTTCTTCCTTTCTTTCTCTCTCTCTCTGCCTTGATAAGCTGGAGGTAGACTGGGTATTCATAACCCCAAAATCTCACTGACGCAGATGCTCCAAATTGAAGCAAGCTGTTCTATCATCTTCTCCAGTTGTTGGCTGTTCCATTTGAAACCATCCTAGACATGGTGCAACAGAATGTGCTGTGTGTCCAAAAACTGTTAAACATATTTCCTTGGGCACAGTGACAACTGTTGATGAACACTAAACTGCAATGCTTGCTACCAGTGGTCCTGTTCTCTCCAAAAGAGAAGCCAACCTCTAGGACCAAATCCAGAGGTCATAGTGAGATCATATTGGCCAGATCTTATCCCTAGGAGGTCACTTTGCTTTCTACAGATCTGTGTGGTTCTGCACTGCTCAGAAAGTTAAGTAGGTCCAAGACAGCCAAGGGAGCTAGGATGGTGATCTAATTTTCAGCACTTTACAAATGACTGTACAGACTTATATATCCAACCAGTCCCATTTTACAATTCCCTTCCATTTCCAGCTAATCTCATGCAATAATTTGTCTTCCAACCAGTCACATGTTGCCATCTGTCTCTGCTCCTGACTGATCCCAAGTTGCCATCTGCCCCTGGCCAGCCTTCTTTAGTTATATGCCATTTGCAAAGGTATATTAACAATGATGTTCAAGGGCTTCAGTCCTTCAGACTGTGTAGCCTAAGCCTCTGTCTAACACCTGGCTTTCACAGCATACAGAGACTGTAGGACACCCTCTTGATGCCTCCATCACCATTCACATATACAGCTTCCCCTATTATATTGCTACATAGGGCTGTTTGTTTGCAAACAAAGGGAACCAAAGATGGATTAGTCCACAGAACTACAAAACAGGATGCGGGATCTACCAAAGAAGGGAAAGAATGGTCACAAGCAGTTTATTTGCAAATGGGTTGCAGATGCAGTTATGGGTCAATGCACATGCTCAATAACCCTAAGACTAATTAAGAGACTCTCTCTTTCCTCCTTACTGCCCATTGTCTGTAATGACCAGCATCCAGGGAAGGCTCTTGCAGAGTAAGAGGCTAAAAATGATTGTGTCTAATTTCCCCCCAGTGCTTGAAGTATGAGACCTCTTCACGAAGAATTTCCACTACTTCTGTGGCTTTCTTGCCTGGAGGTCTGTTCCCTTTGTGAGAAAAACAGAGTGTAGCTGTCACAACATTCCTCTGGGGCAAATTGTCTCCATTTTGTCTTCCCTGTGTTTAGATGGGAGCAAAACCCTCTGTCACGGTTTAAACCCAGTCAGGCAACTTCACTCACTCCCCCCCTTCTTGCCCTCCCCCTACTCCCAGAGGGACAGAGAGGAGAGTCAAAAAGAATGCAACTCCTACGGGTTGAGATAAGAACAGTTTAGTAACTAAGGTATAACACAAATCACCACTGCTACCACCAATAATAATAATGATAAAGGAAATAACAAGGGAAGAGAATACATCACCTCACCACCAGCCAACTGATAACCTCCTCCCCCCCCCCCCCCAACCGACCAAGCACCGACCCATACCTCCTCCAACCCTGCAGTCTCAGCCCGTCTGGGTAACTCCCAGTTACATCCTGGGCATGACGTGCTGTGGTATGGAATACCTCTTTGGTCAGTTTGGGTCAGGTGTCCTGTCTCTGCTTCCTCCCAGCTTCCCCTCCTCCCTGGCAGAGCATGAGGCTCACAAAGTCCTTGGCCAAACCAAAACATCCTTGTTATCAGCTCTGTTCCCAGGCCAAAAGTCAAAACACTGCACTGCACCAGCTACCAAGAAGGAGAAAAATGACTGCTACTGCTGAACCCAGGACACCCTCAAAGTTTCACTCTGACAATGACAGCACTTCACAGTCGGATAGTAGAAGGGGAATGGAGTTTTTAACTCGTTTCCTATCCTTTGCAATGCTGCCTTGGCCTCCTATGCTGTACTTCCCATGCATGACATGTGGAAAAGAGTGGAAGGAACAGGGCCTAAAATGTCTCATAATTTTCCCATGCCCAGTTATCAGCTGCCACTGACTGACTTTGCAAACTTTATTGACTACTGCTATGTCTGGTGCTAAGTATCTTCAGTCTTCATTCCAAGTAATGGGGAAAAAATCTAAGGGGCAATCAGCTAGTTCCATGATGAATGAAGCCCATGTCACTCAGAGAAAATGAATATTTCTTTGCAATAATGACCAGATGGTAGCGAGACTCAGATCCAAATTAAAACATGCATGATAAATGCCAAGAAAACACAGAAAGACAAAAACCCAACCTGGAGTGAAATCTCTCTATAAATCTTTCCCCCCTTACAACACAGGCACTTCTAATGGGAATTAAATTATTAAGAGATGTTGCAAGGAGAATACAAATGTGAGAGTCTTCCTCCTTCTTGGAACTTGCTGAAAGAGTATTTCAGCACAGCCAGCTGGCTTTTCTTCTCCATATGAGACAGCAATGGGCTGAATGTGATCTTTTCATGTAAAAGCACAGGCAAAATACTAATCCAGAAAATAAATTATACACTGGAGTTGGCATAGATCAAAATATATCTTGCCTCCTGCAGAGCTGACCTATGGAACTCCTTGCTGCAAGAAATTGTTGCAGCTGAAGGTCTTCAAGGTCTTAGAAACTGGGTAATATTTGCAGATAGTAATACCATTCAAAATTATACTAAACTGAACAGATGTCAATAGTGGTTTTACAATATCTTAGTTCCAGGTACATGTTAAAATAAATTAATGGTATCAGAAAGAAACACTCTTATAAAAAAATCTAGATTTCTTCTGATACTTTTTCATGAGCTATGTGATATTTAAGAGTGCTATGATCATGATAAAGGACAACAAGGACTGTTGTAGCTGATCTTACATGGCATTTGCATGGATATCTGAAGGAAGTCTGTGTTTTGGCATCTTCCTGACAACTGCTGGGTGAACTAAACCTAGCCTTTCATTGTCCAACCAACCATCAGAAACCTTATTTTTATCTGTTTATTTCAGATCCTGCAAGATCCCCTCTATGTCCCCTTCCTTCTTTTGCAAATCTCATGGTGATACAAAATGGATGGTGTCCCAGGGGGCTGGCTGGCCCCACCTTGTCAGCACTGACATCTTTCCTCAGCACTAAGTTAATGAGAAATATTAAATTACAGAGGCACATGCACACCTTGGAAAGAAACATGATGTTTGATCCCCCCCCAAACTGCCAAGCTCTACTTAAAACCAATAACAAATGTTCTTCCCCAGCAAGATGTGATTAGCTTTTATACCTGTGCAGATTGTACAAACACACAGGAGGGAGCTTTTAAATATCATTGATTTGCCTATTTGAAATTATTAATTTCAAATTCGGCTGGAACAACCTTTGCTAAATTACACTGTGCCAGTGGGAGTTACAGGACCCACTAGTCTAAACTTAACTTAAGAATGTGAAGGGGGAGGGCTAAAGAAGAAGAAAAAAAAGCCCTGAACCAACTAAAAGTCCATTTAAACTCAGTAGGTTTCCAGTTAATTACATTTTCACACCTATCCTAGTAGTTACAGATGTATTTATAATGTATGCCTGCCTCAGTGGTTACTGAATACTGCATTCTCCATGGACTCTATGAGGCAGGATTTAGCTTCTACATCTAAAAGACCTTCCATTTTAATTGCAGTCACATCCAAATACTGCCTGGGTTCAATTGTAATACTCAAACTAATTTCCTTCTCTCCCACTTTCTCCCCCCTTTTCCTCTGCTCTTCTCCCCTGTATAAAGGGAAAAAACGGATGCAATATGTGGAGACATCACTGATAACTGGAGAAGCTTCTTTGAGGATGTGTCCCTAGTCTGGCTGTGCAGTGGAACAGATCCACATGACTACCCATCACAGCATTCCCACCCCATCCTCACAACATACCCCATCTCTCTCATGTACTGATGTGCTAATTCATCCCCTCTACACCTTCTTCCCAGGATGTGAATGCACCCTTCTCCCTCAGAAGGATTTCTTCTCGTTCTTAAACCTGTGTAATCTGCTCTCCATGTTGTAGGTCCCACATGAGGGGCCATGGCTGAGATTTAGCCCTTCATTACCAAGTCACAGCTGGTGTTCTATGGCTCCTCCAGAAGTCGATTGCCCTACCCTGTGTTCTAGCTGGAGACCTATCACCCTTTGGACTTTTCCTTTCTGCTGTCTCTAAAGGGAACCACAGGTGACTAGCTTGCCTATTGCTCAGTCACAAATAAAGTTTCACAATACTAAACTAAACCAGATGAAACCCACATAAAGGGATTTGCCAAGGACATTTGGGAAGGCTGTTGCAGAGAGAAGGACTGAATGTCAGTATACCACAGGAGAGAAACCAGTGTTACTGAGCCCACTCTGTATCTGTGAAGGGCTCCTGCACCTTCAGGATGGAGGAACAAGAAGTGGAGGTAGACTTAGTTCTGCAAATGCTTTCCACCCCACTGTCTCCTCCTGTGGAATGATAAACTTTTTCTGAGCTTGTCCTCTCAGGCCAGAAGTCCCAACTTTCCTGAGGAGTACTGGAGGAAAACCTCATTATTACACCTCTTAGCCTGTATGCATTTGGTCTCCCTCAATATCCTGCATATTCATCTGGAGCCATATGAACAACAGCTTCCCACTGAAATAAGAAGCTCTAAATGACAGTGTCAGCTCTGAAACACAAATGCTTGCAGCACATTCAACGGTTTCTCAGAGTCTCTATAGAAGCAGCTTCCACAAAAACTGTGGCCATCACAGACTGCAACCATCTTTCAGTTGTAGAACTAGGGATACTTCCTCAGCTTGCTTTCCTGACCGCACACCTCAAGTGTAGACAGACTTCAGAAACAAAACCAACAAAAACAAAGTGATCATGTACCTAAATTTGCCCCCCTGAGAAGAAAATGACAGAAGAGGCTGCACTGGAGAGAAACTAGTCATATCACTTAATGCATGACTAGAAGGCACTCTACTATGCTGGTGTTGAGGATGGGATGAAAACCTATTTGGAACACAACAGCACTCAAGAGATTATTCACAGCCACAGCATAAACAGCGAAAATTTACTGGACTATACAGACCACCCAAGTGTGCAACTAAATGAGCTTCATAGTAATGAAATTGCCATATCCCCCTGAATTGTACCTCAGTACAAACCCTGCTGCTTCAAAAGCAAATTTAGACTTGATGGTAGGAGACCAGGTGATTAGAATACAAACCATAAGAGAAGATAAACCATCTAAGTTGATAAGGATAGTGTGGACTGTTCTGACTGAGAAGAAGCAGTGTGAACATTCAAGGAGACAAACGAGTTGTGGAAATATGGCAATGTTATAGCTAAGGTTGCAGAAACACTCACCTGAAGCGATATCGTATTATCTGAAAAACCAACCTGTGATTGCTGCAAAAAGCAGCTATTCATCTGGTGTCAATCAGTATAGCTCCATTGATGTCAGCCTCTTTTCTCGGTAGTGTAATGTGCCGTTTCTTCACTAATATAATGCAATATAATTTCACACTTTTTTAAACTTCAATGGAGATACACAGGCTTCCATCAAGCGAGGGTTTGGTTGACAACCTTGTGATGCACATTCAGAAGAAGGCAGAGTTATGATTACAGAAGCAATCTTAACCTCCTTTTTCCATGCCTGAGTGTTTGACGCCAGAATCACAGCATCACTGTGGTGTGGTTTCCTCCTAAAACACATCAGCCCCTTCTAACAGCTTCCATTTACAGTCCTCTCCCTGTAGGTCTCAAAGAGCCTTATGAATTGCAACCAGATGCAGCCTCCCTACCCAACTATCACAGCTGATGTGCAGGTGGCAAAACTGATGCAGTACGGTGTTGGCTGTTTCACAGAGGTCACACAGGTTGCCTCTTTTTCTTACTGTTTTTTTGCTTTCTCCCTGATTACACTTTCATCAGCAACAGTCAGCATGAAGCCATATCCAGCAGATTATTGCTCCTAGGGGTAGTTCTAGAAGGTGGATAATGGCAAAACACCATGCTTCTCTCAGTGTCCAAGGAGGGAGCTTGGGTAAGGCGTTATGCTCTGGTTACGCTACTGTTTTGTTACCACTGTACAGACTGTCATGGTGCTAGCCTGGCCAGCTAGCACTCCCATAGACAATACCTGGGCACATTCTGGGGGATACCACAAGCCAGGGACCTTTCTATTAGGAAGAAAAGATGGCGCCATCTGATTTTAGGAAGAAGAGTTTCTAGATGTGTGGGAATGAGTTATACTAGTTCACTTGCCTGCAGAAAAAGAGGGCTCTGGGGCTAGAGCAGAGGCAGCTGCTCAGATATCCTTCTTCTGGCACTAACATTAATACAGTGACTTCACCTTTTTCTAACCAGAGCTGTTCAAGTGAGGCACCTCTACTAAGACACAGGGACAAAGTCCTACAGAGTGGTTTGCAAGGGGGAGGTGCCTCTTCATCCTGAGAACAACCTGCTTCTGAGATGCTGGCCAGCCAAAGGTTGAATTTCTCATATCCACTGTCAGCTCATAGCTCCTGGGTGCTGAGGCCAAGAGCGGCTGAGCAGCAGGGGTTCTCCCTCAGGGAACAAGTCTCAGGCACTCTCCCTGGCTGAATGCTTATTCAGCAAAGGGGAGAATGAGAGGAAGGAAAGACAGCAAGGAGAGAAAGCAAAAATAAACCCTACCAAGCTAAACAAAAATGTTTTCAGTTCCTGCCAGAAAAAAGAAAGATTAGAAAAGACATCAAGTCAACACTCATTGATTCTCTTTCGCTATAACCATTATATAGAGCCTTCCAATTCCGTATGTTTTCCTGACTGGCAAATGCTACCTGAGCACATTAACCCAAAGTCTCTGGGCCACCCTCTTCCATCTTTTCTTTTAAGATTATTATTATTTTTTTTTTCTCCTCATTGTTTTTAAATCTCTCTCTATATAACAGTTGTTTTTCACATTAAATAACATCAGATGAGAGCTCGCCATAGTCAGAAGAATGAAACTGTCATCTCTAATTTGCCTGGCAGAAGCTGTGTTGACAGGAAGTTGTCTGTTGTTTAGAAATAAAATAATGCTCTGAGGAGAAGTGCAGAAACTTAATAGGACTTTAAAAACAACAGGAGCCATGGGGACTGCAGATGGTTCCTAGGCCTAAGGACTAAATAAACAATGATTTTATAGGCAAGAATGTAGCCTAGGGGAGATGGCCTCTAAAGAGATGTTCACACATATTGTGTCCAACATCATTAGACTACCCGGTGGGAGCACATGTTCAGCAGTGAAAGACATTTTGAAAAGGAAAAATCAGCCTCAAAAGATGCTTTAAATGAGCAGGAGGTGGAAGAGCAAACTGTCTGAAGAACTTCGTGCAGCTAAATGACTCACCAAACATCTGTCTTGGGGACCAATAATTTGAAACTGATTGACTTACTGGGTGTAAAAGATATAGATAAATGTAAAGGAAAAAAAAAAAATAAAAAACATCTAAAAGGGAAAGTGGGATTTGCTGTGGGAAAACAAGAGATGGGCTTGGCGAGGGAGGGAGGGTCAGGAGAAGGAAGATTCATAAATAAGTACTGATAAAGGCAGCCGGGATGTGCTTTTCCAAAGGTCCGGAGCACACACCTCCTGTCCTCTCTCTCTCTGAGGTTTCATTTAAGCCTGGCACATCCGAGTGCAGAGATTAAGAAAAAAAAAGAGAAAGAGACAACCTGATATTCACTGATTGAAAAAGCAAACAGGGGGACGGGCTTCAAAAGAGCTCCAGCGCTGTGATTTTGAAAATAAGGGCCTTGGAACACCAAGTGCAATCTTCTGCCCGGGGCTGCTAAACCTTTCTGCCAAACCATTTACATTTATAAGACCTTCAATCATGTGTGGGGTTTTTTCTCTCCCTGTTCCCCTCTTTTCTGCCCCCCACCCCACCTCCTTCTCTCCCTCTCCTTTCTGCAGAATGCTCATTTCAGACTCTTTTGTTACACCTGTTTGCAAGTGGATATTTTGCAGTTAACTTCAGCTGGCCTCTTCATATTTATGGCTTTCAAGACAGGCAGAAGGTGGGGTGTAGAGGGAGAGCTCAGCCAGGCTTTTCATAAAGAGGTATGGTAAATTCTATGTCTAGCATTTTCTGGCTGGAGGGTTTGCTGCAAAGAAAGGAATATCGATGTTGCAGCTGCTGCTGGAGAGACCTTTTTCTGCTACGGATTGAGAAGAATGGTGAAACCCTCATTGTGTTAAAGCCAGACCCTTATTTTTTAAACTTGATAGTTTTATACATAGAGCTATTAGATTCCAAACATTTTCTTACATTAATTACCTGGGAACAAGCTCTCATTTCTAAAGTACCAAGTTATTTTATAACTGGAAAGACCAGAATTTTTCTCTTAGCAGCAATGTCAAAATACAACATCTTTACAAATTTGTGAGATTTCTTTTCTCACCTCCAGGTGAGAGGCACTTTTTTCTATGATCTGTCCTTTTCCTAACAAACTTAGCAACAAAAGGAACCATCCAAGACAAGCAAAATACAATCTAGTGGAAAATTCGTGACCCTCTCCCTGGGCAAGGTCTGCTTTTGTTACCCAATCTTACTTTTTAGCCTTCCCCTGGATTTGACAGTTTAATTGATATGAACCAGGTTGACCTGTTTTCTTTTTTGCTCATTTGAGGGTACCTGGATCATATTCTATGTCCCTTGAAGCAGTAGAAAAATAGCACCAGTGCTCTTGAAACTAACAGGATGCTCATCACCTTGAGTTTGTAAGACGAACACCAGATAAAGGGAATCAATAATCTATCTCAGAACAGCAAAAACATCAGAGCAAGCCCTTCCACACAACCCTCAAAGGCTCACAGTGAGTCACCATCAGCAAATGCGGATCTTGTTTATACCTCTCACGCTATCAGGATAACATGCTAGAAATAACAGTGCTATTTAGATCTCGCGTAGCATTTGTAGGAGAGAAACAAGCTTCTCAAAGCTCTCAACAAAGGCGATTGAAGCATCACTCTCCCCACTTTGCAGTCTGGGCAAAATCAGGACGATCAAGAAGGGGCTGGGAGTCAAGCTGGAGACTCCTAATGAACAGCTTAGTGCCCTATCACCAGCCCATGGGCCCCTTTACTTCCGATGTCACCAAAGGGGTTGGTGGGGCACCAAAGTCATTGGTGAGGAAATCAGCTTTGGCTGCAGGCACTTAGGGTGTACAGCCATTTCCAGCACTCACTTTTGAAAGCACCTGACCTGTTTCCACAAGTACTCTGTTCCAGTGAGCCAGCCTTAGCCATGTCAAGACAGAAAGGGTGATTCCTAACACTGAAGGTCTAGAATGTCTCTAGAGAGGGAGCAAGTGAGTGCTTCTGGTTTGAATGGACATTGAGGAGCAGGCTTGGCTCTCTCCCTACTGTTCAGCCACCATCTCTATATGTGGTCTTCATTTCCTCTCCTACACCAATTCTTTCAAATGTGGGTCCCAGAAATTAAATGCCTAAATCCTTATTCAGACATCAAAATAGTTGTCCTTCATCTTAAAGTTGCCAAGCAACCATTGCTCATTTAGGAGCCAATGGGATCTACAAATGCTCAGTGGCGCACACCACCTCCAATGAGCAGGTTACTCCTCTGGTCCCTAAGTGTTGGAGAAAGCTGTTGCATTTAAGCAATGGAAGAGGAACTTTCTGATTTTAGTTTATTTGTGCCTCAGTGTTCCTTTCTGCAAATGGTTATTGCACCCCATTGAGCGTGGGGATCCTTCCTGCAGTGTGTTTGCAAACACCTCAGGCTGCTGGGGTAAAGGAAATTACAAGCAGCAGTGTGGATATGAACACTGGTTTAGAAGCTAAGACTCTGGTAACACAAAGTCTCCATGTTGGTTTGCAGTAGTGATTGAGAGATGTCCCAGCACCATTTATTTTAGCAGTCATGAGAAAATTGAGAATCTGGGCATCTTTCATCTTGTCCAATCTCCTGAATAACCCAAACTGAAATATTTTACCCATCAGTTTCTGTCCAATTTGAACCAGAGCCTCTCTTTAGAAGAACACTTAACAGCAAATTTTGTCCACAGTTTCTTTTGTCCCCTGCACTGCTTTCAGAGATATTAGTCAAGTGAGCCTCACAAAAACACCAGTGAGGTTATCTGCTGCCTTTATGAGCATTTCATAAGCATAGGAGAGGGAAAATGTTCCATGGCTCAGATCAAGTAGAACTTCAGCAGAACCAGGAGCAATGATGCGATGCAGGGATTCACAGTCTGCTCTGCAGCACATTTCTGGTGGGTGAAACTCAGTCCTGAGCTGGTGAGGAGGGTGCTGTCTGGTACAAATCAGCAGGGTGGAAAACTGTAGGCAGTGGGGTGCACCATGGTCAATGGTGAGTAAAAGGAAAAAACATTGTATCAAGAAAGGAAAGGGGATGAGGGGATATTATTATGGCTGTGCCTAAAGAGAAATCAGAGCACTTGTTCTATCCCAGATATCCCTGGCAATTCCTGAGGAGTTCTTATTTCCTTGCTCATTCAGGACTCTTCCCAAACTCAGAAATTCCTCCCTTTTCATTTTCTGTCTGCTTTTGCACCTCTACCTCAGACTGGGTTTAAGTAGTGCAGGAATTTCAAATAAATGAATACCACACTATTTCGAAAGCAACAGATGTGAAGGAAAAACTGAGTTTGGTGAAAGAATTTGAGGCAAATTCTTACTGTTTGAAGACTCTGAGACAGGAGCGTTCAAGTGGCTCCAGCTCTCCGGCCTGACCCCACTCCTCCTTCCCCTCTCTTATAGAAAATAAATAAGGAGAGATTCTGATGAGCAGGGACAGGAGGAAGCTGTGACACATAAAATGGCAGTTTCTGCTAGGCTGTGCTTGCACAAACAACCCCCTGATGCTCATGACGGGGGGGAGGGAATGCAGGAAGAGAGAAAGCAGAAGCTATAAGCAGCATGGCTATTTTCGGGTCCCGTTCCAGGCAAAACTGGTACTAAATTATTTACCAACCAATTGTGTGAAGGAATCAAATCCAATGGCATCCACATGCGGCACTCATAACCTACTAACTGCATTAACGCAGCTGAGGATTAAGGGAGATTTGAATCAAAGTAATGGGAAAGAAATCATGTGCTGAAGTATTTAGATTTAGTCACTTTTCATGCTGCTTTGACGCTTAGGGATCCATCTTCCCCCTTCCCTGGCAAGTAGCTGCAGCCAGTTACTAACCATTGGTGCTGACAGCTTCCAGCTCAGCCAAGCTTCCATTTTGGAGATCGAATTTGCAGAGATGCAGCTGGGGCCAGGAGGAGAAAAAAAAAAGAGAGAAAACAAACCACAAGAAAAAAGACAAAGAGAAAGGAAAATAAACCAGCAATGCTTTGGGGATTATCTGAATTAGTAGCAGGGTGCTGGCAATGGGAAGTGGAAGTCTATTAAGGTTCTCCCAGGTTTTCCCAGATGATTCCACTAACCAGCCGACATCTTCTGCTGGATTAGTGCCTGATGGGATGGGGAAAAATATCTGAATAGCAATAAGGCAGAGAGCTGGAGCAGTTAGTCTGTGAATGAACAGCCAAATGCTGCAATTGTAAAGACAAAAAGTTTTCTCCGGATTTTTTGATTTGGGAAAGAAAAGGGGGAATTGATGACTGTCGCTAAGATGCCGTCTGTCCTTTCACCAGTACTAAGGAGCTGCTATACCAAAGCAGGCTTACAGAGATGCAAATTTAATGGCCTACCTCCGGTACTGATAGGCTATACCAATGTTGCATGGTGAATGAGAGGCCTGAGCATGGCACATTCCATATTTTTGCTTTCTGCTCCAGAGCTCACCCGTGCTGAGGAAGAGCGGGACGAGTGAGGATTCGTCATAGGATGAATCAAACACAGCAGCCACAGAGGTGAGATTTTTACAAACACACATAGTGACAGGGCAAGGGGGAATGTCTTTAAATTGAAAGAAGGTAGATTTAGATTAGATATAATGAAGAAATTCTTTACTGTGAGGGTGCTGAGGCAAGCTGTGGCTGTCCCATCCCTGGCCAGGTTGGATGGGCTTGGAGCAACCTGGTCTAGCAGAAGGTGTCTCTGCCCATGGCAGGAGCTAGATGTTCTTTAAGGCCCCTTCCAACCCAAACCATTTGGTGATTCTATGATATAGAAAAATGCTGTATTACCTTGTATATATCCCAACATCCCATTTATTTGTTGTTGTTTTCCTTTTTTTTTTGCGGGCAGGAAGAAGTCTGGAATTTGGGATCATGCAACATCTTAACACACTGAATGCAGAGAATTTGGAGATGGATGTCAGAGAGGTCTGGCTTTGAGAGTGGGTTTCATCCCATGGATCACCATCCAGACATTGCATGGAGTTTGATAACACTGTCACTGAGGAGGGTTATCTCCGCAGAGCCTGTAAACCAAGGACAGAGTCTGGCTCTGCATAGTTAAACCCTGGAAGTCATCATGCACTCAGCTCACACACGGGCCTTGTGTTACAGGGAGAGTGAAACATTAGCAAAGACATTGAGGTGACATCTCTTCTGGGAAAGTTACACTGGGATCTTTTTAAGCTCCTTTTGGACAGCAGCCACTAGAGATGGGCAGGACAAGGGAGCTCTGGTGAACTGCTTGTCTGAAGGACACCAGTTCTAAACATGCAGACCTCCACTCTGAGGCACCCCTTACTGGGCCAGTGTTAACTGTAGGCTTTGTAAATCTGAGCCTGAGATATTTACTCGCTCTCGATACCTTATGTAATGTGAGATTTTTACATGGCAATCAATGACACAGTTTCCATGGGCTGTTTTTACTTTTGCCTGTGAAAGGTGTCAGGATCAGACCTTAATGGAGGGAGAGGAAGGAGCCAAGAAATGCATGAAGGAGTTGAAAGCTACAAAAATAGCAATAGACTGGACTTCCCCCAGATCCAATAGTAAATGAAATCCAATAGGACATTTCACTCATTTCATCTTGCAAATGCTTCTTTTCCTCTATCTTGTGAAAACTCTACGTCAGATCTATACACCTCTTTTGTACTTTGCATAGATCAGGAAACTGAGGCATGGACAAGAAGGAGAGGGACATAGAATCATAGAATCATAGAATCACAGAATAGTTAGGGTTGGAAAGGACCTTAAGATCATCCAGCTCCAACTCCCATGCCATGGGCAGGAACACCTCACACTAAATCATGTTATCCCAGGCTTTGTAGAGTCTGGCCTTGAACACCGCCAGGGATGGAGCATTCACAGCTTCCTTGGGCAACCCATTCCAGTGCCTCACCACCCTTACATTATATGACTTGTTCTGGATAGTTTGTGTTCAGACAGGCACCTTAACCTCAACCTTGTCTCAGGAAAATGCCAGATGAACCGAATGAAGTCTCTAGAGCTGGTCAGTGTCAGCTGAAAACAGTACTGCTTATGGGATGAGATAGAGGCACTGCAGTAACTGGGTGTAGGGAGAGCTGTGAGAGCTGAGTGCACGTACCTTTACCTAACTGTATGCAACACCAGCTATAACAACAGATTTTCCAAACCACTCAACAGCTCTCAGCAAATCCTGTTTGAAAACTATAGTCCATTTCTGTCTGCGTGAATGATTAATGCTATGGCCTTGCACGTAAAGACAGGGGCTCATCAATTTCTTTAAATGGCGATGGCTCTCGAATGCTTCACCTAATTTCAGTGAATTTGCAAACCCCATTTCGTTTTACTTGAACCTGTCCCCTAAGGGCTTACGTTGTGCAGTTTCTCTGAAAATGTGTATTGCTTTAGATGTGAGCTTTGTAATCAGTTAACCACATACTTAGCAGTGCTTGTCATTTGGGATTTTGGTTTGGCTTTTTTTTTTTTCAAGTCTTAAATCAAAAAGCGAGTCCTAAATAAAATTCCTCCTGCTAACTAGCAGTCATGGAGTCATTACTGGAAAGGGCAGCTGGCGGAGGATAGCAAAGCTGAGCTCAATGCTGCTCTTTGGAACAGACAGCTTTGTACTCAAATAATAAAAGAAGTCACTGAGTGTTTAAACTCTGTTTTTCTATATCTCTTAGCATGAACCCTGATTCTTCTCTAGAGTGAAACAGCTGATTCAAAACCAAACTGACTTTCTTTGGTTAATAGGAATAACATGAAATTCATGGTCATCTCCTTAAAAAAAGGAAGCATGCAATTTTGCGCAGGAGTTATTACATTCTTTTAGGACCACAACTTCTGAAGCAGGCTATAAACAATAAAACCCAAATATTAAAGCAGAACATACTTTTCATATATTTAAACTGCTAATCATCTTATCAAGCTGATTAAATAAAGAAAGCAGAGATTTGACTGAGTGAAAAAGGTAATATGGAAAATTTGAATGCATTCAAGGATCTGATGTGGTGCCAAACCAGGAGTCAGGTAGAGAAGGAGGTATAGCTTAGTCTTTCCTTTGTACTACCTGGGTCCCAGCTCAGCTGTAGCACAGGGTGAACAGACATCAAACTCGCAAATGACACAAGGTTTAACTCGCAGTGTAAATTGACCATCTGCCTACTACCACACTTTTGAGGTGCTGAAGCATGTCCAAAGAATGGCCACAAAGCTGGCGACGGGTCTGGAGCACAAGTGTGATGAGGAATGGCTGAGGGGGGTTTACTCTGGAGAAGAGAAGGCTCAGGGGGAACCTTATCCCTCTCTACAACTGCCTGAAAGGAGATGGTAGTTAGGTGGTAGTCGGCCTTTTCTGCCAAGTAACAAGTGATAGGGCAAGAGGAAATGGTTTCAAGCTGTACCGGGGGAGGTTTAGACTGGATATTAGGAACAATTTCTTCATTGGAATGTTGCTCCGGCATTGGAACAGACTGCCCAGGGCGGTGGTGGAGTCACCATCCCTGGAGGTATTTTAAAGATGTGAGATGTGTTGCTTAGGGACATTGCTAAGTGATGGACTTGACAATGCTAGATTAGCAGTTGATGATCTTGATGCTCTTAAAGGTCTTTTCCAACCTAAACAATTCTATGCTTCTATCCTAGCATGATACCGCTGTAACAGAGACTGACCCTGGAAAGAAAGCCTGGATTAAACCCAGCAAGAAAGGTTCAGATATCTCATATCTGAAGGTTAGCAAGCAAAAATTTCAATATTTTTGCTATTTTTGCTTTTTTTTGGCCCATATCTAGCCATCCCAAACACTGTCACAACTTAGAACAAGAGCCTGGGACAACCTTTACTCTTCATATTATTAAATTTCCATCTGCTGTCAGATATCACCTTTAATTTTGTTTTTACCCCTTGCACTTGAGAGTTACAGTTTGAGTAACAAAGACTGTACAAAACAGAAATGAATCATAGAGGCAGGTTAGGGTGAATAGCTCTTGTATTAGTCACAAAATCCTGAAGAACAAGATGAATTATGTGCATGCCAGTCGTTGGGAAAAGATTCATTAGACCACTAGGCCTTGAGCTTGGTTAAAATCACACTCTTTTAAATCACCCTGGAGAGGTTTTCTGGTTCAGGGGATAACTCACTAGAGAGAGAGACTGAGAGAGCTGGGGTCTAGGCAGGCTCTGACATGGTCAGTAATATGACCTTGGAAAAGTCATTTTCACCTCTGTGCCTTCTTCTCTGTGCTTCCCCTCTTATCTTCTCTGTATGGCCTGGCAAAATCTACAGATCAATAACTGCTGTATCTTATTAGGTATAAATATGTCACTTGGGACCCTCAAACCACTCTCAGAGAGAGCCTGTAGTTGCTACCAGAAGGCAAAACCAGTGATGCTGAGCCCACACATGCACAAATTGGCAGAGAAACCACAGTACTAAAGCATGCTTCTCATTGCAAAAACATTTCAGAATGACAAAGCGGTGAGGGAATTGTACTCATCTTAGTCATGAACACTGGGATTTACTTAGTCAAGCCAAAACTAACTCGAAAGATGGAGGTAGGGGAGCATAGAAGAGCTGAGCCCTTACCTGCCATATGAAAGTCAAGGCTGGCCTGATAGCTGCAGAAATTTTACAGAACTTTCAAGAAGCAACAGACACACAAGCCAGAGGCTGCGTGTAACCAGCAAGATGCGAGGAGCTTATTAAGCGTTAAGTATAAACAAATACAAAATGAAATTAAATAGAAAAAAGATCTGAAATCAATACTCTCTCAAATACCTGTCTTATCAAGCCTGGCATGTTGATTGCAGCCCAACCAAAATGACCTGCTCTGAATGATTCCCCAATCCTTTTCTCCTTCATTTTTATTTTTTCATTCCTGCACTCGGATAATCTTTTATTGATATGATACATGCTTGTAAGAACAATGCTGCAGAGATAGTGGGCTTGCATCATTTCACGGACAATGTCATCTTCAGGACTTTTGCATCCTGTCTACCACAAGTACAGAGGGACACAGGCAAGATTTTCAATGGAGCCTAGCACAAACCCAAATTTAAGTAGGAGTTGAGAAGCTCAGGAAGACAATTAAATTTGCTGTACAAAGGCTTCTCGTAAGCAGGCAAGAGAGGAGGTTTTGTGCTCAGTAGTGTTAATTTATATCAGGGGATGATCTGGCTCTTTGTTTATTACTTCTATTTTAACAAAGGTAAAACTGGAGCTCAGAGAAACTAAATTCAGGAGGAAAAAAGAACCCAAACTCATAGCCATCTTCTTGTAACTGAAGGGAACTAGTGAACATAATTAACCAGTGAGGGTAGTTAACCATTAAGACTAAGGATGTGGCAACTTCTCCATTGCTTTGAGACTGTTTAAGGCAACTAGATACCTCTGGCTGAACTAGAGAAAGTGGGACAGATGTAGGAGTCACTAACTGAAATTCTGCACTGTGCTAAAGGTCAGGTAGAAGTGTCAAACCAGAGAAGAAGAGCAAAAGCGAGAAGAACTGTCATTATTTGTACCAGCCATTTGCTTTATGCTCCCAATACAAATGTCCAGAGCTTATCCACACAGTTGTAGCTCTATCTCTTTTCTAAGAAGTTACAGCTTCTGCATACCTCTGGAATTTCTGAGTTTTCCATCCAAAATTTCTCCGTTAACGTAAAAATAATAATAATAAATAAACCCCTCTCTGCTTGCCTCACATTTGACTCTTCATCTCAAAGGAATTCACAATGGAATGCCAAGTGTATTTAATGGTATTATTTGGACATGACAACCAAACTGATTAAAATTAAACGATTGCATGAATGCCTTGCGTGTATCCAACAACTCATGAGCTATTACACCCTCTAATTGGATGACTTTGATGTGCTGGATGTTATGAGGTGACATCACTGAAAAATCATGGAGCTGAACAAGCAGAACCTGAGGTCTGAAATACTTCAGAGCTATAAGATGTTTTGATTCGATTCAAAATCACACTCACTAGCCATGTTTAGGGAAAGCCTTGTCCATTCCTTGGTCACATGGATGAAAGGATATTCAGGCAGAGGTGGTTTTTATGCTGTTGAAGCAGCAATCTAAAGTCATTAGTGCTATTTGATTCCAGTTAATGTCTTCCACATCTGCTGCTTGTAAGGGGTCAGAACAAATCACTCCACTGACTTTCCTGTCACATCTTTGGACCCCTTGCCCCAAATTCTCATAATCTTGTCAGTCCCTCATCCCCTTTTCCTTACAAACTATCATCCCTTCCTTCTCTTTACCTTCACTATCAATGTGCTCTCTCTGTCTGAAACTTTCCTTTAGCTCCTTATGGCTGTCCATTTCTTTCTGGGGTCCTTAAAGCCTCCCTCAGTCTTTCATATGAGGCATTTTTTGTTTTATCTGCAGCTGCCCAAGGTTTACTCCAGGGCACACACATGTTTTTAGGATTTTTTAAAGAGATTCTGAACCAGCACATGCTTTTGAAAGCACCCACGTTATAAGCACCTCAACCCATTTAGCAGCCCACTACTTGTGGGCTCCTACACATTATTTGTTGTCCTTAAGTGAAGCATTTTGGGTCTGCAGCATGCAAAGCATGCTGAGAACACAAAAGACAAACCTGAGGACTGCTGGTCCAAGGGAAACAGGTTTCCCTTTCCAATGCTTTCCCTTTTTTTTTAATGCTTCTACCCTTGTCCTCTTTACATGAAAAAAAAAGGAAGTAAAAAGGTCCACAAAAATGTGGAAACTTGGAAAGTATCCAGGGAAAGGAGATCAAGGAAGAACCTGATAAGGATGGTGGGGTCAGTCTAGGAAACCACCCACAGTAATAAGTGAGGGACAAGTCCCAGAATATACACCAAGTAATTTCTGCAGCATCAGTGCATGGTGTTTTGGTTTTTTTTGCAAGAAAGGCAAATGCAGAGAGGTTGGGATCACACCTGGATCTGTTGCTAGGAGTTGTAAATGTTCCTGTCACTGAACAGAGCTAAAATGGGATTATCAGTTTACATTACCATCCTTGCACAGTGGACTGGATAAGGTCCCCAGGAGCAGGTCAATTTCAAACAGGGCCCAGAAACACCACCCAGCTCTCAAGTGCATGCACAAAGGGTAGGACAAGAGCACCCGCCTTTAAATCACTGCAGACCAAGATCATATCATCCTGCAACCATCATCCTTCCAAATATAGAAGGGGATTCACTGACAACCTCAATTTCTTATCTTAGCTGCTGACCTTTACTGAGTTACACAATTGGTTTCCTGCACCGAAGAGGACTCAGATTCACAGTTTACTATGCACCGACTGTCTCCACTTTTATGGTTTGCACTTTTACTTTATTATCTTTAATTTTCTTCTTCCAACTCTTGAGTGGGTATTAGAAAGTCAATACAAAACCTATTCCGGCCTTTTATTCTAAAATAACAGCACTAAGCTTGTTTATTTACACTGAGACAAGATGATATTTGTGACAGCCTTGTCAATAGTTCAATGGCATGGCGTTAACTTTTTTCTTTAAACTCAAATGTGCTTTATTTATGTGTGTCCGTCTGTCTCTCCAGATTAACTCTCGTTTTCCAGAATCGATATCAATATTCTCCAAAGTGTTGAAAAACTGCTCAGACAACAGCTGCTGAGCAAAGCACATGGCCTCGGAATGCCTCACCCTAGGTTAGAGGTGTGCTGATTCCCACCAATGAAGGGTCAGCTACTCATGCACTGAATTTACAGTTCTTAGCCTGCTTGGTGTAACAGAACCACTCGGTAGAACTTGCCTTTACCAGGTGATGGGGAGTAATTGGGAAATTATAAAGTACCCATGTGAAGGATCCCCAGCGTGCCCTCCTCTCTGCAAATTCAGACTCTTGGTCTCCTACCACAATGTTCTAATGACCCTGTTGCTGTTGACTGATATCTCTTTTCCTGGGAGGAGCTGAGAAAGGTGATACTGCCCAGTGGTCCCTTTGGGAAGAGGTGAATCATTCATACCCTCCTTGATAGAACTTGGTGTCCTGCAAGAACTTGAGAAAAAAAAGCTTTGTAAATTCTGATAGCACTATTTTTCAGTCCTGCTATGGCTGGACATCTTAAGCCAAGTCCTATGCCCTTCTGTGCCTCAATTTCCCACTTGCAAAATAGGATGAATGTAAACAATGCTTTGGTTGGTTATAGATATCATTTGATAAAAAACTATATATATATTCAAATTTTAAGTCTCAGAATGAAAGGTTTGATTTTTAGAGGAAATGCACATCTACTTTTCCCACAAAATCAAAGTGAAATGTTTCATAGTAGTGCAAAACCCCAAAGCATTAATAGAGTTTGTAATAATTTTCCTACAAATGTTGGGGTTGGAGCCATCAGGACCAGAGCACCCCTTCAGCCAAGGGCCTTACCCACTGCATTGCAGAAGTAGATGTTTCTCAGGTGTAGAACTGCCACCGCTGGAGGCTTTTTCTGCTCTCTTTTGGGGTTGGTGTAAGGTGCTCAGCTTGTCTAGGAATCACTGAAGAGAGAGGCAGTCCCCTAGGGTAAGACTGTTTTTTTCCTGAGAGGTTTAATGTGGTTGAGATGCAAAAGCACCTTTATCTGCAAACACCAGTAAAGCACATCCTCCAGACTGGCTAGTTTAAAGGGAGCTATATCCTTCTCCACTGCTGGCAGTGGAAGCTGGAGGAGACTTATAAGCCCGCTCAGCCTGGGTCTTTTTCTAATAACCCTCTGGGAAGGAAAAGTCGACAGGACAGCCAGGCCAGAGGGGAATTCCTTCAGACTGAAAGGTCTGACTCAGATCAAAAGCCAGAAGTGAGGTTGCTCGTCTGAACTGTGTGAAACTCTCAAGCCTGAGGAATGGGTGTCTGAACTGAGAATGCCCTGTCAACTCCCCTTTCTTGCCTGATACCAAGGAAGTCCCCAGCATATTTCATCTCTGAGTCCCAGGCAGCTGTGAAGAATAGTAGGAGGTTCTCTTATGCTTGCCTTATCCTTTTCTAGATATGGGTTAACTATGCCTTGCAAATCCAGACAAGTCAGATCTGACTGCTCTTTGAGTCACCAGCTATGGCTCTGCATTTTGTTGCCACTTTGTGGAAGGACCATCATCTGACTTCATTCACATAACTATGTCTGAAAGACACAAGTGCTGACTTCTTCAAATACATAAAATCAAGGGCTCTGCCTGCGAGTTTTGTGAGAGGGGTCCGTATTGCCTGGTCTTTCAGATCCCTCTGAGCAGCTCCGAGATAAAATGCAAAAGTGAGGGTTTGTCACCGTATGGTGCAGATCTTTGCCCATGGAAATGCATTAGCTGAAATTCTACAGCCACATTCTTCTTGCAGGGTCTGGGGTGGATATGTGCATTTATGATAAGGAGGTTATAAACTAATCCAGCTGTTTCTTGTGATAAGGTCTGCAGCTCAAGACTTATCAGAAAGTACCAATGAGGTAGGCAAGGTTATAGGCCTCCCACTAAGTCTGCTGCAGCTGAAGTAGTTTGTGCTCGTGCTGCACTGACTTAGCTTGCCTATTCCTGGTGAAGCATTTGCCTTTGTCAAGTGCTATCTATGTTTGCAGAACCTGGAGCTTTGTCATCCTTTAAAGCATGACTGTCAGAAAAGTGTGACCCCCTTTCATGAGGCCCAATTCAGATGCATTTTCATTTCACCTGGATTTTGGGTAACAAATGAGCTCCATAACGAGACAACATTTATTCTAAGTCTTTAAAAATGCCTGGTGTTCAGCTTGAACATAAGCTATACCCTCAGAATTGTGCTTATCCCTGCACACTTTTCAGGTTCTACCTAGCACACTTATCTGTCTTATCTGCTAGTCCAAGGCATCATTGTGCCTGAAGCTTTTCTCAGACCATGGACTTGCTCTCAGAACTTACTGGGTTTTCTGTCCTGCAGCAGATGTTTCACATCATTGCTGCGACCTACTCCAGAAGTAGCTGCCTTTTGGTGCTAGCTACAAAACAAGTCTGCCAGCTTCTTTAAGGGCACTGTGGAGAGAAAGCATGCAACGAGGGCAGAGGTGGGTCATGAATTATTTTTGAACTCTGATTAGCAGTAAAGTGGTGCCTGGGAGTAAATGCTAAACTGTGGAATTCAGATGTGTATGGCTGATTATTTCCCATCTTCTGTTGACCTTAAAAGTCAATAAAGTTCCCATAATGCCCTGCTTTGAGATTCCCCTTTCCTCCCTGTAACGGTGTGATTAAAATACCATAGTTCAGGTCCAGCATATTTGAATGGTGCCATGTGCCTCTCCCCCATGGATTTCTTCACTCTGGCTGTCAGCCAATCAAGGCTTCAGCAATCTGATCAGCTGCATGATTTAAGGAGCCTTCTTTTCGTAGAGAAGGGCACGTCCCTTTATAAAAACTGGTGAGATATCACATTTCACAGGATGACCTCTGCTTTCATAAGATGATGGGAGAAAATTGGTTTTGGAAATCGAGGAAAATTGCATCTTGTGAAACAGAATCCAGAGACTGACATAGAGACCACCTTTCCATTCCAGTCCATTTAATTTTCAGGGTTTGGTTCTGACGGGGACCTAAATATACTTTGGGTCACTAGACCAGAAGCACAAATAATTAACAATAGAAGAAACACCTGTCCCACTCCACTTTATACCAGCAAACTCTCACAGTAAATGAACTATGCTCAGAGCTGAATAAAGAAATGGAGCTTGTCCTCCATGCCACAGCAACAATCTTTGAGGGAGAGGTATACTTTTATTAACAATATCCTGCAATATTGTTCTGCTACCATTGCTCTGCCCAAAAGGCATATTTGAAGAGGCAAAATGTAATGGTCTAGACACTAAGACCTTCACCCAGAGGTGTTTTCTGGAGTCTGAAGTGCTACATAAACCTGAAGAGTTTGGCATCTATTTAATTTCCAGGGTCTTATCCTGAATGCTTGAGGAAAATAACAAGAAATAGTCAATGTTTATAACAAGTAGAGATTAACTTTGAGAGCTGTTTGGAGAACATAAGAAAGATTCTCTTTCATGAGGTCATAAACTTGATGCTCTAGGCTAAATAGAGTCTGACAGGCATGTTTGTTCAGAATACATTTATTACTGAACTATCAGGGACATCCACAATTACTGTCATGAGTCGTCTGATGATTAAAGAGCAGAATGAGCAAAACAGAAGATTAAAGACATAGAACAAGGAGAAGTAATGTCTGTCTTCACTGAGAGTGTCCAACTGAAGGAAATTTTGAGCCATTCAGGAATTTGCTTCTGTGTGTGTGTGTGTGCTGAAAATTGCTGTACATTTCTTAGCCAGTGCTCTGCTTGCATAACCTTTTATATGTATAAAATACCATCAAAGGGCACAGATCTTCTGCTCTGCACATTTAGATCTTCAGAGAGCCCACTGTGGGGAATTTGGACACCAACAGGGATGTGCCAATGCTGCTTACACTAACAGGGATGTATCGGTGCTGCTCAGTCTGTGCCCCTTCAGTGATGACTTATAATCCCTAGTACCTACAAAATGTTTTGCATACTCCTTCCACTTTCAGTATTGCTGTCAGAAGACTGGAAGTGGCTGAAGTTCCATTAGTTTCTACAGCACTACATTTTTCCCCAGTGTCATCTGGATTCCAGCTTACCCTCTGTGAGCTTAACCTTTTCACTGCATCACTGGGTGAAACCTCTGCAAGTGTATTGTGGTAATACCCACTTTACAGTGGGAATGCAATGACTGACCCCAAAGGTGGATAGAGAAGGGAGGACATACCAGATTCCTTCTGAAATTAAGGACAGAAGGTTTTCCTTGTGTGCCCTTGTGTCATGAATTTATTCACTCCTCCTGTTGCATCAGACCTACCTGGACTTTCTTCTCCTGGGGAGCTCCCTGGAGGTGACTAACAGTGATAAAAGCTCATCATAATTTAAGATGTGATTTGATCTGAATATGTATAAGGGTCAATAAGTATGCCAAGCCCTATGTAATCACTGGGATCTTTTCCGAATAAAGAGAGAGAAAATATAAGAAAATATAAAATAGGAACAAGTAATATTCAAACAGTGAAGTGTAGGGGAAAATGGTGTGTCCCAGAAGTTTTACCTTTTGAAATGGGAAGATGACCGTAGAAGAGAGCCATTCTATAGGATAGGCTATAGTTGGGACGATTCAGCACAATTTCATCTATTCCTTCAGAAATCCTTCTCTAAGTGAATAGAGAGGTCCATGTAAATAGATCCTAGAAAACGCATGGAGACACCCATGAAACAGCCCATTCAGAAAAAAGTATATGAAGGGCCAGATTATATGATTGTCTGCTAATATCTACCTTTTCATTTCTTCTTTCCCCAAAGATAATTTTCCCATTTTTCTTACCTAGAATGGGCCTGGAGAACACCCTGCCTGCAAATGGGATTGAAGGAAACAGAAGAATAAAGAAAAAATAAAATCCTTGTCCCCGGAGTGTCTTCACCTACAAACACTTTTCTTTCTGTGCATGCACGGCTACATGTACTGCAACTTTACGACTCTGCTGGGTTCCCTTGGGGAGCTTCAAACTCTCTTAATGCTTATGACCCCCAGTCAATTTCCATCCAGAAATATCCTCCATAGAAAAGATGTGAAATAGGCAAGGAGAAAAGAAATATTCATTACTCCAGGAGTTAAAGTAGCATCCATTTGGACTGCACATCTGTAAAAGGCCAATAAATTGAAGGCAATGCTCATAATTACATTGCAGGCCAGGCTGAAAAAATGATGCATTCCTCCAGAGCAATTTGCTATTGTTGTGGATTAGGAAACTTCTCCCTCCTTACTGCTGCCAAAAGGGAAAAAAAATGAAAAAAGAGAAAAAAAGATACTTCTTTTTTTGGATGTTGATGATTAAATAAAAGAACGCTGAATGGCAATAGTCATTAGACCAGCAGGAGGAATAAATAAGGAACATCATTGGTAGCTGTAAATAATGGATGCCGTTTTGAGCACAAAGCAACACATCTGGTAATTATTCTCAATTCCACTCCAATTGCTTTGATTTGGCTACGTAAGGTGCCACAATGAATTCTGCATTTATTTATTTATCTATTTATTTGCAAATCAGTGTTTAATTGTAAATTGTCTTGAAGGAATCAATGGGATTTATTGCTTCTGCCTTGTGAGGTGTGAAATGTTTGCCATTACTGAACAATGGATTATTTTTTAATAATCTCTGCCTAACTTCCTTTTTTGCATACAATAGGGTCGTTTTGGCATGGACAGAAGTTTCTCAGATACTTATGCTTTTTGTCTCTCTGCTTATACTTTTTTTATGGGTGTTTATTTGATATCTTATTAACATCACTTCCTTTATTAAGCAAAGCTTAAACAATACTATTCTGCTAAGGTCTCTTTATGTGACCTGCCAATTACTTTTAGGCAAAACTTTTAGAGGGGCATGTTTGGACCTTACCAACACATGGCTCCTTGTCTATGACACAGTAATAATGGACACTTTTTTTCTGAATCATCTGCTGAGGTTATAAACATGCCATGACTTGTCTTTTATGACTGTGCTTACAGTACTTAGCAGAACAGGGACACAGTCACAGTTGCTTTCTCCAGATGATACTGTAATTACCACATTAATTTGTATAACAACCTTCAATCCTCTGTCTGGGACACTCCTTCCCCTGAGCCACACTTACTCCTTTACTAGACTGATAAATTCTCTCTCCTAAGGACAGGACTGAGTTTGGTTAACTTTTAAGTGGAAAAGCAGAGAGGGAGGGAAAGATATATAGCACATATATATATATATATATTCTTTTAATAAAAAGCACTGATTTTAATGAAATCAGATTTACTTTAAACAAAGAAACAATCCTCAATCCCCAGGCCTATAGGGCATCAGTTTGAAGCTGATGACAGGATCTGTGGATAATCAGAGCGAAGGTGTTTGCAGGGACAAGTTTCCAGACAGGACTGCAGCTCCCCAGCCTTCAGTGAAGCCCAGTAAGGCCCAGGAACAGTCCTAGAAAACCAAGGGGAAGGGGAGGACCCCCTTGTCCACCTACTGTGAACACTCTGCTTCCCTGGGGATGACTAGAAAGCTGCCTCCTTGAAAACCACTCTTTTGCAGAACAGCAAAACCCCCGAAGCTGGGCACAAAGTCCCTTCTCTTCCTCTGCTGACAATCACTACGTATTTAGCTCACTATGGGTCAGAGTAGGCAAGTTAATTAACACAATAATTCAAAAAGATATGGTGGCAATGGAGAAATCGGAGCTGTGTTCGTGCCTTGTGCACACCTTTTGTCATGAGACCCTGAATGTATGATGAAGAATGACAAGTGTTAACCCCTCCGGTCTAAGGGCCTCCTGGCTCTCCTGCTGCAATGGTCTCATCCCAATTTCTTTCTCAGAATTACAGCAATTATCAACAGAAAAGACTTATTAGTTCGTCTGTCCCACACGTTCACTCTTCTCCTTGGACGGAGTGAAATGAATCCTTTATATTCATGCAGTTCATTGTCCAGCCAATTTTTAAATGACTTGAACAATGTGGATTCCTTCAGAAAGCTGCTTCATTGACTAATGTCTCTCTCTCAGATTGATGAGCTCCCATACTTGAAAGAATAAAATTTATTTGGGGAAGAGGCGAAACTGAAACGTTCCTCTTATGGAGCATTCACCAGATGGCTCCAAAGAGCATGGGTTAACCCTTTAACCAGCAATCGTATATTTCCAGCAGTCTCTACTTTGCCTGTGGGTTATGTTTTGTACCTAGTCAACTGTCATGCAACTTCTTTTGAAACACAGAGATCAATCTGGAAGTCACATTGCAGAAAATGGAAATACATCGTCCTGATGATGTTCCCTCAGCATGATTAAACTGTGTTGAGGGCTGAGTATGGCTCAAAAAAACACACACAGAGTCACATTTTAGATGTAGTTTGTTTTTTTTTTTTTTTATGGATTGCATTACTTGAGTGTGTGGGAAAAGAAGGAGGGAAAAGAAGAGAGGAGAATGAAAGAAAGGATTCAATATGTTAATACAGATCCTCCAGACTCAGTGACTTTCAGACCCTTATTTCCTCCTTGCAGGAAAAGAATGAAGATATTTCCTATAAACAGCTGAATCAGAGGACCAACTTAGATATTTTGTTTTTTTTTTTGTTTTGTTGAAGTGAATGTGCTTGTTAAAATTCTATGAAATAGTATAATTGAAGACACATAGAAAAGCTAGGTAAATTCCAAGTACCACAACCCTTTGGGAATGAATGCTGTTTTCAAGTTGTATTGGTTTTTGCATTTGTTTTCCTTCTTTATAGCTAACAGTGCCTCATACTTAAATATCCCCTGAAGGGAAAAAATATTAAAACCTACAGAACAGATGACATAAAGAAAAGGACTGAAAAGAACACCTGACTGAAATGGTTGTTATTATTCACTCTGATACACACTCTCACACATACACAGGCATTAATCCCTAGCAACCTCTTTACTAACAACTTCTCTTACAGTTGAGAATGTTCCACTTCAGTAGTAAAAATTTATTGCAGTTTATCAATAACAACATCAAAATTGCCCAGGAGAATTTCTTCAACTCCAACAGACACGTGTGCACCCACACATTCTGTAGAACTTTAGGGGTTTGATACAAAGCTGACTGATATCCACACTGTGTCAACATGAACTGTACTGAGTGTCAGATGAGATCTCCAGGTTTGTTTTACAGCCTAACTCAGGAAAAGAAGAATAAATTAAAAGAATATTGAATGTTGAAGCCTGATTCTGTCAAATGGGAAAAATCCTCAGCCCCTGGATGGGATCTTTTTATTTAGTGAATTATAGAAATGGGACAATTTGAGGAAAGGAGGGAAGGAACTGTGTTTTTTACATAAAAATTAGAAAAGAAAGTAAAGATGATCACAAGAATAGTTCATGCCACGAATTCCTGTACCTAATTCCTGTATCTAAGTCATGGCTTGTATCCCCAGAAGATAAATAAATCAGCCATCCACATCAAGAAATGTTGTCCATCCCAAATTCAAAGTGCTTACTGATTCCAGAGCTTACTAGTGAGTCTGAGCAAACCCTTCAAAACGCAAGTGAGAGGAAGAGTTGTTTCCAAGTCCTAGCTGAATTTCATCCTTAATGAAAGGACCTCCACCACTTGACTGAGAGAACAATTTCTGCAGAGCTTTCCAGGGCTGAGGAAGTTGTTCAAGCAATCTCAATAGTATTTCTCGACATGGACTTAATGTCTAACCTGTAAAAATCAGTCTCAATTACTTACTGTAAGGGCTAATTAATCTTGGGAAATACGTACTCCCACTAAAAATATTTGCTTGATCTGTCAGAACAGGTATAAGAAACATAGCCTGAAGGAAGCTGGTCACTGGAGCATTGCCCTTGTTTTCCTAGCTCATCAGTGTATTCAAAGGCTCAGTGTAGGACTGGGAACAGGGAAGGGGAACTTGTATGAAAGTAGAAAGAATCTCTACAAAACTCTCCCAAACCCCCAGCCATTTTTTGCCCTGTTATTTCAGAAAGCTCTGCCAGGTACTGGACAACATAGAGATTTTGTCTGCTGTATGGTCTGTGGTGCCTTTACAGTTCTGTTCTTTTACCATAGAACGTCTCACAGGAGCTGGTGGACATTGTCTTTGCAGCATATCAAAGAACAAGACAAGTAATATTACTGTTTTAACATCAGCTGAGTGCAAAGGTGGTTTTCCCTTGTGTTAGCTGCTCTGCTAAATGGCAAAGGCTGTAATCCCGTGCTGCTTGGTTTGGATATCGCTCTGAGGTAATTCTCCCTCCAGTGGGGCTAAGTTAAAATGGAAAATCATAAGGTTTAGGCAGCTAGAAGCAGCTCTACAAACCTCTGCCCTCCTCCTGACTTGTTTCTTCAGACAGTCAGGACGCACTAGAGATGCTCAAGACAGGCATTCCTCACCTAATTCCTAGCTTGATGTTTCAATATGAGATTATTAGATATTTAGATAATTAGAGGTAATTAGAATAATCTAATTGTGAGGATGGGTGTTAGTGGTGGCCACAGAATGTGGCTTACCTTCAGCAAATAAACATTGGCTACTGCATTGATGGCAACACCTGCTGCTGCCAAGCTGCTTGCTTATGTCTGGTTCATCAGTTTGCACACATCCATCTATAAAGAAGGTGGCCCATGGTGTGCAAGAGCACCATATCGAATCCTTGCCACCAGAAATACCCTCTTTAAAACCTGGTGCAATTGCCTCCCCTTCTTTTCCTTTGTCTCCCCTCTGCTCCCATTTTCTGTTTCCATTCATTGAGAAGGGATAGAAACCAGCTTTTTTTTTTGCAGTTTCATCCTGTGGGTCTTCCATACATATAAACAACTTCTCTGGCAGGATAATATATACTAATGCCTGCTCTAATGTACCCCACAGTAAATCAAACTGACTTTTAAGAACTTTTGTAGAGTTACTGCTTAGTCACTGCCATTTAAAAAGAAGAAAACCTCGTTCTATTCTTTTGCCTGCTTGTTATAGCTTCTAGAAATTATAGTGATATTACCTGAGAGAAGCAGGCAGGCAGTCAGGCAGGCAAAGAAAGAAGGACGGAAGGAAAGTGAAGGAAGGAAGGAAGGAATGAGAAAAAAGGAAAGAAAAGAAAAACAGAAAAAAAAAAAGAAAAAATAAGGAAGGTAAGAAAGAAAGAAAATAAGGAAGGTAAGAAAGAAAGAAAAGAAGTTATTCCTACTTCTCTCAGAAAAAAAAGAAAAAGAGAATAAATTCTAAAAAGAAAAACACTTTGAAAATTTAAAATGAACCTAACAATTTTTCTGTAAAATTGTTACTTTTAAATAATCTAAAAAGACATAGGACCTGAACAATGCACTTGCACACACAGCCCACGTAGGACCTAGTTATGTGCAAAGCCACATATCCAAATTAGTATGATTTTCTTTGAAAGGAAGAATTAAGCTGACTTTTATGCAGGAAGCTACAAATAGAACAAATAATATATGTATGCACTTAAAACTCCCTTGATTTAAAGAAATGAGGGGAGGAAGCATTTTCTGATGCTCATAAAGAGAAGTAACTCTATAGTATGTATATATTTATGGTTTCTAAGTCCACTGATTCCTTGCACTTTGTAGCCAAGGTATATCAACTGTACATCAAAAATCTTTGCTGGAGAGTTTCACCTATAGGTTGCCTGTAGTAGATTGCACCATATACTATGAACACCTCCATCTGCATATCTGTGTCCAGAGGTATGCTTAGGTAATGCCCAGAGATTTGACTTTCATCCAGGAATGCATGGGGTTTTCAGAACTAAAGCTAAAGCACCATCTTTCCTGAGGCTAGGTGTACTGGCACATATCTTGGGCTTTGGAGGTCTGCTTCAGAATATGTTTTCCTTCACTTTGTGACAAACAGAGATGTTTTGATTAACAGCTCAGATTTGTTTATTCCACATGACAAACAGACAAAATTCAACACTACCCATGCAAAAGGGTTTGGAAGAAGAACTGATACAGGCTGGACCTGTAAGGAAAGAAAGATTTGTTCATATACTTTTCTTAATCTTCAAGTCCTTCCATACAATGTGAAGATGTGATTGAATAACAGATGCCAGTTTATGTTTGAACGGTACTTTTTATGCTGATATACCAGAACAATTTCGTAAGACTGTGTTGTTTTTCCTGTTACCTCCTCACTGAAAAGCAGCCACCCCTGAAGCTGTGCTAGTTGTTTAACAATGCACAGGAACCTTCCCTGGTGGTTTTGGCTGGGGAGGGAAGGGAAATGCAACAAGCAGTCTTGACTTTCTGCTGTGTGAAGAGCCCTGTTGAAATCAGCAGAAAGGAGCTAGGAAATCTGTCTGACATCCTGTTAAAACCAAGAAGCTGTTACTACAGGAGGCCTCTTGACAGGGTATCAGAGTGCATACACTGAAACAAGTTGCTTATGGGCAGCCAAATGTGTAAACCCTCTTCTAATGCCCCTACCCCCATGAGTTTATTGATGTCTAATAAAAGATGGGCTTATAAGCACTAATGAGAACTCTCTGCTCTGCCTAGCTGCCTATTTTCATGAAATTTATAGGAACACAATAGCTTTGGGACCTCTTCCACCCTATCAACACTAGGTTCAATTATCCAGTGGGTTCAAAGCTCAAAGGAGGAAGCCTTGACAGATTGACTGGTAGATGGGCCCAGGCACACACTTACAAACAGCTTGATTGTACAAGTCTTATTTCCTTTGGAATGAAGGAGCAGGGGTTTTATTGGTCCCAGCCAATAGATGGTATAAGTTAGAGCAAATTGCCTCCTATTTCTTTCTTAAGATGTTGCTTTAATGACAACTCAATGGCAAAGCATCTTCTGGATTTTGAAGATGTCACTTTAATGCCTTCCTGGGCCAAGCGTCCTTGCTGAGTTTGAGAAGCTGTGATACCATCACTGTGAAGGTGGTACAGCTGCAAGTGTGCCGAAAGCAAAGGTCTGAAAGAGAAGGAGAGCTTTTCAGAAGCATGCCCTTCATTTTAAAGGGCAAGGCCACTGCTTTGAGAAGCTGAACAATTTCTCTGAAGCACAATTTTGTTTGTGCTGCAGGGGTATTTACTGTTCTAAGATTTCCTGGCATTTGGGTGGTGTAGGTAGAACAGATTTACATAAAAAGGGGGGAGAAGGGGATCAGACCTTCAAAGGAGCTTTAAAAGGACAATATCCTAACCCACTGTTTGTCTGGGGGATTTTATTTGGACAGAGCTGTTGCTGAGCCTTTTGTGACCAGACATTTTCACGTGTTTTACTGCATGTTTGAACGGCTGCACGCAAGAGATAATATAACTGACAGGCTAGTGATGACACATTCCTGCAGCACAGAGGATGCAGGGAGATCTGGGACGGGGTTACAACCTGTCCAGTACAATAGCACCATCTTTCCCTTCTTTTCCTGCAATGCCAGCAGCAAGATGTTCCCCATCCACAGGGAAGATGAACATGGATGGGTGCTAAAGTCGTAACAGGCTGGGCCCAGAGAACTCCCTTCCAAACTCTCTGCAGACATATTCCTATGCCCTCTGATTCACTTTCTAAAACAGCTATAAAAGCCAGGAGGCTCTTGCAAAGATGAGATTGGGAAAGAAGACAAAATGAATAAAGAAGGCTAGATTTAAGTAAGGTACAGAATAAGATTTAGAAGACATGACTTCTGCTCCAAGCTGTGTAATGAGGTGCTGCTCCCAAACCACAATGACTCACTGTTCCTTAGTTTCCTTGTCCATAACTGAGTGAAGCAAAGAGGCTGATTTCATCTGAAAGTGTCTTTGAGAGCCACTGATGGAGCTGCAGAAGGGTTCAGTATTAACTACATCACCCAGCAGAGCAGCATCGATTTTAAAGCCATCTTTCTGCCTTCTTCACTTTTGGGGTAAAACTGAGGAGCTTTACATTGCTGGTTACAGGAACAGGGACACGAAGGAGCTACAGCTTCAGTTTGCACTCCATCCTGCTCTTTTCTATGGTCAGTTGTTTGCAATGGGCTTACAATTTGAGGCATGTCCATAGGAAAAAATGTCTAAGTGTGGAAAGCTACAAGAAATGAAGGACAGAAAAAAGAAAAAGAAAGAAAATTCCCCAAACAGTTGGAAGCATACACGCGTACAGGGAGAAGCCTTTCTGCAAATTTCTTTGCCAGTTTCTGCAGCCCTCAACCTATTCTTTTCAACACCAACTTGCCAAAATAAACAATAGTTTGCATTTTCAGCGGTTGCTTTTTTGGCTGTAACTTTTCCTATGCTCACATCTCAGCTCTAAATAAATTTTCAGGAGGGGAAACGAATGTGTGCCCTTCCTGGTAGCAAATCCACTAACTGTCTCTGCACTTCATCAGGCTGTGAAAGGCAGACTTCACACCGTGAGAAACAGTGCAGGATAAATCAGCCCATTCACTCTCTTCATTCATCTTTCGAGTGTCTTTCGCATGTGTTCAGATGTATCATGGTGTAGATAATGCTGAAACACTCTTCAATATTTGCTTTTAACTGTTTGTTGTTACAACGTTCTGCTTTCAGGGAGGGAATGTGATAGGTGAAGAAAATTCAAAGCAGCCAACACCAAACTGATTGCAGGAGGATATATAAGGCTCAGGTACTTGTACCTCCAAAGGCCTCTGGAGTCTGAGTAGGCTTTGGATCAAATCCGGAATAGTTTCATTAAGTACATTCTGGTTTCAGACCTTGTCTTTGTATCTCTGAAGACTTGTGAATTTTCAGAGAGTAGAGAGAAAACCTTACCCCTATTCAAGATCAGACTGCTTCCCCTGGCTGCAGAAAGCCCTGATGACAGTGAAAGCAGTTGCTTACATGGACTGATAAGAGACTAGTTCATGCATTTCACCTGTCCTTTAATGAGTGGAAAAAAGAGACAGGCACAATCATGGAAGTCAGTGCACATTGCACCCTGTCAAGAAATGCTACCAAATCTAAGCATTTATGACATGCTTCTGCAGCCATAATTGAGCATTTGGCTTGTAGACACCCAAACTGTAATTTTTCAAGGACATCAACTGGTGAATACGAGGATTTCCCTGGTTTTCCATCTTTACTCTAAAAACAAAATAGGTGTGGTTTATGAGCTCTGATGTCTCGTGTGATTGCAGTGGGTTCAACCAAGGGCCATGTATTTGTTTATGATTTGCCTGGAGCCAGTAAAGAACTATCTCCTGACATAAAACCTGCAGAACTACATCCTGTACCAACATGTCTTTCCCTTTTTCTAGGCTGCAGGAGAGGACAGTCTTATAGCAATCTGCTTGTTCCAAGCTTCATATCTTTTAGAGTAGCCCATGGGTTTCCCTGGGCCACTGTGAGGTGCTGTCAGTCCTGCAACGTATTTGCTGGTTTTCCTGCATTTAATGGTAGGATCTTAAAGACAGCTACGAGGAATAATGAAAACCTCAGGGTGGAACTGGCTTCAGGACTTTCCTTTGAACACTTTGCAGGCAGGAGCACCAGCTTACATAAACAAGAGTCAAGCAGAATATTCTGCCCTGGCACTGCTAAATGACACTGCCTGTGAGAGTTCTTTCCCATTCTGCTAATTGAAATAGCGGCATCAGGTACATATATATGCTCACTGGTGTAAACCTTTCTGCTCTAAGGAATGGGAAAGGACTCACACAGCATACTGCCTTGCACACTTAATTGTCACTGCACCCTGAGCCATGGGGAGGTACAGCTCTCCCTTGCTCCAAAGAAGCCAAGAGATATGGCCAAGGTGACACAGGCTGACAGAGACAGAGAAAACACTTTAACAGAAAGTTCGGGTTGGTCCTTTAACTTCTGGGCTGTCCTTTTCTGCTCAAAACGAAAGCAAGTGACAGAAGGAGCCCAGCAACATCCACCAGCTTAATAACAATAATTACTGTGCTAGGAGACTGGATAGATAATGCAGTCCCAAACCATGGACATGAACTAATGTCATCAGCATTGGTATAAATAGGGTGTCTGCATTTAATTAATAAATAATAGGCTGCAATGCTAATCTCCTTCTGCTAACTCTTTTCTAAAGGTGCAATCTATTAATCACATGTCACTGCCAGCCTGGTCACTTCTTTTTTTAGATTCAAGACAGAAAAAAAATAGCTAGAAATAAATGGATCCTAAATACAGCAGGGCAATTGAATAGCACAGCCAGCATTATGATCCACTGCTGATTTCAATCCTTAGCTACAAGCTTTTCCCCTAAGGGCGGATATAATACTTTAAAGAGAGAGTGAAGGTTTGCGATGTTGTTAAAGGTCAGCATGTTACTAATGTCTGCAAAAATTGAAGTTTTTTTTTTTTTCCTCTGATTATTTGCCCATGGAAATTCTGTCACTCTACAATGTCTGCCTATGTGCAGTAAGACCCATTTCTGTGGGCACTGGCCAAGTCAGGTGAGAAATTCCTTTTGAGATGGGGACAGCAAAACTTTTAGGAAAGCACTGGAAAGATCTCACCTTTTTGGCAAAAGATAAGATTAGAAATCTAGAAACTCAAGGAGAAGAAACATCTGTGTTGGTATGGAAATGTGGTAAGGGGGAAACAGCAGCGTTACTCATCTGGGACCATATAGATGGAGCCGTGCAAATTGCTTCTTCTTCACTGTGACTATCCACTTTCCTTAAGGTTCCTTCTCAGTGCTCTGAATGAGCTTCATTGTGTCCATAGACACAATGAAGATTTTCACTTGTTCAGCTTTGGGATTATCACCCTGCTGTGCCTTTTCTACGGTCTTTTTAGAAAAACCTGGAAAACTTTGCCCCAGGAAAACATTGAATATGGTTTTGTGTGCAGAAGGTGGGGACTTTTGTGTATTTAGGTCAAAAATCAAGTTTCCACTCACATTATTTTGATTGGAAAATACATCCTGTTATCTTCACTTGTTACATATAATTGATTGTAAAAATGTATCCTTACTAATTAAACTGATTTTCAAAATGATTAAAGGCTTTTCAGAAAGTTCATCTCCACAATTCCAACCTGTTTGGTACCAAAGCTTTGCTGAAGCCTCAAAAAGAGCCATTATCTGTCTAAATTTCTCTGTTCTTCAGTCACATGCAAGTCAGAAGTCTCAGCACAGAACATCTGGGTGAAATTTTTCAGTCAGTTTATGCAGAGGTTAAATGAGATCTAATGATTCATTCTAGATCTAAAACCTATTCATTTCCCTTTAATCTAGCCAGAAACACCAGGAGAATGGCCAGTGCTCCAGTGTTTTGGACTTTCCTCTCAAAGTCCAGACTTCAATAAGGGAACATTACAGGTTCTAATAAAAACCACATTCCCTGTAATACCACGGAAGAGTGCCGGATCACACATTGAGATCAAGGAGAGGCAGGAATAAATGCAGTTTATTGCAAACACTAGATAATACACTTGCATCAGGTTTTGAATTTCTGTTGGGCGACATGATTTTTGACCCCTGTTTTTCTCTAGGTGGCTCTGGTCCCTTTGAAGAGTTCCCTGTAAAGACATAGTTGGTATTCATGGTCCGTTACATCCCAGTTTCCTCCAGCACCCCTGTTTCTCCCACAGTATCCACTGACCTGCCACAACAGGCTCCATCAGTGCAGTGTGTCTCTCAGATATCAGCTGAACTTCAGTTTCCTTTCCACTACCAACCTTGCACATCAAAGACAGCTGCTTGGTCTTAGCTGTGACCAAATTCTCCAACCAGGACCATGTGGTGTGAGTGTGTGCAGAAACGGAGGGTCCTTGTCAAGGAGGAGGCCATGCTGTTAGCTTAAGGTCTGGCATGTGTTATTCAGGATGCCATTTGCTTTGTTTAGAGAATGTGCCCCAAAAAGGAGCTTTACTTGTAAGCCATTCTTAATGTTTTCTTACCCCAGGTAGCCTGTAACACCACAGCCCCCGGCCTGATGTATTAGTTTCACTCCCGATTGTGCAAACCAGAATCTGGGAAGACACTATATGACAGGTCTGCATCCAGACACTGTATCTGGTCTTTGGAGAGTAAGCTCTTGAGAAAAAAAGGGCCTCTGTCTGTTCTGTATTGTACAATGAACCTGGTGTGATGATTCATAACTGGTCTTCCAAGCACTGCCGCAAGATAGATAGTAAACAGATTTCTGATCTAGGGACTGGGGAGACTGCTTTGGTTTAGTCCAATCTCTGAAGTCATTAAATTTGCACTATCTTCATTCCTCCTTGCCTGAGGTTTTGGCCAGTTCTCCCACATCTCTTTTTCATTAGCTGTTCAAAATAATATTAGTCATAGTCATTTTGGAAAAAAAAAATCCAAGAAAGCAAGTCATCCAATGTGCTTTACATTGTGGCAACATAATTTCATGTTAATTGGATGGCTGCTTGGAAGTGTTGGTATTTTGTGGTTTACAATCAATGAATCTAGTCATTCATCAATGACTCAAGACATGGATAAGATAAAGATTTGGGGGAATTAATTACCATTCCTATGGCAGTTCATGGGCAGGAAGTATTTTGCTAACTATGAATTCCTGCATGCTAGGTTTGATGCTACAAGAAAACATCCTTCCTCTAAAGTTGGTCTTAATATATGTGAGTTATTTATGCCTTATTTATAACACACTTCTAGTCCTGGTCATTGGGCAATCTTGACTTGTGTTATGAAACAAACCTGTCCTGACATGGGACATGTCACGCTGCAATTCGCACAAGCGTGAGCAGGCAGCATCTCCTAGAGGAATGAGTCTGATTTGACTCCTCTGTAAAAGTGCAAGGAATTGGCCCCACAGAGGTGTCTCCAAGTATTTGGAAGAACACCATTATATTGGGAGATTTTCAAAGGGAAAATGTAGACTTTATGTGAGATCTGAGCAGTGAAACACATTTAACACTTTCTAACATCTCTATTTATCTAACCAAGCTACTTCCGTGGAACAAATTAGAGGACCTGAGCACTTAATAATCTTTAATGCATGTATTCTTGAAACACCAATGTTATTTTACAGAAGGAAACTGGGACATGATGTTTGGCCAATTTTATGTCTATATTCAGACAGTGAAAGATAGTTATTAGTCTCCAGATGGAAAAGGGATGAGAATAATAACTTGACCCTAAATAACCTTTTCAAGGTCAAGAAGAATATCTGTAGGAAGTCAAGAAATTAAACTTCAGTCTTCTGAGTTGCACCCTATTGCCCTATGTAGAGCTTTCTCTTACTCTGTTCAGGATCAGACTGCAAGACTGTCCTTAAAATTGAAAAGAAAGGAACCAGTCCCTCACTAATTGAACTTAACTGTTTATCTTCCCTGGGGAAAAATGTTTCAGTGCAGTGTTGCCTTGAAAATTACCTCTCTACAAATGATCTTACAAGGGCCACATCAATTTTCCATCACAGATTCCAAAGCAAGCAGGTTTTAAAGATAAACATATATTCCTTAATTATGAAAACACATTTTAAAAATACTGATGTCACACACTGCTTTTAATTTGAAGCCTTTTTTTTTTTGCTTGCTTGCCTTTTCTTTTTTTTTCAGTTCACTTTCTGACCTGAGAATGGGAGTGGTAGCAAGCCGAAAATACAAAAATAAAAATGGAATTTGACTTTAAAGAGGAATTAAAATTGATCAGATTATCTGTATTGCTTAGGCTGATTGGGATGCAACCCCTCCTATTCTTCCTCTGACATTATGAAACAAACACATTAATGGAGAAAAATACCTTCTGTTTTTAGGACAAAACCCCAGCCTCTCCTATAATCCATAGTTTTTATATAGCAATTTTTATTCATAGATCTTAACTAGGGTTTCAGAAAAGTCAAGTACCATCATTCATATGATACAGATGGAAAAATGTGGCATGAAAAGGTGAACATTGCGATTCATCTTACCTCTCTTCAGGTGTATTAAAGTGAGATATCTAAATCTGACTTAATTGCCATAGATTCATTCCAGATTCAGTGGAGAGAGAGAAGTGAAACTTTCAACCACCATCTATCCCACCTGTTTTAGGATGGGATTAATCACAAGTTTGAATCATCTATCTCCCTCCATTGTCCATAGGAAAAGCCTAGGTGACTGACTTAGACTACATGCCTAATAATTAAGGGCATTAAAGTGAATTCTTCTTAAAATAATATTTTAAGGACAGTGGCATAGAAGCCTTGTCTAAAAATTCTTCTATCCCTAAATCCACCGCTCTTAAAAGGCCCCCTTGATACAGCATACTGAGAGAGCTTAATTATTTACATGGGGATTTTCTGCCTCCCGAAGTGATTTCACATACATGCTGCAAACGCTATACAGAAATTGGAAAATGCTGTGTATGCCATGGAGAAAAGTTTTCTTGACCTCTAGTATCTCCTGAGTCTTGAAACTTCTTGCAAGCGTGATACTATAATCTGGGATGTCAGCAGGCAAGGGGCAAAACCCTTCTTGCTGAAATTCTCACTCAGAGAAGAGAGAGTTCAGTCCACATCTAAACTGCAAGGTTGAGCCAGTTTTATTTTAAATTGCTCAGTTATAACCTCTGTATCCCAACTGCTGAGGTTACTGACTACAGTCCAGACATTTCTTAGCTCCTATGTCACACTAAAACTCAGCTTCCAGAAAGACCCTGGATTACTCCAGAGCCAAAGGTCTTTGCAAACATGCAATAAACAAGCAGCAGTCATGAAGAAACAGGCTGCTAAATGCTGGACTCACTTTACACCCTGGCAATACTTCAGGCAACAGTATAATTGTATGAACAGTACCAGATCTGGAAACAGCACTTATTTATCTGGACCCAGGGTATAAAAGTGCTTAGGTACATAAATGACACTGATTACAGTTGGATTTAGATGAGTAAAAATATACACATTGATTACATGCGGATGTCAGATGCATGCAACTGTAAGTTGCCTGAAAGGACTGAAATTAAGACCTAGAGAAATGATGGGAGGCAGGGGCATAACTTTAGATACCTTCTAGCATTTTTTGTTGTTAACTATGAAGCAGGCTTCTTTCTATCCCAATTTTAAGTGGTCTGTAACCAGTGAGTTTTCTGCCAGATGCCTCAGTTTTCTTTCAGAATCATAGAATCAGCCAGGTTGGAAAAGAATATTTAAGATTGTCAAGTCCAACAGTTCCCCAAGGACTGCCAAGTCCACCACTAAACCAAGTCACTAAGGTCCTCATTTACATAGTTTTTGAACACTTTCAGGGACGGTGACTCCACCACTGCCCTGGGAAGCCTGTTCCAATGCCTGAGCACCATTCTGGTGAAGAAAATGCTCCTAATATCCAGTCTAAACCTCCCCTGGTGCAGCTTGAAGCTGTCCTATCACTTCTTACTTGGCAGAAGAGGCTGACCCCCACCTCACTACCATCTCATTTCAGGTAGTTGTAGAGAGTAATAAGGTCCCTCCTGAGCCTTCTCTTCTCCGGACTAAACCCCCCCAGGTCACTCAGCTGTTCCTCACCACACTTTGCTGTAGGCTCTGTACCAGAGCTGTTGCCATAGACTTGTATATGTACTAATTCTTCTCTTTGTCGTTCCTCCTTACATCTCATTTTGCACCAGGCCTCTCCTAATACCTCTGCCTTCTTGGCACAGCAATAAGCAACAATTCTGACATGAGGAGAGAGACGGGACATTATGCATTACAGGTCCTGCCCGGGGGTTGCTTGTGGGCTTCAAGTGTGTGTTCAAGCTTGTGTGCTTATCACTTGGTAAAATACAGAAAAAGAATCTACACAGGAGTAAGAACAACACTAAACTTCTCATACCTAACTCATTGCTGACTGCATAGGGGGTGCTGCTGAATCACCACTCCAAGAGCTGGGCTTGGACTCAGTGTGAGAACATTTTGAGCCTTTTTAATGTCAGACCAAACACAAGGAAGAATCTTGGAAAACCTTAACAAGCAAATGAAATCCGTAAGGCATGTGCCTCAGTTATCATTTATTCATCAGGCAGAAAAATGTCCTATATGTTCCCTTTCCCCCAAATGTTTCTCTGAAAGAACAGCAAAACACGCCTTCCATTTTTAAAAGAAATGCCCATGTAACCATAACTACAAGTTCGTCAATAGAAAAATACATAATAAATGGCTTGCTATTTCTACTCTTTTGTGAGACAGTTCATTAGAAACTTCATTTGTCTACATGGATTGCACTTATTCAGCTATATTCTAATAAAATGCACATCGCTTCCAATAAAGGGAATGCATTTGCTATTGATGTGCTATAAACTACTATACAGAGAGGTGTTATTATATCCCAGTGTAATAACAAGCCAATTATAATGATCAGCAAAACCTTTACAATAAAGTCAATGCACGAGGAGTGATTATCATAATGCATTCTAACTGTTCAGTACCATAAATGCTTTGCAATTAATTGTGGAGAGTATCTATAAATGTATTATTAATGCTGTATAAAAACCCATTGACAAGCAACCTTTACATTAAAAATAATACTAGGAATGTAATGTGTCCCTGAGTTCACCTAGGAGGTTGAGCTGTATTTACAAAGACAGAATTTTTTTATAGGATTGCATTTTTTGTTTCCTCTGCTCTCCTTCCCACCCTTACTTTTCCCATTTTTGCCCTGTTATTGAAAAACCTCCAAATATCACTCTGCACTGTGACAACCCTCGATCATCCACCTTACTTGATTTTTGATCCTGTATACATCATTTTGGGCACAGTTACAGGCTTTTACTAATGTCTTAACCCCATGACACTGACAACCTTAGCCCCATGACACTGGCAGCCTGACATGCATGAATGCCAAAGGCAGTAGCTGCAAGAAATAAGCATATAAAAGCGTATCACAACACAGGTAAGCAAGACAGGAAGGGTGAGAAGCAGAAAGGGAGTGAAGTTACGTAGCTGATCAAACATCACATGGTAGCAGAGAACAGAACTGATACTGAAACCTCAAGGCGATGAGCTCCCCAACCTCTCCCCAGGCTTTGCTCTATACTTTCCTCCTTCTTGTCAGTAAACTATTAGGTTACAGATGCTTTATGAAAAATGTCTGTGGTTTGTTTGTTTTTTTTCCCCTTTACTACTTGATTTCAAAAGGTTGTCCTTAGGACATATGCTAGAACGCAACGTCCTGTGGATCTTTTCCAGTTCCTATTGATAGGCACACTTCCATCAATTTCAACCACAATAGAAAGGGCAGATGTGAATAAAAGTTTGATGTCACTTACATTCTTTCAGCAGGGGAGGAATGGAGAACATCAGCCTTCAACAGAGTAATCCAATATAAAACACTACACATAAGGATCTGTTGGAGACTTTTTTCTCCCCCGGAATTAAGTTTTACCAGACAGTGGAGAGCACAAATGGAGTCATCCAAGGCCACTTTGAATTATCCGATTCATTTTCGTGCTGGTACATTCTGTCTGCTTGAATATACAGCTTTGTGAGGACAACAGGATGTCAGCTGTCAGTAGGGGTATGCAATCCTGAATTTCCACAATAAACCAGGAGATTTTAATTTCTTAATGTCTGTAATAAGGACCACAAGAAGACAGAGCTAGAAGGAGATTTCTGTGAGTACTAAATTCTCTTTCTATATCAGGTTTGTCTTAGAGCTGAAATAAAAACACTATTGATTTTAACAGATTTTCAGACCTGGAATAACATCCAATGGACTGATTCCCTTTGGACCCAGTGGGTTTGGGCATTGCTGTAGAAGGGTCTATCACACACAATGGGGTCTAAAACTCATCCCTTCTTTTCAAAGATCTGATCTGAACTGAGAGAAAGGAAGAGTGTCCAAATCTGGCTGAGTTTCTTGATTCTGCCCTGGATTTGATATGTCCCTGTTTACATGGGAAGAAAAGCAGAACATATAGGCCAGAAAGGGCCAGAATGATGCTCAAGACTGTGGGATATCTAAGACATCCTTCATGGTCATAGGCACAGCTCATGACTAGATAGGCAGAGAGGAGAATACCCTTTGAGGCATTGACATCTCTCCCTCCCAATACTACAGCAATTCCAACAGTCACTCATCAGGAACCCACGCTGTCAATAACACAAAGCTTTTGTTGCTCCTCACACTTCCTCAGCCTCTGAGGCAAGAAAGCTGCCTTCCAGTTTATTATCAAGAACTTTTTGTTAGGTTCTGGATCTTAGTTTTTTTTCCCTTTCACTCGAACTCCTCTCCTCGTTGGCATTTTTCATGACTATTAAAAGATATTATTTTTAAACAATCATTCTGTCTCTTTACCCTCACACTGAGATGATGCAACTCAGCACCCAACTCACATCGGTCTGTTGTTTGATATTGGATATGTAATTAATAAAGGAAAGATATTTAGGTTATTTTAAATAATTTTTTAATTTATTTTTCATTCTTCCTGCAAGAATTGTAAAAAAAACAGTGGATTAATTATGTTTGGGGCAAATATCAGGATGAGGAGATATATGAGACTTAGGAGGAGGATCTGGCGTGGAGCTGGAAATCTCCTTTCAAACAGCAAGGGAAGATGAAGGGGGAGAGAGATGTGGTCACAAAGGAAAAGAAAGAAGAATATGACGCCTGGAGCATGGGCTAGAGCTTCATTTGCCCAGAGTTCTTGAGTTCAGGATCTCCTTACATACCCTTACTCTCTTCTTCACACCCATCCATAGTCTGAAGGTCTGAGCAACTCTACTCTTTGCATGGCATTTCCAAAGAAGGAAATAATTCCATCTGGCATTGTTATGCCAGTGTGAAGCCAAACTAAGCTGAAGGCAACTAGTCTTGTTTAATTGTGGCACCTAAACAGGCCTGAATCTGGTTAGTTCCTGGACAGGAAGCTTCCTGAGAGATTTTGGCCATCTGCACAAGACACAGAGTTCTGATCAGTTAAATGGAAAGCAGCTAAATGCCAAATAGTTACTGGGACCATGGGCTGTGTTTGTCACAGTAAACCCTGCCAGCCGTAACAGAGAGCTGTGAAAGTTAAAAATTACCTGGATGAAATAAGACTTTAGTCCCAAAGGAAAATGAGGCTTAGAAATTGAGGAGAGGCCATTCCAGCCCTATCATCATTGCTGAACTGATGGAAGGGAATAAAAAGCAAAAGATCATAGAGCATGAGCAAGGCACCACTTTTTTTCTGTTTACTGTAAATAAGTGCTTGGACTCCAAAGCTGGAATAAACCATAACCAAGCAGATAATTTCAGAGCCTGCACATTGAGTAACGAGTAGAGAAGCGATGCAACTCAGTTGAAATGTGAAGTCCAAACTTTCCAGCTGCTGCTATCACGCCCTCCAAACAGCAGACAAAAAAAGACACACTGCACATGCCTTCCCCCAGACATACACAACAAAATTTGCCTGAGAGCACAAACACAGGCAGAAGCATTGGTAGATTTGTGAAGTCTGGCATGTAGAAAAAGCTGCAGTGTGATGAACTGCAGACCCTCCTGGAAATCTCTCAACGTCATCTCTGCACCCTTTCAACTCTAAACCACTTTGGACTTTGTTTTATCATACTCTTTAGTTTAGGGACATTCTGCATCTCTTCCATAAAATGCAGGAGGGACCTAAACCCACTACAAAGTGTTTCTTGGTAGAGATATTAACACCGGGCCAAGGTAGCACACTGTGCATCTTTGCATGCCTTCCTTTATGGACCTTGTTCTGTCCTTTGAGAGGAATGTGGGAGCAATGGAGCATCTAAGCATTACTAACGGAGTGCAAGTAGAGCAGCAGGAGAGTCCTTTCCTTTTAAAAAATGTTTCTCCCTGTACAACCTAGTGGGACCTCGGGGCTGTGTTTATCATGGGTTAACCCTGACAGCTGCAGCGAGAGTTGTCTAGTGAGAGCTGGAGATATTGTGGATAAAATAAGAAATGGCTCCAAACTTTGCCCCAAACCACAAAACAGGCTAGCAATCTCTCCCTAAGTTTGCAAAACTTCAAGTCACTGGTATCTTCAGACTATTTTTAGAGCTGAATATGAGACCAGGAACCAAGAAAAATCATAAACAGAATGCAAATAATAAAGTTCTTAGGTTAATTGAGATTGAGTATGTTCAGAATTTAATGTGGAGCTATAACTTACAACCCTAAAACCATACTGGACTACCCAATCTGCAGCAAAGTAGCTTCTGTATAGTCAAGCTAAAATTTGGACAAAACAAAGGCCAATGAGAGTTTTTAAGATAGAATAGAGTTAGAGTTACACTCAGGCTTTTCAGAACAAAATACAGATTTGTTGCCTTTTTATCACATTCTATCAATTCCATCACTGTTAAAGTCTCTATAAAATGTCAAAGGACTCTGACCTTCTGATTGGGTATTTGAAGATTCATGAAGCATTTTGTAGTAGGAATACCCCTATATAACATTTTGTAGCTTGACTATACACACACATGCAAAACAGGAACACAAAATGCAAAATTTTCCCATTAATTTAGACTGTTTCCCTAGAGAAATGCACTGAGGATACATTCATTTCTAGTTCCTGTGAGATTAGGCAAATGTAAATAATGCCAGTTTTTATTGAAAAGGACTGCATGTTTTGTCTTGTTCTTAGTCCAATATGGGGATTAACAAACAAAATAATAAAACCAGCACAACTAATAAGGGGCACTCAGCATTTCCATTTTGTTGGGTTGAGTGTGATTGTGCCAAGCAACATTTTGAATTCTTCCCCAAACCTGATAGTCTAAATTCTGGCTCACACACACTAAATGCTAATACACCCATTTTCACTTCAGCTGAGAATAAAGACACATGAAAGGTTAAAGACCAACAAAATCCAGACTCCAGAACAACAGGAAAAAGTGCTGAGTGGAATCTTATTGAGGGAGAGAGTAAAAAAAAAGAAAGGAGAACTTGCTGGAAAATTTGAAGAATTGTGTTTTAGCAAAATGCAGGTATTTGCTCCTATACAAACCACAATCTTGCTTCCTCAAGAATATTGCTCACTATTTCCAGTAAAAGCCTCCTTGTAAAGTACAGATTGAAAAAAGGCTGCATTCACTGCATTCTTTCTTTAATACCTTAACCTCACACCAAAATTACCCATAAGCCAGAAGATAGTATCCTGGGTGTATTCAGGGTGTATTCAGGGTGTATTCAGGTATTCTTGTGCTGTGCGGAAGAACTGCTTCATTTTCCAAGCCCCACTCTTCCCTCACATCCCATCCTAATATACGGATGGGGTATAATAAGCTACAACTTAAGTTTCTTTGTTGCTGAAGCTGACCTTTATCTTGCAGCCCTAATGAAGTCTTTTGATGTGTTCCTAAGATACACAGCCTCCTTTTTAGCATTCTGTTTGCCGTGCCTGCTTTTACCAGTGGGCTCACGAAGAACGTAAGTTTTCATACAATGCCTCCCTTGGGTGCCAATTGTTCTTTTCTCCCACAGTTGCCCTTGAGTCATGCCATCCCAAAACATCCCCAGCCCAGAAGGATCTAGTCATTGGGGAATTAGGACAACGTGCCTTTCACGTCAATGATGAGTGCACCTGCTTGACTGCTGCATTGTGATCACCACCGGTAGGTGCAATACGGGATGAGGAAAGATGACTGTTCTTTGTGTTGTGGAGATAATTAACTAAAATACAATGGCAAAGGGACTGCTGGTGTGATGGATACTGTGGAATCAAACCACCACCGGAGCCCTTTGCAGTTCAAACCACCCCTCCTGAAAGCAGCTGGTCTTAGCAAAAGAGGTTGAAAACCCTTTCCAGAAAGCCAGGCATGTGTTCTCTATTAGTGATTTGCATTTTTTTTTCAAAAAGAGCGATTGGGAGCTATATACCCTGTAGGCGCACTGAGTAAATTGGCCAGCCTAATTATTATTTTTTGGTATGTCTAATTAAATAGACAAAAGGCCCTCCCTTCACTCTCCCTGTCGGCACGAGCTTCACTGGAATGTGCATAATGTCCCCTCATTTACCCAGGCAGCTGAGCCTTTCCCTTTTCCCCTAGGAGACTGGCATTGACAACTCCTCATGGCTTACCCACTCCTACTCAGACACGGAGCCAGACCGTCAGACAGGAAGAGAAAGGGGGTAAATTGACCTGCTTCTGTTAAAAACCACCAACGATGCTGCACGATGTGAGATGCGTTTGCTGCAACTTAGACATGCGCCACGGCCCTTGATAGCAGAACTTGACATTGCAGAGCCCATCAAATACTTTCTGCCCACTGCTGGCCAAATTCCCTTGAATTTACTTTACGGAAACACTAAAAGTGCAATATTTATCCTTGAGCTTTCTGGCTATTCTCCAGCACTCAGCTCTTCTCCTGCTCTGCAATTGCACAGCACCACAGCCCTTCCTCACAGAGTCTGTGTCATCCTGCTGGTTTCACCACTCCATAACATCAGCCCTTTAACTACAATCTAACGTACAAAGTCTTCCAATGACTTGAGTCACTGGAGAGTTTCAGCCTCACATTGACGCAGTCAGAGCCTCTGGAATCCAAAGCCTTCAACTGAAAAAAGAACATAATTTCAGTGCCTTTTGTGTGTGAAGCATTTTACTCCTTTTAAGTAGCTGTTGCTGGAGATTTCCACTAATGCCAGCATGAAGACAGTTGTCCTATAAATGAGGGAGAGTTTACGTCTGTGGTGGAAATTAAAGAGTTTTCACACATCTAAGAGCCACCTCATTACTAGATGACAAAATCTACTCCCACGTTTACAAGATACATAAACACTCATGTTTTTACTGCATATATGGGCAAAAGTCTCTCTATTTTTTCCCAAAAAGATAGGGATAGAGAGGAAGGAAACACCGCACCATTATATATGTGCGTGTATATGTATATATATATACAAGCATATATAAATGTGCAGATACAAGAAAAAAAGACAAGAATAGTAATTTATCCAGAATAACAGGCCATCTCACACTTTTTCAGTGAGCTCTGTTTTTGATCTGACAAACAGGCCTCTGTTAGAAGAGTGCGGTGAAGTATCACTACATCAGTTCTGGTAGAAAACCTTTTACAGGAAACACCTTATCTCTGGTGATCTATTGAACAGTCACTTAGCAAAGCCTTCCAAATCCACTGTGCAGGATGGAAAAGCAAAAGACCAGCTCCTGATTTCAGCTACACCTGTGCAAATCCTGAATAACTCCCTGGGAATGAGAGAAGTCTTCAGTTTCCACAACAGGTTTATCCAGATAAGCTGATACAGGTGCAGAAAACTGTTACCTCAGAATTTGCTTTTTCCAAAAGCAGAGATGCTTCACCCCAAGCAGAAACAACATGATCAGAGAAAACATATCTCCTTCATCCTAACAAAATTAAACACTTCTGCAGCTCAGTCCAACATGGGTCAGAAAAACCCACATTGCCGTACCGCTGTTAAACTTTGTTAAATCAGGGCCTGATGCTTCACTTCTTAACTAGGCAGATATTTGTTTCCCAGGCAATTGCTGGCACCTGCCTGCCTTTTAAAATCAAATAATAATTGAATATGAGGAAAGTGAGACGAAGTAAAGGAGATTTAATAAAGAGAATCTTAGCTGCAAAGGGAATTTCTTTGGCAGTGATTACGTTACTAATTGATCAGCACATTGCCTGAGAGAAGCCAGAGACAACAATTATACTTAGCACAACGGCTGAAAGCAATGCAGTCAACTACCTCCTCGGCTTTCGCTGTCTGCTGGTTTCACCTGGATCGGTCTGTTCATCTGTAAGAAAAAGCAAAGAGAGACACATAATTAATGGTGGAATCAAGCATTCATATACTGAGGGTTGCTTTGTTTTGTATTTTTCAACCATGCGTATTACTTAGTAACAGAATTTGCACCATGACGGGGAAAAAAAAACAGTAAGCAAGGGAGTAACCACAGAGTGCAGGCTGCTTCTTGGTCTGAAGTAAATCAGTGTCACCCCATTTACATGACAGGGGCTCTGTTGAATCATGCTGGGAGAGAGATCTGAGTCATTTCACACAGGTCATGAAATTTTAAACATAAATTTTTAAATTTCTAATAGTTTCCTCTGGAAATATTTCTGTATCAGAACAGAAATGCTTTGTCCAGGCGTTGGAACCAGTGAAACGTTAATTGCAAATATTTCTTGAGATTGGCATGATGAAAAGAAAATGGAAAAGTGAATTCCACCTCCACTGTTAGCTCATTAGGATAGTCACCTGTAACACAGCAGACTCCGTTTCATACTTGGTAAATGGGATTTGGATCTGATTTGTACATATACTGCAGGAGTGCTAGTTATTGAGATATTTTTTTAATCTGGAGAGGGTAAGATATGAGTCAAAACTTCTGATGTTTTGTCAAAACTCTTTTTCCTTTCTTACATCAGGACATAAGTACAAAAGCCTTGCCACTGTGATGTGAATAGGATTTCTGTTCTTTAACTTATCTCTCACTCAACAAAAGCATTGGAAACCATAATTTTCCCCAGAGCTGCTCACTCCCAGGAGAGAGGGCAACAGATGTCCACAGTCTTCTTCACTGGTAGTGCCTAACATGATGTGGGTATCTGACGAACAAGGGTCAGGATATACCTCTCCTGTTAGTAACTGGAGATGCAGACTGGATCAGAACCAGCTGAGATTTTCATCTGCAAGCCTTCCCTCCTTCTTCCTATATGTCACTTAGAGCAATCCATACACTGTGTTACAGACTATACAACTTTCTGTGTGTAACCACCTCTGAGTGGCATGAAGTTATCACTTAGATTTAGCAGCCAAGGAAAGTGCAAACAGGCATCACAAGGAGCAGGAAGTCAGAAGGCTCTGGGAGTCTCCCAACATATTGCTTCCCAATGATGTCAGACCACAGACTGGCTGATAAACATCACAGAGCACCTTCAGGTGATACCATCACTCCCTTATTTGTTGCTATCCCCAGTACCTTTTGTGGGTAGCAAGGCTGGTATGTTTAGGGTTTCTTTTTTTGTAATTTTTTTTTTTTTTAAGTAGTTAATAATAGTTTAGATTTATTCTAATTGCTCTGCACATGTATTTAGCAATAAACGTTATCAGGCTGGCTGACAAGTAGGTTAAGACGATTGAGAACCTAATAGATCTTGCTGCATTGCTGTCTCAAGGAGAAAATGTACTTAACCATAAACTGACTACAGTTAGACTCACACTTGGGAGAGAAGGATCAATGGTTCCGGACGATACTGAGCAATTCTGCTCCCCTGTATGCCTGTATCATCCAACAAACTCCAGACAGCTGAAGTGTTAAAATCAACAAAGAATCTGGTACTGGGTAAACCTTGTATCAGCCACTGCTTCCGTGACTGCAAAGACCTGTCGCTCACACACTTATTACAACACATTATCAGGACCAGAGGCGATATACTTAAAGGCAGCAGGATGGACATCCTGACACAGGGCTCCTGTAACCACATGGGAGCAGCTAGCTTTTACAGGCATTTAAAGATCCGACATCATGCAGGTGAAGAGGGTAATTTATGTCATGTCCAAATGTCTAAAAAGTGTAATTTTAAGGCACTTTTAAGCTTGGTGTCTGAGATGACAAGGATGAGTGGTCTTCTGTAATGGCTGTTTTTCTCCACTGGACATAAAGGTAGTCTATGCCGTTAGAGTTAGGTGACATAAACCCCATCTTGGTTTCTCACATGCAGGATAATGTAGCCAAGCTACCCAGTTACTCTAACTTCTGCCAGCTACTCAATCACTGCATTTGATTTGCATTTGCAGCAGGTTGGTATTAATGCCATTTATTTACCAAGGATTGACTTGATACCCGTTTGCTTTTGCAGCTGCACACACACTGTATATCATGGATGCCTATGGTGGACAAAATGGCTAATCTAACTCCACTGGCCAGAGAAGGGTGGGCAGAGGTCCCTGGTACCCACTCCAAGACAACCCAAACTCCAAACCTAAGCAGTCACTAAGAGAAATACTCACTGTAGCCAGGAATTTATAGGAGGTATGCAGCATACAGCCCTGACAGGCAATGTCTGGAATCCAAAATGGGTACAGCTTTGCAATGCAGAACACTCCATAAATCTACCAATGTGCATACGGATTGGAAGCTTGCTAAAGGCCATGAAAATCCACACTGGATTTCAGTAAGCTTTAGACCCAGTCTTTATTAGAACTAGACAGAGAACTTCCTACATGTAGAGTCGCATGTGGTCAGTTTGCAAAAGGCAGAGAAAATCATCAGACCCATTAGCAAAACATTTGTTTGGGTGTCTTTTAGGGTTTCTTTTGTCTTTTTATCTGAGATTGGGAAATGAGAAAAAGTAGATGACTCCCAGGAAAAGTTAAAAAAAGAGAGAGGGATTGAGCATCTAATAGAGGAAGAAAAACCTGGGGAAATTAATAAGTAAAAGGTCTGTGTAATTTAATGTACACTATGATTTATACACTTGACAATTTCTTTATAGACCAAAGAGAAAGTGCTGCCTGCACGGAGCCCATAATACAAATTGAGATCATCTTGACATGAAAGACACCAATTATAGGAAGAAACACCGAGAGGAAAATAATTAAGTTTCCTCTCTTCATCTATGGAACAATATTTTATTTATTTATTTTTTAAACACAGAAGTTCTGGGAGCAACGAGATGTCACAGGGAGCAGAAAAAGGCTAAGTGGGAAAATAAAATGGCAGAATGATGTACCTTCCCCAGTCTGGGGAAATGCCTTTTTAGGGAGAAGGGAATTTAGGGGTTCAGGCTTACTGCTGGGAATTGTCATGGGCTTAGTACCTGTCCTGTCTTGGTAAACTCTGAGATTGTGAAAGGAGGAGTAAGATTTTTCCAGTCATCAAATAGGATTAATACCATGGGTATCTGCATGAGATCATAGGAACTACAGACTCATCCCTGTCACTAGAAGTCTTCAAAAGAGATTTGGCAACATGAGGAAAGACCTAGATAGGCTGATCCAGCATTTGAACTGGTAGACAGACTGGATGCACTCTGTTAGGCTCTTCTCTAGGATGTGCTACACCTCTGTCCATTGCAATAGTCATTCTTTCCTCTGCCTACAGGTGGTCTTTGGGCTCTCCTTTGAAATATGATTATGATTCCTTATTCTATATTATCCCTGTTTGGCTGCCACATTGAGAAAAGTATATTGATTTACCATTGGTTAAGCCAGAAAGAGTTTATCTCCTCCCTCTTATTATCTAAAACCTGACTAAAAAATTTTTATTCTCTACATATACTACGAAGATTTCTGATACTGCGGTACCAGAGTGCTTAATAGTCATAAACCCATTGTAAATCAGGACAACATATTTATCCCCATTCATGATTCAGAATCTAAACTGGCCCCAAATTTACTCTGAAGTGCCTCACTCAACAGTGGTGCCATAACAAAGGTGTGCTGAAGACCATGGAAGCACAAAGTGATTTAGTCAAAAAACAAAAAAATAAAGAAATTGGGTTTCTGATTACTTATGAAAGGCCTAATTTTTAAAGGAGTGGCAAGTGAATGGCAAACAAGAGTTTTACTCACAGCTGTGTTCCCAGTGTTGCCTCAGGCAAAGCTGGTATCTAATATTCCCTGTCTGTATTGGAACTATGGGCACTGTGTACCACTGCAGCTGTGAATTGTCCCCATAACAGGAAAAGCGGTTGCCACAAATGCCATAAGCACTTTGGTTCTTGGAGGAGTTAGGACATCAGGTTCTCATTTTTCTTTGATCCTTTGTACATTCTTCCCTGCTTAAAACCACCCTTACTTTGTGACCTTTGCACACGTGGGACAAGATGATTGTACTTGCTACACTTCACACCCTTCATTTTGGCTTATCCTTCCTTTTGCCTAAAACCAACCCATTCAAACAATGCCAGATGTCATCATCTCACACCAACTTGCCACTTGCCCCACCTACCTCCACCCCAATCCTCCCTGCAAGTAGAAACACGACATCATTTTTCATGTCCAATTACAGCCACCGTGCTGCCACTGTTAAAAGACAGCACAGGTACTCCTGTCAAAAAGGGTTTGAGTTACAAGAAGCAATGAATTACAGCAAGCCCTTTTTCAATTCTCTACAGAAATGAAATGTCAGAGCTTGCCACTGTATTTTTCTCAGCACCATCAGCTACAGGCCACTGCAGGAATTAGACAGGGGACAGACGCTTTTCTGCATCATGATTTTTCTTTTCCTAAGGTTGTCATTTTCTCCCCCAGCAACCTTTTTCTGCTCCCTCTGGCTTTGATATTAATTTAGAGCAGGTAGAAAGATCACCTGGGAAAGAAGAGTAGGAAGCAGAGACAGCTGATTCCTCATTGTCTCCATCTTTCTTGCTCTCACTGTTCCTACTACACCTTCTTTTCTTGTTTTACTCACCAGGATCAAGGCTCTACCAAGCTTGAGAATGGACAAATGCAGAAATAAATAGAAGAAGAAAGGAAAAAACAAAAAAACGATAGAGACATCCTGAATAGCTTCAAATATGATCTGAGAAAGGAAGAAAAAGTGAGGATGAGACTGATGAAGATCAATGAAACGCTGTTAATGGTTAGGAAGATGATGTCCGAGGCAGAAGAGAGCCATGTTGAAGGTAATCTGTTGGTTGTGCTTAAGGAAGCTTAAGGAAGAAGTCACTTCAGAAGAAAAAAGCTATTCTAGAGCTTGCATGATCTATAAGGCCATGGAAGACGACCACATGGATCATCTATCTCATAATAGTCTTTCTACCTCTCATTAGAGGGCTTAAGAAGTTTGAACGCTCTGTAAGAACAGATTAGGAGAGGTGATTAAAGCTTTGTATTAAAAACTGTGAAGAAAGATATTCTGTTGCCCATGTTTCCTGAAGTTTCCAAAGATCCATTCTGGTAGAGTGTAAAAAGTAGGTGTTAACCTTAGGGGAGGCCTGTTTCCAGCTCCATGTTGGCCTTCTGGATGAGTCTGAATGTATCACTACAACTACATCTGCCTTTTTCTCAGCTTTCTTTTCTGTGCAATAAAGATAAAAGTACTCTGAAGGTGGTTGACTAAAAAAATGCATCTAAATGTTGGTGTTAAACAAACAAGCAAGTAAGTAAATAAACAAACAAACAAACGAACATCCAGTCATTTCTATGTCTGGATTAGGTAGACAGATATAATGTCAAATAACAAACTTCTCACAGATGTTGTCTATAAATCAATGATGAAACACTTCTGTGACCTCATCAGAAAGGATAGGACGCTGATGTGGCCTAGAAGGTCTTAGCAAATGCTTATTGGGCACTTCTGCATCTTTGCAGATGCTGGGTAACCTCATGGAATAAAATCCCACCCCAGAACAACTTGCTTCCTAAGGAAATTTCCAGAAAAGTTACTTATTTCTTCAGTGTGAGATTTTTTCTGTTTAAGACCTCCCCTCCAAAACACTAAAGAGGAATTTCATTGTAACACTTCTGCCAGCTTTCTGTGGGTTTGTCATGCACACAATAGCAATTTTTTCTGAAGTCAACACAGCTATTTATATGAGTGCTGGCAGGAACGTGTTTGTAGGATCAGGTCATAACTTTTAAGACATTGAGCAAAACCTTCTGTGATTGAAGGCCCTAAGGAAATGCAAAGTATATTAGTGTCAAAGTTGGAAAGGCCAAGAAAATCACCTACAATTGAATTGTGTGTGTAATTGCAAAGTTCAAGTAAATCACTCTGTACCTGATTCTGAGCGACATAATTGAGTTACAGTGATCTAAACTAGACAGCCATAAGAGTGAATCCAAAGCAATCTCTTCTCTCAGAAGGAAAAAATAAACCATCCCAAAAAGCAAAGTCAAGGCCTCATCTCAGGGAAATTTCTGTGAATGTTACAGAATCAGGAAAGCTGCTCTGACATTATTTTGCTACACAACCAGCCTTCTGCATATTGCAACTGTAAGGTATAGAGCAAAAACCTGCCTCCAAGGGAATAGAGGTAAGTGCTGTGGTTGTATGAATTGCCATGTGATTACACATTAAGCATACATTTGTGTGGGCAGTACAAACTGATACGGTGGTGGATTAATGAAGGAACAGATAGAGGAAATATTCTAGGACATTTGGTGAAAATCACGTCTGCTTGCCTTGTGGGAAGCACTCACTAGTAACACATTGCATCTGGAATGACTCTCTCCCAAACCTTTTCTGGGTAGTGGACTCTTAATTCTTCCCTACCACCCTCTTTTCCTGCCTGATGAGATGTGTGTCATAGGCATGTATACAAATAGATGAGAAGACCTGAAATGGGAATGTATGAGATATGAAAAAAAAAATCTTGAGGTGTCTGACCTTTATGAATCAGTCAATGCTCTGGTGCTTACCCCGAGAATGATTGCTGCTGGCCATCCCTGAACTCTGAGAGTATTTTCTATATACCATATAAAAGACATTATAATCCATCCATCTAACTATCGATTTATCTCTCCACTTGTCTTGCGTGTATAGATGAACCTTAAATTCAGTTCAGGTTTGTGTGTAGAAGCCTATGGTTTCAAATCCAAAACTTCCTCCCTACAAAGCTGTTTGGGCTTGAGTTGGAAGAAACAATTGATTTTTTAATAGCAAAATAAAACCTTTCCAGTACACCAAATACTTTGGTTCATATGTGGGGAAGCTGGGCCTGTAGCGGTCTACATCATGGTGCCTCTGGTTTTAAATGAAGTTTGGAAGGATAAAGGGAGAGCTCAACTTGTGGCAGGTTTGAGGTCAATAGGAGGAACAAAACACAGGATGTTTCGAACAGCAAATCTTATTTTCCAAACCAAGAGAAACAGCACTGCTTATAAATATCTTTTTCAAATACAAATCTGTGTGTGAAAGAAAAAGCAGGAGATCCTCTTAAAGCTTTGGGCAGCCACACAGTAAAAGTGGTGTTTCACCTGCTAGACCATGCCGCCACACACTGTATGCCCTAAGGTACTGATACCCTGTCCATGCTATCCAGATGGGTATTTATTTGCACTCATGGATCTTGCTTGGTTTGTGCACTTGACCTTTCTTCTTGGGAAGAAGTGTCTTGCTGGATGCTGACTTTAGTTTAGGAAATGCGTCTTAAATCCCAGACTCCTTACATATTTGAATTGTTACTGGACATTGACTGTACTCAAGCATGTAGAGTCCAAGGACTGGCCCACTGGTGATGGTAAGCTATATAAAGGGTCTGTTTGTCTGTGTGTCCTGACAGCAGAGTGTAAATTCTCAAGGGGCACCCTGCTCATTAAAGCCAGTTCCTTGTGGTTACCATGGACAATCACAATGCAAAATTCTATTCATAAACACATGAAATTCTAATATAAATTAAGTAAGTCTTTTGCTGTCCTTTCCTCCTTTCTTCCCTAATATCAGTAGGGATGAGCTATTCTACAATCTCACCTCTCTTCTAATTTCCCACTTGAGTTTATTTCAAGACAATTTGCATTCAATTTTAAAATGTACCCAAACCATCTTTATCTAAAATAGTTCTTCTGTATCCTTGGCATTTTCTATTAGCCAGCCCTAAATGCACTTAGTAGAAAGAAACCACATTCTCTTTTAGCTTAGATATTGTGCTCCCAAACTCTTTCAAGGCAGAGCAACACCATAATCCACACATATGAAAGTAGCCACAACCAAGATAGCCTTAAACTGCCCAGCATGGCTAATGAATAGCTGTATCTAGGTGACAATGTAGAACTGAAATGAGTGATGTGAGTATGTGCCAAGGTCCCAGATTGGTTTTTCAATGTGTGCTCAGCTTGGGTGTTTGTGGTTGTAGGTTTACCTATGCCTAGTTGAAATCCTGCAGACCTTGTATGTGAACTGTCTCACATTTGCTGTCTGCATTGGTCTGCTCTGAGGTTGCCTAGCCTTGCCTGCACTTTGGAGTATGCTCAGGAGCTGCCTTGGTGAGGAAGTGTGCATAAAGGGAAAGGTGAAATGTCCTCTGTGTGGAGCAACTCAATGTTCTGTGCATGTTGGGCACACTGCACAGAGGCCAGAGGCTTCTCCAGCATGAATGTGAGTGGGGCAGGCAAGCGGGCCAGAGAGGCAGATGTATTACTCAAGGCATTATAGACATAACCCATACCCCCTCACTTAGAGATGAACAAATGTTCTCGTCTTTTCCTTATCCTGAGCCCATGACCTCTGGCTGTTGGCGCTTCCCTGCTGTGCTCTTCATTCTGTAGGCTTTATCACTTCTTCTGAAGCAAGACCCAAATGCCGCCTTTGCCACTAATGGCTGCTTGGCTTGATTCTGCAGACTTTAGGCAAGGCCAAGCTCCATTGACTTCAGTGCTTTGAGTGCAAAAGGAGCTTGGCCACCGTCCATCCAAGAAGATTAGACCTTCTGTGCTTGTGGATTTGTATGCCTGGCCACAAAGATAAGAACCACAGCCAGCCCTTTTACCCATGGAGAAATGCTTTCCACAGCACTGCCATTTAACAAACAACTGAGTAAGCAGTGTAAATTAACTAGCTGCTTTCACCCACTGCCAGAACCATGAAATAAAGGCTCTCTCTTTGACATAAATGTGCAGATAGCCCCAGGGCTAGAACTGAAGCATACCCTCTCCGGGAACTGGAATTGGCTATCACAGGGTTAAGGTTGCAAGCAGGTTTTTCCTTGATACTGGACTAGATCCACTCTGAGCCAGAAAGTGATTTCCGCCCCCCAAAAAATAGTCCTGCTTTCAAGGGTGAAGTGTTCACTGGCTTCCTCCCACCCTCATTTCCTTTCTCCCAAGGGTCAAAGTCACCTGTGGAATAGCTTGCTTCAGTAACAGATTGCCTAGGTCCATTACTAAGGTTCATTCCTCAGTCCTCACCCCAGGTGGACCAGACCTAATCCTATTCCAAGTAGGACATTGTGGCATTTCTGAATCTTAAGGGCTTCCTTCTCAAGTCATATCCCTATCATTATACACGTGGTATGGTTGTGCTCTTCTTTCACTTCTATTAATGAACAAATACAGTATAATTATTTTAAGATAACCAGAAATAAGTCCCATTTGAGCAGAAAAAAGCCCAGCAGCCATGCTACCTTCTACAATGGTTTCTCAAAACTGATTTGAAATAACACCTCAAATTAGATGTGTGAAAACCTTGCCTAAAGATAAAACCCTTAGCTGTGTACCGGAAGAAGGCTGCAGTTCCAGAAGGAGCTGGCAAAGTGAAAATAATGTATAATAATAAAAAAACCCCGAACAAACCAAAACCAAAACAAAACAAGAAAAGACTCAGAGCAAGAGTAAGATTATCTTAATATTGACAGTGCCCCTTTAAAGAAAATCTTTTGTGAAAGGCCTTAGAGCATTAACTTTTTCTTCAGTCCTCTTTTACATCTAGGAAAAGCATAGTGGGGGGATTTTAAGCCCAGCCAGCAGTGCAAGTTAGTCTTCTGTTCCTTACAGCAAAATAATAAGCACAAGCAGGAATCTTGCAAGTATTATCATAGCTTTCAGAAAGAGGTGAAAACAAAAATCCTTAGCTTCTCAAACATTTTCTGAGTTGGGAAAAGCATGGAAGGTTTAAAAAAATCCCCAATCTTTCCAGATTTGAGATTCTCAGAGTCAATGCAATCCCCTATACTAGCTTCTTCTTATACAGAATCAGGCCCTCCAATGCAATAGGAGCTGTCCCTCACCCCCATCTATGCGTAACGGGTATCATCTGGTCCTATGTTTTGACAATTATCTGTAACGTAATTGCCAGACTGATGAGTATTGCTGATTAATTATGCCATCCTTCAAAGTTAATCTGGGTACTTACAATAAACAAACACCCTGGTTGGGTAACAAGGGTGATTTTCTGGGTCTGTTCCACACAACAAAGGCTAGCAGTCTCATTCCATCATGTAGGGATGTGGCTGGGGACTCCCAGGGATTCGTTTCTGATCTGTCATTCATGCGGAGTTATTTCTCCTGTGGTCCCTGACCAAACACTCATTTTCCCCCTCCTGAATGATAAATATTTCCTCTCTGCTGAGAGCTATCCAACAAGAGTGAGGTCTGATACTAATGAATCACTAATGCTTTCTTCCTCTAATGATGCCTAAACATTGCCTTTCTTTCTTTTCCGCCCTGAACATCCACTTTTTTCTTTTTTTCTTTTTTTTTTTTCTGCATCAACATGTACCAAAGCATTAAACAAGACATTCCATTAATTTCTTCATCATCATAACTTAAGCCTGGGACATACCCTTTAAATATTCATTCAGCTATGAAAACTGGGCATTAAAATTTTAATAATGTCAAGCTCATTTGAACTGAGCTCCTGGGGGACTATTACGATACAATTAGAATAAATATGATGATTGATTTGGTGTAAAGGTTCACCTGTCCACATCTGTTAGTGGCCAGAAGCTGCATGCCACCTCTGGCATCACAGCCGATAGCTCCAAGTTATTTACTCCCTTCTTCTTCACCCCCATTTGCTTTTCACTTCCTTCCAAGTTTGACCCCCTCGCTTACTTTTGAGTTTCGTTTGGTTAAAGCTGGAAGAGGTAAACCAGAAGAGACAACTTGTGCAGCTACATTTTCCTTCCTCCTTCCTCTTCCGCTTTGGCATTTGATTAAAGACAGACCGTTGATCAGATCCACCAGAAGTTCAGCTATAAACTTTCTGGTGGTGTTAACCATTAACCTTTATACAGTGTGTGTCTGAACTCCCAGGGACTGATATTTCTGCATGGATCAGTATTAAGCCTAAGCAGCACTCGCATGTTTGAACCAGGGTGGAGGAAAACAAGGTTTGATGCTTTCTAGCAGCATCCTCCCAAAATCACAGCTGAGAAATATTCTCAAAATGTGACACAAAACAAAAAAAATTCAGAGAGGGAAAACGAGCAAGAAATCACACTACTTAAGAAACCTTCCATTTCAAACACAGGATGTTCTCAAATACACAGACAGATAATTAAAAGATTTTGGTCCACTGGGTGATAAGCATATTTGAAAATTTGGGCCAGACTGTACTTTCTCTCTTTGCAGTGTGAATTGGGTGCTACATGGTGTAAATATGAAATGAAATAAATTGGAGCCATAACCACTGAGAACAATTATGTTGGGTTTTTTTTTGTTTTGTTTTTTTAAAAATCATCCACTTTAAATAACTTACTTATTAATTCTTTGAATTAGGGTATAATGCAAGCCTCTCTGTATTTAAAGATAGCTCGGATCTAGCCATTCTTACAAACACTGCTAATGTTTCTAGCTTTTGAAATTTTACCCCCTGCTTCCCTTAAATCCTCAAATTCTGGACCCAAGCAAGTTTTTAAAATGAATTTTAATTCCAAAATAAAAGAAATTCTTAATGCTCAAAATACAGCTTAAAGAAAATGAATATGTGAAAATAAAATCTCTGTTATTTGTATTATCATACATGGTTGCTCAAGATAATTTAGGATTGATGCATCCTTACAGTATGCGATGGTTATTGTTAGAAGTATTATTGGCTTTTCACTGTTTTAAGCTGTTTCTTTCCTCTCTGTACTTTGCTTAAAGCAGATATTAATCCTAAATCTGTCATTTTGCTTCTCAAACTCAGATCAAGTCCAGTTCTTTTTCCTATTCATCATCTCTGCAATGTTTACTATTAAAAAGCCTTGTAAAAATATAAAAAGTTGTTCCAAAAACCTTTTTCTGCTAAAAACTAAAGAAAACAAAATAAATCTTTTGCTAAATTTTATAGAACAAAAGCACACATACATAAATCTTTAGACAAAATCCTTACATTTAGGATCTGTTCTTGATGTCAGCAGGTCATTGTTCTGGTTACAAATCAAGGGGGTTTAATTTGTGTCTAAGGAAATTAAAGCCAGGTTGGATGGGGCTCTGAGCAACCTGGTTTAGTGGAAGTTGTCCCTGCCTATGAGATTGGGTGGAACCTGATGATCACTAAGGTTGCTTCCAACCCTAAACGTTCTAGTCTAATTAGATGAGCTCCTGTGATCATCCTCCTTATTTGCCTTCAGATCACATAACTGATGTGGCACAAGTGAGCTTGTGGGTGTTTCCACCCTGAGAAGCGAAAAGTAGAATTTCCTGGGTTAACATAGCTGTGGGAAATGATGACCATGAATCGGCACTCACTTCTGAAACTGTATCTGATTCCCAAAACCACCCAGAAGCCCAAGACAACCACAGCAAGTACTAACACAGTAACCAAAAGTGCTTATGTGTAATGGGTGTAACTTACTCCTGTAAGATTTCTATATCACTTTGGGGTCTCCCCCCTTATTCCCTTCATTCCCCCCCAAAGGAAGAGATGTTTTAAGACAAATAGCCTATTACACATTACAATATGGAGACGAGAAAGGGAGGTAGTGGTCACTTGGTGTTGATCTTCTCAGAAAGAAAGCAGTTTGAAAGTCTAAAGTCTACTTACTGTAAATGCAAAGTGTGGAAAGATGTGGCCTTGAACTGTTTTTCAAAGTCTATAACCTATCATCTTCTTCCCTGCTTAGTTTCCTCCATGGAGAAAGGGGTTAGACAGTAATCTTTACCTTAAGGGCCTATTGTAAGGATTAATTAGATATTATTCTTACAAAATTGTAAAGTTCTAAAATGCTATATAAGCTCTCAGTGTTATTATAACGTGCCATACTCTGCATAACATATACCGCTGCTATATTACCCCTTGGTTGTTCAAGACTACAGAACTGCTGCTTCTAATTGAGTTAATGGCTTCATAGGTTGGTAATTTAATAAAACAGACTGCTTAAAGCAGCAAGGTTTTGATTAAATGGGGTGTGTGGAAAGGGGAATTTATATTTGTTAGAAGCTCCATAAATCCAAGGTATCAAGGCACAGATAATGCTGGTATAATAGTCAATTATCGAGGGAGGAAGGAAGGACAGAGCTGGAAGCCATAGAATCATAGAATCATCAAACATCCTTAGTTTGTAAAGATCATTGAGGGTCCTCGCAGGACTTCCTCACCCTCATCATTTGACTAAAAGAGCCTTCCAGACACTCCTTGAACTCTGACAGGGTTGGTGATGTGGGGAGCCTGTTCCAGTGACTGACCACCCTCTCAGTGAAGAGCCTTTTCCTAATGTCCAATGTGAATTTCCCCTTCATTTCATCTCCTCATGTCCTGTTGCTGGTCACTAAAGAGGAGATCAGCTCCTCCTGCTCTGCTGGCACCTTTGAGAAAGTTGTAGACCCATGTCATGCACCACCGTAGTTAGATATTTTGGTCTATTTTAAGGACAATGCACAAGTAAGGAACAGCGTGCACATACAGATGTGCTTCTCCCACTGCTCCCACTAATTTTTTGAGAGACAAGGGTCATTGCTCCTTGCCTGACTTTAGAGAGAAACTCAGTTGTTTCTTTACATCTTGCCTTGCCCCTTAGTTTAGCTCTAATACTGGATGAAAAATTGGAGATTTTGGGAGAGATCCTATTTGCTTAGTGAGAAGACTTGTACTTAAATCACAGATCTCATGAAATTGCCTTTCAGAAGTAAACACCTGGGCTTGCCCATGAAGAGAAACGGGCTGCTTAGAGACCTCCAGAGGGAGCTCTTGCCTGCCTAAATTTAGACAACTAAATTATGCAGACCCAATTTCCTAGACGGAGAAATTAAGGATTTACTCCGGGAAGCCTGCTTCATTAGGTACTTAAAATGTACTCAACAGTTAGTTACTTCAGTACACAGACCTTCAGTACACCTTTGACTCCAGCAATTGCCTGTCTGTAGTGATTTTGGTCTGTGGAAACAGCTCCAGGAGCCTCTACAGCCTATGGAGGTAGTAGAAAATTATGCCATGAACTTATAAAAGCAAGGAAATTAATCCTTGCATCTTGACACTTTTTGTGTGCTGTAAATGCCAACTCATAGCTGCTTCAGTACCACAGATCAGCGCCAGCGAGTTAAAATCTTGTTCTTGTATCATCTCTCAAGAACTCCAAATAGACAAATCTGAAACCAAAGCAATCCTTTCTTTTGTCCATCTGAACCTGAAATACAAAGTGAACCAGGCACAGTGAGTCCGGCTATTTTGTATATAAAGAACAGCACCCACAAAACTAATGAGAAGCTTTTATGGCTGTCTGCTGAGCACTGATAGATAATCAGGAACAGGTCCAAGCTGCAAAGTTTCATCTGTCAAAAGCTGGGCAGAAACTTTCCATAAAAGGGGCCAGCCACGAAATTCAGATCCTGACACAAGCACAGCCAGCTTAGGAGGGCATATGGCAGTTGCGCTAGCGGCTGGGATTATATCTCATTCAGAAATCTGGCTCAATTAAACAGTTACTCGCTCACATCTTTATCTGACCCAGCCAAGCTCTCCAGCCCAGACATCTGCATTTCTACAGGGCTCCATTCAGGCACAGGAAGCTGTGGGGGTTTCAGGGATGCCTGACCCTGCAGATGCAACCAGATGATGGGGACCTGAGGGCAGGTGCGAGCCCTGAGCAGGGCTTCTGGCAGGACAACCAACATTTTGTGGCTCCAAAGGAGCTGATGTCAGCGCTTTCACTTCGGAGGGGAAGAGCTGGCTCAGCAGAAATGGAAAATAATAGAGCGGGAAGTCTGGCATTAAATCTGGACAGTTTTCCTTCTCCCTAGATGCTGTGCTCCTGTTCAATGACAGGTTATTGGTCCTGCTAGTTGTTAATCTCTAGCCTAACACAGGGGAGGGGTCAGACTGCTTGATGAAAATTGTCTTCCTCGGCCCTAAAATCTGTGAACTTTGCTGAAGTTCAGGAAAGGTTTGTGCCTTCACAGAACTTTAGGTAAAGACTCAGGACAATTTGCTTGTGGCTCCAGGTGTTATGCTTATTCCTCACAAGAATCTTATTAGACCATCATCAGAAATGTTGTTCTGATTAACATTAATTTCTTGCCGGTTCAAAATGTCCCTCTCCCCTGCCCTGTGATAAGCTCCACTGAGCCAGTGATGGACAAAGGGAGCTCAAAATTCAGCTCCTCCACATGAGGTGGTGTGTGTGTGTATGTGTGTGTGCGTGTGTGCTTTAACTAAATCATTTATGGTCAATAATGCCAGGTTATTATAGGTCAATAACTTTCCATTATTCACTAGCCTTGCTGTGCTCCCACTGTCAGGCAGCACACCGGCATGTCGGCTCTTGAGAAGCAAAAAGCTCATGATGGGAGCTTTGGAAAAGCAAGCACGAACACAGCTTGAGCATAGGAAAAAGAAAACACAGTCGGGAGAGAATGTGAAAAGTTCTAGTTGCTCTCAAGAGTATCTTGGGGGACGTGTGTGTGACATCCTCTCTCTTTCTCACACATACATGCACACTCAGCCACAAAATTCATTATTCCTGTGCTCCCAGCTGGTCAGATGTGAGGCAGTCCAGATCTCAGGGCTGCGTGACCACAGAGCTGGTCCTGGGCGAACATTATGTCTCATTAAGGTCTACAAGCTTGGGCTCAATGCCACAGTAGCCTGTGGGCTGTCTAAGCTTTGTGTGTGTACAGTTAATGCTCACAGCTGCTTCCTCTGCACTGGGTACCCAAGAGAGGAACAGTATCAGTTTTTTTCCAAGACAGGGTGCAAATATCAATAAAGAAACAAAAATGAAGAAATCAAAAATTGCAGGAAAACATGAAAATTATATTTATCCCTGTCTGTAGTGCATTGGTACTAACGTGATAGCACATTGATACCCTGTGTTTCACGAGAAAAGCGGTCAGGAGCCTCGAATGGCAGGCATATATAAATAATAGTCTGTGTCCCTGTGGAGACTGCAGGAGGCAAAAGCCAGCCCTGTGATTTGGCAGAGACTCATTTTTCCCCTGCACAGGGTCTGAGCATGCTGCTCTCAACCAAACATTTTGAGACGACAAGACAAGATGCGGGAGTCGTGGGATGGACTCATCTCTTGTAAAGGGCAGCGAGTGGAAAATGAGCTTCTGTGTGGAAAGTGAAAGCAGAAAGCAAGTCAAAGCCTGGGACAAGAGACAAGAAGAATAATCTGTTTTTTCCTTGAAAGCAGAATATGTATCTAAGCTATCTGCCAGAAGCCTTTTGGCTTTCTGCTGAGCGTTTTGTTGACCCTATTTCCATCTAGTACTGAGAAGGTGTGTCCTCCATGAAACAGCTTGGCACTGATAATGCTCTGTACATGGAAAGTGACTTGGTTTTGGGGAAAAGTGTTGCCTCTTCCTGATGTCTCAGGTAGTAGCCACTGCTGAGATAACAACCCCGGCAGCCTTAGCTACCATGACTGCATAGCTCCCATGGGCAAGGAGGAGTTAATAGGAGCTCTGAAGATCTGGTCCGTTTTGAATGTGAATAATGGAAATACTCTCCTTCAATCGTGTATTCAGCGCAGGGATGTACAGAGCTATAAAGTTAATCACTATCTGGGCCACCCCTATTTCCAGAAAAAGAACTTTAATACCTCCTTTATCCAATGAAGTACCATTGTTATACCTGCATATTATGAAGGGTTTATTAAACCGGTGATAATCTATTCAAGATAAAGTGATCTGTATGGCCAACTGAGCACAGATCAGACAGAATGATGGGAGGTTATTGTTAAAATATGCAAATTCACATCCTATTGAAATGCAAACCCTCCAGATAAGATTTTTTAATAAATCTGGTCTTTTTTCACTGCATGAAGGTAACCTAATGTTTATTGACTTCAAGACCATATAATGGAACGTAATATCTATTAGTCAGATCCTTGCCTCTCTTTTGATTACTGGAGGTACATGTTCTGGCTCCCGAAGAATTTTTGTTTTATGGCTTGGTACAAAAGAAAAGATTAAAACCCCTGAAATTAATTAACTTCTTTCTACCCAACACCCCCCTTTCTCCTCAACTGCTGTCATTAGTTACTCAAGTAAAAGGAAGCAGTACCCATCAGCTGAGAAACTGTCCACTATTTTCAGTGTTAGGAAAAACAGCCAGAAGAAGAAATGCTGCTAATGCAGAACAGCTCTGTACAGCATAAGACAGAAATTAAGACTTTTGGGTGCCTTCCTTGGGTTTGCTTATTACTGTGCCAGAGAGAGCTGAATAAAGTTTTACTTCACCCTTCTGTAAAATAGGTCTATGAAATAGCTTGACCTGACTTCTGTGTTTGTGTTTCTGTGCATAAGACTTGTTTAATTCATACATTCATTGAGATTTTATGAACTGTGGGGGACAGGTGACTGCAAAACCAGATACAGTTGCAGATACCAAAGAATCAGCTGAAATAAAGGCTTTTGGTTTAGAGAAATGCTAGTGCTGTGACAGCAAAAGTTGAGAACCCGTTTCTGCTTAAAGGTCCCTTCTCCTCAAAATGTGTAAAATCTACATGCTGATGTGGATTGATATGAGATTTAGCTTATCTGTCTGGTGGAGGTGGAAGGTTTGTTTCTCATTAGAAAGCAAAGGTCAATGGAGTGGAAATATCCTGAAATTCAGCTTCCTAGCTCCTTGGGAAAGCCCTGCCCACCTCAAGTAGGTTTCTTCATATTGTTGATAGGCTCTCCCAGCTGTTTTGTGGTCAAATCGGGATAGCGATCATGTCTAAAGAGGTCTCATCCACTCAATCTTTAACCCAATTGGAACTAGTGATCACAGTGTAGACTCAATGAGACAGAGGAAGGGGCTGGGCAGGGGCTGGTGTCACTGCAGGGGATGGGGCTGGTGGCTGCTCAGCTCTCAGCATGTAAAGGAGGCATTCCATAAGCAACCAAAGATGTGCAACCTGGGATGTGTGAATGGCTGCCTGTACTTGGTTATCTGAAGGAGCTGCAGTCTTTTCTGACCTGCTGTCCTGCACAGACAAGGCTATACAACAGCCCAGGGGCACATTATTCAAGCACAGTCAAAAACCTTTCTAAGACTGGTCCTCTCACAGAAGACCTTTGCTTCTGTCACAGCTGAAGAACAGCTGAAGAAACTAAACCTTTCTGAACAGTTCATGTATTAGGCTGATGGGGATGTGCATAAAATGTGTTGCCTGCCTGCGTGTCTGCAGTGGAAACAGCACTTCCCATCCCCAGTCTGCATCGTTGCAAAAACAGACTCTCTGCCCAGGTACCCTTCTCATCAGTCACTTTGCTGGGTATACCACCAGTTACAAATTAGCACTTAATCAAGATAAATCCCATAGGAAGGATATGGATAATGTGCAATGCATTAAGCCTGCAAATTAAGATGGTCGGATTTAGCCCTGGCTTTAAAACTCCCAAGCTTGCATTAGGACTAATGATGAATGGATGTACGTCCCTGGATGGACAGGAGCTCTGTCAGGACGATGTTGCCCAGCAGTGACAACACCAGTGCAGAGCAAGTGCTCTGTTTAATGTTCATTAGGCCTTCTGTGCTCTCCCTGCTTGGGAATGTGCTTTCCCTTTATGTGGATGGTTGCAATAGTAACACTTCTCCAGCATCTATTGGCTTAATGGTTCTGGAGTTCTTTAATAAAACCTCAGGGCAGCAGTTGCTGGGATCATTTTCCCACTGATCAGAGTGGGGAAATTAAGGCACAAAGGGCCATATTTGGAAAGGTTGAGCTGCCCAGTGCCCAGGACTTTCCATTCAGTGGCTGTAAACAGGAACCTGTACATCTTCTTGCTTAGGCACTCTAAATCACACTTGGGAGTCTCTTGTTCTTTCACTAACTAGCTGCGGGGATGTAGGTGACATTTCAGCTCTCTAAGTGTGGCCCAATGTAGTTAAAGCTCAGTGGCCTGAATTCTCCTAACACATTAGTGGAGGAGCACAGAAAGGAAAGTCTTTCCCCTTCCGTCTAATGGGCTTCAGTATGGATGATGGAGCAAGTCCCGATGCTTTTTGCTCCAGGTACAAATACAGTAGTTTCTAATGAGCTCCATGGTGCACCACACTTTGCAAATAATGCAGTTAGGTATTCTGTTCGTGTATTACTGAGCAGCCACAGAGCTCTAGTTAACCTCTCTTCTTGCCCCAGTTCCTGCAAGACCTGAAAGGAGTTTGTTACTGGGACTCCCACCTACTATATATAGTCCATAAACTAATCTCTGAGATCAGGGAGGAAGAAAACCCCTTAGCAATTTGTTCACCCATTCGGGACCTACAACGGCTGGAGGACACCAAGGTGTGAACTGTCCAAAATGCAGGAGAGCTGCTATTTTAGGGGAGGATATCTGTGATGGAGACTTCAAGAGAAATCAGCTTAGTCTTGGTGCTGGCGAGCATCAGGAGCCTGCTACAGTCTGCCAAGGGTTAAGGGGCTTTGTTCTGGCTGCAAAAGTAGTTTACGAAATAAAAATCCTTTAAAATAACAAGCATGGCAACATCTGTGGTTTTAAATGTACTTTTCTTCAGATTTGCACTAGTGTGCAAGCTTGTCACAATAGGGTACTTTCCTGGATGTCATACTGCACTTATTACTGGGAACGACTACTTTCTACAGTGCCTCTCTACTTTATGGCTTTTTAAGATATGGATGCTGTCATCATATTCCCCAGAGATGTGTTCTGGTTCATGGAGAGGCTGTTTTATATAATCTCCAGTGAAAGATTAAAGCAACAGCAGCAGGAACAACAATAATGCAACAAACTACCTCCTGAGAAAAACAACAAAGTAGTGGTACAGACAACAAAACCTCATCTCCCGCTGCAAAGTGGCAGGCTTAACTAAGCTCACATGGCCATACTTGTCTTTCCGTAGGAAGGCTGGATTACATTTATCCCCAAGAGGACCAGCCCTGTCACCCTGTCCTGGGAGGAGTTAATATATATTACTTTATCAAATGACATCGGAGTTTTTCGCAAGTTCCAGGTGACCTGAGACTGAACACAAAGGCCATGATTGCATGTGATAAAAACAAGGCTCCAGCAATGCTTAATGCCTGTTTGATTGCCTGTTGTGTCCACTATGCACCTATCCTGGTGTTCCTGATGCTCTGTTCAGTTGTCCTCACCTCTTCCCTGTCCACCTCACATGATTGAAGGTTTGGATTTGTTCAAACCAGTTGAGTTCACAGTAACAAACACACTACTGATGTACAGTAAAACCTGAATGCTATTGAGTGTGTGAGTATATGCAAACAATGGAAACCCTGCCTCCACCAAAGTGTGCTGTCTCTCCACTGCTCTTTTCCCCTCCAGTATCACTGGTCTGTTCTGCACTGCCATCCTCCCTGATGTGGCTCCATCCGGCAGCTCAGATCAGGTACCAGTGACTGCAGCTCTCTGCAAGCCAGTCCAGCTCCTGATGATACCCTTTCTTTCCCAGTCAGAAAATGTTAAATGTTAGAGTTTGTGACTACACTTCCTTATGCCTTTCTCCCCTCCTTGCAGAGCAAACCCCAGTCAAAGCAGAGATGATGGCAGGAGAGAAACTGAGAGAGAAGATCCACTATTAATTCATAAAACACTATTAGTGAGGGCATCAGATTACCCTGGGGTTCCTCACCCCGCGATCCATGCTGTCAGCATGTGCCAGTCTAAGCAGAGAGAGAAGCTGTGCCCAGCCAGAGATGCACAGCAATTTGCCAGGAATTGCCAAAGCCAGAGTTCTTCTTATCATCACTGTGACTTTTTCATTGCCAGACAGCACTTTCACCACATATCAATAGCAAGAAGGCTGGCGTGCAGCTTATACAAGAGGGGAAAGGTGTCTTTTTTTTCTTTTCTTTTCCCTTATCTCTAAGATAAGAGGCTGGTAGCTGCCTATCCACAGGAAAGAAGAGGGCTTTGCAGTGGGGGATAAGGATTAACATGGCTTCTTGTTAAGTTTGATAGTGACATTTTGAGCTGAAGGAATAGGTTTTGGTTGTGCCATGAGGGTATGTATTTGTATTTTTGTGTGTATGTTCCTCCAGCTCACAAGCTAGAGAAAAAGAGGCCAAGCATGACAGATCTGTGTGTGCTTGCACTTGACTGTAACATGTTTCTGGCTTTACTTCAAATCCAGATCAAGACCATGGATTTTAAAGTTTGACCATGAACATGTGAATTAAATACTCAAGGATAAACAAATTGAGATGCAAAATTGATGATGGAGGATCAGGAAGTGATGTAAAAACTGGAAGAGATGAAGAGCAAAAACCAAAGACCTGTGGTATAATGGAGTTGAAAGCTGGAGGTTGAAAAAATCTCATAAAAAAAGAAATATAACAAGTGCTGTCACAGATGATTATAAGGGTTTGAACCTGTCACCTACAGCAACAAGAACATTGGCCTTTCTCAATTGACCTGAGGAGATAATGCTGTTAGCTGAGGTTAGAGAGGGCAGGTGATGAGTCGCTGTTCAAATACCAAATAAAGATGTCCTTTCACTCCAGATAATTAAACCAAAAACATAGGCAAACAAGGCCTGAAGTTCTGGAATTGCCTGGCAAAGTCCCTGAAATCCCTTAAGTAATGCTGCTAGACCTTTTTACCTCAACAGCATCCACCTGTTCTTATGAAATACCATCATCTTGTGGATATGCCGTTCCCTGGTATCCATTTAAATCATACCAGTCTAGACACAACCGAACTACACCCACAGCCACATTCCAAAATGTCCTGTGGTACTTTATAATACACCGAATTCCTGCATGACACTGTTGAAATGCAGCCATTTCTAGGAGGTAACACAGATGTCATTTAATCACGCACCATTCTAATGTGCAAGACAGTAAAAGCAATGGGAGAAGGTAAATTCTCTCTTTAAAGGTCAAGAGCAAATTGCTTAGAACTTTTTCTTTACCTATTTTATTCATTTCCTATGAACAGTTGAACAGCTGTGTTGTATAATAATAATGAATATTCAACACTCCCCCAAATTTCCAAGACATATATATATGTATATATACAAATATTAAGAAAGCTGAGTGCTCCATTCTCACAGATACATGTCTTCTTATTGAATCAGGAGTATGAAACAACATCATATAATTTCACTGATCAGTCACAACTCACTGACATAGCCTGAAGAGTGAATATTTGTAGATAGCAATCCAAATATGCAAAAAGCGGGAGAAAATATAACTTACAGTTAAGAATAATTACAAAGGATGAATTAAAAAAAAAAAGAGCCAGGAATTAATATAAATTATATGGACCAGCTATGAATAATTTTACCCTATAAATTAGGAACAGGGTTATCTTCCATCAGCAGTATGGAGTCCTAGACCAGTAGCCCCGCAGGAAAAGTAGGCAGCAAGGTTTAAGAACAAGTTCGAGATGGACCTTGACTAGTTCATGCAGTGGCAATGGATTAAATCTGTTGATCCAGGAATGTTTTTCCTTCTTTTCATTTTACTTTTGATTTTATGCCAGTGCCATCGAATCAAGAGCACCTCCTGCAATACAGTTGCCGGCTCTGAGGCTTGGCTTTGAAAATCCTCACATTTGGAATTTTTCTTGATTTGAATGAAAATGTTGAGCTTTTCTACAGATACTGGCTGATAGAAATCTAAGTTACATGTAATAATTATTCAAGTGAATCAGCACCAATGCATGTGCCTCCAAAGGCAAGGGATAAAAGAAAGAGATTAGCAAATGTTGTTATTGTTGTTGTTTTTTAATGACAAAAATATTGTGAGAACTGGCAGAATGGCTCAGGAGTTTCAATTTTCAAAACCGTTTCCAAAAACCTGGACAAAGATTATCTCTTCATCTGTTCATGATACTTAAAAGTCAAATAAACCAATGTCATTTGAAATGAGAGGCACTGCCTGACACATATGAATGGGAGTCAAGGATTTCTGCACAGAGTGGATCAGAAAACTGCCAATTTGTGTGTGTGCAAGAGTAGTCACCACCCTCTTCACAAAGCCACTGAGTCTGAATCAGGGACCTCTGGAGAGGTGGGATCCAACTCCACAGCTTGCCTTGAAAAGCTGGCAGATGCCAGCTGGAGGCTTTAAAAACTCGTATCTTCTCAGATCCAGAAAGGATGGGGCTCACAGCACACAAGTTTCTGATGCTTTTAATTTCTCACACATATTTTGGTAAGGGGCAGAGAGGAGGCTTCAGGAGAAGGATTCAACGAAAACTAAAACGTGCAGATTATGTTTTTTCCAGTTTCCTGCAAGCATTTAGATTATTATTGTATCCATAAAGAATGATAATATTTGAAATACAAAGCCCTTATATTTTTAGTTGAAAGCTCTCTTTTTTTTTTTCTTTTTTTTCCCTGAAGTCCCCTCCCCTGGTGTTTCATCAACACCCAGACAACTTAAATAAAACAGCAGCAACAAAGGCATGCATTTCACAGTGTTTATTTTGGCAGAAAAGTTGGTTTTCAAACCCATACCCACACAATTTCAATAAACATTTTTGCCAGTGTTGCTCCTGTGTTTACATCTCAACCCTATTATTGTCTTTCCCTACACTGAGCATCTTAATTACCTTTCCCTTTTTCAGGTATTAAATGAATCATTTTAAATTGTTTTGAAGATGAAGAACAGAGACGTAATCTTGAACCCTGGATATTTACATCTCTGAACTTTGGGGGGTGGAATCTCAATTTTGAAGTGTGGGAATTACATGTAATGTTGTAAGTAACATTTCAAATCCAAAGATAGAGAGTTGTGCTGGAGAAATAATCTAATGATCAATACAGTGCAAAACAAAAATATAAGCAGATTGAGAGACAGTTCCTGGTCTAAGGATTCATAAAACCTTTCTTTTGATAAAGAGGAGACATTAAAAAATCAAAAAGAAATACTGTTGAGATGTGCAACAGAACTGACTGCAAGCAAAGACTTCTTGAAGACGTCTGGTTAGGCATGATTATTTCTGGCTGGGAGAAAAGCCCCATTAATAAGCATTTCTACTTCCTCTTCTGGTTATGGGACACCATCCTGAAGAGAAATCATTGACAAGCCTGCCTCTTTGTAAAAGGGTTAGACAAATAAATAGTCTTTCTCACCAGACCCCCTCTAATCACTTCTGCCTTTTTGTTTTTCTCTTTTCTTCTAGTTAGCAGTGAACATTTTGGCACATTAATTAAAAAATAGTAATAGTTGCAACAGAAGAAAGAAGACGAGGGGTAAGGTGGGGAAACTGAAGAGGGATGGTAACTGCAGCCCTAATTAACAGAATTACTCTCTGTTGAAAGCTAGTCTGATGAGGACTCTTGTCCTTGAATAAATACTCTGTCTGCATATGTATATATTTGTGCATATATACAGATAAATGTACACGTAAACAGAGCTACTCAGTTGCTTAGCAGCCAGTAGTGTCCTTTCATGAGAAAACAAAATATATTGTGACAAACTGCCTCAAAACCATGAAGTTCCATGAAAATAATTATTTCCACGTAGCTATTCAAAGGTAGAGAGTGGCCCTGAAATTAATGTCTCATCCAACAGACAAAGGCAGAACTAAGTTAATTGAATTCCCATCTGTTCCAAACATAGCCTCAACATCACACAATAATAATAAATAATGTAGTAATCATGGCTAACAATTAATCTTTCAGTTTAGATTTTTATAGGGTACTGAATGGATCCTAATTTCATACAAGTACAGATTGCTGCCTGGACATATCCTCTGGACAAAAAAAGAAAAACAATCATAGTCTGACCATGCACAGTTGTGTCAGATCTTTGCGAGAGCAGAGGCTGTCTAATTTAAAAGCCTTTTACAGTGAACAACAAACTGGTTGGCCCAACTACCATCTCCTGATATATACCAACGTAATGGTGGCTTCAGTGCAGGACTTTACAGCCGTAGAGGTAGTAAAGAGGGATTGAAACCTGAGCGAATTAGCCTTGTAATAAAGCAGTGAGAGATTACAGAGCTGACATCCCATGACAGAATAGAATCATAGAATCATAGAATAATTAGGGTTGGAGAGGACCTTAAGATCATCTAGTTCCAGCCCTCCCGCCATGGGCAGAGGCAGCCCACACTAAAGTGGACTGACGTCCAACTGCAAGCCACTGCCCAACTAAGAAGCCCTTTTGCTGTGTCCTCTGTGTGGACCTTGCAATAGGAAAGCTTCCAAAATCCAGCTGTGATGTAAGGGAGACTAGGTCTGCTGAAAGTAATGTCCCCAGAGCCATTGCAAATCTCTTTGCCATAGCTGGGTGTGGAACCAAGATTTACCATGAACTTGTAAACTTCCCCACGTATCTATTCAGACTTTAAACATCTGCAGCAGCTGGTGGCAATGAGATGCCCAGCTCTGCTTTGCTATATGGAAAATCACCTCCTTGTCTTTTTTCACCTGGTTCCTTAGATTCGTTTGCTACCCCCTAGTTTCAATTCACACTAAAGTCAACAGAGATACAGAAGAGAAGCAGGGATAAGCCATGAAGTTGTTACTCCACAATGATGTGAGCTCTTAAACATCTGTTATATCCCAAACCCAAAATAGCCACCCTTTAGTGGTGAGAGAAATGCTCTCTATATGGCTATAGCTGTAAACAGATGGATAGATACAAGGTGATATGTGGAGCTGGAGCAACCAGTTAATAAAGTTTATAAAGTACTTAGGGGGTCCATCTGGACGGATGGTACTTCATAAATGTAAGGCCATTATCAGTGCCTCCTAACAGCACCCGACTATCACTCAGCACTTTCTGGATGGACAGTTAAAGAAAACACATAAAATATACTCCTTGGTAGATATTTCACCCAGAGTCTTTTACTTGCAATAACAGAGATCTGGGCTTTCATCTGTACAGACCATTCCCATTTGCAGTCACAGGGAAAAATCCACAATAGCTCAACTCAGGAAGCTGCTGGATTTATTATGTTTGAAGAATGAAGCTTCACAGCACAGCCCTGGAGATAAATGAGTGGTTGGGGAATTTGCTAGTGGCAGGTCTCTTGCTGCAGTAGGAGACTGGATAACTAAAGGGATAGTGATGAGAGAGGTATAGGGTTTTTGTTGTGGTTTTTTGTTTGTTTTTGTCCCCCCCCTGCCCTCAGGGGGCACTGCCCAGAATTAAATTTAAGTTGGTAATGAATGAAAACATAGACCACCTTTCTGGGGACAAGGGGGATGCTGATGTTGGACATCAGCAGAAGTTGTACAGAGTGCTCATTTTCCTTGTGGTCTCCCCATGGCTGGGGAAGAAACTGGAAGATATTGCTTCTGGATGTTACTTGCAGATGTATATAAAGATCCCAAGGATCTCACTAGGACTTTTCAGCAAGACTGGGACACTCTTACCCCTCATAGCACTTCTTTGTCTAAAGGAATCTGTGGGAGAGGTGGGTGGTTGCACTTTGGAGGAAGCCTCTCCTCTTGGATCTTGATCACCATTTACTGTGAAATCAGGCTGCATTTTTCAGAGAAATTTAGGGTTTGAGCTTTACGGCTTTTTCCATGAAACAAATCTGGTGTCTATGGAGAATCTTTTTTTCTCTTCAGATCCTGAACACCCCAAAGATTTCAATCTGGAGATGCTGCCAGAGGAAGTGTGGTTTCATTTCTTATGCTGCCATCAATCTCTGCTTTGAGATGGCTTCCCCATACATATCAAACCTCTCAGGATACTTTGTAGGCAAAATTTCCAATGATGAACTATCTTTCCCGCTAAGACTAGAGACTATTATACATCCCATATCCACATAGCCTAATTTAGGATTACAGTTAATGGAAGAAGATATAGGCATAAGCTATCAAGATTGTTGTTCACAACATGGTGGCCTTTTCAAAGATAAATATTTATGCACTCACCTATTATTTGTCCATGGAATCCAAATATTCCATGGATAATTTTAAGGACCATATATAATTGGTTTTGTCAATTTTTATTTTTTTTTTTCTAATGGGGAAAGGGAGCGTAAACTGAGCTGTTTGTATTTTACTAGAGACCTAATTTCTCTCTATTTGTGTCGTTACTGATGTGGTATTTAGTCCCTTAAATAACGAAGGTGAAGATGGTAACTTCTCAGAGGTCTGCCATAAGAGACCAGCATGAACTTATCATTTGGTTTCTAAAATCCTGTCCATCTGCCTTCTATTAGCCTTGACTTAGGAATGGAAAAGGAGAAAGGCAGGTCTATTTTGGTAATGGGGGAGCTTCACAGTCCTGTTGGACTACTCCTGACATTTATGAGGGTCTTTATATTTGACAGCTAGGAGACTGAATAACAAGCAAGTAGACAGATGGACAGACAGATAATAAGTGTTATTAGTTGCATGATAAGAAAGATGACACAATCAAAGTAATAAAGCATGAAGAAGGTAACACATGGTGGTCTAATGCTCTCAGGTGTAGAACCACAACAGAAAACACTATCATGCGAACATTTACAAAACACACACATAACAATAATAGTATATAGGTGTTGAGTGGCATTACAAGTCATCGCAGCATTAAGGAGCTTGCACACCCAGGAAAGTTCCACTGATTACACAGGAACTGCAGGATGAAGAGTGGCAGACTATATACAGGATGAATATCATACAGGATGTATGAATAATTGCCCTCAAAAAGGACTGGACAATGAGATGAGAGAGGATGTCAGGGTCAAATTATTGGTTATTTTTACTACAGCAGCCAGACGGCTCTCAAACGGTTGATTTGAACAGCTCTAATTGAATAATGTCATTAAAACCCAACAGCCAGTGCCCAGGGAACAACACTGCTGAGTTGCTACCGATGTCTTGCCAGGTGACTATGAAGGTTCATGCCATTAATGACTAGCATTTGCAATGACTGCTTTATTTCATTTCATCACATACTCCTTTTTCAAAGGACCCCCAGTATAAAGATGGGGAATTGAATCAACATGCATTTTGGGCTCATACAAACCAGCAGCCTTTAGCTTGGTCACAGGAAGATTAAGCAGAGACCCTTTCTACATTGTCACCAGCCGACTCTCAACATTGTTATTTCAATGACTTTCACATCTGTGTCTTTTCATCTTAATAACACTCAGCGTTTGCATTGTGAAACGCATTCTGGTCCCCACTTGTAAAAGGGCAATTACCTGCACACCATCAGTGGCACGACCTAAGTTCGAGATTCAGCAGAAGGCTTCAGCACATGCTTAATTTCAAACATACAACCTATTCAACTCAGCAAGGTAGGAGCGTGTGTTAAACCTGAAGCATGGGTCAAGGAGATAGCAGATGGGAAATTGGCACAGCAGGGCCTGACATGTCATGGTTAGTTACATGGGGTTTGGGTTATTTATGCCTGTAGGGATGACTGTGGAGGGATGGAGGGAGAAAGGAGGAAGCAGGCATGGCGACAGCAGGAGCAGGAAAGGAATGAAAACACATTACTTGTCCAGGTAGAAAGATTGAGAAAAGTTCTCTGAAGACAGATTCCCCACTCAGGTTTGGGTCTTTTATTTTTGTTTTTCCTTACAAGGGTGTCATTCAAGTAGCACAGCTGGATGCTGAGTCTGTTTGCTAATAGACATTCAGAAGTTTGGTCACTGGAGTAAAACACTAAAGAACAGGAAAGATAACGTGTGTGTCTTATGTGAATGACAGTGTTCTAGCAAAGCTAACTAAAATGTGTGGAATAACCCATGTTTTCCAGCAAGTACCTGCTAGCAACCAGTGAGGTAGATACTCAGACTGGTTTGTGAATGTCTTGCAGAGAGCTGAGTGCATAGTAATGTGCATGGAACAGCTAGTTCCACATTCACCGTTGCTGCTAGCGTAACCTGATTAAAGTATATCTCTTTGCAACACACAAGAGGAGTTGTAATTGTTTGCTTCATGATTCCTCTCTGACCTTCTCTGTGCACAGCTTTTCCAGGTCTAGGAGACAGGTAAAGCCTTCAATGGCTTGTCTTTCCAAAAGTAGCTGCTTACTTCAGGATACTTGGGAATGGATACTGATCCCATGCCATGTAAAGGCATGGTCCCTAGTCAAGCCAATGTAGGTTGAATGGTGATATCATCGTTGATAGTTCACCTGGTTTTAGAATCAAAGGCACTTCTCACTTTCCCCATGGAAAACAAGAATAAGTACTGAAGAATTCACCAGGACAGATAGGGAGGACCTCTTCCTCAGGGTTGAGGCAAGGAATGTCCTGCTGTGCTAGCCTGTAGCCCTTTTTCTCCTGGCGAATGCAGAGCACTGTCTTCTGAAGGGCCTTTCTGGTGGAGTTGACCCATGCAGGAGGACTGTGCCTGCATTATGATTGTGCCCTAAGGACAAACGTCCACCAAGTCAGTGAATGCCAAGACGTATGTTTTGAGAGTCAAACATGGATGCAGAGTCTGCAACCTACATATGCAATAGGTGGAAAAAGAGAAATGTGGGGAATACAACAGACCCCTTCATAGTCTTCACTCATTGTGGTAAGGAAAGGAACTGAACCAAGGGCAATGATCTGCAGTTTAACACCCTCCCTGCTAGATGAGGATGGGTGTTTTTGAGAGACCCATGCCAGGAGCTTGTTTGCAAGGTACTTCACCACTGACACTAAAAGCCTTTGGGAGTATGCTGGGTACACTTCAGAGAGCCCTGATGATGACTAATCTCTGCATGAAACCAGCTCTGATAAAAAGCATTCTGGTAGCCAAAAATGCCGCACCAATCCTCAAGCAGACTATGAACTAATCCCTAGGATCATGATTAACATGTTTGTTTTGCTCAGTTAAACAGATTCTAATGTCCAGGGCTGGGTGTAAGCATTGCTAAGAACACAGTCACTAAGCTGCCAGCTTTGGGCTGCCTTGGTGATCTAGATGGACACCCCTGAATCTATAATAACCCTGAGCTACAGAGTGGAGAGGTGGGTTTCTTTCCTTTTGTTTAATTTCATTTATTTATTTGTTTGTTTATTTATTCATTTGATCTCTGGTCTGCCATTGAGCAGTCTTCCTAAATATAAGGCCATTATTCTTTTTAATTAGTCTTCTCTTGTCCTCGGTTTAGGCAATATATTTTTCTTTTCATTGCTCATCTAGACAAATCTTCATGGCTTGGAAAAACCATTCTTCTCAGAAAGCAATAGAAGAAAGGAAATTGAGATAGTTGGAAAAAATAGCTCTCCTCTACTTGTCCAGATGCTACCAGGTTCTCTAGCCAAGGTTTCCTATAAGATGAGAAGTGAAAGGAGCTTGGTCTCTTGGATGACTGTTTGCTTTTTGCTCTCAGAAGAACAATTAAGTCATATGAGTAGGAAATAATAATAGCTTTTGTGATTGGGGGAGTGAAGGGAGGGGCTGTCCTTTACACTCCATTTTCTCCCCCAAACATGTGGTGGAAGAAGAAGGGATAAAGCATGAGCCAGCAGTCAGGAAAAGGGCACAGCAGAGTGATATCAAGAAAACCAGATCTCAGCTAAAGATCATGAAGTGCAGAACAGGAAATTTTCTCTGGTGCTTTCTGCAAAACACCATCCTGCCACTGACATAGTCCAGATACCTCAGAAACTTTCTGTGCCCTTTGGATACCTTCTCACAACCAGCCATTGGTCTGTACTGTGCATGAGCCATCACTAATTGCATCAGAGGAAATCTGAGCTTAATTTAAATTGGACTTGCAATGACAGGTCTTTTCTTCTCATCTTCCGAGATCTAGTCAAGCCAACATCTCTGTCTTCTCATGGCATCTGGTATTCACTGACATGCTTTGTGGTATTTAATTTCCCCTGTTTTCCCAGACCACCATCTTTCTTTAGATGACAGGGTTTCTGGAGTGGGGAGCACAATGTGTGTTCACACCATCCTCAGCGTTTTTGAACCTGAGTCACAGAGATGTCTATTTAGGGATAAGACCCCACACTGGTGTAAACACAGAAATTGCTCAGAAAGACCAATGAGACGCACAGCTTCAGTCCCTGCTCTACACAGACTTTTTAGGTGATCACGGAAAAAATGGATTTCATGTGCTAGAGAGAAGCACATAACCACATGGCTCTTAGGCACAGGCAGGGATGCCCACACTAGCCTTCTGTTAGCCTCTATACTGGCTATGATGTGGGGCAAGCCAAGTGTCTTTCCAGGCGGAGAAACTACTGCATGAACCAGAAGATTAGTCCATAGCAGTGGTCTGCTCACCTGGACACCAGGGACTGCCACCTGCACACTGAAATTTTGAGCCCAAACTCAAATAGTTTGAGTGCCCCTCCTCAGAAAGGGCAACAGTCCAATGTCACTGAGGGGCTACATACACTCAAATTGCAGTGTGCTGACACCATGGTAATAAGTCAGTTAAATGAATATCTGGGTAGATACCTCTTCATTAATCAAGCATATGACTTGGAGAACAGTCATCAAAAACATCTAGACAATAATGGAAGAGTACAGCTATTAGCACTGCATACTGCATTATCACCACATATTCTGATTGTTATTAAGTGAACTTTAAGTAAGGCATTCTCCATTTGTCATTTTCCCCCGGTGAATTCAGCTACCAATATTGATTTTTTTTTTCTTTTTAATCTGAAAATTTGATTATTAACTTTTCAAAATTTATTAATCTGTTTTCACTCCATTGACACAACAGTAAAATATTACATAAGCACACAAGAAAATTTTTTTTTCATTACTGGCACAAAGTGAGTCATCTTGAACATGACACTGGCTTTGGCTCCATTTTCTCTCACTTTCTTGCTCTGGTTTTATATTTAATCACAGCTTTTTTCTCCCTCTGCGCATATGAGTTTATTTTTCAAATCCACAGCAGAACGATCCAACTTTGTTCCTATGCTGTTAATTAACACCACACTCTAGTTTCCAACATACTTAAATGATGAATAAGGTTAAATTCCAGACAACGTTCTGTACATTGCCATCAATTAACAATTTTCAAGGCAGCGCTTCATTAATAAACACTGATCAGCAGAGCCCTTGTGTGGAGTGCATCGAAGCTGAGCATTTGTAAGAAAGCATCTTTAATATGTGTGCTGGAGTGTGTAGTGTGGGTGAACGTGTGCTCGAGCATGTATGTGTGTGTGTGTGTGTGAAAAAGAATCAATGCAATATCTTAGGAAACTCATCAGCACATCATCTCCTTAAAGGTTAATTAAGAATTTGAGGAAGAACAGAGGGGCTGAAGCAGAGGTGATGGACATCCGTGTCTCTCCAGATCATTAAGTACTAATTAGGTTTGGAAAGTCTATTGAGCTTCCTTGGTCTCATCAAGCCATGTGATGGTCCCTGGATACCTCAGTGTGAAATGCCATCAGCACTATATCTCCCTTTATGAACAGGATGCACTTCAGTCTCAGGTGTGCCTGCTGTCTCTCACTCTGTGTGTGTGTATGCCTCTTTCTGTATGTGTCTGATTAAGTTATTTTATATGCTGCATAAAACCTGTGTGTAGAATACAGACTGTTTCAGAATCGTGTAATGCAGCGTTTTTGCTGGAAGGTTTATCAGTTAAAAAAAAAAAAGGTAAAAAAAAAAAACCAAACCCAAGAAAAGTTCCTGTGAGGTAAAAATTCAGAATGAGCAGGGGAAAAACTTGCAAATCCATATGAACCCTCTTGCTGTGCTAGAAGTTTACTTAGGGAGAACTTCCAAACTGGCTTCTTATTACTTATGCTTCCTAAGCTTGAGATGGAAGTGGGAGAAGACAGGAGCCCCACAGCAGAAGTTATTTTAGTAAGATCCCACAATGAAGCTTCAAAGAGACCATAATATGTATTTTGTTAATTACCTCTTTCAAAACTCTAGCAAGAAGTACTGCACAGCTAAATCCCAGAAGAAGTGATGACAGTTTTTAAGAAATGGCTTCATGGAAGGTGAGATTCTGCTTTTAACTTAATTTTCTGGCTTTTCAGTATTTCCCGGTCTGCAGGGACAGGGACAGGCTTTTCTCAGGATGTTTCCTTTAAATTGAATTGGAAACACAAATTTAGATGCCCAGCTATGGACAAGGATCCAGCAAGCAATCCAATCTGTGCCTGAAAAAAGCCTTCAGTGTCCAGGGACTGAGTCAGTTCTCATGTAAACCTGCAAAGTAATTCAAACCAGATGCCAGTGACCAGATAGGTTGTTCTGGCAACCAGCCTTGATGGTGCTATTAGAAAAAAAGCACAGCTGGCTCTCTTATGAGAGTTCCTGAACTCGGTAACTCAATAATATTTGTTTATGCTAGTTTCCAGGCAGTCTTGAGCTAGGGGGATGGCATCAAGCTGCTGAAAAGTAAAGGAAGAAGGGACATGGTAACACTTTGGCATTGTCAGTCCAAAAAAAATCCTTATTTGGGAAAAAGTTAGAGGTGTCTTCCCTATATATAAAGAGCTAACCCACACCGAGTAACACACGTATTCCCTTTATCAGAATGGAGAAAAGAATCCTATACCTTAGGATGTTAGCACTCATTAAGTAAAATGATATTGGGAAGGGTTTTCCTCTGAGTTGGGGACTTTCAGAGAATACCCAGTATAAAGGAGGATGATGACACTGGGGATAGTTGCCATTGCCTTTTTGAGCCTGCTGAACTTTGATTGTCCCAACAGAATGGAAGTCGATGGTTCACTGGCTCAAACTGCTGCTCTCTCGATACTCTGCTATTAACATTTTGGTATTAAGAGCAAGTACAGTTGCATTAGCAATGTCCCGGCGTGAAGGAAGCAATCTGGGAACCACTAGGATGTGGGTTCCTAGAATTGGAGAATTCTAGAATTGGAATTAATTGCCTTCCACTCCCACCACTACTGCCACCCAATTTTCAGCAGGAGATTGCTGAACTGAGAAGCTACTGGTAATGTTACAGCCTGCATGTCTGCTCCGGAATATCAAGGACCCCTTGATAAACCCACTGCAATGCCTGGAGCACTTCATCTGCAGGCGACTTGCTCTCTTCAATATGGAGAGGATTGCCACTAATCCTGGTGCATTACTGTTCACTTGACAGAAGTCGCCTGAAACAACTTGCGTCTGTTCTTGTCCTGATTTGCTGTCGGTATTTATTAAGAGCACTGTTTAAAATGGCACACAATGTAGCCTGCAGATAACATCTTAAGCTTCCTGCCTATACCAACAAAAAAATAAACACCCCCTCCCGATAAAATCTCTTCCAAACATTGTCACTCCCCACTTTGCTCAGCCATGTCACTCTGCTGCTTCCTCCCCAAGAGCTCCCTGAGAGAGCAGTGATGGTAGCAAGAGGCACCTTATCTCTGGTTTTACTGATAACCATTCCTGAGCTTTAAAATTTTAAAACCTGGAGTAATATAAAATGAAATATTAACCACTCAAATTAGCTATATTTTCATTACTTCAGCAGAGAAACATATTAGATTGACAGCACCTGTGATCTTCTATTGGCTAATGAGACCTTCATGTTCCTCCCCTTCCTTGTATAACTGAACATAAACCTCCAAGGGTGTAACAGCTTCTCTGAACGTTCAATCTTAACCATTGTGCTTGGAAGTAAACAAGACTTACAGTTGAAGGTTAAATATGGTGATGGTTATATGATGTGGGCATTTATTTACCAAGAATGTGATTGGGCTCAATGGCACTGCTTTGTCAAAATGACTGGATCTATGTAGCTTAACTTGTTTGATGGTAAAGGCCGTTAAACATCTCCACTAATTCCTGTTTGGATTCTGTTTCGTCTGGACAAATTTGTAGAAGTACAGTAAGTCCTCTGAATTAAAAACAATGACTGCTAGTATGTGGCTCAGCAACATACATTTTCCAGTTTCCAGCAAGGGTCCTACAGTATTTCCAGCTGGGTTGCTTACAACCATTTCTCCTAGCTTTTGATATCTCTCGGTTTCAATATCGTCATAGACCCAGAAACATTATCAGTTTGAGTAGCAGAATATGGTTCTCAAGCACACTGGCAGAGAGGATCTGCTTTTCTGTGTCTCCTACACAAGAACCGTGGTTCTACTGCCAATTTAACTGTCACACAGAAAAATAAGTCTAGGAGGAGATGGATAATTGGTTGGTTTTTTTTAAGTAAGCGATACATTAGAGAACAGAAGTGATATGCCTGTGTGCTTCCTTTACTGGTCCTGGAAGATTTTCTTTTGCTAAACTGATACTGCATTGTTAGTGGATGAAATTTCCAGACCTGTTAGGTCCTTAAAGACCTATTTGTTTTACTTGGATGGGTAATATCCTTAAGAATTTTGCATCAAACAAGATTTTTCTTGTTCTTTTTTGGTCCCACCACATTGGTCTCATGAAAGATTTCATCACTTATGCATGAGAAGGATGTGTGTGCATGTGTGAGGGTATGCATATGTATCAGTCTAGCATAATTCAAGAAATTTTATATACATATGTATATATATACATATTTGTGGAGAGGACATGTATCCGTGAAGAGGGAATTCTGTCATATCTGGTTGGATGTTTCTGTACTTTAGGCAGTGTGTACATACAGAGCACTGTGAGTTAAAGAAGGTTTATATTGTGGTTAGCATCCTAGACAGCAAAAGGAGTTAATATAAAGTGTAACTCTTCTGATCTCAGTAATGTATTGGAAGACAAACCAGTGGAGTATCTTTCCTTCCACATTTAAAATAGAGGTTTTCCAAGCAAGGTCCTGTACATCAACCTAGCCCATACAGTATCTTAACATTTGTCTGGGACAAGCAATATTACTCATGGCAGACAGTAACAGTGCTTTCAAATGAGGGACATATGGTTGTCCAACACTGACGCCACAGGTGTCTGAGTCTTTCAATTCGGTTTCATTCAATAGACCTTTTGCTCTCCAGTCCCTTGCTACTGCTGTCAGACTTTTCCAGAAGCAAGAAAGAATGTAAGGACAATGTGATAAAATTATGCAAGGTAGTAGAGCCACTTATTAATCCATCAGGGAAATTAGTCCATCAGAAAACACCCTGCTTCACAAACTAGATTTCTGGGAATGGGGCATGTGTACTGTGTGCGTGTATCTGTGGGGAGGTGGTGGAAAGCTGTGGATGCAGGAGAGGGGACACAGAAGGGAATTAGCTAGCAAGCTTTAGGGTGAAAGGTGAGGAAAATGACAGCCAGACCCTGACAGGAAATAACAGGGTGTCTAAAGAATAAAACACAATGTGTGCTGCAATCCAGCTTCCTATTGGTTTTGTTTGAAAACCTCAGTTCAGAGAGGGACACCAGTTCTCTGGCATCAAAGAGCCTCATCTATCAATGTCCTTGTAGGCGCCAGTGTGATGAGATGCAGAAGAATAAAGGCTCCCTTGTCCTTTACTTCTTTATCCATTTCTGCAATGAGTGCAGTACTTGGAAGATTTAAGCACTTAAAGTTACAGATAGGGATGTCCCTACCAGCACAAGGCAAAGTCCTTGGTAAGCCTAGCTTTGGCCCTATGAGTGGAAGCTGCCCTGTGTTACTTCTGTGCACCGCTCACCTTTCATTGTGGCAGTCCTTCTGAGGATATGGCCCTGCCTGCAGCTGAGTGCTTTGGGAGCCTTCTATGACAATAGGTACTCTTCAGCTAGCCTGATGAAAGTTCAGGGATGCAACATTTCCTCTTGGCTAGTTCTAGGTAGACACCATGTAACCCTCTTGGAGTTATTTAAGGATGAAAAGAGACAGGAAGAATCTGCCTTGTCTGGCCAGCCATAGCCTTCGCGGAAAAAAACTTCCTGTGAGCTCTGAAGACAATGAAGCCTGGCTTCCTAATGGATTGTACCGTGAGCTCTGACCCCATTTGGAGTTTCTGGTGTCTAGCGAAGGGTGCTCTCCATGTTCCCTCTTTCCGTACAAGCATGGTACTCAGAACTGCACATTACAGCTCATTCCTCTGTGTCAGTCCTCAAAAGAATCTCCTTTGGGAAACAGGATAGCTGGGCTGAGAGGAAGAAGGAGCTTGCTTTATGTATCTGCTCACTTCTTCAGGGATACCAGCACTGTGAGATACAGTTCTCAGACCAGGACTACCAGGGTCAAAGTCTGTCATTACAGGTTCGTAATCTGCATGGGCTATAGATCTAAATCGCTATATGCATCCACCATCACTGAGGAGAGGGAGAGGAAGAGGAGTGGAATCATAATTGATACCTGGACATTTTGATTATTTATAAGGAGGAATCCACAAAAAGCATTTTTCCAACTTTTAGACAAAGAGCTTTCTCCAGAAATTGGAAAACATAATAATTTCAGAAGCATCTTGCTAAAATTAGGTTTGTTTGGAAATGTATCTTCCATTAAAAACCAATATTGCAAATGGTCACTTTTGACCATCTTTTTGACACAGCTTACATAGAATTGCAAGTCCTGCTTCACCTTTGATGGAATGATATGAACTAAAAAGAGGTTTTCTTTTCATTCCCTAAGTATAAGTGTATTTCATTATCCTGGCTACTGGGGATGTTAAGCTGTCCTGCTTCTCCAGAGACAGGCAATGCTGCAGGGGTATATTCCCACCCATACAACCAAAGTGCAAAACATCCTTCAAGCATTGTTCAGGGAAATTGCATATAGCATTTTGACAAGGCATGTTCTTAACACTAGAGATGAACTAACTCAACTTTACATCAGCAGTTTTTTCATCATCTCTGCAATTACTATATATATATATATATATATATTTATTGGATGAAAGGAGTCAAGATTTGGTAAGATTTGTAAATTCAGATGCTTTTTTAGTTTCCTGCATCAGAAGCAACCCCTCTCCCCCGCTCCAGGCCTCACCACTTTTGCCTGTCTTTAGCTGAGGTGAATAGCCTGATTCAGATTTTTGTAAATACACTTCAGCTGGTCTCTGAGAGGTTCTCCGCACTGCAGAGGTATGAGTCACGTTGTTGCTTTCACTTTTACACTGGGGATACTGCTCCTGCCAGGATCTTGCCATTTACTTGGAGAACTAGTCAGCGCTCCTTTCGCATTCCAGATTGTCATCCTTCCCTTTCCTTTTCCCCCCTCCCTCTACCCTCTGGGAGCTGCATCTTTCTATTGTCCTATGAAGATAGACCTTGGGTAAGTGATGTTGCCTGATCTCTGAAGGAAGGAAAACAAAACCCCAGCAAAACAAAACCTGTTCCCATTCACACCCCAAACTGTGAGTATGGTCCCTTTGTGCCAGCTGCCCCATCTCACTGCTGTTTTTTATCTTGCCATGATTTTTTTTTGGTGAAAGCTGCCTATGCAATCTGTGAGCACTGTTGGAACAGCCCAATTTTACAAGCATAAAGTATTATGATTGCATTGATTTCCATCATAAATCATATTTTCCATCCTCTGTCTCTCTTTCCTTGCACTGACTGAATTAAGCCTTGGTGTTTTCTTTAGCTGCTGCCAGAGATGAGGCTTGAGATGATATTAGGGTAATGATGATAAATTTTAGCCTCAAGCCAAACCATTTCCACATTACAGATAATGTTTTTTTCCAAATAAGTTCTGTTATTGGAATCCAGGATCCACTACATCTGCAGGCTCGGAGGCTGCTTCAACACAGTCTCTTTGCTGTAATGGGTTTATAGATTTGAAAATTTGCTCTAAACAAATAAATGAGAGAAGGGAGGAAAGAATGAATGACGAGATGGAGAGGGAAATCAAACAGAAGGAAGAGAAAAGGAGGGGGGGGAAGTAGAAAGAAAGAAAGAAGACAAAAACAAGTGAAATAAGAAATAGAACAATAGGGGAGAAGCAAATAAGGAGAAAAATGAGGCAATGCACAAAGCAAAGTACTAGTAATCCAGCTGCTAGCTGTGTGTGTGTGCCTGGGAAGGAGCAAAACTGGCCTTACAGTCAAGCACAAGTGCCACACAAGCATGCAGATCTACAGCTATGTGTTTCAGATTTCACCCCTGCCTTCTTAAGGGACCATTCCCTAACATCTCATCTCAGAATGGCCTTCAACAGAGTAGTGTAATATTAATGCAAAATCTCAGCTGTCCTCACAATGGACTGGGATGAAACTGAGCTAAGCCTGACCCAGTATTAGCATCTGCAATATGGCCTCAGACTCAGGTAGCGTCTTACTGGTCTAAGGTTATTCTCATTTTTCTGAAGCTACTGCAAAGCAAGTCATCTTCTAGCTTTTGTTTGAGGGGAATTCAGTTTGTGTAATCAGGCCTGAAGGACAGTGTCCTGTGCTCAGCAGAATATAGATTGTGGGCATGGTGACCTTCAGTGGAGCAGTTGAGGTAGGCCAAATCCATTACTTAGTTGTTTTTCAGCCACTATAAACGGAGGCAGTTCACCATGGCATCTTACAGAAATAATCCGGTAACCCTCACTGGTGTTCCATCCCTGGTTTGGAGCATAGCTCAATAAACTGTACGCTCCACGTGTGGCTGTTAAGCACCTATGTGCCTCTCTGCTCCGCTCTTCACATTCGCCAGACCATACCTGCTTGAGTGAGTGTTACTCTACTGAATGAGTGAGGTCCCCCATGGGGGAGCATAGGCAAAGTTGTCTGCTTCAACAGCAGGCAGCCCTCGGAAATCAGGCTTGTTCAGAGTTACACAGAAGTTCTGAGGAGCTCTGGTTGAGGGAATCACCTACACACAGAGACACCCCCATGGGAAGAAGCACACCTTGATTCCTACTCTATCTTTCTCATGGTTTGTCCTGCCAGGTGAGACTTTCTAAGGAAGCTGCTTAGCATCTGCCACCCTTTGTGCATGCAGAGGAAGAACAATTTCAGATCCTTAGTTCATCCTGAGCTGTAAAATTGCATCTCATTAGCTTACATTGTGACAGTGGGTTTCATCTGAATGAAAGCAGGTATCTGTGACATAGGTGTCTCCATCAGAAAGAGCCACCCCAGACTCCTTTTAGAGTCAATGCATGCCAACATGAAGTCCAACCTTGCAATTGGTCCCATCTAATAGTAGACATCTAAGTAAGTCAGATGAATCCCCAACTAGCTCTAAAGGGAATCTGGGATGACTTGCTTAAATATCGCAACCTACATCTGGGACCAGATGAGTTGCAGGCAGCTGTATTTTACTTCTTTCTGGTCCAGCTGCTTACAAAGAGACTTGTGCTGTATTCGTGTGGCTTACATAAGCATCCCCAGTGTGATTCAACCTGGCAAACAATACTACTGCACAATGAAATAGGTATACTGCACAGAAGAAGTGAAGAGGTGTCTATCTCAGGAAAATTAATCACAGTGCTGGAATATGAAATGAAGGCGGAGAAAAAGTGAGTCCCACATGGTTTGCTAAAGATATTCCTTGTTGTGTTCTAAAGGAGGCATGGCCTCACAGACAAAGGCTGACTTGGCATGACAAGCCTCTGGGCTAGATTCTCCTGAAAAGGACAGTGCAGAGCCAGTGGTTTTAAGCTCCAGAGAGGCGTGGAGTCACAGCTCCCTGCACTTTGCCTTTCAGCGCTGGACAAGTTTATGGGTCTTCAAACTTACCCAAATAGCTCTTTGCTCCGAGCCACACAAGTATTTCAACACAACCTAATGAGCTAAGGGGAAATATCAGACTCACAAGATTTTTGTCTGAGCATTCTGACACTGCAGAGACATTGGAGTACTTTGGACTTTACTCTCAGTTGAACAGAAGCAAAGCTGGTGATGTTGGCTCTACGACAAACCCTCTCCTGAGGTGTTTGGTATCTCATGCCACAGTTCCAGCAGTAGATTAAACAGGTCTGGGCACGGGTTTAGACACTGCACTGAGAGCACCCAACCAGTTTTATTGTTAGCATGATCCTTGGCATGATATTAGTTGATGCCAACTAGTGCTCTCCCACACAATGCTTTGATAAGAGGGATAGCTCACACTGGGAATGATTCCAGATGAAGTCTGGATGAGGCCACTCCATTTTGAGAGGAAGAGAGTTTAGCCACATGGATGAGGTTTGTTTTGTGAGCTTGCACAGGTTCTGGCCTGTTTGATTTAGCTGTATAGCTGTTGCTTTACTAATTCTGTCCAGTTAACCAGCTATCTATCTCCTGCAAACTTTTTTCTTCCAGCCTCAGGTTCCAGAAAAACAGAGGAATATCTGATATCCTGATTCATATTCCTTCCCCTGGAGCTCAGAGTTATTGTTCCTCTCAGCCATAAGCCAGAAGCCCTCACTGCAACAAGCTGGGCAATGCTGAAATACAACCTGATGCAGATGGTAGAGGCCAGCTCTGATTCTGGCCAACATATTTACAGCAGGGAGAAGGGGAAAAAAAATGGACCTGCAGATAGGTAGGCAGGTGGCAGGCAGTTTGTTTCACTGGCAATGCTGGAGTGCCTACTTCACGGGATGCTAAATGCAGTAAGTGGGGAGGAGAACAAATTTAAGAGGGAAGAAGGAGGGGGTGAAGCAGCCAGTGCTCTTCAAGGTACAAAGGGAACATCCTGTACTTCCAGAGCAGTCTTAGAATAGGAAACCGCCCTGCTGCCTTCGCAGGGTCCATGTCTTTATTATTCATATCAGCCCCTAGAGAGGGGCTCTCTCTGAGGACATGAGTCATCTGGGAAAAACAACAGCCCTACCATGTCCCTGCTGCAAGTCAGGGTTGGCACAGACAGCAGGTCTAGGCTATGAATGCCAGATGATAAGTCCTTAAAATTGGGCTAAACCATTTTACTTGCTTACTTGGATGAATCAAACTGTGATCAGTTTGACTTAATCAGACTGTCTGGCAATCCTACCAGCACCCTACGACAAAAACCTACCTGATATCCTGCTGCTTCAGCCAGACCCATCAGAAATCTATGCTATCCTCCATCATTCCTCAAGGCTAACTGCTTCCTGGTAGTGCTGACTAGCCAAATTAGACCTCCACTTTGAATCTATATTCCTAGTACCAAGTCCAAAACTGTCTGAGAATGCTGCAGGATGCCAACACACAGTGCAGGGCTCAGTGATACATTTTCCTTTATCCCTTTCTGTCCCACAGTTTAAAAAACCAGCAAAGGCTTTATGCATGTCCTTTCACCAGCGGAGTGCCTCCTTTTTCACTCTACTTATTGCAGGAAAGGAGGGATCACAGCTGAAATGCGGAATTTAAGTTCAATAAAGCACAGCTTACAATGCAGGACTCCTTTCAATGAATAGATTGACCACACAGGAGATCAGCAAGATGGACAATGCAGCCAGGGAACTGCAGGATAGCCGATGCTGTAGTTGTGCAAACTGAAGCAGCCAGAAAGGCAAGCAGCACTTAGGGTTTAAAGCACAAAACTACGCACCTTCAGATACCTGGAATGACCACCTGAAGGGTGTTGAGCTTGAAGCCATGTGTCCAGAAACTTCACATCCCTAAAAGGGTTTCTGCACAGTTCTCCCTCCTCTGCCTCCACAGATTGACCGCAAATAAAGGCACTACATTGCCAGATAACTATGCATCAGCAAAGGCAGGAGTTTGATCCCCATTCCTAGGACCTCACAGACAAGGTATATAAGAGGACAAAGTTACTCTCACATTTACTAACAACCAGTATTGCTGCTGGCAGGGACACCACAGGGAGAAGGATAAGATAAAGCGCAGAGAGCAACCCCATCTTCCACCTTATAAAGGAGCATTTATAACCAAGTGCAATAGAGACATATAGTTACTGTGGCTATACCAGACATCTTCAGCCTGCTGGGCAGTGATGCTAGGCCTATTTTTGAATTAAAAGTAATACTAAACTGGATTCAGACTATTTCATGGGTGGTATTTTATTTTATTGCATTTGGACAGTGTTTTGGTTTATTTTGCATTTAATTTGAAAGATTGAGCAGTTTCCCAATAAATCCCATAGTAAAATCTACATGAGAAATACACTTAAAAAAAACCCCAACCCAACAACAATAAAACTCTTTCTTCTGCTGCTGCTGATAACAAGGCCTATTACTTCCCAGCCTGTGTTTGGTTTCAATACTGTATAATCTCTCAGCTGCAAACAAGAGACCAAGGCAGCTCTGACTAGAGCTACCCTATAAATGATTTTGTCCTTGATGTTTGCTCTCACTGGAGAGGTGCCAGACTCCCTGCTACATGTTTAGGTACAGGTGGTAAATAGGCTTTTTGGCTGGTTCATAGGTAATTCACAGGTAGCTTGTTAGAGGAAACCAGGTTTGCACCCAATGAGAAAATAGAACTTTTTAAAACCCCCTGCATCCTGAGGTTAAAGCTTTGGTATGAAGCTCCTCACTTTTCCCCCCCATTTAGACACAGTGGATTATGTCACCATCTCACGGTCTATTTTACAGCAAAGCACCTAACCTGGACAATAAAACATTGCCCAGGCAATGCTACTTGTGTAGCACACAAGGAACCACACTTGTCCTTTACGGTTGCCTCTCCCAGACACTTTCTAACATGCCCCAAAGCTGACAAAGGCTGACAGCAGCCTGGAGCTATTAGACTGCCCAAAACCATAGACTCATTCGGGTTGGAAAAGATCTTTAAGATCATGAAGTCCAGCTGTTAACTGAACATGGTCAAGTCCAACACTAAACCATGTCCCTGAGGGCCCATATACATGTCTTTTAAATACCTTCAGGGATGGTGACTCCACCACTGACCTGAGCAGCCAGTTCCTGTGCTTGGCAGCCCTTTCAGTGGAGAAATTTTTCCTAATATCCAGTCTAAGTCTCCCCTGGCACAACTTGAGGCCATCTCCTCTTGTCCTATCACTTGTTACTTGGAGAGAGAGGCCGACCCCACCTCACTACAACCGCCTTTCAGGCAGTTGTAGAAAGCAATAAGGTCTCCCCTGAGCCTTCTTTTCAAAATGAGTGAGAGTGTTTCTGTTTAAACTAATGGATATGGAATGACTATGATTAAATTCAGGCTAGAAATGAAGAGGAGATAGAGATGTGGAAAATCCTTCCAAAACAGAGCAAAGAATGGGAGTGATCTGAACAAACACTGATGCCTACAGCTAAGTCAGGCCCCTTCTACTCAATGGAGAGAATTAAGCATCACTTATGAATCATCTCACTCTAATGAGGCATCCACTGCAGGTCAGATTGAAAAATTCTTGCAACAATCGGTTAAAAAAAAATTACCTTGATGAAAACTGCTCGCAACTACTGTCATAAAAATCCAGATATTTTCCTTTGAAACTAATGCAGTACTTGGTTTATGTTTGGATAGTGAGGAACTGTGTCTTCCCTGTTAATTTGAATTTAAGACCTAAAGACTACAGTGTTTCTCTTCTCTCCTCTTCTCTCTTTAATTAATCTATTTTCATCCAATATTTCTGTAATGAACAGAGATGAATCAAGGCGTTGGTTTAAATAAAGAAGCAGAGACTTACTCAGTAGTGAGGGTTCTCTTTGTTCTCTTTTCTTCAAATTTGTCTCAAATGCCACCTTTCAAGACTCCTTTCCCCTTGAATAAAACCAACTTTCCACATGGTTGTTTCTGCTAAGATTGCTGCCTCAAATCTCATAAAAAAAAACATTGTTTATGTGAGGTTTCAGTTGCCAAAACTAATGGGAAATAGAGGGAGCTGATGGAGAGGAAAGATGGAGATTTTGTGTTCTCAGCACCTCTCCTTAACAAAAGCACAGCCAACTGTTTTTAGAAAAGCCCCAGTGTGCCTTTGTCACATGGAACAGACAAAGGTGCATCCCAGCAATGCATCCCAGCACGCACACAAGTTAACTGAGACATAAAGGGAACCAGCACACAGGTATTGGTACCTTCTCCAGCCCAAGATGTAGTCCTGCCTTCCTGCTTTTGCTATGAGTTACAGGATTAAATCACACTTCTGATATTAGCGGGTTTTTTTAGTTTACTGGCCAAGGAAGCATCTCAGATCTGGCAAGCATATTCCCCTCTTGGTGTCCTTGTGTTGAATATAATAATGATGGACTCTGGTTCTTGCTTTTAGTTTGGAAGTAAGGGGTGAGTTTTTGAAGCAGCACGAGAACTGCAATTCTGAGGTTCTTCACTTTGATTCACAAGCCACACCACAACCACACATAGAGGACCCCTGCCACAAGCCTACATAGGACACTATGTCTGAACCTATGGACTAATCACACAGGTGAACAGATTCTGAACCCAGTGTGACTTCAGACCCTGAGTGATGTGATTTCTTGCCACGCTCGTTCCTTTACTCACATATTTTCCCTCATTTTGCTCTGTTTCTAGCATTAACGAAGAAATCTGTGTGTGCTGTCCAGCTTGTCCAGCATTTCAGGTCTCCTGCAGGTTCCCTCACAACTCTTTCCTCTTTCACAACAGTGGCCAGCACACTCTGAGTGCAGTTCCTCTCTGACTGCAGCCTGTTTTGAAACACCCACAATAGTACTGCTCCTGCCTCATCCGAGATAAAACTGAATGCCACCTTTTCCATTTCTTCTTTGGAAATGATCTCTCTACACTCCTTCTCACTACAGAGCTAAATTATCTGAACTTTTTCTAAATAATAATAATAATAATATTTTTTATTCTATGAGCTGGTACTTTAGTTGATGCGAAAAATGTGTCAGAGAAGTCTACTGAGATTAGCTGGATGTAGGTGGTTTCAGAACCATTATTTGGGTCCCTTAGCAGTGTAAGTTATTGTACTGGGAGAAAACCACCACCCACAACCATCCATGACCCTGACACAGGGGGGGGATGATCGTAACTTGCTCCTTTTCCCTTTTCCTCCGTCCCTGTTCATCTCCGCCTTTACAGGGTAATTGCCTCATTTGGGAATGAACGTACCAACCAACCGCCTTCATGAGTCAAAAAGCCACAAGATGGCATTACAGAGCAATTAAACGGGAATTCTGTGCTGGAATCTGTTTTTTTCCCGTTGCCGGTGGAGCAGGAATTACGAGCAGCCGAGCAAACGGTGCTCGCTGTAAGAGGGGACAGGTGTTTTGGAGCAGCTTCCAACACAGCCACTGTCCCTTCTGTTGACGGTCTCACCTGGTTAACTCTTATTAACATTTCCAAGATTTCAGATGAAAGCCCTTCAGGAGGCAGAGAAGAGCACTGCTTTTCCATCTAGCCTTTGTTAGTGTTATTTTCCTCTTAATGTACGTTTTTTTTCCCCTTTTCTCCCTCATCCATAGGTGTATGTGCTTGTCTTGGTTTTGAGGGGCTGTGTGGTCTGTAGTCCCCTGAGGCTGTGTTTATGACGGAAACTTCATGTCCAAACACACTATGTACTGCAGATATCACTATGTGCAGGCATGCGGATTGCTGTAAGGCCTGATGGACCAAAGGAAAAGGTAAGGAAGGGAGTGTGTAGGGTGAACACACATGTGTGAACAGTGTGACACACGGTAAGTTACATGAAGCTCTCAAGGTTTATGCACCTGAAGTATGTATGTGCACGGTGCGGTGGTATGTCTGCAGTGTGTCTGCCTGCTTGTGAAACAGTAAACACTTTTGATGGAAAGTTGCCTTGTGAGATGGTTGTAGGTGCAGTGTGCCATTGTTTTTGTTGTGCTGGGGCAAGCGACATTGCTATCAATGTGCAATGTGAGTGCATGGGCATCTCTTGCGGCTTGTGGGCTCTGTGGCACGGAGTAGGATTGTGCCTATGTCGTGGTGGGGTGTGAATTATTCAGGCAAACAGTGCCTGTGCAGCCATCCTGTCCATAGCCATGCTGGCTCGGCTCTGCGGTGCAGCAAGCAGCATGTGTGTATCAGCACACCCATGGTTCGTGTGTATCAGCACACCCATGGTTCATGTGTCTGTGGAATGTGTGATTTACACACGCGTGAATGCTGCGGGGGGGGCACATGCAGCTGGTATCGGATGGTCACAGCGCACTGCAGGAGTGATATTGAGGAGGGGGAACTGTGAACATTCAATTTGGTCCTCTAGTGCTTGGCAGCATTGAGGGGAACAGAACAAGGGTGAAAAAAAATCTAACCCAGTTGCTGACTTTCCCTGCAGTTTGGCAAAAAATGCAAGACAGGAAGAGCTGATCCCCAATACATGACACCAACTAGCTTATTTTTGTAACTAATATAAAGTCCCCTTCATATCACATCCTGCACTGTTATGGGCCAGGCCAGGGAACGTATTAGAGCTGATTCCTCAGAGCATCCTGCAAATGAGACAGAGCTCAGGGTGAACACGCTTCAGAAATCAGCAATTTGAAATAAAAGCTGAGATCACCAGATCTCTCCAGTGTCTCCTTTCTCCAGTAAGGGCAGGTACTTTACTTGTTGGCTGCTAGTGAACAAAAGGTACAAATGTTGCTGATTTATGTGCAGTGCTGTTCAAAGGAGTGTTTGAAGAAACTATTTCCCTTTTTATTAGGTGTCATCTTAGTATTATAATTTTTATTACTCCTACCACCATGTTTATAATTGTTACTATTGTTAAATAATTTCAATTATTTTGTAGTCAAATTGGCTAAGGGAATCTTTGATTTTTTTTTCTCCTTTTCCTTTTTTTTCTTTTCCCCAGCTATAAAAGACCTAATAAATTGCCGCATTGGGGCTCCAAGGAATTGATGCAAGATTATTCCCTCTTGGATTACTTTCTTGGTGCTTTGTCTGGCTTCATTTAAGTATTAGCCGTCATTGTTTCATATTTGTATTGTGCTCCAATCAGGGATCATTTCAGCACTGCATTCCCTTAAACGTGAATCTCTCAAAAGCTTAAAGGCAGAAAAGAGCACAGGGGTGAGGCTTTGTCTGTACTGAGGTGATAGTTTTCATGGCAGTCTGTGTCACAGTGTTGTTCCTTTGATTTCCTTTTCATTCCTGAGCTTCTCTGCTTTAGAGGGCCATCGGGCACTGGAACTCAGCCTGTGCTAACAGCTACCTGTCCCCCACCAATTTCCCTGTGACCATGTGGTCCTGCCACCCTCACCTAATCCAGTTTTGGTGATTTTTAGGCATTTTTGTCCATACAGTGATCTGCCCGTTTGCTCTATGCCCAAATGTGCCCTCCTCTCTTGTTTTCTGTCAAGCCTGCTTTGAAAATCCTGTCTAATCCCAACCAGACTAGAAGAAGTGCCACCAGCTTCCAAGAGACTGGTTTCTGAAATGGGTTATGAGCATAGGTGACTGAGGTTGAGTAGAAGGATCATATCAATGCCCCTGTTAAGGGATGTTCACTGAGATCTCGTGCCATAGGCATGAGGGCACTAAAGAGTCAATGCAGAATGGGCAATGAAAAAATCTGTAGTGCGCTACTGCAGATGGAGTTAATTGTTTAGTCTTTTACCCTCTAGCCCTTCCAAATGCAGAAGTATCCAGGTCCTTACACCAAATCCCAGCCTCTGTGTTACTACTGCTATTGCTACAATATTGCTGCTGCAAAACACATATGTGAAGCGGAGAAACAGAGCAAAAGGGAGATGTCTGGGGAGCTGAGATCCCAGTAAAATGATTCCTTGGCATAACTAAAAGAGGAAGGCATCTTTAACACTAAGAGCCCAATGTCACGGTTATTCATGTGATACGAAGAGACAGCTCTGCACAACGCCTTAGAGAAGAAATCCCCTCCCAGGAACACTCTGAGGTCCTGATTTAGCACAGACTTAAAAATGCATTTGAGTCTCACTATCTCGAGTGACGCTTACTTCTGTGTGTACACCACAGCTTTCAAATACCACACCAGGGCACATAACAGCTTACACCCAAAGAGAAAGCAGACGTAGGCACAACACAATTACTGAGGCTGCGGATTTAGGCTGCCTGAGAGCCTTCTCTTTAGTGGCTGTCCCCTTGCTACACATGACACGGGGAGACTTTTCTGGTAGGGTATCATCTGCTTCAGGCTGAAACAGCTTAGCCATTACGAGGATGAGATGATCACCCTTGTATGGGCGATTTCTGCTGAGTCTCGAAGGGACTCAATCTTTACTCTTGGGAAAAGTTCCTTTCCACCAGGCTATAAGCTACATCATAAGAGAGGGGAGACAGTTGCACCCTCTACATCCTAACACTGTGAAATCTGTGAAATAAAGATAGAAACATATATGGAGCAGAAGAAAGGGAAGTGAAAAGGGTATATCTCCAAAGCTGGGAGATTAGAGATCCCACCTTTGAGTGGGAAACTTAATGAAATTACCTTTAATTGAGTGCTAATTTAATGTAAAATATATTTAGAGATTTATTAAAAAAATAGAATGTGAAATAGAAGCTGAGTTATTCTTCAAGAGCATACCCTATGTAGCTGGTTACAAAATAAGAAAGGAGTTTTTTATGCAATTATTATGGAAGACAGTATGATTACACAGGCAGGGGAAGACAGAAAGAAGCAGAAGGGCTGAACTATAAAAGAAAAAAGCGGGAGAGACAGAAAGAAGCAGAAGGGCTGAACTATAAAAGAGAAAAGCGGGAGAGCTAGCTAGCTGCTAAGAAAGCTGGGCATTATGAGAAATTATTGTGTAAAGTAGTAGCCATGTAGAACAATAGATTAGGGAGAGAGAACCCTTAGCCTGTCATTTGAAAGGAAAAGTAGCGCAAGTTCAGGATGCAGTGAAGCATCCAAAGGATGGTTGAGTGGGTTAATAATGTCACAGAGACATAATCAAATTAGTAATGCTATCTTGGTGATGTGGTCTAGTCTATCAAAGCATTTACCTGGTTACATTGTTCAAAACAATACTACTCAAGAGGCAGGGGAATCCAGATGTCCTTCCTATTGTGCATCCGATGCAAGCACACACCATCCCCTCTTACGTAAACCTCACTGAGGGAAAAGGGAGTTAATGGGGCAGAAATTGCTCCCCATCCTCCCTGCCTTTGAGCCCCGTGCCCTGGATGCCAGCTCCCAGCAGCCTCACTGGGGCAGAGGTTCGGGGTGAGCAGCCTCACTGGCACAGCAGCATGATGCCCTCCCCAAGACAGCTCTGTGGAGCACTGCTCGCTGCAGAGAATGGCATCAGCCTCCAGGCATGGGTAAAGCCAAGGATAGAAGAATGACTGTCCTTGAAATCCTTCCTAAAGGAAAAAGATCTAGCTGGGGAAAGATTAGAAGTTTTATTATGTATTCCCACTGCTCTTGCCCCAATTCATACCAAGCAGTACAAACCCCACTAAGGCTGCAACCCCCCTTTTCTTTCCCTATTATCCTCTGCGATTCTCTGAATATTCACTACTGTAGGGCTCCCAGTCTGAAAGCAAGGTAGCCTGATAGGAAGAGACCTGAGCTAAGGTGAATCTAGGTAACCAGGGGAATGAGATAGGAATAATGGGATAAGGACTAGTCTGAAATGGTCAGAGCAGAGACACTGAAAGGATGAACCAGAAGAAAATGTAAAAGAATGGATGGGAGGGATGAGCACGTTTCACAACACTGTATATGTCCAGGCTAGAAATGTTCATAGAAAAGAGAGAAGGGAAAATACATCTTACAAGAACAGTGATATGTGAGAGGGGTGTAGAAATATTCTTAGAGATTCAAAGACCTCATTTGGGCTGCTGCTTTGTAAGAACAAATTCCTACATCTCAATCAGATTAAGATTAAAATGTGTTTATACAGTTATCTTCCACAAAGGTGCTGCATTTAAAAACATGTATGTAGTGTACATATGTATGTATGTGTATACAGGAAAAAAAGGAATCAATAGGTATAAGGGTATTTTCTTCAAATCCCCACAACCTAGAGAGGATTGCAAAGGCCAGTGATATCAGTATAAGAAAAGACCTGTCCCCAGCCCCCTCCATCTGCTGTTTTCTTCCAGGACAGCAGGAAGAAATGCAAAGAAATGCAATTCTCCCTGTTCCAGCTCAGTGAGGAAGAAGCAGCACAAAGAGTCCCCGTGTCTGTCGGCAGGACTTGGAGATGGGTATGGGGCTCTCAGGGAAGGAAATAGAAAATAAAATCAAATGAGGCTTAATCCGAAAAGCAAACGTTTGCAGGGACAAAGCCACCATAGGGATTGTCATTTCACAAATTGTATTAATCTGGGCAAATAGTGCTTCAGAAACAGTAACCCTGGTGTTCATGCTCAGTTCCCCCTCCTGACCTTATCTCGCCTTCCTTGCTCCCCTCAATATGGGGCAAACCCTTATCACTGTGCCACAAAGACCTCTTCTTCAGCAGTGCAATCATGCAAACCTGGAATGTGTGCATGGATCTGATATGGAAAAGAGATGACTGAAATGTGACTTTTTTGCTTTAACTTAACAAGTAGTGGGAGAGATTAGTGATGCAAGATGACAAAACAACTGAAGGTCCCCACGGAGCAGTTTTTTGCACTTTCTAGGAGCTGTGTGTTTGTAAGTAGGATTGTTTTTATCACGCTCTGCATCTTAGGTCCAAATGAATGTGCAAGATTGAGCAGGTAGAAGAAGGTTTGGAAAACTAAACCATATGTAAGTGAAACAGGGTGAGCAGGAAAGAGCAAGGAAATCATTATAACCAGGCTGGCAACACTTCCTACACTCCTTTTTGGTCCAGCCAACACATTGGCCACCTGTTTGCCTTTCAAGATGCTTTGCTGTAGTCCTTCTTTTCAGAAAGGAGAAGAGAGGACAGGTTGTTTTCCTTCTGGAAGCTGATGGAATCTCTCTCCACTTGCCTATCTTGGTATTTCCTCTGATCACTTGCCATCTGGACACCTACAGATCCAAGAGTTTTCTATGTACAACTTTTGCTGTGAGGAAAAGGAGAGGATAGTGGAATTTCAGTTCTATGGACAAAGCCAACATGGAAACAATAAAAGAAAAGCAACCTTTTTTCCTGATAAGTACTGATCCAAAACAGTGCTGGGAAAAGATCTTTTTGGCTTTTTACTTTACAAAATCTACCAGACCTGCTCATGAGCTGGGGAGGTGGAAGCAATTTGGTTTTGCTTAATTTCAAAGCCACTAAAACATCACTGGTTTGAACACTTCAGTTCAATTTCTAAAGCTATTGAGTTCATGTTCTGATTAAGAGAGGCAGTGAACAAAGGAGCAGAGAGTGGGGGGGGGAAGGAAGTAAGAGTAAAAATTAACATGGTGAAAAATGAGGCAGAGTGAAAAATACATTGAAACTGTGAAGAAAAAAAAAAAAAGAAAGTGCTAGAAATGTGGAAAGAGAAAAAAGTTATAGAAGGAAAAAAAGCTATCCCCTGTATCTACCTAACAGTTCCTCCTAATCTTATCTGTCATGATAATTACCAGATATAGGTGTTTGTACATTATGCAAAGACGAGGGTGTGTGTGAGCTCATGTGCATGACTTCTGACAATTCACACGTACAACCTGCTGATTTCCCCCTTTAGCTGGAGGAAAGATTTCTTTATTATTTTTTCAACTGAATCACCGTCAGAATGAGCTGAATTACAGGAAAGATGAGGTTAGGCAGCTTTTGAGAAATCCAATAAAAAAATCCAAAGGATTCCCCAAACCCCTGAACTCCAGGAAATGTGCTAGTTCCTGTGTATTACATTGTTTCCTTCCTAACATATTAATGTCCAATATGCGTCAATATGCTACGGCATGCTCTGGTTTACCTTTTTTTTTTGCCAAGGCTTTCATTCAGCCTGCAGTTCTATGCAGTTTTCTGCATTTGTCTAAATTTGCACTGAGTTTGGCATCCATTTTTATCCCTTCTATACCCCAAAAATCACTAGACTTGGCTAAACTGTGCTTTAGGATGTAAATGGAGCTTAAGCGGGGGAAGGTGTGCAGAGGGCAGTTGATGCTGGCTTAGTAATGTGGTGAGGTGTGCTCAAGTGACAACTACTCATCAGCAGCTAATCCAATCGCTCCTGCTAATCCAATCAGCCTGGGTAGCTAGAGCCCTTGCTTTGCGAAGGCAGATGTTTCGCTCTTTGAAATATCCCAGGAAGTTAAGTGAGGAGTAAAGGCAAGACAAGCTGGCCCAGTGCACACAGCAGGCTCGACCCTGATGCTGGGGACATCACCTGCAAACTGGCCTTGGAGCCACATGGCAAAAGAGCAACAGGCCAAAAGTCAAAGGCACCCCTTACAGTTTCTTCGCAACATCACACACAAGCTTCTCTCTAGCTCACCCTGAGTCCTGGGGGCTGGAGACCAGCTGTGGTAAGGAGGAGAAGGAAAGGGTTAACCCACTGTTATTCCCTCCCTGGGGCCCCCCCAGAGCAAATTGCTATCCGGTACTGAATTCTTTCAGCAGTCGCATTGGTATCATTCCACTGCACCTTCATTACCTCCTGATCTTTTAATAAGGGCCAGTTGGGCTCAGAAAACGTTATGTGGTGCTGTTACAGCTGATATAAACCACCAAAGCAGCATTTTGCAGATGAGAACGAGCAAAAACCCTGCAAAATCCTCTGCAGTTGGGTTTAAACGAGGGCTGTAACTTCTCACACATACCCAGTCTACAGGAAGAGGCTGATTAATCCTGCGTTAGCTAGAATATTGCATTACTGGAAGCAAAGTAACCCCTTAATCATATTGCTGGTTATGCCAGAGGTCTGTTTTCTCTCAAGTGCATCACATTAACAACCATCCCTGGGCTACAGCACCATCCCAGGCTATTTTTCAGGTTGCAGCACTACACACAGTCTTTTTTGTTCTGGTTTTGTTTTAATGGCTGACTGGCTGGTCTGTGGTTAACCTTTAGGTAACCACAAGCAGCAAGGAAGTTTTTCAAGGGAGAGGAAGATGGAATTTTATCACCTTCCATCCCACCAAAAGATACCAATTCACTAAGAAAAACCTTGCTCCTAACCTCCCTTTGCTGTTTGCTCAAAACAGGGGGGTGGAAGAGCTAATGCCACATACAGGAATGGAAGTGGTGCTCCTTCTCTCTTCTAACCTGACCTGAGGAAACATAAGTATTGCTCAGGGAGGACTGCTATCTCCACCTTCATTCCTTTTTGAGGGCACAGTTCAATCCTGATTAGGTATGTGAAGACTGACAGGGCATCCTCCTAAAGTCACTCCCTCCCAGTGCAGCAAGGCTGGTCATTAGCAAAAGGAAAGCAGACTCACTGAGACCATACTCACTTGGGAGATATGGAGCTTAGGGAGTCTTTAATTCTCCTCCTAGGGCCATTATAGGAGCATACAGGGAAAGAAAGAACACTGTCTTGTTGACACAAGTTGTCTTGCTGACACTTTCCCCTAGAAAGCTCAGGGGAGCTCATGAGAAATGCAGACGTCTTCTGGGATGACACACCATGCACCTGATCTCAGTTCCCTCTCCTAAAATATCCATGCAGAGGCACTTCCCTGTGCCAAGAAATACAGGATTTTCTTCTGATACCACAGGAAAGTTCTTATTCTGGGTTCAGCCCGTAGCTGAGGTTCAAATTTGCACTCATGAGTGATGTCCTTTAACAACAGGACACCGTCCCCCCCACCCCCTTAAATAATCCCCTGCTAGGTCCTTTTCAGAGATCCAGCAACCAATATATAAACATAACCATCATGGGAAGTCCTGGCAGCAGCTTCAACCATTACAAACACATTGACAAGACCTGTGGCAATAAACAATGTCCCACAAAACATGACACTAAGCGGAATTATCTTTGGGGATGTCTGATTACTACACATAACCCCAGAGAGGAAGAGGTGACAGAAGGAAAAGAACCTCTGTTTGTACAAGCTGCTTTGGACTTCCCCTTTGAACAGGGCACAGGGGCACTGAGTCTTAACGGCCTTTTTAATAGGAGCATCTGCTCTTGTTCCTATCCCAGCTGGATGACATCTCTGCATGTTTGCTGTTAGCGAGATGTGCCATGTGTTACGAGGAGGAGCGTATCCTGGGCAGGGAGCACACTCACATGGCTTAGAGGCCTTTACACCACAACAGCAGGTCCATTTATTTGGCCTGGGTGCTTGCTTGAGAGCAGCAGCTGCATTCTCCATCTACTGTGGAATTTCCAAACAGTAAAGCCCCCAAGGGCGGATGTCAATATCAGAGTAATGCGTGTGCAAGCAAGGGTGTTGAGGGAGGGGGCTTCATGGGCAACTTCCACTTTATCTTATTTTATTTTACTTTACGTTATTTCTTCCACTGACATCTGGAAATGAGAGTTGTCTCATTCTGCAGACCCTCTGAACTCAGGCCATCTGTGGGAAACATCTTTTCCTCCCCCTTCAGTGATGACCTGCCCTGCAGGAGATTGATGGTGATGGAGACGGGGTGTAGGAAATGTCACAGAGATGTCCACATGGTCAATAGCAAATTTGCCAAAATGGGAAATTTTGCCTAGTTCAGAGGCTTATTACAAGCTTTAACACTTCAGTAGGTGTTCACAGGGATGGAAATGCCAAAGCCACCGTTTTTATTTGCCCTGTGTTCTCCTTTTTCCATCTATGCCCTTTCCTTATGGAAACATCCAGCAGCCATTTTTAAAAAGCTTTTCTTTATAGGGTAAGCAGTGGCAGATTAAGAAGTTCATCCAATCCTATCCCTTGTAATGGACTTCAGGGACACCATGGAAACCTGCAGCAGTCACTCTCCTCTGCCCATCATAAGCAAATTTAACTGCCCCATCTGCCACCCCAGCCCTCCGACAGAACATAAAATGGGCCAGCCCTTTCAGCTAAAGGACTGATTATACACAAGCTACCATATGCAGTGGCTTTTACGAGGTTTAGTGCAAAGGACTTGCACACAGGAGCAGTCCTAGCCTTGTCAATCACTGAATTTGAAGTAAAAGATGCCAAAGAACAGGGAAGAGTTTGTACTTTGTAAAGAAATCTTTCCCCGAGAAAGCTTACTATGAGGTTTGTAAGAGGAGCCTGCATTGATTTCAGCTGGGTGTTAATAATAAACCCAAAGAACTACAGCACTGGCTCCCTGCCACCCACCTCAGCAAACCTGGCTGAACCCAGCAGACGCAAATACAAGTCGAACTCCGTAGGCTGGATACACAACAAGATACTGTTGTCCCATCTGTAGCAGTGTACATGCCAGTGGATATCAGCCTAACACAAGGCAAGGAAATACATGGGGAAGCGGTTGCTTTTCTCCTTCCTTCCCACTTTTTTTCTGCTCTGAGCTGGGAAGGGAGCCTGGAAGTCGGTGCCATGTCCATGGTGCTCCCAGTAGACTGGCTTTGATAGGGCAAACAGAAGAGGATGCTCAACATATGTTCTGCTTGTGCTATGACACAGGGACAGACGTTATGGGACCGATGTAAGCGCTACCTGCGATGGTGACACCCCAGATTGGTCACTGTGCCTTAAGACTGATTAATCAGGCTCCTGCTGTTTAAACATCAGGGGAGCATTTTCCTCTGGAACCCCCAGCACCCACACCAGGATCAACACCCCTCTGCTGGCCAGTGAGGAATTCATTGGACATGACCTGGTTAGTGTCTCCGAGGCCTAATTGGCATCTTCTGCAATCGGTCTGCCTTCAGCTGCCAGAAGAGAGTAAATTGTCTCCTCCTTTCACAGATGGGATGGGGGAAGGGGTGACCACCGCCTGTCTGTGTGTCGGTGTCAGGGGATGGCAACAAAGGATGTCAAGAACATGGTGCTGCCAAGGCGCTTGCATATTTGGCTTATAACCTGATGAGTACAAGGCAGGTGGCAGAGTCTATGTCATGCCCTGTGGGGAGTGGGGAGGGAAGGGAAAGAAAGGAGGAAAAAATAAGACTGGTGCAGATGGGAAGTGCCAGCTCTTCTCACTGGAACCGAGCTGTTCAATTGGGAAACCCAGCCAGAGAAACTTCAAAGGACCAGGAAGGAAAGAGCAGAGCTGGTCAGCATCAGCAAGCATCTCCCGATCCTTTCCTACAGCTTGCTTTGCTGTTGTTTTAAAGATCTAATTTTAAAAGGAAAATACACTAAAAAAAGAAAAAAAAAACCACAAAAAATGGAAAATGAGGAAAATCTCAGGGTTTTCAGATGCATGGGTGTTTAACATAGGTGTGTGTGGAGGAAGAAAGAGAAGAAGAGAGAGATGGAGATTTGGGAAAGGAATAAAAGAAAACGACAAAAAACTTCTTGGAACAAAACACACATGAGGCAATGCCAAAAACTTGAGAAGGAGAGTGGTTACACACTAATTTAATTCTCTAATCCCCCTACTCCTGTCACTGTTTACTCACTGATAAATGTGCAGTAGCTTCAGCAAGACAGCCACATTTGCAGAAACTGACAGCCTGACTCAGAGACTATTTACCTAAAGACCATGAATATTAAAACAGGTTTCCAAAAGGGCCCTGTCTTGAAGGAGAAGATTAGCATGGGGCCTCTTGCTGACAGACTCTTCCCTCTTCACCCCTCCTTCCCCCATTCCGTGATGCATCTCTTGTGCAAACACTTGAGAAGTATCACCTAGCTGAAGAACTGAAATGTTGGAGCAATGCCCTGGAGCTGTGCAGTCAGCTTTAGCCTGGCAGTGAGAACACCCATTCATCCAAGACAGAAGTTTGGGTTAGTTTTTTTGGGCAGTTTTGTTTTTGTTTTTCTCCTTATTTTAAATAATCAATAATTTTTAAAAACCTTCCGCCATATGTTTTCTTATTTTTTTTCCTCTCCTTCCTGAAGGTGAACTGTGAGCGCAAAGTCCATTAATAGAATTGAAAAGGCAAAAAAATTATATTCTAAAGTCCTGATCCTTAAATGAGTTTGGCTCTGTCTCCTAGGATGGTGCATGGAATTCACCAGAAAACTGGAAAAAAGAATAAAGTAGAACTAGAAAGGGCAGAGCAAAGGATGGCTGTAAAGATCAGAGGGAAGGAATATTTTACATAAGATGGGGAAGATGAATTGGTCTAGATACCTCAGCTGGAATGAGACAACAGAGTGGAAATCAAATTGATGTACACAGAAAATATGAATGCAATGTCTCAAAGGTATTTTTAAAAGGACAGTTAACAGTCATTTATTTGTTTTTAAAAAAATACTATCTGAGGATAAGTCTGAAATCACAGTAAGAATTTTTTTTGCTTATTCATGCAATGTATATTTTGCTGGAGAAACTCTTAGCCACAGAACCTTGTGGGGACCAAAATTATAAATAGTTTCAAGAGAACTCCAAGAAATTAGTGAAAACAGTGTAAAAAGTGCTTTTAAAGGTAATTATGCAGAAGCAAAAAAAAAAAAGATCACAGATTGCTGGAAGAGGAGAGGCAAATTAGGCTTGTCCTATAGCTATTTGGCAACGAAGTGGGAAGCAGAATTTATTTACATGTACTTCTGCTTCTCCCTATCCTTATTACCCCTTCTCTCTTCTGTGCATGAGGAGCACTCCCTTTCTGGAGAGAAAGCCTTCACACACATAGAAACAATGGTGTGCACATACAGGCCACGTGGACATTGAGTATAACTGCCATCATACAGCCTGGGACAGCAACTCATAGCCTACTGTCTGACCCACCCTGGTCAAAGCAATAAGACCCATGTCTCTTACAATGGATGACAGTGCTACAGTGTGATGTATTTGCCTTGATACAGACAGTACTGCTCATCCTTGTAAATGGGTAAATATCCTGACTCTGAAGACAATGACATCCAGGCTCTCTCTTAGGTCAGTGAACTATTCAGACAGAATTAGGAGTTTGCGATTTTTCAGCCTCTTAAGCCTGCCTAAGATGGTTTGATGTAGATGCTTAATTGGCACAAAATGACACAGCTCTGTTAAAGTCAGTGGAGTTATTCTGCTGTTTGTTTTTGTCATCAGCTGAGGATCAGGTGTTTTGAATGTAAGCCTTTGGGAACATTACTGCCACTGCATGATGGACAAAGCTAACACAAGGTCGAGCATATTTGACTTACAGGGAAAAAGGCTAATAGTTATCCTATTTGCATTCCCTGAGCATCTCTGGACACCTTCTCCACTGCAACCAGGCAGTCCACGTCTAGAAAACCACTGTCAGTAAGGCTGCCCCTCAGCTTTGTCTTTAGCAGGAAAATGGATTTCAGTAGATCAGTTCCAGATGCTGCTTGGTCTGAAAGGCTTTGAGAGCACTTCATGGCTGAGCATGTGAAAGGGTTAAACCATGAGACCACCAGGCACATACCTCTTCTCTAGTCAATATCAGTCTTCTGACTCAACACCAGTCCCAGAAACAACCCTCAACCCCTTCAATATTCATGGTTCCCAGCTTCAACAAGGCTAAAAGTATATCTAGGCACACGAAGATGAAGTCTTCTTGTGGTTAGACTGAAGGCTACTGAAAGACGTCTCTTATCCTAAGCGGACTGGGTGAAGCAGGAGTCAGAGTAAATGGAAATGTCCCCTGGAAACCCTTTGATGACAACTTCTTGGAATCTGGACTTGGTGTATCATTAAACAAAGGGTTTAATTATAACCAGAGCTACAATAATGAACAGGCAAAGGTGGAATACTAAGAAAGTCTCAGGGAAGCAGAAGTGCACCATGAGAGCGCAGATGAAGCGAGTCACTCCAGAGTGGATTCTTCCAGTTTCTCTTTAGAGCCCTTCCCTCTGCAAAACCTTCTCCCACTATCTGAATGTGCACAGCTTTCTTTGCCCCCTACAGATTTTTAGAAGCTGAGAGCTCTGTCCTTACTAAGGATATTCTTACATGGACAAATAAAGCCTGCTTCAGGGCCAATTTTAAATGAAAACTTTAGTCTACTCTCAAAGGTTAAAGAACAGATGCTATGTAGCTTAAAAGGTATAAGCAGTGTTTCCTGATCTCACACAACGTGTTTTCTTCTCTGGGATACCTCAGGCAGAAAAGGTGTTGGATGCCCTCTGGTTTAGTGATTGTCAGAGCCTTGGAGTGGGTGAATGCAGGCAAGCATCACTCTATGCCACATTTGTTTCTTAAATGCTTCTTCTAAGCATTCCCTTTTAGATCATTGAACAGATGGGTCTTGGCTATGTCTCTCCAAAGGAGGCTGAACAGGTATGTTTTTCTGTATTGATTGATGGCTCATTGTGGACTTTATTATTTGGGGAGCTTTTATCTGTATGCTGTTTTCTCTCCACTAGATATACATATCTACACATGCGGAATTACAGCATCCTGGTTTTATAGGCAATGTCCCCATGATTTAGGAGGGTCCTGCAGCCTTTATGAAGTAGAGTCATGCCCAGACTATCAAAGGGTAGACAAATATCTGCCCAGGTGACTCATCCATCTCACTCGTAGTGGGTGCTCTCCTGTTGCATACAACATTTTGCCTGTATACCAAAGTGTCACAAACCCTTTTCTGCTCAGTGTGCCCATGTGTTCTGTGGTAGACAGACCTACTGTAGGCCCTGGGGTGTGTGTAATCTGTGTGATGTGTGAGAGAACCACAGCATGGTGGTGTTTTTCCTAGACTGGCTCCTTGTTTGGAGGAGATCCTGTGATAGGCATATTGCCTACTAATGATGTTGTACACAGGCCATTGCTCGTGACGTGCCTTAGAAGAACAAACACACTTCCTTCTGTACGTTTTTGTGTTCTTCAGGCAGTTCTGCACCCCTGACACATGACAAGACCCCATGTAGAAAACTTAATACACTGGGAATGGAGAAACTTAAGTGATCTGCAAAGATATCCATGTACCTAACTTCTACTTAGATATTTTAGTCCAATAAAATAAAGGAAAATTAGGGTCCTAAGGAAGAATTTAAACACATAAACATTTTTATGGGTGTAGGAGTCTGTCAAAGAACATACCTCCAAGACTCTGAGGAAATAGTTTCTGCTTTAACACCCTCAACCACGCATTCATCACCCAGTAGACATGTAGACAGTCCTCCTCTTCCCTCTCCCTTCCTCCATCTACAGCAAAACCACACTATTCAAAATTTTCCACTATCAGTAAGAGAAGCTGCCATTTACACATTTACAGAGCAGTAGACACAACACCAGTTTAATGATATAAGGAGGGAAAGAAATAAGGAGTGATCTGTATATAATGTATACACATATATTTTAAAGACTCAGCAGGAGAGACTCTGCTGTCATTTTAGGTTATTGAGAAATAGCTAAATATTAAAGAGGGCTAGGGCTGATGGAACTGGATGGAATGTTGTATCTCTGAATTTATTTGTAATCACCTGTGCCTCTGCTTCTTTTCTCGTAACACCTGCAGAGACATGACATACTGCTAGCTACCCCTGGAGTATCTTATAAAGAATGCAAGGGTTTTCCAGCTTCTGGTATTCAGGTGGTGTTGGACTGGAGCACATGTCAGTCCCCATAAGGCAGGAGAGAAGAGATCAGTTTAGACCAGGTGCTTGCAGCATTTGTTCTGAGAAAGAACGTGTGATGGCTACTCTTCAGGAGGGATCACGGTGTCGGCTGCTGCGGTCTGACTCAGCTGTGTGACTGTAAAAGACCTTTAAATCTCTAGCTCTTGTGCTATGATCCACACTTGCTCTTTGCAGCTCATGCACTGAGGCAAACCCCAATCTCATGCCGCTTCCAAGCTCTCCATGTGTATGCACCATGCACAGTTCTTTACCTCTGTGAACCTGCCTTTTCTTTATTCTTTCCTAACAGCTCCAGATGGGCATGATTAGCAACACATAGGCCTCACACACCTTCTGTGGGAAGGAGTTTTCAGCAAATTTCCCAAAATTGCCTTAACTTTACAGGTAGGCAGAGGGAAAATGAATAACCGAAGTCATGCAACACGCCCAATGGAAAACATAATGGGAACAGAATCCAGATTTCTTTTTTCTTAGATTTTCCTTCTACTACCAGGTAACACTGAGTCCTACAGTACACACATCATATTAAAAATCAGTCACAACTGCGGGGTTAAAAAAAAGACTGAAATGTTCTTTGAGGTTTTATTTTTCTCTGATACACATGCTCTTACCAAATTATTTTTTAGTAGCTACTGACTCTATCTCTTTGCAAAAGCTATCCATGAAGGTGCATGGGAGAGACATTTTTTGCACTATAGCTGGAATCCAGCCATCAGTTAGCAAAGCAAGACACTGGGTACCCCATTGAAGTGGATGATTTTGATAACACAGGGACTGCAGGTGGAAGAATGGATACTCAGCTTCAGGTCTTAGAATTCCCAACTCAGCCACGTGATTCATCCTGCCTCTAATTCTCCACATTTGAATTAATATTTTCCTGCTTTTCCAAAGTTTTTGGGCAGTAAGTCATGTATGATCTAGTGGCACTCCACAGTCTGACATGGGAATTACAAGCACTTAAGGCAGGCAGATAAATTGTTTCTGTTCTCTGCCTGGGAGAGCACAACTTTTGCAGTTGTGTGTTTCCAGTAGGAGCATTCATAATTATGAATTCAGCAAGTCACTGCACTGTGCATGTTCCACAGCTGCTCATGGAGAAATCATTGTCTGTGCGAAATGCTGCTGGTTAACGTGTGTGCTGCAACAGGCATAAAAATTGAGTACAAACTGTCCATGAACAGGCAGAACAAATTCAATTCAGGAGTCGCAGGGCTGTTTTGTCCAGCACAACGGTCTGTTGTCACAGAGTTCTGCGCCGGATCCAGGAACAGACATAGGAAACTTTGACTCAATTTTCAAACTATTTTTAGTTTTGTTTCCTAAAGAAATGAGGGATTTGGGGATTATTCTGTAACATAATGTCTATTTACATATCTCTCTCTCTCTCTTTTCTTTTCCCCTCAATAACTTTGAACCAATTGGCACAGGAGGTTTCATTTGCAGCTTGATAGATATGAGAGAAAGTCACAAGATGAAATGTGGGATAATGGGCTCTGTTTTGTTTTTCACTCTCCAAGGAAGGCATGTTTTTAAAAAACTTTCCCGGGGAAGTGATTTTTTTGGAATATTGTCCCTCTTGCCATTAAAAATGTAGTGAATAAATGAGGTCCTTGTTTGAAGTAATTTCTAAGCTGAGACAGCTGTTATTTACCATGCTTACATAGGACAGAATTGAGATCTTCCATCCGTGTGCTGACAGTCAGGCCAAATTATTGATCAAGTGTTGTCTCCAGTACTTGGCTTTAACAGTTTACTCCTTTAATCTCCCATTGCTCGGACTGATGTTGAAGGATCAAAGGCAACGGACTCTGAGCTCAGTCTTAGGAACCACTGGCCTAAAGTCATCTGGAAATCACCAGTCGGCCAGTCATGTCTACTGCTCTATTGCCTGTTAGTGAAAAAATCCGTCTGGGTTCAGATATAATTCTGTGATTTAGGACCATTTTTTCAGCCATCCTCATAACTTTCTCAGGCTTTCTTCTGCCTTGTCAATCCTTAAGGCTTATATAAATAACAGTAGCCTTCATGCTGTTCTGACTTTTATGGAGGAACAGATTCATCCAGAACCCAGTGTAAAGGATGTACACAGCGTACACAGCCCATCTCCTCCCTGTCTCTGTAAACTCTTCACTGACAGATCGAGCCTGACCTTGCAGCAGAAAGACACAGAGCGTAAATAACCAGCATGGGACTGAGCTATGGGCAAGACATTAGCTGTTTTCAGCTGCAAGCTCATTAATTTCCATAGTTGTCTAAAAGCTTTCCAACATCTGGACTTTTGTACAGGTTGCTTTGGTTTGCCACCTACCAAACAGGAGCAAACCCCACTTGTCTGCTTCACAGGAGGACAGATTTCAATAATGAATTCCTATCTTGTAGTGCCCAGGTACTATAGAAATGGCAGTGCTGCTTAGCACTCATAGCAGTGCACTTGTGTCCTTGTAGACACTCTCTTTGCTCCATAGGATAAAATTCAGAAAGGACATAGCATGCTAGGCTCAGTCCTTAGCTGGAGTATGTTGTTGTAATGAACTACCATTCTGCACCAGCCAGAATGCCACCTGCTTGGCTGTAGAGTAAGATGATGAGCTGTGTAAGCTGGGTGCTTCTCCATGCTCCCAGGAAAACCAGTCAAGTAAGAATTCAGATTAAGAGGAGTGTGCACAAATGTTTTCTTAATAATAATTAATACATGATTAATAGGAACAAATTCTGAAAATAAATGATTATAAGATGTCTCTATAGCATGCCACCAGGATGACGGGGATAAATGATGCTGAGGCACCTGAAAGTTGAGAGCCCATTACTAAGCATTTATAAATGGGAATGCATAAAAATATTTATCCACATCTTTCTGAAACATGCTCTAATGTGTCTTCGAGCAATTTATCAGCTAAAAAGCTAATTTTCATTAATCACTTATTAATTATTAATAAAGTGTTTGTAAGTGTCACCTTAATTTAAAGTGCTTCTGACTCAAGGTGCACTTCCAGACTTTCTTTCTTGAAGATCATCTTGACTCCCAGACCTGAGTCCTTCAGACTCAAGTGACCTTGGTACATCCTTCTTTGCCCAACCCACTCTAGGCCTCCACAACTGTTAGGTTTGGAAATGGGACTAAGTCAGGTTTCTGGAAATCACAGTTTGTCATTTCAGAAGGAAACTTGATCAGATCCTCTCTCCCCACTCACAAAGCTGGATGCCCCGGCCTGGGAACGCAGCATTCAAATGTTTCAATTTATCATTACAGTGGAACCCTGAAGAGATCACATCTGCTAAGACCATAAATTGGACAGAATCCCACTTCAGAAGGAGCAGGCTCAGCTCGGTATTCCCATTCTTGAACAAGGGACCAATTAGGCAGGCGTATTTACCTGCCATAAAATAAGATGTTAGCCAGTGGGAGAAGTCACTTAAGGACAACAACAACAAAAAGTCTTTCTGATCTCTGTGTTAGAAATGGCCAGCTTAAGAAACAGCAGCTCTTCACAGTCTCACTTCAGACTGTACGTCTTCTGTTCCTTCTGTTTATTCAGTCCTCCTTTCATATCAGTCCCTGCCCCTCTCTGCCTTTTCCCCTTCATCTTACACATTTTATCTCTGTCTCTGTCCCTTCTCTCTCTTTTACTGTCTTCACTCTTCTTTTACATAATTTTTGCTCTTCCTCTTCTGCTCTCATTTTTTACACATGCACACATCCAGATAAGATTTAATTTTGAGCTTTACTACTGAGCAAGCAATCAGAAAGGTCTTACATCTCAGAACAGAGCCTGGGAGACAAAATGAACAAATTGCTCATACTACCTTCCCTTCATAAGATTTTACAGTGAGGATCAGATCTCCCACTTGCCAAAAACTAGATTTAGGCCCCAAGAGACAGCAAGACTTAAATCCTCAGGCTTAAAAAGTTATATTTTCTGCTTCTCCTCATAACCTTAATTCGGCTTCTTCACTAGATGGATAATGGTGTGAAAGCATCCAGAGTGGAAGCAGAGAGAGGCAGACACACATCTGTCAGGGATGGCCTGTGTACATTTATCCTGCCTCCATGCTGGGGGATGGATGAGATGACCTCTTGAGGTCCCTTCCAGATGTACTCGTCCATGAGTCTGTGATTAATTGCCTTCATGATCTGCAGTTTATCTATCCAAAGAAATAAGCCTCAAAATCTCCTCCAAATACATATCCTGTGGGTTGCCTGAGGATATAGCCTCTCTATCCCTCGAGTGCTGCACCCTAGTTTAGACTCCACAGAGTCTCCCTGCTGATCCCTGAAGAAATATAGCCCCTTTCACATTCTCTAATAGCAAAGGAATTAAAGAATAAAGCTGATTTATCTCAGAAGAGAAAAGAAAGGAAATCCAGACACTAAGAAAATTTCTGTAGTCAGCTTCCTCTGAAGACAAAGAACTGAATTTTGGTGGAGTATGTTGATGACATATCCTGGTTCCCCAGTACTGCCTCCCCTCCACCGCAGCAAGATTAATGTGTGTCTGCCTTCCTGGAACAATAAGATGTGGTGTGGCACACAGCACTACCATCCCTGCCACAGGAGAGAAGCCCCAGGACTCCTCTTCTCTGCAGTCAGAGGGTGTCCTTTGCTCACACTGAAGCAACATTCATCCCTTTAAGGAAGAACATGGAAAAGGGCAGAAGGATTTTGCCAAAGTGGGCCACTGGGAGGAGAAGTGAAAACACTGAGAAGGAAAGGAAAGATGATAATGAAGAACAGGCTGGACAGAAATCTAGCATGGATGTCTAATAAAAAAACAGATATGAAGGATGGGAACCTCTTCCGTATCTGAAGAGATACAATCGTGAACATTTCCACATGAACTACTGGACATCACCAGGTGGTGTATTCCAGGTATTTATTTAACAGTGAGATATATTTAACCCTCATCTTTTTCTCTTCACAGGCTGTTGTGGTCCAACTGAAATGGATATTGCTGTAGTATTGCCATTTGGCCAGATATAACCTACCTAAAGAGAATTCAAACTGTCTTCACTATGGCAGGTAAGACTTGTAAGTAGAAGAGTGGGTCTTTTCTGGTTGCTGGTTATATGACACAAGTTTACTGAAAAGGTACCTGGTTAATGAATACAATGCATAATAAAGATATTAAAGGCTTAATTTTGCATTTTCAGGCTGGCCAGATCTAGGATACAAGGAGTTTATATTAGCTTACCCTTTCAATAATCATAACAAAAATAATAAAGAAAATTAATTTGGTATCACATTTTCTGTGTCTTCTGAATGATCAGAATTCAAACTGAGCTAAAAATTAATAGGGGTGAGATCCAACTTATTAAACATAGATAACTACAGTAGTTGTGTATATCTGACCTAGTCACCCTTCGCCTCCTTTTTAATCAAAAGAAAGAATTAGACACTTCTATGCACTTCAGCAATTAATTTCCTCCCGCGGTACATATCTAAATCAGAGATCAGGAGATTATATATAAAAAAATCTTATTTCCACTCATTGACCATAATAGGAACTTACAGTACACAGCTCAGATGCAGATTTCTAAAGATAGATGGGACTTCTAATTTGTAAATTCCAAACTATTTTTTTTTGCAATAAATTTAGACAGTATCCTCTGTTTCTACAGTCTAGCAGGAAAATAGCATCATCTCTGTGGAATCCCCTCTTTAAGATCTATAGAGAAAAGATACGATTTTAAACTGAATATTTCCTGGTAATAGGACAAACTTGAAAGTTTTGACTTCATGTTTTTAATTCAACTCTCCTGACCAATTTTTCATTACTTTTCTGTATTCCTTTAGTTTTCCCTGTCTCCTTACAACAATCTCACCACTTGTTTCTTTACTTCCTTTTCATCTTGAGTACAAAGAGCAGGTTGATCCCAGCTCTGGCCCTGGAAATGTCAGGCTGAAAATGTTATTCTAGGAGTGATTTGCATGCATTACAAAGTGACAGGTGACAGGAGCACACAACCTCGGCTAATAGATGATTAATGATGTGATGCTGGCCAGCACTGTTGACTCGTTTTCTTGCTCTTCGGGAAACTTCAAAGGCAGCTGGCATTTCTGTTGCCTTATGACAGGCTCATAGGTGAGTGTAATTGTTTAGCCCATATGTGCATAGCACAGAAATAGCCATGAGCATGTTTAGGGAGCACATTTGTATGTGTGTATATGAGGGAATGGGCAGAATTATATGCATGAGCTCCTGTGTGTTTCTGTGTGCATATGAGCTCCTCATATACAAGCTGCCTGGTTTCCATGGGTTGCTGAGAGCATCATTATCCAGCTACTATATTCTGGATAAAATTCCATGGCCCATTTGGGGTTACAGTCTAAAGGAATGAAAGAAACTCACTGGAATTTTAATCTGAATGGAGAAAAATCAGCCCTAAAGTAAACAGTATGTTTGGAAGGGAGCCCAGTAACTAGCAATCAGAACAGGATTAGAAATAGGTCAAAGCTGTAAAGTTGGATCTTTTCTTCACACCCCTTTATTTGTCAGCAAAATCTGGGAGGGTTTAGGTCATTATAGAGACTACAGATAGTGACAAAATATGAGTTTCATTTCAATTCCACCCAGCATTCGATGCATAGGCTCACTTCGGATGCATACATTATCAGTCTGGAGTCCAGTTAAAGAAGCATTCTAGGACAATATCTGTAGGCAGGATCCTCCCAACACATACAGATGTCAACCTCTGGAGTTAAAATCTTTGTACTTGGTAAAGGTGAAGGAAATCTCATTTCCTATTCCACACATGAAAACCTCTGACTTCTGCCCTGCATTTCCAATCCTCCAACATGCCCTATTCAGGAATCTCTTTCAAAGAGCTCAGCATTAGCGGAAAAGCAAGAAAACGGAAGTTGTAGACAAGAGTTAGGGTTTGCAGTTCTGAACAAGGATCAGCAAAATCAGCCTTTTTTAAACAGAAAAGTTCAGATTTCCGAATAAAAATTCTGCAGCTAAAGTGTGTGTGGTTTTGTTGTTGCTTTTTTTTGGTGGTTTGTTTTTTTTTTATTTTTTTTTTTATTATTTCATATGGAAAATAAAAAAATGTGAAATTTGGTCTCTCTTTAAAAAAAAAAACAAATTTATGAAGTAGCAATATAGCATGAAGTTCCTGTAGCATAAAAGAAAGAAAGCTTACAAAAGACACATTTTGTCTTTGTTCCTTCCCATAGCTATCATTTGGAAAAACACAATGCAGATGCCAGAAGTTGAAAATATATTCCTAAAATCAGAGGCAAATGGCCAGAGGAGCCCTTGGAAGAGTTTTATCTCCTGTTGATTGAAAGGGGAACATAAAAGAGTCACTGACCACTGATTGAGATAAATCTTCTGCACAGAATCACATAAAATTGAATTTGAAAGGTCCTAGAGAAATCAGCTGTATCCTGGACAAGAAACCTGTCCTAGGCAATCGATGCCCATGTCTGAGCTCTGGGTGAGCCCCTACATAGGACACACTTGACAAATCAGCGGGACTCAGGACAGATTTGGACCTCTGTGTGTCTGCCTGAGCCCATTCACATTGTGGTTTCTCACTTCTTTAGACTGGTCACAGAGGGGAAATAGGTTTGCTAGCTACTCAGAGCTTGAAGCAGAGGCTGTGGTGCTTCTGATGCTACCACTTTTTCAGTTCCCCTTGCCTCACAGATCATTCAGTTTGTTAACTCAATCTAAAGACTTGCCATGTCCACTTCACCTTTCCCAGCCCTCACTAACCCTGCAATTTACAGGACATCACCCACTCTAACTCAGACAAGTCTCCAGACAGGGCAAGACATCAAGTGTCAGGACTCCAGAAAGAAGAAAAAAAGCAGGGAGAGCTTTGATCTATTTCAGACCTGTCAGATTAGGCAGGTCTGGAGGTTTGGGTGATGGCACTTGTGCTTCACGTTTTCTTAAGCTGAATTGCCTTGGAGAAAGATAAGCTTTCTGTGTGGTTGATGGAAGAAATTTGGTGGGACCAGATTAGGTCAGCCTTTCTGAATCCTTCCCTCCACCCCAATTATTAATAGTCTTTCAAAGAAATTTTTCAGCCCAGTCCCAGATATAAAGCTGGTCTGCCTTGAGCTAGCTGGCAGATGAAGACATACATCCCTTTGCTGCTTAATGTAGAAGAAGCCAGATTCAGGCTCACTGAGTTGATAGTCTTTTTTACCAAAGGGAAAGCTTATTCTTACTTCTGTCCTTACTATGCTTGGTTTTCCATCATAGTGAAGTCTGTGTCACCCTAGCTCCTCCTTTAAGCAGCAGCAAAAACATCGTAGCACTTTAGGCTTGTGACAATACCAGCTCCTAATTTGTGACATCCATGTCACAGACTTTCAGTTAACTTCATTGTATAGGTTTTATTCAAAGTCTATTGAATAACATGCATACACAAGATTTTCCGTGTGAATGTGTCAAAGGGGGATGTCAAAGTGACAGAAAAAAGAAAAGTAAAAGTCAACCCACAGAACTAAATGTTTTTACTTTTTAACATTGTTATGACACATGAAACTATATGTATTATCACGGTAGAGATGTAGATACGTATACATGTATAGACTAAGAAATATCCTCTGTGGAATTAAGATTAGACACTTTTATTGTATAGCATCCAAGTGCTGTAGAAACAGTAGTTTCCTTTAAAATATTTGTAAGTCTTCTAGGCTTTGAAAGTTCCTGGTATGCTCTAAGACCAAAAAGCTTTCACTCCAAAAGCTTTCTGCTGCTATGTTGGACAATCCCAAGACCAAGCTCCCTTCCCTTGGCTGGTACAATTTCAAGAGTGGAAGTGGCAGTACCATGAAACGATGGAAGAAATTACAAGATCTTGAAATTTTTCACTCTTGTGAAAAGTCAGAGGTAACATCCTGAAATTTGTCCTGTGATCTCAGTCATAACTTCATAGTGTTACATCTGCTACAACCCGGCTCCAGAGGGCTTGCCAAAATGCTGCTCATTGCTTCTAGACTCTCAGTGTGTGCATCTGATCAATCCATTTGATTTGTAGGTTAGGATTAAATCTTACAGTCAGACCCAATGATCTCACTGCTGCTGGTGTGAATGCAAAATACTTTGAGAGAAAACAAGGGGATTGATCTAAAAGGACACAGGTAATTTAGAACAAAAGTTGGGCTTCTGTGTATTAATTAAAAAGTTAGCTGTGACCTATGGGACACATCAGCTCTCTTGCAAAGGTTGTCATCTCTGCGCAGCCAGCCATTTGTTTTGCTTTCTTCCTAGAGAAACTTGATTTTCTTGATGGGCTATGCCTTTTGCTACAATATCCTCTGGGAGAGAGGTCTGGTCAAATGATTAACATTATCTTCTCTCTTAAATATTGTATTATTAAAATCAGGGATTTTTTTTTATGGCAGCTGACTAATTAGCCCCACGTCTCATCTCAGCTGTCAAAAGTCTTTATTCATTGACAGTTTACTTTAAGTGGCTCAATTAGCATAACAAATGACTCACCAAAAGTTCTGTAGGCATCCTGTTGATTAATGTCATTTATCTTGCAAACCAGCAGTGGATGCCTGAGTTGCTCCTAACAATTATTATATACATTATGTGTCACTCTCAGAGAAACAATACAACTTAAGAGTTATTTGCAGATATTTAATAACACTAAAGAGCCTTCAGCAGTTGCAAGATGGACTATTTCTCAATTAGGAATCAGGTAGAGGATGAGGCCAAATTCCATTGCACATCACCCTGCATACACCCATGAAATACAATAAACAGAAATGTCTAAGAGCATTTGATAGGGTTGAGGAGGAAAGAGCCTGATCAGAAGCCTTAGCATTAGTCTTTTTGACTTTTGCCTACAGCTGCATCTGTCTTTCGGCATGGTGGCCTGGTATATAGTACCTTTGCTCATGCTTTACTTGCTTCATGGGTAATGCATAAAAAAAAATGGCTGGGTTCTTCAGTTCCAGCTTCAAAGACTTGACTTTGGATTTATGCTCCTAAAACTCTTATGAGATTTTGAAAGCCCGGTGTCCTAAGCCCCCATGGCCAGAGCTGATAGCAGATCAAGGGGCACAGTACAGCAGTAGGGCAGCTAATTTCCTATCAAAACAGGATCCTCAATGAGTGACAGTGCAGCAGTACTGGGCAAAGGGTGGAGAAGAGGTTTTTCGTTTCACTCAGCTCTGCCACTCACCTTTAGCATGGCCTTACTTAACCTCCTTCCTGCCTTTTTTCCTGTACACTTTGATTTTATCTGCACTGCTCAAGAGGGCTATGCTGTCCTTGCCACAGCGACTGTCACTCCCTGAATGTTTATGCAGTGCTTTACCCTAGCTAAGGTCAGGGCCTCAGAAATCCCCATTACTTAAAATACAGCATTTCACCGCAGAGCAAACTCCAGATATTTACTACTGTGGGGGAAAACAGGCTTATTATCAGCTCCCATCAGATGGTGTCTATGAATACATGACATTCTTCTGAAATTTCTGCAGATAGAGGTTTTCTGACAATGAAATAAGAAATGGCCATGTCTTATGCTGAAAGGCATTAGTATGGGTGCCTCTGTAATAATTATGAAAAAGTATGTGTGGGTTTCAGTTGTTTCACAGTAATTCTCCTAGAGGAAGAAGCTTTTATCACTGAACTCTTTAATAAGGGCTCTTTCCCTCAGCCTCAGGAGGGACTGTGCAATCTTTAAAGAAAGTACAGCAAGTGCTCTCACTACTGAAACCACTAGGAGTATATTTTATAAAGCAATATTAAAGAAATACTGAGAGCAGAATAATTTAATCAGATTCATGAAATCAAATACCCCCAAGGCAGCGATGAAGATGCAACTCAACAAGTGCCGGCATTTCATTCCATAGGAAGCAGAAAATTCACCAGTTCTTTTTTTTTTTCTTTTTTTTTTCTTTTCCTTTTTTTCCCCCCTTTCTCCTTATAGAAGTAAAACTTGACACTAAGTAAAATTAAAGTCAAATAATCCTAGGACATGAGGATTAGTGCAAAGGCACCTTGGGCCTCCACTCACATCTTGTCTTGTCTTTTCTTGTTTGGGAGCTGGAAACTATTCACTACTAGGGAGTTGGAGGGAAGGCTGTCAAGTGTTTCTTTAAATGGCATTTTTTTCCTGATCACACAATCAGTCACTGGCATAATATTTCATCACCTTCTATCTCTCTACTTGTGTCATGTTGCCATGAATATATTCTGTTCTAGCAAACAGCAGCACAGCAAACCTTGATCCCAACCTGGGGTATCGTTATGCTGCAGAGAGGTGCACCAATAATATATGAAAATCAGATTTAAAATACCCTCTAAATCTTGAAACTTATGGTGCCCATGTGTCCTAAGTGTAAAACAATCTCTTTCAAGGAAAAAGCCTATCATTTTTGTTCTTTTATGCCGTTACTCGTACATTCAGCCGATGTCTGATGGCCTTCCTGGGGTTGATGCAGGAGCAGTGTTTCTGTAATTTTATCAGTGTAAGCTATGAAAACAAGGAGTAAACTGACTTTGATGGCTCACTTGTAGAGCTAACTAGGCCTTGGGAAAAACTCCTGAAGGCAAAAATAAACATGATTCTTCAGCACCTACTCTGGCCCACTGATATACTAAGCAACAACTTTGAGTGTACGTGGGCTTGAAACACTCTGGAGAAGCCAGTTTATCCTCATTTGCTGGGTACACAATAGAGGCCAAGAGATAAATTTATCCCACTTAAATTTAACCATCCAAAGTTGGACATAGGGTTCATTCCAGGCATCTCCACTTTCCATATCATTAAGAGGGAGTCAGATGTCCCATGCAGTGAAACATCCTGTGCTGCAAGAAGTGGCACCCGCTGCCTTACAAGGATGCCTATCTTTCCGAGTTGTCTATACAAAGAGCTGAGAACAGTAGCTTAGACCAAACATGTTCTTTTTACAGAGCTAATATTAGCTGAGAAGATTCCTATCTAGCTGTCTTCTCCAAAGTAACACAAAAGAAAGCACATAGGAAAGTAAACTGTGCCTTCAGTTCACCAGGCACCCATGTTGTGCAGAGGATAACCCTTCTTTTATGTATGGCCATCAAACCACCTCTGCAGTGAGAAGATGGGGCTGGAACATCAAATGTATGCACCTGAGGTCTAGGTAAATGCAGTCCACAAGTACTAAGGCAATTTGGAAAAGCTGATTGAGTACAGAAGAACAAAAAGGTCAGGCATTGCATGATCCTGACAAGTGGCAACAATGTACCAAGGCCAGACTTAAAATAAGAGTATGGAGAGTAGAGCCTTCAATTTACAATGCATATTTAACAACTAAAATATAGCAGCAGTACTGTCCTGTCCTGTCTCACTGCTTATTTTTTCAACAAGGCCATCATAAATTCTGCCTTGAGCAAAGCAGAACTGATTGAACTCAATTTATTCTTCTTTAAAATACACACACAAACACATTCGCCAGGGAAGGATATAGAAGTTCCAGGAAAGAGCCGTAACTTAATTGCCATTGTAGAACAGAAAGATAATTGAGTAAATGTTGGCAGGGGATAGCGCTGAATAACTTTAGCAGAATGAGTTCTTCTTTGCTTTGCCCTTTGCAGAAAGTATGCTGCAGTCTCCAGAGACCCCACCCTAAATTGCTTTGGATAGCTTCCTTTCCCTGAAGGAAATCAGAGAGAGCAAGGCTGGAAGGGAACTCCAAAGGTCAGTTTCCCCACTATAAGGCAGGATCAACTCAAGCTAAGCTAGCAAAAACGCATGTTTTTTTTTCTGCAGGAGGTGGGCAGGAGGTTCGTCTGTTTTTTGTATGGGTATGCAGCTAACTCTTCCCCTATCAGCTACATGGAACTTGGGGCAATCCAGGTAACATCTGAACCATTTTGATCCACACTTTGGAGCAGATGAAAGATTTTTAGGAATAAGTGAATAATAAGTGAGACATAAGTAGACATTTTGAAATATAACTAGGTCTTGACTGCGCCTGAGTACCCAGAGTACAAGGGAGCATTGAGCTGCATTTACTAATTATTTCCAAGGGCAGATAAATAACAACTCTGTTTTTTATTTGTCCCATGTGGTGATCCACTGGGTTTGTAGACTTTGGCACATTTTATGTCTCAAATTTATCATGAGTTTATAGCTAGCCAATAAGTTAACAGAAGAACAAAACACCCATATTGTAAATCTTGTAAGACGGTACTGTTTTTAACTAGAATATGAAAGAACACATGTAAGAAGAAAAGAAAGAAAACAGAACAGTAAAATGCCAAATTGGCAAGTCTGAGTTCATTCTCATTGAGGCAGGCTGGTTTCAAATAAGATAGCTTCTCTTTGATGTCAATCGGTTTTGGACAATGCATTTGTTGTTCTTATCTCTGAGTTCATTGAAATAATTGCATAAAAAATGCTATGCATGTGTGTGTATATGTATGCATCCGACTTTAAAATAAACTTATTTTAAGTAAAAATCTTAGAAATAATTTATCTCGCTTTCTATCATGGCAGATTAGTCACGCTTCTTGGTAATGAATCTTGTCTAAAACATATTCTGCAATCTTTGCATAATCATGTCACTGTATTTCATAGACTACACCTTCAAGAATCACCACATGATGTGTGAAATGAAGCAAAAATAGCAGATACCCTTAGATTTACTTTGGTACAGCAGTGCTAATTTCTCAACCTTCAGAAAGACCAACATAATCTTAAAGTTTTAAGCATATCAACAAAAATATCTTTGGGGAGAGAGGGAATGGAGATGTACAAGTGGGCTGTTTTCATTAAAAAGCAAAATTAACACGAAGAAATTTCAGGCTATCACCACACCTGAATTCTACGATAGGCTCAGGATGAGAAGAAATGTTTCATGATTTCACAGTCACAGGCAGTTTCGCCCTTACATGACATGTTAACTGCTACATTTTGTATCTCAGTTCTATTATGACAACACCTGTTCAGAAAGCCTCATTTGAAAAAAAAAATTATACTCCCAACAATGCTGCCCTGTGCTTATATGGGAAAGAGAAGACGATCAATAAGAAAAATACATCCTACTGAATCGCCAAAAAAGCATCAGGGTTGTGCTTATCCACGGCATTGGATAAAAAAGTAAAAAGTATACACAGTATACACACTAAACAGTGTATGTATTTAGCATATGATTTGTTTCATGTCAGTCAATCCTAAGTTTAATGGCATAGCATTTAGTTTGTCCTGATCATTCCAGCTTCTTTCACGATCAATGAGAAGCACATACCTCCAAAGAAAGATGACTTTGTTAGGCGTAGCTCGAGGACATAGAAAACTTCCTTTTTCAACAGTCCTCTTTCTCCATTGACTATAGAAAGATTATAGACAACCAGATTAGCCACAGCACCTGACTTCCTGACATCTAAAGGCTGTGTGTGTTGAATCCAACCCAGGAAGATCCCTCACCTCATTCTGAAGTGGCTAAGATAACAGTGGTTGAAAAGCAGCTGAAAGAAGTAGATGTTTTTGTTTAAATGCAATATTGAAGAGCATGACCTGATTATAATTTATGATTTGTATTTTAGTGCTACCAGGAAGTTTAAGCTGCATAAAGACTTTAAAATATAAGCAGAGATGATGGATAGGAAAGGATGGAAAGTTACAGGAACTCTAGCACTGAGATTAAGTGACTTCCTAAAGGTCATAACAGCTATCTTGCCCGTGGAAAATAGGGGAATTGGAGCAGGTCTTACTGAAACTCAGTGCAGGCACCTAACTGCAAAATTCTTTTTCCCTCTTTAAATCCTGCTAAACTACTTAAGGTAGAACAAGAGTTCCTCACATATGAACTATGAATCAGAGCGGCATTAAAACACTTGTAATCATGATCAAGATCTTTAAAAAAATACGTTGCATTGTGATTGGAACACACAGTTAACCCACAAGCTTGAAAGTGAAATCAGAATGAGAAAAGTCTCTCAAATGGGAACAGCATCAGCTCCTAAGTCAGCAGTGCGTTTTGGTTCAGATGAGTAGTTTTTCCACCACAGTACTATGAAGCTATAGAGACAGTACAGCAAAGAGGAGCTGGAGAGGAAATGGAGAGTATTGGACACAGCCTTGTATTTATTCATAGAACCACAGAATGGTTTGTGTTGGAAAGGACCTTAAGATTATTCAGTTCCAGCCCCCCTGCCATGGGCAGGGATGCCTCACATTAGACCATGTCACTCAAGGCTCTGTCCAACCTGGCCTTAAACACTGCGAGGGATAGAGCATTTACCACTTCTTTGGGCAACCCATTCCAGTGCCTCACCACCCTCACAGTAAAGAACTTCTTCCTTATATCTAACCTGAAGTCTCCCTGTTTCAGTTTAAACCTATCGCCCCTTGTCTTCAGTTTACACATAGGACTGCCACATACTGTCTGAGCCCGGGACAGGCACCAGGGTATGAAGAGGACATTTACATGTGGTCTGAGCTTCAAATAATCCTGTAGGAGAAAATTACCAGCAGCAGATCTCTGTATCTGAGGCTTATCTGTTGTAATTTCTTAGAAGAAATGAGGGAAAAGATCTGCCAAAAATATATATGATGGATCAGACAAATTGTTTCTAAATGGTACCTTAGTCAGAGATCTCTACAGGGGACCAGCAGCCAGCTGCACTACACTATAGAGTAAATGGTACTGCTCTGGAAAAGAATCAGTAGCAAATGATTTGCATTAAACATTTTTTTCTTTTTGTTGTTGTTGTTTTTGTTGCTATTTTTGGCTAAGACAGAACTGCATCAGCATGTGAAATTCAGAGAGAAAGTGCCCAGTTGCTGATTTCCAGTATATTTTTTGTCTCCATATTTAGAGATTGTACTTCCAACAGGAGAGGAGGAGGGGGGAAGTAGCAGGGTGGAGGTGGTGATAGGGAATCAAAAAAAAACAAGCAACCAGAGAGACCATTCAGAGCCAGAAACAGCTTTTGTTTTCCAACATTTTCTTTCAAGCTCATGAATAAACAGAAATCTGTGAATTCAGAACACCTGTGGTTAGCTAGCCTTGGAAATGGGAGCAGAAGAGGGAGAGCTAGACCTATGCTGAAAGCCACTGAACTCAGGCATATGAACAGGGGGCACAGGAGTAAACGAAGCCCAGGCATGCAAGGATCTTGTAATAGGTTAGAGATGCTTTCAGCGTATGGCTTGTATGCAGCAGGCTCTGGCCATTTTCCTGCTCTTTAGGCCGCTTTTGAGACTGCTGCTTTCTTGCTCGTGTTTGAACGGTGTGATGAAATCCATATTCAAACACTCACAGATACACATAGGGATGGCTCTAGCCATAAGCTTTGTTGCTTTCCCAGAGCAGCAAATTGTTAAGGGCAGCAAGATGGGTCTGCTTGCCTGCTCTCATCCAGGGAGGTGTTGGATGTGTTGGGAAGAGGTTACACTCATCCTGCAGTCACCACTCTCTGACTGCTGACTTCAAAGGCAAGGAGAAAGATCAGATTTTCAGGGCTCTGCCCCCAGCTCCACTCCTTCCCTCCATGACAGAAGAATCCTGTCCAAACCCAGCCCCTCATCTGAGGAGCAGAAAACACCTGGATGCTTCCAAGTGTTATCTTTATACATATTTTTCATACACCCAGACACACGTGGAGTTATCTCTGAATACAATCACCTAAACATCTATAATGATATAAGAAAAAATACGCAGGTAGGTGTTACATTAACATGCATTATATACATAGACGTGTAGATTAGAAAAGCAAGCAAACATATTTAAAGTTTCAAAAACCTAAGGCAAGAAAAGAGCATAGGAACAACCCAAGAGTCTTTCTGCCTTGCATTAACCAGTCTTTATTACCCAAAGCAAGCTCTGTTATGCTGTGGAACATACTGAAATCATACAGCATGATGATCAGGATCAACAAGAGCAAACAATGAAATATTTAGTATCCTCTAGCGGCACTGACACAGTATTTAAGCACAGGGCAGTGCATTAACACTGTTCACTGTGCTTCTTAACTCAAGTGACTAGAACTCAGCTATGGAAGACAAAAAACAGAGAACAGGTTTTGCAGTCCTTCTGCAGTGAGAAACCTGAGCTGAACTGAGGTATGGACACTGTCCTTGAAATATGTGGATTGATCAGTGAATTCAGAGGAGAAAGGGATGGAGGATGATGAAAAAAACACCCACAAGAAACGGTGAAAAGAATTGTGCCTGCTTAGGGTGCAGAAGAAAAGAATGAGTAAGGATGTGAAGAGTACGTATTAGAGTACGTACAGCACTCTACTCAGAAAACAGTTATGAAGAGGTTTTAACTGAAGCATAAGAAGCTTTTTGTGTGGAAAAGTTATATATCTTAGGATAAGATAGCTTCTGTCTTCTTGAGATGTCAGTTTCTCTACTGCCTGTGGAGCAAGCCTAGCCAAAATGCCTAATTTTTTGAGTGTGATAATGAGAGCCCTTTCCAGGTGTGACAGCACTGTCTGAAATATAAATGTTTCATGAATCAGTGCCATCACTATCAGGCTACACTTTCTTTTTGTTACCTTTTCCCTGAGTATGTGCCACTTGCCACAGTTAGACAGGACACTAGGCTGTGAATCTTTAATCTGACTCAACAGGACAGTACATATGTTCTCACATAAAAAGCCCTACCATAATATCACTGAATTTACTTTGGACTGATGTGCGCAGCATGAACATGAAACTATTCATTTGAGATCCTTTGCCCTGCAGATGGCGGAATTCATATCCAAGAAAAGACAGACACATTTTAAATACTCTGCAAATTCCTGATATTCCTACACCTGTTTATAAAATTCATGAAAAGTTTGACTTCTTGGGTAAAATGACAATGCCCAAGTCTGACACGAAGTCATTTCCTACCTTTTAAAACATTCCTAGAGTCATACATAGGCTTTGATGACTTACAGAGGAAGCTCTGTTGGAAGTATTTGTGCATAGTAGATTTTGGGAGAGTTCTTTTTTGTGGTTTCTTTCTTTTCCTCATGGAAGTTCCAATATCCCACACCTTTGCAGTGAGATATTTTTGGTTACCACTTTTTCTTTGCTGCACAAGAAACACGTTTACAAGTCACTGAAACCAACTAAACCCTCTAGCAAAGTACTGGTTTCCTTGGCGTGTCCAAAACATACTACTTGTGTGCTTGAAAAGGGCACAGATAAAGTGATTACCAGATATTCCGTTCAAGAAGGCCTTTTCTCTTTAGGTCTATTAGTCCTGGATGAGGGTAGTTTGTTTTTAGCTCCACGTAAGCAGACTCAGAAGAGTATGGCATTCATTGTAGCAGAGCAATCAGCTCGGCTACACACTAACTCTCAGCTGATTAAAGACTCTTTTCCTCCTGAATACTCTCTTGACCACCCCACCTCATCTCCAAGGTATGTACCTCAAAAGCTGGCAGGAGCTCTCGTGCACTCAAAGCAAGTTTGGTAAATGAGATACAGTGCTTAGACTGCAGGTGAGCTAATTTGGTGCCATTAGCTGCAGCCAGGCCTTCATCTCCTTATTAGGAAAGAGATAAATTATACAAAGTGTACTCTCAGTACAAGCAGCAAGAGCTGACAAAGCCATAGGAAAGAGAGAGATGGAAGGAAAAAATAGCCTGCAAAGCAGGACAGAGTAAATGCAATGCCGCTTTGGGAAAAATGGGAGAGAATCCTCATCCTGTGCCAGCACCTGGCTTTCAGTGCATCTTGAAGCAAAGGATTTTATCTCCCTTGGTGCCCACATCACCTCTCCTAGCTGCAGTGACAGTCAAGCAGAAGCAAAGACTCTCCGCTTCTATGCTTGCCCACAGTCCAAAGGCCCCTCTCTAGTTACTCTTAACATAGCTTTAATGAGAAATTGAGTTACAGAAAACTCCTGATCCCACGAGGAAAAACCTTTATCTCTTATATCCTAAGCAGACCTTCTACAAGGCAGCTTCTTCCCTGACACCACTTTGCAAAGCCTGTTTTTTGCTGTTTTTTTTTTTTTCTGATGACTGTCCCTTGAAGCATAATATCAATGTGAGTTCTTTTCTGGGGTTTTGTTTATTTTATTTCCAGAAAATAAATACAGTAGGGAAGAAAATGAATGTGTGAAATATCCTACAACCACCTAAATGAGATAAAATATACAAGGTATGGGCAGGAAAAGAGATGGGTGACTTAGTTTAGATACCAGACCCCTCTCAATCCTGGCCACTGCAGGACTGTCAACATGGTGACCAGCCATTCTGGCACCCTTCTGTGTGAGAGAAATCCTGCCAGGAGCTGGGCTGGACTCACATTAATTTTCTCCTGGCCAACCAAGACCGACCAGATTGCAAAGACTGTGAACTCACAACCTTGATTTTTTCCCCTCCAACAGTTCCCTGGAATGTTTGATTTCTCAGATTCCTCTCTGCCTTCTTCTCTTTGCCTAGAAGCCATTATGAGGGCAGATAAAGCCCTGACAACAAACCCTGGTAGCAAACTTGCCCCACCGGGGTGCAGGAGCAGCACTGGATGTTAAAGTGGTCATGGTCTGTCATTCGTCCCCCCAGCACAAGTGGGACTGGGCTGGAAGGACAACACATCAAAGACAGACTACTTTTAGCTTGATCCTTTCCTTCAATCACTGCATTAGCTTGTGCTTATTCTATAGTTAAAACCAGATATTCTATCACTACTCCCTGGCAAAGATATATTGTACCAAGCCAGCACCTACAATTATTATAGTACAGAAAACCTTTGCTGTAGCACGTTCAGTGCTGCTATTTGTCAGACACAGCTATTACATCCTGGCTCCCAACAAGGCTATACAATTCTGACACCCAGGAAGACAGCAGGTGCTGGTGAATTAAACCAGAACCCAAAGACTTTCTCTTCACCTTCCTCTGTCCTTCCTCAATAGTCTAGCAAGGACTGCAGCTTATCAGGAAATAAAAGGATTGCAAGAGAGCACTGTTTATCTGACACTATGCCTTGCATCACGAATTATCATGTGTAGGGGTGAGAGGTTTGCTGTGCTGTGAGGGAAGTGATGGAGTCTCTAGAAATTAGAGAAATCAGAAAACAAGTAGGTTATAACTTTCGTCAAGGTGCCAAAACCACAGTATTTAATTAAAGTAGAGATTTCTTTGTGAAATGCTTATCCAATACTACCTGATACACAAAAATATTGCACATTATAGTTCACCTGCTTATCCAGCCATCAGAAAGTGTGCTGATACCACTGCTGCTCCATTCATATGCAAACCCAGGGCTCTGGACATCTGTCTGGTATCCTCCCTATATTCCCGAAACTTTCTTCCATTATTCCAAGCAAAATTACATTGCCAATGATCTGTACTTCAGACTAATTTGTTTTCATGACTTCCAACAGAACAGTATTTCAGAGGGTAATTCTTAAATAATCCTCTCCAATTTTTGAACTTCAGGGTTGATAATAAACTGAAAATTTGCCTCACAAAATATACAGATTTATTGTAATGGTCAAAAAACAAGGAGAGAAGGAAATGCTAGAGAATAGCTGGTTGATCAGCAAAAAGGAAATTGTTTGAATACTTTCCTGAAAGTTTGCTATTTTGGAGTTCTACCTCTCCCAGTTGCCACTAATATTCAAAAGAGATTCAATCCTGAATCTAAGAGACTTCCCTGATGATTTCTTTCTGGGGGAAAAAAAAGAAAACGAAAAAAGCAAGCATTTTCTTTTTTCAAACAAGATTTTCCAATAGAAAAATGTTGCCTAAATTACTTTGACCAGCTCTTGTCAACATCTTTCCAGCCCAGAGCTGCCAGCGGCTACGTGGAGTAACCTGGTGTGTTCTCTGTGGAGCTGCAGATAGGACTGTTGCAGCGCCTGCATGTGTTTGAAATGCCAGGCGCTCCATGCCTGTCAAGTCTAAATGTTTGTAGGGGCAGAAGCAAATCTTGAGAATTTCTAAGTTCTACAACAGGGCCCAAAGGCTGAGAAGAATGTATTGCAGTAACTGGATAGGACTCAATACCCAGCCAGGCACACAGTACTAAGTAATAATTTTCACTGTGGGCTAGATGCAGAGCACTTTGGGTCCCTGCTGTCACGGATGTTTTCCTTAAGTTTTGAGGATACTTTGAGACAGACAGATTTATCTTTGTCCTCACCACCTTCCTGCCAATGGAATCTTTTCAAAGTTGCTCTTTAAGGCCTTAATCTCCCAGGCCTTCATGTTGTCACCTGAAGGACCTTGTCGTCATATTATGGGGCTACTGCTGACCAGAGCTGCCTGATTGTTTTGTTTTTGCAGCATGATAGAGGTGGTTTATGGGGTTTTTATGTGTTTCTTTTTATTTAGGTTTGAGATTTAGCTCTGAGACATTTTGGTAGAATTAAAGGAAACAAATTATGTGACAAAGGAAAAGGAAATTAAAATATTCTCAATAATAATAGCAATATTAACAACTAATGCAAAAGGAAGATTTTGCTTCTGGCTATCGTTGCTGATGTACAAGACACACACAGTGAGCGGATCTATTGACGTGATATTCCTGCTTACTGTGCAAGTGCTACTAATGTTAGGGTGACTATATTTAAGAGACAGCAGCCCTTAAGAGGCATCTGCTGATGGAACTTCAGGCCACCAAAGATTCATGCTACTAACTAGGGGAGGGACCCAGACAGTGGAAATAATTTGCTTAAAAGCATGTTGATTTGGACATCACTAATCTCAGCATTGATCTCTGCCGGCATTAACTTTGCTGTTAATGCAAATAACTGAACATAAGGATGCCATTAATTGTATTGATATAATGGAAGGCATTGCCCTTGACTTCAAGGCCCCCCTCCTTGATTTAGTGCTTGCCAACGACTCAACATTTTTGTCTTCTCTCCCCCCTTTCTGCTTGTCCAAAATGATGTCTCATTCCTTTTTTATGTCCCTGTTATGCTTGGAACATCCTGTCTCCACGTTCTGCTCCTCCAAATGCTCTTTTCTTCCTGAAGGTCCTGCAGTCACCTTCCCTCCTTTCCCCAAGTGCAATCACACAATTATAACAAAAAGAAAGCAAGACTCTATATCTAGAACACAGCAGCAGCAACACACTCAAAAAACTTTGAGTAGCTCTTTTAGCATGGCAAATTCCCTCTGCGATTCCCTGGACTAAGATAATTGTGAGTTGAAGGAATGAAGGCTGAATATGTGACTTATCTGAAGGGCTTTATTGAGGATGCTACTTCAAAACAGTGCTTTTTTCCTACTGCCCAGTTTCCAAACTGAATGCTAATAAAAAGTGGTGGCTCCAGAAAAATTTAAAGAAGAGTTTGAGACTTGAAATCCTTCCTTCAGGAATGGATTTAGGGATTCTACATATGTAGCTTCTACAGAGCAAAGTTAGGAAAAGTCTATTGTCTTTTATTATTGCCTACTCGAAGAAAAAAATCTGATGGCAGAGGGCATTTTAGTTTAGGAGGTAATGGCACAACAAAATAGCACACCAAGAAACTACGTCTAAAGTTACAATGCAATTTATTTCAACTGCGAACCAACTTTCTAAGTCTTAAAATCTTTAAGCCAGCTTTAGTTTTCTACAAGGCATGCTCAAGATGCAAAAAAAAAAAATTAAAAAAAGAAAAAGTAGTAAGGGGAAGCTCTTTTTTTTAGAGAAGTGCTAATTTAAACCAGAGGCTTACCAAATACATATGAGATTCACTTTCTCTGACTCAAAGATTTTGCAGTGCCAAAAGGCAAGACACAGGAAGAGAAATACTATTGCAGGTTTATCATGGGCAGCTACAGTTTTCATTGAATAGTAAAACAAGCATCAAACTTTGCATTTTTCTTAGCCATTATTAATTGTTAGATTTCCTGAGGGCACCGTCATGATAGAAACTGGTATTGAGTGGATCTGAAGAAGTGACGGAATGGGGGAGATGTCGTCTGTGTCAGTGGCTTCCTGGATCAGGAGGCCTTCAGGCTGTCTTTCTCCACCAATCACCACAGCTTAGTTTAAAACAGCGTTGTTGACTGTTTGAAATGCTGTCAACTTTGAGATAATCAGAGGCACAGCCTCTGGAAACTAGCACATTGTGGGACTGTAAAAGGAAGCCCCTGCAGGAGAGAGTAGCAATACTGTACGTAGCAGCATTAAATTGGCATCTATTTGTCAAAAACATCCTTTGCCACCTCTTTTCTCTAGCAAAAAAAAAAATTCCACTGCAAAACACCCACTCATTCTCTGGTTCCTCAGTTAACATCTGAATTATAATCATCAATTTTGCAGCCCAGGAATCTTTGAAGAGATGGGAAAATAAAGGTTGTTTTTCAAGCTGAACATGAAAATACAGTGATAATAGTGGGATTATACTAGATCTACATGACCAGCAGGAACCTTGGAGAGGGCTTGATCCATTCTAAATCCAAACCCCTCTTAGTCCCTTAATCCATAAAGCTTACCAAAGAAGTATGTTATTGTGAAATAGTTAAGTTTAGGATTTGCAGCTGGATTTTCATGTACAATTTTCTATCATCATACATCTGTAAATGCATCTTCAATAATTGCTTTGCACTTGCAAAACACTTTTCTTTTTTCAAAGTAGTAGTACAAATATTAATTTTGAATAGCAGTTCTGGATGTGGGAGATATTTATTAGCTCTATTTTGTGGATTAGAAAACTAAGGGGCAGTAGGATAACTCAGCCTAGTTAAATAAAAAAAAGACCCCAACCCTAAATTATTTGTAACAAAAAACCACATAGAGCTCCAGAACTGAACCAAAACCCCTTTATAATCAGCACTGTAAAGGAAAAAATAAGAAAATAGAATTCCTGTCTCAAGTGGCTTTCACCCTAACTATAAGACAATACTGTCTAGACAGGGGGGTTATCGTAAAAATAATGAGCAAAAGTTTTGTTGTTCTTTCCCCTTGTTTGGACTGCATGGTATCCATGTTGGTCTTAATCTTTCCTGGTTTGGTGAAAAGGGAGGAATTTCCTGGTAAACTGGTGAAACGGGGCATGCCCTGAAGTTTAACCTTGACTTACTTCAATGTGGCTGATGCTACAGTCACCACTCATCACAGATTTTCTTTAGAGTCAGCTATGAGGAATGTAGTCTGGGATTGTCCTGCTCAGCAAATCAGCAGGATCATAGTAGCATCTACTCTTTCATTAGCACATAGATTACAACATGATTTGTGTCTCTTTTAAACTAAGAAGCAGGCCAAGTCACTCAGAAGGATCAAATTTCATTTTAGCTCCACAGACTTCAAAATCCAAGACCTAACAGGGAGACCGCAGACACACCAGAGATCAGTCAGATTTTAGTGATTCCACAGTTCCTGGAGGAGGATCAGATGGACAGGAAGACAAAGAGGCTGACTGCATAAATACTGTTTCTTAGGGAAATGGACAAAAATTAGGTGGTTTAAAATCCAGATCAAGGGTTAATTTTGTTTGGAAGTACGTGCCTGAATGCTAACACATACTTCTAGGACATAGTAGCTGTTTCTGTTACTGTTCTTATAAAACAGGTTCTTATATACCACATTCAGTTCTGATATATCAGACTGTTATGTTAAAAAATGACATAACTGTGTACATCCAAGTAGGTAGGTAAGTAAAATTTATGGTCATTTCCATTTCAGATATTCAACCTGTTAACAATAACTTCTAGTTTCAGTCAACTATTTTATAATTGTTTTAAAGTGTGGTGTCTGATTTGAGCCAAACACTTGGCTTTTATCCTTGCCAAAGGAAAGAAAGACTGCGACATGAAATTGCAATATTAAAAGCAAAACCTCTGCCATCTATAGTGGTACTTACAATTCAGTGCTATATTTCCATGCAGAAGTTGGAGCATGGTTCCACAATAGATATCCCCCTATCACAGAGTCCTCAGAAAAAGTTTGAATTTAACTGTTTGTGAAATGATCCATTGGCAAAACAATAAGTACTAAAATAAAAGAAGAAATGTTAAAACAACAACAAAAAAAAACAACAAAAAAAAGACCCCACACCTCCAAAACCATACCTCCAAAACACCCAGTACTAAATAGGAATGTCACCACCTATAGATTTAGTTTGAAGTTTATGCAAACAAGCAGTTTTGTTGGTATAGATGAGAAAGAGAGTAACCCTTTGTATAACAGTGGTGAGGACAGAAGGCTCTAACACAGGATTGGTAATATATGATGGTAATGTATATAACCCCTTTCTGAGAGGCCAGCAAATGATTATTCTGACACACACCCCTATCTCTCAAAATGTCACAGAGACTCCTTCTTGATTTCCTTTTCTCACCTACCCAGAGGAAAGGTTTTGGCCTGTCATGAATTCGCACAGAATTATGGAGAAGGTGAGCATCTCCAGTGATATCCATGCCATGCAATAGGGTCAAAACCTGCTGCAAATCCTGACGCAGCGGCAGCCTTCCAGGGCTTCCACAAATTTTTTTATCACTTCCCCCAGAATTCCCCAGCACATGCCCTAATATGAAGGATCCCTCACAGTAGGAAAGGAAGATGCTGATTTAAGGACCAGAACTGTAGTTCTGAATCTATTCTTCCTTTGCACAAGGCCAAAACACTTCATGCTGAATAAACCATTAGGACTGCCACTACCTGTGCATTCATGGCACTCATATGCATCTCAAGTCTCTATTGTATCTTTGAAAAAACTACACCCAATGTTATTCTAATGCAGCTATTTGTCTCCTTGTGAACTGATAATGATAATAAAGATAATGATAATAATAATGACTGACCTTTCATAGTAACTTTATCCAGAAGGATCCCAAAGTGCTTTGCAAACTGATTTGCAAACAACCTTATACCCATATTAAACATGCGGTCTCTAAGTTAATGCAATGTAAATGTTGCAAATATGAGGCAACAAAAAAACAGGGAATGCAAAGGTTATAGCTTCAGGAACAACATGCGGTGCATCTTGCCTGTGAAGGTCTACCCTTCACAACATCACCTGGCAAATGCTGTGTAGCAAATAATACTTCCTGAACTGAGGGAAAGATGCTCAAAACCCTGTGCATCTGGGCATGAAGGTAATTGGGTGACTGATGTGGAATTTCACTCAGTCCCCTTCCTCAGGGGGTGATGTGGAAATCTAAGTTCTCTAATTTTCTATTTTTACATGCTGCAATTGAGAGGACAATACTAGATGTAGATGCGCAACAGTCAGAAGTAATGTGGCTAATGATGCTGCAATTGGACAAGGGAGGGAGTGGAAAGAATCCTGCTGACTTCAGTGAATGCTGGAGCAAACATTTGTTGAATTATCTGAACAGTAGCAAAATTTCACTCTCTCTTCCCTTCTTCTACGTATTATTGATACTACGAATTGTTCTGTTTTCACAAAGGGGAAATAATTATTTTCTTTTTCACCCCTTTATTCTTTAAACTACAGGGAGGATAATCTATTTTGGAACCAGATCTCACACAGCAAGTTTCAGCTGAAAGGCATTTTACATCTATTTGAACTATGTTCCTCTGTTGGTAGAACAGATGAGCCCAACGTTAATGGTGCAAACGGTGCTGTTTTCAATGCACAATTAACCAAGTCAACACCGTGATGAATGAAAAATAGAGCTGGCATCAGAGAGGATTCCATGGAAGTTGAAATTAGTTGTTTAGGTGCTTATGACTCCCAAAATATGCTCATTTTTCAACTGACACTTTCTTTTTTTTTCCACAAAATATCAAATCACCTGCATCGAAGGACTGAGGCAGAAGAGTCTGAAGGAGAATGGTCTATGTTTAAGAGTGAATGGTTTAACAAAAAACAACAGCTCCAACCCTTTTGAATACCCCAACCAGATGTCAGTTGCTTTTTTGGACAATGTGGACAGGGAAGGACGGTTTGTTTTGTTTTGTTTTTGCTTTTTTCTCTATTGCATGATGGCCTGGTGAACAGGGGAGAAGTGCATATTCAAACACAATAGAAAGTGACTGCATGTACAGGGCAAACACCCATCAGCTCAGTGCTATAGCCTCTTAAAAGCAAATATTACAGTTAAATTATCTGTTAGGAAAGCCATTTCTCACAAAAAAAGGGGAAGTAGATTATGACTATGTAGGTCACTTTGTTGTTCTGGCATGAGTTTGGCTTAATTTGGACTTGTCTCTCTGAGCTCCTGCCATACCTTTGTTTTCAGGGTAAATCTCTCAGCAGAGTGGGGAAAAATAAGTGTAATTTTATCTATCAAGTTCCTCAAGGCTTTTCTTGCTCTGTTTTGAGAGGATATTTCCTGCCATCTCTGTGTATCTTCACATAGTGATGGCACCCAGAGGAAAAAGGAAAAGAAAGAAGAAAAGCAAGAGTAATACATAGAATACAAATTATTTACTTCAAGAAGGACTTCAAACTGTGTTTGCTTCAACATCCATATCATTTCACAAGGGTTAAAATTCACTCCCCATCAATCTTGAAATGAAAGTAGGTGGTAGAGTTGCTTCTTAAAACCTTTTGCATTTACCCTGCAGGTGACTTTAGCTTATTGTTTCTGCATTGTGTCATGAAGATTTTCACCCTATTTTAGGTAAGATTCTACAGTGGCTGGCTTTGTTCAGCTCTGGGAGAAGAGTGGTTAATTTTGGAATAAATAAAATGTCATTTTGGAATTTCTTATTAACAGGCCACAAAACCTGCAAGGTTGACAGCGCTATTAAATATAGCAAAGTCTTTAAAACACTGACTGTTTGACTGGTGGGAGAAAAAAAGGATACCAAGGCATGATTTATACCTGGTTGTACAAGTCACAGACTCTCCTTTATATCTTGTGTCCAAGGAATGATTGCTCATCTACAGTCTGCAGTGTCTTCAAACAGCTCATCACAAATGGCTCTTCTTGACTCTGTAACATTGAAACACGCTTGTGTGTTGCCCTGCAACTTACTTCAACTAACTACCCCCTTTGGCTCCTAACCCATAGGAGGGTTTCCTCCCTTACTGAAGCACTTGTAATTGATCTCTGCATTGGAGACCTGGCTGTTCAGAACAGGAATGTCATGTGCATAAGGGTGACATCACTCTTTGGGGTGAAGATTTCATATCTGGATTGACAAGGTGGGGGGGTGTCTCAAATCAGAAGGGCACTTGAACATGGGATTGAGGAGTTTATTTAAAAAGACTTTATGTGTATACCTGGGACTTTTTGAGACGCACAGAAAAATGCATTAGGATTAGTTTAGATGAGATGAGATGAAATTAGATTAATAAAGTACACACAATATTAGACCAGATCAACAGTCATTCCTAGTTCAATAGCTTGTCTCAGACAGTGGTCAATACTATGTGCTTCTCCTGTAACAAGCAGAGCACCCTTCAGTGGGCAGCTACAGGGATAATATACTCGTAAGGACAACGTCTTCCTAAACCCCACTAATTAGAAGTTGGTTTAGGCACTGAAGCAAGAAAGCTTTTCTCCACTCTGAAGCTCTGGGATTTTTTTTTATTATTATTTTTAAATCCTCACAGTTGTAAATCTGGATGTTCTTGCTACCTAATGGAAGTCTAATCCCATTCTTCCCCTCCACCTCCTCCTAAACTGTCAAAATCTTGGTTTCATAGACTAAGAACATTTTTTAAATTACTATTTTGATTTTTTTAAACTGAGTTGTGTTTTTTTTCGTGGGCAGGACTGAGAAACCTATGTAACAGCATGCAGCAGCTCTGCCTAGCCTCAAAGAAGCAAGGGAAAAGAATTACTTCAGTCACTGAAATCAGAGATGACCGATTTTGTGTTATCTGGCTATAATCGTTAAAACAGCCTGAAAAAGGTCCTTCCATGTAGTTTCACATTTTCTTTATGAAACAAGTCTAGTAACTAAATCAGCTTGGAAGGGACGCAGGTGACATGTTTAGCATTCTGTATTTTAGACATAATTAAGGGCATGTTTCTTGGCTGGGCCTCTGTGTTTATACCCCATTTGAATAATACAAGGTTTTACTGAGAGGAACAGGAAGAAGTATTATGCAAGAGAATATGGAAAGATACCAGGTTTGCCTCATTTGAAATGCCAGACCAGTGTCTCATTTTACTGGATGAGTTGTGTAAGGTCAAGACCACAACCACTGGTCTCAGGAAGAGAGGATACTAGCAGTATTTTTCTGCATGAAGCTTCAAAAAGGTTTAAAGACATAACATAATATCTTTTAGGCTGCACCTTATAACTGTAAATGGAGGTTTGGCCAATGTTGCCTGTTTGCATTTTCCAAAATCTTTGAAGTGTGTGTGTAGGTTTATTTTTGGTGAAGGGATCTGTAAAGAAATCCTATAAGGTACTTCTCTTGTGCCTTTTATGTTCTTCGAGGTACGACATCTCCGGTTGATTCATTCTGTTATTGTAGTATGCCTTTTAGTTTGTCCAGCTATTCACTCGGATAATATACAATTTGCCTCCTAAAGAAAATATTATTTTGATTTTGAACCCCTGGGTTTTTACAAAAGAGACAAAATACTGTGATAAAGGTCTGTTCTCATATGGCCTCATGAGCTAGTGGGCAATTTCATGAGGTCTGTTTTCCACTCTGTGGGCAGTTATCCCCAGATGTACTTCATATCTGGCAATGAACTGCTACTTTTAAAGCAGAGGAGACAAGAGATGCGACCTAAAGACAGGGTTGAGCCTACAAAGGTAAATGAGTATGAGTCATTCCAACTCCCACCAGATGTTGCTCTGGCATTCTTTAATAAAAAATTGCAGCTTTCAGATGAAAAGCCTTATTTTTAAACTGTACTTGTACATTAAATGTTATATTTTTCCAGGTGAATGGGGAACATATTTTGAGCATGCTTTAGTATTTGCCCACCGAGTCCCAACTTTAAAAGGCAGGACCTCTCCTGCCACCATCCAATCATGAGGATGTGGGTAGGATTTAACAGGTCAAATACAAAGTGGCATAGAGGTCCTGGGAGACAGCTGAAAAATCTATACCCAGAAACTGTATGAAGAATATACCTCTACTTGTGTATATGCCTGCATGTTTATGTGGGGCTTTGTTTTATTTTATAACAAGATGTATTGACTAACTGGGAGCATTTTATTAAAGAGAAAAGTCTGGGTAAAGCCAGCAAACTATTCACTGCCAAAATTTACCCAGAAGTTTCTGTGTAATTGAATTTGGCTGGCTCTAGCAAGATATTTGATTTTCTATAATTGGATTGGCTAATGGGGGGAAGAAGGTGGGGAAAAGGAGGAACTAGAAAGTTATCTATCTCCCTTGACAAAATGATCCAGTGACTTGGGAAATTTTTTTGCCCTCAGGGAAAGAAGACACAGATAAAAACATGAAAACAAAGCAAGTGATGGACTGAAGCAAGAGCTAGGGTTAGACAGCAAGGGTTAGTGCATGGCTCTGCTACAGACTCCTGGGATGCTTGTGGGCAAGTCACTTAATCTTCCTGTGCTTAAATTCTCCACTCTGTGCCTGTCTTATTTCATATTCTGAGCGCTTTGGAGGGCAAGTGCATTGTGTGCTATAGTGCAATTGGATAAGAGCTGGACCTTGCTGTATTACATAGCAAAACCAGTCTCTCATTGAATAAGCAAAAGCCAGTAAGTAAATGAGGATGTAGATAAGGGTTTCTGAAGGGCTAGGACATCTCTATCATACATCTGTTTCTACCACATTACTGTAGACACATTGGATTAGAGAAGCTGGGACTTTTATTTTGGGGCATTTAGTAATCCTGGACCTATCCTCTGCATGCAAGTCTACTGTGTGTTTTTCATGAAATACCCTGAGGTTTCTCTTCATCTCATTTCCTATGGTGATGGATGCCATTCTGCTATCACAGGAGACTCGTAATACTGAATGCTATTACGTATTTTTAAGGAATAAGAGCAGCTCTACATGATCAGAGAATAGGCTCATCCAGATAATGTTTCTCTCATCAGCCCTCCCCAATAGCTGGTGCATAAGGCAAATGTAGGCAAGAAAGATCATGTTTATCCTGAATAATCTCCTAAATGCCAACAATTTTCAGTTCAGAGATTCCTGAGATATAGAATCTGTATAGAGAGTAACCTTCAATGTGTTCCCATATCTATCTTAGTCCATGCTGACCCATGAAAAACAGACAGCTAACCCCATCTTATACTATAGATACCTGATTGACAAACCCCTCATTTTTAGCAATATGGAGACTACACTTGTTACCACAACAAGATCAGATAGGATGGAAGCAAGAATTTTACAAAGGGTAAAAAGACAGATACCAGCAGTTTACCTAATCCCTCCTCACCTATGTATAACATAATACTTTCATACTGGTGGCATGAATATATTATGTTTGGCAGTATTGTGGCAGTTTTTGATAACGGTGTCAAGAAATAGTCTAGTGCTATCCTTATTCTTCATTAAAAATGCAACATTTTCATTTTAAAGGATTTTAAAAAGTCTAATCAATCTTCTCTAAGACACAAGACAGATTTAAAGCCAAGATGGAATAAAATCTTTGGTTCTTGGAGACAATTGTGGTTTGAAATGAGTGCAAGAGTTCTTTTTTTAGTAAGTAAAGTTCAGTGTTCTAAAGAAATGAAGCTGATGTGTTCAAGTTGTGTGTGCGATAGTCTATGACTCTTTCCCAATTACATTACTGTATGGTTCAGCTGAATGTACATCAGGCTAGAAAAAAAAGAAAAAGCCTCAAACAATGAAACACAAGCTAGCAATGTGTCTGAGGGGAAGGGTTATGTTAGTAGTTCAGTCTTATTAGATACCAGAGAATCCAAAATATCATCGCGAACATATTTTGCGACAAGCAAAGATTCAGCCACCGCATGCACCTTTTTAGACATCTGAAAAATCTAATAAACAGAAACAAAGTCAAAGGAATTCCAGGTTCACATATGCATGGCTTACAGAATAAATGCTATTTTATTTTGCAGATAGATGAGCTGTTACACTGAGGATTGTAAAATTTTTTTTGAATTAAAATAGATAGAACAGGAAGAAAGAAATGGAACACATACCTAAATCTTTCTTTAAGATTTAATGGCAGTCTACTTCTAAGAACAACCTGTTGGGAGGGCAGATTTTATAGCCTCACAAAACTGCAGGCTGGGCTACCCTTAGTATACTGTTTCTTGGCTGCCTGCTCTTTGTAGGAAAATGTACCCTCCACTATCAATATACATGAAGTAAACTTCCTTAATCAGTTTAAAAGCCTTCTGAAAATGCATTTTGTGGTGTCTCACTAGCTGAATCTTTTATTTATGGGCTTGTACTGGGATGGTCATTTGAATTTTTGTTGTGAGTCCATATTTTATTATGCATTTTATTTGTTTTTTATTGAAAGCTTTCTGAAGCACTAAGAAAGATGCTGGGAAAGTGATTGAATAAAAGCAAACTCATTTCAAAACCCCTTCCTGATCTTTCTGCTTCTTCCCACTGCAGATATGCACTCACCTAGACTTCTGCCCTCTATTTCATAGCACACATCACTACTTTTATTTTCATCTATGAACACTAAAGCAATTTGTGCTGTTTCTAAAAACAACCAGCATCAGAATGTTAATAGATGTGACAGAAACTTCAGTAAGTTTATTTATTTTGAAGTAGACCTTCAGATACAGAGAAGTCTCCTTATTTTCCTAAAAGTTTTTTTTTTTCTTTTCCCTATCAGGTTTTCTCTTTGTGAAAGAAGTTTTGTAAACAATGAAGTTAAATATCACCTAAAGATTTTTTGGCAACTTTTCAATTTTAAAGAAGGTAATTTTGAGATCATTCTTTCTCCCTTCTCTTGTAAAAAGAAATCCTTAATATCACTACCATATTTTTTTTCTGTGGGGAAAATACATTTTTCTTGAGAACGAAAAAAAAGTATGTGCTGTTTTCTGATTTGCTTTGTATTTCCCTTGCTTCCCAAATACTGGCGATCTTTTCAAACAGGCTATTCCACAGACAGGTGAAGTCATGGCATCTAAATCCATGAAGATGCTTCCCACTCAGACTTCTGGCTTTCTCTCACTTTCCTTTAGAAAGTGAGGAAAGATAAAAATCTTAAAAGAAGGCAGTGGCTTCTTCAAGAGCTTTTGACTATTGGCTGACCATGCTGCAGGAGTAAACTGGTGCACCATGTTCCAAAATGCCATCAGTTTTGAACAGAACATCTGCTGATAGTGTTACACACAAATATAGAAAGAAAAATGAAAGATGTAGGTGAACACCAAGGAGATTTTTTTTCAAATTAAAAGTGTGTTAGGTTCTAACTACCATGGGAAATAAAGAAAGCCTTTTTCTTTGGGTTCTTGAACACAATCAGACAGATCAAGAAGAAACACATAACAGAAAATAACTGGCAAAATCTCATCCTACATCACCTAATCTGTTCCTCCAGCTCTTTTCAGGAATATTGGGATACCTCCTGAATGTGGCATTCCACACCCATGTTATTGAACATTTACTCATTAAAAGCCTCTTCACACATCTCCACTTTAATTCTAGATCATCCTGTTTTGAGATAAAAGAAGCCCCTTTACCTTTGTCTTTTACTTAAAATGTTAACAACCCTTAGCCTGTTAAGCTATAAAATATATATCCAGCTTATAAAAAGCCAACTTCATAGGAACATTTTTTTTCATTTTAGGACTCTACTACCCGCATTTCATGGATCTTTACCACCAATGGACTGCAAGTTTGTCAATAGATTTACAGTAGTGATCTGATGTATTAAACAACCCCATGATGAAGACCAGAACTGGTGATTAACTGCATTAGCTACCTTTGACCAGGTCCCCTGCACTCTGTTCACTGATTTATCACCTCTGTGTCAGAAAACTAAACCCAGGATTTAAAGAAAACAGTAGAACTGCTGACAGGTCAACCCCCAAAGTTCTCATTTTCTTCCACACTTGTGAATAAGAGTCATATTCTGAAGTTAAGCAGATGAATTACTGCACTTCATCATCACACAATCCAGCTGGACATGGATCAACACATATACAGTTTATGTGGGATTTTTTGTTTTGTTTTGCTTTAGTTTGTTTTTTGTTGTTGTTTGTTTTTAACGGGGTAAACATCTGAGACAGCTTGAGAGACTGAACACCAGTAAAGAAAGTTGTGATGCTTACTTTGTACAAAAATATATGTTTCAGTCTGACTGAGCTAGAAATCTTCTAAGAACATATTTCCCTTAAGTGTTTTTTTGCATAACACTAAGATCAGGAGGAGCTTTTCATCATGCTACTATGTAAAGGCATGAAGAAGGTACCTGGAGATTAAATATTCTTTGGAGCAAACATCTTTGACCTTGCAGGGAATGTGGGATTGAACTCTAAAATGGCAATCATATTGTCACCATACAGTCTGATGTTCTTTCCAAGAACAGGGTGCACTCAAACAAAATATCTCTAAACCCTTTTGGTAAAGCTGAAGCCAGAGAAATACCTAGGACAGGTCTACATTTTTCATATGCAGGTGCAAATGCACCTTCATTAAACTCTACGTACACAGGAACTTATAACAACATGGATATCATAGTGTTGCTATGAGATAAGGAGTGCTGCTGAAGTGTAGCAGATAATTGTTTGGGTTTGGTGCCTCTAGGACATTTCTCTTCCAGGAGGACAGAGTGAGTTTAAGTTTACCCAGCCAGATGTGGTCATTGGACATAGATGACTCCATCTGAGCTAGTCACTTTTGATTTTCTTTATAATCAACAAAGAGAAATGAATGCTTCTGGGACACAATTCATTTGACTGATTTTAGATTTCAACATTAGGATGGGAGGCATCACATCATAAAAGAGTGTACTTCTCTCTACTGACCGTAACAGAAGCTCATGCTGATTAGCTCTATGTATATAAATAAAAATCTCTGCAGCTACAGATGCTGTGTAGGACGTCTGTATAGACAGACTGTAATGGGAGTTCTAGTAAGAAAAGGTGGAACAAGGGAGTAATTAAATAAAATTTCATCTTTTCTCATTCAAAATTTAAATATAGAATACGGTAAAGTGGACTAACAACAATTAACTGACAGTTAATGTGATGGGGGGAAAAACACTCCAAACAGAATGAGCACCAGGTTTGGTGTATCAGGATTCCTGTGAGTGTCTTGCAAATTTACAATGTCAAATTGACATAATTTGAAGGAGATGGTGGGCATTATCCTAGAAAAAAAAAAAAAAAGGAAAAAAAATGCAGCACATTTGCAATTTGCATATGCATACTTATTTACTCGATATAGCGTCACATTCTGCTGTTCTCTGAGTGGCACCTTTGCATCTTACAAATTTCTCCCCGTTTGCACAATTAGTGCTGGCAGATAAATGTGCTGGCTGGTGAAGCATCCTCTTCTATCCTCTCCCCTGCCAAGTGCACAGGTCTCAGATATCTTTTTGAAACAAAAAACAGGAGCATAATCATTGGCAGGTTACCCTGCAAACTTTGGATCATAAGTCAGCATGAAGCTATTTTCTGCGGGTCATGTAGAGCATGGAACCTCTAATTTGTACTCTCCAACAAGGTGGACATACAGGCTATAACCTGCATGAGCTACAAAGAGGTATGTGAGGCCACAAAACACTATTTAGGATGAGCTGAATGTGGTATGTATAGTGGCTAGGGTTGCAAAGTGTTCGTCTAAAACATCAACATCCCAACTGTTCAACAGTCCTCAAATCGGAACTTTTGATTGAGCTCTACTTCCAGTTTTGACCTGTTGTGTTAATTTGAGTGAAAGACCTATATTCCTCAACAGACCTGTTTATTCATTTATACAGCAGTTGTGTACTGTATTACAGCTTGTGAAGCTGAATGGTTACAAACTGATCCTTACTGCACTTTCCCAAAAGAATCAAGCACAAAACATACACATATCTTCATATGCAACAAGTTTAAGCCTTTTTTTGCTCTTTCTCCCATTGCAGAGCATTCCCAGAAATATGAGTGAAGGAAGAATAAGTTAATGGGGACATCATCTGCAGGGGCCAAGAAGTACCCCTTTGGCTACTTTTCCTAGGCCACACAGACTTCTCCGGAATAAGGAATGGATTTTCAATTGGATATCAAATTAATAAGGCACTTCTGATGCTCCATTCCTGCAGGAAGACATTAGTAATTTGTTTGTTCCAAAGGCGCCACTCATATTCACACAAAATGGCATTTAAATGTTAATCTAGTCAGGGGATGGGGAGTGCTTGCCAATCACTACGCAACTTAAGGTCAAGGTTTTTGTCTTAAAGGAGGACTCAATGTTAATTTTAAATTTAAAATTCTTGACAGATAGCAGGTTTTCAAATGCCTGCTACAATCTGGCCTGTTTGATTCATTTTAATAAGTAAGTAACTCCTGGCAAAATGAAGGTTTCCCCATGTCTTCAAGGAAATGGAAGGGCAAAGAGTCACAGTGGACTAATCCCGCATCCACTACAGGGAACAGGAAGCAAAACCAATTTAGTATCCCATTCATCTCCTTGCTCCCCACATAGAGACCAAAAAGAGCAATTTACATTCCTACGAACACTAGGCAATTATTGGGGGTTTCTGTTTAAAAGGGAAAAAAAATAAAAGAGTTCCCAATATTAAATTCAGCTTTGACTCTGTGCAGGAGGAACATTTTGTGTGCGTGTCTGTGCTTATAGGGTTTTCTGCTGCTTCTGTGCTTCATACTCTTTGATAGGTTTGGATGGGGTTTTTTGTTTTGTTTAGTTTCTGTTTTTTAACCTTCAGACTGTAACTTTTAAATAGCATAAGAAACCTGTGATCTTCTCTGCCTTTTTTTCTAAATATGTCATCCCCCAGAAAGTGCCAGAGGGCTTTGCTGTATTTACCCCTGGCTGTTGCAAGCTGGGGATAGGGCTGACATCCCTCTCAGGCAGTTCTCACCACCGCTGCACAGGTACATGACAGACTGTCATATTTCCTAGGCAGCCTTGCAGGGGGTGATGGATTCAGATTGCCACTAACTCAAACTTGTGACCTGAGCCAGGTAAGAAGATACAAGGACTACTTGTGTTGATTTCCTCTCTGAGAGAAGCAAGATTGGAAGGGAATGAGTAAGGTTGTGAGTGATCAGTAAAAATCAGTGAGATGCCAGAAGTTTTGCAGTTGCATTATGAAAAGGGGTGAAGTTAAACTCTCTGTTTCTAGGGTACAGTGCATGCAATGGTAGATAAAGGAGGACACATGCATCTCTTAAATGAAAGAGGTCATAATAATGTCACTCAAAATGACTTATTTCTTTCTGTTGATGAGGTCTTCCATGCAATTAACTCAGATACACAGATTGCCAAGTTAGCTGAAATGAACTCCACACTATTGATAGGAATAGTGGGAAAGAATTTACTTTGATCTCTTCCTAGATCAATGAAACTAACTTCTACCCTTCCCTGGTTAGAATGGAGTGCCACATCTGTTCCACTGGAACTTAAGTTATTGATGTACAGATATGTATGCTCAAAACTCATGGACCTGGATACTTAGTGCTGTCTAAGCTTTTGTGGGTCAGTCTTTCTCTATTTCATTCTTCACCTCACTCAGTATAAAATAGATGAATAACATTTCCATGACTCACAAGAACATTTAATGATGTTGTGATGCTCAGATTAAGCAACTACAAAATAGCTTTAGGTAGACAGTGTTTGAAAAATGAAAGGTTTTGACTGGTTTTGCCCCACCTAATTAAGGATGACAAGACTCCACCATTTGCCTTTATAGAAAATGGAGAGACATGGGTGGAATTAATCCCCTCTAAGGAGGTCTTCAATCCAGGATCTGAATTGACCTCCAAGAATGCCAAGACTCCTCAGTTAGGTGGAATGAATCTGTACATTAAAAAATGTTATGGTGATGTCCATTATGTAACTAAATAGTACTCAACAAAGAGGGCTCTGAACTGTAATTTTGACCTCCACTTATTTCAATAACATTTCACAACCCCATAACAGACATGACTGGTTCATTCATATGCCATCACCATAGGCATATGCCTTTTTCGAGATTACACTGGAAAACATACCTTCTCTCAATAAGCTGGCTTGCAATTGTATTGAACTGAGCTGTTGAAAATCACCCAGATTTCTTAAAATTTGCAGGGCATGAGAATGCTAAAATCTCCTAAAATAACCAAAATTTAGCTCATGGAGTCAGAAAAAATCCCAACAAATCCACCTGAAGTCATGTAGTCCAACCTTCAGCTAATGCAGTACTGTTTTCCCCCAAAATTTTCTGTCAATTTTCAAATTAACTGCTTAATTTTCTGTTATTCAAAGCAACCAAAAAGCTTTGGTAAAAAGTTCTTGACGTGTGTGATGGTGCTAAGGGAGAACTTTCTATGGATATATATAGTGCCTAATTATTGGATTTTATTTATTTATTCATTGAAATTTTGTTTTATTTTTCCTTACTGTGCAATTCATTCTGAACATTTTGTGTAACTTTTCATTCACTTGCCATCACTTCTTTTTATAGAGTCACCTAAATTCTTATAATTGATCAGGAGAGAGATTGATGAAATGGGTTTGCCTTTATCCATGAAATGGGTAAGTTCAAACACAGAAAAAAAATTTCTCATTGGTTCCGAATACTTTCATTTATAAGTGACAGGTCACTTACTTTTTATGCAGAGTAAATACCAGTAAGATCGTAAGATACGAAAGTATGGCACTAGTAGATGTCACCATTGCTATCTTTTCTTCATTTCTCATTTAAATAAGCTAAAAGAATATCTCAGGAGACCAGTCTGCCAAACAACAATGCAAAACTCATTGCTTAAGGCAGTAGTAGAACAACTGCTTTGAATAAAATGAGATCAGTTATGTTTTTCCATTCCAAGAAAAAGGAAATCTATAGGCTCCATCACATTTGGTTAGTTACAGAAGCAGTTAAGTCATGTCCAGCTATTACTATAAACTGCAAACTAGTCACTGTGAGTTACCCATAAGAATTTCTAATCGGCATCTTCCCTAGATGACTGTTTATATAATAATCATGTCTTTGAATAGGTCTATGTCAAGACTAGAGCTAAACTCAGAGTTACAGTGGAAACTGAAAGAACAAAGTTCCTATCCAGTTTGTCAGTAACCAACTGTAACATTGGAAAACAAATTTCATTTCTCCCAACTTCTGCTTTTATTCCCTGACTTAATGCTTGTTAGCTTTATGGCATTGGACAGTCTTTCAGTGGGGACTATATTTGAATGAGTGCATGTGCAGCACCTGACACAGTGGCATCTTCATCTTCATGGTGACCGCTGGGTGCTACTAAAATACAGATCAACAGCAACAGTCAAAGCAGCTCTTCTCCCAACTTCATTCCACCTTCTCTTCCTCCATCAACAAGGAAATAAAAAACAAATCAGGAGAAACAAATACATAAGTGAAAAAAAAAAACAAAACAAACCATAAAACCCCAACAACACACAAACCAAAAAAACCCTCAACAAAACTGTAAAAAAAAAAAAAAATCCATTCTTTTTTCAGATTATTATACAAGAAAAAGTATTAAAAAAAAAAAGGGAGTTCTTCAGATACCAAGGTCAGAGAATTCAAAATTTAAAGAGACAAAAAACATCAAATTACCCTCAAAGAAGAAATTATCCTGCATCCCAACAGTTTAAGCTTTCTGGAATTTGGTTTTCTGCCTTCTTTCATTCATTCATTAACAATTTTGTACCTAGAATGAAGGCTCTGTAGGGCCAAAGCCAGCCATGTTTTCCAATTTTTTTGGAGCATCCTAATCTATGTAGTGTCTTATACCCTGAAATATTATCACTTCTTGGTAAATGCAAAATCTAGGGCATTTCATTAAGTGTGGGAAAAAAAATTACTTTTTGCTTTGTCTGGGAAAACAGAAGAAGGAGTTAAAGTTAAGATGAACTGAACACATGAATCCATTGTGCCCGCTGGGGTCTGGCTGTATATTCATTATACAAGGTCAGGGTCTCACTTCCATTCCTCCTAGTGTAATTTAGGTAAAGCCACCACACAATGCCTGACCTTTCCATGGGACAAGCTCCCTGCCTCCCACCTGACATGCTGCAGTAAATTTGTGTGTAATTAAACATAGTGTTCCGACATGCTGGGTCTCTGCAGCTGCCTGGCCTCCCCTCTCCAGCTGACCTTTCAGATTGAATCCAGCACAGACCACCATACCCAGGAAATGGCTAGTGTTGGAGTGTGGCACAATAAAACAAGGCATGTCTGCTCAGATTAAAACACGGTCACTGCTTCCCCCTCCACTTGGGCCAGATGAGCCTGCATTGCACTGCATGATCTGTGTTGAATAGGAGCAGGAGTCATGGCTGAAGAGTAGAAAGGCAGTTTTGATCCTTAGTGATGCTTCTCCTACCCCTTGGGCACAAGATACTTTCAGGTCCCAGCCACAAAGAGAATCCAACTGGCAAAACATTAAGTATGTGGGAAGACCAGCACCTTCTCTAAGGGTTTTCTGATCTGAACAACCATCTTTGGAAGAATTGAAGGCTCTTCACAGCAGGGCTGTCACAAGGTTACATGTGTTGTTGCTGGCCTGGGCTGATCTCATTTGTCAGACAACATAATAGCTCTAGGGTATGAAGGTGAGAGGAGATGGGGATGGGCCAGATTAAGTGTCTAAGAATTAAGTGCAAGAACCTCCTCTAGTCCGTAGGAGTTCACCTAAAAAGCAGGACTTCTGCTTGTAGGAAGTTACAGGAAAATACAATGATAGGGTGCCCAAAGGCGCATGTTTCAAAATACAGCTGCTTTGAAAAAAGGCCCAAAACACAACTACATGACAATACCGGGCATCTAAAGACATTCTGTAGAAGTTGGAGATGCCTTTCTGAAAGGAATACAAGAGCAAGTAGTTGGACTTTGTTACAAAACTGAGAGTCAACTCACTTATCTTCATTCATCTATATCAGTATTTGAACTAGTCATCTAGTTTTACTTTACAGTCAAGGGGAGAAATGGAAAATTCTATGGATCTGACCAGCCTAGACAGCTACCAGCTGAAACCTGGGTAGAGGTTTTAATCAGTTAGATTTATAAAGATCCATTAGAGATATCCCACCCTAACTTCTTCATTTACACGCTGACCAGTGAGCACCGTTGTAGTGATGTTAAGAGGATCTCGAAGGTCCTTTACAGACCTGAAAGTCAGACTGTCTGTTCCCAGCTATATCAACCTCAGTATATTCAAGTGAAATGACCTGTTTGTGCTTCATTTTTTCTAATAAAAAAAAAAAGACAGTGTAACAATAATATGAAAAACTATATTCCTCTAAATTACAGTAGTATATTACCACCATCTATGACTAGCACTGTCTAGAATAATCTTAAATGTGAGAAGCCTAAAAATGAACAATTTTGAAATAACAGTCCTTGAAGCAAATGGCACTGCAAATCTGTGTACATCCCTTGGAAACATTTCTGTGCCATGACAGGCTTTTAGGACTAATATTAACTTCCTGTTAGTAGGAAACATCATTTTAATGCTGGTTCTTTTTTCATCAGGAACAAAGACACCAAAAGGGAAAAGGCATTGCAATATGCTTTCAGACCATTACCTATTATTAGAAAATCTGCTGTTTATCATCACCTTCCTTCACACACAGTCCTAACAAGGAAGTGGTGGTACCTAAGATGTTTAAATGACCTTTTCATTGTTTCAGAAACACTATATCAAACTTATTACTAAAATCCTATCACATAACTTTCCCTCCACATTTACTTTACACTCTGATGTTACTAATTCTCAACCCCATCTTGCTCATGGCTCATGATCCCCCTGTCCTCTAGAAGCATTATATTTTCTCCACCTCTACATTCCGTTGTATTCTATTGCCCAGGCAGACAAGAAGGCAAATGACATCCTGTGGCCGGAAGGGCCAGGGCAGTGGCCATCACCCCGCACTGGGCACTGGTGAGGTGGCACCTTGAATCCTGTCTTCAGCTCTGGGGCCCTCCTTACAAGAGAGACATTGAGGTGCTGAAGTGGGGCCAAAGAAGGGTAACGGAGCTGGTGCAGGGGCAGGAGCACAAGTGTGATGGGGAATGGCTGAGAGATCTGGGGGGTTTAGTCTGGAGAAGAGAAGGCTCAGGGGGATCTTACCACTCTCTACAACTACTTGAAAGGAGGTTCTAGTAAGGTGGGTTCAGTCTCTTCTTCCAAGTACAAGTGATAGGATAAGAGGAAATGGCCTCAAGCTGTGCCAGGGGAGGTTTTGATCGGATATTAGGAAGAATTTCTTCACAGAGAGGGTGCTCAGGCACTAGAACAGGCTGCCCTGGGGTGGAGTCATCATCCCTGTGAGTGTTCAAAAACCATGTAGATGAGGCCCTCAATGATATGATTTAGTGGTGGACTTTGCAGTCCTGGGCTAATGGTTGGACTTGATGATCTTAAAGGTCTTTTCCATAGTTGATTCTATGATTCCATGATTATTTTAAAGAGAAGTTATATTTATAGGATGGCAATTGCCAGGACCAGAATTAAGAAAAAAACCTATTTTTTGTGTAGGTCACCCAGCGATTTCCCTTGCTAGTGTCTGAATTCTCCTTCCTGCATATGCTACTCTGTTTTGCCCAATATGTCTGCTATTCATAGCTATGGATTTTCCATCCTTTGCTTTGGGAGACCATGAGTTGATATACTTCAATGGCATGAAGTATTTTATTCCTGATATTTATTGTGAGTATTTCTTTGCTTAATTGTTTCCCATTACTCTTAGTTATGTCCCCATGGACCATCTTAAATAATTCCTTCAGTCATTGGCATCTTTCCCCTTCAAGTTTGTGCATTTATTTCTTTTCCTGTTAATCACCCTTCAAGAAATAAACTATCTTTCAGCACCTTCATCCTTGAGATATAGAGGAGATGTCTCTACCTCCACCAGTTAAAGTCATGCTTCCTGTTATGAAAATCACAGAAGGTAATCTAGTAATCTTGAAACCATAACTGAGGGAATTGTCTGGTACTGTTTCCTTGTGGGATCTTAGGAAAAGTGACCCACATTGAATTGGTCCCTTTAGTAACCTTTACTTTATTCCACATGGTTAATGATATACTGCAACTATACTGCCTAAAAGATAAAATAAAACCAAACACCAAAAGAAAACACAGCATTTTGCAAATATCAAAGCAAAATACCTGGGCTGAATCAAGCATTTTGGCTCTTCTTGTGCTGCCCCTCTCTGAAAATTAGCAGTTCATTAACTTCTTTTATATACACTCAGAATGAAACAAATCCTTTCTGGATGAAAAATCAGTTTCCTGCTAACTTTAAGTCTATATTTTACAATTTCTAAGGATCTAAGATACAGGATTTCAAGTCAATTATAGGGTGCAGTTTTAGTTTCAAAGTGTATTTTAGTGCTAGACAGTGTCAATACCACCATCATACTTCTCCTTATATCACTAGGGTGCAGTGAGGATTACTTAGTTAATGTCTGTAAACGGCTAGGAAGTGCTGTTTAAATGTTATTTTTATGAACTCTTCAAGTTTTGGGGCTGGTTTCATTTCTGTTGAAATGGTCACTAATACTTCCTTGACCTTTTGATTCAGCTGCAGCACCTTTGGCAACAGAACTCACTTTTGAGCTGGTGGTGTTTCATACCTTTGCTTTACCCCGAGCCTGAAACACACTTATTTACAATCAGAATTAAAGCATGGAATAGGGGATGTTGAGCTCTTTTTCCAGACCTGACCAAAAATCTGTAACATAAAAATTATCAAAAGAAAAGGCAGAAAACAAAGTGTGTCTGTGTAGAGTCCCTCTTGCCAACATCCTCCTTTTGCAGTTTTTGAAGTGAGAGGAAAAGATGTAAATCAAATCCAAGAGAATGTTACATAGAGTAGAACTGACATTTGAAGCTGCAATACCTTAAAGTCAATATCATTATCTCTGATATTTACTGTAGCATACAATGCTTCCATGAAATGGTAAAGTTCACCTATTTTTTTCCCATACACACTACATTGTTATATGTTGCACATAGACTCACACAAACGTACACAAACACGGACACACACACACAGAAATCAGAATTAGTTTCACCTAAGCAAACACTATGCACTTCCATTAAAGGGCATCTGCTGCTCAGACTCCTCAGAAGTGCTGTGTTGGTGGGTGAGACACTCAAAATGTGATACAGCTTATGTGCAGGTTATCTCACGTAAATACTTTTTCCAAGCATAAATACTGGTGCTATTTGGCATGTATCCTGAGTGAAAAAGATTGAAATTACTAAAGACATAGTATCTGAAAGGAGCAAGCTTTGGGACTCCTCAGGTGGGTGCAAGTTAACAAGAATTTCACCTGTACCCAGACATCTGAAGTCAGACAGTTGGGACTTTTTGTTTGTAGTCAGTGGAAACAAAAAAGCAAGCCTTGGAAACAGTTGAGTTATCCAAGATATGTACCTCAGGATGTGAAGAATCATTCTCAGGAGAGGACTCTTTCTCTCCACTGACCATCCAGGGAGTCTAGAATAAGTAGTCTGGACTTAGATGTCTCTCTTTTGGCCTTCAAGGATAGGACAGATGGATCTCACCCCAGGTGAAAGGAAGATTATAGATCTTCAATACAGGGCAATTGGAGAGTATGGGACCAAGGACTCCTGCAATATATTATAGAATCATAGAATCATAGAATACTTAGGGTTGGAAAGCACCTTAAGATCATCTAGTTCCAACCCCCCTGCCATGGGCAGGGACACCTCACACTAAACCATGTCACCCAAGGCTCTGTCCAGCCCGGCCTTGAACACTGCCAGGGATGGAACATTCACAGCTTCCTTGGGCAACCCATTCCAGTGCCTCACCACCCTCACAGGAAAGAATTTCCTCCTTATATCCAATCTAAACTTCCCCTGCTTAAGTTTTAACCCATTACCCCTTGTCCTGTCACTACAGTCCCTAATGAAGAGTCCCTCCCCAGCACCCTTATAGGCCCCCTTCAGACACTGGAAGGCTGCTATGAGGTCTCCATGCAGCCTTCTATTCTCCAGGCTGAGCAACCCCAACTTTCTCAGCCAATCTTCATATGAACTATTCTTAGTTCTTTGATGAAGATCTGGAATCGTCTTCTGTAAACTTATGAAAGTGATGTGGAATCCCATTCACTCAACTTAGGCATGGGAAACATTGAATTATTTCTAAATATACTTATCAATTTCCTACTTTACAGTGGGGTCTGCTGCAGTCTCTGAAGACTTCCAGAGAAAAAGCTTCATTAATTTAACCACTGGACCACTGCTAAGTGACCTGCTAAGGTCATTATACTATTTATGGTGGAATTGAGTCTAAGGTAATTGTTCCTCCTGCTAAAAATATCCTTTCAACAGTATACTGAATACTATTTTATGTTTATTTAACTACCTGTTATGATCTGACATACATTCCTTAACAAAGAATGACTAGAACGGATGTCCAAATTCCAAACAAACTCTATGTTTGAGTCCTTTTTTTCAGTGAATCAGTACATTACAGACATTTCTTTTTCATGTCTGTAAACAGCACTACTATGCATTGTCATCTGTCTAAATGCAAATCTTACCTTAACACCAATTGTGCCAAGCTGAGCTGCCCTACACTCAACTCAAACCTTCCTCCTGCAGCTATACAGAGCACAAAGATCTGAGTAAGGCTCTGGCATCTCAGACACTCACACCCTACTATTACCTCATAAAGGACCCAGAAGCTTAGAACAGTCTCTAACAGAGGTACCTGAACTCTTAGTGGTGTATCTGACTACTGCTGCTGGCAGTGGGTAAAGGCTATGTGAAAAATCCCAGACCATAGCAGGGGCAGGGTTTCAACCTCCTACCTGCTCACCTGAAACACAAGAATATTGTAGGCTGAGAGCAGATTATGCTGGTGACTACAGCAGTTGACTGAGACAAAAATGGTTTTGAGCAAATAGAAATTCTAGTGCGCCTTCAAGGGGTGCCAGTGCTTCTAGCTGCCAGAATACTCCATAGTCCAAGTGCATTTGGTTGTTTTTCATAAAAAATGGAAAAAAAAAACGAAAAAAAAAAAAACAAAAGAACCCTCCCCCCTCAGTTCTCAGTTTCATTATTAATAAGCCCAGAGTTGTCTCCCTCAGAAATGACCACCAAGATGACGTCAGCGGTCTTGACTTCAAAAGGAATCCTGCTCATTTTCATGCCTTTGTAATTCTACATGAATTAAACACTTTAATGTGATAAAGAGATGCATTCATCATGTTTGGCATTATCTTGAGAGATGAAGGTATTTCCTTTTTTCCTGTTTTCTTGACTGAAATATTCTTTCCAGTATTTTGGAAATTTGTTATTTGAACATTTGGCCTTCAAGAATAAACATTCTTATTACTACAGCACCAGGCAAGTGGAAATAGCAAAACATAGAAAGAAACAGAGAACACTGGAATGAACAAAAAATATCCTGCGAAGCATCTTCAATTTTTTAATGGGAATTTGAAAAGCTGTCAGTTTTCTGCTGCCAACTGATTCTCTTTCTTTAGCCACAGCAAACAATAATAATGAAGCTTTCTAATTCTTATTTCTTTACCTGAGCTTCTCAGAACTCCTGGCTCAATCTGAGTTTGGCAATCTGGCATCTGGGAAAGCTAAGTAGGCTTTGCTATGAATTCTTTTTCAGATGCTCTTAGGATTCATTATTCAAAGACATGAGCTTGGATGGCAGGAGTTGACTTTTTATAGGACAGAGGGTCAGTGACGGACTAGGTTTGTTTTTCATGACAGGGAGAATAACAAACTCTAGTGAGAAACAGTATTTCCTGCCTTAGACACATCAACTCCAGCGAAAAGAGAATGGTAACATCTCCCTTTCTTGTTTGGTTATACCAGGGCTTACTCAGATGCTTTCCCCACAGACCCTGGATCTCACTTTTCCATTAAAACAGCTTTTCTTGCTTTAAGTATGTGCTAGCGTCTGGACCCCAGTTTATTCCCTTCTTTTTTTTTTTTTTTTCACTTGTCTATTTAACAAACACTAACTGGTTTTCTGTATTGATGAGAAAGCCTTTCTCACTTCAGCTCTTGTTCTCTGAACAGTAGAGTTTCTCTTACTTTCTGCCTCGTGGTCTCCCTTCAAATCACACATGTATTTCTGCTTTTCTCTATAATAATGGGTCTACACCTGGAGGTTCTGAGGGTCAGTTTATGTTTTATCTATTAAGGATGCTCCACTTTCTCACTATCCCCATCTTGAGGGAGCTGATATTTCATTCACCTGGAGTGTGACAATTTTTAGCTATTCTGGGACACTCATTCCTCAGAAGCTGTTGTGCAAAGTGTTTGTATGCTAAAGTACAGATTAATGTTTTCCTTGTAAGAGCATCAGGTCCCTTAACTGAGATTATTCTGCTTGTACAGACTGCAGTCTTTTTTTACTGCAGTAGATCTACGAGGTCCAACTCCTGCCAATCCTATCGATCCACTCTGGCATCCTGAAATAACTTTACACTGTGTGGAAATCCCTGTAGGAGAAATCCCTCAGACTTCTGATAGGAGGAGGAATGTAGTGTGGCCATACAGCTCTTCTTCATGCTACTCCTGATGGAGGTATAGGAAGTAGAACCCAAGTTACAAGCCATGGCAGGTTTGTCGAGACTTGTCCAGGAATGTTCTAGCCTAGTCCCAGGCAGTTAGACACACAAAGATAGACAGCTTTTATCCTACATTCCTCCTTCTCTGTAGTCGTTCTTCTTAACAGGGGAATAAGATAAAAACAAGAACCAGTACCTTTAATTTGTGTGCTGAGACTACAGTCCATGCCTAATACCAAATGTTTTGGAATCAGTTGTCCAAAAGCTTCAACTCTATTTTCTTCAGAAGTCTCTGAAAGCCCTGCCTGCATTCCTGATCTATAAGGAGAATGAATAGATCAGAGCTCCAGTATACTCTGTTAGATCATCCTATACATCTATTGTGTTAAGTTAAAAGTTTTGGATAACTCTTCCCATTCTTTTTTTATTGGATGTCATGTTTTATTTTGTCGAAGAAGAATGTCACAACAACATAAAGCTGCAGGAAGGTTCACTGCATTCTACTGCCAGTGAAGAGCTGAGCAAGAGTGAATGAATACCCCAGCTGGCTGTTGTCTGGATGCAGGAGAGGGCAAAGAAAGCTAAGAGACTCACCAGTGAACCGCGATCTAGTTCACAAGGAGATCTGGCTTAGTTAATAGTATTCTGAGTGACATTCACATTTTGTGACCCAGTTGCCCTCCCTAAAAAAAAATACCAAAGATAAATTGAGACAGTTTTGCTGCTTCAAAAAATGTAATGTTGACTTCCTTTGGAGTCTGCAGTTTGGGACTTGTTTGCTGGACAATATAGCTGCCTCAGACCAGATCCCAGTCTTGAGGAGGATACCATCAGTTCAACAGTTCCCAATACCATGAAGCCTTGACCTCAATTAAACCTGTATCTTAATGAATTTAATGGTAATAGCATGGGTGTGTTTTATAGGGAATTCAATCATGCTTATAGTTTAATAAACAAATCCAGGTGAAAAGGGGCTAATAAACAAGAGAATTACTGTAAGAACAAGCTGCCTTTCACAGACAGAAAAGGGCCCTAAAACAATCCAGAATTTTAGTTATGATAGCTACAAAAAGGAGTTTTTTAGGTAAAAGCAAAAATACACCTTTGACAGCATTTTATTTACTCCTTTAATTGATATTCACTCTCCGAGCTGACGCATTTTTGCATCAGAGAGGGATGATATATTACTTAGCAAACAGAATGATCTAAAGTAGAGATGGAAGAGATCTATTGGGACAGATTTTCAAGCAATTTACATACACTCTTATATATACAAAATATGAGCACCGTTGCACACATAACTATACATGCAAGTCTCTATGAATACGTATGCAAATCAGGCTATTGTGCTGGGTATTATGCCCAATCAGCGATTCAATTGGTGCAATTAACCAATTTCTAAGCAGAACTCTTGTAACCGGGCATGCAAATTAATGCAATTGCATGCAAAGCTTACACCAGCATTTGTGTACCTAAATGTTCTGTGTATCTAGCCCATTAAATCAGGGCCTGTTTTAATTAGAGTGTGTAATTCAAGTCAGACAAGATCACAATGTACTTAGAAGTCCAGTAAATAGAAACAAAAACGTATTTTCTGATATGTTCTATCACTCAAAGGCTCCATGAACCCCCCACTACTTCTCTTGGATTATGAAATTGCAATCAGAGCCTATCAAACCTCAACATAGGGAAAACATTTCTCCTGATGTTCCATCTTAATTTTTTCCTTGCCTAACTTAATCTTATTTCCTCTAGTCATCCTCCCACTCTAAACACCACCTCCCACAAAATCATAAAGTGGCTGCTGTGTTTGCTTAACTCAATTACAATATTTCTAGGAAATGAATTATGTCTGTACGAAAAAAAAAACAAGAGATCAGCAGATATAAAAGAGGCATCCTCTTCTGTGGGTCTTGCTGGTGAAAACAGCCTTATTTCGACAAGTCTTGACAGTGTCCTGTTCTAGGAAAAGTAAACCTTGAGTGGGACTCACTAGGCCTTGTATGATAATGCTCTATGCTTTTCCTCAGTTCTTCTCAGAGCCAGGATCAGATAAGCCCTTTCCTATGAATGGAGAAAGAATGGATCTTTCATGTTGTCTCACTGTGAATCGGTAACAGAGCAAGGATAAAAGTCTAGATCTCCTGAGACTGAAGCTAGCAACAAAATCCAGTGAGTGGAAGGATTTGGCAAAAAAAAATATCCAAAAAACATTTCCAGAAAAACAAAGTCCTGTTATTAAATCTGGTAGGTTGCGGTGACCTATGTATGTACATACCTACATACCTAACTGGAAGGTCACTGCAAGCTTAGGCTGTGTCCAGAAACAGTGGGCTGATATTTGAATTCAGTGGAGGAGCATTTAAAATTGTACAATTCTGCCCTCAGTTGCAAAATCACACGGACATTTAGATTGGGAGGGAGGGGGTCATCTGATCTAGGCTGCACTTAAAGCAGTGCCTTCCTGAATACACATATATTTATATAAGAGTTAGTTTTATACAGTTTCATTCCTTTGACAAATGTGCTTTCTGGAAGTTTGGAATGATTATCTTATTAATGTAACTGTGACATGACAAAAAGGGAAATAATAAAGCCTTTAAAGGTGAAAATCTTGTCTAGCTAAGTTACAAATATGAGGTTTATCTGTGGCTTTTTTTTATATGTGTGGTGGTACTAAGCCCGTATAAACTCATGGTACACCAGTGAGTTAACCCCCATTATTACAAAACCCACCCTGGTTAATGACATAAAACCATTTTTCTTTATCAGACTTCTGTAATATTATACTTTGCAGGTCCCATATCTTACAGCTATACTAGAAGCACTTATTCGAGGTTCAAGGTCCCCTTTCCTATATAACAAACAACGCAATAATGAAGAATTACACTGAGTTGCTAAAATATGAGAGAAAGAGAAAGAGGGAGAAACACATTTTTGTAATGTTTTGAACCTAGTGTCACTGGGATTTTTTAATGCGTAAGAGGCAGAGTAATTTTGTTCTAGATCCACATTAATTCCTGCACAATATGCATTGGGGATATTATTTTTTTACAAGACATTTTAAAACCAGGCCTGAAAACAAGCAAAATCCATTACTGACTTACAGTAAATTCCTAAAGGATTCTCTGTACTTCTGTTCCTACTTCAAAATGGCTATACACACACAGACACAAACAGATTCAGCAAATGTGGTAGTATATTTTAAGATTCACTACCCTGAAGAAAATACAACAAGAAACAGTAGACTCTATTCAGCAAATTTAGTGCGCTTCCCTAATTTCCAAACCTCAAAATCACAGTGGGCACTTACAGTACATGATCATTATTAATTCCTAGAAAATGTTTTAAGGTGGGGACATTCCTAACAGTGACTTCAAACAAACCATTCAAACATGTCCCTGTTCCTAGATTTGAATGCTCTGGTAGGGCTTGTAGCCTTATTGATACTTCATATTTAATATGAAATAAAATTAAACTCTAAAAACTATTTTTTGCTATGAATTCACAAAATGTTAGTAGCTGAACTACAAAACTATGACCATATATATGCACACATGCAGTATAACACTGCAGTAATGGAAAAGACAAGTGATGAATATGCTTTCCCTTAAAAAAGAGAAGGGAAAACTGAAAGAATAGATGCAGTGTTCTATTTCCTAGTGTTATACACATAAGGAAGGAAAACAGTAGATCTTACATAGAAGCCTGAATAGAGTGTAAAACCATGTCTATTGAAGATATTCCTTGGGATTAAAGGGTTTTGGACAAGATCCTAATGAAAGCTGTGGCTGAAGAACCGGGAAACAAGTTGGAAGATGCATGAAGGAACCTCAGGCATTCAAGACTGAGAGGGAGGAGCTGAATTTGCATATCTGAAGGCCTGGATTAAGAAAAAAAAACAAAAAACCAAAACCCCCACAAAACCAAAAACTAGCTAAAGAAATTACAAAAGTCTCTATTATCTGGCAATAATAGTTTGGCCTATGACTTTTGAAAGTGCTGTAATATCTAGAAAGATATGTACAGGTGAGAGAGAAATGGCACAAGTATTTAATGTCAGCACTGTCTAGCTCTTACCCTGTTTGATTTGGCTAAGGTTGAGGGTTAGCCTGACTGAGGTTAGTCTGACTGAACTTGCAGTCAGACTGCCATGTCTCTGCCTGTTGTCAGTAGTTGGATAGTGAGTAGTACATTTTAGTCACTGCTCATGCTCACAGAATGAAAGGGAAGGTAAAAAGAAGAAGAAGCCTGCTTTTGAGCTTGCAGATAGGAAGGCAAGACAAAGAGAGATGATACTTTTCCAGGTTTTAATTGTAGTTCTGGATGCCCAGTTAGAGACCTCTAGAGTAAGGTTACAAGTTGTCCTGGTGTCTCTCTGAGCTCAGATTCCTGATGCTTCTCAGCATCTAACAATGTATTTACTATGCACTGGCTTCAGCTCTGGTCTTTTCACCTCAAGAAACCCACTTTAAAACCACAAAACCAGAGCCCACCCTGATAAATATTGCTCAAAGTCTTGAGCCCCAAACACAGGGCTGGCGTTTTAATTAGAAACCTGCCAACTTTTGTTGCTCTGTCATCTACAGATGCCTAGGCATGACAAATGTGGCAAGATGAGGCCTGATAGGCTCTCCTGAATCCTTCATCACATCACTTCCCCCATAGTCAATGCAAGGGACTGGAAGACACAACACATACCTTATGCATGTGTGTATATATAGTCTCTCCCTCCATTGCACATTCCACACTAAGCCAAGGGTTTGGAGATTAAAAGCAGCAGCAGTCAATTCAAGTGGAAACAGCAGAACAGAAAGGCATTTTGTTGTCACAGGAAAGATTTTTTGGTCGCTCTCCTACTACTTTCCTGTAATGTTTTATTAATGTATAAGCAAAATCTAAACAGCCACTGAGATTTCCCCATCAAAAGCAGGGGAGGAGGACGACTTCAACTCACTTCTATTTTTAAAGAAAGAGAAGGAGGGGGAATGATTTTATATTTAGACTTCCAGACAAAGAAAGGGAAGATGGAGCTAGTAAAATGGTACCTCCAGAGTATGTTTTGGGTTAATGGAATGCTGATCTTGCAAAACCTCAGCCTTACAAAAATAAAAGATCACTGGCTTCTCCTATAAATTGCTGTGTCGTTTACATATAAATGACTCCCCTCTATTTAGCTCCCTCCTCTTTTTTCCTTTGGACATTGTATCATCTCCATCTATTCTGCCAGACAATAAACCAGCTGAAGTTATCACCAGAATTTATAGGCCAACAATCTGCTCTGGTCACCAGCCTGGGGCAATGTAACACAAAAAGGTTCAATCAGGTCTAAAGAGAAGGCAGCAGCATGTATACATGAGCATGTGACAGAGGAAAAATAGGGAATCATTTCCAGTGATAATTCTTCTATAAACATTAGAGAATATGTGGCTTCTATGTGTACGATCATGTATATACAGCTGAATTTGGTTTTGTTGAGTAGGAGATTCTTGAATGTCCTATATCCAACTTTTTTGTGCAATAACAAATGTGCCTGCATGTAGAAGTCAGGTTTAAGTATATAAACTGCATGCAGTTCCTGTTGGAGGTATGATCCCCATTCTACCTTGTCCAGTTGCATGTAGGGGGTAGGAGGTTTTATTCTGGTGTCTGGAGAACGTATGTGTGTATGTTACAGTTAACACATCTGTTAGAAGTTATGACTTGCTGAAAAAAGTCTTTGAGGGATGCCTGTGAGTACAAAGTCTACATGCTTGGCAGAAAGTCTGTATGATCATTAGCGTGCGTATCTGTGTATTCAAGCACGTATTGATACACACTGACTTGTATATGGTTATGTCACATTGTGCGAGTGCGTTTTGCCTTGTTTGAAAGTCTCGGTGAGAGTGTATATATCTGCCTTTAAAAATTGCATTGCCGCAGCATATAAATATTTATATATGTAACTGTCATAAATCTGTCAGCTTGGCAAATGTATGAGTCGCCAAGGTAACTTTGGGAGATTTTTATTGAAGAACTCATAAGCTGGAGTTGAGAAACAGCTGAAAGAAATGAGAATTAATGGCTACTCAACATCACTATCATACAGTTAGTTATCCCAAGTTTCAGAAAATGAAGCAGACAGCATGTTGGTGACCACAGACACAGTTTAAGTACACCAGATTTGCAAAAAGCTTAATACTTTAACTAAAACTAAATCAGGATATTAGGTCAGTATGTTGTGCGTACTGCTGGGGAACCTTGGGCAGCCACACTTGGAAACCAAAGGCTCTTGCTCTCCTATGATATACTAATATTGTTTTTGGAAAAGCCAACAGGATTATCAGGTGTTGTTTGAATGTGTGACCACTTACAAATAATCCTTCAAGCAAAATTTAAAACTCACTTCTATACAGGCATGTAATCTTCTGTCATTTTGCAGTTATTTAGAAGTATTTGGTTATGCAGTTAGCTTTGCTGAGTTTTAGTTAAAGGACTAAGTGAAGTGGTTTAATATTGCACAGTTGTTATTAGAAACTAAAACCACCTTTTCTTTATGGCTTGTCTACACAGGAAGGACTCTCCAGAGTAAGCTGGGCAGTGTTTCTTCACTTGTAGGCCTCTGGCTTCTGCTGGCTCCCATAAAAAGCAGTTGAGAATATAAACATGAATTTTTTAATACACCAGTGCTCCCTTTAATTCCCAGTCCAGCTTCCCTGCCTTCCCAGTTTCCCAGTGCAGACAAACCCTTTTGCCGTGCTCATGCACAAGCTAGTTTGCTGCTATAGGCTGAGATCATGTTATAAGTTTACCATACCTGTTTGCAACTGGATTTGACTAAAGTAAGAGAGAGCCAAGTTCTGGTTTGCTGCCAATGGCTGCTGCTACCTCTAAGATCCAGAGGTTATTTCTGGTAGTACTTTGATATAGCACTCTGATAGCATAGAGTTACAATATATATTTAGTTCATTACATGGTAGTTTCTTAAATATGTGAATGCTCGCAAGTCTTTATCTTCCACTGATTACTGGCTTGATAAATACTACTCCTACTACTACTAATGACACTACTACTACTACAATATCCTTGTGCATTCTGTGGGGGGAAAGAAGGAAGGTGAATATTTAAAACTAAACAAAAATAAAATTAAAGTTAAAAAAATAAATTAAAATTAAATTAAATTAAAAAAAAAAAAAATTAAATAAGTTGTGTTTACACTCCAGTACCCTACCCTAATAAACACACCTTAAAATCTGCCAGCACAGCTGGTGTTGGGTTGTCTTATGGCACTTGATTCAACAGTAAGCACACAGAGCCACAGGCCCTGTTTGGATAGGAGAGCTGGTATAAATTTGGAGCATATCCTCTAGGATTTGGAAATTAGCATAGGGATGTTCAAGGCTGGGACCGTCTGCACCCTGAGAAAGAGTGCAGGGACTCACCTCCCCAGAGACATCTCTGTGTTTTGGGGAGCCCTCTGCAATGCTGCTGATACAGTTGTCATAACATTTAAATATAGTAGGCAAACTTTCATTTCCATATAGTTAATTAATTTAACTTCTATTGTTATCATTACTTTTATTAGGTATCCACTAAGACTCCTGTTTCACGTCTCATCTGAAGACTAAGCACTGCAGTGTCTCGTGAGCAGCTTCCACTTTTTCTTTCAAATGCTGCATCAATTTATTTATTTTTAAGTACATATTCTTCTTAATGTCTGTCTTTAGGTAGCAAAAGAAATATCATGAAACTAAGTTGTTATCTCTCAAAACACACAGAAAAAAGCATATTTAAATGATTTTAAATCTGAGGAAAAGGCTTTTGGTGGTCTGGAGAATTGTTTTCAACTAGTGAGAGCCTTCCCCATGGTAGGGAGCAGGATGTAAAAACGGTAAGTTCAAGGATGTGTAAAATCTTCCCCTTTCCTCCCAGCAGGTTCCTTAGTTGTAGACAGGTTCACACCTCGGGCAGTAAGCTTGCCCTCAGTACCTGCTAAACCAAAATGCAGCATCAGAGACAGGCAGCAGTGGAATTCCAGAAGCCAATGGGATTGTGGTGCTGCTCTCCACTTGTGCTTGCAGGGAACAGGCACCTTTCCCCCCCTGCTTGGTCTGCCTGGCTGAGCAGAGCCTGCCTTTTAAGGCACTACCATGGGATGCCTCACATGGGGACAGCTAGCCATATTTAGCAGCACTAGCAAATAACTTATAAAGCTCAAAGCAGCTTTCAGCATATTTTCCATGTAAGTTGCTATTGACAACTATTCATCAGACCCTTACACCCTTCCCTCCTTCTCTGGGCATAACTGGCCTCTCATTCTTTGAATATGATGGAGATACCCTGCTTACTGGGGAGTGTGGCAGAGTTGGGATAGCAAGGAAAGGATGCTTCCTGACTGTACTTTTCCCATCCCACAAGCAAAATGCTTCTGTTTCTTTATGGTGAAAAACAAAACCAACCCCTTCAAGTCTCAGCCCCCACCGCTCCAAAAATAAGCAGCAGAAGCTGAGGATGCAAGTTTTCAGACAGCAACTGAATAGTGCAGCACTATATCCAGCTGAATTTATGGTATCCCAGAGTACAGGACAATTCCTTAAAACACATTCACAGTCAAGAAAGTGACTCTGTATAAAATACCATCTGGGCTTTCCATATTTTATTCTCTCTTTCTCTCATAATGTTTCCAGGTTGAGTTTGTTAAGTCAAAACTGTTTTTTTTTCCTTCCAATTCAGCTCTGGCACACTCCCCTACAGATGGGTCATGTATTATTGAGCTCTTACATCATCCTAGAGGAGAAAGATTCTGCCAAAAAAATGCAGTTTGATCGTTTTAATCTTTACACCTTGTCTGTCACCTTGCAAACCTGTGGAATATCTTTCAAAGAGCAACAAGAGTCTAAATACACCAATGCTTCTTTGAATCTAGTTCATCTTGGAAAAACTATTTTAACTAAAAGGGTAGACAGTGAACAGAAGAATTGGATTTTTTTTGCAGATGTTTTACAGCCGAGTCATTTAAACTTTTGATTTTGAAACTTTTTATTATAAGCAGCTCTCTGAAAGTATTTAAAAATATTTAAATCAGAAAACTGCAAGGATCTATCACAGCTTAACTGAAATATATATTTTATTGTGCCAAGAAAACAAAGAGATGTTGTGCTAGGAGGGCCACAAGATACCCTTTTGGTCAATCCAAAAATTTTTAAAATATATTTTCTTTGTCGTTAAAATAAAACCAAGAAAAAATAGTTAATTGTTCCTTGCTACTTGTAGTGCTCCAATTTGGAGCCATGTGAAGAATGAGAAGGAATCAATGTTACAGCCCAGTGGAAAAAAAAAAAAAAAGAAAAAAGTAATTTCTTAATTAAAAATTATGAATGTAACTTTTGTTATGTATAATTCCCTACAGAATAGCTCGGATCTTCCTCACTGTGACTTCCAATACCTACTTAGAAAGCTGGCCTAGACATCAGTACAATTATGATCTTGTTGGCTGGCTAAAGTGAAGCGAGAGGCGTCTCTTTGTGCATTGAGCCTTTAATTAAGCAATAATAAATGAGATCTACCCATAGTTCTGTGTGTCAGGCTTTGGCTTAGGAAATATAAAGACTGAGGAGCTGTGATTCATGTTCAAATATAATGCATGGTTAGGTAACATCCAAACTGATCAGAGAGGGGAGCCAAGGTCCTCATATAATCCAACCATTCATCACTTATCAGCTCTAACCTCTTGACAATCAGGGCACCCCTCCCTCCTTTGGTAATAGGTTAATTAATTACCAATTTAGAAGTAATCTTACAAATCAGCTGTTGTCCTTGATAAGAATTAATTGCAAATACTTTTTTGGGAGGAACATATTAAATGGACCTTTCTTTAAAAGAAATTATCATCAGAAAGCAGATGAGGAGCAAGACTCCTAGAGAGGTTCCAGAGATAGGAGAATTATCTGAATCCTCTTCAGTAGGGATGTGGATGACAACGGAACTCATTAATTTTATTTATTGAGGAATTACCAAGATAGTGATAAAACTGTTCTAGGATCACATACAAGCCTCCTTAGACCACCCATGCTCAAATCCCTCTGAAACAGAAACTTCACCCACTCTTCCTTCCAGAGAGGGATTTAAATGCAACCCAGCTCACATTGCATTGAAATTAGCTAAACTTTTTAATTATCTTGGGTAGGATTCCTGTCACTTAAGTTTAGGTATCTGAAGGTAGATGTCTGGCTTCTCCTGTAATCAGTGGAAATCTCCTCAGTCTATTCACACAAATGAAATAAGAGTGTCCACTTGGGGGTGAGGTGAACTCTGGCCTGAATTTCAGTAACTGTCCTGTCTACCTACCTTTAAAAATCTTGGGTCAGTTTTTCACATGAACACACACATATTTTAGGTAAACCACTGTTTTTAGATAGCACTCAACTTGAACCTTTTACATTTGGCTTCCTTTAACAACATTAAAGAAAAACAAGTACCTTCCAGGGTGGGAAGGATGCCACATTTTAAAAATCTGCTTTGGTATGAAAACCATCTTGCAAGCGCTAACTCTTCTCCGTGGACAGCAGAAGCTTTTTAGAGATATAGGTGGTTATATTACATGATGTCTGTATTTGAATCTAGATAGTCTGGTTACCATAGATCTATCTCAATGCCACAGCTTCTTTAATGTAATAAGTATGCTGCAAGACTCTTCTCCTAGGCAATTTCATTGTGTTGAGACTGAGCTCTCTTCATAAATGACCATAGGCTGAGGCTGATCTCATCACAAGATTTGAAATATAAGATAATCATGACAACAGCTGATGTCAGACTGCAGTACTGCATTCCAGAGCCAGGTCTTAAAAATACAAGGCTCTCTCAGCTTTCAGATGCTTTAAAATCTAAGATCAAACCCATTAGAAAAGCAGGTACCAGCTATAAAGAGTTCAGTGAATCTAGATCTAAAGCCTTCCAGAGTTGGAAGGGCTTTTCATGAGTAGTATTCTCTAATAAGAATTCAAACTCCCTGGACCTCCTGATGTTTATCCATTACTAGAAAAATATATGCTTCATTTCCCATTCCCATTAACATGGATAGCTGTGGCAAAGGTGCACGAGAACCAGCAGGTTTATAGATCTGTAGCCATATGAATTATCAGCAAGATGCTTCAAAGCCACTGGGGTCCTATATTTACATCTCCTGCACAGAACCATCAGGAAGTCTCTGTGTCACTTGAGTCCTTCCCAAGCACTCAGCTGAGCTCTGCTGTCTCATACCCTGTGCTGCAAAGAGATCAACCCAAACTATTGTAAACATCAGCAATATCTGGTTTAAATTTTCAGGAAGAATTTGAAGATTGGTTTTTATTTCATGGTTGAGTTCACTTATTTTTCATGCTAACTTGATAAGTAAGCAATTAAAACAAAGTGGCATATAACAGTCTTATACTTCAACATTATATTGTCTTATTGGGTAATTATTAGACTGATGATCTGATTTTTCTTCCGATCATTTTTTTTGAGTTTTGTTGATCAGAAAATATTAAAATACTTGCAAGAAAATTTGCTAATGAAGAAAATCTCCCAACCTGTGCAGAGAAAACTGGAAGGGGAAAAACCCCCAACACCAAAATCCAACAGCAGAATAAGAAACCTTTCACTTTTACATAATTTAAAATTAATCATGATTCAATAATTTTAAGACAAGAAGTGCTGGTAAATGTCACTAGAAAATTACTTTTTGCTTTGAAATTGCAGTTCATACCTAAAGGACTAATAAGCATAAAAAGCAAATTAAACAGTTAAAAATCATAATCTTAAAATATATTCACCTGATCTAATCTGATTTTCTAAAATGTTTATTTGCCACATTTTTTTTTCCTAATTTTACTTTCCATCACCACTGGAACAGAAAATACTGTATAAAAGCAATAGCAAAATGTCTTCTCTACTGGAAGAAACAATTCCTGTCCAGCTCTGATGCACCACTGCCCAGTTTTGGATATATAATTAGAACAACATCGTTTAGCCATCCTGTTGCTAATGAAGATTCTCCCTGAAGTCAGTGATAGGGGGGAGCATTTCTAACACAGACAAACCTATTTTTTGAGCTTTTCTGTCACGATGAAATTCTAAGTAGCTACAGAAAGAAGTGTAAGAAACACCACAGAGTCACAGACACCAACGGGTCTGTTACAAAAGCATTTGCTGCTAGGAATATGAACAGCATTGTTTCTATTTCTAACTTCAGCACAGTTCCTAAAATGTTTTCCCTAGAGCCATGCAAACCTGTTGTTGCAAGAAAATGAGTGGAAACTAGGTTTCTTAGGTATTGGGTTTGGTTTTTTTTTGTTTATTTGCTTAGTTTTGTGGGTTTTTTTTCCTGATCAACACATGGGGCTGAGATTTGGCCCCTGTTTGTTTATAAGACTTTTGAACTTGATAAAAAAAGAGTTGGTATCAAGTCTGAGCAAACCATTTATTGTTTTTTTTTTTGGGTAAGATTCAGAGTTTTTTTTCAAATTGAGAAAAATCTGCCAGTGAAACCCAACACCTTTATGAGTGTCAGAGTAAACAAGGGTATGAAATTCAGAAAGAGATTGAGGTTTTTTTCTGTCCATGAACCTGTCCGAAACTGGAACATGTCCTCCTCTGAATGGAATCCCTAGAGATTCACAGTCCCTGCTAACCCTTCAGCCCTCCATTCCTCACCAAATAGATGTCATACATCATTTCTGAAACTCAAACTGCAAATGGGAGCATTTCCTAGAGGCAGGAGTAAATGATTCCCCCGACATCTCTTTCTCATATACGGCGTTCCACCACCTATTGTCCACTCCGTATGCTTCCTTCTGCCTGGTATTACCCCCAAGAGATGGCTGATGTCCCGCAAAATAACGAGAGAATGCATCTTTAATTGGGTCCAGAAGAAACTTTATTACCCTGTAGCTAGCTTCTTTGGTTTTTTTTCTATAAGAAATTATCCTAATGATCTGACCCAGGACCAGATGTTAATTGCAATGGAAAGTAATCAATTTCCTTTACTGAGCGTGAACTCATTTGCAAGGTTAGTCAGTGAGCAGATATGGTGTTCTTAATGAGGCAAGAACCTAGCAGACCTTCTGGGTTCCTTGTGTTGATTCCAGGTTTACTGCATTGCACCCATTTTCACTCTACCCATCTTTAGCCAGGCCACACTATTAAAAAGTAGCAATAAGAAAACCGCAATCTATCTCTAATCACTTGGTAAAGGGTGGAAAAAAATAATAATGCAACAACCACAGCCATCTGAGAGCAGTAGATTCCGAGAGACAAAATCACCCTCTGCATATATATAAAAAATAAAAATAATAAATATGTAAATCACACAGGAAATTATGGCTAACGGCATGTTGTTTAATAGAGGGTATTATTATAAATATGGGAGATGCTCAAACAACAAATTAAGCCTGCAGTATTCCGAAAAAGAGCTCAGAGGACTCAACCTAAATTCTAGCTTGGCTGCTGTCTTCAGTGCTTTTGTGCTTTCATCTGGGTTTTATATTACCACAGAACACAGCTTTAAGAGAGAAAGGTTGGGCCACCCAGAGCGATAAAAATATAAAGAGGGGAGGGTGGGAGCAGAAGGAGGTACTTAATCTTCCAGTGAACTTCACAAAAAGATAGTTTTGTAAGAAAAAGGGTTTTCAGTATAGTTGGATGTAAAGAGAGTTTTCTGTCCTGGGGAGGACAGGGTGAGGAAGTTTATCTGTTCAGCAGCCACCAGGATAGCTGTAACAGTGCAACCTCTAGTGTATTTGCACCAGTGGAGCTGAAAATTGGAGTAAACACCATAGTTGTGAACAGCAGTTTAGCTTGCCTACCTAGGGGTTGCAGTGGGGCAATTACACCCTACCGCTGCTTATGTTAAGTTTCTAGTCTTCCCTAGCTCTATGAAACAAGACTTTTTTTTTATTTAAGAGACTATAACCTTCCCTTCCAGCTTGCTCTCAATTCCTAATTCTAAAACAAGCCCTGCTGCTTTTCAGCCCAGTTTTTGGTGTACAAAATCCCATATCCACATTTATGTGTGAAAGGGGACCATAAATTTAAAATCAAGGACTCTTATAGCCTTGGTTTAAATATTTAAGAATTAGCCCCACTGCATCAGGATTGAACCTCACATCTCTGTTTACTGGGAAACTTTGGATACAAAATCAAGTAGTTGTTTCTCACAGGGTGATCTTCCACAAAATCCTCCAAGGTATACCAGCTGTCAGAACAATCTCTATCCCAAGCATCTATCTGGACAAGAGGAAGAAAAACATGCTACCTAGTATGTGATAACAATGTCTAGGACCATCACTCCCTTTCAGAACAAGGTGTCTCACATCTACAGTCCCAGTAAATCATTCTGTGAAATTCACATTTTTGGGACTGACAATACCACTCCTGGGAGGTGCACAACTCAGGTGAGTTCAGACATGAGGACAATGTGCTATGGGAACAGGTGAGCAAGAGAAATCTAAGGAAACAAAGATTAATTCAAAAGGAGGAGGGAAAAAGTATCCATCTCCATAATACACTTTTATTCATATATATTGCAGTAACTAGTAGCAAAAAATGAAATCTTGGTGGCCCCTGATGGAATTACATAAAGCACTAGTAATTTTCAGTGCATTCAGCTAGAAAGGGGTATCAGAAAGTGCATTCTGCATCTGTCTACGTTAGTAAATAGCAGTTCAGAAGGAGACTTTCTCAGTGACGAAGTCACAGCCATGTTATGCCTCTATTAGAGACATTTTCAAAGCACACACAACAGGTTGTTTTGCTATGTCAAGGACAGGGTTTGACGAAGCATAGGGGCTTCCTGATTTGTTTGAGGTGAATATGCACTCTGGAGGTGAGGGGGGATGTGTCTGTGGCTGAGGAGGAAAATGTGATTCTCACTGCCATCTCTGCATTTTCAGGGGCAAAATATGAATAAGGGATTTAAAATGAGGTGGCTATTAATTGAGTTAATTGGGAAGGATGCTTAAGGAAGAAAGTATATCATTGTCCTGGCTGAGGAGAGCGAGTGTGCATCAGTTCTGCTCACAGCTCTGTGTATGCCCCAGAGCTATCTCAACTCAGGCAATAGTAGCAAATGTACTTTATAAAAGTCCTTTCCTAACAGTCTTTCAAGCTCTCATCTGGCCTGTTTATACATTTAAAGTGGAAATCAGATGATCAAGTGACTGCCGCTGAATTTGTGAGAAGATGGGCCTGATAATTACTTCTGGCAGATGAAGAGTTTAGACCATTGTGCTGCAGAAACAGCCCTGGCCATAGCCAGCCCCACACCCCATCACACCCCTCTCTGCCCCCAACAGGGAAGGAGGAGCTGCCCATGGGGCTATTTGGCACTGAGCTGCTTTGGTAAAATTGATAACAGCACAGTGAAGACCTCAAAACTCTTCACCTGAAGTTCGATCTTATCTACTCACAGCTCTGTGAGCCCTAAGACTGTTCATCTGCCTGTCAGACGCCAGCCCAGATATCTGCATGAGTAATCACTGCAGATCCAAAACACTGCATGTGACTTAGATGCCACTTTCTCCCTCGTTTCTCCTTTCCCCATCTCGCCTAAAATAACAATGACATGACTGTTATTTTCACTCGTTCCCCAGAAGACACATCCAAAAGCACTTCCCTGTCTACTTATCACCTCTCCTTTCTCCTCAGAGTCTCTCTATGCACCAAGAAAGAAACGTTTTTTGCTGGACATTCAGCAGATATGCCCTTGTTTTTGTGAGGTTGCTTATGAAAAACTTTTCATCAGAGGATGCAGGATGCTACGAGGGAATGCATTAAGCCCTTAAAATAAAGCTGCAAAGAAACTGCAGGAAATATCATGAGTTCACAACCTGAACCATGAATCCCAAGCTCCACACAAACCCATTTTCTTTCTCAACAAAGGGTCAGCTTTTGACAGATTCCAACAATTTGAGTGAAGTCTTATTAGCCTGGGCTCCCAGCCAGCATGTTGGAGCTTGTGGCAGGGTGCAGAGGCAAGGTGTGGGCAGTGTGGGAGGTGGGAAAGTTCAGATAGCATGGAAAGAGGGAGGTGGAGGCAGAGGCAAGAACCTGGGGTGCAGAGTGAGGATGCAGAGTATGCTCAGGGAATGAGGAGGAGGGGTGTGCCAGGAGATGGGGCAACGCAAAAGCAGCAGGAGCACATGGAGGAAGAGGATATGGCAGCAAGAGAGAGACTGCCATTACACTGGGCTTAGTCACCCATTCCAATGTAGCCAACGTGCTGGTGTCCCAGCAAAAACAACTCCCCTGCATACGGCACTTAGCCAATTGTGCAGTGCTGTGTGTGGGAAAAAAGAAACTTCTTCCTGACCCCTGCAGGCAATCAGTTTATGCCCTGAAGCATGAGATTTGATTAGCCTCATTATCTCAGCTTACATAACTGTAAAAGTTATTAATGGTAATAAAATTATCTAGCCTGTTTTAATAATACAGCCACAGTATTTGTCTCAATGACCTCCCGTGGCTGTAAATCCCACAGGGGACTAGCACACGGCATACTGGTTCTTTTTATTTATTCTAAATTTACCAGCCATTAATTTCACCAAGTCACCCTTTATTCTTCCATTATAGGATGGAATGAGAAGAAGCTGATTAGGTCTCAGTGAACTCTTCCTAATGCGGAACACAAGTAGCTCCAAGTCTGATTAATAAGGTTCGAGTAGACACCACCAGGCCTTCAAGCCTTGGGATTAATCCCCTCTCCCTAGCTGTCAACTACTGTATTCCCATGATATTGCAGGAGTTGGCCAGGCCTCCTTAAAACTCACCATGCAGTTAAGGCAATTTGGTATGCTAGATGCAAACTTACTGTTTACTTGAAGCCTAAACTGCTGCTTTGGCTTCCCAGTATCCTGAAGTAACACAACTGCCCTGATCTCTGCAGAAAGGGTCTGGCCAAGAGAGCTGCAACAACATCAGATTTCAGTCATAATCTTACTCCATCTCTGGTGCTCTGCTTTCTGCCTCTGCTGAAGCAGCCATCAACAGTGCAAATGTCCCTCGTAGGTTTTCCCCAACGTGCACTCTGGAAGCGTTCAAGAGAAGAAAAGCTGAAGATGGCCACAAACTCTTTAGGTGGTGAATGCTTGCCCCATACTATGAGAGGTGAAGGAAACTCCTGCCTTGTCTCATCCTATGCAAAGTATCAGTTGAAGGATGAGAGAACAACCTATTTCTTGTCTTGCCTGCAGCATATTGTACTGCCTGCCTATACATTTTTTATGGAAATGCTGAGAAATCTGCTCCCATACCACACTTTTAAATGTAAAGGATAGTATTATGGGACAAAGTTAGGGATAATTTTGAGGGTAGAGGAGTAATAAAGAGTAACTATTTCACTGTGCTTCTGTGTACATGCTGTGCTGTGCTCTCACATATGAACAGCTTTTCTTTCAAGAGTAAAGATACAGTGATGTAATCCATATTCTTTGGGTTTTTTTTAAAAAACCCCTAGGTTTCACCTGTTTGTTAAAAATATCGTCTGTAAACATTTGCTCATCATCCCAAATGAGGCTGTCCCTAAGTGACTAAACCAAAATGAACCTAATTGAAAATAAACAGTAAGGTCAACATGGAGGTTGTGCTGTTGGTTCACCTAACATAATTCACACCCTAGTTTAAAATCTTCCATTTCTTGTTTCTCCATTTTGAGAAACCATTTGTAGAGCCATTCTGATCCAAGTGAGAAACTGGGGTAAAGAATTTCTCTGGTCGGTAGGGAAGAGGGTAATTCTCCAGGGACAGGGAAGCAGCAGCGGGGTGAAGGATGAATTTGCTCTGCGCACATTGGTTGCAGCATTTGTTCACTTATAGGATACATACACAGGGCTCCATCGCAGAAGCAGTTGCGTGCTATTCCCTCCTGAGGATACCACGGGTTTTAGCAACAAAAACTGTGCAAGATCCAGATCAGTCATAACAAGACCCCTGAGACATTCATCTACATACCTCCAGCAGTTCTGGGAGGAGGAAGTGTAGGCTCCTGCCTGAGGGCACAGATGCTAATATTGCCATTGCATTGCCTCACGTTCACCTGTTTGACCAACTGCTCTTTAATGTTAGAGCTGAATCAAGCCAGTGTCCTCAGGCCAGGGTGAAGGAGAGTCCCTTGTTTCGGGCAAGAGCAGTAACAGCAGCAAGAAGCAGAGCAGTTCCCTTGAACCCCACCAGCTTTCAGAGCAAGGAGCAGGTCCGGGTAAGCCTTATGGAAAGGCAGTGTCCTCCAAGCTTTCCCCGTGCAAATACTGCTCCTTAGTATCACCACAACAGCCTACATCTGTGTAGATAAACTCTCCACACTGAAGGCAGAGCTGAATTCCCAGTCCATGGCATTGACCTACTAGTTAAGCACTGCAGTGCTGTTTGCTGGATTCCCAATGCAAACATATGCTTTCAAACACAAATTGGGATTCGTCGAGCAGATTAAAGCTGTTTTCCTTCCCTGGAAAACAGCCTGTAAGGAAGACAGCTAAAGGCTCGGCTGCCTCACCATGCTCTGTGGCTCAAGAGGATTTAATATTCAAGTCGCTTGTCTTCTATCCTCCCCTACCCCCCTTTCTCTTCTCCCCCCCTGCAGACCAGCTCCACGTCTGGTGCCTTCCTCCTACCGATTTCCCTCAGGTCAGAAGAACTCTGTCATCAATCCCCCACTGAGACTTATTTCCAAAGATCAGCACTGACCCAGAAGTCACTTGGCACCGCACCATCAGAACAGCGTGTGCCGGTGCTGCTGAGAGGAGAATCTCACAGAGACCGGATTCAGGATGTCGGGCCGTCTGCTAAGCACTTGTCAGGCTCCCATATTTCAGAAAGAAGTCTTTATGCGGCTGACCTGGTGACTGGAGAATGTATTTATAAAACAACACACGAGGGCCAGGCTGGTTGACCCAGTCGTAACACTCTGCACTGCTGAGCAGAAGGGCCTGCGCTGGATTCCTAGTTCTCATTGCTCTCACTGAAAGATGGGAGCAGAGCAGGAGGAGGCTGTTCAGAGCTTGGAGGCAGGGATAAGAAGGGGTAAAACACTCCATGCTGGGGTTATATTGTGGGATGAAAGCTTATAAAGAGGATGGAGAGAGATGCATATGAGGTGCTTTTTGAATTCTGCATCTGATCGTGGGCAGAGGGCTTCCCTGGGGTCACACAAGAAGAATGACCACTGTCTCAGGGCTGGTGTGAGCTAGGGATCAGGTAAAAAGGATTCTTCAGCTCGAGAGCTCTCTCTAGAAACCTTACACAGCACCAAGTCATCTTTCCTACTCTGTTGCTTAGTGGACCACATGTTCATCAGACACCTCCATTTGACAAAGTCCAAGGAAAGGGAGAAGCAACAGCACTGTCCTGAAGATATACTTGTTTCAGGAACCAGCAGGACAGTATTTACATGAAGGACTGTTTGTTAGCATCAGCCAAAAGGTAGCTGAGACTTTGCGGAAGAAAGAACAATAAAACTCTATGCTATAGGTTAAACAGGACTTTCCAACAAAATAGACAATGCAAGGGGATACCTTGGCATGAAGGAGCTAATCCTTCTACCCAGAGCTTTGTATCATATTGGGATTTCATCTATGGCCTGCAGCAAGTGATAGCCTCATCCCTCAAGGCAACAATATCTCTGCAAAGGAGGGAGCCTTCTCCACATGACCATCGGTAGGATTTGCAGGCGTCCTTCCCACAGCCTCTGTGGTCAGAGCCTGAATAAACATACATTTTTCACCACAGCCTAAATACACCCCTTTGTGTCTGCCAGCATAAAAAACACAATTTCCCAAATCTGGGCCACTGGATTGCATCCTGCATGCAGATGTGGGACAGCTGATCCCACAATCAGAACTGGACAGATGGAGAAAAGCCCCTTGCTTTGGATATATAGATGCCAATCATAAGGGAGCCTTACAATATAAAATGATTGCAGTGACTGTGTTCAGAAGCTGTCTGGGACTAAGTTTTCAGTGCATACAAGGAACCCATGCGAGGGAGCATCAGCGCTGACTTTGCCACCGCTAGCTGGTGTTTCCAAGCAGGCAAGCACCTAACAACAGTGAGGTTTATTCAACCAGTTTTGGAGGTGCAGATCTGAAATGTGAACCACAGCTTTTTACTGTGCTTGGTCAGAGTATGACACATGCTATTATGGCTCTGTCTTCCGGAGTGAAGGAAATACATTTTTGTGGTGATATTTCAAGTTGTCATGCTCACAGCTTTGAATTTTGCATTCTCTGAATACTGCTAAATCCTCAAGGGCTTAAGCATTCAGAATAAGGGAAAAGGCCACTAATGGGAGATGGAGAAAATTAAAAGGAGACACAACATAATGCACAGCTAAACACAGGCATACACAAACACACACACACAATCAACTCAGTCCTAGTCTGAATGGAATTACTCTGGGAAGAACAATTCCTTTCACTCCAGGAATTACTGGGTGAATTTCTCCAGCCCATGTTATGTAGGTCAAAGCAGATTATTGCAGTAGTCCTCAGGGCTTTAACATATGAATATACCCAGCTGATCGCTGAGCAGGCCTTCAGAGTGGCTTGGTATAACGTGTGCTGATACTGGTCAGACACAGAGGGTGAGCGAATGCCTGAGCTAAGAGAACTGCGATTTCTTACTTATAACTCATGTTTTTCAGTGCTGAGATTCATATCCTAGTTCACTTGCTTTCCCACCTTTCACTTTGGTTTCTGCGCAGTCTGGGAAAGGGATATGGGAGTTCAGCTGTCACTGCAGACCCACGGGACAGATTTTTCTTGGTAAAATCTGATTTTTCAGGAGTTAAAATCTCTTTTCTTAGCCTTTTCTCAGGATGGCACTGGTGCTTGTCTGACTTCACATGGGTCCTGCACCAAAGCTGGTCAGAGCAGCTGCATGAGCTGGCTCACCTCAAGCCTGATGAACGCTGTGCTGGTGCAGCAGAGAGAGCACAAACACGCAGTTAAGGGCGAGGAAACAACATTGCCCCTTTTTGTGGCAGCTCGCCATTGGAGCTATTTACTTATATCATCAAAACCTGTCCTTTGCTGTCGTGACTTAGGAGCTCTGGTGATTTATGCGGGGCTGACTTCAGACATCACTCTCTAACCCAGCTAAGTGACTCAATAGCCACAGCACAAGAACCAGAGCCTCTTCTTTTCCCAGTATCTCAGCAGAGGACAGCTCCGGCAGGAACCAGACCTGGCATCTGTTGCACGTTGTGTTAGGACCCCGGGCTGTGAGCTGTAGCAGCATGGAGCAGACGTGCCTTCTGCTCCACCGCCTTGTCTGAGGGGAGCAGCAGACGCTGGGGAGAGAGGGAGACAGGCAACGCTACAGATTCCTTATCATAAAACACCAGGAGCCCTGAGTCAGAGCAGGGGCCAGGTCTCGAGGCATTTTAATCTGCACTCTCCCAAGCACTGGTCCAGCTTTCAGGGTCCTCTTCTCCTGCTCCCCATCCACATAAGGACTGACTTATCAGGACCTCAGTGTTCATCCCACGGCACAGGTAAACCCAGCATTCATTCTTTGTTATGCCATGTCACCATTTCTATTTTGCAAGCTCTTGCTACCTTGGGATGCAGCCCTTTTACTCTGAGTTTAGCCCACAGGTAAACCCTCAGAGATGGCTGTATCTACTCTTTCTATGCCCATTGCCTTAAAAAAAAAAAAAATAATATATATAATAAAAAGATGCCCACATTAGTATGCAGAGAAAGCCAATTTATACAGGGCATTAGCCATGCAGTATAAATGAGGGTACAGGAAGAGCAGAGAGGATGGAGAATGTTTATGGAATAAGTTAACAACTGGGAATGATGTTGCATTTTCTGTGCAAGCAGACAGACAGATATAACATGGTCCCGACAGGGAAGAATAAATCCCTGTAGTTTGTGGCCTACTTTCAGCTTCATTAATGGAATAAAGGCCAGGAGGCATGATGTCATGAAATTAGCTTCCTAATTAAACATTGCCTTTGCCTCTCTTCCCCTCCCCTCTCTGGATGAAGTCAGTGGCTTTGCTGGCTCAGATAGCTTGCTATTTGTCAAGGGTTGAAACTCCTTCTGAGCAGGGTGTTTAGTTGCCTTTTCCAGTATCTTACAACAGCATGATCTGCAGTTTGAAGCCCAGAGACTGGCATCCCAGCTTCTGTTTTCAGGATACCTTGAAAGCCAAAGGCCCCTGATTCTCAGACAGACCCATCTTTCGAACACCTGTCTGTGACACATTCTCCAAGAACTTCTGAAGAAATCAAGTATGTTTAGCCATTTAGGACCCTAAAACAAATTTGCCAGCTGGGACACTTCAATCATATATTCCTTGCTCTGAATTTGTTCTTTCACCCCAATGTTTCACCACCATGTTTCACATGAAGAAGAATGAGAACACCAACCGTAACTTTGGACTGTACAACCTAAACTGAGTGATGAGCCTGCCTTGTTAAGCAGTGGGAGACTGGCTCTTTGTTTTCCTCTCCTTTCCTTATAACTCCATGCCCATCACTGCTGAAGAACCAGCCTGATTGCCTGAGGAAATGGAAGCAGATTAAATAACATTTTCTTTTCTTCCTTCTTTTCTTCCTCCCTTCTGCAGGCATGTACTAAGATGTTGAGGAGCTGAATCTCTGCTTTGTGAAAAGAGACTAGAACCAAGTCATACCCGCTCTCTCCAACCCTGATTAAGAGCAGTGAAGAAGTAAACCCAGAGGACATGCTATGAAAGAAGGGAAGTTCTAGCCTATTCCTCTTATTCTACTTTTGCAATATATTAATTGGTAAAGTCACTGTTTTCATCCACAATTTGTTCTTATTGTTGGTTACTCGTTCACAGGAAAAAGAGTTCTTTCCCCCATTGTACACATTTCAGTGCTATCATTAAAAATATTGGTCACAGACTTTCAAACTAATCAAAGTTTGTGGTAGCCTGGTAGGTCCTTGCAATGCAACATCCTTAAATCAGATTCTTAGTGTAGTTATAATCATAAGCGTACTAGACTTCTCCCAAGTTTCTGCACATCCATCACTGCCATGAACATGTTTGTTACTCTTTTCTGAATGTACAATATGGGGAGTGCACTGACCTTTATCCCAGAAAATGCCCGTGGCTTTACTTTGTCAATTCAGCTAAAAATGCTGCAAGTACAGTATGGCCATGAATAATAGAGAGCCCAAAAGTTGATGTTGCCAAGAATGGGGACTCAGGAAGTGGTTCAGGCATATGCATGAGAACATTTAGCCCTATAATCCATCAAATGTGGATGTGTTGCTCATATCTATTATTTTTACTCCAATACCAAAGCAGAATTTACTGTGTTATTAAAAAAGTAACAGCCCTTGCAGCAAAGCAGTTCCCTGAAGATGAGCATACACCAGCATGAGGCTGAGTTCCTGCTCTCCTTGTCTTCCTCACTCGGACTGCAAGATGAGGATACACATGTCCTGATACATTCCTGTGTTAGGGCTCATGAGGGACAGGAAAGTAGTTTCAGAAGGGAAAAATCTCTAGTTTGCTCATAGTAATCTCCATATATAGACCCCACAGCACCTGCACCACTTCAGCTTCTAAATTATCACCTGTGGGTGCCCTACATCTCCTTAAGCCGCATGTGTAACAATCTGGGGGTTCAGATATGAGGTGAAGTGCTCTGTAAAGGTGAATGCACCACTGGAGTGTGACTTATATTCAGGGACTCATAATCCTTTTTCCTCAGCTGCCTATCCCCACTGGTACTGGCAAACTGAGGCACAAAACAAGTAAATGAAATGCAGAAGGCTGTGAAAGGAAGGGCTAAATGGGTCTGTGTGCCAGTGCTCCAAAACATGATCTACAGCCTTAACCCCAAATCAAATATCCTATCTACCCTGCACAGCTCCTCCCTTCTCCCCCTCCCTGCTCTGCCATACAACTCCCAGTGTGATACTACTACAGGACTTTCCTGTAATGTATGTTAAGTAACTGTGTGTCTCCGGGTGCGCTTGTCTCCCATCGAGATGGAGCTATTTTCTCTCACTCGGCATCTTTTGTGCAGGTGCATGCTTTACAAACAGAAAAATCAGCACTCTGCAAAAGTGTTTCTGTTAACATTTATCACCCCTTCCCTTAGTCATCACCACAGCAGCCCTCCCCAGGGAATGGGAATGTTAATTCAAGGGAAGATATAATGCTAGTCTTTTGGGAGCCCTGTATTAGAACAACACCACAAAAGAGAGAAGGAGGAAAAAAGAGGGACACAGAAAGGGAGAAAGAGTCCTAAAGACAGAGACAGAGAAAGAGTTGAAGTCTTATTCACTTTTATTGCAGCCCCATGCTTTTTAATTGTTCCGCCTGAGTAAATCCTTCCTCTGTGATCCTGTTGCTAATGAAACAGTCCACTGCGGTCATTCTGCTGGCTTTAAGCTTATGCTTGTCCAATGGTTTCTTGAATCCCAGAGCTGTTAATATATCTGGAGTGGAGCAGCTGCAGGGCAACCTATTTCTATGATAATGTGTATACAGAGCTTTTATCTTTTTTTTGGGGGGGGAGGGAGTAGAGGAAGGAGAAGTGTGATGTTTAACTGTTATCCCCTCTCTTCACCTCTGATCTTACTCCTAAATTTTTCTAGAGGGTCTACCTAGAGCCCCAGGTGGTACAATAAAACTCCAATTTTGATAGGCCACTGTTAGGGGCTAAGACTTTATCTATAACTGACTTGTATAAGGATCAGTTTTGCCACTGCAAAATCTTGAGTGTACAATGGTTAATCTCTATAAAGAACTATGCTGGTAAAATGAAAATCCCAACCTATTCCAGAGTGCTTTCAAGCTGCAGAAAAACTCTGGTTTAGCAGTAAAATTATTTCACCCTCCAAGAGTTCCCATAGATACATGGTTGAAGTTGAAATCTGGAGTTGCACCCTATAAAATTGTAAAATGCTAAAGCATGAAGCTAAATACTTTTTCAGACTCCATCCAAAACTTCCAGCATCTGCGTCTGAGGCATCTATGTGTTGCAGCACCACATGGAAAACTATTATAATTTATGTCTACTCAGTTAAATTCAGTGTTTATTTCCTTACTACACAGGGTGGTCGAATAGTATGCTCTCTTTTCCCCTCCATTCCTCTTTCTGACAAAAGTTTTGAACATTTACATGAAGCAAGAAGCTGACATCTTCCAAAATGCCTCAGATGTCTCAAAAGACAACCACAGTTTTGTTTGGGAAAAAAATCCCAAACCTTAGCTAGTTTTCTAGTACACAATACTCCTATTTTTAGCATGAAGTGTAGTAGAATAAGAATTGCCCTACAAAGCTAAGCAAGGCATGTAAAAATAATCATCACATCAAGATACAAAACTTTGATGTATAATCTGTAGAATTTTTTGAATCTCATCTATATAAGAAAGGAGAGATTTCCTTCAGTTTTATGCATCAAGACTGTAGCACACAATATTTTCCTTAAAACTCTGTTAAAACCAGAGCTACCTGTGCAGGCAGTGAAGAAGCAGTAATGAACTCAACTCTTCTCTTTGACTTTTTAATATTGCCCAAACCCAAACCAGCCAAACCACAAGCTTTTTATAACTGCTGGCACCACAATCTTAACCTGGGCTAAGGGTGGCCAAAATGCAGTCAAAAATCAAGCTGTTTCCTTTTTGTTCTCTACCATACTATAAAATGGATGATTGCTCTATCTTCCTCTCATCCCCACCCCCTAGTAATTTTTTTGATGGTACGATCACAGAAGGTTCAGAGAACAGAAAACTTGACTCAGTCTGTCATAGATACATTGGGTCTAAAAAGACTAATGGCACTTATGTTCACTGAAGAAAATCTAGAGATCTTACTCAAAGGCTTTTGGGATACAAAATACATTGACTGTTATAACACAACCATGTAGTGATGTAGACTTTTACTTTTTTTCCTGTACTTCTATATTTTAAGGCAAATACTCTTCTGATAAACCCAGGAAAATGACTAACATCCTGCAACTTTTCATTTTTCTTGATCTAAAGACAAGACTATGCAGTAAAAGGTCCTGTTTAAGCAGCTGGAGACCTGAAGATTTACATTTGTTGACTGTGTAGAACACTTTGCCAATAAGAACAACTTTAAAGGTGACCAGAAAATTCTATCTGAAGCTTATTCAAATCCTCCACCTCCATTTAACTGCAGCCCATCTAATAATCCTTAAGAGTGCTCTACCTGTCTGGTTGTTGTGGGATATACTCTACTAATCCTTCCCCATACTGAACTAAATTTATGCTGTATCTGCAACTAAAAATAGGTGTGAGAGAGCAACAAAACAAGAGGAACCTATTTGCCAAACAACCAATGATTCAGTTGCAATCTCATATATCAAGCACTCTACCTTTACAGTAGTGACAGGTGCTACTCAGTTAAGCTTCTGTTGACATGTTTTGAGACAATTTCTTTCTTCAGGTTGTTTACTTGGTCCTAGAGTGCATGAGATTAGAGCTCTGCTGTTTTACACATTGTACACTCTCCTATTAAGGTACAGTGTCTGGTCTCTAGAGGACTTAAATTAAAACAGACGTGACAGAGAATAGGAACAGTAATAAAAGCAAGGACTAAAGTTGAAGGGATAATTTTTGGAGAAGACAAATACTAGAATCTTTAGAGACCATTTCTTTTGATTGTTGGGCAGAGTACCGTGGAGTCTGGAACAGACACCAATTCTGGATGAGGGGACAGGACAGCTGGGTTTGCTGCTGTGTAGACATACCTCCTGGCTCCAAATGAGCTCAGGCATTTGTACCTCAGAGCTCTCCTCTGGTGCAGACATTGCTTGGAACCACTCTGAAGCGCTGAGGTCATTTTGTTGCTTTTGGAAACCTTATTAAAAAACTAATGCACAAGGTTGGCCATCAAAATCCCATCAGAACAAGGATCAGAATGGAGGTTTCCAACATGCTAGGCCAAAATCACACATTAGAGGAGAGAGAAGGAAAAAAAATATCCCTATAAAATCACTGTGGTTTTTAGAAGGTGATTTTAGTCACTAAAACTATGGCTGGTGAATAGTGTGAGGTAGAGCTGAACTGCAACCTGCACTGCAGGTTTGAAGCTATATTTGTAACTCAGACAGCTTTCTCCAGGGATTGATTTTTAATGTTCCCTATCAAAGGTGCAGAATTCACTTCTAAAGTCAGTATTGGAAACCAAAGTCTTTTGATTTTAAATGATAAAACCCAAACAAAAATCCATCATGGATCTGACTGAGGCTAATGTATCTGGCTAGTTAAAGGGACGGGTCCTGGCACCTTAACTGGATCAGATGGCTTTGGAAAAATATCTGTGTTGTTTGCCTACTTCTGTGTAAGCCTTGGGTTGGAATGATGATGCTTCCAGAAAAGCTGCAGCTGTGTGCAAGGGGAGGAACCACTAACTCAAGCCCAGGATGGTGATTCCCAATGAACTGAGCTGGCCTATTTTCTCCTCCAGAAAACATTGATTGACTTGATAACTCAGAGTGAAAAGAGGAAAAAAAAAGAAGTAAATACATTTTTTAAAAGTAAAAGGAAGCTGGACCCACACCAGCTCAGCCTTTTCAAAATCCAGGCTTGGCCTCTACCTTGCTGCAAGACAGAGATGAACAGAGCAGTTCCCTCTCCAGAGGGCTCTACCAGTGCACACTGCAATGGTACCAGCTGAGATGCAGATGCTTTGTAGCAGGTAGCCCTTAAGGACCTGGGAAGCCAGCCCACTGTCTTATTGAGCTATTAATTCCTATGCAAACATTACATTTACTATCCACATCCCTACCAGAGGCATGTGGTTCCATTCTGGCTTGCTAGCCACAGTAGCTGCTGTTCCCCTCTCAGTTCTCTTTTTTTTGGGTTTCCCTGCTTCATGTTCTTACTGTCCTCCGGAAGCATGGAATCTGGGACGCTGCTACTTGAAAACCCACTGCTGTCTACTAATCAATGCAAAATTGTAGACACATGTTTCCATTTGGCCTTTATTGTCTGCTCTGGATGAGCAAAACCAGATTAGCTTTTCTACTATCAGTAACTTTAGACCTTGAGAAAGAAAAAGCATTCCTGCCTTTAGTCTAGAATTGCAGTGAGTATAACTTTATACAGTCATTGCAAAGCTACACTGAAGCATCATGGCTTTTTAGCTACTGCAAGGAACACCAAATAATAATGCAGCTTGCAAATTATAATTTTCAATCCAGTAGTTGCTGGCTCAGGCAAAGCAAGTAAAGGGGGAAGGGGCGGGGGGGAGGAGGGCAGAAAATCCAAAAGGATTCTGGGTACTTTTTTCCTTTTACCTCATTAAGCTTTGCTTCCAATTACATTTTAATGATGCTTGATGTCTTCTGTATGCTAGCATTTACTGCAGTCTCTTTAAATTTAATCGTCTTGATAATGGGTTACTCTGACACTGCAAATTAGGGGCTGAAAGAAACCTTTTGCCACATCCAGAAAAAGCTGTATGTCCATTCTGCAGCCTGTTGCTACTCAGCAAGAAATAGCAAGCTTGTGTTGTGGTGGTCTTTCTGCCTCATGTCTTCCTTTTCCTAAATGGTGGAATCAGGATGAAGAAATCACACATGGGAAAAAACAAGAGAGAGATTTCTGCAAAGTTGAATGCCATCAGCATGTTTGAAATCACTTTTGGGCATGGGGCATAACTTCAAGAAGCTAATTTTCTCCAAATTTTGCCACCCTCATTAGGAACTCTAATTTTTTGGGGCTGTAACAATTAGCTAAAAAGAATTTAAAGAATTATTTTTGAAGATAGACTTATGTTTTTCCAGCACCTCTCATTCTCATAAAATAGACATCTAGATAATATCCAGGCAAGCTGTAAACTCACAACCTCATATAGAAAAATGAAAAGAATAAAATTAGAGGCTTATCACCCACATGTTTTCACACTTACTTGGACTGTATTTTGGATACTGCTTTTGCTATCAGTTTGTATGACTTACCGTCATCAAAACATCTAAGCACCTAGCAATTGCTGGGTCAAAACCCTCTCTAGGAAATGAAAATTTTCTTCTCCTTTTTTATTCTAAGAGCACAGTAAATGGAATAATATCTGCAGGAAAAGAAAAGGACAGAGGCAAGGAGAGAGAACATTTGGAAAAAAGGAAAAGCCAACTGCTGCAAGTCCTAAGTTATTTGAGTGGTGTACTGGGATTTAGGTCAGGTCCAGGTTCTGCCAAGATCTCCCCTTCCTTAAAGTTTAAAACATTTATTGATAAAGCAATTCTGAGCAAAGTGTTTCAAAGGACCTTTATGGATTTGGCTCTTGATTCAGAAGTTGGTTTCATTTCCCAGTTCCCTTTTGGTAACATTTTACTCTGCCAAATTATTATTTCACTAGAAAGTGGCAACATGTCCCAACAGCATGTCTCTTTGGTGACTCAGTGGAATAAGTCCCTCTTCAGCCACAGAAACAAACAGGGTAACAGCACTTCATTAACACATCTGGTTTGCCATTATAAAACCGAACCTATACCTTCAGCTTGATCCCAACCTTCCAAGTGTTTCTCTCCACAGAACTCACAAATTGCACTGACAGTGATGCCAGTATGCTCAAAGAGAGGGGAAAATAGGGCAAAGACAACAATTTTTTCACAGCTGTCATCTCCCCACTGATAATGGAGCACAGTAGTAGAATAGAGAGTAGTGGTGGAATCAGTTCCCATAGTCCACCTAATAACAGTGTCTCTTCTGCAAAGAGAGGAACATCACTGAGATGGTTACATGATTTTGTTTCATAAGGTGGCAGGCTGGTGCAAACAATGCAGATTCTTCTCATCATGTTTACAGGAATTAACTAGTTCACTTAATGGCTGTCCCATTAAAGACAATAGTTAAATAGATTATGGAAGCTGAACTAATATAACAGCCTCTATGACAAAGACAAACATTTATTCTCTAAGTCTGATGGATCATTTTTTCTTTTTGTAAAAAATTACTCTCTCTTGTCTCTCCTGTCTTTTTTGCCTGAGGGAACTGTTCTGGTGTAACAAAGGCCATAATTCCAGTCAGCACTGAAGGTCATGGTTGAGGACTTGCACCTCTGAAGGAGTGGAAGGGATTACTCCAGATGTCCCTGTAGAAACAGCTCTTGTGGCTACACACTAGAAAGAACTAGTTTATATTTACATTATGGTTCTCATAAGTAATTTTTATAGTTGTGAATTTTAAAAATTCTAATCTCCATAAAATTAATCAACTTGTTTACGTTATTTTTCTCAAACTGGGAGAAGGTCGCTGATCCACTACCCTCACACCTCCCTGACCCGCTTCCTTGGAGGACTGTGAGAGCACAATGGGATGACTGTGAATAAAAATATGTTTATGCAAGTGTTTGAAATTTCTAAAATGGGCATGAATTTGTCCCTGAAAGTTGGCAGTGTTTCAAGTGGCTTCATCCCTTAACTTTTCCGACACGTAATTTTTACCCCTGTTGCTTTCATTCCAAAGCATCACTTTATACAACAAATATAGAAAATAGAAATAGAACAAATATAGAAGATAGAAAAAAACAGTCAGAGCTCACAATCCTTCTGATTTTAACCTTATAAATGAACTTGAAAGAAAATAATATCCATTACTGCCAAGATGTCTCCCTTACAAGCAAGCACTACTATTTTGGGAGGCAGAATATGCAGAAGGAAAATCCTGGCTGTATTCTCAGCCCTAAAATAACCCTTTATATATTTTTTATTTGTTGTTTTTTTCTTTCTTTTTTTTTTTTTTTAAGGGTTGATTTTGTGTATTTTTAAGGATCTTATTTAGGTTAAGTATGGTATAAAACCCAATCAATATCTCAAGGAAAATGTCTCACTTCAAACAACGCTCAGCCTAACACATCTCCATTTGTTCAGCTTTCTTTCCATTTCAGTGCTATTTTAATGGGGTCTCCTCCCTTTTGCTCTAAAATAATCCCCTTACGTCTTTAGAATCAATTTCTCAAAGGCCCCAAATGCCTTCCTGTTGCTTCTCCAAAACCCTCGGAAATGGACTGGAAACCAGAGAGGGTCAGGCTCTCTCTCCAGAGGTTTCAAATGCCCACTGATTCAAGCAGCCACTGCTTTATTGAGGAAGGCTGTTCTCCTCAGCACATTTTTATTTCTGCTTAAGTGCTACCCCAAGAAGTTGCATGAAAGCATAAGAGTGCTTGCCCGCCTCCAACCTTAAAAAATGGGTTACGTTTCTGGCTTTGGACAAACATGACTCTAATGAACGTGGGTTTCACCTCGGCCAGGTTCAACATTGATATATATGTGAGAAAAGTTCAGCTGAATTCAAGAAAGTTTTGCTTTTACATCAGCTACAGAATTTGTGATTACTTGTGCTATCTACTCTTGTTTTGCAAAAAACAGCTACATCCTGCTATTCACAAGGGGCAAAGTTAAAGGATTTGGCAAAGTGCATTAAATAAATCCATGGCAAAATTAGGACTAAACCTCCATTCTCTGTTATAGTCTTTTCTCTGAGTCTTGCTTGGTAATAAATTGATCTCCTACCACCAGTTGATCTAGGGCATACATTCTCTTAATTATCAGCTGAGCTCATATTCCAGTCTAAAATAAATAAATAACTGAGGAAAAAGGATTCTTTCTTCAGATTCCCACTACCTTTAGTCTCCTTTCACTTTTCACCCTCCCATTTATCATTCAAGGAACATAAATAATTGAAAAGAATAGTACATAAAATTAATTGTAGAAAACATAGGCTTTTAAATTCTCACCTGCATTAAAAAATAAAACAGTAATGCTTGAGCACTCCATTTTGTAAAGTCACTTCCAGCAGACTTTCTGCATCTGCATAGAATTAGCCGCAAGACTTAACAGCACCATTCATCCTGTGAAGATGTTCTTATCTGACACCCATAGATCTTTATCATAGGAAAACATTAATTGAATATTTATTGACGAACACCAGAGAGAGGCGAGAAAGAGAACTGATGGAGTGGGGGTGGAAAGAGACAAAAAGAGGTGAAAGTGTAGTTGGAGAAGTGGGAATGAAAGATTATACAGCTGTTCTTTTTATAGATGGCCCTGACTGGTCTCCCTCCTGCTATACTCATGCACTGTTTGATAGCAGAGGAATAACATTTTTGCAGTGAGTTTCTGTTCCTCCGAAAGACCTTATTTAGTAGGACAACAGAAATGTTATGACTTAAAAAAGGACCTGAAAAGAAAGGCTACAATACACTCAGATGTTCCTCTCAGCATATCTGGACAGAAGGGAGCTGTCCAGGTCACCAATCACCATGAACACTTCCAGTTGCCCTCCACACAAGAATCAGTAGAGGCAGTGAACAAGCCCACCACAGGACCAGGCTGAATCCTGAGCATTCTGTTCTATCCAGTTTTCCTAAGGAAAGAGTGCTTACAGAGCCACACTGTTTATTACTTATCTCCTTGTCCCACTCTTTGTCAACATTTCTTATAGCAACTGGGCAATTTTAACCAAATTTGACAAAGTGAGAGAAAGAAAATTCTTCAAGACAAAAAAAGACATTACTTGCCCTAGATGCTTATGAGACTAGACAGCTGAGTGAAGGAAAGCTCCGTAAATCTCTTTTGAGGGAAAGCTGAAGTATGTTCAGCTCTTTATATTAGACACTGGAGAACCCACAAAAAAAAGAGATGTGATGAGAGAAAGCATGAAAACACTGCTTTGGATAACACTAGAAACTAGAAACTAGGCTCCATTCCTTCTGCAGCATAAAGATAAGTTATTTTTGTCACCAGCACTTAACTGCCTTCTAACCATAAATAAAGTGACATAACTGACGTCTGTCAAAAATATTTTGTGCCCTCTCTCTTCTACCTCCCCCACCCGAGGGAGAAGCTTGTGTTAAGAGCAAAGATTTCAGTCTGAAGATTTTTATGGTAAAAGTGTTTTGTGGGTTGCTGTAGAAGACGGGCTGATGAAGGGCAGCTGGAACAAAACACTACAGGGTACTCTGGAAACAGCAAAAGTACAAAGGGAAGTAGAAACTGTGGTAAAGCGAGAAACAAAGAATAAGGGAAGGATAAGGAAGCAAGGTTTATAAGGAAATCCTGTTTGTGTCAAATAAATTGACTTCATGATCAGTGAGATGAGGGCTGGCATAAGTACATATGAACTCCTGCAGTTCTGTCACAAGCTCAGTATGGACATACAGTGTCCAATTTCTTCACACCTCAGGAGCTGTGGACATGAAAACATATAACTTTCAGACAGGTGGAGATGGATTTTGGACTTGAGGATAGGAGCACTGGGATGGTGGAACCCATCCACACAAATGTCGCTCAGAAAGAGACCTAGAACCACAACTTTCTGAAGCAATTTGTACCAGTGATGGATTATTACAAAGAGTAGTGGGTTGGCATTAAAAATGGTAAAAATTAAGGCTGAATACCTGTGGGAAGACTCATGGTGATGACATGATACAGTACATTCCTGAGGGAAGTGGTGAAGGATGCTTTACTTGAGATGTTAAAAACCAAGCCAAATAGAACACTAGAAAATACTCATCAGGAGATACTCTCAGATTGTCCTCACTATGGCTGTCCTAGCAACTTTCTAACTGTAGATGTAGAAATCCAGCTTCCTTTAACCTTTTTTTTTTTTTTTTTTTCTGGAACAGCTCCCAAACTTTCTTTCAGAAGACATTGAGATTCTCAGCTGACACTCGGCTATTGACAGAAGACCTCAGGTTTGTTTGCACCTTGACTGGGAGTCAGATAATTCTGACAAAAGCATTGCACAGACACGGCAGCTTTACTTTTGCCAGCAAATTCACTGATGTGTGGCCCAAGGGTGTTTATGCTACTGTTGTGCTTCTCTTAAGTCTTTGTTTTTTTAGTGAAGGAATAGTGAAAAGACAGATGATGCCAATGTTGGCATGGGATTGCTTCTCTCACCTCCTTAACTCACTTGAGGTCCTCTCTGCTTATAAGCGTCTAACAAAAGGACGTTTCCCTCACCATGTTGCCATCCATGAGTTCACTTTTGCTCAAAAACTCCTAAAGGCTGCTAGGAGAAAAGATGGTCCAGTAGTTAAAAGCTAACCAAAGGCACAAGAGATGTGGTTTTAATTCCCTCTGTGGTTTCAGGCATGACACTTAGCCCGGCATCCACACAGGAAAATGTCAAAACACTGTATTTCAACACAATCAGAGACAAAGTGCTTCATGGTGGAACTGCCAAAGGAAAAAACAAAACCAAAACAAAACATATGTGCTTGGAAACTGGGTTTTTCATATCTAAATATATTTGTTAAAAATAATAAAAAATATCACCAAAAAACAAAACAAAACAAGAAAAAAACCACAAAAACCCAACAAACACAAACCTTTTAAATGGTGGGCAAGACCAGGGGCATTTAGAAAAAAAAAAACAATAATTGCATAACTTTCCATCATCTGTCCCATAAGAACCAGGGTAAGAATAAAGCCTTTCCGGCTTCCTCTAGAATTATAAAGGTTACATTTTTTTTTTATTCGTTTCACACAAAAATTGCATATCTTGATTCAACTAAAACTGAAAGCATGTTTCTCCACACTTCAAAATATAATTCTGCTTTGACCATCCAACACAAACTTCAAGCTCCAACTGGGTACATGTAAAAGAATTTGGAAGAACAGAGTTGACAATGGGATAATTTCAAGTTGCTTTTTGTTTTGCAGTTGATTTTTCAATCGTAGATAAATAAAAGTGAGACAGAAAGACAAATACAACAGGGACAAGAGTCTCTTTGAACATATGTTGTTGACACAGAGATTTCTGAAATAAAATATACTGTCTATCAGCCAGGTTATCTTCTTAAGACTAATGTGACAAGTAATTAATTGAGATGGGGAATATACCTTTAATGCACCAGTTATGTATAAGTTGCTCTGTTTATGTATCTGCTCCTTTCCCCTCCTCCTCCCCCCGTTTTTCTGACCACCAGACTACTTGCATGAGTCACTTTGAAAGCCCTTTGCTTGAAAAGATTTTGATCACAACTTTCCTGCGGTGGTGGAAGAACTCTGGGAGGGCATTCAGCATTTCATCCTCAAAGCGTTTAAAGGAAGAGAGAGAGAAAGACAGAATGGAGGACAGAAAGACAGAACTAAGGAATTCAGAGGGATGCATTATTCAGCACGCTTGGAAATAACCCTTTTCACTGGCTCCACTAAGCCCAAATGCCCTGGAGGTTTTCACTATCTATCTTTCTCCAATGCAGCTCGGAAAAAAAGCTCACATCTGTCAAGATCACAGTTTCAAGAGTCCCAATTTATTCACTGAATGGGATAAAAGCGCCTGTTGGAAAAAGATTTGAAAGGTGGTGGGGGAGGGAGAGTGTCCAGTTCCTTCATCTATCTATCTTTAACTCTGTGTGCATGTGTGTGTGTGTATAAAACACACTAATTCAAATATACACACAAGCAAAGCTGTCCACACTTCTACAAGCACAGAATTATTTGTCTGCCTTCACGCAGGGCAGTTCTGCAAATCTCACATCTGTCAAGAGCTGAGGCAGATTTACATGCATTGACCTATAGATATGCAACCTAAGCACATATGGATATGGTATAAGGAGATACAGATATATACAGGAGTCTGGGAGTGTGTGGAGAAGGAAATATAAAAGAAAAGCTTAAAAATCTTGTTGACTTTTTTTTTAATCTCTGCCCTTCTTGATCTGCTAAATGCTGTCACAAAAACATTTATTAATATGCAAATTCTAAGTAGCAATCTGGAGCCAGTCAGGTTGCGCTAATTTGCACATTAATATCCCTCTTCTGGTTTGCCTTTGCTCTCCAACGGAGGAGAGGAGGCAGAGGAATCTCGTGCTGTATCCTTTTAAAAGGCTGCCACGGCAGTGGTCCAAAGTTTCATTTGAAATGCTGATGCACATTTGAAGAGGAGAAATACAAACAGCATCTAACTCAGATGTGGAGAACAGGGCAAAGAGAAAGAATAGAGAGGGCATGAGAGAAACCACTGCCAGATGCTTTCCCCCCAAATCCCATCATTACACCATAACTGCAAGCTGCAAAGAAGGCAGCACCATAGTGAAATTTGTCTTCGAAACTGGCTTTGGAGTTTTGATTGTTTTCTCCTGTGAACTGACTTGTGTTTGCTACGCCCTGGTTGCCTCCGGGGTTGGACTTCTCTATAGCTCACAGATGGAAGGGGAAGGGAAAGAAAGAAGGAAAGGAGGAAAGAAAATTAGGAAAAATAGAGGAAAAGAGGAATGGAGGAATGGAGGAAAGGAGGAAAGAAGGGAAAAGTTAAGAGAAGAGAGGAGGGGAGGGAAGAAGAGAGTAGAGGAGAGGAGAGGTTACAGCAGAATGACCCCCTTTCAGGTTGGAAGAGGCATAGCTGAGGCAGGAGGTAATTGAGGTCTATAAGATTCTCAGTAGCCTGGAAAAATGTGAATGATATCAAGCAGATGATCAGTGAATGGTTGATGTTCTTTCAGCATAGAAATTAGGGTCTGTCGTGAAGTTAGCATGTAGTGTGTTCAAAATACAGGAAATTAATTGTTTCTTCACACAGTACTTGCTTCTAGATGTCGATACAAAATATTTGCATAAGTTCAAAAGCTACTGGAGAATTCAGGAAAGAAGAGTCTACTCAATGCTCCTAACTACAAAGAGCTCCTCTTAGGAAATACCTCTTACACCTTTATTTACACATCTATTTACAGCCAGTGTTGGAGAAGAAGCAGCTGAATGAGATGGATTTTTGGTCTGAGTCAGTCAAGCCCTTCTTAAAATGGCTGGGCTTTTGCTTAGGTGAATAAATATGAAACAAAACCTGTAAGCAGTCATGAGATTTGACCACCAGAGAAATAAAGTGGCTGACCCTGTAATTATGGGCCCATTCCTGCAACTTGCTTAGATAAATCATGCTGCTATGCATGGCACATTTCCTCTTGGGGAAGGTAAGGCTGGGGAAGAGTCTTGAATTAGGTATTATATTAAGGCAATTGGATGCTTTAGATGTTTTAGACTGGCAGGGCTGGGGAATATTTAGTTTTAAAAGTATTTGTTTTTACAGGGAAACTGAAATACTGAAGCAAGATTCTCTAATGGTCCCCCAGAATTATGTCAGACTGAGAGACGAAATAGTTGTATTCTTATATATTCAGTACTAGAACCAAGAGAAGAGTGGTTTTGTGATGTGAGCCTAGTCAGCCATTCCTAGTGTAACTTAAATAGAGATCTCCATACCTTGGACTTCTTTCTCTTGAGACTATGTTGAGACCTTCAACTTGCTGTTATCATTTGATAACAGCTGCTTTTGCTCCTGAGTGCCCTAAGTCAAATGAAGTTCAGTGGCCCCAATGTGAACAGATCATTTCCAACCAACTTGATCAATAACCTAAGTCTGTTTTGCAAAATTGTCAGGAACGTTTACTAGCCAGGTCACCAAGTGTATCCACCCAGACTTTCACTCATGATGTTGATTGTAAAGCTAATGATATTTTACTCACACACTGCAAAAAAAAAAAAGAAAGAGTCCTGTTATGGGCTCAAGTCATAAAGTCCCTGTTGGTACAGGTTGTTCAGTCCCCATTACCAGCTGTAATTTTCTTGTAAACTGCTGCAACATTATCTGCCTTTACTTTACATATATACATAAAGATATAAACAAGAAGTGAAGAAATGGATCTACTTGTCTCATTTGTAAATGCAAGGCAGAAATAATGAGGATGAAACATGTCTTAACTAATTTTAGCTACCTTGAACATGAAGTATCTACTTTAAACTAGTTGTCCATATTTTTCCTTCCTGAAATAAGGACCTCTTCTCTCCTGGAAGAGATTTATCTTGTTCTGAAACAGTTACCTGCAGTGCATGTGAGAGTAGAAGCACCTTACTTATCACTGTCTGCAGAAGAAACAGAGCAGCTAGTTTGTATTGCATGCATAATTTTGAGCAGCCTGAAATCTGATGATATGATCATCCCTACTCCCTGGAGATAAAATGGTTGTGATCTTAATTCTACCCTTTGGCCCATACGGGGACCCTGCACCTTCTGTCAACATTTATCTTAGTGCAAAGTCAGTGTAAAAACGCTAGTAAAAAAAGGATTTTCCTTGCTTTTACTTAACAGTATTGAAGCAAGTTTGTAGAGAAGAGGACATCCACCATTGCTATCACAGGGTCTGATGCAGAGATGGGTAGAGAAGCAGATGCCTTTCATGAAAGCTGGACTCACTGACAACAATCCCAGACAGACAAGGGAAGGTGCAAGGTCAACCTGTAGATCACTGGAAACTAAGCACTTCCAATCCATTAATTAATTACACAGCTGGAAAGAGGGGACTGTAAAAAAAAAGGTGAACACAATGACATTGCTGTCAAGAGGAGCCCTCTATTTATCAGTCATAATGAGCTTCTTCTGCCCCCCTGCATCCTCCCTCCCCCGGTGCTACAGCTGCACTGATGTGACTGAGCACTTGGGCTTCTCTCTCTGCTCCCCAGGCCGTCCCCTCCTTGCCAATGTCAAGGTGACTCAGTTATTCATGTCAGTTAGGCCTGGGGTATCTCAGTCTGTACCAGGCTGCTTGGAGAGTAAACACCACCCTAACAACGTAACACATCTGCCTGCCCTTTCCTGGTTCCTTCACCCAACAACTCCATTTCCTCCTCTCAATATCCTGTTCAGTGAGCCCCTGGATGGAATTGGAGGGTTGAAGACAAAAGTGTCACCACCTGCTCTGAATAGTTAAAGCTAATGAAGTGAGAATACAAACAAGTTGAAAGCAAGGTCTTTTTTACGATTTTTTATTTTTTCTTGAGTGGTGCATTAGGTAGATGCTGAGGCAACCAACGATAGCAACAAATTTCAGAAAGACAGACTAAAGAAATTCCCAGGTCTATCATTATTGAATCATAGAATCATAGAATAGTTAGGGTTGGAAAGGACCTTTAGATCATCAAGTTCCAACCCCCCTGCCATGGGCAGGGACACCTCACACATCCACTTGGACCCTTGCTGCAAAGGCTCCTGCTGCAGGGATGGAAAAGCAGAGCCTGGAGATCAGGCATGGCCTGCATAAAATGCCCCTGGAATTCACTCACACTACTGCCATGCATATGGGAAAGGATACCCCCCACCACTTCACCCTCCTCCCCATGCTGTGACAGGCACAGCTCAGCTCCTAGCCATGTTCCAGGTGTGGAAGCAGGAAAATAGCTCCCCTCACAGCACAAAGCCAAAGACCAGCCAGCCTCCTGCACATCACCCTCCTCCTGGGAACAGCTCCATCCCTCACTGGGGTTCAGGGCTGGGACATGGATGCTTCCCAAAGTCCATGGGCTGGGCTCTGAACTGGCTTTTATTCCACCCCAGCACAGCAGGGCCCTGGGGTCATCTCTCATGGTGGCCACCATCCCGCGAATGGCAGCAGCAGCCATATCTTCTCCCTTGGGTTTTTCTACCAGTGTCATGCCTAGATACTTGAGCATGAAGCACATCCCTTCAAGCAGTGGCTCCTGCATATGAGCCCAGCTCTCAGTATCTACTGAGCGCAATGACTTCAGAGCAGAAAATCCTTACAACTTTAATTTCAGGGGAAAAAGAAGTCATAGACTATTCTTATATTATGTCCCTGATCACCTACAGCTGTTTTTAAAAGCAAAATACTAGGACAGATGAACCTGGTGTGATCCCACCCAAATCAGACCTACTCTTAAGCTTGTATGCTATAAACCCAACACCCATAGCATGCAAGACACAATTTAGACTTGAGATGGCACAAATGTTTGTTCTGCCCCAAAATGTTCAGCTTTTCTAGCAGAATCCTCCACTGTGCCCTATTGCTTGAGAACAGCCTTGCTACACATAAGGAAACTGAGGCAGAGATAAATGATGCACAAAGATAGGAAAAACCTACTTTTTCAAGGCAGAAGTGAGAGCACATCCCTTTCTGAGAAGTGTACACCTTTCAGCTGGTAAAATCTCTCTTTTCCAGTGCCAACTTCATTAGGTAGCTCAGAGTTCATGTTGAAGAGAGTTGTGCAACAGATCAAACGTAACTGAATATTTCTAGGAGGGGAGTTACAAACTTGTGAGTGTTATCCCTGATAAGTGGAAAAGTAGAAAGGTGTGAACTTGTCATTTGGGAGAATGGAACGGGGGTGCAGATGGTACAACTTTAATAGTCTCCTCTCATTTGCAAAGGCTAAGAAAAGGAACAATGCCCATTACTGTCTCCTGCTTTACTCCACACTAATGGATGCTTCTGAACTAGTAGAAGTCGTTCCCATTAAATTCCTACATTATCAGGCCATTACTTGACAGGGCAAAGATTAATCGCAAACTTCCTAGGGACCATTTATTCCATTTGCTAATCCATCTCTCCCTGTTACGCTGCTTTGGTTGTGTTGTCAGTTTCTCAAGTGCCAAGGAGTTCGGACTGATCCAGTTTTCTGTCCATCCATCTGTTACACACCTATCAATCTGGTTCGATCTGAATGCGCTCTTTGCTTTAGGAGGGAGGTGGAGGGAGGGAAGCTGGGCAGGATGCTGACTGGTGTAGGAAGCAAGATGCCTATGTTTGAAAGATAAACAGAAAACAAATTAGCAGGTGGTGTTATACAGAGAATGGAAGATTCAAAGAAGCCATAGAGGTAAGACTGAAAATTCAACAACATAAATTTAACATCTCCCCTGGTGCTGCAGGCTGACTTGTACCGTTAGTGTGAGAAACTGTGAATGGGGTACCTCAAAATATTCATGGATTTATGGCTACAGTTCATTTTATTGTACTGCTCAGTACAGGGCAGTGTGTGAAATGGATTGAATGGGAGAACAGATCTTTTAAGAAAATAAACTTTTAACTCAGTGGTCTAAGTCATTATTCAACTTCTTCAGAGCTTAGCAACAGGAGTGCTCAGGAAATGTAGCAGAGGGAAAGTGAATTGTACAAACACTTGAGAGAGGAGTTAATTACCCATCCTGATTTCCTTTTAATCGGTATGCATTAAGGCAGTGAGTTTGTTCGCCGTTAGCTTGGTTTTGAAGATGACGACCTTTCCTTTCTAAGCTGTTCTACTTCACCACCAGTGTACTTGTCCCGTGACTAAAAGGTATTCTCACCTCACTGGTAGGTATCATAGAAGATCCTGCTGTTCAGCTCAGCTCAGATATAACAGCTTGTGCTTTGCCATGCAGTTCATACAGATATGTAATTTGGAAATAGTCTTGGTTCTGAATTACAATCAGGGTAAAATCCATCTAGGTTCAAAACCGATTTAATTGGACACAGTGGCCCAGATCCTTCCATGTAACTTCAGGTATTTAACTAAAATACTAAAGCTTGGAATTCAGCCACCTCAAGCTCTCCGTGTAGTCAGTGGAGAAAAAAATAAGCAATTCAACTATTAAGTGGTTGTATTCCCTCTGGGAATTACCCTCTCCTACCTTTAATATACTATAGTTTTTAGACAACTGGTATAAGTTTCTCAGGTAATTGTCTAAAGCTAGGTGTGTTGAGGCTAAGCCACAAGACCATCTGGGATCCTGATCTCTGGGAAATAGGAAGTCCTTTTCAGGACTCTCTTGTTCATTCACTTCTTCACATCAAATTTGCTAGGAAGCACATGGCAGTGATTATGCTGCTTCTCCTCCCCCATGATAATTATCCATACTTTGCAGATAGCTTAAATCCAGTCCAGATTGGTCTTGCAGCCCTTGTGCTAGAAAACTAGGGACAGCTCTTTCAACAAAGATGTCCTTGTGGAACAGCATTTGGATTAGGATCTTTAGTGTGACAAAATAGTAAGACCTAAAGATTGCAAAAGAGTCAAGTAACTGACAACCTCAATGAAAAGATGATAAGAAATTACAGATTACAAAAAGCAGGTTCAAAACATTTCATAGCAACCTCCCATGAATCCTGAATGATGTCTGAAATCAAAGGTGCATGACAGATATGCCGATCCCAAACTCAGATGAGCTGAATCAGGTAAATACCCATCCTATTACAAGTTTCAGAGCCATGGTGTGCTGTCGTTCAGAAATACCAGAGGTGGAGGACAATTTTTTATTTTTAAGGTTTCCTCTTCCTTTATATCTGCATGCAGCAGGTAGAAGACAAATTTTGATTTCTAAACTTGCCTAACAGTAAATGATCACCACACAGTTTACACTTGTGAAGATCCCTGTTTCAGAATTGGCCCTTAAGTGTCTTTGCCCCTTCCTTTTTGCCTTTTACCCATCTTTGGAACTTGAGTTTAAAAATGAGACAAAGTGGCATGATGTTCTTAGATAGGTTTGAAAAATCAGACCTTCCAGCTGTAGTCCATCACTGTGGAGTGCCACCTCCACTTTCATCAGCCTATATTAGATGTTTCACACCTTTATTCCATTCAATCAAGGGAAAGCAGTGCAGTCAGATGGAATAGGAGAGCTGATCTAGCATCTACAGAGTCAGATTGGAACAATCCTTCCACAAAGCCTCCATGGAGATAGAAGACACAATAAATTAAAAGAAAAAATGTCCTTCTTCATTCCCACATATAACTCTTCCTCTCACCTTTCATCACCTCTACTGCATGAAGAGTCAGAGAACAATGTCACTATTTCCGTTTTGCATTAGAAAACTTTGTGTAGAATGAAGGAATGTGCAGGGTATTTTGGAATATTTTACACTTGTTACGAAGCTTACGACCATGCATTACTTGTTTGAATCAAGCTAAAAGGGACAAACATAGTCTAGAGGAATATTAAGGTGACTTATCTGGAGTAAAGTTGGCACAAGTTCTAATGGAGAGCTCTCCATTAGAGAATGGAACTTCTAACAATTCATATCACTTACAGCTGCATGAGGACTGTGGGAGAGAAAACAACTAGATGATGATATTGTTGAAGATAGGTGCTTCAGGATGGACCTGAGCTGTCTTGAATGAGGCCTGGAGAAACACAGCCTAGCGAGAAAACCAGTCTCCAAAACTTGATGATCCCAAACCATTCATCAACAAGGACATGCTCAATGTAGGATATTTGGGAAAACAAAAGGTGTAACAGCAGAAAAAAACTCTAGAAATGCCCCCAGCGATATTCTTGGTGTCAAATGCAGGTGAAGTCTGTAGAGCTGCTTGCTTCCCTGCCTCCAGGCTAACACCATGAAAGATCCTGGAGAGGGCTTTCTGAGCATAACATTTCATCAGGGCTGCCTGTCACCCTATGCTTCTTTTGAATTTTTCCCCTTTACTCCAACTCCTGGTCTCCCCCTTTCTGCCTTTAAGGCGTTGTTGTTTTTTTTTTTCCCCAAATGAAACATACTTCTGATATCCCCTTAATACTCACATCTTCCTTCCATTCAAAACTGACAAACTGTGCCTTTCAGGTTTCTTTTTAAGTACTCACTCAATTTCCAAGCTGCTTTCTACCTTTGTTTCTAAAGCACACTCTTTTCTCCATTTATGAATCCAAGTTTCTTGTTGTTATTCCTCCAGCAGAAATGTCAAAACTTTGCACTTTAAAGCAATGCAAGGGGGGGAAGTTGCACATTTTTCCCTGCTGAGTAAGGGAAAAGACTATGAGAGAGCTGTAATACTTATCAATGATTTAGGACAGAACAGGATTTTGACATTTCTATCTCAATTTTAACAAGCAGATAACATGTTAAAACCCACTAAACAGCTGAAACAACAAAAGATGTGTTACTACTGCATCTCCTGTACACAGGAAGAGTTAGGGGCAAAAAGTGTGTAATCACCTACTCACATACCTGAAGATGCCTCATGTTTATATTGTTCTGGTCAATAAAATGCCAAGAGCAAACTAGATTTCTAAGGCACTGAATATCCACACAACAAACATCCAATGTAGCAACACCTTGTTTGCTTACATCAGCTAGGAAGAAGTGATGTAAATTCAAGCCCTCTGTATAGCTCCAGTATTCAGGTTTTCTGTGCACAGCATTTCAGGCAGTAAGAGACAGCACCTTAAACTGTCTCTCAGTTGTACCTTATCGTCTCTCCTGCTTTCTTTCAACGCCAAAATGGTGTCATTGAAAACAAAGGTCAACAACTGATTGTGCAGGTGCCAAAGATGGCATGGAGTGAGCCAAAAGAGTGGGGAGATGTGGTTTTTTGAAAGACACGTTTGTGTGAGACAGGTGCCTCACACAGCAGCAAGAAACTGCTGATCAGCAGCGTGTGTCTTTCAGTGGCAGTCTTCTGGCTCCTGTTGGGTTTCTGCTTGTGCATGTAGCCTCTAATTTTGGAAATAAAATGACTTACACTGAAAAAAAAACAAACAAGTAAATAAATCAACATATTGCTATTTAATGGTTGCTGATTCCATAGTTTAATTCATTATTGAAGTTTCACCTTGCTCTGAAACAATTAGCAGTGCTCATATGATCAGTTACCAAGTCTCATTTGGGAAGTAACAATTTATGGCTAAGAAGGTGGAGGTGAAAACTTTTGAAAGTGCCTTTCAATTGCATCTCCCCTCAGCTGTCATAAATGTATGACATGATGTAAATGTATATTTAGGAAAAAAAATGGGTGAGGAAGAGTGGTGTTACACAAGAACCACGACCAACGGTACACTGCTGTGTGTATACTGTATTATGTGCAGCAGACTCAAATAGTTGCATGTGTTGTCAGAGAAGACAAGGACTGATGTAGAAATCTAAATTAAGTCAAATTCTCTATTTGAAGAAACATGATGCAATGGAAAGCTTTTTGTAAACTGGTCATAACTGCAGACTTACATGAGGTACTGAAGAAAGATACCCTATGAAGACTAAAAATCAGTGAGAAAGGGTTGAGCAGCTAAGCTAAAAAGTGACATAACATGAACACATGCTGCTAACATGAAGCCATCCTTTTAGCTCAGCAGAGAGTTAAATGTGCATCAGGATGGCACCAATAACCTTGCCCAACCACTCTTGTGTGCTGCATTCCCACTGGAAACATTAGAATAAGTTCCAGCAGGGTGGGGATGAGCAAAGAGGGAGCAGGTTGCTAGTCTTCAGCGATATGCTGTTTATCCAGCTTAGCCATAAAGCAATGTAAATCAAGCATGTCATCCTACCTAATTGCATGTTCATATAGGACTTAATTGGTAATATTCCTGCAACCCAGCTCCTCAACCTTCATGTTGCATTGAGTTCCTTTCAGAGACTAATGAGCTTTATACAACAACAAACATTTAGGTCTGTTGTTCTAATTCATTAACATAATGGGCAATACAATGAGCAGTTATGATAATAAACACTAATAAGAGGTACTAGCAACACTCATTCCTAGCAATGCCTCGGCTGTACAGTGTGCTTGTACAGTTGCAACACTGTGACAGAAAGGGAGTACAGTCCTTCCAAGTCCTCTCCCAGTAGCTATCCAGGCTACTAGCTCCATATAGGCCATCTGAAAGTGACAAAACTCTATAAATAACTTCACAAATGTACTTTTCTTTTTTTTTTTTTTTTTTAGAGTGGAAAAATTTGAGAAATTGAGAAAGAAACAGGAAATACAGGGGGAAAAAAAGTTGTTGAGTAATATTGTGGAATATATTGGCCCACACCAATATGTACGGACTTGTCTGCTGACTAAAGAAATTTAAGCTGGTTTCCTGTCTATAAATGTATTCTAGTATGAAGAAGTAAAACATTAAGAAAATGTCTAGCTGTTTGTTTTTTTTTCTTGCCACTCAGGTCAGCTATCTTTGACTATAATTAATTTTCTGTAATCAGCTGACATTGTAATTAACCGCTGGGATATTAATGTCTCAAAATGCACATGCATGTGCACACAATCAGTTGTAAAAGGCTTTTTTTAAGACTTCACTAAAGATAAATCTGGATCACTGCAGTTTAGTCCACTCTTGCTACCAATCTCTCTTGGACTTTGGATTATGTGTAGAACACCATGTTACCATCAGGAAAAAAAAAATAAAATCATTCCCCTTCTTATTTCTCAGACAGATAAAACCAGGTAATAATAGGAACCTTACTGTGTACTATGTGATACTGATAACCTTCAGCATAAACCCATACCCACTGCTTTGTTACGTGTAAGCAATGATCTGAAGAAGTTCAGATGTTACACTATTCAGCCCCTTCAAAATTTATTAATCTTTGGCCTTTTCCTCCTTTTCGGATTATGGGAGGAAATGCTTTAATCTAGTTAGGATGGCACAGATGCACTGTATTGCAGGTAGGATAGAATCAGGCTTTGATCTTTGCATGTCAAACCACCTTGACTTAACAGTTGCATGCTTGGGGAGCCAAGGGATCATTTACCTTTTAACTTCATTACTAAAAATGTTATTCCATTCACAGAACTCTTTTTTAATTCCCCTCTCTTTGTTCTTCTATGAAAGGAGACCTTTCATTTCTACAGTCATAGTCAGGTTCCCAGTGACAGACATTCAATGAGCAAAGAAATATAAGGCTACAAAAAAAATGCATGATTTCTGAAATTTATGGCCAGAACTTTATTATAATGGAAATATATTTTTCTAATTGAAATCTACTCTGCTGTTATGACACTAATTCAATTATTTCTTATATTTCATCTATCAGAATTTTATCTTCTTGTAAAAGAGAAGTCACTTGTTTCCCTGGCATAGGTTGGGTTGACTGAAGAATTAAGGGGTGAATGTGCACTGTAACAACATAATTTTGCAATTAATTATAGGAGCAGTATTAAAATAAAATCATAGTATAATTTAGGTTGGAAAGGACCCTTATGATCATTGAGTCCAACAGTTAACAATAAAATAAAACAGAACAAAACCATGTGGAGTAAATATTAAATATCCAAAAGTCTTATAAGAAAAGATCATGCAAAAAGAACACCTGACATTTTAACTTTATATACCTGAAAAATAGATACTTCTTTCGAACAACTTAGGTCGGAAATGCATCGGAGTTTAGAGAATGACGAGAAAATATTTTGGTGCAGTAAATAAGAAACCCTTTCAATCAAGTCACAAATCACCATCAAAGACTTCTGGGTGGTGCTAAGAACCTGTGATCTGCAATGTGTGGCATAAAATACGTCTTATGCTGGAGGGGCATCATCTTTTATAACTCTGCCATCCCTCATGGACCCTACATATGTCAGGAATCTGCACAATGACTCAGACTTTCCACATGCTTCTTGCCAATAAACAGTGTTTCTGTACTCATTCTGCACAGGCAATGACTTTAACTATAGTGGGAGTTAATATCTGTAAAGACATGAAATGATCACCCTGTTGACAGTCTCAGATATTTATCTTCTACACCTGTGACTCATGCATGGTGGCAATTTCACCCATATGTTTGGCTATGATATTCCCTCATTGGGAAGCAAAATGCCATTGGTAAAGTTATTTTTCACATAAAATCACCAATGACTTTCTTGCTATGAATATCCTAGGGTTGGGGGTTAAGCCAAACTGAGGAGGTTGCTTTTTTCTCTTACAAGATTCAGAGACAAGAGGGAAGAGTGTGTCATCTAAGCTATCCAGATTTTAAGCCTACCATCTAAGCTAGTCATTTAAGCTAACACTGTAATCAATAAAAAGTCATCTGTACCTCCATGAAGGACACTCGTTCCGTCCTAAAATTGATGATGCCTTAGAAACACAGGTATATGACTTTCAGATAGAAAGAGGGAATCTACTATTTTCTGTCAGCTGCAGATGCAGCATGGATATGGCCGTCCAATGTTCAAAGATCCAAATATTTAATGCTTCTTTGAACTCAGACGTTGAATAAGCCATAGCATTTGCGTTAGGTGTCTATAGCAAGTCACCAGAACATGATCATCTTGGCCTCTTTAGTAGACTGAAAACCTAGCTTAGCTCCCACAGGGAACTGTACCTACAGCAATGTTTTCCCTGAATCTCATTCCACTATGTATCTTGTAGGAAACAAACTCTGCAAGGCAGAAGACACTTCTTCATGTGATTTGCACAATGTCAAATGCATGATTTGCATTAATATATTCAGACAGCCATTGCCATCAAAGTATGTCATTACAGACATGGATTCATCAGTTCATGTACCCATTCACAAAGTCTGCTCATTTGAGCTGAGGGCATGCCAGACCTCCCTGGGACGGGGTTTTTTTCCAACCCTCTATCAATGTTTCTTACTAACCTGCAGCAGAAGCAAGCCTGTGATTCAAGGAGAGAGCTTATTTCGATTAATGGGGTATGAGATGTGAAAAGACATGTTCATTTATAACCTGGAAATTCTGAGGGGTGCCTTTGCCTTAGGATCAATACTGCTGGTGCCACAAACATCTCTGCCATCTTGCCCTCCCCTCAACAAAAATACACATAATTTTTCTTCCTTTCAGATCTCCTTCCTGCTTTTCCCAGAAGCTTTTACAAATCTTCCCCCTTCCTATCAAAGTGAAGACCTAATGGAGTTTGGTCTTGGAGAAGGGAGAAGTAGGGAGAGAAGTTGATTGATTTAGAAAGCAAAATTATTCTCTATGTTCTCCCGTTATCCTTGGGTTTCCACCAGAAAAAAAGACATTGTCCCTGAAGAGAATAATGGTATTTTGCAAAAAAAAAAAAAAAAAAAAAAAAAAGTATTCATTGGTAACTGAAGCCCATCTTTGACAATCTCACCATCCATTTGTCTCCAGCTTGAATGTGAAAGATGTATTGGTGGCAGTTCACTTAATGATTTTAGAACTAGTACTGCCAGTGCCCCAAGCCAATTTGCCATTAAACAGCAGAGACTTGGAGCCTTTCCACTGTACAGTCTAATTTCTGGGGGGAGAGGAGATGGGAATTAGTTTCTCTGTGTGTGATGAAAAGTTGATTCTCAACAGTAAAGATTAGAAAGCTTAACAATTCTTCAGTTTCCTGATGTATATTTTAGAGCCATTTGGTATTCAGAGTGCAAACCCATGACACACAGAAAATCTAAGCCTAGCCAAGTACTGTTAGTTGCCACAAAAGCTTGTGTCCTTTCTTTTTTTATTTATTAAGGAAAAGTGAACCCTAGAGTTTGCTCACAATTGTGTTTGTAACTAGAAATGATTTTTCTAGACTGTCATGCTTCAGAGACATGAGTATTAATTAAACCTTCAGGTGGGATGTCTCCTCTATAACTATAAAAGAATTGGGCTTGTATATATGATTTACAAGATGTTGAACTGTTGTTAAGATGTGCTGCTCTTCCTACATCATTCCAAAAGAACTCTGAAAAAAAAAAACATAGCTATGTTTCTAGAAAGTAAATGCATTCATTCAGAAATTCAGAAGAACTCTAGCTCCTTCAACTGCCATTGCAAGGTTTTCAGGCATCTCTTGCCAAATTTACTTAAAATATGGCATCGCAGACCAGTTGGTGTCAGTCTATGTCTCCACCAGTGCTAGACACACCACCAACACCAACAGTTCTCTATCAGTGCTTTTGTCTGACCCTCTACATACATCAGGGCACTGAGTTTAGCTTTTATTAAGTACAACGACTTTTTAAGTTGAAATTTATCTTTCAAAAGAGCCCTTTAATATTTTTTTGTTTTTCTTTTTTTAAAGGCAAACCACAAACTAATGGAATATATGCCACTTGCTTTTCAACAGCCGCAGTACTCACTGGTTAAAAACAAAAATCCAGTTGTTTAATTTCAACTTCTTATCTTTATTTTCTGCAATGCTTGGTCCTTTAAAGAGTCTTTTATTGCTTGGTATTTTTTTCTTTCTGAGAACTGGCTGCATGGGTCACATGAGCTAACAAGTCAGTGCATTATGTATTGAGTCATCACTAGGTTGTGCACATGCCTTCACTTCAGAACTTTTACTTGGTGACTACTGTGCAATAATAGCATGGCTGGCTGGACGCTGTATCAACACGGTGGTCGTGACTTCTTCAGTGGCAAAAATGTTGCTTGTGATCATGTAATTGTGCTCTACTCCTTCCTCTCTGTCTCCACTTCCCCTCCCACTCCTCATCTGTTTGTGCATTTGGACATGTTGTTCCTCACTTTTTTCTTTCTAAGTTGGACCTCCCTGCCACCGTCTTCTCCTCCTCTTCCTTTCCCATACTCCCTGACCTCTACTACTCCCAAAACCTGTTTGCCTTGCAACACCACCTCCTCAGCTCTTGTTGGTGGGGCTGGCAGGTTTGTTTCTTTAAGGAATCAATGTTAATAATGGCAGAAAATCTCATTAACTTGGATTCTGTGACTTTGTTTTAGTGCCATGCATTTAGTGAGCTACATTTCAACATCAGGAGCCAGTGATTAAGACTGCAAGGTCTGTGAGACAGGGTCTTTTCTCTTCTTACACACAGTAATGACATCTGCTTGCTGATGATGGTTCTTATGACTTCTGGGGGCCTAGTCACAATTATAATAAGTGCTTTAAGTGATGGTCTGTGTAAGTAATTAGATAGCTGTCTCTCCCCCTCACCTTTCCAGGACCTCTCTGCACATGATCCTTGTAGCCTTTGATTATCAAAATTATCAGGCCCCTTCCTTACTGTCTGTGAACTTGGATTAATTAAGTCTATGTCTGCCTCAGTTTCTCATGGACTGAACCATTATAATAGTTCATGCTTCAAGTCTATGATGACTAAAGTTGTGGTGTTTCAGTTATGCTTTAGGATTGTTCAGTACAAAGGCTCCAGATAAATGTAATGTCATGTTGTTACACAATCAGGATACTACATAACCTCATTATTTTTATTTCACTTATGTTTCCAATGTTAGTGGATTTTTTGCATTTCCAAGAGCATATTTTCAATGGCCCAAGGAAAGGCAGAGAGAGGGCTGCCAGTGAGTTTCATTGGAAGATGGAAGTCAATCACCTTTCGTCCTTTTGGAAGGATACTAATTATTACAAAAAGACTGGTAAATCAGACAAAACTGTCCGCAATAATGAGGAATTCTTCTTTGAGGTCAGAGAAGGCACAAAATCCTAACAGCAAGTGGCATAATCTGCTATGAAATGAAACACTTGAATTTCACAAAAAAATTGTCACTACCATTTAAACATGGCCAGGGTAAGAAATTCATGGGTTTATCCAATCCTAAAGAACAATTTAAGTGGCGGGATGCAAACAATGGCTCAGTCATCTTTAGAGCAGTGATACTCATTCCTGACTAACTTCTGGCATCTTGTGACTGGAACTCACTCAGATGCTCAGGCTAATAATTCATTCTTAAGACCAAGCAGAAATTGCCAAGGATTTATTCTAGACAGAAGCTGGGGTTGGGAAAATCAAGTTCTGTGTGATTTTGCAAGGCAAATACCTAAACCTGTGTTACTGTAACAGAATCTGGCTCACAGGCTTTATTTATTTTTCAAATCTCTTAAGATTCGTTTCATTTATTTTAGCTTTAAAAGAAAATTAACCCTTTAAAGTAAATAAAGGATTTATAACTATATAGAGGCCTAAATTCTGTACATAACTGATATTTGCTTGAAGCCTTTGGCAGTCCTTGTCTAGTTTATAGGGTAATGAGATAGATACAATTTTTACATTGCTATTTCAACAATAATAATTATCTTACTAAATTCAGATTCTGCTCATGATATCATCTCATCATCTTCGTCTAAACTCTTTGGCATAGATCATTCTGTCTTTCTGGTGCTGGTCTAATTTAACATCTGGGAAATATCTGTTACAAATCACATACAATTTTATGATTGACAGACAACAAATATCTGGAAATAACTGCCATGTTCTAAACAATTTCAGAGATACTCCCAAAGAAAATTATAGCATGTATCTTCAAGTAAAAATGGTACCTAAATTCTAGTATTAAACATCTAAACAGAGTAGAAATATTGCCTTTAGGAATGATATGAAGAGGTAGGGGAACTACTAGAGGATGATTGGGTCATCTACTACTAGCTCAATTCTAGTATCAGAGATGGAAGCAAGAAGCCCAGTTATTTTTAAATTTATGCAAGATACCCAAGAAATGTAGATTTTTTTTATCGGTGTTGTTACCCAGTTTCCCTTTATTATCCATATTTGAATTCAAATATTTTAAATATCTTCCAGAGGAAGAAAAACACATCTCCTTGTTTAGTCTTTCACCAAAACATGGTTAAATACTTTTTGCTTGGGTAAGTGGTGTTTTTTTTTTGAGGGGCAGATGTTGGAAGGCAGAGGGGGCTGATGTATCATTCAACAATGTCAATTACATGAATTTTATTTAGTAGGTCATAGAGGTAATGTGCCTAATTGGAACATAACGATAGAAGAAAGAATCAACAACAACAACAACAAAAAAACTTGTATTATCCTTTCTGTTTCTTTCCCTTTTCTTTTTAAGGATAGCCTATCATTAGTCATCATGAAAGCTCTCGGTGAGAGCTGAAACCGAGGAGGGACCTTTGACACAGCTTGATCAATCCTAATTGAATAAACCAGAGGGACAGCAGCCAAAAGGAGGGGACCCATTCTTTGCTTTTGACAGCCTCGTCCTTTTTAGTTTGTCAGCTGTCAGAAAACATTGGGACACTCTCAGGGTGCATGTGAATGCTTTAAGTTGCCATCCAATTTTTTGCTACATGAAGAAGATATTGTTTTAAGGCTTGAGAGGTGTCTGGTCTTCTCTGAAAATCTAAGATCCTAACATATGGGGTACCTGCTGATGTCAGTAAAATAGATAGGAACTTTTCTAGGTGAGGACTTGCAATTTTTCCTCAAATTAACAGAAGGTTCAGTTCCTTATCCCATCCCATGTATCCCAATTCAAGTTGATCACCATTACCCCTTTATCACTGACCCTCTGCTTCACACAGGAGTAGGATATGAGGCAGAGAAGTCTGAGATTCAGTATTTTCTGTGACACATCCTCTTTGATGATGCCTTCCATATACTTCTGCATTACTCTTGAAAAGCTATTGCTGAAGAGAAAACATGAACTCCTAGAAAAACTGCATGAATGGGAGCAGATATTCATTGTGTTTCCACTGCTCTAAATGGGCAACATTCTTTTGACTTCTAAGAGGCTGTCCTACATAAGGCCTAGCACCCCTATCATTACACCTAAAGAAAGGAATATAAAGGTGATGGAAGAAAGGGCTGGAAAATTACAGCCTTCATTCTTCCTGCCTTTACATTCTTTCTCACCCAGCTATGCTCTTCCAGAAACTCTGCAGCTGAGAAAGTAGTTTCCCATGAGAAATATTAAGCAGTAAATAAGGGAGCATAGTAGGAATATCTAGGATTGGTTAAAAAAGAAGAAAAAGTCTTAAACTAAAGAATATCAGTGATGACCTTCATTTCACACTCACAACAAGCACTTTCATACTTAGCTCAGAGGTCCTTTTACTAGCTCTGCCTTTTCAACCTCTCCTCTTGCTTTCTATTATATGTAATTTTGGGGAATTGGCTTTGCCCCTCCTGACTATTCTTTGCATCCAGGTGCCAGAACACCAAGGGAATTCACTACTTTCACACTGCTTTCACCTTGATGAGAAATTTGAAATGCTGAAAATCTCAGTAACTTCATCCTGACTGGGTCTTTGTCCCAGCTGTAAAAATCCAAACTATTAAAAACGCTTGGAGGTGTTACCATCTTCTCTTCCTATGTTACTCAAGGCTCAGCCACAACTGCATTTCATTTCTTCTCACACATTTTGACAAGTAAGACAGAAACTCAAGAAAAGTCCATACACTTGTCACTTCCTGATCACCTTCCTTACTGCATTGCTTATAAGCCACTGTCTTTTCTGCTGTAAGGACCGTCTACCTCTGTATATTTGGCAGAGAAAATACACACAAAAATCACATCTCCTCTAGCCATCAACTGCATAAAGAAGACACCTTCTTCAGGAGTTGTAGAGGAAGTGAAAATTGTCATATTGACAGTTCCTCTGGGCAAAGTTTGGAATTTTGTATCTATTTCAACAATGAAGGATTTGCTGAAAACTCTTGTTTTTGCATTGTTCTCAAAAGAATCCACCTTTAGGGAATTGAAGCACTACATACAATTAGTATCATTAAACCAAAAGAGTGACCACTACACCAAAACTGGAAAAAAACTCTGAAAGGAAGAACAAATAACTTAAGAAAGGTCAAAATTATCATTAACACTGTAATGACTACTAAGATCTTAAACAGAGCCTGCATGGCCATGGAGAGATTTGACAGACATCCGCAGGGAAAAGTCTGAAGCTGGGCTGTGATTGTGAAAGTTCCTGTCATATTCTAGGAAGTGTCTCAGCACTGAAAAGCCAGGTGAACTCAGCTGAACTGCAAGTACCATGTGAGTTCTGACAGGTCAAACCTAACTCAGGGTAAAGAATTCACAGGAAACTGCTCTCTCATTATTCAGCTTATGCTGAGAGATGTGAATTTCACCTCATTGCACTGGTTACTTCTGTGACAGCTGAGTGGGGCTGTGTGTCCAGGAATAGCAAAATGTTATATTCTCATACTCTATTTTCCCTGACAAATGTCTCCCACTATGGCAGCTTCACAAGATTTTAATTTCCACCCTGAGCAAATCAGGTACCGATGTTGGCCACCAAGTTCCTTCTAGCCCCAGAAAGGGGAAAGGCCATGAGGGAGGTAGTGTAAACTATTTCCAAACACATCTCGGGTTGTAATTTAGAGAACTCAGGTCTCTGCTGAATTTAGTCCTCCAATAAACAAACAAATTAAAAAAAATTGATGTGAAACTCAGGTTTCTTTGCCTTGGTGTCTCCAACAGAAACTTTTGATTATCCAGATGCCCATGATTCACAGAGATGTGTTGAAAACCAATTTAAGACCCAGCATAACTGAATACTGCACCACATTCAGCCAGCTGTGGAGATTCATGCCAGTGCTTCTGCCACAGGACAGATGATGAATGGCTGGTGGTGTTTAAGAAGATTCTGCAACCCGCAGCATATTGTCTTGATCTTGAATGTCAGAGGACAGGTCATCCTACTGTTAGCAACAATGGGAATTTTTTCTTATAACTTTTTATCATAGCAAAGAGAGGTTTAATATTAGGAAAAGCAGGAGAGAAGGGAAGTATAAGGTTTGAAGGTGGGTGGTTATAAAAAATTACAAGCATAAGGTGCCAGGGTTCTTGGCAATGTTCCCTTCCAGCTTAAACAGGAAATTCAAAGGCGCAAGACGACTCTGTCTATAAGTAACACATCTCACACTTGGCTTCAAGAAGAAAACTCATTTTACTCAACATAGATACACCTTCTGGAGAAAGGAGAAGAAAATCATCTGTGACTATAACCATTGATGATCATCTGTACAGCGATGAAACAGTTCCTAAATGTGCAGACTGTTCCACAAGGGTTGTCCACCTGCTGCAGGAACCATGAAGTCAACCACTATAGCCTCTCATGAACTGAAATCTAACTAGACAATATCAGTTGTCTTTACTGACCTTGACATGAACCAAGGACACGGTGAGACATTTTCACATATGACGACATTTTCTTTCTAGTCTGTGACCATATGGGATTTCCTCCTATCTTCCCTCACATTTCTCAAGTATTTGAGCATAGAAGTGTTGGCTCATACAGAAACATTTCAGTGTTTTAAAGGCTTCTTTGTCCCTCAGCAAGGAAAAAAGTTCCTAGTCCACATTCTCAAAAAGCACAAGAAAGAGAAACCATAGGAATAAAGTTGTCTTTCATACATATGGAAATATCACAGCAGGGGGCTGAGGGCAGGACAGAGAGAGTTTCAGAAACTAGAATGAGCTGGCTGGCAAAGACACATACTGAGTGACGGACAGAGAGGGGCTATAGAAAATGAGAGACCCAAAACAGCTGCTTTAGAAAGGACACAGGTTACAGGAAAAAAAAAACAAAAAAACAAAAAAAAAACGAAAGAACAAATATAGCTTTGTGGGCAATTTCTGTTTCATTGTTTGGATCTATGATGTTCTAGAAACAATTCTAAAAAATCGGTAGAAAGTATTCCTTACTCATGTATTCTTTGAGTAATTTGGTACTGAAAGTTTCATGAAACTGGTGAAGAATTACTGAAGATTTTATTGTGAGGAGAACCTTTGATAATATGGAGGTGGTCATGCCTTTAAACTTCAGCTGAGGAGCAGTAAAATTTGGTGTAAATGAGAAACAGTTGCTTAGCTCATTATAAAATCGGACGTGATTTTTTGTGGAAATTAATGTGGAGACAAGAGGAAAAGGGAAAGAAAAAAAAAAAGACAGGAGAATCACTATATGGCTCATTACAAGTAAATTTGATTCTGTTCAAACAACCCTGACTACAGAGACATTTGAATCAGCAAAATGAGATACATAAGAGAGGACTGGTATATCTCAGTCTTGCTGGACTGGCCTAGCTCCTCATCCCTGCAGTAGCAATCAATTGAAAAGACTCATTCATATTTCACATCTGCTTATTACAGAGATAGTTTTGTGTTGAGAGTCTAAAAGTCCTAGATATGCTAGTTCCAAGCAGAAACAGAATAAAGAATGACACTCTTATTCTACAAAGCCAACAAAAAAATCCCTGGGAGCAAGTTCCTGCTCCTACTGTAGCAAGAGGGGAGTTTTTGCAAATTTTTTGTAGTGCTCCCTTCCCCCTCTTCCTCTTTTGCATGCCACAAAGCTAGCTTTGTTTCACTATTTTAATGATAAAGTCAGTGCTAGTGTATTATTTCACTCATTCAAAAAAACTGGGGAAGAGTGAAATGACAGTTTTCTCCAAACGTAAGTACATTTCTCTCATTCTAGTTCTGCTGCTAACTGCAAGAAAGTCCATGAGAAGGGATTCTTAACGCAGACATCAAAACCAATACTGACAGGCTATAACTTGTAATCAAAGATTGACCTCACTCAGATTGGATAGAACTCCAGGGAGAATCTAAGCAACTGAGTCTGATTTCCATCCCTGGTAAGATGACAGAGACTATAATAAGCAATAAAATCATAGAGAACATTAATTATATTTTCTTTTGGGAAATAGTCAGATTGGCTCCTCTAAAGGGAAACCCTACCTCAGTAACCTACTGGACTTCTAGCAAGGTGACAGGAAACACACAGATGAAAGGAAAGCTAGATTCAAAAGAACACATTTTTCAAGAGGAAAATGTCAATAGGGAATGGTTCTGGAAGCAATCCTAGTCAATGTTTTTGTCCATGACTTGGAGAAAAAAAAAAAAGCAGATGAATATCGAACTTTGTAGATAAGATAAAAGTCAAAATGTCTTCTTGTTGCAAGGTATTTCAGAGAAATCTCATAAAACTATATAAATGGTTGACAAATGAACTCCAATGTGGATAAACTGAAGCTAATGCAGCTAAGAAAAAAATAATACCTAAACCATGACTAATGGTTCACAATGCTGAACACCAAATTGGCAGTTATAATTCAGGTAAGAAATCTTGGCTTTGTGTTGACAGGTGTCTGAAATCTTTACCGCAAGGTGCGGTGAAAAAGCCAATGAGATATTTGGAACTATCATGAAGTGTTGATAATGAGACAGGATACATCATTTTGCCTCCCCGGAAAGGTGTGTCGCACCCACATCTTGGGACTGTGTGCTTTTCTGGCTTCCCACCTCAAGATAAGCATACTAAAATTAGGAAAAGTATAATGAAGGGCAAATACAAGGATCAGTGTGATGGGCAGCTGCCTCCTGAAAGGAAATTGAAAGACTGGAACAATTCACCAATCTGAGGCAAGATATCACTGAGATTTACAAAAAGTGAAAGCATTGGATGAGCTGAATGTGGAAATGTTGTTCAATGCTTGTAATAAAAGTAAGGGAACAATGAAAGTAGCAGTAGGTTGGTTTTAAACATACAAAAGAAAAAGCTTCTTCATGCAGTAAGGGATGAACCTGTGGAACTTGCTACCATGGGAGATTGTGTGGAAGGACAATATCAGCTGGTTTATAAAGGGACGAAGACGTTCATAGATAGTCTGCCTGTAAAATGAAGACCAATAGGATGAAGCATGGGAGTACAAAAGGAATAGTCTGCAGAGAGAGGCTGTTTTTGCACGCTTTCCCTCAATAGCATCTTTTACTGCTTCTGCTGCAAACTGAACAATGAGACAGATGAACAATTAGTTTGCCTCAATGGGCATTTCTTATTTTCTTATACCTATGTGCTACTTTGGTGGCAGACATGATTTCCATGCCTATATTCTAAGGCAGGATCTATGTGCCAGTTCTGAATCAAAGCCATGTAGCAATGGTTGATAGTCTGAAGAAGAGAAGGCTCAGAGGGGACATTATCGCTCTCTACAACTACCTGAAAGGAGGTTATAGTAAGGTGAGGTCAATCTCTTCTCCGAAGGAACAAGTGATAGAATAAGAGGAATGTCCTCAAGCAGTTCCAGGAGAGGTTTAGACTGGATATTAGGAAAAATTTCTGAAAGGGTGGACAAGAACAGGCTGCCCAGGGCAGTGGTGGAATCACCATCCTGGAAGTGTTCAAAACCATGTAGATGAGGCCTTCAGTGATATGGTTTAGTGGCAGCCTTGGCAGTGCTGGGGTAATGATTGGACTTGGTGATCTTAAAGGGTTTTTCCAACTTAGTTGATTCTATGATTCTACAAGCTAAACAGCTATATGGAAAATTAGGGAATACAGGCCAAACTTGGTATCATACCAACACAACTAGACTGAGTAAATGACTCAGCCTAGAGGTGACTTGCACTTGGCCAGCTCAAAGTTGTGTTAGAACTAAGATCTATCTGGAAAATATTTCATGGGTATATCTCATTACAATCTGATTATCTCCAGGGTCAAAGGTCTAGTGACTATCTCCTGGGACACTGAGTCAAATCCTGTGTTCCTGCAAACATCTTGTTATCCATGGCTGAAGGAAGTTTAAGGGGATTATTTTTCTGAGACTTTTAAGAAGTCATTAGGATCCATACTGGCTTCTGGCTGAGGATATATTTTGTGAAACATTAGCTCATTATTTATCTTCTCGATCTTTTATACCCCAGGTGGGCCAGTGGCATGAATATTTCAAAAGAGGCTTTGTTTATCACTCTGAACATAATACAAGAAAAAAAATGGCCCTTCTCAGAAGCAGCTGCTTCTTCTGATCCAAGAGTTTAGGATGACCTGTAGCTGTCATCTTTATAAACCTAGTCAGCAAGGGCACTGAAGTCTCAATGATACTGACTGGTACTGTGGAAATAGCTTGTCCTTTGTGAAGACATTTTATCATAGCACTCATAATTGTAAGAGCGAATATATGGATACAAAGCAAGGATTCACCAGGGAAGTCCTGATTATGCTGTTAGAAAAATCTTCATCTTAAAAATAGGGTTGAAGTCACAACTATTTTTGGTTACCAGCACATGATTGGGAATAAGGAATCGGAAAAATCCTTCATGGATTTTTCCTGGAAATAGTGAGCCCATCCTTGTTCCACTGCAGGTATGAGATAGGCCTGGCTTAGGTCTACAGAGCAGTGGACACAGTAAGTTAGTGTCTATTTAAGCTTTGTACTTTGGTGAAAGTCATCCTTGGCATGATCCCAGTGAAAGATTTTCAGCAGACAACAGAATTACACATTCAGCCCATTTGGCTGTATGTAGTAACACTAATTCCCTTTTAAATCCAGAAAGGCTACAGACTCTGCCATCTGTTACTGCTAATGAAAGGTTGAGTGGCCCAGGATACCTGTCCCTCAGGTGGAAGTCTATCCACAGCTGCAGTCTTGTAATCCACTGACAACAAGGACTGCTCTGAGCTTGTGCTAGTCAAACTGTAGGTGTGCTCCCCATTACCCTCTTCTGATGAGACAACTTCATTATGAGCTCCCCTCAAGGATTTAGGCTGGCCGCTGTTCTCCTTTGCTTTCATCTCCCCAGAAGTACAAGCTTTTAACCTGATTCATGCACCAGGAATGAGAATACCTCGAAAGTCCCCTGTTGTCCACATTCACAGCACTGGTAGTTCTTTATGGAAAGATATAGGTAAACCTCTGAATTCTATCATCTCTTCTCAAGAAGACAGTGAAAAAGTCCCCCCAAAACACTTTAAAAAAGGCATTAAAGGGTGGGAGTGAAAAAAATAGACTTGTTTTCCTATAGAATTTGTTCATCACTCCCAAGAATAAAGCACAAACAGGAAGGTACAATTAGCAGTAAATAGTACAGGGGTACCTGACTGCCCACATTGTAGTTCCATATGCAGTTTTTGAATAGTTTCTCATAAGGACCTGAAGTGCAGCCTTTGAAAGGAACTTAGGGGACTAGCTTGCTACATGATTCTACTCTACGTTTTTAAGCTCAGGAGACATACCAGACTATTATGTATGTCAACTGAATACATCATAGTTGCACGAAAAAACCTATTTCAACTCCAGCATAGCATGTTGCTAAATCTAGTGAGGATAAAGCTTGCTATACACACTACAATTCTCATCAATAGACAGTACTAATACTTATAATAAAAGATATTTTTAAACTGGCCACGTTCTGGTACACCCTTTCTCATATTCATTCCTCAGAACCTCAATAATGATCTGTGAGAACTCCTTTAAAACTCACCAGGCGTAAAATCATCTGCAACTCAGTTTGCCAGCAAAAAGTATTCTGTAATAAATAGATAACTTCTGGGTCCCATTTTTGACGTACAATCTCTGAGATTGCCTCTGCTTGCAATGATGATAGCATCAGAGCAAAAGACATCAGGTTGTGGGAAAAATGTGGGTTAATACTTTCGCTCTTTAGAGGTATAGGTGGTTTTATGCATGTCTTATTCACATTCTAAGTTTTGCTATGATAGTGTTACTCCAGAGCCATTCATTTATCTGAAGTCTTTTAGATTTATTCCAGTGAGACCAAAGGGAAGACAAATTAAACTGACATTCAACAAATAGCCTACCAAATATGTAAATCAAGAGATACAAATCTGAAGTTATTGATAGGTACAAATTACCAGTAATTGGCTAGATGAGGTAAGAGTTTCATCCTGTTCCACTTACTCTTTCTCAAAATCCAGACGAAAGAAATGCAATGAATCAAAAAACCAGAAAGCACCTAAATACTCATCAGTCTCTTTCACTGATACTATGCATTATTACAGATAAGTCTTCCCAGTGTTATTTCTCACTTTGATATTAATAAAAAAAAAAAAAAAAGAAAAATGTTACAACCATTAAATTTGCCTGGAAAGGGGTAAGAAAAAAAATAATAAACAAGTCTGTGTTTGACCAGTTTACAACACATCTGTACAGACTGGTAAGGTTTGAACAGTTCAGTCAGAGAAGTGTTTGACTACCTGAGAGATTTGGATTTGTGAGTGAACCAGTTAAGGTTTGGTTATCTGGTCAAAAAAAAAAAAGATTCTTTCTTTTTTGATTTCAGATACTGCTTTTCTTCCTAAAGGTTGAAATATAGAATGCATACAGGAGTTGGACTATAATAAGAGCTAGAGGCATACAGTATCTTAAAGCAGTGGAGAAGTCCTCATTTGAATTCTATTCTGAACTTCTTGTCTCAGGCATCTGTCTACATCCTCCTGCTTTTATTCTATTTAGTTGTGTACTAACAACTTTAAGGCTCGTGAAGCACATAAACTGATTAAAGCAGAATTTAGGTTTCTACTCATAAATCATAAAAGGAAGCATAAATTCTGTGTTTTACTGGAGATTTAAATTCTTAAATGGGTTTTATAGGAGCCACATAAGACCTATTGACAATAACCCTTTATGATAAAAAGTAAATAGAAGTGACAAAGTCAGAATTCAAAATGCCACTGCTTAGTTCCCACTTGCCTGAAGACCACCAAAAATGTCTGGAGGAAATCTCAAAGGGAAACAAATGATAACATGAAATTAAATGTGTAATATTCCTTTTTATGCTGTGTGTGGGAAAAAAAAAAGTACTCACAGAATGAGCTGGTGCATTTGCATAACAAAGGAAATCAACAACAACAACAAATTGCCATCGTGTTCAAAGCTGATAATTGCACAGATGACAACAAGAAAGAGCCTTTCTTCTCAGCTCTCTAGGGGATGAGCCTTGTCGAGATGAGGAAAAAAGGTGGAAAGTGACCCCACTTGCTTTCATGAAAATTAGCAAGCTCAGAAAATGTCTTTGGTGCAAGGGGGTGGCCAGTGAATGGTGTGAATGCTAATGAACACAATCAGGGCAGAAGCTCAGCCAATATTCCCATCAGCTTCATCATATGATCAACAACTGGCAGCAGAATCTTCTTCAAGCTACCTACATCCAGCCTACCAACATCCAACTCACCTTGTTAACAAAGTCCTTTTGGAGAGGAGATTTTCTAGGGGCTTCTGGGTGGCTTTTGTTTGTTGTTTGATTTTGTTTGAATTGATATTTGTTTCTCTGTTGATGTTTTCTTTCGCAGTTGCACTGAATCAGAATTCTTCAAGTCCTGTGAAATGCTTCTGTACAGCATAGACAAGGTATTTGCAATCACTCCCTTCTCTGAGGTTCCCAAGCCCTAGAAAAGTTCTTGCTCTGGAGAAAGAGGTACTTCTCTGAACACCAAAAGATCACCAGTTGTAAGTGGTTTTGTCAGCATGAAAATATGTTTTTGCTTCCTCTGAAAATTTAGATGTAATTTAATTTAGCCAATGACTTTTAGAAGTACCATGACTCCAGAAGTCTACTGAAAGTGCAGAATAGTGATAGGTTTGGTGGTTTGGTTGTTCGGTTTTTTTTTAATTAACCAGTTGTAGGATGTTCTTGAAAAGAGCTCTGAAACCCTTCAAAAGTATGTGAGTGATGCTTGAAGTCCTAGACAGAAAGGCTGTAAGAGACTAGGACCAACTGATACATCCTTATTTAACACCCCACTTCTTCCTCACTATCAATAATGCAGCAGGCAACGAAAATGACTGAAGTCACAGAGTCTTATTCTAGTCCTTCTTATTCTAGGACAAGCTCTAGTAGCACAAAAATAGCTCCCATGGGCAAGTCTCCATAGACTTGAAAGGTTTAAACCCCTGAAATCTGTCCTTTAACCTTCTGGAAAAGTTCTATAAAATTTAACAGAGTTTCAGCCATTCAATTTAAGAAAAAGTCCTTTTTGAGTTTTAAGAGTTTAACACAAATAAAAAACAATTCTAGAGATATAAATTATTAAAATCAGTGCATATTCTATAAGACAAGATAGGTGCGTGTATTTCAATGTCTTTGCTACAGAATTCAGCAGCAGTTTTAATTTTCTGTCATGGTCAATAGGATTGATTAAAAAGCAAACAGCTCTTCCTTCCACCCCCCTCAATAGTGTGGAGAAGAAAAACACAAGTGTCTAAAATCAGTCAGGTATTGCTTTGTTTATAATCCCCTGGGATTTTTGTATTTGGTGGCTGATGTCTAGTTTGGTTTTATTCATTCCAGAATAAATGGATGGCAGTCAGAGAAACCTTGAATAGACAGCCTGTTAAGGTACTCAAATGAGATCTCTGGGTTCAAGCCTCTATAGCAGAGAAAACAGAAACTTTCGCCTGAGGCTTTAACATTCTATGTACCATAACCTGTCAGTCCTTACAGTTGGAAGAGTTTCATCTTGTGTAAATAATAAAACATTTGTAAGAAAAGGGGGTGAAGGCATGAAAGCTCTGTCATTGGGGGACTCATTTAGGAAGACTGAAGGCACAGATTCAAATTCTTCTTCACCAAAGGAAGAAAACAGCAGGTAAAGGGATTTCCTGTCACCTAGACAAAAGCAGTAAGACACTGGGCTACATTCAATATCTCTCAGGTGAGTGGGTTTATCTCCCCCCCTTCTTCCCCTACCCTGTGACTAGTAAATATGAGTGATCATGCAATTATTCTAAATAATAGTTAGAACATCTTGAATCCTCAAAAAATCTGTCACTGGGTAAAACCCTTTCTTTGCAGTCAAAATTAGGCTCTATGAAACAACCCTGAACTGTTGTAGGAATAGAGGGTTAGCTGACCAAGACAGGAATAAACACCTATGTGGAATTGGCAATGGATCTTCTAGCTATCTGCAGACTTCTGTTTAAAAACAGTCTCATTGTACTTTCTGAACACACTTAATTTGAAAGCAATTCTGGGAGGTCACTATAAGACAAAGAAAACTTTTATGTCTTACTGCTCCTCTAACAAGCTCAGATGTTTGCAACACAGGACCATCATACTCATGCTATACGACACAGGCAGCTTTGCTTTGTTCTCTGCTCTATTGCAAACAGTCAGCTGAAAATGAAGTAGAGACCAGTTTCTCATGGCAGCCGGGGAGCAATCTGAGATATTCACTGCTGAATATTCTACATCTGTGACAAAATGAAAATGTGAATCTGAATTATCTCAATGGAACCCAGGATGCAAAGTGTGTGTGTGTGGAGTTGAACACTGCTGTTTACTGTGGTTTTGGTGGGTTACAAGAGCAAGACTTTCTTGTCTGAAGCTTGTAGAGCAGCTCATGGAGATTTAATCAGGTAAGTGGGTTCTTTCTCTGCTGGTCTTCCTGCCTGGCTGATGGAGTTCAAGACCTGTAGGCAATGGATGAAGCACCAATTGTCACCTCTCTGGGTGCTGGTTCCACTAGATGCATCCTTAATGTGTTACTCCTGCCAGGTTTCTATTGAAGCAGCAAGTCTACGGTCTGCAGATAGATAAGTTTTTCCAACTAAGGACAGCAGGTGCACAGACTGGACTGCAAAAACAAGAGGGAAATGGGACTGTCTTGCATTGATCTTGGCTGACTGCAGCAATCTGAACTAGGGACAGCTCTCACTAATGGGCTGTGGGAGTTGTACCTGGAGTGATGAAGATGGGGGCAGGCAGAGGAAAGGCTTGAAATGCTTTGAAGTGAGAGTTTTCAGCTTAAATCCATCACAGTGCATAATCAAGCACATATGCAAAACCAGTCTTGAGGTGCTGCCTAGAGACCCATAAAATCAATTGTCTACAGTGCTGGTCATTAGCAAAAGGTTGACTGTTAATGCTGTTAACTTTCTGTAGTGTACTTCAGTTTACTGGTATGACAAACAGAGCTGGAAGCTCCTTCCTCTATATTTTAATCTGGTTCCTAAACAAAGACAAGTAATTTCAGACTTTGTGAAATTAATAAGGCCTGTTTGCCAATGGCTTGCTTGTGACTGGATTCTCTGATGTCTAATAAAGGATGAGATCAATTAGCTGCTCCTTCAATAAAAAAACTGATAGTGCCTTTCCACCACCATTCTACCTGTTTCCAAAATTCATGTTAGAACAGAACATATTTAAGCCTTCTTACTCTCACTGCTAAATTTATCTGAAATCAGCTCGCAGTTCAAAAGTTGAAGGACAGACACAGACTGCAATCACATAGTCTTCCTTCCCCTTGAAGCCAGATGTATAATTTTAGATTAAGTCAGAGCTGCTTAGGGATATCCATGGCAGTGTGATATGATTTGTCCAGTGAGCAGATTGAGATAACAAAATCATCATGACTACTCCTCAGCTGAGCTAGTTAGCCAGCACCTCTCTGGGGATGTGATCCCACCACGCAGGCAGACCCTGCCCATGTATATAAGGAAGTAGTCCCCTGTGCTTGGATGTGTCTGCAAACATTAAGAAGTTTCACAGCTTCACCAGTGAAGAAGCTGGGATTTACCCTAACTGGCAGATAGGGAAATGAGGGGGGGGGGGGGGAAGTGAAAGATGAGTTATGTGAGTTGTTCAAGGAATGAAGAAGAGCTGTCATAAAACTGCCTTAATCTCCCAGATATCAATTTAGTACTTCCAATGATATCCTATCTTTTAAATGTTAGTGATTTGGTACAGTTCTGAAGTACTTGGAGATTTGTGTTGAGGGTTTGGTTTTGTTTCCTTTGAACCAAATTAGGATCTTTCAAGTGACAGCTTACAGCAGAAGCAGGGCTATTTATGTATCTCATTAATTCATCCACATAACAGGACCACTTCCATCATACAAGAAAAATTTCAATGCCTGACCTGTGTCCTGCAGACACAAACCCAGACCCATACCATCCCTATATCAAGTCTGCAGCAGAAGAGAGAAGCCAACCCTTTCAAACCCCATGTCCCTGTTCCTAATTCACATTGGATCTCTCTCCCTTCTATTTGTTTCATTTCCTGTGCTCAGTGTGCGATGAACCTCTCCAGGTTCATTCATTCATTTCACCTTGGCAGCATGTCACTACGCAGACAGTCTATTGAGGATGAGATGGAAATAGTATTACGTTACAGAATTGATAATACCTGACTTTAATATCTCTTAGCATCATCTCCATTGTGCTATGTCAGTGAAACAGATCAGACAGTGTAAGTCTCTAGTGTAAACCAAGGGGAGGGGGGAGGAAATACTTCTGCTATCAAAATTAAACTTCTAATACATCAGCAACAGCAGGTGAAGAGACAGCAGAATTGGTAGCTAACAGATCAGCTATCTTTCCAGTAGTGCCTCTGAGCAGGTAGCTAATAAACATCTGCATTTAACTCCAAGCACTTTTCCTCCCTCTCTTTTCTCCCATCTCCTTGTCTTGTCTGCTCCCACTAATACACTAGGTTGGTTATATATAGCTCATTTTAGTGACATCATAACCATTCTGTTGGTCATTATTGTGTTACTTAAACAGATTTACGGTCTGGGCATTTGAATAAAAAAAGGACAACGGGGGGATGTTCAAGAAGCCATGAGGAAAGATATTCAGGAAGTGTGCTTAAGTCAACCTTAAGAAGACTGTGACTGGCTTCCCTGTCTAAATCAAGTAAATAAATCTGTCTGGTAGGTAAGACATGGGGCAGGGAGTCTGGGACAACCTGAGTATTTTTCTTGCTCCTTCCATTTTTTTCGCTATCTTACCTTCAAGGATTGTTTAGCTTTTCAGTATCACTGTTCCTGCATCTCCAGCTTGCATGTGAGAGAACACCTTTTGTGTTTAATGGCTAGATGGATGTGTACAAGCTAAACAAATTAAGTCCTTTGATGCCTGAAAATTGGTATGGCAGCAGTGGAGAACATGGTTTAACTGTTGGCCTTATTAGATCCTGATCATAGGCCAGATTTGATCCTAAATGACAGTAGTTTCACCTGAGGATGAGGATGGAGTTGGACAGAGGGATATTTCTAATTCATTAAATATCCTCTGCTGCCTCAGCAAGCAGTTCATCAAGGGAATCATTAACAGCATGAAATTTTAAAATGTGTTTACAAATGATTCTGTAAAGAAGATGCCTGGAAGAGCCTTTCAGCTCTTCCAGGTGAATTTCAATGGTCACATCAGCTATGTATAAAATGCAGAAGGCTTAAGAGGTCAAGTCTGAAATAAGTTGACCTCTGTTTAACTCTTCATGTCCTGGTAATGCTGGCTGACTTCCTTCTGCCTCTGCACCACTCCTTAACATGCCTCTCTTGTGTTCCACTTTGTGTGCTGATAGCAACTTATCCCTCCTACAGTTGTAGCTGGCTAGTGTACCACTGCCATTTGTACCTACGACTGTAAACTGTGAGTATGGAAATTAAGTTCAAAGAGTTAAAATCCTGCATTTCTGTTCATAAAATCATAGAATCATAGAATTATTTGGGTTGGAAAGGACCTTAAGATCATCCACTTCCAACCCCCTGCTGTGGGGGTTGGAACGCCTCACACTAGACCATGTCACCCAAGGCTCTGTCCAACCTGGCCTTGAACACCGCCAGGGATGGAGCATTCACAACCTCCCTGGGCAACCCGTTCCAGTGCCTCACCACCCTCACAGTAAAGAACCTTTTCCTTATACCTAACCTGAACTTCCCCTGTGTAAGTTTAAACCCATTACCTCTTGTCCTATCGTCACAGTCCCTCATGAATAGTCCCTCCCCAGCATCCCAGCAGGCCCCCTTCAGGTACTGGGAGGCTGCTATGAGGTCTCCACACAGCCTTCTCTTCTCCAGGCTGAACAGCCCCAACTTTCTCAGCCTGTCTTTATACAGGAGGTCCTCTAGCCCTCTGATCATCCTCATGGCCTCCTCTGGACTTGTTCCAACAGCTCCATGTACTTCTTATGTTGAGGACACCAGAACTGCACACAATACTCCAGGTGAGGTCTCACAAGAGCAGAGTAGAGGGGCAGGATCACCTCCTTCGACCTGCTGGTCACGCTCCTTTTGATGCAGCCCAGGATACGGTTGGCTTTCTGGGCTGCGAGTGCACACTGAAGCCGGCTCATGTTCATTTTCTCATCCGCCAACACCCCCACGTCCTTCTCTGCAGGACTGCTCTGAATCAATTATCTGCTCAACCTGTAGCTGTGCCTGGGATTGTCCTGACTCAGGTGTAGGACCCTGCATTAGGTCTGGTTAAACTTCATGAGGTTGGCATCAGCCCACCTCACAAGTGTGTCGAGGTCCCTCTGGATGGCATTCCTTCCCTCCAGGGTATCAACTGAACCCCACAGCTTGGTGTCATCGGCAAACTTGCTGAGGGCGCACTCAATCCCACTGTCCATGCCTCATACCTGTTTCTAGAGGAACAGTCAGAATGAGGTGGTCCTGTTTGTTATATTTTAAGCCTGGTGAAAAGTGTGAATGAGAGATGTGTTAAAGCAGAATAATTTACTAGAGAGAAAAAGCCAAAGGAAAGAAAATAAAAAATGAAGGTTCTAATGCTTCTGAACTTGCTGAGAGGCTGCAGACACAGCATCCTACTTTTTGAGATGAGTTTTACCCTTTTTCTTTTGCTGCTAAACTTCCTCATGCAGCCAAAATACAAGTGGTCCCTCGACACTGATTTATATTATTTTTAGAGTTTTGCAGGCAGCAACAGTTTTAGGCCCTTAAAGCCTAATAATATTTTTTTCCTTTAAAGAAGAAAGGAAAAGAGAGAGAGAAGTTGTTCTCCATAGCAGATCGGAGCAGGAGGAGACGACTAATGAAAGTTGAGACTGGCAGATTCAGTGCCATACCCTAATTAGATGGGAACTTGTCATTTGCAGTGTGACTTCTGCCCTAGTAAAGCTCTCCTCTGACTAGAGGAGAGAATAAATTCACCACCTTTTAAAGCCGTCATGGTCTAAAATCTGTCCAGCTCTGTGAGTAACCTCAAATTTAAATGATCTTGACTTCAAACTCCTAAAAAAACCATGTTCTGAACTGTAGAAAACAGCTTATTTTATGGATAAGTACTCGAATAAGATTCAGGACACTTCAGTCTTTTGACCATGGTAATAAATACCAAAATTTCACAGTCATACTGGGCAAGGCATGTAACTTAAGCCACATTCACTGAACAGGCGTATTCTTTTGCTTGTTTCTTCAGACAAAAACAACTTTGGAAAGGGGTATTCTCCAGACATATAAGTCTGTGATCTCAGACTTTAAAGCATGAACAGCCAGAAACAACTCAGTACTGGCATATCTTCATCAGAACACTGGGAGCAGATTCATCACTACAGATTTGGTCATCTACAGTATTGACATTTACATCTGAGATAGTCATCTAGGTCACCTTCACAACCCACAAGAAATAGTCAATTTTAGAGCACGATCCATTTAATTCAAATGTAGATGTCAGGTGAATCACTCTCTGGAATTGCCTGTTTCTCTCCACTGACTGTGTATAGAGTCTGGGCAATTAGGTCAGATGTGTATTCATTATAAACAGTTATTGATGAATCCTAAGTTATGACCCCCCGCAGAAGATACCCTCTTCAAAGCATTGAGATAAGCCACGACTGGGCTTGTGGCTGGTCCTCAGCTGTGGGATATTTGCTGACCTATGAAGACTCCCCGGAAAGCCCAGGTTTTGCCACGATCTGCTAGAGCTCAGAGGGTTACAATAGGAGTAAGATAAGTGCTGATGAAACAAGGACTAGATTTACAGACCCTTTTAGGCAACATCTTTGAATTTCTTCCGTAGGATAAAGAAAAGCAACACCCACACACCTCTAAATGTGAGTAATTCTGTTGGCAAAGGAAGCAATGAACTTTGACTTCTTGTGAAATCTTTTTTAAAGTGTGAATGACGGTGGGCATTCTCTATGATCTACTAAGGCATCCCTTTCAAAAAGTGGGGTAGTAAAAAAAAAAACATTTCCTCTACTCAGGAGGCTGTTTTCACAAAGCTGATTCAAAACTTCACATTTAATTGAAACTGTCCAACAAGTTCAAAGGTTACAACCAGGGACAAAGGCAGAAAGGAAGACTAGCAGATACTCAGAGAAAGATTTCTTAAGAAGATGAACTGGAAAAGATTAAAAAAAAAAAATGACAAAAGGAAAGGAGCATAAAGAAAATCAACAACCCAGCCAGGAAACCACCCCACTGCCACAAAGGAAGCCATTCATTTACATTCGCAAGGAACCCAACGGCAGCTGGAGGTGTCTGGGCACTGCCATTCCACGGATGATGTCAGGCCTGCAGAAGATTTTTCAATTAATCTCTCTTGACCCTCTGCCTTGAACCCTCATTCCTATTTTTAACAACCCCATTCTGTTGGATGACCTTGGGACCCAGTGACCAGTAACACCCATTTAAGTAACTGCAGGGGTGTCGGTAAGTATGCAAGGAGAATTTGCAAGGGGCTCATTATATAGAGAGTTAGTTACCACAAAGGACGTGTTCACTCTCTCTCACTCTCTGTCTCCCATTCTTGCCTGTAGGCTAGTAGTCAGGGACCTTAAACAGAGACTCAGTCATGCTAAACACATGAAAGATGCTCTAAAAAAGCCATTCTACATGTAGACTGTTATAGAACTCAGAGAAAAGGTGAAAGAGCATATGAATATATACCAATTGAACTCAACAATATCCTGAAGAAAACCATCAAAAACTTCATAATCCTTCTTTCTACTAAAATTCTAGATAGACAAGAATTGCAACTAACATAAAATAAACAAAAGAAGTCCAGATGTTGTACAATACAGTGTGTTTAATCTAAGCTATTCCTGTTAATCGTTTTGAAAGACTAACACAGGAAGGATATGGCTCCAAATTCATGCATGTACATCAAATGTAGAGAATAAATTTGTGTCACAAGAGACAAAAATGCACTAACCCACTTTGCCTCAGCTATTTTACAGAACACAGCTTTATGGCCACAAGACACATGATTCAAAACGTCCTGACAGAGATTCAGCAATAAGCCTTGGATGCAAACTTAACTCTTACGAAATATGAAAATACATGTTGTACCCTTACAAGCATTGCAAGATTATGAATGTATTCTCTTTCCTGTCTTCAGTACATGTTTTTGGCATGCTGAAAAATAATACATTTCTCTGGGTTTTGGGGTGTTTTCATGTGTTTTTGTTTGTTTGTTTGTTTGTTTATTTTCTTAAGGAAAAGAATTATCCTCTGTTGAATAATGCAATGATAACAACATGGGAATTGACACACTTTGTGCTGTGATGCTGTGCAAGCCTTTCTGTACTTCTTTATAGATAGCATAACAACTCTCTTGTTCCTCACTCTAGGTTTCAACCAGCTATGCTTTCAGTAAAATTCTCTGGATCAGAGAAAGGGAATGGCAACATGTAAGGCTGGGCTTAAAAGAGAATGAATGATATACTGATAGACTGGGATGAATTTGAAGATACCTACTGCAACTGAAAGAAGACTTTTCTTTGTAGTGTCCCCATTCTTGGGGCTCTGGTAAGTAAGAGCTGAAGACCAGGTAAGAGGATTTGTAAGAGTTGTGTGGGTGATGTTGGATTAATGCTCTTAGTCAGAAAGTAAAATCTGTCATCCTGGGTCACACTAAAATTCTGTAACAAAATAACCTGTTTCTGGCAGTGACCTATAACAGATGTTTGGGGAAAGTGTATAAAAAACATGGCAAATAATGACTAATCTTTCCCCTGGCTTTACTCTCGTGTCTGCAGTCAGCAGTTTAGAACCTTCACAGGTTTTTGTTCCTGAAGTTTTCAGAAGGTTTGCATGTATCTTTCGATACAAAATCCATGAGTAAAACCAGGCATTGTTGATGGGTACTGGTGAAAATCCTTCTCTGAATGAATGAAAAGTGGACAGCTTGATAATATTACTCCAAACAGGCTTAAGTCATTCACTAAAACCACCTTTGGCATATAGAGAGAGCATGTTGTTTTCCTCTGGGCTGTCACTAAAACTCTTAGCCCATCTGATGATGCCAAAATGCATGAACCTAGCAGATTACATGCTGAAAGTCTGGATACACTACTGGAGCAGGAAGATTTCAAAGCTTTCTGAAAGTTCATAAATTATGATAAACCTGTTCATCCAGCATCTCTTGATGCTAGACAAACTCTTGTCCATGTAATTGTCCTTGTACCACTCTACCTGGGCCATCAACTAGCAAGGCAGACAATGTGCCCTGCCCTAGTAGTGTTACACAAAACTGATCCTAAGCAGTGATCAAAGGAAAGCAGAAGGGCAAAGCATGACCAGAGCAAAGAAGATAAGACCCACAGAAATCCATCAAATTTTAAAATGTGTCGGTTGCACTATCATCTCAGAGGAGACTCAGATAAGGACACAACTAACTCTTCTTAAGTATTCCTTTGAGGCTGAATTCTGATGCACAGCCTCACCAGTTCTCCAACAGGCATGCTCACCTCTTTCTTTGTTAAAGAGCTTTTCTCTTTTAATAGAGGGATTTCATTCTGCTGAACTTCATTTATTATTGTTAAAAAATAAGAACTAAAAGTCAAAATGCTGCTCTGTGGATTTCCCCACCATTCATACAAATCTCTCTTGCTTCCATTTGCTCTTATCACTCTAATTTCACACAGGACAGACCTTTTTTTGTGTGTGTTTCCAAAACAATCTTGCCACTGCTATGTTCAGACTTTGTTTCTATATTCTGTATTTCCTGACATTAGGCAAAAGCTTCCTTTTTTCTTGTCTACCCCAATTAGTTTCTATTGTAGCTCATTCCTTTCCTTATACCTTTTCATTCCCTTTCTCTTTAATTCACTAGCACTGTACTCGTGTTGCTTAACTATCAGGAAGTATTTTGGGACATGCTTGATTAAAAAAGATAGAGGAGATTAAATTAAGGTAGGTCTGTATTTTTATCTTGGTACTTCCCCTTTCCTTGTCAGTATAATATCTGTAATAACTGAAATAATTATATATATAGCATTTTATCAATATATTTTTTAAGTCCAAATATCTTAACTTCACTGTGTTAAAACTAAAAGACAGGACCTTACATGGCAGATCTAAAATGGATTCTGAATTTATTCATTTAAAACATAGTTTATTGTTTTAATTGGGTTATTATTTATATAAGAATCCTCATGTTTTCTGGAAATTCAAAATAAATTCATGTCAAAGTTATATTTCTTTGATGTCATGTGGAATGCCTAAAGTATTTTGGTTTTGTATCTCCTGTTTTTCAAGTAGAGTTTGAGACACTAATGGAATCAGCTGATTTATAGAGATGGATGTTTCAGGGGAAAAAAAATAATTATATTATGATGCATTGGTCATTATAAGTTTAACCCTCAGATAATCCTCATCCTCCTTAACTGAAAAAACAACTTTAATGGATTTTATTTGCATTTCATACTTTCATGCTTATGGAAAGGTTTTTCTCTCCTTAAAAAGCTGCATAGTTCTTTAAACACAACCCCAAGGGAAAAACAACTCTGTCTTCCACCTGGAGTTTTGACTCATATTCTCCTTTTTTCAAGTCATATGCCTGACTTATTTGTAAAAACTTCCAATAAACATGAATCTGACAGTCAGCCTAATATGCTGAAATCAAAAGCTATTATTGACTTTGCCATATTGATCAATGGTGGCCCAAGCCCCATAATAGATTACAACATTTCTCTCTGAACACGGCTTCTCAACCATTCCCTCTCTGCATTAAATGTACGTTCCTCTGTTAGGAAGTGCCAAAATGACCCAGTTCAGAGCCTCCTGCTCCAGGCCTTAACCTCCCATGGATTGGGCGCATGATGCACTTCCACAGCCATGAAAATGCAAAGGCAGCAAGTCACTACTTCTGTTTGGAGGTGGATTTTATGTGATTCTTTGTCATACGCACCTGTTTCACCTACTCTTAGCAACACATCCATCCTCTTTCCCACAGCACATCTCACTAGCATTTGTGCACTTTTGCTTACCTCTGCGCTGTATGTGCTATATCCTCATTGTATAGATGGAGCAGAGCCATTGGAAGGCTAATTGACTTGTCACACAGAAAGCTCATGTATAAGAGGGAGTTTGGGGTCACTTTTTTCATGTCAACAGTGGGCATATATAAAACATTGACTAGCTCCTTTCTCCTTCTGTTCCTTAAACTAATCTTCTCCCAGCTCTAAATTCCAAGACAGTCACTGGGTGAAAAATACCTCTTCATCTGCTTCATAGGTATGGCAGGATGGCTTTTCCATGTCATCAGCCTGAGCTCATAGCAACACCAAGAAGGACTATCTTATGCCTAGAGGAGACTTACACTTCAGCAGACTGTGTAGCCCTGAAGACCTTATTGGTGCCCTGCAATACTTTAAGGGGGCCTACAAGAAATCTGAAGAGGGCCTTTCTACATGAACATGTAGTGACAGAACAAGTAATAATAGTTTCAAGGTGAAAGAGGATAGATTCAGATTAGATATTAGGAAAAAAGTCTTCATTATGAGAGTAGTCTGACATTGGAACAGTGGGAACCACGCTGACCCTTCCAATAAACAACAGCAGCAGCCATCTGGAAAGCAGACCCTTCACTTTGGACTGCTCTGGGCTGGTATTTAGGTCAGCTAAGTTCCTAGTGAAAGAAACCTTTCACAAGGAGTACAAGGATTTTAAAAACACATGAAATTCTGCTATTTCTATAGCGACCCCTCCCCTTGAAGCCAAAAAAAAAAAAAAAAGCAACAACTGGTGTGTTGTTGAAATATACAATTCAGAAATGTTTAACTGAAGAAGAAATATCTATGGAAAATACCTACTTCTCTTCTGAACAAAAAGATGTAATCTGTACTGAACAGTCAGTTGCACAAAGTGTTTCAACATTATCTTTTCACAGGAAAAAATTATATATAATGTTCAAGAAAAGTGAAAAGAACACTTAAATGCTGTTTTTAGCAAAACCTTCTATTTTTCACAGAGTATTTTCCTAAATTAGAATATTTCCACTGGATTTAATCAGAAGAGAAAGAAGGGATTAAAAAAAAAGCAGAGCAGTTCAGTGACCCACTCAAGGCAGGTCACGATTTATGAGTGATAACCAGACAGGTGAGGAGAAAAGTAAGTACAGGAGGAAATACAGCATTGCTCCTCCCTTCGAGTTAGCTCACAGCCAACATTTTCAGTTCTATTAACCAACAGCCTTTCATTCAAACTGGGAGAAAACAAAACCACACTGTGAAGCAAATAATGGACATCAGTACTGAAATGAAAAGGATATGGAGAACATGAGAGTTTTAGAGCAGGTGGCATCAAACCCTTCCCGAGCAAGTCAAGGGCTCGGTGTCCCCAAAGCTACTCGGCAGAAAGCTCCCCAAAGCAGTCTCTTACACAGTCTTCTGTAGTATGTAAATTTATTGAAATACACTCCCCTTTGCCTACTGGGAGATGAGTGTGCTGTGATCCGTCCTCTCAACCCACACTGACACAGGCAGCTGACATTGTGGTTTTGAAGATTTCCCTTTTGTTTTTGCTGCCAGCTCGTGGGAGCGGGGAGAGAAGGAGGAAGGGGAAAGAGGAGGGCGTAACGCGCCCGCAAGTGTGTGTAGGCAGGCCAAAAGAATCTGTGCCACCGAAACACCCAGATGGCAGGAAAAAGTCACCTTTTACTAACTGGATCCAAGGCAGATTTTTATAGTGTGTGGGTGTGAGAGAGGGCAGGGGCTGTGAGGAGGATGCAGGAAAGCAGAGCATGTAAATGCACATATGTTTGCCCCAGAAAGAAGGAGAGAAGGGCACACAGTGGATAAACAAGCTTCTATCTGACTGTATAGTGACAGAGTTGCATAGGGGAACAGAGCTGAGTTGTGGAGGTGTCCTTCAAGAACAGAAATTCAAGCACCTGATGGGCCTCTCCTTTGCCCATGGGAGGTGTCCAGCTTCCCACTGCACTTGCAAGGTATGTTACAGGACAATATTTTTCCCCCAGATTCCTTGAAATGGGGTTTAATAATGGTGAAAATCTGTCTTGAACTGTACAATCTCTACACATCTCGATGGAAACACAGTTCATGTGCAAGTCCAGGGCCACATTCTGTGACTTCATGCTCTTGACTGTGAGGCTGAGACCCTCCCTCTTTGTGATCTGAATTCCTGCCTTTAGAAAGACAACACAAACTATTCAGACCTACTTTTCTGGGCTCCCACATATATGCTAATAAACTAAACCAGGCCATTGCCTGCTCTTTGACCCCATGACCATGAAAGCCTTGCACATGTAGTTAAAAGCACAACTCAGAGGGACAAGAAAGTTGGCTGGACCTGGTGGATCCTGTTGTGGCTGGGAGTACACGGGATACACACAAACAGTTCTCCAAAGATCTAATTAAATACCTCCAAATAACCACATTAACTGGATGCCTGGATCAGTATTGATGCTCATCCTAAAGACAGTTGCAATTGTTACCATAATAGGAGGTGTAATGAAATGCATGCAAGATCACTGAAGACATGTCTGTCTCACTTCAGTGTGGTTTCTTAAAGACTTGTAGTTAAGACAGATCTCATAAAAGACTGACAAGTATTTCCAATGAGATCTGACCAGACTGGGGAAGATGTAAGCCTTTCAGTGACTGGAAAGAGAAGGATTAAAGGTATTAATTCAACCTCAGTTGGAGTAAGGATGCAAAACCTCACAAAGAAAATCTGATAAAGAATAATGTTAAGAGCCCTGCACAGAGAAAATGTTGTGATCTTACATGTCTAATGTCCACAAGCTATGGGTCCTAGGTGTTGTGCTTCGAGCTAAAATGAATGATTTTGGTTATTTTGAATCCCTGATAGCAGAATTTAAGTCAGTAACAGAACACTCCAAGCATAAAACTTTGCATCTGCAAACAGAGGTATTTTGTCCACCATCTTTTTTTGGGTAGCTAGGCAAGAAAAGTCTGGATTCATTATTCTTTATTTAGCCCTAGCCACCAAAGAGATGCCCTGCATTATACTGACAGGGAGGTATATAAAGTCACCTCACACACTGGGATGTGCCATGGGAAAAAAACACTGGGAACACCTGGACAGTGAATATCAAGACAAACCCTTTTCACTTTCCTCAAGAGAAACCAAAAACGAGATGAAAATGGGGAAAAATAATCCCCTCACGTCTCCTTCCCTGAAGAAGCTGCTGTTTTAAAATTCACCAAGCAAGGTCTGCAAAGTATCAGTGGGGAAAAGAGGGTGGCTGCTCTGTACATCTTCCTCTGCTCCCCAGGCCTGCTCCCAACCATCGCACCTGCATGTACAATTTTGGCATTTCCATATATCTGTTTGATTGTTATGCAGATCTTTGGTATGGGGAGCTGGGTTTGTTCTCTGGCCCTCTGAGGCCCCCCACTTTGCAATGGACGGAGCCTTGTGCACGATAAACAGCACACTGAGCTGGCTATTAGTAATTCACCAACTCGCCAGTGACCAGGAACCGCTGCAAGCAGCACTACCAGCTGACTCCAACACTTTAATTGCTCACTCTGTGTTAAACAGAGATGCATTAGGAACACAAGGCCTGACTCTCCACCCTCCCCTCCAGTGTTTTTTCCTTGACCTGGGGCAGGTTATTCCCTCCAAGAGGAGACACCTTGTTGTAGAGTTTTGCTGTGATAGCAGAAAGGGACACCAGATCATCAGCGTTAGTAATCGAGGGCATGAACCTCAACCCTCATCCCAACCTCCCATCTTGCACATGCTCCTGCTCACATTAAGTGAGAGCTAATCCTGGCTGGGTATTTCCTGCTTTCCTTATCATGAGCTGCATATTAATGAGGGTCTGATTCAAAGCCCACTGAAGCCCACTGAGAGAATCCCCATCTTCACGACCATGCCCATAAGGAGTCATCTTCAACAGAGCCAGCAGACCAGATCATCAGTGCAACAGCACCTACTTCCATGAAGTGAAGCCAAAGGAGGAGTTCCTCTAATAGATGAAAACAGTATTCTCTGTAACAACACAGCAAAGCTGCAGTGCCTGGACTGCAAGTTCTGTTGAGCCATTCCTGTATCTCCAAGTTCCTCCCAGGAAGTTTGTTGTGCAGTTTTGATCTCAAAGAGGATCACATAAAATCTATGTGAATGTCACTTGCAGAGTGCTTATTTCTTTGTTTTTGAAAAAAAAAAAGAGTTTTTGCACTAATGTAAAAAATATGTTACAGATGCTCAAGTCAAGACTTATTTACAGATGTGGGTATGCAAAAGCCACATGTCGAAGTGTTTCTTTTAATGAAATATATATATATATAGTTAACTGCCTGGTCTGACCTCTTATAACACTGATTCAAGGTGCTGCAAGTATCTCTTACTGGGTGACTTACTCTGGGAACCAGATCCAAGTCCACTGCCGGGTCCACCGTGAAACATGACAATATCTTATATCAGGTTGCTATCCTTCTTCTGCACTTGAGGTGTTGTCACAGGCTTCCTAAATGGACCATTGAGGAAGCTGCATTCTGAGCAGGTGCCTTCCTCCACACTGATGTGCAGGAGCACATGCTACTTTACCAGCTCATACTGTTAAGTAGGGATGGATCGCATAATGCCAAATTCTGGCAATACAGAACAGATTTCATGAAAAATGTATTTTATACTGTGCACCTCATCCTGAACCAGAAGGCAAAAGTCACTCTTTTCCTAAATACAAGCATAGGGCCCTTCTGATAGACTCTGCTGCAAGCATCAGAATCTTTGACATGTGAACTTGAGGTAGTCACCCATTACAGACAATTCATTTGGAGTGAACTGTTATGGAACCCAGGCATTTAAAATGATTATTTTAAAGTCAGGCCTTTCGCACCCTGCATAGACCACAGAAGAGCTGGAGATAATCCGCACATATTTAAACATCTATCTTTCAGACATTTAAATAAATCCTATCCCTGAAACTCAGCATGAGTGGGAGACCTATAGGCTGTAAGTGGAAAAGTGCTGCAGATTTCTGTGGACAATGGTACCAGCAGAAGATCCGTGTTCCTCACCATGATGCAGATGAAGCTACTCTAGCCAATTTGAGAGCTCGCTGTGCTCATGAAGGGTGTCTTTGGCTATTCCTCTACCGCAAACAGATTTACTGTTGCATGGGTGTCTGTGCCAGGAAAACTTATCCTGGTTTCTGGGATGTGCAAAGGCTCATATCATGGATGAGACTGAACTGGCATTCATAGATTTCAAGAAAAACAGTTATCACTAGAATATTTTAATCTCTCTGAATACGCTGGCTTTTGACTCCATGTTCAAAGCAGGATCTCCAGCATCTGAGCTCAGCCAAAAAACACAGACTGGGTTTGACAGAAAACTGCATCCAGTTTCATGTGAAACCAGCCAGAAGAAAACAAATCACAGAAACTACAAACCAAGCAAAAGAATGAAAAAAATAAGCTGACTTAAAAACTAGGAAAGAAAAATACCAAACAAAGCAAAACAGCTGTGCTGCAAATAACACACAGTGTTCCTCGTTTTCATGTAGAAAGTTTCTTTCAGCAAAATAAAAAACAAGAAAATGAGAAGTGTTTTTCTGTATCCTTATTCAAGATGAACCTCCAGCTTCTCTGAGTACCTAGACAAAACTCTTCATTTGGGGTTCAAACCATGGAACCACAGGAGTGTCTTTTTGTGGACAATGGCAGTGAGTGACAGACTGCTTAGTGGAAGACTAAACTGGAGTCCCACCTCTCAGCTTTACTACCCAGATGATTTCCCCAGGCACTGATGCAAACATCTGGGTGTTTGTGTGCACGTTGACATTTATTTCTTTATTTTTTAATGCTGTTGGGAATTGCTGTGAGGATTAGGTTTGTTATTTCCACTAACCAGGCGTTAAAATACCTTGAGCCGATCACGCCCTTACTGAGTTTCAACTGAAGAGCACTAAGCACAGGGAGGATGACACAGCCTTAGGAAATAGTAAGAGAGATTAATGCAAACTGCAGTGGCAGCACAAACAGCACCCAGATGTAACACACGGAGCAAACTTTTTTCTTCCCTTTCTTTCACGTTGTGGTAGATAGCCACCAGAGGGAGTCCAAGAGACCCCCAAGGATAAACAGATCAGCTTTTGGTATAATAAAGGTAATTAAACATTTTCTGCTGGGCGCTGAAGAGTTCAAACCAATGTGAGCTGCTTAGGTCACTGTGATATCTTGCGCTGCAGCAAGATTTCTCAGAAAAGCTAAATCAGACTTAATTTACAGTTTAACTTCTCCAAGAAAACAAAGGGAATAAAGAAGCAAGTAAATGTTGTTAGTATTATCGTTGATGCTGAAAATGGTCTTCTCCCTGTGTGTTTCTAATTAAATACTATTATGTGTTTATAGGTCAATGGAATAGAAAAGAAGGTCAGGAGACCAAAATCTAAAGGGCAAACAGTGTCTCATCTCTATCACTATATGCTTGCTCATGTGTATGGAAATACAGATATTTAAGCACAAGTACATTAGATACTGTTCTTATTGTTTGGTACCAGAGAATGAGACATGGGATTTCACACTGCCTTGCATCTCCCAGTCTGACCTCAGCAACTAAAGAGGAAACCAACTCTCCCAGGAGACTTGGAAATGGGAAGGATGTCACAGGCTACTGCTTATGGCCACATCAGGTTAGAGACACTCTGCCATACACAAATTTAAAACATCTACCTCCTTATAAGACATGGCAAGAAGTAACACTGGTAGGCCAGAAGTATTGGCATGCCAAAAAAACTGGGATGTGCTCCTTTATAGAGCTTTTTTGGCAAAAAAGTACACACATAAATGTCAGGAAAAAAATCTTCCCCAGAAGATCTTACTGCTTTTTGCTGGTCTAAACTGGAACTATCACCTTAATGGCCAAAATCTGAGGATCTGTCTTCAACGCTGAGCTTATGCCTAAGACTTTCATCGCTATCTTTCCCCTACAGCTTGTTGTCCAGAGAGTCAAAAGGTTCTTTTTTTTCCCCCCCTCTCTTTTGTCCTACTGTAATGAAATCCTACAAGACTGAAAGGTCTGAAAACAGATGGGTTTCTGTGGAATATTGACATTTTAAGCAGGAAATGCATACATATGTGGAGGAGGAAGGGACTCCTACTATTTTAGGGTAATATGGGGCAGATTGTGCTTTCAGTATCATGCTGGTAGTGGTAGCTGAGCTGTCCTGTCGAAGAGCATATAGCTGAAATAGATAAGGCAAGGGAAGATGGAGCCATGAGGTAAGAAATGTGGCTACGGCCATAGAGTGGATTAGTGGCAGAGTACACATTAGTCCACTACACAAAACAGACTGTTTCTTCAACACGTTTGAATTGTCCACCTATGAATACCTCACCCATGGTTGCACTGGGTTGAATATGAAGATCTATAGAGCTCTATACAAGAGTTAATAGATGAGATACAAGAAAAGATGTACGATACTCAGGACAGTGATTTGGGAGCAAATTCTCAAGGATATCAGGCTGTGGTTGGAGACAAATGAATAGTTCAGGCAACACCGCCTGGATCAAGATCCTTCCAAAGTCTGTGAGGTGACCTGTAAAAGAAGCTTGCCCTCTTCCTCCTGCACATGAGCAGTGTGAGATAACATTCCCTGGCAAGCTGTCTGTTCTCTGGTTCAGCAGATTAGTTGGAGTGATTACAAGGAAAGAAAGGATATTTTAAACTCACTTATTTACAAATTGTACTTAATGAATTATTGATCAGGTGAGTAGCCCTCTGTATGGGTCTCTACGAATCCATCTTTTCCAAGTCACTTTCATGGCCCCCTAGCCTAACAGGGACACTGGAGATGTTTCAGCCCTTACACTAATAGGTACCTGGCTGGTGAGGCCACTGTTGTTTTTCTATTGCTTTCTCAGCGCCTGTCTGCAAATTAAACTTCATTAATTTCAGTGGAAAGCAATAGAAATTTAGAAAAAAGCCAAATTTATACATATGTATAGGAAAAATATAATATCCACTGTTCCAAAACAGAAAAAATATTGTCCCCATTGTTGAAGTGGGTGAAGGATAAACAAAAGATTCACATTCAGGAAACCTGAGATTCTTTCTTGTCTCTGCCACTGAAACACTGCACAGGTCACTGATTGTACTACCCAATGTAGTTAACATTAAAACTGTAGTTATCCAATGTACACCCTGTGCATGTCTCATCCGTTGCTGTCTTCAAAAACACTGGGGATGGGACCAAGAGCCTCACCAGTCTAGAGTGCAAGTTGTCCAATTAAACCCAAGTATCTGCTCAAGGCCAATGTGAGTCATGCCCTAAAACTCACCATCTTGTCTTTCCTACCTTTCCATTAACTGTGAAGGGAGATGAGAAGTGGAAGCCTATGCTGCGTGGCCCTCAAGGCAGATCAAATGAATACCATGATCAGTCTGTGTCCCAAGTTCTCCAGCTGCAAATGATACCTAGTCTTTCAAGTTCTTCTTTATTTTGTCTCTATGGCTCTGTGTAAATCCTTAGACCTTATTGTCACCTCTATGCAGATTCACACAATGTAGTTTTACCTACATCATTTTGTTTCAGTACCTCTTTGAGATAGAAATGTTGTCTCTGATTCCACCGTACAAAATACTGTGAGGCTCCAGTTTCCATGTCTGTCCTTTAGTCTGCACACTCAGACAATAATAGCTTGAGCTGTTGTATGCCAGACCTTTTACCAGCACAAGGCAGACTATGGCACTGAAGTCAATGGCACTGCTCTAAATTATATGGTTGAATACCTGTTTATAATCTACACAACAAACATTTATGCTTCATGTAACTTCAGCTTTATTTTTTTGTAAGGGAAAAGAATTACTTTTTATTTATTATCATCATTTTTTTTTTGCATAGCTGGCAAGAAGGTTAGAGTCAGTCTCTTTCTTTCTCCATCTCTCTGAGTACCAGCTGTTCTTCATGGGGGGATGTATAAGTAGTTTTATACAGTTTTAATATCCAACAGAAATTACATCTCACTGCCTTTGGGACTGAACCTTTAAAATTCAATTTCAAATAAATATAATTATAAAATAAGGTAGGAAAAAAAGGGCAACAGAGGGAAAGACAGTAACAGAATTCAGTTTCTCGCTATAAGAGCTTCAAGGCACAGCCAGTGGGCTGTGTTCTTTACTAACAGTAAGAAAAATGGCCCACGGCTCTGAGATTAGCATGTTGATGTTTTGGCCACCACTCTCGGTATGAAGCCAGAGACGGCAAAATCTCATGCTGCGAAGGAGGAAGGGGAACAGGAGGATGCTGGGGAAGGTTTTACACTTCCCCAAAATCTTTCATAATTGGAGAAACACTGGCAGAGGAGAACAAGAACACAACACAAAACAGAGCTGAAAGGAAGAAAGGAGGACTGCTGCAGGGCTCTTCCCCCAGAAGATACCCAGCTCCAAACAAAGTAGAGTCTCAGAATGCACAGCTGTAATCCTGGCAAGAAAGAATCCCCAGTCATCCCAAGGCCAAAATCTTTGCAGCTCGATTTCCCTCCAATATGACACAGAGGAGATGATCTTGTTAAAATGTAAGACTCGTGCAACTGTGTGGACATGCTACCCCTCAGAGAGGCATTGAATCTTATTTGCATGTGCAGTGTTTCTAGCAAGCCAGCATTTTTAACTCTAGAAGACTTCACATAAAATTAAGAAAGTCTTTGCTTAACGGATCTGAATAGTCCTGAGCCGATGGGTACTCCTTCTGTTCAGTGAAACAAAGGAAAACAAAGTATACTTAATATTTCCCATCAGTGATTCGTTATTTATTGCTAGGTATACATAACATTGTGCTGTAGCACCTGTTGGGACCTGTTGTATGCACATCCTGAGCCTAACAGTCAAGCAGACATTGCGAGAAGGAGAAACAGATGCACAGAAAATGCAGGTAGGTGATGATAAGGTTGTGGAGTTGGTCACAGGGTTTTGTGTCCTGTCCCTCAGATGGCACTCTGTACAGGGAGCACAAACATACTGGGATACTTATTTGAATGATGAGGTGGATTGGTTAAAATTGTGGCTGGTCAGTCTAGTTGGAAATAAACTGATGTTATTGAATCATAGAATAGCTAGGGTTGGAAAGGACCTTAAGATCATCTAGTTCCAACCCTTTTGTCAAGGGCAGGGACACCTCACACTAAAACATGTCATCCAAGGCTCTGTCCAACCTGGACTTGAACACCATCAGGGATGGAGAATCCATGCAGAAATTCATGTTTGTTGGAAAAATCATTGAATCAAAAGAATACAAAGAAGTGATTTTGAGAGATGAAGAGCTACCTGAACACACCACACCAGCAACAGATGATCAAGGTGCTCAAAAACTTGCAAGACAATTTTTTGCATGTAGGTGCCACATTCCATGTCCAGCCCTGACCTCTGTGTCCTCTCTCTGCCTCACTTACCAGGAGGAATCTGCTCTATCCAAAAGGCAACATTAACACTTAAGAAAAGATGCACATAGGGGAAGGCATATGGTCACGGACTGTTTTGACCATGCGGATGCTGGCCTCCAACAGTTTACTTCTGATTTTCTGAGTTAAATCTAAGAGTGTATGTTCCCTGGAAATCAAGGTAAAGAACACTTTATGGGAAGAAGTTTCCTTTTTCTTTCATTTACAATTCCCAAATTTTAGGCTAACTAAATGACCTGTCTGTGAACAACTGAGCATCCCTGAGGATTTCTGAGAACTCAAAAATCACAAGAAAAGAGGGAAATGGATGCATGGCACAAATGGAACTACTAAGTCTGGAAATTATTGGGTCAGACACCTTGCACTGTTGCTTAGAGGCTCAGGTCTCGCCTAGAGCAGATTTTGTTATAAGATCTTGGTTTTGGACCCAATAGTCGCAGGAAACGTTTTTTCCTGTTCTGTTTTGCCAGTCACTGCTGGGACTTTGGTGGAAATTCTTAGAAGCAGATTTCCTCTGCACTCTTTCCACATCATGCTCCAAAGACCAACGTTTCCAGGTCCAATCTGCCCAACTGCAGCAGGACACAGTCAAAAACCAGTCTGCACTTTGGGATTCTGTTCTCTTTTACCACACACTGCTCCCCGTCTGCTCCCTTCCCAGGCTTTCTTCCCTCTTACACAGATTGTGTATCATCAGATAACCAAGTAAATATAATTTCGGAGAGGTGCCCCTTTTTGCCATGTATCTGAATAAGCACCAGGTTCGCAGTTATTTGTTTAGGCACTGAACTGAACAAATTAGATTAACACAACACATGCAGTGAAGGGAGGAGGACATGAGGTGGGGGGGGCCCTTCTAACAGAGAAGGGAAAGGTGATGGGGAAGTGTTGTCGTCATGGCAATTAACCCTCTCCTGGCAGTGGTGTCCTTCATTCCCCTGGAAAATCTGCTAGGTAATTCCCCTTTCTTCTTTATGTGCATTGCAGAACTGGGGCAGAGCTGCACAGGATCAAAGCTGTGCTTCAGAGCTCAGAAGGTTGTGACAGTTGCATTTGTGCGAGGGGAGATGTGTGGGAGAAGCTTCCTTCTGCTAAATTCAGTGACACACTGTTAACAAGACAATACAACAGCAGGGTTGGTTGCTGTTTTCTCTCCCTCTCTCTTTTTTTTTTTTTACAGCCCAATGAGACCTTTCATTATATTTCAAATGTGTTTCCTTTAAAGCTGTTGTGAAAATTCCCTCCCACTGCTTCCACTGCTCTTCCTCTTCTTTCACTGCAGCTGATAAGCATCTCACTCTATCAGTCCTGCTTTATACACGAGACACACAGCATGGGGTTGTGGCAAAACAGCTTGCTCTTCTCCTTCAGAGATGGGCATCTTACACGAATTCTGCTCTTACCAAGCCAACTAGTCACCCTCATCTCTAATTTCAGGGAAATTCAGCGAGTTATTCACCCACAGAGTTGGTCAATAACATTTCCAAGGCAGACTCTGTCTTGGTGTAAATGAGTACAGCTCCTTGGAAGTCAAAGAACTTACAGTCAAGACCAGATTAAAGCATGCAAATGTGGGAAAAGTTGTTAGCCACATTTTATAGATGGCACAGCAGATTCAGGGAAGGGCGATTCACATGGAATCACTGTCCTGAGAGCAGCCAGAAATTGCCTGCATTATAAACCAACAAGTCAAAACCAAAGCATACCTGGTATGAAACATCAGTGACCATCTTACAAACAGTGCTCATCTTACAAACAGTGCTCTGGAAAGCTCAGAGCCTGGTCCATTTCCCAAGACGAAATTAACAAAAAGACCATAGGTGAAATTCCTGTGCTAAAAAACATCTCCAGTAACAAACCCACCCAAGATCAGAAAAAGGGCAGGTATACCAAGGTGAGTTAATCAGATTTGTCAAAAGATAACTTTGACTGTGTTCTACAGCTTTGACTTGGAGCTGGTACTTTATTTCAACTCTCTGCCCCTGTAATTGAAAGGTCTGGAAGTGGTGACCTCTCACTGTTGGAGACACAGCACTGAATTGTGATTTTCTGTTTCTGAAGTAAACTCCTCTGCAAAGAGGGAAAAGGTCCCCCCAGCACATGAGAACATCTCTGAGATTCCTCTTCCACCACAGCAAAGAGTGGGCAAGTGTTTAAGTAATTGGAAAGGGGATGAATCTAATTGCAAGAAAAGCTTTACTAGATTAATCAATTTCATGTCACCTCTGATAATTCTTGAAGCAATTCCATGTAGATAATCAGGATGTATTGATAATCCAAACTAATCAAGAGGTGTGGAGAGATGGAAAAGCCTTTTTCCTTAGTGTACTCTTGTTACAAAAGACGCTTTTGAAAGAATGAAACAAGATTTTTTTATTTTTTTTCTGTTGAATGGAATCTATCTACAGGAAGAGAAAAACTTTCAAGGCTCTTTGTTTATCTAATAAAACTGGAAAAGTCCTATTCTTTTCCAGGATTTTCTCAGATTCTGTAGTATTTTCTAGTGGTCTTCAAACTGAAAGACACCTGCAGCCAGAAGGAATTAACCAGTCAATAACATTAACATCAAGAATTCTCTGTTTCTCAGTGGAAACGTGTAGGGGGAAGTAGTGGACAGGGTGGCAGAAGCGTGACCTCGGAGTTAGGTAAAACCTGTAGGGTGTAGGCAGTTGGGAAGTATTGAATCTGCACCCTTATGAAGCAACAAGGCCAGAATGAATTTGCTCTAGGGTCACTGAAATGACCACTGTTGGAGAACAGTATGGGATTTTGGACACTAAGTTACGGCTCATGCCAGATTCAGGATGGATGATGTGTGTACAAGCAATGGCAGAAAAAGCAGGGTGAAGGTAACCATTTCTCAGTGCTTTCCCTGCTGCAGGTGCAAAGGAGGGTGTTAAATGGGATGCCTGTGAATACAAAGCAAAGAGTTGACTAGTTTGTCTGCCTCTTGCAGACTGAATGGTCCTCAGAGGCACTAATATTTAAAGAGGCTTCCAACTCTTAAGTGCCACTGCAGAGGGAGGTTCCTGAACCACTATATTTATATACAGAAAACAATACTCCCTCTTCCGCAGAAAGGTGCTGCATAGCTTTCTGCTTTTGCAAGAGAAGAGATCTGACAACGAGAGGGAAGATGCATACTACACAGCTGATACCTCCCTGATTTGACATTACCCAGCTGAGCTCACTTCACATATTCCCCAGAGCAGTGGGGAACACAGCTAACATGGATCTTTTGGGATGGATTTTCTCATTTAAAAAAATTTCTGGGGAAAAGTGCTCATATGTTCAAGATTCCCCCCCTCACTTTTTTTTCTTTTTTGGGCATTTTCCACTGTAGCACCTCAAAATTCAAATAAACCAGTTCCCTGGGAAAAAAAAAAATAGTGATTTTGATTTCTTTGATATTAGCAGATATCTTGATCTTTAAAATGGTAAAAAAAAAACCAAACCAAACCAGACCAAACCAAACCAGACAAAACCAAACCAAAACTTGCTTACTGGATTTAACAACGTATAATTCCTTTTAGCCAACTTTGGCAGAAATCCCTGCACTTTGCCATAACCCTCTAGGCTGCAAATCTCTGTTGTACTGCAGAAGAAGAGAGGGAATGTAACTGATGTTTAAGGGAGGCATCTGGAGAGCTAGACTCCAAGGTTTTGTGTCTGCTTCTGTCACCAACATGGCAGCAGCGTTTTTGTCAAATCTATTATGAAAAAGCTTTCAAAACCAGTGTGCTTGATCCCAGAGACCTCCATAAGTCTTATGAGGTTTGAAATCATCAGACTTAAGGCCTTTAGGTGCCCTGTGATTGTCAAACCATGAACAAAGGCATTTATGCTCTTTGTTATTAGCTTTAGGTGGCTCTGTCTTCCTCAGTTCTAAAATGAATCTAAAAGTATACACCCAAAAGGCTACTGTGCAGAGCTGAGATGCTTGCAATGGACTTTGGAGGAAGTGCCAAGAGGTCTGAGAAGTCAACTTCCCTTCCTTTCTTTGCACCTTAAGGGAGTAAAGTCCACAGTGTCCAAAACAAAGTTTTTGCAGGCTTTAATTTGTCCTGGATAGTCCTCAGCAGACACCATTCCAGATGCCAAAGGTAAGCCGCAACCTCCACAGCAAGAGCTGAAACCAATTTGCAGCCAAAGTAAAAAGTCCTGAATATCTGTCCCTGGCTCCTTCGCTTTCCAGCAAAGCCATGAAATGAGCTGCTGCCTTTGGTTACATGGTTAATTTCAGAAATGAAAAGACCAGTAGCAATATCGGCGTCTCCGGCTACGTGGTATGGAGCTCAGGAAAGAACATGCCTGTAGCCTTTGCAATCCAAGCGGCCATATACCCTCTCAGAAACAATTTATTTTCAGGTTTTTTTGAGACAATAGAAAGGGGTACTTCTGGGAAGAAATTAAATCTTTAAAACATAGATTTGGGTGAGCAAGAGAGGCCTTAGATAAACAATAGTGAATACTGCTGTGGGCCAAAGAAAGGGGCCAGACATTATAAAAAGAGTGTTAAGATTTAAGGCATTCAGAGAAAGGAAAAGAGAAGTAATTTTAAGTTTCTGGGGAAGAGGAGAAAACCTTTTCTTTTTTTTTTTTCTGCAAGATAAATATATTTCCTAGTATGACATAAATAAAACCACTCTCCAGTGGGTCTGGAAGAGGGGCATTTTATTTTCCTTTCTCTCTCAGACTTAGAATGAAACACAAAAAGGAAACTTTGTTTTCACAGTTGACTAGAACAGTCCAAATCTTCTAACTGTGCTAAATCCAGCAAGAGCAAAGCCTGATCACCAATGGCACATCTGCTGTTTGACACATTCTTCTCAGAGACCTCAAACACCCGGAGTCTGCTCCCCTGCTAAGCGAACTGTTACATCTCTTGTTTGCTGTTCATGTCATTCCTCTGTCATTTTAGGCTGAAGAGGACTTGGGCTTATATATTTTAAGGAGGAAGGCTAAAGTTTGGGGGATGTTTTGTTGTGGGGGATTTTTTTCTTTTCTTTTTCATTTTTGCTGAACCAGAAGATTCTGGATGATAGGATAAAAGCAAAGAAAGAAGTGATATGCTTGGCATTCAGGAAGATATTACACTTAAACATCTAATATTACTCCAAGGTGAGTTTATCCTGGTGCTGAGCAGCACAAGCAGACCTGTACATGAAGGACATTTCCCATCAATTTGGTTGTGAGCAGATCATGGCAGATGAATTGCACCAGCGATGGGCTTCTATTGCTTATCAACATTATCCCTTTCATGACTGTTTCCTGGTGTCTCTACAGGCAGTTATACTTTGTTGGTACTTTGTACCTCAACACCTTTGGAGAACTGATATTCTACCTGCTGAGAGTGGAGACAGGTCAAAACACAAAGTAGAGATACTCCCAAAGTTGAGTGTATGGACTTACTGTGTCCAGGCAAACATTGCTCTTTAGTGTATTAACATCAAAATACATCAGTGGTGAAACATCCTCTCACTTTATAAATAAGAACCAGCAAAAAAAGTGAAGGGGGACCAAATCTCATGTTGGTAACTTAACTGCAAACCAATCTAACCCTCATGGGAGTTTTCTGTGGAGGAAAGCTCTGAGAAGTTGATTCAGAATAGTAAAACCCTAAATAAAGCCAGCTGTGATCCAAACATGTGGGACAACAGAGACAGAACTGTGTTCTCCATCACTAGCAGAAATAGAGTCTGTATAAGACACAATAAAAGAAAAAAAATGCATCTCACCACTGCCTCAGTCATCCATGACAAATCTGAATATATAGAGCTATAGACTGCATGGATCCCCTGCTATGAATGCTCCTTGGACTGGCAGATGAAATACTGTAACTCTTTAAAGGCTAGCCCAGAGAGGAGACAGCCCTGACACTCCACTGTATTTAAAATCCTCATATTTAACTCAAACGCCGGTGCAACGTACGCTGTATATTTTTGGTGGAGGTTAAACTGATTCATAATGATTTGTGCCTCTATCCTGCCCAGTAACTTTACATTAGACACACGGATGTCTTGATAACACTGGTTTGGCTTTAGCTTCTCTTCTAACCCCACATCTTTACTCACAGTGTTTGTGCTGGTGGATAAGGATGCCTAAGAGATTTATTTCTTTCTGTTGCACGTGGAAAGCATTAGCTACTGAAGACTTTTTTACTATCACAGCAAACTCCCTTGCACTCTTAATTCCCTCTGTAAAATTAATTAACTACAACTTCTTTTTAAAGGGGTACAATAACTGTGCGGCTTATATTGGGTTAACTCTGCTTTTCCTCACTGGAATAACAAGCAACTAGCCACAGCCTCATGTATGTATGCTATGTTGGCAGCATCACACCAAGAAAACTTATGCATGACTGGAAGATCTTGAAATCTTACATGCAAAAGATACTACTCCAATTTCTACCCCACTCATCCTTAGGATTATCAACTGCCTGTTTAAAAATGTGATTAGAAACGAAACGGAGTAAAATGGTTTTCCAGAAGTCTGGAGACTCAAGGACCCCAAAGAATCAGTAGATCTAGGCTGTGGTTTACTCTAGCATTGAAATAGCTTCAGATAGTTACAACCATACTGTGCACTGACCATCTTCAGGCTGGTCAGTGCCATCCATGCTGTAAACATTGACTCTTCATCAGATGTCTCACCCATTCTTCCCCAACTTTCCACCTGGACACAAAGATTTTCCAACCTTCCCCACTGATTTGAAAGCTCTTTAGGGCAGTTCCCAGCTCATCCTTGATGTGTGAATAATGTTTACTGTGTTGAGGCTTTGACTACTGGCATATTCTCTGCAAACCACCACATTACATTTATGAATCAAGAAACTGTCAAAAACACACACATATACATGAAATGAACAAAAATAAATACCTTTTTGGGGATGATTTTTATCATATTGTGAAATTGTGAAAAAAGAAAATAAAATCCTGTGCTGGCAGTTCTAAAGTGTTTTGAAGGAAAACTCGAGGGGCGTAGGGAAGTAGAATGGGCCCCTGCTCTCCTGCATTATTAGTTTCTAGAGCTACTTCTCTTTTCCTTTATTTTTTTCTACTGGAAGAGTGGGAGTGGAGAGACAGAAAGAGGAGAAAGAAGTATTATAAAATGAGAGTTTAACCCCATCCGGACCTCTTTATAATGCTTGCACAGCAAAGTCTGTGGCAGCAGCAATAAAAATAATGAAAGGCTTTGTCTCTCAGTTGAAATGACACACCATGTTTTGTAAGCATTTCAAACATGTTCATTGAAAAATTGTATTTCAACAAAAGAAAAGCAAAAGATGCCTCAGCAAGGTTCACAACACTTCCATCTCAAACACTTTGCTTTTTTTATTAAAAAAAAAAATCTGTTAAAAAGTTGTGTTGTGATACTTATTGAATCCCTTCTAGCAATGATGGCGATGATAGGGTTTTTTAATTCTTCTTCACTATGCCACTTTCTGGATAAGTCCTCCCATTCTGTTCCCCAACTTGAGAGTGAAGGCATTGCCTTTGACACAATGTCTCTGCCCTGGGACCAGTATTATTGAGGCCTGAATGTGATTCAATAAATTTTCAAGTGCTTTAATTTTGAGGATGACATCTCACCTTGGCACATTTCTGAGCTTTTTTCAATCTTCCCTCCTCCCCCTTCCCTTTCCTTTTAATATGGTTAATCTGTTCCAGGGTTTTGCTACAATAAACTCTCTAGGTTAGTATTATTAATAAAACCCTACCATCCACCCCCTCATTCAATTAATCTATGCATCCTTTTTTTTTTTGTGTGAAGGTGTCTGGTGTCAACTTTGATGATTTAGTGGCCATAAAAAATAAAAATAAAATAATAAAATCACCCAATAAGCTCTTAAAAAGTAAGGGGGGGGGTGAAGAGAAGGAGGCCCTGTGGTACAAAACTATAAAAGGTTAGATTAGACTTTAGCAGAAAAGTCTCTGTGATAATTACTGTTATCTGCTGATCCATAAACTCTTCACACAAACTGCAACAGTAAACCAAAAAACTGACACTTTAATAGCAATGTGCTTTGTAGCGCGGGGACATCTCTCCTCCTCCTTCCCACATCTCTGTGCCTCCGAATGCTTCATTTCCTCGCAGCCCTCTGACAGGCGGAGCTGACAACCGGGATTCCTAGCAAGCAGTGAGCAGCTAGAGGTCGGCACTAATTATTGCTAAACTTTTGCAGACTCACAGCGTGATATAGTTGGGAAAGGAGGAGGAGGACAGGGTGAAATGGACCATCACTATGGTAGTTTGGGATGTGTTTTTGGAAAGGAAGAGAATAAGAGGATGCCAAGAAAGTCTGGGAAAGAAGAGCTGAGCCTGCCCGAAGTGCAAGCCCCAACAAGTGTCTCCCATTCTCTGCTGACTCTCAACTGGCATAAAGTGGCACAGATCCACTGATTTGAGCCAGTTTACATTGCCAGCTGTACACCAGCCCCCAGCATCTGTGGCACAGCCCTTCTGTGGCTCACAGTAGGAAGGGATCTGGCCACCACACAGATGGAAAGGGAAAGATCCAGAAGCATCAGAAAATCTTTCTGGACTTGGATTTTGTGACACAAAATAAAGAGCAGATTTATCAATGCCAACTTAAGGATGCAGCTCTGGACAGGGAAATTGAATGCTGTATTTCTCATGTTTGAAAATCATTTTATGAGTCACAACTTTGTGCTGTTCCTGCAACTTCACAAAGTGTTAGCCCCTTGCAGATAACAAAGGAGGAACTGGATAAAGTGGGGGAACAATATAGCTGTGGAAAAGCAAATTTTAAAAAGGGAATTTGAATCAGAGAGCTGTCCTAGAGGTTGCCAGGCAAAGGTACTCACAAGTTAATGATTCTATAAAACAATTAAGAGGAAATTGCAAATTTGAATTATCATTAAGAACTCTATGCTAAAACATCAGCTAGCATAAATCACTAAGGCCAAAAGACCTCCACTTCCTTCCACAGTCCCCATCTTTGTCTCATTTCTCAACCTGTTAGAATTTAACATGAACTAGAAACCATCCCTAAATATTTTGAACCACACAGTAAAATTTGAGAGAGATTCATATCAGGTTTCCCATGTCCTGTAAGAATAATGAAAACTCCCCCGAAAAGATCTTACTTTTTATTTTATGACATAAGGTTTATTGACTCATTTTCTATAGAACACTTAAAATTTGATAACATCTTACTCAGTTCAAAGGGAATTTATTCTGAACAAAAAATTCTGTAACACTTTTATTTAAAATACCATTATATGACCTAAACAAACCAACCAATACATTTCTAAGCTAATAACAACTGGGACAAAACCTACTCAACTACTTGGAACAAGAGAGAAAATTGGCCTAAGAAATTTAATTAACAGCAGTAACGAAAAATATTTAATCATTTCTTCTAAATTCAGAAACTCTACAAGAACACCCGATGATTTTTTAGTCTGACCTTATACACAAAACATTCTTATCAAATCTCATGCAATAGTTTGTGCATCAGGCCCCTCTATTTTGTCTAGGATATGGCATATCTCAAAAAACTATTCAATTTTCATGTGAAGATCCCCTACTGGTGGCAGATCTACCATGTTCCCAGGTACGCTGCTCAGCAGCATCCTTTTTTGCATAATCTTTCAAACCCTTTTTTTTTGTTTAATCACAACCTGCAACTCCAGAATCATGTTACATAAACTGAAGGTACCTAAATCTATACTTTTTTCATGTGGTAGCAATATTGAGGCAAACACATATGCTCAAAATTTGAAGGAACAGGTGCCCAGAAAGAAATTTCTGAGATCAGAAAGCACAGTCCTCATTCTTCCAGGAAACTATTATCCTGATCAGCAGGCTTTCTGTGAAATTCCTGCATAAAATATACATATGCATATTTTACCAGTTTGAGGGAGAGTCTTCGTAAACTGAAAGGGAGAATGCATTTAGAACAGACAAAAGATTTTTATTTATTTTTTAACTACACTGCATAATTACCCTGTGCAAGAAATTGCCACAAGGTTCCACGGAAGCCAAGACCTTACTGTAATTCCAAATAGGATTAGACATTTATATGCATAATGAGAACATCCACAGTTGCACTGCCTCGGATAAGAAATGCTAGGGAAATAACCCTCATGCTCCTAGGCATAAGTCAACAGCATAGGAGCAAAGTTGAGAAGAAACTCAGTTTATTCTGTACTTATCCCTTATGTGGATTTTAGTGCTTATTCTGTAACACCCAAAGCTGAGCGTTATCTAGAGGTAGAAACAGTGCAGCAGTCCTAGCATGATTCAACTGTACGAGTATGATTTCCAAGTGAGTGCTGAACACACAAGGTCCTCTCCTCACTGCGACTCATCTATTTCACTTGCAAAGGTATTTTGTATATTACAGATACCCATACTGTCTACAGAAAATATGAGAGGAAACTTGGGTGTATACACATCTGTAGGATTGAACTGAGTATGATCATAATAAAAACTTTAGGATGTACTGAAACATTCATAACTATCTATCCATGAAATCAAAACATAATCAAATAGATTATATGCCCTCTTGGAGTTGTTTCTATAAAATCCTGATTATTTTATTCCTATTGAATTTGTAAGACTTTGCCATAAGAAACTGATATGTCGAGTACTGTTGAATTGGTCTCATTATGCTTGTGGTAGGCAAAGAGTATATTTTCATCAATGGTTGATAATTAAATGAGAGGAGTATTATGAAAAAAATTAAACAATGCATAGATTTGAAGGCTGAAATATGCTGACAACCACCTAAGACTGCACTCAGCTTCCATGCTGATTCTATCACCTTCACTTCTTTGAGGACAGGCCACCAGGCTTATACGTCCACTTGTAGTTCTATTAATGAGATAAGTAATTTCTCCATGCAATCCAGCAGTACTTATGCTTTTAGATGGGGAGATTCTAGGTTAAATACCAGTAGATTACAAGACTAATGACAGATACGTGTCCATTGTACAGGACAATAGATGACATCTATCCCATTATCTCAAGTGTTGCTAAGTTTCCTTAAAGAGCTAAGGCAGAAGATCCCCCAGCAATGTCTTTTCTACCCATACTGAATGTCATGCTAATCATTGGCATGTATTTCTGCCTCTTCTGCTTGGGTCTTCTAGGACTGACTTTTTCTTTACATATTAAGGTAGGGCCCAACACTGTGGATACATGGCTTCCCTGAGCTCAGTGCGCATCATAAATAAGTGAGCTATAGCAAAGTGAGAGAGAAAGCAACACAGACTAATTTGCCATTCGACCAGATCAGTTTTGCGCAGCCCCCAAGACTGCATTTCAAAACTCTCATTATCAGTATGCTACTTGATTACTTCTAAATTGTGAGGCTGTAACAAAGCTGGCCTTTAAAATTGCCCTCCTTTGCCCAGCTGGTACCCTACAATGCACACAAGCCCTAAATGCAACAGTCAAATCCATCTCTGCCCTCGCCATGAGCTTTCCATTGCAACAGTCTCATTAGTCTAGACCAAGACTTACACAACAGCACCCAGCAACCAGCAGACCCAGCTCAGAGATGAAGCAAAACAAAATCAGTGGAGGGAGGAGGAGTGGGGGGTTAAAAATATCTCAGAACCTCAGTCTCTCTCCCGGGCAACTTTCAATCCCATTTATTTATTTATTAATTAAAATCATTTAAGCCACGGAAACAATCTCTGGAGACATGGAGTCTCATTTAGACCTTTTTACTTTTTTTTTTTCCCTCTCTCCCTGCCTGCTTGGAGCATCCTGGAATGATCTCTGCATGACTCCTGAGGGGAAACATGGTACTAGCAAAGCCAGAAGCAATTTTCAGGCTCTTGTTTGGCCATGAAGGATCCACAAGACAGAGCCTGTTTTTCCAACTTTTCTGTCTGACTACAGCCTATGATATTAGCTCTGAAGTTCTGGTTCCACTGAAGTCAACAGCAAAATAGCTACAGCTTCCCTGAAAACAAAATTATAGCCAGTGCTTCTCAGCTTCGAAGATGGCCTCAGAAGCAAGAGATAAACTCTGTCCACCTTCAGCTACCCCTTGAAAAACAATCTCGAGGCATAACAGCATTAGGATAGTGGAACTAGGTCTTGGCTGGGAAATAAAATAGAAAATATAACACCTAGGTTCAAAACACAGTGTGACTTCTTGACAAAGAGTTGGCCCAGCAGCCACTGACAGCAGAAACTAAAGAGCCAATAAAAAGTCAAAGACCCAAGAAGCAGTCCAGTAAATGGCTTCATACATTTAGTTTGCAGCTTCCTAATTCAAAGCTATGACCCTTCTGCATGCCAGTAAACGAGGCAAGAAAACACTGACACAATAGCTTTTGATTTGGATGCTAGTCACCCACCCCAAAACTGCATTTAGCTCTACCTCAAGTTACCAGCAAGTCTCCAAGTCCCTTATCTCAGAGGAAACATGACGTGTGGAAAGAAGGGGGGAAAGAGACTATTTCAGTGCAAACACCCTGAACTGGAGTGGGGGGAAGGAAGGAAAGAAGGAGGATGGTAGTGGTTATCCAAATCCAATCCTGATGTATTCTTACAGGGAAATTAATGAATGGAAATCTGTGCAGGTATTAGCTTAAAATCACTAAGAAACACCACCCAGAATCTAACCCCTCTCTCCAACTCTTTGTTCAATGCCTGGACTCTGACATCACCCCACACCCTTCCTTCAGCCAGGACATATATTTATCCATTTCTGAAAGCTATCCTATTACAGTTTAGCTCCATTCGGCTACAGTGAGTCCTTTTCCAGTCACAGAGATCACTGCGTACCTCCAACAAAAAGCTTTGCAACATCAAAGTGCTTTATAAAGTCCTCCCTCTGTCTCCATCTCTTTCTTGTTCTTTCCTTTCTCCCCACCCCCTTCCACAGCCACTCACATTATTCATCATAATCATAAAACATTCATTTGCGCTTCTGACCAATTGGAAGGCCCTCGCGGGAGGCCATAAAGGGGGGGTGTCAGTGTTATAATGAATGTAAATGCCAGGTGTTTAAGCTGGATAATGTGCAATTTGCAACTCAAGCAATCTGCACAATAAGCAAACCTAACGTTATGGTACCTGATAGGGGCACGATGGCCATTCAGAGAGAATGAAACATTTTACGACCTCTATGTTGCCCTGATCTCATGATCTAATAATAGTCCAGACAAAATTAGTTCCTGCTATAATGTCTTCGAAAGCTTGTGGGGAGGTGGATGGGGAGGAGAGAGTACAAGGAGTTAGAGAGGGGGATGAAAATTATATCAGGTGGCTGAGCTGAAGTTTCAGAGGATCAAAGGGAATTGTGATCTGGATGTGCTATTTAAGACAATAACCTTCTGCTGAAAGCAAGGAGGTCAAAGACGGGTCTTTCATAACTATCTTGCACACATGTATATATTCACACGCAGAGCTGTTCCCCAGGATTTAACTCCTGATGTTATAAAAATAGGTTGTTTGTTGTGAAAGGGTTGATTTTCTGGCAGTGCAGTGCTGGACAGCTTGATCCCCCAATGTCTAACAGAGTGTCATCACTCAGAAATTAACTAATCTTTGACTGGAAATAATGGAAGAGTTATTCCAATCTTGCTCCCTGATCCTGGAAGCAAGTTTCATTTACTTCCTTTCTTCCCTTCAAGACAGGGTCTGGCTCAGCGGGCGAAGGGGAAAAGCAGGTTTCCATCCTCTCCCTTCTTGCTCCCCTGATCCCAAAAGCAAGTTTCATTTCATCTTTTCTTCCCTGTAAGACTGAATCTGGCTCAGTGAGGAAATGGACAAGGCAGGTCTCCATCCGCTCCTCTCTCCCCATCAAAGAAACCAGTGCAGCAGCTGGAAGGGGCACCCCAAGGAAAGCCTCTCTTTGTTTCTTTGCAGTCTGTGCAAAGCTCTTTAAAATGCTGTTCAGACTGTGAGGAACATTGGAAGGAAAGAGAAATGGAAAAAAATAATATTCCAAACAGAGCACTGAAAGCCTCAGAAAGTGTGATTCTCTTTGGGGAATTCGGTTGGGTTTGTTGCTCTAACACAGATGATACTAACACTTCCTTCTCATGGCACAACAGCTCCAGACAGTGCTTACTGTACCCCCACAGAGCTGGAGGGGAGTCAGAGGCTAACCTGCCAGCTAGGGAGAGCTGTCGAAACTGAAGGCCAATCTGAACTCCACCAACCCCCCCTGCTTACCCTTCCCTGTCTCCACTTCTGGGCTTCACTTTATCCACCTCAGCCCTGACTTTGCTCCTCTGGGTGAGCCTCATGACATGGGCATGCGTTCCAGCACCCTGGTGCTCAGAGTCAAGAACGTTACTCCATCTAACCACAGCAGCCCCAGGAACACTGCCTGGCCTTTGGACATCACCACTTGTGTTTAGGAAGAAAACCCAACCAACCCTTCCTGAAGGCAGCAAAACGTCAAAAATCATATCAGAAATGGTAACATGGATTGGATTTTTTTTCCCCAAAGTAATCTCACAGCTCAGCACAGCCTTATGAGCAGCATCCAGCAAGCTGCATATTCTCCAAGAGTCTACATATATTTAATTTTGCTATATAATGTGGCTTTTTTGTCATTATCATGTGAATCCAAAGCCTGTTGGTTTGGTTTGGTTTCCTTTTTCCTAAACACTTTATGATAGATTCTTCCTCTCTGTCTTTTGTGTTTACTATTGAGTAGAAACTTTCCTGTGTGTGGCAGGCAGATAGATATCCCACCTGCCTGACAGAGCAAGATAGCTGGATTTGTTTCAGATGTTGCAAAGCTAGGTTCGCCACTGTAACTGTTGATGGAAAACTGACATTCTGCTTTCGAGAGTTTTCTGGTTTCCTTTTCAGAAAGACCACACTTTCAGGACATTTATACTGGACTAACCTAATTTTAAAGTTAGCAGTTTTTGCACCAACCCTCATTAACATTTTCAGAGTTTTAGGAGGGAAATGACAATTTAGCCACAAACTCTCCCAAGAAGCTCCCATCAGAAATTTCACACATGCATGAATACTATTGCCAAATTAACCAGCTTGTTTGGGATTGTTTTAGGTTGGTTGGTTTTGGGTTTTGGTTTGGTTTGGTTTTTTTTTCCTGAACCTCTGTGAAATCAGAGGAACAAGCTGAATGCAAAGAAGCATCTGCCATGGGTCTGATGTTCTTACCAACATCACACTACATTTTATACGCAAAGCTCCTCAAAGTTCCCTCAACCATTTGTTCTTGCTGTGTTTTTCTAAGTTGTGGATCAAGGCTCCCTTCCTTGCATTTTCCTGTCCTTTCAAAGTCTATAGACTTAGGTCTGAAGATTATTTCCTACCCTATATAGCTCAGCACACCTGCCTTCCATTCCCACCTCAGCTTCCCAGAGGCCTTTCCTCTGGCATTTAACTGCTCTGAGCATACAAACCCTGAGAGGTCAGCTGCATGCCATTGCCCCCCTTCTATTTCAGATGCAGAAGACATAAGATGAGGCTTTGGCCATTTTATGGTTACAGAGTGACTCATGGTGAGGTCCCATTTCACCTGAACCTCAGGGTGCTCTAATCCTCAGCCCTTTACCACCTGAAACATCTGTCCCAGGAACTACTTAGGGCTTTAGCTAGCCTCTATGAATTTGATAATTTCAGATGACCTGCAAATAATAACATTTACTTGCACCCAGGCATCTCTCCACAGCTCTAAAGACAAAAACTGCAGGAAAAGGTGGAATCACCAAAACTATTCATCATGAGAATTTTAAATTTGAAAGAGATGTCCATTCTGGTGCAGACCAAAGTGGAGTTACTTCTTGTTCTTCTTCAAGCTCCATCACAACACCTGATGATGGAGTCTCCTTCCTGGGTCAGTATCAGGTATCTAATATTTAATGCCAAAGAGATTTAGACACTGAATAGTAGAACATGAAAAAGCTCAGCAACTTCTCTCGTGTTGACCTGTCTTTCAACAACATAGCCCTAAGCCGCTGACATTTTACCAGAAACAGGGATAGAAGGTAGCTTGCCTGATTTTCTGTTATAATTTCCTGGTTTGGATTTTTAATTGCATGCATGTGGGGAAAAAAATATATCAGATCTTGGCAGGGCAAAAATGCCTCTTCAGAACTAAATTCTGCCGATTTTATTTTCTGGAGCAGATGATGGTCTTTGTTTGTAAGGAAAATTAGGCCAAATCCAACATTTTCACAGATGGAGGAGCCTGAATTATTTATCAGAGGTTCAGGATTTTTCTCTCTCTCTCTCTTTTTTTTTTCCCTTTCCCCATAACTGGTAAATAATAAAGTCCAAAAAGGGTGATATTTATTTCAAGTCTGGGATCAACTCCACGACGGCATCTCTCTCCATTTTACTCCCTTCCCTGTTTCTCTCCCTCTCTTCTCTTGGAGGTATTCCACTTGTATAAATAATTAAACATTCTTTGGGCCAAGAAAAAAGGAGGAGGAAAGAAAAAGAGACTGATTTTTTCTTGTTGCAGTTGAAACATACAGAGAAAAAGTTTCATACAATAGAAAACAAACAAAATGGCATAATTTAGCTAGTTCCAGCTGTTTCAACTGAGGGCGCAAGGAATACCGAAGTAGAGACTGATGAGATAATATGTTCCCACAGAAACTTTCCTCTTAACATCTAATCATTAAAAGGTTGGTTTAAGTAATGCATTTAGAAGCTCTGCATTACTTTGTCTTAAAATGTTTCCTCCCTTTATTTACCAATTTCTCTGTGCATTTTTATCTTCTTTTTCTATGCTTAAAGCCTATAAAAATTATTCTCATCAACTGTATTCATATGACAATGAGTTCCACTGGATTAGAGTCTAGAGAGACACAAATATCCCTGGAACTAGAATAGGGAGCATGTATATAATAGATCTCAAATGAATTATAACAATTTTTTTTTAACCTATATCATGTCCAAAACCCACAGAAGTTGCAAACTACATCTGGAAGTTTGAAAGAGAGGCAACAATAGGATGAATGAAGGAGAAAAAAAAACAAAAACAAATGAATCAGGAGCTCCTATGAATCGAGGCTAATGTGAATTAACAAGTACTTTGCACTGAAACCTTAAACTAGCATGGAGATCTAGGTTAGAGTCTATTCAGATTACTCACGAGGAATGCTGACCAAAATCACACAGGAAAATACAATCATTATCAGCTTGATCTATCTATACCATACCAGCCTGGAGGTTCTCAAACCTTCTTGAATCCATGCCTATGTATTTAACCATGCCTCACCAAAAAAGAAATCAACTAACCAACCAACCAACCAACCAACCACCACCACTAGCATATAACTGATGCTCTCATATATGGTCAAGACTAGATCCCATTAGCAAAGATCAGTTTCAGAAAGAGGCAGAACTACACAGAGCAAGCTAGAAATATAAAGAAATTATTCATGCAAAATAGCTTATTTAACTTTAGAACTGTCTCCGTGATTGAAATGGATGCTATACCCAGAAGACAATAGTTTGAGAAAATTGCTGTTATTTCATTTGGTGATGCTTCTTTGGCACTTGTAAAGAGATAAAGAAATGCTGGACTTTCAGCAGTTTGAAGAAAGTATAGTCCCTTGTCTGTACCACAAGAGGGTGACATGATAGTCCTCATGCATACACATAAGTCCAGGCTCTGACAGCACCTCCTGTGAAACACCCAGTAACTTCTTTATAGCACAAAGCACCAGTAGTAAAGGAACAGTTGTGAGTTGAAGTTTAACAAAGACTTGGCACAACAACCATAAAAACCCCCATCTGATCAGTCTGCTCAAAGTCCTGCAGATGCACTCCTGTCAAAGCAGCTGAAACTAAATTGGTTTTCTCTTTGACAGGCATTAAACCTGGGTTATGCTCCTCTGATCAGTTGATCTAATGGAGAGGTCAATTTTCATGAAATGCAGTGGATTCGATGGCTAAGGAGATGGGTCATTTTTCATTCAAGTATCTGTCTTTGGCTTTAAAAGAAATTGTTTTACAAGAAAAGTGAGATAAACATTGAAAAGTTTAATGAATGTTCTAACCTCCTTCCCTATAAACTTCAACTCCATCACACTATTATACTTTGCTTAATCTCAAGGAAATAACCTCAGAAGAAACCACAGTGATGTCTGGACTAATCACAATCGAAATACAACAAATGATATGCTTGCCTATAATTCATCAACCATTTCACTTGCACTCCGGAAACTTTTTCCTTCACTCATCTCTTTGCCAAGATCTATTCACTTCCCTGCAGAACATAGAAGGGATGGCTCACTTGGGGATGGGGGAAGCAGGCATCCCTGCAGCATCAGTCTTTGCTTCCCAACTTGGAAAATTTTGAATCAAAGGAAGAGGTACACAAAGAGACCTGAAAAGGGTAAAGGTATCTTAAAGTCAAAGCATCTGTTAACTGAGAATCAAGTGCGTTGGGAGTGTAAGCCAGTCTTACAAAATGCCGAACAATCACTACTATCATTACAGCAAAGGGGAGAGGAGTACTGCGCAGGGATAGGTGGCAAGAAATCTTTTCCATCTAGATAACTGTGAGTTCTGTCACCCAGGGATTAGGTACAGGATTTGCACACTGTCACTGACCAAGGAATTTTGGCTATTCAAACGACTTTGAGGACATACTAATCAAATAATTATTCCATGTGAATTACATGAGAGTTTTTTTCAAAGATACCAGTTAAAACTAGGATATTTTGTTTAACAAGAAAGCTAAATGGATATTCTGAGATCCAAACAACTAACAATTTGAAGTTACATTCATTACTCTTAACTGAATGTAAACAAAAATTAAAAAAAGAAGCATAGGTTTTTGAAGTACCCAAATACTTTAAAATAACATATTTTAGTTAAACACACATTTTCCCAAGGTTGCCATGTCAGAAATAACTGAGTAGCACTCTTCTGAAAGCATTTCTGGTCTAGCTGACTATATCTAAAAAACTAAAACTTCATGAGATTTATTCTTTGAATGAAATGTCAGTAACAAACTAGGATAAAACTCAGTGTGTAGCTAAAAGGCTATTTTTACATACCATTTAACTGTCACCACTCAATAATTGCAATTACAATTTACTGTAGCTTTACAGTCACCAATCTGAGATTAAATACTTGGGAAAAGTACTGAATAGACACCCCAAAGTAAATGATCTCTGCCCTAGTTAGCTAATAATTTAGGCATTGAAATGCTTTGATAAAACAGACTGATTCGGTGGACTGGGAAGACTGGTACAATGAAAGAAAAGGAATTTGCTAAGCAATCCCAAGTCACAGATTGTCACTTAATCATCAAAGGACACATGGGAAACACCTCAAAGGTATGGACTATATGGAAGAGACCTACTGCTGTATGCTATAAATTGTATTTGAGAAACTCTGAAAGCCTGACAAACTTTTTCTCCATATGTATAACTTAACTGGGAACCATAATTTTTGAGATAAATACAGTATTTTGGAAGAAGCACAGGAACAAAGGAGCATTCTGTACACATCAATTTCTTGTAGCCAATTTAACCTCCTCCTTCAAATGCTCACATGGATCAGCGCACGAATTGCAAAGGAAGAAACAAGTGAAACCCTATCAAAACACTAGCCCACTGCTGGGGCGATGATGATAAAGAAAATTAGGTGACATAATAGAGTCCATCTGGTTAGGACACTATTGGGAAGTGTTTAGATACAGCAATGAGGAGATAAGAAGACTAGAACGGACAAGAACATTGTGGTGGGTAAAAGTATGCTTAGGAGGAATTTACGAGATGAATAAGATATCAGCTTTGGAAATGGTGATACCAAAATAATCCTGCTTGTAAAGCTCAGAATCCAATCTATCTTAGAATCCTTGGTGTTCCACGGACACTCCTGCTTCTGCCTACAGCTCAGCCACTGCACTGAAAAATTAGCCATCAGCACTGGTCCTGTGCAGCTCTGCTTTACGACAAGTGTGAAATCAGCATTTGGATTTGAAAGCTCTGTTCCAAAGCACCCGAAATTTGCATCTGCAATTTTAATTGACAGAGACCCTCAAAAGGAGGGAGCTATGCACAGCTTGCCAGGTACACAGTGCCTGAGAGCCAGTGTTAAGATCGACATATTTAGCTTGCCTGAAGAAAAAAGAAACAAACTAGAACAGAGTTGATAACTGTTTCATGAATGAGTGTAACGTGTTGTTTTAAAAAGATGCTGTCAGAAGAAAGATACAAACAAACCAACACATGTTATTGAAGGGCAGTTGCTATTATCTGGTCTATTAGCAAATGTAAAAAAAACTATTAAAGCAGAAACAGTGTTAGAAATCTCATTCACTTTTCAGCATTAACACTATTTACTGCATCACTCTTAAACTGGAACAGAGAAAAGGGACTAATCAATTTTCTGTCCTAGTCCTAGTACTGTTTTTTTTAGCAATGCCTGAAACAGTGTGGTTTTGGATTGTATACTCAGAGCTTACAAACACAACAGACATGATCTCAACAGAGAAAAAGGGTTGTAATGGATGCGGGCAGTTTAAGAGGACGCTGGCAACAACATCAGGCTCAGTTGATGCCATAATTTCTGGGATAATTTAAACTTTCCTATAATTTATAGTTATTTTTTATTTTTCAGTTCCATTTAAAGTGTCCAAAAATGATCAGGACTCTGGTGTGTGCAAAATGGTTCCCAAAAGAAAGCATACTCCCTCCCATTCACATTGTCTAGCATATAGCTAGACAAGATAACTAATGAATTTGTGAAGACAAATACCACCCTTCTCCCTAACTCCTCAATTTCATAAAGTTCTCCTGTCTCACTCAGGGCTCCAAAAGTAAATCTGTAGCACAGACAAAACCCAGCTTCTGAACCTTATTACTTTAGCTAAAATCTCATTGTTTATGCTTACAGTTAACTTCTGTGGACCTTTAGAATGTAGCAAACTAGGTAAGGGAAAGATGAAAAAGTAGCATGGCAGTTGGGGCACAAAGAGGACAAAACCATAAATTAAAATAAGATTTGGAAATTTTACTGACTTTTTATTTTTAAAGTTTGGAAGTGCTTCTGCAGAACTTAAGTTTGTGTAAAATCATGGGCATTTGAAGCACAGGGTAAGCACTTTAAATGCAAGCCAGAGGAAAGCAATATACCGTTAGTACTATTTCCATTTAAACTGCTTAGCCACACACTTGCAGACATGAAACAATTCTGCTGAGGTCCTCTTGCACTCAGGAAATTCTTCCTGGGTCACTGACCATCATTTAAAGGGCACATCTCAGCCCAGTGTCCAGCGTGAATTTTTCAAATTAGCCTTCAGCTGCTGCCTCTGCAGTACACATGATTGTGCTCAAAAACCCTGAGCTTTTCAGAAAGCCTTTATACCCATTTAAGAGTCAAAACCAGTTCAAGAATATATACTTACTATATTTCACATGCTGTGCAACCACATACACAGGCCCTATAAAAGTAAGACTCCAGCTCCCTTGAAGGCTCTTTATTAGGTTTGCATGCCTTTCTGGGAGAGCTGCTGTGATTCAGCCCAAGTGACGGGGGCCTGATGCAGGAGTCACTGTAATCCCATGGCCTCTATTACATCCAGAAGGTCAGGAGAAATGATGCCTTCTATCCTCAAAAGCCTCTGAGTCCTTAATATTGAGGCAGGCATGGGAGAGCCTTTTGCAATGGTTGGTTCAGATAAACATCCTAACAGCATGATAGTGTTGGCTTAACCCCAAAGCTATGTCAGCTGTTTCTACTGTCCAGAGACCTTTGTGTACCAGGGATGTGAAAGTCCTGCCAACATCAGAGGCATTTACTACAGAGTCCGCCTCGCCATCCCTCCTTGAAACTCACCTTTGCAGTGACACTTCCAAACCACTCAACGCCCATGAGACAGCCAGTGTGCTACCACTGCAACTTCCCAACCAAATCATAATCCATTCTATATTACCCTGCTCTCCCTCCATCTGTTTGCTGTGGCCTCTCTCAGGCGTTCACATCTCTGAGCAGTTCAGGTCAAGGACCATCTTTCCATTTTGCATATGGTAAGCACTAAGTACTTCAGGTCTTTTACCTTCAAACAGGACCTTCTGCTCTCATGGCAATGCACACTATAATAAATCACCAACGACAACGGTCCTGAGGATTGGCCCAATTATTGAATAGAACTGGAATAGCCCATGTCAATTTCGAACCCCTTCAGGTTATCCACTCCTTACTGGTTTACCACAGCACAGCAGATATGCTGCAGTGACACCAGGGCAGTTTCAGAGGCACCCCCCCAGTCAGAATCATGGCACATGACTTACAGATACAGACAGAAAACCATCCCTTCTCCTGCACCATACCCTTGTACTTGGTCCCTTTGAACATCGCTTCCATCAGGTCAGCACAGTCAGGACTAGAATCCTTGTTCTGTGCCAGGAGAGAGTGGAAAAATCCATTAAGTTACTAACGTGGATTTAAAAATAACTTTACATGTATTTCCCCCCACTAAAAACAACAGCAGCAATAAAACCCACTACTTTCTTATTTCACTGTCAGATGTGTGATAACCTGCAGCACCAGCTAGTGTCCTCATTTTTCTTCTTCCTTTAATTAAAACAAAACAAACCTCTTTGACCATCAATGATTTAAAAAGAAAAAAAAAAAGTTAGGAAATTACATTGGAGAGGTTATTTTATCCTGTTCCAGTGCACTTAAAGCTCCATTTTCTCTAGAGGAATAAATTAAATTAGATATAATTCTTGTGTTTGCTTTAGAAAGATCAAGTGATGGCTTAAATCAGATGTTAAGAGGGCATCATCTTTCCCCAAAGTCCTTTAACTGGTATCCTCTTCCCTGCTCTACGTCAGTCCAGCTCTCTTTGCCCACTGCAGAACAGATAATACCTTTCTGACTATTTCACTTGCCTACTTTGATCATAACCTCTCCAGAGCAGGATCGATCTCCTACATATTTGTACTGCATCTAGTTCAGCAGATGTACCTGCATGAAAAACTTGGTGTTTCCAGATTTTGCTGGCATACCATGGAAGGATTATCACTGTTAAATTTAAGGCATAATCAGGTATTTTTATAGCATTGCAAGATATTGAAGCAATGGGTTGCTATGGGACCTAATTTGAGTTTCTGGGAAACTCTGTCCACTTTCTGCTGTATGGACCCCAAGAACTTGGCCTTATATTATGCACACAAATGCCCAGATTTAGGAAAAGGTGGTAAGTACATGAGTAAATCCTTCCCTCTTCAAGACAGTATTTAAGTACATCCTTGATTTCCTAAATTGTGCTGCTATTTATAAGCAGAACTATGCTATCCTTGTAATTTAGGTTTCCTTTTTTCTCCTAAGCCCTTTGTTTTATTGTCACTGCATGTGCAGGGAAAGGCTTGCAACCTTAAAAGTATAGATTGTCTCTCCTCTATTTCCACATTTCAATCTCATGATTTTTAAACAAGCCTTGTGATTTTAATTTCCCTGATACTATACTTGCTTTCCAAGCCTGGGGTTCAAACATGCTGCCTGATAAACAAAGCTCCAGCCCAGGTTCCATGGTGGACCTACCAGTGAGCCATTCAGTAGTAGCACACTTAAATCAGCCACAAAACAGGGCTCCCAGAGTGCAAGGGGACACATTGGACTTCTCAAACTCTTCTCCTGAGCAGGCATAAAATTGAGTCGTGTCCACTTGAGGGTAGAAATACTGCAGGGTCTTTTTCACAAGCATGCCCCAGTGATTGGGAACAAATTCTTTCCTTTCAGTCTTATCCCCCTGGATTCTATGCATGGGGTTATGACTATAAATATTCTAGGGACTGGGAATTAGGGGCTGACGTAATGAGAAGGAAGCCAAAGAAAATACATTTTAACTAGCAAGGACAGTTGCTTCTCCTCTTTCTGTCACCTTGTGGGCTTTTGCTATAGAAGAGATATTTTATTTGTATTTAATAAAGCCCAGCGGTAGAGCTGCTTATGAATCAAGCCGCATCACGCATGGAGCTAGAAAAAATATATATTGGGATTTTCTAGCTCGCTAGAGTTATTAATCTGGCTCAAAGCCTGCAGTAGGATTTAATATATTAAGTGAAATTGCAGGCCTTTGCCCCTGTCTTTTCGCTAAGACAACAACATACATACGCCATATTAGATTCCATTTTTTGTACATTTCAAATAAGGAGTGGATTAAATAATGAATGAGATTCCCATTAGCTTGAAATTTTGCTTATTTCAGGCAACCTCCTCCTCCCCCAATCCTTTTTTTTTTTTTTAATCAAAATGACTCCACAGTGGAATATTTTTGCATTGATTTGGAGGGATTGTTTTAAGTGCTCATTAAATTTGCATTTACACATCTGACAATACTTTTTTTTTTTTCTGTCCCAGACACTGAACACTGCATTAAAAAAAAAGAAAAAAAAAAAAAAAAGATTAAGAGAAACCCACCCTGCTTTCATCTTGAGTCGTGTGAAACATTTCTCTGGCAGAGTGTGTAAAGTTCGGAAGATCTTTGGGATTCCCCATTACTTGACAAAGTCAAGTGAAAGACTCCAGTGTGGCTTTGGCAGGTATCAGATGAGGGTTAGTGTTATTGATATGAGATGGAGAAGACACCAGTGCTTTCCGTCCTATATACTTCTATCAGACTTATATCGGATTGTCCCTTCCAAAGCACATTCTGGTATTGACACCAGGATAGTGACATGCCCACCTCAGGCCCTCAGGTCCTCAATTACTGGTTTTCCATCACCCTACTAAGAAGATTTGCTCCCCTGGCTGGTGTTAGGAAATTCCTGATAAGTTCAGTGAACACTAATATAGAGTTGTGTGGTGAGTTGATCCCAGTCTGCAAAGCAGCGATGCTAGCTTCCCATTCAGCCAACTAAATGGCAAGTTTTCCAATGTTATTCTGCATACCTCTGCCACAAGAAAGCCGCATCTTGTGCTTGAGCTGCCTAGAAAAAAGTTCTATCAATCAGTTTGTCTTTACAAATGTCAGCAATAGATGACTAACAACTGGTTTGCACAACACTCAACCAGGCAACACAGTTAATGCCTAGACAAGCTACTGCTAGAGTACCAGAACTATTTACACTTAGGCAAGGATTTTTACTCATCTCTACTTCACGTATTGGATGGATAACTTTTCCTTCTCTACACTAAGCCTTTTCTCAAACAGCAAGCCAGGCTAGAAAGCAATACTTCCCTATTGCCTAGAAACATTGGATGCCAGAATCAGCTTGTCACAATTTACCCCATCTAGCTATCAAAACGCTATATAAAGATTTATCATTGTTATCGTACCCTTAACAAAATTCTCCTGGCGTTCAGCTGAAAACTTCCTTTGCTTAATTTCTTACTACAATTTCTAGTAAATCTGCCTTTGTACCATCATAACCAGTTGATCTCCTGCCTTGGAATTTACATCTTGCAAAAATACAGAGATAAATAACACATACCCTTCCTCCCCCTCCCCTCAGTTACCCCTAGATGTATTTGGTTCTTTTAATCTCTCCTCATAAGTCAACTCTTCACTGCCCCTTCATCATTTTTGTGGCTCTTGTCTGAACTCCCTCCAATTTGCCCGCATCTTACTGGTGAGAAGATGTCAAAATGAAAACATGGGATGGGCTGCTTTCTACTATAAGTACTGTAAGCTCCCTACTGACAAGGATCACTCCATACCCCATGGGGCAGGTATCCTGGAGGGTGGTTCCTCCATCATCATATTCAGCTGACAGGAAATGGTGCTCTGATAGTTCATGTGAAAATGAAGTGGCTGGGAAAAAAAGGAGTGTTTTCTATGTCAAGATTCAAAGTATTAAAACATTGATGTACCAGAGAACATATTTTCATCAATATTTGACTCAAGCAAAAAAAGGTGATCTAGTGTTAGGAATAGGAATTAATGTGCTACTTTAGGAGACAACAGGACCTATACTCTGTTCCTATCTTCTCCCCTTAAATTCTCTTTTGGTCCAGGACTGTGAAACTCAGTGACAAGAAAAAGGTCCTGAGTGGCTGTATTTCTCTGCATTTTAGGGAACTGGAGGCTTGGTTCACTAGAGCAGATAAAACACTGAGATCCCTAGGCAGGCGTGCAAATCCTTTCTTAGCTATTGGGATATACTGGCTTCTCTCCGGCTGCTTAAAGAACAAATGCAGTCAGCACAGTAATGACCTACCACCCAACACAATTGTATATTTTTACTATTGCAATGTCCTCAAAATATTCCTTTTGAATCAGAAAATCTCTGTGCTGGGTGCTGTACAGACATGGCACAGAGTAAACAGCCAGCTGCCACTCCACACACATTCCAACTCTGTTTCAGCTCAGTGCCAATAAATGGCAGAGGTGTATAAAAGGACAGTTTGGTTCGGCTTGAAAATCAGTGATTTCCGCATGGTTTCAGCTGACTGTGGTTACTTGAGTTTTATTTACAGCAGTATGAGAGCTTTTTAATTGTGCAGGAAATAAAACACCAAAGGACTCCTCCCCTCTATCTCTTTTTTTTGCAGAAGAAATATTTAGTTTGCAAATCTATCCTGTAATAGATCCTTTCCACTTTTATTTTTCCACCAAAAGATATACTGGTTATTTACAAACACAATTAAATGTGGAGAGGAGGGACTGTAAATTGCAGGGAGTCAAGAGGAAGGTCTCCCAGCCAGGCCCAAATTTAAAAGCTGGATTCAGCGAATACAAAGTGTGGCAGTTCCCATGCACTTTAGTGCACAACTGCTTTGCAGAAAGGAATAGGGCAAAAAGCATGAAAAGTTCGGGGAAGTCAGGACACCTGGGTTGTTTTCATATCCCAGTATCTGTGTGATAATTTAAAGTCATTTACCATCCTTGGTACTCAGCTCTTCTGCCCCTGAAAAGCCAAATCTTCCCTCCACAGAATTTCTGGGAGGTGCATCACATATACTGTAGCAGGTAGGGTGAAAAGAAATAAATGCCCTGTGCTTCCCAGCCTCTCTCTCTTCCTTCTTTGCCCAGATGGGGACTTTGTAAGGGTTTGGATGCATTCAGAGACATAAACCACAGAGCAAGGAGAGGATTTATTTCTGCAGCCGGGTTAAACTTCCTGAATGGCCAGGTGCCTTTTGGGATCTTCATGTTTTTGCCCTCTCCTAGGGTGTCATAGCAGACTTACACCCACAGTTCACAATATTGTTCCCACACATTTCCCCTAATGACCCACTAAGCTGGGGTTTCCTAAAACTGTCATTTGGGAACTGCTACTCCAGGGTTTGTGTCATGGTGAATAAAAGCCTCCGTAGTACACTGGCCAGCAAAGAAGCCCATTGTGCACTGTGCTTTCTTGAGTCCCAGTGCTCACTCCACTGACGGGCATTGCCCAGTTCTCTCAGGGCAGGCCAACTTTCAAAACCAAATGTGTCATGGTTTTGAAAGTAAAACCCAGGACAATCTGGTTAATATCTATTAGCCTGAGCCAAAGAGACTGGGGGTCTGGGCAAAGCATTTCTGAGACGGCAACTGCGGTAGCTGAAGCCAGTCCTTTTTCAGAATAACTCAGCAAGAGCAGTTTGGAAATCTAAATCTTCTGGTGGATCTACTCATAGACTGCTGGATTCTAATTATCCATCAATTAGATATGTCTGGTCCTGCCTTGCAGCTGAACAGATACTCTTTCAAGATCTCTTCCAGCTAGTGCACTGTACTAGTATTTTTTCTCAGTAATGACTATCTGTGATGTAAAGATGATATATAGAGCAAAAAGGGATCGACAGACATAAAATAATTATTTTTATTTGAATGGGAGTTGGGAAAAAGGTCAGTAGGAGCAACAAGGTGAGGGGAAGCTCTTTCTTATTGCAGATTTTGAGCAAACAGCCTCCCTGCATTTCTTCCTTTTCTTGCAGAAAAGAGACCCCTTTGCAAAACTCAAAGGCAGCAGAACTCTTTTTGTAAGAAAACAGGAAACGAGTGATAAATATGGCTCAAAAGCAAAGGAGCTGAGCTGGCAACTACTTACAGATTGTTCAAAAACTGCTATTCACCCAAAAGAAAGAGATGGGAGGAGGGTGGGAGTGGGTGAAGGGGGAATCCACTGAAATGAAGACAAATAGATAAAAGTAACTGTCATCTGCTTTCATTCTGAGCTCATGATAAGCTCCCGTTTCAAACTCCAGTGCCCCACACTACCAGCTTGTTTTTCACTTTAACCCCAGAAAAAGTACTGCTGTCAAAACCCCCACTGCTGCAGCACCACAGCCTTGCTGGAACATCCCGCTCACTGTGGACAAGCTTTGTTTGCTGTAAGATTAGGACAAGAAAAGACATGGCTCTTCTGACATGCTCTGGGGGAGCTCTGGTCATCCCCCTCTGTGCCTGGGCCCCTCATTATCCCTCTATAAGAGTCCTTTGTCTGGAGAAACAGGCAAGCCAGGGATCCCTCAACCCGAAGCAGGGAGCCAGTCGGCACCCAGTCATGCTGGTGGTAGCAAGGCTTGCAGTGTTATGTTGCTCCTGACTTGTCCATATGGATGTCCCACCAGCATTGTCCTTGGATTCCCATTTCTTGGCTGGAGGAGAACTGGTGGGGAGCAGTGATGGAGAGGGTGGAAATGCATGCTTGGAAAGGATGCTCCAGAGGGGTGCTGGGACCCAGAATGGAGAAATGACCTTGGGGTGAGGCTGCATCTGGGGTACTGCCTCCCCGTTGGGACCCTCTTCTTGTTCATATTAGGTTATACAATCCATGCTGTCTGGTACAGGGTTCACCACCCTTCCTTAATCTTGTCCAGGGAGTATCTGCACTTTTCACATCAGTGTTGTGTTCTGAAGTGTAGGATGAAGTATGCTGTACCACAGGAACAAAAGTCGTCATGACTACAAACGGTACCTGGAAAAGCTGCGGGCTGGGACTGTTGGATTTCTAAGGATGCATCAGTTCAAAGCTTATAGGGAGCTGTAACCACTGCCCTTCACAGAGATGACACAATGGGCAGAACCATTCATTTGCCTGCTGCACAGCCTCTCATTATACCGCTGATCAGTTACTTGGTGGTTGCTCATCACTGTGTTCAGCAAGTGGCAAGTCACTCCCACTGAGTTCTTATAAAAATAATTTCAGCTTGAATTTGGAAAGAAAAATATATTTAGCTGTAACACTGACAGAGAAGACTCTAAACACAGGAATTTTTTAATTTTTTTTTTTTTTTTAAAGGCAAACTGTGAAGTTCACCGCAGACTTCTTCCAGGATGTCCTTTCAACCTTCTTTGCCTCAGTTTTCCCACTCAAGCGCAAGGGAAGTAACAATTTCCACTATCTCCCCAAAGTCTTAGTAGCTTCAGTACACTGAAGATTATAAACCCTAGGGAAATCTGCTACTCTTTTCATCAAGCTGCACATTTTTTTCCCTTCTTAAGCAAAAGGTTTCATATTTTCCAATACCTTGAAATTTTCAGATAGCTTTGTAGTACTGAAATATTTTATGATGTGAGAATACCTCATTACCAAGTGTTTCTTGTTTCCACAAAGAAAGACTTGGTGGAACCACAGACAGAATATATCAGTGAAACTCTGTTGATATCACTGTTTAAATAGTCAGACTGTTACACACAGGGAACACTTGGCCCTTTGGATCTAATCACTGCAGTTTTCTCTTACCCTGACTCACTTTTGTTTAAAACACACCTTTGGAGGTCCTGCAGGGACCCCGCTTGCTGGATCCCTGGTGGAAAGTTGTCCTGCTTTTAATGAAGTGTGAGAGTAGCTTCTTTTCCTGCATGCTTCTCTGTTATTTGAAGCTCAGTCCCTGAGATCTTTTTAGATCAGACCCAAAGGAAAGTATGTCACCAGGAGGAAAATTTTTGCACACTTCAAAACACCCTATAACATTATTTTTAATCTCTGCAGAAGGGTTAAATGGCTTCGCTCTTGAATTCAAGGTTCCAATGCCTGTTTATAAAGGCCATCATAAATCTGCTACAATTATCAGTTTCTCATCCCAGAGCAGCTTTGTCAGTCTCTTCATGGCTCCTTCGCAATGAATACTGGATGAAAGCTCACTCTTTGCCGGCACTCAGATTATCCAAAAAATGAGGATGAGTGCTAATCTCGAATAATGATTCTTCAGGCTCAGCACCTATTTCAGACAGAAATCAGGATGTGTTTGTGGATGAGGGACAAGTAAGAGCACAAGTCAAGCCCTCCCAGCCAGAGCCTCTTATCCTCTGGATATAAGCAATTACAGAAATTTCTCAGAAATGTGTTATGAGGGTGATGGTATCTGAGATCACCATAGATTCCTTCACTGGAAATTTGCCTAGTACAAATTTGCTTAGTATTCTATTTATCTATTTATCTATTGATTTATTTTTACGTCCCACTCCAGGAATATTTTTTGATCTTCACGATGTCCTGCAACTTGTTCCACATTTCGATTATTCCTTGGTCAAGATCTCTTCTTTTCGATAGAGCAACTTCTGCCTTATATTTAAATCTTAATGTCTATACTACAAACTCAAGGCTGACTGTACATATCCCAGGTCTTTCAACAATATTGGTATTTTTCAGGGACACCACATTTTCTTAAGCTATGGCATATCCTCCATATACTGTGAAAGCTTTGGAAATAGTAATTGCTTTCTCAAAGTATGAAGCCAAACTAATGAAGCTTGGCTTGCTACAGATTTGTATCTTAAGCCTCCCATGCTCTCCCATCTCAATAATTCACCCTCTTCCATAAGTTCAGCTATGTCCTAAATACTGCGGGCTCTGTAACTAGCACAGGGTACTGTGAATGCCAGTTGCATTGGCAGGTACACGGGTGCAGACTGGACAGCTGCTGCCCTGGCTGAACTCTGCCCACCATTTCATCAGCGGGGAAATGAGCTTGTATCCCTTTTCTCAGCCAATTTTTGCACAAGTGGTGGAACTGCAGTTATTGTCAAAACTTTCATTTTTTATTTTTTTTTTTTAATCTAGTTGAAACCAATCAATAAGTTCAAAAATATCATGGGGATGTGCAGACAGAAATGGGGGTAGCGTGGAAGCAGGTGAAAAAAACAGATGTGGGTGGGCTGTGTGACTGAATAAGCTGTCTTTTCTTTGGAAACAAAACTAAAAGCATCGCTCAAATCCAAGCAAACTGAAGGTTTGCCTCAATCCATTCTTCCCGCAACACCACTCCACAACTAGAGCCAGTCCGAGCATTCGCTGAGCGCGCTTATATGTGTTACAGGCTACTGCAGCTCTGCAAGAGACAGCAAGAGGGAGCAGAGCTCTAGCCTTTTCTGCAGTCTGGGACTAGCCCCTCACACACTGCCTCTCTGAGGAGCAAATCCTTCCTCCTCCTTATGCGTCTGGTGTGTCAGATGTCCCTTCTCTACACCCACTGTTGTTTCCTACTGAAGAGGGAGAGCAGAGATGAAACTCAAATGACAGCATGCAACCTTACCACAAGGGTCCATCTACAGTGGGCTGGGAAAGGACACACCTCCTTTCAATGTTCCCAGCTACGGAGGATTCTCCATCAGTGTATTTCCATTTTTAATTCTTTGTGTGGGTCGGTATTTGGGTGGGTCAGTAAGGAAAAGAAGGGGTGTGAAGAATTTAATCCTGTCTGTTTGCCAAAAAAGCAACACAAAATCTGCTCTAAACAGAAACAGACATATTTAAAAATAAAATGAGAGAGAAGGAAAGTAAAGAAAACTGGGGGGGATCTTTTTCACAGCTACTACTGATGATCAAGTTGAAAGGACTGCATGAAAAAAGATCACCATCAAGAAAGAAGATTTCAAGCTAAGATACTGAGTGGTCTCAACACCCACCATGCCCAGTAGTAGGATCTCATAACTTGTCCTTCTCTGAGGTTCTGCTATTTGAGATATTTCTTTGGGGTCTAAATATGAAAACAATAAAAACAGGTGATTATGGTGATAAAGATGGATCAGGAGAATCCTTGTCCTTAAATACTGAGCTGGACTATAGTAAGAAAGCAGTATTATCCCCACAGTGGTTCTGTTTGTACCCCAAATCTTGCCTCATTTCCTTCCACAGGTTTAAAGCAGCAGATTGAGTCCTTTACAGGTCTCTCCCTCCCTCTCCCGCTTGCAAAATTACAGCTGGAATCAGAAGGTCCCATTTCAGATAATCTCTGCTTCTGCCCTCCTTCCTCTTAGTCTTTCTTATCCCTTCTATCAGAAAGTGTAAAACAATGGCCCTTTAGGTCAAAATCTTTTGTTTAAATCTCTGAAAGATGAGACTCAAAATGGATTTTAAAAAGGTCAGAGATCTAAGCTTCCAATTCTCTGTGAACATGAAAAGCCTGAATTCGCTCCAAGACTCCACTGAACAGAAAGACACAAGGATGGGAAAAAATTTACATGGAACTGCTGTTCCTGAATCTGCTTTATCATTTTCCACCTCTTCCCCACTTAGAGCCTCCATATAAAGGCCACAGCAGCTACCCTGTGCAACTCACAAAAATCAATAGAGAACAGAGAAATCTGTATTCTTCCTTTCCATGATGCACTCATTCTCTTTTTCTCTAGTGGCAATGCAAAATACTCCAGAGGTACCTGTCCTTAAAGACAGCTAAAGTCAGAGGGAAGGGGAGGGGGAAAGAAAAAAAAAAACAAACTGAGAAGAAAAGATAGGAAAAAAATAAAAAAAAAAAAGCTGGAATCATTCAACAGGGAATATATTTCACAGATTTTAAAGGGTTTGAATCACAAGTGTACCTGATTACCACAAAATACATCACTCACTTTAGAACCAGATTTACCCACACAAACTTGGTGTTCTTTCCCTGTTTATTACTGTAAGTTATTGCCCTCTGAAATGCTGACTCATGAAACTTAGCTTATGGAAAACATTCTATACGTTAAGGCAGCAAATCCTCACACCATCTCCGCTGTTGCAGTTCATGTCTCTTCTACTACAAGTGTCAGCCAGGACATAAAGCAAGGGATTTGGTACTCCTTGATTCTTATTCTTGTTTCTAACACTAATGATTTATGTGGTATGGGGCACAATACTCTAAATTAGACTTCTCCTTTATCTACCCACTTGTCTATAAAATGAGAATTGAGCTCCCAGTATCCTCAAAACCAAACATTAAGACATACTGAATTACCTCCCACAAAAAAAAAAAAAAAAAAAAAGAAAGAAGAATTTCTCTCTTAATAGTAAGACTGTACAGGTTAGGAATTTATTTCTATAAGAGACGTGAAGTGGAAACTCAGCTTTTTATATAACCCTGCTTGTATCAGGTGAAGTTTTATGGAAGGCCCAAATGTCATCATGCAGGTGAAAAATATTTAGTCAGAAAGGGAGAGGAGAAACAGCAAATCTGAAAGCCTATCCTCAACAGAGGAGTTGCCAGGTCTCAACAGTTAATGTTGTCAAAAGTGCTTTAGAAGCATCTCAGGAGAAAGGTGTAAAAAAGTGTACAATGGTTGTTATTTGCTTTCTGAAAGCTAAATATCACATTTTAAAGGCCAGAAATGCATGAGTCCAGAAGGGTTTAGGCACCAAGAGAATGTTTCTTCCAGCCAAGCCCAGACAGACTAGAACTGGGAAGACTTACTATTTACATCTACTTTACAATTAAGCAACAGTACAAACAAAACAAAATACTACAGCTTGCCCTAACTCAGTGCTAAAACTGCTGGTCCCAATCCTGGTTGGTCTTCCTGCACATACTTAACTTAGGTTTCATTGAGTTCAAAGGGATTACTCACGCATGTAATGTTATTCATACGAGTGAGTGCTCACTGGATCCGGGGAGGGGGGGAACCACCCTTTTCAAAGATTCAAAATATTCAGCAGCCTTTATGACTGATTAGTGCTCTGATTTAGTTTTCATTTAATATCATCCTGCCTTTCTTCTTCAGATTTTATAAACATGCACATAGAGGTCAGAATCTGATGATGTAGATTTCAGCAGGACCAAACCCAATAAACTACATGTGAGAGTATCGCCTCAATTTTAATTCTAGGCCAACAAAACCCAGGAAGCCCTAGAAATCTCTCTGAGAGAGACCTTCTGAGTGACTTTTAGTCACATGGGGTCTGGATTAGGTCTGACTGGGAAATAGATTTTCCTATATACTCGAAGAGAAAGAAAGATTGAAAAATAACATTTTAATTGGATTCAATATATGGGAAACATCAATTTTTCATTGAAAATCAAAATAATTTTTTTGGCTAAAGGCTGACTTCTTCTCCATATTCCCCTTTTAACTTGTCAATGTTAAATCACTATTGTCAGGGAAAATTTTCACAAATATATTGCTAGGTCAAATACCTACTTACTCCCAAACACAGCTCTCAGAAAAGGTTTTTGTTAATCCTTATCTGGACACAACTTACAAATAACTCTCTACTTTCTTTTTGAGGACCTCTTTCCAACTGATGCCTTTTCTGGTAGGAAGCTGGAAAAATCAGACTTACCTCACCTTGCATGGGTGATCACGGTTTTCTCAAGCATGCCTTGTTGATTTGTCACAGCTGCTCTATGGTCTTACACAGGTTAGGAATAGTAGAACACAGACTTTTTTTTGGGGGGGGGGGTAAGAGGTACTGTTTCTAATGTATATTTTCAAATGAGCTTTCTTTCAGAAATATGGGAAAATGTCACTGGTGGTAAACCTATTCGGTGCCACAGCCAGTCTAAGAAGTCCTCTACCAGCACTCAGAATGTGATGGTGGTATGGGCCATCTTATGGTCCATGGAAGACAAGGGGTAGGTCTTCCCTCTGAAGAAGCAGTTGGGGTTACTGCCTCTTCAGAGTGTGCAATCCAGACAGGTACTCACACACACTTTATAGGAGCTTAGTTGAACAAATCATGTTCTCCACAAGAAACACAGAGTTTGTGCACTGAGAGCTTTCCCCTAGGAGAACTTTGCACTCTCCACTAACAGTACAGTGAAAGGAAGGACCTCTAACGCTAAGTTATGCAAACACCCCTGCCTGATGCTCCTCGAAATGCGATTTGCCCGGGTTCATGCAATAAGTCAGTGGAAGCCTACATCTTCCAAGTCCCACACTAGTGCCTTCTCCACAGCTTTATGCTCTTCCCTCTGTTTTAGCTGATGCCCTCTAAACTGACAAGCCCGACTTCCAGAGCCCTCCTGGCCCCTTCTGTCATCCCAGCTGAAAGAAACTCCATTCAGGCTGTCCAACTTGGGCCAGCCCAAGCAAGCAGAGCTCACAGATGGTTAAATGCATTTGACATTTCACTGCAGGGCTTGCAGCAGAAATCTTTGCCTGCTGTAGCCGGAGCCCCGGATAGTAGCGAATCAAGGCTCGTGCCTCCAATGCTGTGTGTGCACACTCTGCTGTGAGTTAATATTATTGGCTCGCCCCTCAATCATGCCTTTTCCAGCTAGCTGCTCCTGTCAAAGCACATCTCATTAGGCCTGAAGGCTCAATGAAATGGAAATTCATGTTTAAATTTAAAAACAACATATTGACCCTGGGAGCCAGTGATGTCTACATTTTTAATAACTTATGGAGAATAAAAGGAGTCTATGTGTATGGAGGAAGGGGGAGGGCTGTGTGGCAGGAGAAAGAGGAAGCGTAGATGTGGAGGGAGACAAAGTGGACAGGGTGAATAGCCAGCCAAGGACTCTGGTCCTCTGCACCTCCATTTTCATTTTATTTATCCCTCTTGCTTCATGAAAAAGAGTTCAGGCTTTTCTTACAGGGGCATTATAGCCTCAGCAGAGCATGTCCATTAATCGGATACTAAAATGAGGAAGGGAGAAGAGCATTATCTAATGCAGCCTGTAGGTATACATACATGCATACCCATCTGCAGGCATGTGCACACACGTGTGAACTCTTTTCCCCGAGCATCCCAGTGAGATGTGTTTTATTTGTACAGAGAAGTAACGTGCTGCAGAGAGCGAGTAAACACAGAGCGTTTTGGAGGAGGATGTGAAGACAGCACGCTGCATGTGACTTGCCATGTGGCACCAACCCCAGCCCCCTACGCCTCGCTCGAACGTCATTCCCAGTGAGACACGTACAGCTTCTTTGCTCCTTACACCATGCTGGTTAGGTAACCCTGGGGGGGAGGCAGAGACAGCATGACTTTTCCTCTGTGATTACAGGAGTAATGCTCATTCTGCTGGGCTTCAGTGTTCTCTGCTAGCACCCAGGGAGTGGGGAAAGGGGAGGTGGAGGTGGGAGGTCCCCTTATTGTGTGATCACTGTGGACCCCATGGCAGTATTTTTTGAAAGCAAGCAATCTGACAACGTCATCTTGGCTGGCATCCAGCTTGGGAAATCACAGGCTGCACGGATAAACCAGCTCTGGCTCCTGTGTCTCCAGACAGAGACAGGTCGTTGTGTTCCTGTATGGTAGCAAGAGTCTCCTGGTGCAAAAGTACATCTCAGCAGGAGGTGGAATTCAACACTACTCATTTTTGGGAGGAGCTTGGAAAAACGTTTGTTTTTTTATGAACTTTTGAGATCTTTATATGTAATTGCTATAGATGAGAAACGTATGACTGCCTGCAAGGGGTAAATGAAATCAGTTTCAAGAGAGCTCAGCTTTTTCTCCTGTGCTCCCTTCACTTTCTCAGCACAGTATTTGTAGCATACTGAGCAGTCCTGTGGTGACGTTTCTGGTCTGTAGCTCAGACCTATTCATCTATCTATGTCTGAAGGATATGCTCGTCTGTGTACCAAGAACCTGAGCAGAAAAGGACTGAAGACTTCCTGACATACATTGCTGTTCAAAGACGTCCATTGTAATTCAAACTAAGCTCTACACGTTGTAGGCATGTGAATTCCTCAGGTTTTGCTCATTTTAACATGAAATCTCCTATACAGCTTATACCTCTGTTGCCCTGCAAATTACCCTACTATCCTTTCTTCTAGACTGCCTACCATTAGCCCTCAGTTCTGCAGTGCATTTTCTGTCTTCCTTCTTTGCAGCTTTTGAATATTTTGATAATTTCCCCCCCATTTTTCATCCTGGCACTGCCTTTTTTTTGTTTCATACCGTTGTCATTTTCCAAATATATTCAAAGACTGTGTTCAGAGTTTAAGGCCAGATTTCTCTGTCTCACCTCCTTGACACCGTACACAATTTCCACTCAATTACTGAACACCTTGCTCTTGGCTAAAGCATCTTTTCTAAGAAGGCATCCAAATCTTGATTTGAAAAGTTCAAACAATAAAAAGTGAAGTCATGACAAAGTTCAGTCGCATTCGCTGATTAAAAAAAAACAGCATACCTTATCATTTCTCTCTGGCTTCCTTTCCCAGGAGTTAGTTCTTAGTGTCACTTTCTCTGATAAGTTACAGAAATTGTGTTGCTCACATCGTCTAAGTTATGAAACTCTTCAGCACTTTTCATCTTCTGCAAGCCTGCTCCATCTGCCTCACCTTCTCCTTTATGGCTCACTGAGTAATTCTGCGCTGCTAACACCTTTGTCCTGACATCCCAGATAAAACCACAAACCCTCACTTCCTGTTCCCCACCACCCAGATGCACTTCACTGAGGTGAAGTGTTTTGCATACAGAAGAACCTATGGCATTTAGACTTGTGTTAGGGGCTGTGAATCCTCTCAGTAGACCAGATACTTTGGAGTCCCTCCGGACAGGAGCCTGCATATCTTACCAAAAGGCAACATAAGTCCACGAAGCTTCTTCTGTATCCCACCCAACTTTAAGGCCTCATGTCTAAGCAGAAAGAGAGGGAGGGGGCAGAAAATCTGCAGGGGTCACATGTGAATATTGTTAAATAGCCTTTGGGCTTCTATTTTATTTCTTTATTAAGCTAGATGAGGAGTGCAAAAAGGGATGGAGGTACTTTGTTTCTCAATTTGTGTCTATTATCTATTGAAATTTGACATAATGTCTCCACAGTTCCCCTTAATATTCCACTGTATATAGAATGTGACTAGCTCCACCATCTAATGTGACAGCTTAGGAAGATTAAAAAGAAAAGCTAAACTAGCAGTAGTTGGAGATGAGGAAAAGTAGCACATTTATGAATAATTTCAGCTGAATTCTAACAACATTGCATTCCCTGGACAGGACACATTTATTATCTTATTCACCATGACTACTGCAACATTAGTGATTTGTTACTGAATTAATTATTAATTCATATGAGTGAATAAGGCTCTGTCACTTAACTCTTCAGCTGGTCGTGCCCGCTATATGCTGATTGCAATTTTTAACAGTTTTCTCTCCCCTTCAATTATCATCCTTATGTTTACCCACCCTGCACAGCTGTAGTGAAACAAAATGATACTTTCCATTTCAGAAATACATTTGACAAAAGCCACTTCTTTTCCTTTTAATTGTGATTCTCTAACCCACAATGCTCCTCTTCTGACACACCAACTTTTCACCTAAATGGCCAAGGAGGCAGTCTCAGAAACTGGTTGGGTAAGACTTGAAACCTGTGAAAGAAACTCTTCAAAAATATCAGTGAAATGAAGACACCTTCCTTCAAAAGTTTCTTAGGGTATACCACTGAATTTGCAGGAGCAAGACTTAAATGGCTTGATATGTTGGGTCACTAGGATACAAAGCATGCTACAACAAAACATGTAGATGGCAGATTTTATTCTGCATTGGTGAGATACATGAACAGACAAACTCATGGACTCAACCAAGGCCATGAACAAAAGCAGAAGCAAAGAAACAATACCCACATCATCTGATCTTGTTCTTGCAGCTAATACACCACTGTATCGTAGTTAGAGAAACAGGAAGCAAAATTGAAGAGCTGGATTGTATTCAAGGCTCTGTCTCTGATTTACTGCCATAGGCAGTGATGGTTACATCTGAATTTTATTACCCATCTGCCTTTAAAAAAGAAAGCTAGAAAGAAAAGGGAACATGCTAAAATCTTCACCATATCTATTACAAGCAATTGAAATTACAGTCATTACTTACTCCTTGTCATGTGCAAAGCACAGCCTACTTATCAATGGTCATTAGGTAAAAGGTAAAAATCATTTTAAGAGTAACTACTGTCAATGAAACACATTGTGATTAAGCTCTAGGCTGTGCTTAAACCTTATGTGTATGATGACAGAAGAATGCAAGGTCCAGGACAGAACTAGTTATTATCTCCTATAGTCCACTGGAGCAAGCTATAAGCAACTTATCTCTGCCTGATGTAGGTGGGGTGCACCTCTAGCTGCATTCTTGGTCTTACAGGTCAGACTGTGTCAGCTCAGGGTGGCAAGTAGCCAATCCTTAGCACTGACCAAAGCAATGGCTGTCATACACCGAGTGATGTAAATATAGCCACCGGTCCATTACTGTGACCAACGATGTCCAGCTCTAAGGAAAGGAAGAGGTTGCAGTGCCCCAGCAGTGTTCTTTCATATCCCAGAAGGCTTAAGTCTGTCCATGCTCATCATTCAACAGCAGAATCTTCAGACAGTGCTATAAATGATACGCACAGTAACCAAGCACCCTGAGCCCCATACCAACATGTATGCTGAAACTTGCAGGTTTTGTTTGATGGAAAAGTGGCTCTCACCTCTCAAACCTTTGGGAAGGGTGAAAGATTTTACTTTTTCTCTTTACTCTGCCCTTCTCAGTCTCTCCAAAAAAAGTTTCAGCAGGAGTAAGTTTGAAGACAAGAAAGAATTTTGGTGGAAAACCTATGCCAAGATCTCTCAAAGGGATTTGGGTGTGTTTATTAGAACTTGATTTTCTAGAAAAAAAGGTAGTTTATGTATCACACCTTTTAAACACATCAACATAAGGCCATCCTCCAACAGTGATGGCTGAAAATGGAGGGCCTTCCAATATCTATCACAGAGGGATTCAGTCTCTGCTTAGTAACATCCTAGCATCTTCTGGATTAACAGAATTACACAGTAACATAGATCAGTATAAAGCCTGAGATATAACACTGAAACAAACAGAGATTTTCCAGTACCTAAATGGGCCTTCAAGAAACCTGGGGAGGGACATTCTACTGGGCATGTAGTGACATAACAAGGGGTAATGGCTTCAAGATGAAAGTGGGTAGATTTAGGTTAGATGTTAGAAAAATATTTTTCACTACAAGGGTGGTGAGACACTGGCACAGGTTGCCCAGAGGAGCTGTGGATATCCCAGTCCTTGGAAGTGTTCAAGGCTAGGTTGAATGCGACAGCTTGGCCTAGTGGAAAGTGTCCCTGCCCATGGTAGGGGGTTGGAATTGGATGATCTTTAAAGTCCTTTCCAGCCAAAGCATTCCATTACTCTATTAATTGACTTTACTGCTATCACAAATGAAGCTTTTAGGTCACATGACTCACATGCTTACTACCATAGTGTTTCTGTCACAGCATGCTGTACATCAAGGATCAGTGTGAAATAGTGCTTAAAGATTTCCTCAAATTATGCTTTGTAGTTCTTCAATGAGAGACCAGAAAAACAAGATGGCATTTTTAGGGAGGTGATTCTACATCATGTTTACTCATACTGGTACCTGGTGGTGTCAGGTGCTACCATCTGATAAAAAGGTGAACCACAAGAAATAAAGTAAATAGCCTAAATGATGACAGGTCAATTAAAGGATAGAAATTGTGTCTGATTTCATAATCAGAAGCATTATAAGTAACACAGACAGGATTTGTTGACATGTGTAAGAGTAAATATTTGATTTTTATCTTGATGTTGTCCTTTCAAGGAAAGTCAGAGAAAGGAACAGATATTACAGAGAGGATACTAATGCATCAGAAAGCAAATGGTTTATGGTTAGTGGTTAGGTAGCCTAGGGAGAATGTCAGCAAGTCACTGTAGTTGTCAGAGAAAGGGACAGTCATGACCCATTCAGTCTACTAAAAGAGATTAAAAGGGCCTTGATTAACCACTCCACATGGCATTAATCTTATGCAGTCACAACCAATGACTTCTGCCCCACACATCCGGAAGTCATACAAGGTGATACACAGGTTAAGATTCATATAGAATCATAGAATGAATCATAGAATCATAGAATGGTTAGGGTTGGAAAAGACCTTTAGATCATCTAGTTCCGACCCCCCTGCCATGGGCAGGGACACCTCACACTAAACCATCTCACCCAAGGCTTCATCCAACCTGGTCTTGAACACTGCCAGGGATGGAGCATTCACAACCTCCCTTGGCAACCTATTCCAGTGCCTCACCACCCTTACAGGAAAGAATTTCCTCCTTATATCCAATCTAAACTTCCCCTGTTTAAGTTTGAACCTTTTACGCCTTGCACATATTCTCATTGCACTGCTTCAAAGAGCGAATTTGTTACAGTCACGTGAGGAAGACAATGGTAAAAGAAATAATACTCAACCCTCCACAGTCCTATTTTGTATTTTGTCCAGAACTGGTCAAAATCTGTCTGCTTATTGTATTTTTTTTTTTGGTCAAAGTTTTGCCTCTCTCTGTTGTCTTACACCTGCCTCAATATTCTCCAATATTCCAGTTCTTTCTCATTCTGATGACGAAAAGGAGTTATAAGTGTTAAAAGTCATTTGCAAGAGTTTCATTCCATGCTTCAGAAATTGAAATTCACCTCTGTTTTCTATGATTCTCATTATAATTAAAGTGACTGTGAAAGACAAGCAAGGTCTCTGCATCAGCTGAGCTGGCTTGACATGAACCTCAGGAAAACAAAGCTACTCATGGAAAACGTTTGTTTATAAAAGCCTGAAAGGACAAAAAAATGAAAAAAAAGAAAAAAAATCCTCCATCATTTAAGACTGCCCATAAATCTCAGTAAGACTGCAAAGTTGCAGCTTGCTTGGTATATTTTATAGACAGAGATCTTGCTGACTTGGCTGACACTAGCTAGGAGGTGGGGGAGGCAGGAAAGTTGAGATTTGGGGTGGGTAAACATTCCCATCCATCAGGCGATTGGATTTGCAACTAAAGCTGTGAAAGCCACATCAGATTAACATTGCCAGGGCAGGAAAATGTGAAAATCATCTGTCTCTAATGCAAGTGACAGTGAGGACAGGAAATACACATGTGGGGCCACAGCAGTTCTGGCCATTCTGTACCTTCAGGCCAAGGTGCAGGAAAACACCCCTGTGCAGATCCACACCATTTCTACTACTAGAGCATTTCTTCATCTCTTTGCAGTTGGTGGGAAGCAGGGAGGGAAGGGTGGAGGACAGGACCCAACACCCAACCCTGCAATCTCCCTTCAGCCTGACATCTCTTTTCTTCGGAGCAAGATGCCCCAGTTGTGCTGAGCCCTGTGAAAAAACACCCATGGAGATTTTTGTCCTCCACAATCTCTCATCAAAGGAAACAGCTGAGACTGAAGAATTTAATTCACTTTGGAACTTTGTGTCTTAATCCACAGAGCAATGCTTTCAATCAGTTGTGGGGGGACAGGGGAAGGTGGCTCTACACCGGCTCCCCGGGGCACAGGCAGGTGGGTGGAGGGCAGAGAGGGAGGCGAGGAGCTGAGCTGTGATCAGTCACGGAGCTCCCACCCAGCCTGAGAGGAGCCAACCAGGCATTACTGCATGCCAGCCTTCAGGAATGCAAAGCAGCTTTTGCGTGTAGGTTGTTTCAGGACAATAATGATAATTAAAAGGAACCCTAAAACACACGCACCAGATGACGACACGGGAAGTGGAGTCTGTGGGTGAAAAGGGAACAGATCCAACTCCTCTCTAGGGGGCAGATGGAGGATGCGGAGGAAAGAAATTACCTTTTATAAAAAACACACACAACGAAAATCTATGGAAAGGATGAGGCAAGTAAAGACCCACCCCCCCCAAAAAAAAAAAAAAAAAAAAATAGAGGGACAGAAGACTTCTGGACTGAAAGAGCAAAAGAGACAAAACTGGCTGAATAACAGACCAGGCTGGATGACTTAGGCAGAACTTCAGGGTATCTAGGAGCTACCTGCATTTACTCCTCAGTCCCTTCACACTTAAGTAGCCTTGCCAGGGCAAGGATCAGGTTGGATCTTGGCACTGAAACAGACAGAAGTCCACTGGGGTGTGGGAATGTGAAATCCAATCTTACGGAAAAGAGAGCAGCAGAATAGTATGTGCTTTATCCCCCCTCCTCACCCACACCCTGACTTTATGTCTCCTGCTACCTAATTATCAATGCTTTCCCTCTCTCCTTACAGCTTGGTTCTGCAGAAAAAGGACCAGAGACCAAGATCTGTATGGTACTTGGAATCAGAATCTGGCTGAGGAAACAAAGGAAGACTTTGTTCACATGTGCATATGCACACACAAACCAGTCTGCAGACATACAAAACTATTCCCCTCCACCCCTGGCTTAATAAAAAGTTTGCTTCTACTTTAAGGACACAGTTCAGGAAGGGCAGCTGTTGAATCACATTTCTCCACAGAGCACGCAGCTCTGAAACTAAATGTTATCATGAAAATCCCTGTGGGCCGAAGCTGGGAAGGAAAAACAGACTCCTGACCTGCAGTTGTTAAAAATGGCTTTTTGCAGATGAATAGTAATGTGAAGCGCTATCTTACAGAGGGTAAAAAAATAACACTGGGAGCTCAAACTGTGCGTACTTTTAGCACCTTAAAAAATCAAACAAAAAACCCAGCACAGCCTGCAATCACTGACAGAAAGTGGTATTGGCACAGGTCTGTTGTGCGCTGCTCCTCAGACAACCTGACAGCAATACCACAGTTAGAAGTTGTATATTGTTATTCAGACCCTGATGGATCTCTACTGCAACATGCACATGTGGCATGGTGGTGAAGCCTACAGCAAGGTCGTGAAAGAGAGGAGCTTGAGCAAGGCAGAGAAGGAGCTAGACCTAGTTCCTCACAAACTTCGAGTGCTCTGACTCAGCCAGCAGAGAAACAAGAGCCTTAAAAGTCTAGATGGGTCACTGCAAATGTTTTGAAGCAGCCAAGCTTATAAGTCAAAAAAGTGACATCAAGATTCAGCAGCAGCTCAGGAGTATGGTCGAAGATCATAGGTCCAGATGCTGACACAACACCCTGTAGCAGCGCTTTGTCTGCCTCCTCCCCCTAGACATAAAACACCAGCATCACTCCTCCTTCTCATTGGTCTTCTCAACCAGCAGCTAGGACTTGCGTAATGCCTACAGCAGATCATGTTCTCTCAAAGAAAACTTTGTAAATTATGAAATGTAAGTGTCACTTTCTGTAAAATAAAGAAAGCCAGCTCAGTGTTACTGTAATCATTTGAAATGAGTAAAATTCAAGCAGTAGCAACTGTGTCTACAGTTGTGAGCTGGAAACAGAATCACTGCTTACATCAGGCATGCATGCCTCTGACAATCATACCGACCCTTCCTTGACAGCCTGGGGAAGAGAAGTGACCATCATCCATGGTTTTCAAAGAGAAATCAAGACCCCTGTGGCCCAGAGAGCTATCAAGAGTCTGATCTGAATTTACTGCTGCAGAAGGAGGGGAAAGTAAATGGCGCTTTATGAACTCCATCATTTACTGACTCAGCAACATTGCTTTTGGGGAGGCTGGTGATGCTTTTAAAACCTATTTTTCTTCACACTGTAAAGGGAGTTGCATTTGTTTGGCTTTGCTGGCCTGATGTATCCAGCATCACCAATTAATGCACCATCTCCCTTGTCCAGATACTGAAAATGGTCCCTTTCGCAGCTGTTTTACTTGAAGCCTTCTGACAACCCCTACAAAGACACTGCGTGGAAACCCCCTGCTTCTGCTGCTCCAAGAGCAGGCTGCTGTAGATTGAATACTAGTAACTGGGAACACACATTGCTACTGGGAGCTTCCAAAGAGCACACAGTGTCCCTCTGCAGCCTGGGTGAGTACAGCCACAGAGAGCTGCAGCAAGCATCCACGTCAGCTCTTCCTACCTCAAACGCTGGTGTAGCACAGTGACTCTGGGTTTCAGATCCTTGTATACCCTCAGACAAACTGATTCACATGGGAATCACCTTCCCTAACTGCAGCCAGACAGAAGTTAGGCTGTGGTGAGTTGACCCCAGCTGGACACCAAGCACCCACCAAAGATGTTCTGTGACTCCCTACCTTGGCTGGACATGGAAGAGAAAATATAACAAAAGTTTGTGGTCTGAGACAAGGGCAGGAAGAAATCACTCATCAGTTGCCATCACGGTGAAAATGGACTTGACTTTGGGAAATTTAGCTCATTACCAGTAAAGTCATAGTAGGATAATGAGAAATTAAACTAAATCTTAAAACACCTGCCCCCCCCCCCCCCCCCCCCCCCCCCCCCCCCCACCTTTCCCTTTTTCTCAAGATCACCTTTACTCCTGATATCTCTCCTTACTCCCGCCCAGTGATGCAGGGGGACAAGGAATGGGGGCTGTGATCAGTTCATCACATGCTGTCTTTGCTGCTCCTTCCTCCTCAGGAGAGAACTCACATTCTTTCTCCTGCTCCAGCATGGGGTCACTCCCAAGGGAGACAGTCCTCCATGGACTTCTCCAGTGTGATTCCTTCCCAAGTGGGTCCCTTCCATGGGGTGCACTCCTTCAGGAGCAGACTGGGGCAGACCTGCATGTGCTGCAGGTGGGTCTGTGCTCCACCATGGACCTCCATGGACTGCAGGGGCATGGCCTGCCTCAACATTTGCTGCACCACAGGCTTCAGGCAAAATCTCTGCTCTGGCATCTGGAGCATCTCCTCCTCCTTCAGTGACCTTCGTGTCTGCAGAGTTGTTTCACTCCTTTCTTCAGCTGCAGTGATCATCACACAAGGTTCTTTTTGCCCTTCTTAACTATGTTATCCCAGAGGCACCATCACCTCTGCTGATGGGCTTAGCCTTGGCCAGTGGTGGGTCTGTCTTGGAGCCAGCTGGCATTGGCTCTATCAGGCAGAGGGGAAGCTTCTGTCAACTTCTCACAGAAACCACCACTGTAGGGCCCCTACTACCAAACCCTTGCCACCTACACCCAGTACATAGCCTGCGCTATAAGGTAGTCATCTAGCTGTCTTCAAAAGTTATAGAGACAACAACCTGAAGAGATGTTTTGCCACGCTTTTGAACGGGATGAAGACTACACTCTAAGTGCTTATTCCAATAGACAACAGAGCAGTCTAGATGACTAGCTTAGACTAGATAACATTCCAACTTTTAGGGGTTAGAGTTCAAGGAGGCAAATACTGCACCCCTAATCTCTATGCCTCACTTCCCTACTCAGAGAGCCCTTATTTCTACACTCTTGCTTCAGTTCAGTTAATGTAGTAAAACACAACCCTGAAACTGAGATTTTTTAAAGTTTAGGAAATAAAGGTGGATAGGTGCCTATGGCAGACACAAGAAATCATTGCTAGAGCTATAGTAAAAAATTATGATTAAAACACCCCAAAACACCTTGTGAAGCTGCCTATGGACAAATAGGAGCAATGTGAAGGATGATTTAATAGAGGGCCTCCAGCTACCACACCCAGTTCTCTCCTCCAATTCCTCAATGTCTACGTGAGGCCAAAGGACAATGGGACAAAGATCTTGGGCTTGTCTTCATTGCTGTCAAAACTTCGTTCAAACAAGGGTCACTGATTATCCACACCCAAAACTTTAAGGCCCAAAACCCGGCCTTGTTTCCAATGGGGCAGGACACTAAGTACTCTGAGCAATGCTTGGACTCTCCATGGCTTAAATACGTGGCCAAACAAGTTGGTCTTTGCATTATGGCCTCAAGGTACTAATATCTCCACAAGTTTTGAAAGAACAAATCCTTATTTCTAGTGCCTAGGTATTTATTCATTGGGTTTCTTGATGTTTATCAAAGATAAAGCAGCAACCAAAGCTCCAGGAGTTGGACAATGTAAAAAGCTGGGGCTTGGTTTTCCTGCAGGAAGCCAAAGGATGGTCTTTTTCTTACGCCAAGATGAAATATGTAGGAACTAAGCATCTTTTAAACCAGTAAAGAAAGTGCTGTCAAATTAATTTCAAATCCAACAACAAATTCAAAAGCTATTGCATGGGAAGGGGTGGTGGGAAGAAATGGAGAGGAAGGCGAAAAAAGAGCTAAGAAGTGCTGGAAAATGAGATGTTTATTAAGGAGGATTTCTGCAGAGCTGCTGAATTGCCCCAGAAAGAGGCAGGGCTGGAAGAGTTGACTAAAAGATGAAAACCTCAGTAACAAAAGGAAACAGTCTCAAAGCCCCCAGGCAAACCGTGTTCCCCCCATGTATGCTTTCACTCTGAGGAAGGTGCGGGAGCAATCTTGCTGGCTCAGTGCTGAGGGACATGTCTCCTGTTCAGCTCTTCAGGTCCACTCCCACTTAAGCTGCCACAAAATAACCTTGTGCTCCCCACTGTGCCACTGCACAAGGGCTGGCAGGGAAAGGGGCTCAGGGATAATGAATGAAGCTCTGTATTAGCCACAGAAGCACAGGACAGTCAAATGAAAGGGTAAAAGTATGGTCATGAAAGACAAGCAGTCACTCCGACTGTGTGCTGGAGGTAATTACTGCTATATAAATAAACCAGAGGGAAAAAAAAATCTTTTAAAAATCTAATTACCATGCAGCACTGTGGGTTTCAACCTTGGTCAAGTACAGGCAGACCTGATTTATGTTCCATCATAAAATCCTAAGCACGAGGCTGGTCTCTCTCTCTTTACAATATGAGTCAGGGAATCAGCACAGGACACTTCTCAGAGAGGAGCTGCCTGATAGATGGATGTGCCCATATCTGAGTGGGTCAGCATCTCCAGCAAACCCAGGACTACATGAGTACACCATCTGCGCATATATTTATCACAGTTTTCCCTCAGCAAGATATGGCTGGATAAAAACCTCCCAACCCTCTGTTTCATTGGACTTTCAGTAATGACACTTCCCTTTGGTGTAGAGCCGTCTTCTTTCACACAAGTTGTAAAGGCATTTCTATGACTCTTACAATTGTCTAGGAAAGGGAAAATAAGGTAGAGGCTTAATTCATCCCTGAGACTTTTGGCTCCTCCCACTCAATCAAGAGTTTTGTGATCTGCTTTTCTGAAAACCTCTATGTGAATGCTTTACCCATCATCCCAAAACAAATAATGACCCAAACTTGGATCCTTATTTTCTGTGCCTTTGCTTGTGGCGAGACAGATTTCATCCAAGAAGAGCACGTAACTAAAACTCAGGAGCTAACTTTAAATGTATCATCATTTTGAACTTGCAGAATTGAGGCGCCTTCAACAGCAAAGTAAATCCTAAAGCACATCTGATTCTCCTCATGTGGAACCAAGTGCTACACTCCAGCTTCTTAACTGAAGAAGCACTTCTGACAGCAATCAAGTTCAGACTGGATTTGCAGCTCCGTGTTCAAAGCTGTTGATGTAAGTGGACAGGAAGCAGATTTCCAATCATGAGCAAACAGAAGGCGTTTTTTTCCCATCCCAAATTGAGAGAAATCAGAATCAATTAAGTCAATAATTTGTATGTCAGTAGACATGCACACACACACATATCTATAATGATAAATGATAGGTAAGTGAAATCTCTTGTATAAATTTCAAAATATAAAATTGTGTTAAAAAGCCTGTTACTTTACTCACTTAACAAATTTCATACCTCAACATGGTTTACAATCTGAAAGCCAAGCATTTTGCTTGAAGCCGTATCAAAACAATATGGTTCAATAATTTCTAAACATAAACATAGATCTGAAAGTGGTAGGACACCCTAGGGAAAAAAATAATTCATCGTGTCATTTAATTGTTTCCAGCATTTCTGGAAAACAAACAGTGAAACCAGAATAACCATTAAACTGTGAAGAAAGTTAGGAAAAAATTAACAAAGTTCAAAAATAAGACAATTTCCCTATCATCGTTAATGAGATTTATTACCCAGCATCTGTTATCCTAACTTTAAAAAGTCAAAGCCCACTTTTAATAATTGCCTCTTGCTTTTATATGGTATCTGGCACTCGCACAGCTTCCTTGATTAAACCTCAAAGCAGGTAAGCACTGTGATTCAGAGGAGAGAGGATCCAGAGGTAAAACAAATTGCTTATAGTTTCAGAGAAATCAGCACCAGAGCAAAGAAGCAGAGACCCAAGCTTGCATCCTGTATAATAAACCACCCTGCAGCTAAAGTCTTGGCTACTATTCCCCACCATTAGGCATTATTCCCCACTATTATTCTTTGCATCCTACCTTGATGGCAGGGAAACCTCTGTAGCTGGAGTAGTTACACACAAACAAATAGCCTCATCAGAAGAGACCCTGTGTGTTTAAAAGGACACAATAAAGCAGGTGGGTGCTTCTGCTCATGGGGCTGGTCATCCATAATACCACCAGAAAAATTAATAGATGAAAATGGACTGCAAACATCTTTAGACCTGAAGATTTGCAACCCACAGAGGAATAAAATTCTTGGAGAACCCTGGTGAACTAATGCCAGCTTTACCAAGTGCTATGCTTTGGTAGCTGCACTAGGAGCAGGGAGGAGTGGGTAACTGAGATGCCCCATCTAGTCTCTTGTTGAAGATGTTATGGGAGAGTTTGTGGGGCAGGGAAATAACTTACCCCATCTTGCAACCACTTCTGACAATCATCTTTTCTTGCTTGTTTTTAAAGTAAGATTTTACCCCATTTTGATGAATTTCATATCGGACAAAGCAAATGGAAGCGTTTGAGCTGAAATTTTACTATCAGTGAAAATATTAGCTGTAACAGATAGCATTCCTGTAGCAGCAATTCTTGAAACATGTTGATCAAAACCATGACCCGTGCCTCTAAATTTTATCCAACCCTTCCTGCAGCCGTTTCAGTGAGGGAAAATGTAAGCAGAGAGCTCAAACTTCTACAAATCCAAGTACATGATATTAAAAACTAAAAAGAAAGGGACATATTAAAATGTTTCCACACAAAGAAAAAGAGCTCTAAAAACAACTGGAATAGCTCTTGGGAACAGCTCTTGTTTCTTGAGTAAATACTTTGCAATTTAAAGCTTTCTATTAAAAAAAAAAGATACTTTCTTTTTTCTGTCTTTCTTTAAGCTACACAAAAGCTTTATGCTGTAAAATAGTTATGAGCCTGAAAAGCCCAAGAATGGGATGTTTGTCTGTGTGTCTGAATATGTGCATTTTGAGACTAGGTTTAAGAAAAATTCATAGAATCATAGAATGGTTTGGGTTGGAAGGGACCTTAAAGACCATGTAGCTCCAACCGCCCTGCCTCGGACAGGAACACCTTCCACAAAGCCCCATCCAACCTGGCCTTGAACACTTCCAGGGGCAACTTCCCTAGGCAACCTGTTCCACTGTCTTATCACTTCATTTGCTAGTTTCCTCAGTACCTGAGGATGCACCTCAACAGGTCCCATGCACCTGTGTACCTTCAGGTTCCTTAGGTGACCTTGAACCTGATTTTCTCTGACAGCGAGAGGCTCTCCATTCCCCCAGTCTCTGCCATTGCCTTCTGTAACTTTGGCAGTGTGGCTGGAGCACTTGCTAGTGAAGACTGAGACAAAAATGTTATTGAGAACCCTGGCCTTCTCCATACCCCAGGTCTCCCATTTTGTGGCAGACGGGACCTGCATTTTCTCTTGTTTTCATTTTATCACCCATGTACCTTCAGAACCTTTTATTGTTGCTGTTGACGTCCCTGGCAAGATTTAATTCTGTCAGAACTTTAGCTTTCCTAACCTGATCCCTGGCTGCTCAAATGATTTCTCTGTATTCCTCCCAGGCTACCTGTCCTTGCTTCAACCCTCTGTAGTCTTCTTTTTTGCATTTGAATTTGTCAGGACTTCCTTGCTCAACCATGCAGGCCTCTAGGCTTTTATTTCTGTCTTCCTCTTTGTCAGGATACATCAGTCCTGAACTTGGAGAAGGTGATCCTTGAATATTAATCAGCTTTTTTGGGTCCCTCTTCCCTCGAGGGTTTCATCCCATGGTACTTCACCAAGCAGATAACTCAGGAGGCCAAAGTTTACTCTCCTGAAGAAGGTAGTGAGCTGGCTGCACACCCTCCTCAATGTCCTAAAGAGCTCAAACTCCACCATTTCATGGTCACTGAAACCAAGGCTGCCCTCAAGCTTCAGATTCTACACCAGCTCTTTCCTGTGGGTGAGGACAAGGATCAGCATAGCCCCTCTCCTTTTTTGCTCCTCTGTCACCTAGACAAAGAAGTTATCAACAGTGCATTCCAGGAACCTCCTGGGTTGCTTATGCCCTGCTGCATTGTCCCTCCAACAGATATTGGGGTGATTGAAGTCCCCTATGAGGCCCAGGGCTTGTGAACATGAGGTTGCTCTTACCTGTCTATAGGGGCTTCATCTACATGTGCCACACGGTGAGACTGTCCCTGCTCTAAATGTTTTCATACATGCCTACAGTTCAAGGACTGCATGAGATGAATGCCTTGGAGCATCATAGATGAAAGAAACCAGTGGAAGGCAGAACTGCAGGAACATCAAGAGACACTTATATCATCTGCATTAAACTTAAATACCTACTTTTTCTCCCTCTGTTCTCCGCTTACACCTTCCTCCTTCTTCCCCACTGCACTGTGGTCTCCACACTCAAAGGTGTCTCTAGTTTTTGCAACATTCACAGTTCACTGAATTTTTTCCAAACAATCCTTTTTGCTTGCCAATAAGTACTTCATTACAAAAATAATATTCATGTGAACACTGTAGGAAGGGTTATTATTGCTTTAAAAATTAAATAAATTTAAGGAAGCTGATTTTGAGGAAGACAGGCAGTGGTCAACTCAGAACAGAATAGCCCAATGGTCTCACATGACTAACAACTCTCTTATCAGGGTGATCTCTCTTTATAGACCTGCCAATGAACAGGTTTGTTGACTTATGTCTTACTCAGCTGTCTCAAACAGCCTTACCCCAACTTGTCACAGCATGAGAATTATCCAAAAAAGAAAGAAAGTGCAGTGCAAAATTTGGAAAAGTTTAAAAGAACATCAGAGATTTTGATTTGTTCTTTTGATGAAATAGGATGTGACACACTTATAAATGGTCCTTTATGTTCCTGAAGTGCCTGACCAATACAGTAAGAGAGCAAAGTGATTAGCTCCTACTGTTATATAGAGTAAGTGACAAGATGTTGAAGTCTTGCAGGCAGAATATCCACGTGAACAAGAGAAATTGCTTAGTAAAAGGCAATCTGTAAAGAAAAATGTACACTTCCAGGGACCTAATCTAGGGCAAACAAGGCTACATATTTAATATCCAAGCTATTACTGATCTTCTGTTATATCATGTAACTTATCCTGTGATGCAGTTTTCCCATCCTGGAAACAAGGTTAATACATTTTTGTTTAAAATTCACAGTAAAGTTATGTGGACACAATCCACTAGAATTTTCTAAGAACTGTGGTTGAATTTCTGAAAAAAAATAAAAAATAAAGAATCACCAACAACTTTTATTCTGATTTTTAAATATTTTTATATATCTTTAATCTCTTTAAATACACTGAACTCAACAAAGACTATCATTCTTGCTTCTTTTACCAACACAATAATGTATATTTTTAAAGAAAAAAATAAATTTTACATAGTACTTCCTGGCATATGCCTCTAATTGTTGCATAAAATTAATAATATAGGTTCTGAATTGCAAACCAGAGAAATAAATTCTAAATAAAAGCATAATTAAAAATGTTGAAAGACAGAATTAGGCTATGAGAATTCTACTACAAGAGGAGGAGAACTGAGTCCAAATCTCAGATAGAAACCTGACCACTGAGCCATAAAACAAAACTCAAATTTATCAAACCATAAAATGAATCCTGGTCTAGTGGAAGGTGTCCCTGTCCATGGAAGGCAGTAGGAAGCAGTGATCTTTAAGGTCCCTTCCAACTCAAACCATTCTATGATTCTAAGAATATATTTATTTCAGACTCTATAGGTTACAACAAGGATAAATGTGCACTACAAAGTCTGCCATCTTTCCCTAACACAAGATAGGAAGAATAATTAGGAAGTGGTTCACTTGTACAGTAGCAGAGGAAGGCACCAAGCTACATAGCTAACTTCATGAGAGGACTATACTTAAATGGTTACTTGAATGCAGCAGAATCAGGTAATTTAACAGCAGTGTCTCAGTGGGTAAAACCTTCATCAGTCCATAATGCAGTTTAAAAGCACCTTGCTCTGAAAGCCAGTGGTACTTATCTATATGATACAGGCTTTAAATGTGCCCCTAAGTTTCTGTCCCTTCCTTCTGGCAAGGGACCTCCAACCCCCATGATGGCATCCCAGCATTGCATAGGCAGCACACCCTGCTCTTCATGAGAGATTTACAGCTGTGTGAGACTAAAGTAGGCTGGCTGAGAGCAGCCACACAACAGAATATTTATCGTGCATCACTTAGGAGATGCAGAATATTGCTTGGACACTTTAATAGATGCATCAGTGTTAACTGATTTGCTCTGAGGCACCATATGCTAATCAAATGGTGTGCGATGCATAATGTCACATTAATGTCGTAATAAAGGAAATCTCTATGTGTTCCATAATGTCTTTATGATTACCTTTAATTTTAGATAGCTAGTGAAGGAATGTGTGTTCAATACCTGGATCTGCTGTCTAATTACCTAGGATATAACAAGAACCAAATGTACGATAAAAGGCCAGGGTTTTTATTGGAGATCACTGGTGACAACATAAACCATAAATAAGTCTTACAATTTGCAGAAGCCTGTAACACCATGGTCTGATAGGTGTGTGAGACTGTTTTAGGCATATTTCGATTTCTTTTCATCTTTAGTTACCAACCTGGAAAAAGAAAATATGTAAACACAGAGGGATATAGCTTCAAAGCCGCTCCCAGGAGGATTAAATACATGGGTCCAACAGATGTTTTACATTTACTTCTACAAATAAACATACAGTTCTGTCATTAAATTAAAGCCACCCCTCATGCTTATGACGGTCTTTCAGGTAAAGTCACCTTAAGCCTGCTCATATTTTTCATAAATGCTTGTATTAGTTCCTTGCTTAGCACACACACGCACAAATACACCTGCTACTTTGAATTAGCTTCTGAGAGTTTTAAGCAATAAACAGACTAATCTCTTATTAACAGCATTTGGGTTTCAGGTTTTTCTGTTAATGTAATTTGCCTGATCCTCAATGTATTCTGTTTGGGAGAATGGTAACTGTTCCCCTTTTATAACAGGAGAAACTGAGGCACACAGTTACAATAATCTGATTTGTGTTATAGTGCTTTGAAGATGGGATTAGGTGTCAGGTCTCACAACTTCTAAATCAGCATCTGAGCAAATAACAGAGTGCCTCACATCAAATAGCATGCAGTAGAAGAAAATTTTGGTTGTGCCAGGTAGGAGAGGAATAAGGAGTCTTCCACAATAGAGGAATTGATTTAAGTCATAACCCTGTTATCAAGATTTTCACCTAAAATCTGGTGCATTTTGAAATGCACAAATCACTTTTTTACCCTTCTTTTGTAGCACAATCTTTTAAATCAGAGGAAAGGTTTTGCAGCTGAGGTGATGAGATTGAGAACAGAGCACCGCTGAAAATTTATGGAGGAGTGTTTCCAACCAGACCTGCTCGATGGTGACATTAAGTCACACAGACAGGCTCCAAGGTGGCTCCCCCCAGGATATATTCAACAGGTGTACATGAACAGATTATTTTAGGCTGATGTTAATTAAGTTAAAAATCAGTATCTGGCCAGCATGACTGAAATGGAGAGGGAGGATAGGAAAGAGTGAATTCCAGATCTCTGAGTTAATCTGCTTCACTAGTATATATCAGAGAAAAGAATCTGCAGGCCAGTGGAGTCACACCAGGGTACAAGTAGTATAAAACCAGATGAAAACCAGGCCCAGGAATTAGAGAAGCAATGTTGCCTGGGCCCTAAGAGACAGCCAGAAACCCTTTGATAGAGCAAAATCCTGATATGCTGCAAGAAACAACCTGAAAGTGTGTTCCCTACCAGCATCTTTAATGCATTTCCCACAGCAGAAATCAGTAGGCTTTTTCTAGAGGAGCAAAGCTGTAGAAAGAGGCTCCCTGTTTAATGACACCAGTGAATGTTTTGCCTGACGTGGATAGAGAGAAATTGGCTCCTGCTGACTTGTGTATCAACACAGATTTGAACTGACCTGAAATTCATGGCCAAGATGAGTGTGAGGAAGAGCAAGAAGGGGTAAGGAGAACCCATGTAAGTCCTGGGCCAACTAGAGAGTGGTTTTAGAATTTATGATCCCTTCTAGCCCTTTGGCTTTCTGGAACATGAGACTCACTTTTATTGTAATTTCTTCTTCTGTCTTTTGAACTGATGGAAAAATGTGGAGGAGAATTAAAATCAAACATCCACGGAAACGGTCTCAGCCTCAGAAGAGGAAGGGATTTGAACTCTAAACTTAGGCTAAAAGTCACGTTTTCAGCTGTTACAGGATTTTAAATCTGGACTTGTTTCCAGCCCTGCTCAAAAAGCATAATGCTGTTACTAGGTACAGAAGATTTCCTTCTCCTCCTTTTCTTCTTCAAAGTTTACTGTCAAATCCGTGCTTCTGTTTCCAAACCTAGTGAACAAATCTGTGAGGAAGCCCAGAAGATCAGGTAAACCGAAATGCAAGATTAACTTCCAATCATTCATCATCTTCCCAACCTTTACAGGCTGAGACAACACAACAACCTTAAGCAACACCCTTGTACCTAATATCTTTGCTGGACAGTTCCACATGATGATAGCCTTCTGCAGCGCTTTTTCTGTGTATTGAAACTTACTATTCCCAGTAGCATCTGTAAACCATCCATACACAGTAGTTAGCTGACTCCATAGAAGTACATCTAACTTCTATGCTACAGAGACCAACAGTCTTTCTCTGTCATCCTTATTTTTTTCTAGTCCTTAACTCTACCCTTATGTTTAATGATTCTGCTTTCCCCCATCTGACTAACGTAACTTGTACAATTTGCATGGGATGCTCTGATTCTTGACCTCTGTGCACTTCCTCTGTGCTGGATACAAAGATATTGGGTTTATCATCTAAGTCAGGTGGATGTTCAAGAAGGAATGTGTCACTGGTACACCTGAACTCCTCAACGTTAACACTGGCTGGTGAGTGATTTTGAGATAATCTGGAGATAATCAACAATAGAAATGAAAGATCCTGGAAGAAACCAGAGACACAGACAAGAAAGAGGGATTATAAAAATATTCAGTGTTATGACTAGTAACTAGTAGTTAGTTTATTTTTTTTTTCCTGATACAGCACTGAAAAAACACTGGTTAATCTAGATACAGCAGTTTCTGTTTATCCTACAAATATTGCTGCACCAGAGTGAAAAATTAAAATAGTACTTCAACCCAACTCCAGATGAAACTTAAGATGAACCTGGATATTTCGGGGTTTGCCTAACTTGTATTTCTAATGTTGATTGTTCTAGATCAGCAAGCCCTGGTTTCTACATGGAATATTTGAACTGAAGTCCTAATCTACATGAACAACAGCAAGAACACGTAAGAGAGGGAAATGTAGATTTAAAGCCTTTTATTTTATTTTGCATTGCCTGCTAGTTCCATAGCTCTAAGCATTGTGGCTTCCACAGAGGGTAGCAGTTCATTGCCATCAGCATACCTAATTAATTCCTCCTTGCCTGTTCCATGTGGCTTCCTCACCCTCAATCTAGCTGACCTATTGCTTCTCAAGATAGGCTATATTAATAAAAATGAAACTAAGGAAGAAGTGAATTATTTAACTCCAGAAAGTATCAAAGTTTACATGAACCCAGCATTGACTAGGCCAGAAGGATCAGTCCATGCCCTTGGGATTGTTTTTCTGGGCTCCTTTCTGTCTTCTCATCAAAATCAATGGGTATTTAGCCTGGTCTTCAGTGGGTGACCTTTTGATTCTCAAGAGGTATATAACACTTGGCATTTACTCTGTGTAGTGTCTTTCATGAGAAGGGCTCAAAATATCTTTCTACACCAAGTCTCACAATATCCTCAAGGGGAAAGTAAGCATTATCCTCATTTAATTAAAGCATTGCCAAAGGCTAAACTACAGACTAAAGGAGACTCAACTTTCAAGGTACACCACTTGCCTCTATTCTGGTGGAGTTGGTGGGGAGCTGAACACAGCACCAAACAGGATTAGCCTCCAAGACTAAGTCAGTTTTTTGGATCAGAAATTCAGGTCCAGCATGCTTCATCCAATGTTTTAATCAATATTAAGCCTACACCCACTACTGCATGGATACCCAAATGACAAAACTAACAAAATATATTTTAAATTAATATGTTTGCGGAGGTAACAAGGCATACACAAGCTAGACAATCCTGAAGTGAGTTGCAGAAGCACATAAACCAATATGGCTCCTTTGTCCTGTCAATCAGCATAACACAGAAAGCATAAAAGCTCTCTAGGAAGCCACCAACCTTCAAAGGACTTGGATTCCATTCCTGCACTGGCCAGGGTTTGGCATATGGCCCTGGGGCAAGTCACCACTCTCAGATCCTCTCTTCAACCCCAATCAATCACCATCACTTTGAAGGTGAAGATGAGTACCTTACTGTCAGCAATGTGCTGCCTAAAAGCAAGTAAGAGGGAAGGGGAACTGAGACACAGACAAGCCAAGTAATTTCTAAACTCATATAGGATGTATGCTGTAGCCAGGTGGTTCAACAGAATTGACACAAGTCTTTGTGGAATTAAAGTTTTCTCTGTTGGGCTACAAGGGAAGTAGAAAAATGTCAACTTCCCTTTGCTTATTCCCATCTGACACCTACTATTTCCCTCTTCCTTTTTGGTCACAAAGCTGCTTATTTTCACTACATCCTAAAGTGCTTTCAGGCTTTCTCTGTATTTGAAGTAAACTAGATGGCTTGATTGAGACTAATAAACATGTCAGCAAGCAAATCCCTAAATTAGCTAAAGAATACTGCTATGCACATGATTATAAGAAAAAAAGGGATCAATGTGGGGAAAGAAAACTTCAGCATGGTACAGACCAAACGTCAAATGCCCAGAGTTTTACTGAAACACAGCATCATTTTTTCTGCATAGCATCAGTAAAACAGAATTAAGGTAGTATGTTACTGAAAATAGGAACTCTTCTTTGGGGGATAATGCCTACCATCATCTCAGAGCAATTTGCTGTTCCATATTAGAAGAACTCCCAAGTTTCTACAATAGGCAGTCTAATTGCAAACATTTGGTGTTAATGCTTGATGACTAGAAACACAGAATAGCCAAGGTGCATTTCAAAGCAGTGTATGTGCTTTCTTTGCTTCAGGGCCAGGATAAGACATCCATTAGAAGGTGATGAGCTAACTGCAATCTTCTTGGAAGTTTTTATGACTCTACCAGTATTGAAAGAGGTGTTACTAAATGCACTTCAAATAGGCCTGGCTGTGAGACCAAGCCACATATAAGTAATCTGGCAGAGTCGCTTTAAAGCGGGGAGCAAGGATTTCAGGATCTGAAGCAAAATAAACAGGGCAATGAAGAGGTGGAACAGTCTAGTAAGTCAAATGCCAGTCATAAAACCACCGAGCATGGTGTATGCTGTAGGGGATTGCTATCAACCAGTTTTACTGAACTAGCCTAAATTTCTTCAGCACAGTCCTGAAAATGTTCATTTTGGAGAACATGATGGAGGAAAAAAAAATAAAATCCTAAAGATGTCAGGTTGATTAATGCCAAAAAGTTTCTTCAAAACTTAATTCTCCAGTTGTGTGTTTCTTGTTTTTCTGACCACAACTTCTGTTGCCAGTAGAATACAGGTTCTGTTACAACAAATTTCAGCTGTAAGAACTTGAATGTTCTGCAGAATATTTATGAAAACTTAAAATTCAGAGTTTCTGGATTTTTTTTTTAATTAAAGCAATTAAAATATCTCTGTATAACTTGGTAATGAAAGCTATTAAAGCAAACACAAATAAAATATATTTATCTTTTGATCAGGTTACCATGTTAGTACATGCTTAATGCTTATAAAAGAAAAGGACTAATGCAAATCTTCTGACAGGGCACTTTCTTTGATTGTTAGTTTAGTATTCCTTAGTGCGTGCTCCAACCAAGTGCCACTGTTATAAACCTATAAACAATCCGACCCATAAAAATTCTACACTAGCTTCTAGTTATATATTGTTACTTACTATTTTCTTTATTATATTAGACATCTCTCATGCTCCAGGTATTTTACAGCTCTTAGGATAGTTAGTGCAATTTAAATATATATAGTGGCTGTACTGAGTTCTTACTTGCGAAAGGAACTGTAATCTATCAGCAAAAAAGCTAATTGCAATTTATCCCATTGATTTATTTCTCCCCAAGCCTCCCCTCCCAAATTTTTGTAAAGTATTACAAACCTTAGGTTGTAATTTTGATATATGCTTCTAGATAAATTAAATATCAACTAATACTCATATAAAACGGGTAGTTTGATCAATATGGTTAAAGTTTCATTCTTCACATATGTATTTCTCAGTTTTAGAGCTATCAATTTTAATCTCATATGCTGGGATTAGGTAATAAAAGGGCCAAGAATTCAGATCCTCTGAATTCAACAAAACTTCCATTTTGCAGTCAGAAAAGCATAGTTGATCCTTCTCTGGCGTGAGAAAGATGGACTGGATAACCTCAGCAGGTTCCGTCCAAAGCTACATTCTACTCTTCTACGGTTGAATTGCCTTCCTCATTCTCCGTCTACTCCCTCTCTAAGAAGTTACATCCTAGAAAAAGATGAGAGAAAACACCCAAACTGAGTTAGAAAAGGCAATTTCTGACATTATTTTTTTTTCCCAGGATGAAAACAGAATAGGAGGCTGTGGAAAATCCACCAGGGTTTGCCCTCACGTTCTGCAAGGAGCTGAGTAAATCTGTTTTGCCCTTCCTGTACAATACAAATGAATTTCTTGCCGAAGTGAGTCATTTCATTTCCCAGATAGCCCCTATGTCCTTCTTATGAAGGAGGGCACAAGAGAGAAGGGAAAAAACAATAAATAAAAATTGCTTGGACTCAGCAGCAATGGGTGTGATGTGGGAACCCGATTAGAATGCCATAATGTAACCCTGATGTAGGAAGCTATACAGAATACAGTAAGCAGCCTACAAAGCTTTTGCTTTCAAATAACATTTATTACCACCAAAAAAAAAAAAAAAAAGAAAAAAGGAAATAAGACAGCAAAGCAACAGAGCTGGTGCTGGATCTCTAAAAGGTTTTCTACAATAAATTTGAAGAAGGTCATGTGGAGAAGAGAGGAAACTGAAGCCCTTTCCCTCCACAGAGAAAAATAAATGGGTGACACTATGCTAATGAAGACAATTCACTCCCAGAATGAGTCATTCAGCAGAGCAAGGTCTCTGTCCTGCCTGTTGATTCATATTCTTTTCCCTCTAGCATCTAGAAGTTGTCCTAAAAGGGTTGTCTGGGTGACCTACCCACTAACAAGTTTGGGTTTGATTTTGTTATTTATTTGGTATTAGCATAGTGTCACCCCCAGGAGATTTTCCCTTCAGTGATGGAATATCCTATGGGTTATCTGCTGTGGGATGGGACAGAGAGAAGCTTGAAGCAAGATATGATGCCAGAAGAGCTACAGCAGAAACAAGACATGAGCTGGCAACATGTCTCTTGATGGGAAGGTCAGCTTGGCCTCCACCTTGCAGTGCAAAAATTAAGATAGGATTTTTCTTCCACTTGAAATCTCATTGTCGTTGTATGCATAATTCCTAACAGTTCTATTATTTCTCTGCTTTGACACACAGGAGCTTTTAAACAGATCAGCCCCTCAGATGCGAGAGCACAGTGATGGGATATAGGTGCAATTATGCAAAGCTTCCTCGAGCAAAATTGTTTAAAAATCAAAATAAAATTAAGATGTCCACAATGCTTCTTATAACAAGAATATCAGCTGCACAAGGACTCTACATCTGACCTGACCGACTGCAGTGGAAAAAATTATAAACATTGTCCTTCAGAACTAGAGCGCTTTATTTTCATTCAATGACAACTATGATGGTCTTTTTAAGCAGCAAGCAAAAATTAAAGTACTATTTTTAAGTGTGTATTTTTTAAATTTATCACTTTATAGAGATATTACTAACCAGATAGCTGGTATAAACTGTCATATTTCTAGTGGCTGAAGGCAGCTGAATCAATACTTCAAACTAGGTTCAATATTTGAATGCAGCAGTAAGGAAGGTAGTGTAATCCACTGTTAGATAACATATCAATCCTAAATTGCACATTACAGAACAACTTTTAGTTAGAGAGATTTTTCTGCTAAAGATAGCTTTTCTTTTCTGAATAGTAAATATTCTTTGTACTAAGTCATTTAGTCCAAGTTTGCCTTGGTGTCGTACAATGCAGAATTTGTCTCCTACATCTATCACATTGCCAATAACACCCAATAAAACATCAAATTAATTATGAAAAAGCATTTAAGATCAAAATCTTTGATTGCCTGTAATGAGATGTCCAATGATGCTAATCGCAGAAAAAGGGTCTATTTAGAACTAATCATCAGAAGCACATTTCAATGTGAAATAAACAATGATCAGTATGACAAAATACTAATTAAAAAAAAAGAATCAATTGCACATATATTAAATAAAGGCTTTTGTACATTAAATATTCATTCTATGCATCACATTAGCACCTATAACTTAGTAAATAAATTTTAATATTTATTGAGATTTCTTAACTTTCAGCAATGATATTTTGAAAGGAAAACACAAATCTATTAAGAAAACTCTTTGAAAAGATGACTTTCAGTTCCATAATTCAGATGAATACTTTTCCTCAAAGTTGTAAGAACACTGATAAGAAGAAATACATCTTCATGTTTTACTCTTTTTCTGGCTTAAAAGGTTGATTTTCTATAATCCAGGGCCCCAATTCTATACTCCATGAAATTAAAGGTAAAATTCCCTTTCATTTCAACAGAAGAAAAAGAGAAACTCGAATTCATGATCTTTTCCCTGCCCAGAGAGGCTGATGCTATATTGCTTGGACAGAGAATTAAGGGACAAAGAGGCACCCATACTCCTGTGAGATGTTTTTTCACCTTTTGCTGTAACCAGTGAGAATCCCAAGTAACTAAATGAAAGCTCAGCTGTACTACACCACATTTACCAAGTCCCGATAGCAGCAGTTCCTGGCTCTGATGTTACGTATGAAGCCACTGGCATAGACAGATCATTTGGGATGGGCAGAGCCTAGGTGAGCTTTGGAAACTTCCGTCCTCTCTCATATTTGGATAGCAGAGGCTGTTCTTGCCCAGAGCTGATACAGTAGCAACTTGTGGATTGCACTGCATAATCATTATTAGCCTGAAACAACACATGATCCACATTTCAATTTTCCAGTAAGGACTGGATGGATGGCTCTGTTGAAGGCAGCTATATCCTGGCAACTCTGCTGCCGCAGCAGAGAAAGATACCATGTGCTCAAGTTGGATCAGCATATCTGCTCTCTGCGAAGGTTTGAGACGCAGGAGGTCCAGGAAAGCTATTTTATTGTTTGGATAAGGGCACATTGAGTACACGGGACCTCACTAAACTGTGTTCAAGTTAAAAGTACAAGCTTGTCCCCTTTATGGGTAGGTGCATCGTGTCTCCACAAGTTCCCCCATTCAGCTTTGAGTGGGCTCCTTGGCCTCTGTCTTACACCTCTGTGCAGAATTGGGTGCTGGTCTCACACTCCACTGCAGAGTCAGCTCCTGTGAGAAACACTCTTGCAACTACTCTCAAGTCAGCAAGAGAGCCCCCATTTATTTAAAAAAGGGGAAAATTATTTCACATAAAGCTCTAGTAGTATTTTTCTGTACCAATAAATAGCTTGCTCCTGCTCTCCATCTCATGGAGCCCTGACAGTTTTGAGGAAAGATGCAGTGACATGCCCTGGTAGAAATGCTTGCATAAAGCCCTGGTTTGAAACCACTTTGTGAGGTTTGATAGGTCAAACTGGACATCCAGGTGAAAAGTACGAGATTTTGTCTGTAATCAGTATACAGTTCTTTTACTCATTTCTCTCCATGGCATTCTTTTTTAATTTATTATTTATCTTAATAATATTGCATCTCTAAAAGAGCGGACTGCTGGAAATTATTCAAGTAGGTGCAAAAATAATAGAACCAATGAACATTAATTTTCACAGCCTTCCTTCCAGTTTGGATTCCCTGGTTTCAAAATAATGTACTTAATCCCAACAGAGACTTTACACTCAGCTGGAATTAGGCTTTCCATCCTCTATCATCTGCTGTCTTATTTTCATTAAATTTGTAGGAACTGAATGCCTTCAAGAAGGCTTATTCCAAGCTCAACTTGGTCACTCATTTCAACAGTTTGAAAGAAGACGGTAATGCAAAGTAGAGCTACAATACAAAGTTTAAAACTTTTGTTCTTAGAAATCTAGTTTTAAGAAAGAATCAAAAAGTATTCTGGTGATTTCAAAGGTGTAGCTTATTGACCTACTTACTACTAATAATATCGGCTCTCATTTTTTTCACTTGATTAAAAAAATTTGCAATATAGAAAGCAAACAGATTAAAACAATGGCAAGAAAAATGTATAATCAGTTCAAATAAAAAAGCTGTTTAACTGGTTGACTGGTTAAACTACATTGCATTGTTATATCCTGAATCTTGACATTGAAGTCTTCTGTGTCTTAAGCCCTCTCTTGTGTAGTTGTCCACCTTTCTCATTATGGTACATGCTGATCTTCTAGGTCTGGCATACTTTCTAACAACTTGGAAGTGTTGAGCCTTCATTGCAACCACTGGCAATGTTATAGGTAACCATGGCTATTTCTACCCTTAATTGTGAAAGGCTGGGAAACAGTATAAGGAGTGCAGATGCAGCAATAAGGAAAGTCAAAGCATCACTAAAGCAAGGAGATCTGAGTCCTGGCCAGGATGAAAAAGGCTCTGTATGCCTAAGATGGAAATCGAGCTCTTTTCAAGACAGAAAAGCCTCTGGCCATACACAGTGAGTTAAAAGTACAGACTTGCCACGCCAGAGTTTAACTTGTGGAAGGAAGCTTATTCACAGTTTCGGTGGGAACATGCTGGGGAAACACTGAGCCCATAGGTGTTTCACAAAAAACTGGAAATGAAAAACATTGTTTCTAGCCTAGCACATAGAGAAATAAAAATTTTCTGTACCTATCTTCTCTTGGTAAAACTCTTCAAGTAAAACACTCTTTTCCTGTGCAGTCTAACAAAAATGACAGCAGCCTCAAAAGTTGTATTTTGTCACTATCCGTGACATCTCCTGTCTGCTCAATTATTCAGTGACCCAAGGGACCAAGCTTAGACTGGTCTTGTTAAAATGTTCATGGTCAAAGACAACACTTTTATGCACAGGTAGTAGAACAGCAAAGCTTTTGTTGAGAGAGAGGCCACCTAGTGCTAAAACAACCTGATATTCTGAAAGATGGACACCCTAGTACCAGGCTGAGGTCTCCCAGGAATTGTGGGAAGAAGAGAGACTGACAATTAAAAAGAAACTAAAAATGTAGATATTATTTTAGACCCTTCTGTTGAAACAAAATTACTTATTTTGATTCCACCAGGAATATGAAATATTGACTTATTTTCAGATTCTCTTGTAATTTTAACACTTTTAAAAGATGAAAAATAATGTTTCTGAAAAGAAAATGATAAAATTAACTTTCTAAATTTGCAATCATTTTGTCACCTTCAAAGTGAAGCTTTTTATCATATTTCACACCTTGTTATTACCCAGAATGGTTATCAAATTGGACCCAAATTAATTAAGCCTCACACACTTGTTGAGCTAAAGATTTAACAGAAATGTCCAACTCTGCCCTAAAATCACTGGGAAATGGGAAAATCTTGGCTTTATCATTAGCTTTCTGTGAATGAGGAAATTTATTGTTCATCATATATAAGCTTGTCCAGCCCTCTGGCTCATTCTGGAACCCCATTATGCAAGCACACTCACAATCCCTGGACAGTTTACAATTTGATTTCAGGATACAACAGCAGAAGATAAACAGGAAGGAAAAACAATGAGACAATACCAAAAGATTGTCTCTGGCAATAATAAGAAAAAAAAGAAAAGAAAAAAGAAAAGAAAAAGGAAAGGGAAAGGGAAAGGAAATAAAGGCAAGGCAAGGCAAGGCAAGGCAAGGCAAGGCAAGAAAAAAAGAAAAGAAAAGAAAAAAGAAAAGAAAAGAAAAGAAAAGAAAAGAAAAGAAAAGAAAAGAAAAGAAAAGAAAAGAAAAGAAAAGAAAAGAAAAGAAAAGAAAAGAAAAGAAAAGAAAAGAAAAGAAAAGAAAAGAAAAGAAAAGAAGAAAAGGCTTAAGAGCAGACATTGTGGCTTACCAAACCACAAGTGCAACAGATCACGACCTAAGCAATACAGGTGGTTTCAGCTCCTGACAATGAGATCTTTGAAAATATATATCTGTTTCTAGATTTTGTAGATTCTGGAAAATACACAAAGTATTATGTATCATAAGACTAAAGGTACAAGCTTTAAACACAGCAGGTAGACTTCTTACCCCACTGTTCTTTATATACTGCAAAAAGAGTAGCTGTTTTGTGCTGGGCATCTAATTTTTGTGTTCTGTAAATGTTTTAGGGATGTTTAGCTCTTCACCTCAGTTCTCTGTCACACCTAAGCTGCGCTCTTGCACTGGGTAGTCTGAATCCCTAAATATGTTCTTTAGTGTAAAAAAGACATTTCTCTTTAAGGGAAAACTAAGCTACTTTCACTCTGCCAAAGTGACCATATTGCTAGGCGGGGCAGAACAGATGAAGGTCAAAAATTTGCCCAGGGCTAGGATGGCTGATGTACCTAAGCATCTGCAGCCAGCAGCACAGTAGGCAGTGGCTACCACAATGTCCAGGCACAGGATAGACACAGGACATGTAAATTCATGCACTTGTTCTGCATACATTAAATAACATTTTTAGACAACTTATTAACTCATTACTTTACTTTTTAGTTACAATATATTCCTGTAAGCAGTCAACAAATTTCTTTAGAGTTGTTCTTAAAAGGTATTTTTCACCTATGCCTGCCTCTTTTGTTTTTAAGTCTATGCAACTGCTATTGGAGGTAAGCAGCAAATTTCTAATCAACACATTTAATCACACTGTCTCTTCGGAGAGGTCACTGTAGTGTTCACATAATCACATTTGTGTGGGTTCCTGGAAATTACTTGGAAGAACAATGGTGTGCAGTTGCAGAAGTGCTGCAGGTTGAACATGGAAAAGAGGTGCCCCAACCTCATTCTCAGCTCCGGCATTTCTCCTTCAATTTACAAAATGCAGAGGATCCAATTAACAGCATTGAGTTGGGTTTCCAGAGTTATTGATGTGGCTCTGCATGGAGCTCTTCACCCAGGTAGAGAAGCAGCATATTGAATCCAAAATACAACCCATACTACTAACACTTTTATAATGTATTGGCTGACTGGTGTCAGAGTGAAGTCACCATCACTGTTGCTTAGGATTTGTCATGTGAACACATCAAATACATGTTGGAGATTTCAATGGGCAAAACTGATAGCAACTGAAAGAGGCACCAACTGTTCAATTTATTTCATTAACTTCAGGCTCATAAGTAACCTGTCCCTCAGAAACACCTCTACAGATTTCATTGCCTGCACAGTGAAGGAGATTAGCGCCTAACTTGACACTTCAGCAGGAGTGAATCAGAGAGCAGCATTCAAAGACACAAGACTGTATTATCAGTTCTCTTCACAGTTGTACTGCTGGTTACCCGTGAACAAACCTTCTTTTACCCTGCTTCTCTGCCATCTCTCCCTGGTCCTTCCCTAGACTGGAAAGCTCCCAAAGGCAAAAGATATCTGTGTGCATTTGTGAGACACTAAACCCTGTAGTGTCCCAACATTCACTGAGGCCTGCAGCAATTATTGGCACATAACTTTACAATCTGAATTACTACGTTATCAGCAGAACTCATTTTGACAAGGCAACAGTACACATTAAAAAAAAACATCCCTCAAATTAGATGATTCTAATGGAAGTACAATCTTTTACATCTGAGTAGAATATTAATGTGGAATTGGAAACAGCCTCTTAATATTAGGAGCCCAGTCCTAAGTTCACTATATATTGAATGAACAGAGACTGGCATAGCCAGATGGCAATTCAAATCCTAGGTAGGCAGAATTGACCCCTGGAAGTGTCTGTGAATATTAACAGTTCTTCTCAACAATTTGGAAAGCATGTCTTAATTTACATTGAAACCTCTAGTGTATTTCTTTTCTTTCCCACCCTCCTCACAAAATGTTGACATAGAATTCACCAAACCAGAAAATCCCCCCAAAAAACTCCCAAAGATTTGCTTGTATCTTTTTCTTTTTGGAGCTGTCTATGCAACAGATTGTTTTAACCCATTTAGTTGCACTCTCTAGACTAAAACAGCATTGCAAAGTAACATTTCATAATTCTAGATTTCAAGTAATAGATCAAATTATATTTAGGTGCCACACAGTGCAACAAAAGGGCAAATTCTGCATTCATTGACACAAATGTCAAAGGTCTCATTCTTTAGCAGGTTTCATCTTTAAATGGTAGGCTGCTACAGCGGTATCATCAGATTTGGGCTACTGTAAATGATGTTTTTTTGAAAAAAAAGAAAACCAACATGAAATGAAGTTTCTCTTCAACCGATTATCATATTTTCCTGTTTCCACAGAGTACAACAGTTGAAGAGGGGAAATCTGGACATAGGCCTATTCAGATGAACAGCTGCTCCTGCTAATTACCTGTCGGTTTCTAAACTCCTCATCAGAAGGCAAGGGAACAGCATTCCCACCACTGGAACTATTAAAAGATCATCTGTTTCTATCATCAGACCAGAAATGGAGACTCACCCCAGCAGGATGCTTAGTAAGGAAATTTAGGAGGGAACTGTAGCAGACAAGGATCCATTTATCTCAAACTCTGCCACTGTATTTCTGCCTAAGACCTTTTCTGTTCCCACCTGCTACAGTCAGAGATTCTGCTCTGAGAATACCATAACTGAGGTCCCACTAGGGGCTGCACAGCCACAGGTAACATAGAAAGGCAACAAGGCAGGACCATACGTGAATGACCAGAGACATAAAAAAATGCAATGGGAATAGCACTCTCTAAGAGGGGAGCACAGTTCTCAGTTGGAAACTTGCCTGGAAATCTTTATCACTACTCCCTTCATGTGAGTTTCAGACTGGGAAGGAAAACCCCAGGCCCCTTGCTTTCATGGGCCATTCATAGTTCTTTGAAGCCTCTGCCATAACTGATTGTAGGTGCCAAGTACCCGGGGAGATAAGAGTAGAAACACAAGGCAAAATACAACAAGACCAGTGCCATTTCAAAAACTTGAAGAAAATCTATTAGGGTCAAATAGATTATTTTCCTAGGAGACTCCTAACAAACCATGGAGGAGCTGCTTGGATCTTCCAAAAGCATCTTGGGGATTAAAAAAAAAAAAAAAGTGTGGTCTGGATCAAATCCATTGAAGGTAATAACAGGATTCCTGCTAACAACAGTGAGATTTGGAGCAGCTGCTCACTAGGCACTTGCACCAATGGCTTGTTAAGACCCTATGTTAGGCAATAATTTAATGTACCCACAAAGTCTGAGGGATTTAAGGAGATACTTCAGTCATCTTCTGGCTCAATCTTTAGAATATACCCAGTCTCATCCAGTTTATGTAAAGAGCCCACATCATGAAAAATGTAATCAGCTCAGGAAAAGCTTAGTATTAGCGACTGTTGAAAGCCCATAACACTTTTGTTCATTATCAACATATAATATCAAATCTGACAGAGGAAAAGATTGGTGGATACTGCATACAGTATGGATTTTTCATGCTGCCAACAATTAATTTCTCCCACAAATGAAACACCTTTCATATTATTTTGTCAGGGAAATACCAACTTGCCATCAACTAAGGTCTTTTGGCAGTGTAATTTCTACATACTTTTTACCCATCTGTTAACATTAAGGCTTTCTGTTGTTTTAGAGATGCAGGGTTTTTATGTACCCTCTTCCAATTCTCCTTGAAAATTGAAAGGGATTTGGTTAGGATTAGGATAGTGTTTTAAGTGAAAAGTCACAAAGATGGATGAAGACACTTTCAAAGAGATAATACACTGGAGATTCCTCACTACCAATTGTCCCTAGGTGGGAGGATTTTCCATATTTAATTTCTTTAAACCTTCATATAGTTTATCGTAATTTTTTGCTGCTTCTGTCAAAGTAAACTGGTCGAGCTACCACTTAGCTTCATTTCCTGAGACCTGACCAAGGGTCAGCAATTACCTTGAACTGATGTCTGACATTAGCAAATAGACAATCTCTTCTTGTTCCCCTCTTGGTGAATCAGCAGTCCCCATGCTAATCGTGTCAACAGATTTTGCTAAAGCAGAGGAAGAGGAATTCCAGGTTGACAAATAGGTCCCTGGAGAAATGCACCTGTCAGTTACAGGAGAGCCTACATGCCACCATAGAGGCAAAAGCAACAGGATGGATCCATGCCACTGAAAGTGATATTCACAGGGTCATGTCTAGAGCGAGCTATGCTGATGCACACAGTTTACTGGGGCTGCATGCAACCAGTAAGCATTATCAACCACAGACCCCAGAAAGAAAAAACAAAGCAATGCTTCATTTCAAAGCACAGCAGTGCAGAAACAGGAGATGCAGTGGTCAACTGACCTTTGGCTCTTTTGTTGTTTCTTGCTGTATCGTTATCAAACACACATATACCATGAACATCCTAATACCCTTTAGCTCCCTGTTACCCCAAAACATTCCTCCACCCAGTTATCCCAGAGAAAAATACTAAACCTTCTAAAACTTGTTACCCTTCTACAAGGTTTCTTTTAGAAATATTTGAGAAAGAGGCTCTCCACCACCACTACCACTCTCTCTCCTAATAGGGTCATTGCTTCCTCTCCCATAATGAACACAAAACCACTCTTGGGCCATATCCTGAACCAGAATCAACTACAGCTTTTGAGGTTTTAGTCTTGCAAGTAGGAAATTTGGAACTAATACACCATTCATGGAAAGAAAAATACAACTACCTTTGTGACCTGTTGTGGAAAAGGTGATTCTAAAAGCACCAAAATTTATGGAAACAAAGTTAGAAGATTGGAGATGGGCAGAAAGTGGCTGGGTCATGGGTTAAGGTCTCTCTTTTCTCTTCCTCCTTGCTCTCAATAACCCCCTCTCCCTCTGTCACACCAGGACAAGCCCGGAGACCTGGCTACACTCAGTTGACTTCACGCCACACTGGGAGCTGCAGCACTGAATGTACAAAATTAGTCTGCTCAGAAATCTCCATTAAGTCCCCAGTTCTGCTGCCGCTCTGGTACTGTAGCACCTTGTTAAGGAAAATGAGTACCATCATGAACTGGAGAGACCATCCCCCAAACACCTCCTTCTCCCCACAGAACAGAAGGGCTGTACAGTTCCACAACTAGGACATAGCAGAATAAGGCAGAGTGAATCACAAAATTAACAGCACCAATATTGCTATTATCACATTAGTACAGGCTGCACATCCTTTTGAATTACAAGATCAGCCTGGGATCAGCCTTCTGAAACAAGTCATGGAAAAGCAGGGAATATATGTCTCCCTGCCTGTCAACTTGTGCTCTTCTCTAAAGCAGAATTAATTTTTGCTTTTAAAGAAGTGAAAAAAAAAAAAAAGGGAAGCTAGCATTTCTGTTTTAATAATGAAATATACATCAATCTAATTTTCCTCATCAAGAACAGAGTCTTTAAGAATGCCCTGAATTTCCAGTATTCAGGTGGCCGCTGATGCCCAAATTAGCTCTGTTTCACAGCTGTTATTAGTAGTGCTTTGTTCCTGCTTCACAACTAACAAAACAGTTTTATATTAACACAGGGACCTAAATAGATTTGTCCATTAAATGCTAGTACATTAGACCCAAGGTGTCCCTTACAAGTATCCCAGTGGAGTTTTCTAAACAATCTTGGCTAGAACAACCTTGGGAGGCGAGTTTGCTGAGAAACATCACTATTAATAATAACCCTTCCAGGGCTCAATCCAGGGTCTAATGCAGAGCTGTTCTGGAAGTGTGACTAAACCTGTGCCATCCTAGTGGGAAGAGGGAAAATTAAAATTGTTAAAAGTAACAAAGAAAAAATATATCTCAGCAGAGGATGATGTGATCAAAGATTCAGATTCAAAATCGGTTACATTGAGTAAGACCTCCCCCTTCCACCCCCACATTGACAATTATATTGCAATAGCAACAAAAGTACATTCTTGACAGATCAAAATAAGATTTTTATCTCTAGAGGGGAAAGACTTGTTAATTTCTTGGTGGGCTGGGCAAAGCAATGAGACTCACATTGTTGTAATTATTCAGTGCACTTCAGTAAAGTGTGAAATCTCTGGGTACTTTACCTATTGGCTACATTTTTTTGTATTTCTAGTAAAGATATTTAATGTCTCATCCTCTCAGAGGAAAGAAATCTGAATGGAATTTAAGATGCATAATCACAGCTAGCAAAATAAGCAGAGACAGAGAGAAAAAATTAAAGCTCTGATAGTTCAGACTGCTCAGGAACACCAGAGGAAAATGTTTTCTGCAATGTCAATTTGTACTTATTTAGGTAGATTCTTTATCCTGATCAAAGCCATTTTTCACCACTTTGGTTGAGCCAATGAACAGATATTGTCTGTATCAAACCAAATACATTCTCTAGAAAGAGATAGTCTTTCAAGATATTCTTTCTTTACCTAGATGTAGGGCACGACCATAAACGTATCCAGCCTGAGTACAAACACGCATGTACATGATTTCTTCCCACAATTCTATTCTGAAAAGCAGCCACTACTAGCTTTGATTCCTGCTAAGTTGCACAAGGGTAAGGACTTTGTTCTCCGTCTTCCTGAGAAAGCTGTATTGCTGCAGCCAGGGAGTGTAGATTGGACAAAGAAAGGAAAGCTGGAAGCCTCCATCACTATCTCTCTCTGCTTCACTCCAGGAAGCAAGCCTGATGCAGTCCCCTTTTCCTCCAACTGTGACCTGCTGTGGCAAATTGTGGGAGGATGGGACCATTATGGAAGGTCTGGGATCAGTAGAACCAGTTGTTTGGGAAGCACACTGGGCAAGGAGACCATACTGCAGCAATGCCTGCATCCCTCCATTTCCTGGACATACTCAAGAAAGAGGCCACAAGGAGGTGAATTCAGACTCCTCTCATCCAAAGCTAGTGCTAGCCTATAGAGGATAAACATATCATACTAGGCGACACCACTAAAGGGCAGTTTGAAACTTCCAGCAAACATTTGAAAAATTCTCAAGTTGCAATTAAAGAATTTGTCCACCCCTAAATTATATATATATTTTTTTTAGTGTATTAAAAATGCCAAAATGATTGTGCTGTGGGACAAGCCAAAAGGGTTTTCCTTTAATATTTTCTTTTTTTTTTCCTCCTTTCTTCTTTTTGCTTGCTCAGTGGTATTCATAAAGCATTACCACCTAGGGACAGGTTGCAAGGGGTCCAAATGTGATGATAGTTTCCATATCAGTGCTTCAGACTAGGAGAGGCCAAGGGGGAGCGTACTTCCTACCAAACTTAATATTTTCAAGGAACAATGCCCGTTACAAACCCACAGTGCCTCTGGGCCCCAAATTCTCCTTTTATTAAGAATCAGTCAATGCAGCTCCACCTTGGGAAAAACCAGTCTCCAAGCCTCAGCCACGAGTCTCTCTCAGAAAAGGGGGCTCTTGCCATGCCTTTTTGGTTCCCTCCTTCGGCCTCACTGCAGCAGACCAGGATGTTAATTGGAAAAGCAAGGCTAATTAAAACCAGAGAATCAAAAGAAACTGGGGGGGGGGGGGGGGGGGGGGGAGCAGAGGGGGAAAGGGAGAAAAAAAGAAGGTAAATCCAAGCACATAATAAGAACATTTTTTGCCCTGCTGTTCCTAGGAGGGATCTCATAACAGTGGTGCAACAGCCCAGAGGCTACAAGGAAAAAAATTAAGCTACTGTGTATAACAATGAAAACATCAAACCCTTTGTGTACCATCAAAATGGAAACCAAGAAATAAAGTTAAGATGCTAAACATGTGTTTGAGGAGCACTGAAGCATGCGGCATGTATTTGACTTCCACCTTCTGGGGAGTGCAGGGAAGCATGACTGAGATCTATTAAATCCAGTGATGGCCGAATGCTCTGCAGGTGCATACAGCTCCAGTCAGGGCACAGACCCTGAAGTTCAGACACACAGATTTTGAAGGGTCATGCCACCAGGCAAACACACTGCTTCCCTCTCCCCTTGAGAGAAGTATCCATCATAAGGTGTTATAAACTTTCTTAGCGAGGATGTTTAGAAATGCTACGTGCGCTCATCCTTCCACTAGACACATTTACCTCTCGCTGTGGGACCACCCACCACAGCTGGGAAGTGCCTTTGATTGTAAGGAAGTCACATAAGACCTGAAGTTTGTGAAGAAACCTTTCCTCACAAATGTGATGTCCCAGCTCCTCATCACTTCTAAAACACTGGTGTATCCTCTCTAATTAAAAAAGACCTTTTTTGTGCTTAACTTCTTCAAGAAGGCTTAATCTCAAGTAGTGTATGAACTTTCTTGTTTTGCCCAGCAAGTCAAAGGGCGGAAAGAGGTGATAAGGTATCCAAGACCGACTCATTTCCCTCCTTGCACATCCTTTTCTCGCTTTCCTGCCAGGGAGCTCCAGATCCCCAAGTGTCCCTAGTGCTGTTAATCCCCTTGCTGGCTCCATACAGAGCACACTGTGTTTCCTGCAGTTCACTAGATTCTTCATGTCCCAGCCTGCACACATGAAGGAAGAGCTTGTGGCAGTGAATATGGACAAGATCATACTCCAAGCCACTTCTATTTCAGCAGACCAGAGGTAACTGCCTCCTTCAGTAATTACAGCTTGAGACTCATTTTAAGGCCAGTCAGACACAAGGAAATTTAAAATTCCTGACTAACTCCAAAGTCCATAGGAATATATTCAGGTCTCTATAAACATGAAGGAAGGACTGTTTTTCCCCTACTAGACCGTTTTCATTTCAGCTGAGAAAAAGACCTGAATGTTCAAAGCACACACAAAATACCAAAATGAAAATGCAACATTCCCTCCTCTCAAGATAACTTTTGTTATTAGCTCAAAAAATTCCCTCATTAATTGCCCGTGAGGAACATGGTTCACAACACATTTAGCTACTGCAGGTAGGAAGGAAAATTAAAAATAGAGAGAAAAAGAAAGAAATATATAATGAGAGCTTGAACACTACCTGATGTTACCACAGACTTGACGGTGGGAGGGTACATTAACTTTTACTATGTGTCCTGTCCTGTCCCCCTGATGCAGTCAAATCACCCTTCCTGAACTGCTTCACCAGCTTAGAAAGAGTTCCTGTTTCTAAGGCATTTTGACCTCACTCCCTTTCCTTCCTCATCAGGATCACAGTAAGTGTGATAGGACCTTAAGGACAAGGAGCGGAAAATAAATAAAAGCAGGCAAGGACAATTGCAGAGCGACCAGTGTTAATGTCACCATATAAAGGGTCTGTCAGCATTTCCATTAGAAACTCCTATTTTCAAAGGTTTATAACTTGGCCATAAAAATTCACTCTGAGCAGCAGCTGGAAACTTGGCAAACAAAATCTCGCTCTGCTTCGATTGATTTTTCTTTTTCTTTCTTTCCCTCTGTTCCCCATCCTCCTCCATTCTCTGTCTCCCCTCTTCACCCCCCCCCCCCCCCCCTTCTTTTCTCCTTCTTCTAGAGAGTAAGTTTGGGTTGATTTAATCAAAGGAGTGCAGGCATCCTGCCCCACATGATCAGATGCACTAACACTGCTCACATTTTGCTTTTTCTGTTTCCTACTGCTTTGTTTATAAAGCCTGCAATACTTTGGGGGTTTTGCTTTTCTTCCAGGTATTTGGAATAACACGTTCTCCAGAATCTTCAGGACAGAGCTCTACTTTGGGCTGACTGCAAGTACCATGTGCCAATAAATCAAAACCCCACCACTTCTTTGAAGAGAAATAATTCATTAAAAAGAGAGACGCACACATCATGAAAGTGCATGTTGCAGTCAGTCCTTTGTGTCATTGAAGCCCAGTCAGAAATGTCAGGATAGCTCAGTTAGAAACAGGAAATGCTGTGTCTCCTGGTCTGTGCTGGTTTTGACCCACCAAATCTTTTCTGCTGTCATACGAAGGGCTCATCTACATGGGATGTTTAAGTGAAAATGACAGCGGCCATCTTGGCTGACACTTGAGACTAAACTGAAGACTCCAAGCATGACGCTGAGCAACCTGAATTAAATTGCCAAGGCGGACGGACCAGGAACAAAGAGGGGATGAATAACATATGCTGAGCAGCAGGAAGGCAGCTTTGTAGGTGTAAGGAGTGACTTGAATTAAATGCAGTCTGCCCTGGTACAAGTCACTCCCCCAACAGCAGCTCTGAGTATTCACAAATAAAGACAGGGAGAGGAAGGAGGGAAAGAAAGTAGGTGCATCACTGTCATTGGACAGGGAGATTTAAAAAGAAGTTAATGTAGGCTTTTAAGCTGATGCCAAGCAAACAAACATTGTGAAAGCAGAGCAAGGAGACTGAAAATTGAGGCACAAAATGATTAGAGTTCAGGTTCAGAAACATCTTGGTGTTTGAGAGGCTTCTCTGAACTGCCTAAGTCAGCAAAAAGGAGATGATGTTGGGGAGGCAGTGGCCTCTAGCATGAGATTTTCCATTCCAGTTTGCATTGGCAAGAGCATAAACTCATACACAGAGTATAATAAAAAGATATACTAAACGAGGAGCTAAAAAAGACAAAATAACGATGGTCTGAATTTTGGGTCATCACACACTGGGAGGTGTGTGGGATTATATTTATGCCTGCACACTGGGTGTTGAATCCTACTGAAGGCTTCTTTTTTTCCCTACCATGTGTCACAGCAGAATTCAAGCTGGACAAAATGAGGTGACAAGACCAAAATAGCCACAGCGTGTATTATGGAACCCCTGAAATATTCAATATACTCTTTCTATTTTTACATTAATCAAAGAAAAACAAACAATTACATTAGAAAGGCATAAGGAAATTACATCAGTATGGAAGTAGCCTCCTTATATCATGATCTCATTTTTCAGACTCTGAACACAGCATCAACTTTAGAGTGAGACATCTCCTTCTGCTTTCTGTTTCGTACATACTAAACTGCCTAAGAAGAAATCTAGGGCAGTGTCTTGGGCTTCCTTCAAGTATTTTATATTTCTGCATCTGTTAGACATGAGAATTGAGTTTAGATTTGCAGAGTTCAGATTTTAATTCAAAATTCATATACATGAGTTTTTTAATACAAATTCCATAAAATCGTGTTTGGTCAATGACCTGGGATGTAAGCCTACTTGCACAGTGGCTTAGAGTTTGTCCAATAGAACATATGAACTCATCTAGCTGCAACTTGTATGTCTCAATTACCTTACACGAAACTGATAACAATACCTATCTATCCTTTGGAAGAAATGCTACAAAAACTGGCACTTTAAAGAGAACAAAAAAATCGAATTAAACAAGCAGGCAAATTTAGTTAGAACTCACATTTCTTTCAGATATGTAAGCTCAGCAAATGCTTGTTTTCCCTTATTAGAGTAGTGGTGTCCCCTAGCAGTGAAAGAAAGGGCAAGCAAATAAAATGTCAGGAGAGAATTGGGGCTGCAAGGAAGCTCACAGAGAAAAGAAGGAACACAGTAATTAGGAGAAAGACTTAGGGAAACAGTTACACCATCCCATGGAGTAAGAGATCAAGTGGAAAGGAGAAGAACCAGGAGAGACTTTGTTTTTGATGTTTTTAATTGATGCAATGCATGGCTGATGCCTGAAGATTTGCTACCAGTTTTGTTATTCTAATTAGTGAAGTGTACAGACAGGCAAACCAACATCAAAACCCTGATCCATCGAGGCAGACCTCAGGCAGCTTCAGCAGCAACTGAGGAGATGCGTAAAGCACTGTGACACCAAACACCTACACAATGAAAAAAAGAGATTTATGGGCTAGCGCGCAAGACTGGCAGGGAGGCTGTCCATTACTGTTGCATGGAAGCACCTTTGGTGAGCGGTAGCTGCAGCAGCAAAGTAAGGCTGAGCATTAAAACACAGACACAGGGCTAATAGCTAAAGCCTGCACTTGAGGGGGGTGAGGGGGTTTAGAGGGGGTTTGCTTCCCCCCCCCCCCTTTTTTTTTGACAGAGGTTCATGAATATGTTTGATATAGAGATACAGATTTATATCAGTTAAGACAGGATAAGTAAAGTTACTGGATAAGAGAGGCTAAGGAAGTGTATGGTTAGGGATTAGAGTGCGATGATAAATGATAATATGCTTTCGTAATTAAGGCGAACCTTATGCTAAAAAGGACTGGAGCCTGTTTAACTGGTAGATAGGGGTTTGGGTCTATTTACAGTCCAAAGGCACATTTAAACTGCTGAATCTCCCAGTTCCAAGTAGATCCTTCGACTGTGTGATGAACCTGTTTTTCATTTTCTTACTGACTTCTCTCCTTATTCAGGGCACATTCTTGTTTCTGAAGGATGAGGCTTTTCTTTGTGATTGCTATCCAGAAGTTAAGCTTGGAAAATGTGACCTAGTTCTGTAAATATTTGACCTTTCTATCCCTTGCATATCCCATCCTCACCTTCCTCTGTCTCCCCGCCCAACCTGCCATTGAAACACTTTCCTGATGTTGTCATCTCTTGTGGGGCAGGACAAGGGTGAAATAAAACCAAAAATTGCACACAAAAAGTAGTGTTGCTGATGATTTCCTTTAAGGGTATTTGTTTTACAGTTCACAAAATGGCTACCCAGCTATAAAAACATCAGTGGGGGATTTAAGTGCATCATACATATCTATCAAGACAAAATAAACTTGGATATAACTGGGTATATCCCAGTCCCAAGTAAATGACTCAAAGCATTGCAGCTACGTAAGAAGCTAATCTTGGTATATGATCCCAATTGGCAGTTTATTATTTCTTCTGCTTCCATCCAGACTTGGATTTTCCAGTCTGATAAAGCATATGCCAACTTGAAATTAGGAATTGGTCCTATTCAGATGTAAAAGCTGAACCTGAAAATTATTCTTTATATTTTGAGTTCGGAATTATTTTAACTAAAAATTAACCCTGTTTTCATAATCAGGTTTTAGTTTTGTTGTTTGTTTTGGTTGCTTGTTTTTGAGGTCTTTTTTGGGGGGCAGTATGTTGATTATACCCACACAAACGAAACAAATGACTCTAACAGTGATCTCCACCCTCCACAGAGATTTCCTACCCTATGTCACCCCAATATTCCCACCATTTTACTTTTTTTTTTTCCCCTAAATAACTCCAGGAAATTCCATTTGGTGGTTTTGGTTTTGTTTTTTGTTTTTTTTTCAGTACTTCATATAAATACCAGGAAGTGCTGAACAAATTTATCTCTAAGGAGTCCTTTAAACCATTGCTAGAGGCACATAATGGCATTTGGGTGGTTTTAGTTTCTTTGGATTCAGGCTCACATGTGGCTCACTCTTCTGGAGACCAGTAACAAGTGGTGTCCCTCAGGGATCGGTGTTGGGACCAGTCTTGTTTAGCATCTCCGTTGCTGACATGGCCAGTGGAATTGAGTGCGCCCTCAGCAAGTTTGCCGAAGACACCAAGCTGTGTGGTTCGGTTGATACACTGGAGGGAAGGAATGCCATCCAGAGGGACCTCGACACACTTGTGAGGTGGGCTGATGCCAACCTCATGAAGTTTAACCATACCAAGTGCAAGGTCTTAAACCTGGGTCGGAGCAATCCCAGGCACAGCTACAGGTTGGGCACAGAAGAGATTCAGAGCAGCCCTGCGGAGAAGGACTTGGGGGTGTTGCTCGATGAGAAAATGAACATGAGCCGGCTTCAGTGTGTGCTCGCAGCCCAGAAAGCCATTCATATCCTGGGCTGCATCAAAAGGATCGTGACCAGCAGGTCGAAGGAGGTGATCCTGCCCCTCTACTCTGCTCTTGTGAGACCTCACTTGGAGTATTGTGTGCAGTTCTGGTGTCCTCAACATAAAAAGGACATGGAACTGTTGGAACAAGTCCAGAGGAGGGCCACGAGGATGATCAGGGGATTGGAGCACCTCCTGTATGAAGACAGGCTGAGGAAGTTGGGGCTGTTCAGCCTGGAGAAGAGAAGGCTGCGTGGAGACCTCATAGCAGCCTTCCAGTATCTGAAGGGGGCTTATAGGGATGCTGGGAAGGAACTCTTCATTAGGGACTGTAGTGATAGGACAAGGGGTAATGGGTTAAAACTGAAACAGGGGAGGTTTAGATTGGATATAAGGAAGAAGTTCTTTACTGTGAGGGTGGTGAGGCACAGGAATAGGTTGCCAAGGGAGGCTGTGAATGCTCCATCCCTGGCGGTGTTCAAGACCAGGTTGGACGTAACCTTGGGTGATACAGTTTAGTGTGAGGTGTCCCTGCCCATGGCAGGAGGGCTAGAAGTAGGTGATCTTAAGATCCTTTCCAACCCTAACCATTCTATGATTCTATGATTCTTAAATTTACCTGTAGCTTTAGCTAGACTGTTATCAGTGCTCAGTGTCGTATACCTGCACTCAGAATGTGGGCACTGTTGTATACAAGCCTGAGCACAATACCAAGTTACTTATGCTTCTGCATGTACGCACACGTATGCACATAGACTCAACACATTCTTAGTGGATTATTAAGCATCTTTTAATCAGAGTCCCTAATATATTCCTTGCAAGTCTTATGATCACCCTAAAATATCTTCCTATGGAAAGAATGGTTTGCCTGACATAATGTACAATGGAAACAGGAACCAAGACCAGTTGAGTGCAGGACTGAAATATCTAATTTCAGACAAAGCAATTCCAGGTGACTTGCTTTTCAGCAGCCAAGCAGTTTGAAACAGAGCTGCAGAGAATTAGCTGACCTCTGCAAACTGTGTCCTAGACACCGGCCCTTATGGCCATAATCACATACTGCTGGTTTATCTGCCTGAAACCTACAACTACCATGTCCCCAGGCAAAAAGCATCCAGAGACATAACCCCATTCACTTACTCAGGGGAAATTTTGCATTCCCAAAAATGCAGATCACAATGAGATTCTTTCCCAAACCAGAAAGTTCATAGGGTCCCTTGGCATCTATAATTTTATACACACAAAGGGAAAGAGCAGGAGAACACAGCTGTATTCACCAGCACAGATTATTATAATTTCAAATAAATTAAAAAAAAATCAAAAACCAAAAAACCACCAAAAAAAAAAACCAACCCAAAGGCCAGCCAAACACTCTCTGGACATCCACATTTGTATGGTTTATGGCAGGTGGCAAACCTAGAGGCCATTAAAAAAAAGTTCAGCTTTTAGAAGACATGTCCAGAGCATACTGACTTTCGAATAACACTGTCGTCTTCATTACACGGCATTTATTTTTGTGAATCATATTTCCCAAGAGCAGCTCTTCATTTTTAACTCCTCATGTTTCTTCTTTTTCCCATAAATGGGAGGTTTAAGCCCTTGAGCGTTGTTTCCTACCAAAACAAGAGTCATCTGTAGCACTTACTACAAACACCAGGTAAGAATGATATTATGATGTTTTCCATGCTTCACTGCATTACTACAGGCAAACTAACTAACTAACAAAGAGTTAAACTGCTTTTCTAGAAATGATGTGTAACTAAACTTGTGTGGGAGTCTAGTGTATTCACAGCCTCAGACAAGTTATGTGTGGTATCTCACAAAACCCCACGTTCTTTAACAGTCAACCTTGCAGCAAACATGTTTACTTTAAGCACAACCAACTAAACCACAGCATTATTAAGTGATATTTCTGTAACACACATGGACACAATGAAAGGTCTTCACACCATCCCAGCAGACACAGTGCAACTTCTCCAATAGGCAGAGAAAACCAGTTAGTGCAAAAGAGTGATTTCAAAGCTGATAGCAAACGTATCTGCTCTGAATAGTTCTCAATAGAGTCCTGTCCCTGTTTACTACCAAAGGACATCAACCACAGACTGGCACCTATATTTGAGTCATTTGAGTATCTATTCACTCAGATCCCATTCCCTGTCCAGTGAACTGACTATCTGCAGTAATCTATGAGTGCTCCTGCCCACTGCACCAAGGACCCTGGCTCTTTACCAGTCAGAGCAACACTGACTTTTCTTTCAGATGCAGAAGATCCTCATCCAGCCTCAAGATGTGACACTCCAAGGAGCACTCTGTCAAGACCCACTACAGTACACACTTACTATTCTGAGTCCAGAAGCAATGTGTGTGTGAGGATGGCTGCTAGCAGGAAGAGTAGCCTAAAGGTTAAGTGACTTATTTCAGTGCTCAATGCATTTGCAAGAGACATTTAACACTTGGAAACAGCTCTTATTTCCTCCTTAATAGGAAGAAAAGTTAGTGTCCATCCTTAACCTCAAAAGATGCTGAAAAGTCTAACCCTGGAGAAGGGGTTCCTTTTCTGGCTATGGATGTTTTTGTCCACACTTCATTAAAATGTGTGGTTGTGAAAGGAAAGGCAATAGAGAAGCTCCTGTGCTTCAGCAATCTTCAGAATAGCAAGGACTTTGCATATTGCCACATCCAACTCAATTAACATGGATGTACATAGCGGCAGCAATTTAGGTGTGGGTTTATGTACAGCTAGATACATGCAGATATCCTTATAGTACACTTCCATATAGATATATATTTATCTATGTATGTATATATAAAGTCTTTAAGGCAGATAAAATGCACGCAGCTGTTAGCAGCTGAAGCAGGTCTTAATTACACTCAGGTTGTCATGGTAATGTCTGACAAGCTTTGCCTTCCTGGATGGGAATGTTTTCCCTCTTGGAGTTTCAGTATATCGAGAGAGAGGTTCTAAGGAAAATTAGAATAAAACACACAACTTTCCCTGGCCTTTGTGTCTTCCTGCCAAGGCAAAAGGTCTGGGAAACAGTATTGCTCCACAGGACTAACACATCAGAATAAAATGATACAGGAATTTAAAAAAAATGTTGGCACTTAAAATACTTTTTTTTTTGCTGAGAACTAGAATCCAGCCTAAGATCTCAAAGGATTATCATCATTATTTTTTAACATATGTAAGGCATCGCTAACGTCAATATGTCTGATACACAAAATCATCAGAGGTAACATCTTTTATTGCTATTATTCAAGTAAGAAGACTGATGGGAGAAGCATGTTACCCATTTCACACATCATCTTGTATCAAACCAGTAACACAGACAGTAAGGGAACTTAAGTCTGTTCTAACTGCAAGTCCATATTCTCTGCTTAAGGGCAGCTGGTTTAATATGCATTCATCTAATTCTCACAGCTTTTCTGAATAAATTCTGCCATTCATTGGAATAACTTTAGAAAACATTCAGAGCTAAGAACAAAAAAAAAAAAAAACCCAAACCAAATAGTTATGGATCTGATTCAGGAAAAGACAAGAAGCCATTTGGACTGTTTATTTCAGCAGGAGATTGCTAAGAAAATACTAAATAGTAGGGACAAAACCCTTTGGAGCAGAGACCTAGAAAGAAAGTCACAAAGCAAAACTCTTGAGTTTCCCTGTGTCAGAATTAAACAATTATTTGCTTTCCCTTCAACTGCTTTGCAAACAATAATTCCTATGAGTAAGATGTTCAACAAGCTTCCCCTTCCTTCCTTCCCATATCTTAAAAATGAAAAAAATAACCCAAACATGAGAAAATCACGTATCTAAACCATCACACACTAAGACTACTTTAGTTCTTCTGGATCCCATACACATTTTCCTGAAAAGACAGCAAAAAACAGCACCATGGTGTGCCACCCCGGTGGTAAACATCCAGCTCATGAGAACGGTTTCAATACATCTGGGATCCACAGAATGGGAGCCAATGATCTGAACTTTGACCTCAAGTTTGAGTTAGTCAACTTAGCCTTTTCTTTTAGGCAATGAAGATGAAGGGGCACAAAGAAAATGTGTTTCTGAAGGTGTCTGTCCCTTTCCTGGTTATAAAGTGGGCCCCCAGGAGAGCCCACTTAGGGATGGGCTTTCAGATATCAGAGACTGGGCAAGATCAGTCTCTTACAACAGCTTTACAAAAGCCTAAAAAAATACCACAAGTGAGCACGTCAATGGCGGTTCTGCTTAAATCATGCTAACATGGCTCAATAGCCTTACTTCACTCTTGCACAAAAGGATGCTAGTGATGCAGAATTCATGTCTTGTGCAGCAGGCCTCCAAAAACTACTGTAATACATCTAAGAAAGAAGAACTGAAGATCCTAATGAAAGCATATTTGCATACAAATGAAAGTTATTTTTGCATGCACTATTCCACACCTCCAGTTTCATTCTCTTCTCAGAACCTCAAGGATGCATAAGACACAAGGAATTACTGCTGGACAGAAACATTGTTTCCATTTCCCACAAGGAGAAGAAACAGCAAAATTTCTCACAAAACATACTTGGCTATCTCTATGCATTGATATTGATGAGTTTACATAAAAGGGGGACAAAAAGACCTTTTTTTTTTTTTTTTTTTGGTAACTTAAAAAAGGGGATGAATAATGAAGTAGAAATGAGAAAAGACATAATCGCTCTGGGCCTCTCCCCAGCTTGCAGAAGCCACAATGCTCTAAAAGGTTTTATTGCAAGATGATATTTTAATATTAAAACCTCTGTTTAAAAAAAAAAAAAAAAGAAAAAATTATTATTCTTTTTTACTGAGCACTGAATGTGTGTTATTTTGTCTCTGAAGGCTTCTCACATATTAACTTAGAGATTTTTGTATCATCCCTTCCTAGGAACCTATGTTTCTAACCTCCACTTTTCTCCCTCCTCCACCCCCTCCCCTTAAATTTTATTATTATTTTTTTCTTTCATTTCATAAGCTCTCAGCTTTTTAATATGAGAGCCTTTTATTTCTATAAAACTGCAGCTGCTTTCATTTAGTTTTATGGATTTAATGTATTTAGAGGTTCCAAGAGAAGCTTGGAGCTGGCAGTATTATCCAGACGTTTGCTGCTTAGTGCCTTTTCTAATGACAAGACTTATCTGATTCAGAACATTTCATATCTGTAGAAAAATTAATTCTCTCTCCCTTTGTCTTTAGGCCTCAAGATTTAATTTGTTCAGGGGATTCTTTCAAGCACTTTTTTCCCCCTTGCAGATACTCTGATGACTTACTTCCAATGCTGAAGTTGTTCTTCCTGCTGGCATTTGAGTCTGAACCATTTGCAACTTGGTACTTATGTGGCTTGACATCACCATGGCATTTGAGCTGCTTTCAGTATTTAATGTATTTTGTCTTCTTGCTTTGGGATGTAGAGGTTGCTATTCTCACCCTTTTACATACACGAAAATGAAGCAAAGAGGGAACTAGAGCTCATATCTACAATTGATCCATATTGATTTCAATATGAGCTACACATCTAAAATACTCTTCTGAATGTAACCCTAAGTGATTTACTCAAGGTCAAACAGGAAGTTTGCTGAAGGAGTAAAAGTGAACCTGGGCATGGTATTTAAGGTCACTATCCTTTCTACAAAATACATCCAATCTGTGGTATGGTTTCCTGGTGGCACTGTGTGTGGCAAGCCAAAGAAACACATCCATCAGAGAAAACTGGCCAATGAATGGTTGAAACTTTTTGGACATTGACCTCAATATTGAGAAACCGAGTAAGACAAGTTGTGTAATTTATGGAAGGTCTGAAGATGAAGCTAGATGAACTAAAACTGTCCTGTGCTAGCTGCACGTGAACAGCATATGAGACAGTCTATCAGCATTCACAAAAAAACCCAGGTTCTTTTCATGAGTTTGAATGTTAGACAAGTATATTCAATTTAAGACTACTTTGTCCTCCCGTCAGAGAAACCCAAGGACAGCAGCAGGATGCTAAGGCATGTACGAAGACTTTGCAATTACTGAAACACCATTTTAGTTATCACTTGCTATTACTCTGTCACCTCTGTAGCACAAGAGAAAACTGCACCTGTTCAGAAGCACAGTTATTATCCATATCTATTTTCTCTATTTCATCTCTCTACTTTTTGTCCTCTGCAATAACTCCTGAGGACCTTTAGAAGCCCTCATACTAGCCTTCCTCTTCACCCCATCTATTAACCTGATCAGCAATGAAAAAGTTCATTGCAATATTCATCCATCATTTTTAGGCTTTATGGTTAATATCCTTTAATACATTTATGGGGAATTCACGCCTTGCAGAAGTACCATTTCTAATCACCTAAGACAGTTCACTGCCTTTCTTGGTTAAACTCTTCCTGCATTTTTCTTGCAATATTAAAAACTAAACTGGTGACAATTGAGATTCCTTGTGAAACATTCTAAAGATATTTCACCCACCCTACTAAAAAATAAATAAAATCACCATATGCACATTTAAACATTATTGGTTTTGCAATCTAAACCTGAAAATGTGTATATTAAAAATTGACAATAAAAGCAGTTGTAATTAGATCTGAATTTAAATTTCTGAAGCTGTGAAATATTTGCAAAAACAATACCCAGGAAAAAAAAAAATCAATCTTAGAACCAGACAATAAACTTTCTTCAAGTTTATAAAAAATTTTCTTTGTGTCTTGCAAGTAAGATACTTGTGTTTCCTCCTTTTCAGGAAAACTAAAACCATAACAGGATTTGAATTTGGGAGTGGCTGGGACAGTGACTGGCTCTAGAGGTCAGAAGAGAGAAAGCAACAGAAACAGTAAAATAAATTTCTGTGCCACTTTTCCCCTTCTTCCCCTTAAATCTTAAATGGAAATATAAACTTTAAAATACTAAGAAGAGAAGTCTGACTGAGAAGAAAATACGCTCTTATGTTTTTGTTTCCATTTGTTTAAAGATCTGGGGTTAAAAACCTCAAACCCCAATATGTCAAATCCCTATCATCTCTACTGCTTTAAAAGCTTACATCTATGAGGCATTTCAATACAATGAAGAGGAAAAGATTTGATACTTTGCTAAAGACCAAAATCAGAAAAAATACCTTCAGGTATACATACCACAAGGAAGCTGAAGGGCACCCCTCTAACCCTGTTATATGCATTCCCATGAACCTACTTTCAAGACTCTTGATGGAAAAACTCATAAAATGGTTGTATGCTATCAGTCGATAGAGGCAAGCCAGTTATAACAGCATGTGCCAGCACCCCTGAAACAGGAGAAAAGACTAGAGATAGGTATGAGGCTGGCTTTGTATTTCCCATCGACGTCCCTCAGGACTGTTAAATATGTGTGTTAAATGCCTCACTGACCACTGAAGAAAGATTGTGCTAGGTGCTGCACAGAGGCAGACGGCATCTTTTAGAGCTTACAACCCAAAGAGGTAAGATGGCAAGAAGAGGTGACAGCAAGCGGCTTTTCCAGGATCACAGCCAAAAGGTCAAACAAAAGATGAAGTGGAAACAAAAGCCAACTTGTCAGCCTAAGGGAGTCCTTGAGTAAGGTGGAGAGAGAGAAAGCATCTTTCTAGTTGCTTGCTCCACACACAGGCACCTTCCCTGAATGCACATATCTGGGGAGAACCTGCACGGGCAAGTGCTTCCCCTCGCACTCTGGGGACACAAACAACAGAGGACTTTCTCCAGCTTCAGCATGAAACAGATGCATCCTCCCTGGAAACCCACCCAACTGACACAACTGTCACTCTTCAGGCCAGTGCAGTCCAGAAGACAGCGAGTTTTTTTCCTTTAGGGAGAAGGCAATACTGCTGGGAATAGAGGGGGTCACAGCAGTGATTATTCAGGCACACTGCAGTTCCCCAGCTCCTCTGCAAACGCATTCTTCCTTGTTTAACATCCCAACAGAGCTGCACACGTAGCTGGACTCCATACACTCCATTTCATATCCCTTCCCTTATAAACCTTTATTAAGGCTTTATGTTACACAACTATCACCGATACAAAACTATTGCATTTAGGCTTCCAGGCGACTGAGTGCATTAAAACTCCTTGCGTAGAATGGCAGGAACCAATTCCTCATTTTTACTGGCTGGGAACTGAACCTTAATAGGCCACAGAGCACAAAACTCATAAACCACTGGAGTAAGGGGAGGAGGGGAGAGGGGGAATGAGGAGGGAGGAGGGGGAGAAGTTTGTTGCTGAGGTTATGAAATTATAAAAGATAACAAAAGATGTGAAGCAGTGCGCAGTGAGGAATTCTCTCCAAGCATGGCAGAGTTAACCTTGCCACCAATGCCCAGCAGCTGGAGGGGAAACAAATAAAGCAGGACCATGCTCTTAACAAAAGAAAGCATTGCTCCTTGACACTGGAATAGCAGCAACCTTCATCTCCAGCCCTTGTGCTCCTCGGGAGAGGCTGGGGATTGCTGGCTCAGGCATGAGTTGCCTTTGCCTAGCAACCAGCGCAAAGTCCGTCTGTCGGCTTGGCCTACAGTCACTTCATCCTGCCTTTCCCCCCTTCTCCATGCACAGTGCAAGGTCTCCAAGCTCATTTGTCAGACTTCAGATCCATCCACCTTTAAGCCCATTGGAAGAATGCACTGCTCCCATACTGACTGCAGGTAGCACGATGGTTTGCACCTTTAGGTAGTTCACCCCGTCCCCCTTCATCTTATTCTGCTTTTGCAGCCCCTCATTGGGAAGCTTTCAGAGGAGGGACCAACTGTTTTGAGAAGATACTTAACCCAATGCATTCACCTATGAGGCAGTACTGGACACTCCTGAAAGTACACACATCTCTTTCTGCCTGTCTGTGATGTTAAAACGTCTGTTTCTGCTGATGGAAACACATTCTGACTAAAAGAATGTTTTAAATGCAAGGACAAAGCAAAAAAAAAAAAGTGCAATTAGAAGCTACTGTCTAAGGACTGCCCTCCCCAATATACATCATGTACTGGAAATGTAGAAACTTCAGCAGACTGGAAAGGAAAAGTCAGATCTACAACTCTGAACATTTCTCAGGTAAATTGAATTCTACAGACGTTTATTGTGATGCTGAAAGTTACTGGTGGGATCCCTCCATGCTGTGTCACTCTGACCTGAGCCACAACAGGCCAGTGATGATACTGCTTCCTGGCATAGTGTCGTGGTTTAAACCCAGTCAGGTAATTCGTTAGCTCACTTCCCCCCCTTTCTTGCCCTCCCCCTGCTCTCGGAGGGACGGAGAGGAGAATCAAAAGAATGCAACTCCCACGGGTTGAGATAAGAACAGTTTAGTAACTAAGGTATAACACAAATCACTACTGCTACCACCAATGATAATAATGATAAAGGAAATAACAAGCGAAGAGAATACAACACCTCACCACCCACTGACCGATAACTCGCCCCCCAAGCCCGACCAAGCTCTGACCGATACCTCCTCCAACCCTGCAGTCTCCCAGCCCTTCCGGCTAACTCCCAGTTACATCCTGGGCATGACGTGCTGTGGTATGGAATAGCTCTTTGGTCAGTTTGGGTCAGGTGTCCTGTCTTTGCTTCCTCCCAGCTTCCCCTCCTCCCTGGCAGAGCATGAGGCTCACAAAGTCCTTGGCCAAACCAAAACATCTCTATCAGCTCTGTTCCCGAGCCGAAAGTCAAAACACTGCACTGCACCAGCTACCAAGGAGGAGAAACATGACTGCTACTGCTGAACCCAGGACACATAGTAAGAATTCCTTTCACTCCCTTGCCCAAGAAAGGAACTTATTAGGAAATTAAACAAGCCAAAATGCACAAGACAAGCCCACCAAACACGATTTTGCTCCAGTCAGCATCAGAAGGGCTGGCTGGTCTCCAGAACTTAGTCCCTGCATCAGGATTTCTTCAAATCAGAATAAAAGATAATCACCTATTTCAGGCACCAGAGGGATATTTACTTGGTGTGTTCTGACTTTGAAAATGGGAAATTACAAGAAATATGGCACCAGTTACGTTCCAGAGCTTAAAGTTATCATAATGCCATTCTTTTAATTACAAATCGGACTCTTAAGAGCAAGAACCAAAAGGAGCATGGTTCCAGGTAAGAGAAGTGTGTATTAGGTGAGCTGACCTCCCTGGTATCACATCCCAGCTCACCATCAGGAATCCTCACCCCTCACCATCAGGCTCCTCTTTCAGCGCATTTTTAAAACTTACAGGAGACAATTTTAAACTACAAAGTCTGTGTGGACAGAGGAGGAACATCTGAAACCAAGGAGGGATTTTTGTTGTTGTATGATTTGAGTTTTTTTCCCCTTCCCTCTAGATATATTTTCCATTTGAAAATAAGATGTCTTTTATTTCTGGGAGGGAAGTTTTAGCAATACAGGGAGGTTGTTGTTCATGTTGGTGCTTGGTATATACCAGCCCCTGGGAAATTACACCTATAACCCAGTCTACTGGACAGCCTAAACAGAATGCTACAAGATGCTGAATTCAGCCATGCTAAACCTTGACCAGCATCGTCAGGAGTGAGGCAGACAGTCATTCTCACCCTGCTGGGTTGCTAGAACAGCACCAAATTTTCTCATCAAAAAGCTTTTTCCTATAAAAAGGTAGAAAGGATATTGGTTGTCAGGGTTTTTTTTTTACATTTTTAATGTTATCAAATTCAATTGAAATGAGCCACTTTGTCATCATGGCTTGTTATCGATTGCAAACTGAACATTCTCGGCAAAACTAGGATGAGGAAGAGTAAATCTTACATAAAAAGCACAGTTCTATTGATCACAGCAGCTGCCACTGGCCCTCCACTGAAGCAACAACCAGCTACTTTAATAAAAATGTAATCCTCCAGTAGAGAGGAACCCATCTGCCTTCTGATCCACTCTGCATCAAGATCTCCCAAACGCTCTTGAGAGAGAAAGCAGACCAGTCCATCCCCCTGATAAAACAGTATTACTATGCAGTGACACCACCACACTTGATTTAAGTGCATCTGGCATTTTCAGGTGTAATGCCTGAAGCAATAATACTAAAAACCCAGAACAACCCTAGTTACGCCCTCTGGGAGTTGTGTGTATGTGAACTAAGTAACTTATAGAGTTCCTATTTCCATAGTATCAAGCTCTTTACATTCTGTAATGTATTTATCCTGCTACTACCCAGGGGAAGGGGAGGTCGGTTCTGTTCCTCTTCCTTTCCCAGTGCTTACTTATATCTTTATTTTCACCTGAATCTTGCCGTGGGAGTAGTTCTACAAGGCTTGGTTGTGGGTCATGCGGGAAGACATTGCTGGGGCTGACAGCTGGCTTTGACACCAGTCACAAGTCAGACTCCAGGTTCTGCTGGAAACCATTTGGTGAAGCCAAGTGTGGTAATTGTAGCAGGTGTCTGGACTTCTATCTCTATCTCCACTGTTAAGAAATGAAGTCCAGCTCCAGAGACACTGTTGTACATGCTTCCCTTACACCACTCATATTTTTAGGCTAAAACTGTAAAAAAGGAGGCCCAGAGCCTCCTGCTCTCATGCTGAACCCCATGAGATGTCCCTTGCCCTGTCTGTCTTCTTCTCTTCCAGGGTTTAGGCTGAGACCTAGTAGTTTCTGCCTTCAAAAGATGCTTGGGGAGGAACTGTGGTGACCCTCTCTCATTTGCCATCCTTCTCACACTCTACAGCCCAGTCTTTATGCTCACTGGGCCCATTTCAAAGCAAGGATTAGGACAGCAGGCACACACACGGTTTCAAGCTTCCTTTTTCACACAGTACGTGGGCAGTTCAGATTCAATAAGTAGAAGAGGTTCAGGAGATAACTGGGGATGCATGGAAACAAAGAGCTGGATTTTGATCTCACATAGAGTGAGCAGGCAGGGAGACCCGCAGACCAATGGGAGTCCACAGGGACAAATGATTGTGCAAGGTCATAGATGGAACAGGGGGAACATCTGCCCTGCAACTGTGACTTAAAAACAAGCCTGACTCCCTTCTCCTGGTGTCACTCAGGAATGCTCCCTGCCAAAGAGATGGCACCGCTGCTCCAGAGGAAAAGGGATGAGGAGAAAGAGGAGAAAGAAGAATTCCTTTCTGTCACAAGCTGGACCCTCGCACAACAAAGGACACACGTAGCTCCTGTGTGGCCATGTGATGCTGGGGACTACAGAGCCCCTGCTCAGCAAGCCGAGGAGTTAATAGAAGCAAAACAAATCCCCCTTATTTGCTTCAGGGTTAAGGGTCAGTGTAAGTAAATCATTAATTAACACGCTGGTTCCTCAGTGCTATTGACAGGGTTTTGTGTACACAGTGGGACTGTGGCACCCCCTGCAATTAAGCAGGCAGTGAACTTTCCTCCTCCTGCTGTCTCCTGCTTGGCTCAGGCAGGCTCACTTACTCCCTGTCCTCATTGGAGACTACTCTCTGTTCTTCCTCTCAGCATGGGGTACCAGCCCCCCCCATGCTCATGCTTCTCACCTGCCCAGCAGAACTCTCTTCAGAAACCAAGCCTCCTCATTTTGTTGCTTTCCAACTTTATAGGGCACCTGCTGCTTTACAAAGCTCACTGGCTTATGCATCCATCAACATATGCATATATTTTACCTCCCTGCTCAGGTAAAGCCGCACCTACAGCCTCTAAAGAACTCATAGATGCTTAGTGGTAACTCATCAGGCTTAAGACATTACAGTATGTCAGACAGGGAAAAGATATTCCTTACACCTTAGACCCTGGAGTTTAATAAAAATATGAGATCCTAATACCTTACTAATGGCACCTGGGGTTTTGTTTTGTTTTGTTTTCTAATTCTCATCAAAACAGGTCTGTTGGCAGCCTGATTTCTATGCCAGCTGGGAAACTGCCACATGAAGAGCAGTCATATCAGAGACTCCACAGTCACAGATCCTTTTAACAATCAGGCCCAACAGTGTCAGAGGAGCTTATGAGAAATTGGTTTCACACTTTTATTTGCAGAGGAGTCTGCTTTCTTTTATTTGCTTTGGGTTTCAGAAAGGTCTTGGCCTGCTGTCGGAAGGTCTGAGGTTGATAACAAAGACCAACCAACCTCAGAGCTGCATCATGCTGAGATCAACACTGTTTTTGAAGCTGAACTTTGAGTCTCAGGGAACTTCAGCTGGAAACCCAAGATCAGGGTTCATCATTCCCAAACTTAGAATTAAACATCCTATCAGGGTTATGTGATGGGACAGCCTACGTCCTGCCAGTTCCCAAATTACAAATCAGAGACTGTCCTGGCAAAATCCTAATGTGTATTTGTGTAGTTACTAATCAAAAACTATTACAGATGCTCTGATCTACTTAAACACTCTTGAAATAAAAGCAACTGGACAGCCACTTTCCTCTACTAATTGGATCATATTAGTTTAATGTTGTCTTAAAATCTTTGGCATGCGTTTCACGTGAGATAGGTATGAAATGATAAACGTGATCTTAACATAGTAAGACCTCCGAGAATCCCCTCCTGCCAACATATACAAATTGCGATCATATTGATCTGATTGCCACAACAGTTTGCCCCCCACCTTTTATGTATTTTAGGAAATTCAGGTAAGTGCCCAGTCATTTCTTAATTATACCATTGAAATATTGCTACGTTGGGAAACAGTGCAGTAAAAACCCTCTGGTACAAAGCTGACTCTCTTTCCACAGCACTTTCTAGAGGGAGAACAAAAGCAGTCTGTGCAGAGCCCCTTTTCTCCCTGCCAGTTGCAGGCACTGGAAGTTCTGATGAAAACTGGGAGGGGGAGGAACATGGATGAGCATCTCCAGAAGCTATGCAAGGTGCTTTGCTCAGATTTGAAGGCACCTCAGCTATGACAGACTAGTATGTCCTCAAGAAGTTAGATAACTCATACGTCTGCCTCATTTCAAAGCTTAAATGCTAAGATGGCAGTTTTAAAGGTGCCTCCAATGCATTAGAAACAACTAAAATTTCAAGTGTGCTGATGGAACTAGGCTGTCCCAACCTACGCCTCCCTGCTCCTCTTTATACCTCTTTTTGCATTTACAATTTGGGACCAGAAATAGTAATTTTAACTTTAATTCATCCACATGCTGGCAAAATTTCTCTGTGCAGTGCACTTGTGGATCATTCATCCTGGTACTTGTGGCCAACAGGGCAAAAGTTGAAGGAATCAACACTTTCCTCCTCCTTCAGTGTATTCCACTGGTATTTGCCATCTTTGTCTTTCAGCATCCAGTTCACAGCCCTTTCACTAGTTACATGAAAATGCCACCCTGTAGAGTTTCTGAAGCCAATGGATGTTAAAAGCAGAAAGCTGCTAGCAGCCAAATTAACAGCACATAATTAGTCTGATGCATAAACATCTTAAAAAAGTACAGGGCATTTGGTGTCAAGATTAGACAATTAACTTTGTCAGAGCACAGGAGAACGCGCTGAAGCGCTTACATTTGCAACATAGTATTAAGTCTGCAATTCTCACTGGGACTCGTGTGAGTAAATACTCTAGGTCAAAGCCTTGACAGACTTATTTAGATTTTGCTCACTTAGTGCAGGCTCTGCTCAAGTAAAGACTACTTATAACCCAAGCAAAGACTTGAGAGTTTGGCTCTGTGTTTTGACAGCCTTTAAAAGACCGGCTGGAGTGTAAGCAGGATCAGCAAAAGTAAGTCCTTCCACATACACATCTTGCCTGAAACCAGTGCTGTTTTGCATGCTAGCCAAAACATGACTGTTCAGTGCAGCATATTCTGCAGTGCCCCAGCCAGCCAAGCTTTAAAAATATCCCAAACTGGGGAAGGGCTTCTGCCAACTCCCTTTATGTTGAGATGTGGCATCAACAGAGTGATCCATCAGCAATTCATATCTATGATCAAATGGGCTCCTTCTCTGGGGAGTGGCATACCCAGGGAGATTAGCACCTGTCTCTCTCTCCTGTTAGTCACTGGCAGGTGCTTAAATGAAGCAAGATACCAGCTCTGCTAAAGTGAACAAAGCTCCCAAAAGGTAAGATGGATGTGCCAAGGCCGCTGAGAGAATGCTCGCTCAGGAAACAGAGCAAATGAGTTCTCCATCTGTTTCCCAAAGGTGGGTTTGTGAGCTGATAGGAGGAACATAGTAATTCATTAATATGGTGAGTATTAGGAGCCAGTGCACAGTTACTAGGAAAAAGCCTTCTGCAGCACAAACAAAAGAAATTTACTGGCCCTTCAAGATCTTGGGTACCTTGGTGACTCTACAGTGTCAGGAGCAGACAAGCAGAAGCTAACTCTGTTCAAGCTAATCGCAGAGCTTAAGATCAAGGGATCCCAAGGCAGAGGCATGGATGTAAACCTACTCTGATCAGGAGGCAGTCTGGTCATATTCACACAGCACCTGAGCTAGCAAGCCCTCATTCTTCCCAGATAGCACTCCACGCACCTTAACTCTGTCAGCTTGATAGCTGGATCTCTGTATCATATTCTAATTTGCAACCATCTGGTTTAAATACCAGATAGTAAAACACGTTTTGTAAGTAGAATGTCTATTGCAGGAGTCTCTTCAGTACTGAAGAACTCAGATGTGTGGAAGCAAGAAAACAAGGTGAGAATTTAGCCAACAGGCTTACTGTTTCATTAAACCATGTAAAAGCTAGAAGGGGATATTGTCATCACCATGTAAGGAATGGAGAAGAAAAAATATCCTCATTCTTTCGGTCTTACTTAAATGTTACCTAGACATCTGCAGGAGCTCTTCTCTTCAAATTACTGGGAGCTTCTTCTCTTCAAATTACTGGGCATATAGCAACAGAGCAGCACAAAAGTTGCACTCATCGAACTGGAAGTGTAAAGTTTGTTCTGTGATGCTGCTCCTTGCACCACTGAAGCCTCAAAGTTTTCACAATTCGGATGCTTTGCAAAAGTTTTAACTCACAAGCACTAAAAGGCTTGCTTCACACAAGAATAGAAATGTCTGCCAAAAGCTCTGACCTAGCATGTTGGTGTCTAACGTCTTTGTAGAATATGGATAATACTTTAACATAGTAAAAGTAGATGTCATTTGGCCTTCTCAGTTTAAGGAAAAATTAGTTTCATGTGAATTTATTTAATGTAAATAAGCCCTCTATTTATCTTTAATAAATTCATACATAAAGAGGAAATTCTCGATACAAGAAGACCCACTGAGCTATATCATCTCATTTTAAGAGATTTCCTGTTGGTAGAAAACAAAGCAGCCACCTGCAAAGGCCTAGTGCTCAAAAGGATTTAAACAAACACAGATAATTAGATCAGTTAACCTTGCAAATTAAAACAAGCACATTGTATTATCTCCAGTTTATCCTAAAAGAAAATATGAAGGTGCCTCAGATAAATAGTTTAATACAGACAGTGAAGAGCTTATACAACCAGCATAATGCTGTATCTTCTAAGCATGTGGGCTGATAGGATGAAAGCCCACTTTCTGACTAGCTTCATTTTAGAGAACTGGCTACTGGTTTGCACCAGAACAGAGGACCAGATTTAATTCACAAGCCATGCTGTCTGAGCAGTTTCACCTAACATCACTCAGACAGCTTAAGCCTTTGGTCCTGGGTCACTCTTCAATGGAAAATAATAGGGTGGAATCACTGGCACATTCAACTACTGCTCTCCAAAGGCTGCAGAAGGAAGCCAAATATTTAACCTTCATTAGATTGAAGTTCGGGCAAATGAATCACACCCAATCACAAAATTTCATGTTATGACTCAGGCATTCACTTTGTTTCTGTAAAGTAATAACTGCAGTTGGGGTGAACTCCCTTACACAACCAGAAAACTTGGTGCTGCTCATTAGATACGATACAGAGAAAAAAGTCCAGATTTAGAGTTGTTCTAGCAGCTGGGTGACACCAATTATCCATTAACATCAGTATGCCAGCTTGGGTCACAGTAGGTCACCTACCAGCAAAGTTTTCTTTGTGGTCAGCAGCTTAGGTGTGCAGCGCACAAGCTGCACCAACAATTGTCTACCAGCACTAGTGTGCTAGAGATGATCTGTGTGACCAGCTATAACTAGCTTTGGCTCAAAAAATAGCTGCTCCATTTAACAAACATGTCAAGGCTTTGAAGTGCATTTCTCTCCTGTGAAAAGATGGACATTTTAAGAGAAGAAATATGATTGCATATTATCCAGTGATTAGATGTAATTTTAGAGAAGAGTTTTCAACTGTTTTCAGAGCAGGTTTACTTATTATTTTTTAATCCCAGATGCCATCAAAACAGGATAAACAGAACATCTTGGTCAAAATACTGTCGTGGATCTGAGAACAATAAGAAATATGCTGAAAACAATATTGTTTCAGAAAATATTTCAGTGCTTTCCAGGGGAAGTGAAAGGTTTGTTTGCTTATTTTTTCATCCGCTCTGATTGTAAGATTTGACAGCACCTTACGTTTTAGACAGGAGAGGAAATAGCTGCAATCTTAGCAGTGAACTGGACTGTACAAGATTCTGAACACAGGCCACCTCCTGCTCACTGCTGGAAGGAGTAGATGGTTGGTCCTATGGCTAGGAGCTGCTATTCTCTGGCAGTTCTATCACTGATGTTGATGGTACCTGCTTTTGTGACCAAAATTTCTAACTTATTAAAAACACTTTAAAAAAAAGTATCTCTAAATGACAGGTTTAATACTCTTGTGGTGTTTGTTTGTTTTGTTGTTTGTTTGGTTTGGTGTTTTTTTGTGCTGTTTTGGGTTTGTTTGATTTTTGGTTTTAATTTGTTGGAAAGTGCGTACACATATATATATATACATATATACATTTCTCCATCCTATACAGAGTCTGATTAGCAAATCTACAGAAAAATAAGCTGGTTTCCTGAATAAAATAGGCATTTAGAATGAGCACTTTGTGCTGTATCACCTAGTCTGACTGACTGTCACACAGGCCACTGGGGTTTCTAAAGATGCTACAATCTATAGCAGAAATGGGTACCCACACAAGTAGACTTCAGAAAAGTAGACTGGAAAGTGAATACGTCCCAGGGCTGAAGTGATTTTTTTCGTTCAGGGTGCCTTTAGGTTGCACACCAAGCATATGCTGGAATCTCAGTTTGATCTTCAGGTTTGTTTCTGTATACATAATGAAATTCCTAAGTCAAGGCTTGATTACCGGCTGCCCTTGGTTACCAAATTGTTCTGGTTAGGCTAGCAAACAAGCCCAAATTTGAATCTGCTTCTCTGCACATAAATCCCCTGGGTTGGCACAGGAGAAGGTCATGGCACTTGGAGTGCATTCCTTAGTGCCGCAGGCTGCTCTATGGAGCCCCATAAAGAAACACAGGGTGTTTGATTACTAGGGCTATCACTACTGCATCTCTTACCGGAACTTAAACATTAAGAAGAAAAAAAAAAGAAAACGCGAAAACCAACAAAACACAACACCAAGATAAAATAAATAAACAAATATATAAAATAAAAGAACCAGAAAATAATTTGGCAGCTGCAATGTTAGGAAATGGATCTTCCCTCATTTATTTTAAATGCCTGCTTTTTGCTGCAGATCCAACACACTAGAGTTTCATTTCAGAAAGTAAAGCTGCTAAGCAGCTACCAAATGACCTTTGCCTCTCAGATGAGTATTTATGGCAGGCAACACATACATCAACAACAACAAAAAGTTTCCCCAGTAACAAAAATGTTTCTGCCAGCAATGTATCTTTTACAAGCTTGCAAGATGTACCAAGAGTATAATAATCAGATTAAAATCACATCAAACTATGTTGGGAAGTCAAGGTGAAGGCCTTTGGATTGTTCTCATGAATAGCCCTATCCAGACCTATCAGGTGATGATAAATTCAGGTTTTTGCTTGGTTGGTGTTTTTCAAATTTGTTTTAAGAGCTTACAGTTTTTAAGAGCCAAGAGGTGGGAAAATAGTTGGTGTTTTAGCAGTTCTTGCCAGTATCTGACAATAGTGAAATGGTCAAGAAAAAAAAACCCATGATTCCTCTTGTGCAGGGTGTGCAGCAGTGCTTGTAATAAATACTTTCTATGCCTCTTTACATAAGACTTCAAGGGCTTTTTCTTCCTTTCACAGGTGGAAGCCCAAGCTTTAGAAAGGCAAAGTGATTTGCCCAATTTAATTCATATTTCTTATAGTTAACCTAGGAACAAACTTGAACCTCAAGGCCCAGGATGGGGTTATATTTTCCTCCAGGATCATGGGGACTCAAATTAGCAGATGGGTTTACTGCTTCTATTTACCACAGAACAGGAACAGAGTTCTAAGTTGCTAAGCACAGGGAGAAATACTGAACTCCCAATGCTTTATTTCCATCTGCATGAAATTCATGCCTGAAAGTCTGCCTTGAATCTTTCATTTTAAGACGGCATACAGCAGGCTGTGAATAGGCACTTGAAATGGATACTACGTCCATGTTGCTCCCTGCTTTCCCCTCCCCGCAGAAGGCCACCTGGGAAATACAGACAAGCGCTGACAAAAGAAATGCTGTTGTCTGTCAAGGTGGATTATCGAGTGTGAGAACAGGAGTTCGAGCTGTTAATATCTGCTCTGCAGATGTAAAGAATAGCAAAAGCCTACCCAAGTGTCTGTGATACCCGAGGTGAGTGGCATCTAGTCAGTTTAGCTACAGCTGAGTGTCTAAACTACAAAGCCCTACCCAGTTTACAGCAGAAATGCCACAGTCACCTATGCATCTCTGTGAAGTACATGGAGACAGCATTTTTGCCTTCAGACTCAGATTAACCAGGTTTGTACAAATCAGCAATTTGAAAAGCTTTAACCAGTCAGCTGATTATGGGCAAAGCCAGTTGTGGAACATTCAGGTGTGTTTTCAAAACCAATGAGCAATAATCTCATTTACGCTTTCCACTCAAGCCAACCAATAACATATGCCCATAGCCTGTAGGATCACATATCAGGGCTCTCTAGGTTATAAAAGAGTCAGTGAACCATGAGAAAAATCTGATGCTCAATACATACAAGAAACTATAGGATAGCCTTGAGTATCTGTAAGGATGCCTATAATTTACTTTGCCCTCTCTGGCCTGTGACAGCCAAACCACCTAGTCTAGAGTTAAAGTACTAAATCCCAGGGAGAGCGATTTTGAGAGTGGGAAGGGTAATAGCTGGATAAAGAGGCTGGAATCAGTGAACTCACACAAAAACACTGCAATCCCAGAATATGACACCCACTACAGCTTAATCTGAAAGTCAAATCACATGATTGCATTTTCCAGTTTAACTTGCATGTCTGCCACTACCAAGCCAGCTTCTGAGAGTTCACCTACTCACTGCACAACTCCCACCAGCTTCCCAGTATAAGAAAAACAGCTTCCTTGGAAATAGAAGAGTTCTATCATTAGTGAGACTTGAAGAAAGTTCACTAATCCCTGTTCTCCTTCCTCCAATGTGTACTTCGAACGGACCCAAAGCCTACACAAAAGGAGGGATTTATCATGCCATTGACTTAGATCTACTTCCATGAAATCCAGATGAAGTTTTTTCACTGGCTCCAATAGGAAGAAAACAGAACAGGTACTGAATATATATTGAAGAAAAAAACTACCCACCTATTGCCAGAAAATCCAATCTATTTCATCCATCCCCCAGTACTAAACTGGGTTCTCTGCACAGATTTGACTAATCTACAGAAAGATATTGAGAACAGCAATAGAAAAAGCCTGCAAAGCCTCCTTAGTGTCTTCCCTCTGGAAAAGTAAAATCGCGCTTTAATTCCAAACTTCAGAAAGCCTCTACTTTTTCTACACAACTGCTTAATCTTATGAACCCCTGAGATGACATCAAACAGATACCACATGGAGAGGCGACCTCTCTTAGACACGTGAGTGCTGGTTGCAGAGGCACCAGTGAGTCAGCAGTGAGCAGATATACTACACGTACACACAGGCCATATGCTACTGGATGCATCATCTTTCTGTAGTAGATCTCACAGTCTTCAACATGTTCATAGAGCTCCCCGCCTACCCCAGAGAGAAGTGGTTCCTTGCATCATTAGAGCCTTACCCAAAGCTGATCTCACTACGACACCAAACAGAGGTATCTTAGCCTTCTATCACCCCAATGCCTGTGCTGAACAACAGGGACCAGCGCTGTGCATTATGAAACAGTTCACTCAGCCCAGCATCCTAAGCTTACTTTTATTTAAGTAAGGAAATTGGCAGCTAGTGAAAGAGATGCTTCAGCAACCTCAAGTGTACAGAGCAGTTTTAGGTCTGATCAGTGGAAAGAGTTGCCTGTGGTGATGAATAAGTATGGTAGCAAGTTATCAGTGCTTCCTGTGCTAGCCCTTTGAGAACTATGCTGAGCTGGTACACACAGTCCTAGTCATAATCTAGAGAGTTTAAATATAATAAGACTTTACCAGTCTCTTCTTCCTAGAGTCTTCCCTTCCATACTGAAAGATGTTTCAGCACTTCCTGATGTACTCCAGTTTAGTGAGTGTCCCCCTTTTCTTTTAAATTACTTTTAAATTTTTTTTTCATAAATTTAAATCTTAATCAGAATTACATCAGTATTTTAATTTAAATGAAGCTGTTTTCATTACATGAAATCGCTCCAGTGTACTTTTGAAGGAGGTTTCTATAATGCTCATGTTCATAGAGAATCTGAACAACTATTCATGCATTCCTTTAAAACAAGTAAAATTTTAACTCCATTTAACCATACCAGATTTCATATTTCTCATGAAACTGTTTTCCTAGGTTTTCTGTTTAATGTATTTCTTTGAGAGCAGGCGAGAAGGTGAGGTCTTGATCCAGAGGTGTCAAGTCATCATAGAATGGATTTCAAAATATGTTAAAATTTAAATAAACTTATTAAAGTTCACATCAGCTCACTCTATGTCTCCAAGTGACACGCACATTTCTTCATATTAAAGTGCATATATACACACTACCATTTGTTTTGTGTCACCATGTCATGCCTTGGGAAAGTTCAGACTTTAAGGAATGTAAGTTCCTAAATATTTTAACAATTTTTATTCTGTGCTGCTGCAAGTCTGGTTTACCACATCAGCTATCTGTAATGATCAGTGGGGACTTTTTCTTGTGAAGGAAACTTAGACCCTAGTGTAGTTTACTTTGCAGGACACAAGAGGAAAGAATTGGAATGAATTAACTGCGAGAGAGAAAGGCTCGCTGGCCTCTTTCTTCAAGTATATGCTGATTAGAAAGCTCTCTCCTGAATGTCTCATCCAACCCAATAAACAAAACAACTCTTCAAAGTGGAGATGAGTACCTCCTCACATCAGAAAAGACAAAAAAAAATACACTTTATGTAGCAAGGAAATTAACAGTTATTTACTCCGCATGCACTCTAGAAGAGCAGCCATTAGGGCCAGCTAGCAAGTATGAGATCCCATAATGAATGATCACAGACTTGAATGGATTCGTGACTTTCACTTCCCAATAAACACTTTTTCAGAGGATATCATCAATTTTTTTTCTTATCTTCTGAGGACCTGTGTACTAACTACTTGTACCTTAAGAAGAGTGGATGCTCAGAATTAGAGAAGAAATACTAGCTAGGAATGAAACTAAGACTCTTCTGGCAAGTAAACAGACTGATGAAGTGGGCATCAAGGGAGGATTTCTAATTTTCTTCTTGAAAGCACTATGTTTCATCTGTATGCCACTTACAAGTAAGTGCTTCCTTCCATCACTATGTAACAGGATGAATAAGAACAGTACCAAACCCAGTAACACCATGAGTAAACAATAACATCCCTGAACTTCATTATTAAAAAGAGCCTTTTTATTAGTTGATTTTTAATAATAGAATGTGAATTATGGGAAATAAGGATTATTTGTTCAGAAATATTAATCAGTAATTATTTTCCCTAGCAAAAATATATATTTTTCTTACATTAACGTGGAGAGGATATTACTAACTGTTTACACTCCTTACTTTTACATTTTCCTGATTGTATGAAGTGGCAAAGTAAAAATGTTGGTTTTTTTTTCCCAATGTTGGGTTTCTGTCCAAGCAGAATTGTCTTTTAAAAAGAATTTTTGAAGTATTTTTACCAAATGTTCTGAAAAAATAATATAAAACAAAGCCCCAAGCAAATAGTGTTTTCAGAGTACTGGAAATTAATGTGAACTTCTACTAATGGGATTTGCAAAATTATTATTTGCATTCAATTTTTAGTGTCTATGTCACATAAATTTTCAGAAGGCTTTTCAGAAGACCCAAGAGAGAAAATACAAAAGATCCAAGTTAGTCAGAAAGCCATACATTTATACTTATATTTTCAATGCATCTCTTTTGAAGGTTTGGTTGAAGCTGTACGAAGAAAAGACTCATAGGAAATAGTTGCCCATAGTAATTAGTATCTTGTGTTGAAAATCTTTTATCCAACCTTCAAGACATATTCTGCACTCCCTTATTCCTTCAAACAGCAAAGCTCTTACACTGAAGGGCTATCTGAACAGCAAGAATCTTATAGGGAAATGAGGACCACAGATAATAAAACCACCATCAGAATGATGTAACACTCAGGTGAGTTTCTCAGTCATCCTTTTCTTGCTTTTCATATTAAATACATTTATCCTCTACTAAAGTTGTTTGTCTTCTACTTGACACAACAAACTGTACAGCATGAGTAATCTAACTCTCTCCAAAGTTTCAAGAAAGCTGTTCTCCCTTTTCTTTCAGCCAAACTGAGCTTTATTTCCCCCCCCTCCTCCTTCTGAAGAGCTGGGGGGAAGGGCAGAAGAGAGTTTCCTTGTGAAATCAAAAGCTACCTTTGAATCAAGTCTGATAGACTGCTGAAAATGCAGCGCTGAAAATGCAGCACTGAAATGTGTTTCTGTCAGTGAAAGACCTTGTTTGTAACCACAAGGATTGCATGAGCACGTTGTTTGATCCTGGGAGGACTTTGATCTACACTAGGCACCTCGGATATGGCAAAGGATGTCACTAGGCTTTGGGAAAAAAGGGAGAGGAAAGAAGGAAAGGGAAGGAAAGTGCAGGTGTGTTGTGCTAAGCAGGTGACTGAATCCTTGATGCACTGGTCAAGTGAAAACAGGTTTCTGACAAGGGAAAGAAGGTGTCACAACTTTTAAAGGAATTTGATTTCACCACCTACACCCAGAGGTGGAGGAATATGATAGGCACGTTGTATTATGTCTCATAGAGAAGCAGAGAGAGCTGGGAAATACTTAATACAATGCAGAGATTCAGTACAGTGACAATAGTCTCTATTATTCTTGACATGACCCTAATACAAGCATGAATCTGTTTGTAGGATGCCTCTTTATATTGAAAAGTATATCTGACCCAAAATTTATTACAGATGTCAAATACAGTATGTACAAGTGCAGCACGAGTACAACAGAAATTTTCTTTTCTTAAAAAGAAAAAAACTCAACCCCACAATAGTAAGAATGTCACTCTTCCCTTATTTATTTTCAGGTCAATCATGAGAAAGAAGAAAGAGACAGACCCTTTCTGAAAGGCAAGAATCATCCTGAGCCATCACCTTGCACTGGAAGAAAGCTTTTCCCTCCCAATAGTTATCACCCTTTGTCAGCATCACAGGAATGTCTAGGACACTGTAGTCAAAACCAGGACCTGTCACTGCTAAGCACTGTACACAAACACACCTGCATATCAAAGGAAAAATCCTACTATGGAGAACTCTAAATGTCTAATAATCAAAAATGTAAGAGTGGAGGAAGGTTAATTATCTCCATTTTTTAGGAAGGATATCAAGGCAGAAGTTGGTTCATAGACTTCTTTCACACAGCGAAGTACTGAGACTAGATTTCTAGGCTCTGTTTCAGCCCTCAAACCCACACTTCAGCAGTACCTTCTCTCTAAACTTTCTCATGGCCTCACTTTCCTGTCTAAAGGAAGACAAAAGAGTTTGTCTTTTGGAAGATCAGTTTTAAGATGGGCAGTTGAGGAGCTGCCAACCTCAGAATGAAACCTGAGGTCAGCTACAGGAAACAGTCTGTATGCCTGGCTCCATTTTGTCACAACACGTTGAGACCCTATATATTCTTCTTCAAATCAACAAGGTCAGATATTGTACCTCAGAGATGCATGAAAGAATCTAATCCACTCAAAAAAAAAAAAACCCTTGGTATTTCAGGTAAATTGCTTAGCAGTTTCTGTAAAAATAGAGGAGAGAAAAAACCAAAGGTTTTGTCTTCAAATAGCCAAGAATCAGGTGAGTAGGAAACTTAATTCAGGTGGACAGAGGAAAGTCAATCTCTGTTCACTTCTTAGTTTGAACTAGGTAAGGCAGGGATTTGTATCAGGGAACCTCCGTATGTCAAGCAAATGTCATGCTTGCCCGTTTGGGTTGATTTCTGCTTTTATGGCCTTATCGTTTGAACAAGAATTTTCTAACAAATCTAAAAACTCAGTCTGAAACAAATGCATGACCAAAACCACCATGATCCCTCAAATGGAAAGGTCTTGAATTGACATTTTCTAGAGACAATACTTTTGTTAAAAAGAAAAAAATCAAACATAAGGCTCTAGCAAGAGTCAGGCACTGCCAAGTAAGTGTGCAGTCTAGGCTAGGATGAAGTGGGGGAAAGAAGATTAAAAAAAATAAAATAAAAGGAAGAACCAGATCATGAGATGGCAGAGACTAGTAGATCTCTGAGTCAAGACAACAATGTTGTTTTCTTCTAGATGTGTAGAATTAGTATCTAAACATAGCATTTGGGAAGCTTAAACATTGCATATAAGCGTTATAATTGCAAGTGTGAGGGAAGCAGACTCACTTCCACTTAAGACTTCTTAAGGAGCGATAAGGGTCAGATGCTTTATTTGCTTCAGCCAAAGGAGAAATGGTATGAACTCTTCATTCTAGAAATATACCTTTCCTCACAGGTTTAAAAGTCATTTTAGAATGGACCAACTGATATACATGATAGCTCCTACTCCAGGTTCAGGAGAGTGAATCCAGGTTTTAGGAAGTGGATAAAATAGTGATTTTAGTTTACATGATAGATACTATAGACCTAGTTGTTTAGGATTTCTGTATATCAGTCACCAGGCCCCTGTTTCAGAAGCTAATCCCACATAGAGAAAAACAGGTTTATTCAAGTGGAACAAGAAGAAAGTTGGAGCACAGCTCTTCTCTAAAAGCTGATAGTGGACACAAAGAAAAGAAATGGATATGCAAGCAGATGAAAGTAGCTATACATGGATTTGATCTGCAACTAGATCATTGTGCAGTCACTCTATACTGAATGAAGCTGGCTGCTAACTGTTGCTTTAACTGTAACTGTATTAAAGCAAATGTTCCATGCCTAAAGTCTTTACAGGGAGAAAAGACTCCAGCTGTCTTCTCCAATTACCTGAGTTTTGATGAAGATTTTCTGAGGAGTTGTTTGGTACATTTGTGTGTGCACAGGCTAGCAGAAAGAGAATGACAGAAAAGAGAAATATTTCCAGGTAAACAAAATTAAAAAGATAATTTTCTCTGATGGGATAAATGATTCCATTTTTAAACTTTTTTTTTTTTTGTAACAGTGTTGAGTCCACCTCCTACAGATCTGATTTCATCCCTGTAGATTTAAGTGCTTTAAAAATGAGGTAAGGAAAAAAGGATCATTCACTTTGATTAAAAGGACATTAGCCTAGATTTCAAAAAACTACAGGGTAGCAGCATATCATCTTAGTCTAAGTTCAAGGTTAGAGCTGGTATTAAAAGGTGAAGCAAGTGAAATCAAGAGGGTTGCTGTTAAACTTGGCTCTTACAACAGTGTCGGCTTCTGCTCAGAACTCTCTTGGCCTCTGGACAAGATAGTGCAATTCAATAACAGCTATCAGAGACTTTCTAGGACTCTCAAGGATGTTTTCCGAGATATAAATGGAGAGACCTCCAGTGGCTTTGATCTGTATCACCAGGCCAACATGGATAGGTGCAAGACTTCAAGCAACAGCTCACGACCAGTCCTGGCTGACTAGATGGGTTATGAATAACCATAACATAGATTATAAAGATCATTTTGAATATCAGAGCAAAAGAATAAGGAGCAAAGAGGATAAATGTGACTCTTAATCTTCAGCTATCTGTATGGGAAAGTATGATTAATAACTACAGAGGCTTACCATAACCTCCTCAGATAACGAGAGAGGTGGCCTTCTCCAAGCCCTGATTATCCTCTTCTAATAGGCTCCATTTATTGTGTAAACTAATAACCAAAGCCTAAGCACTGCACACTCCAGGATCTGCAGGAAAAACACTGGGCCCAAATGTGATTAAGTTGGTAAAGATTGCCCAGCAACAGCGTGTTGCTTTAGCAGGAGGAAGGACCAGGAGGAGGGAAGGAGAAACAAAGAAATGAAGCAGAAAGTAGGAGCAATCTGCCTTTTAACATCAGTCTGCTGGTATAAGTCTCCTGCCTTTCAACTGGGATTGCTACGAATTTTCAGGTGGAATTTGTAAAAATTCCAGCTAAAAATTCTGGGAGCCAGAATACAGCCCTAAGCTGCTAATGCCATGAAAGAAAGGCATTGGTAATGAAGGGATCTGATTGCAATGCTATCCATTATGTCAGCAGCAATGCCAGATCTGGAGAGTAACTCAAGTTGTCAGTCAGAGTTTCAGTGCTGGAAAGCAAAGAAGCTCTCAAAGAAAGCTGGATTCCCCAAAGTAAATGAGTTCAGCAACACAACCATGGCCCAGGAAAAAAAAAATAATAAAAAAAAAAAAAAAATGACCTTCCAGCTCCCCTGGCTGTATCTCTAAAATGCAAACACAGCTGAAGGGAGGCAGCTTTACAGGGCATCTGGAGAAAGAGGATAAGATTCTCATTTGAGTTGCACTGATGTAAAGAAGCTTAAAATCTGCAAGAGTCCATGCAGTTACTCTGAATTTGCACCCAGCAGAAAAGAGTACAGAATGAGACCTCCCCCTCCATTGGAAAGCATATTTCTTAGCTGCACAAGGAGCATCATATTAGATTATCCAAACTGAAATAATTGTAAATACCTGATTTATCTGGACCGATTTGTGCTGTCTGCTTAATTGTTGCACTTCACTCAACAAAGACAATGAAATTAGTTTGGACAGGCTCACTTTAGAGGCATTACCACTGTGCTATGGCAGCTTAGGTTCAGAGTGCTGATGGAAAAGGTTTAAGGCTTAATAGAATAAAAATGAAAGAGAAACACATAGCAATATAGATAAATTTGAGACCTCCACTGAGACACAGGACACTGCCTTTGGAGGGAGTCACATCTTTCTTTTACTTTTTGTGGTGCATCCACATTTGTAGAGCCTGTACTATAGTTTCCAAAAAAAATGTAGAGCCCACAGATATATGGATTTTCTTAGGATCTCCTCAGCAGCAGTCTGCTTGTTGGATGCTACTGACATGTTGTGCATAGCTACCCCAGGAGTGTCTTAACCTCTCCCTTCCCAGGTGAAAATGTATGTAATATCAAGCAATATGAAGGTGCAGTGGTAGAAAAAATAACAAGCTGGCAGCAGCAGGCTACTACCACCAAAACAGTCTGCAATGTTCACCCTCCCCCCGGTGAACGTACCCCACCTCCCTTCCACTGCACAGGATAATCATGGGCACAGAAATCAATCCCTAGTCACCCCCCAGTTGCTCTAAGGAAGAACAGGCAAGAGAACACCACATGAACAAACCTTTCCTGGCTGCCTTGTTTCTCTTGGGCAATATGAACATACACTGAAAAGCTCACATGCACCAAACCTCATAATTTCAAGAAACATCAGATTTACAGCAAGCCAACTCTACTATCTATATACGTGTAGTGTCAAAGAATGTGGAAAAGATCTCTCTGTTCGTATAGAAAAAAAAAAAAAAGTATGTGAACTCCCAGGCAGAAGTAGTTTGGAAGTGCTGTGTTCCTCCTTAACAGCTGTAATCTCAACTCATTTCACCAGGCGGGCATTATGTGAGCACAGGGTAATGTTTCCAGAAAATCTACAAGGGAAGTAAGAGATGGCAAGGACAGAAGTGCAGAATGAGGTAGAACAGAGGAGAAAAGAAGGAGAAAACGCTGTTCAGACAGACATGAGGCACTGGTGTGACTTTATTGAGAAAGGACACCAGGAAGTAATGCAAAAGACAGAAGCAATGCCTCAGAAGTTTACCAAGGAAGATCTTGACAGTACACCAGCCATAAATAAAAAGACCGAGAAAAATCTGATTCCAATTTTACCACCTTGGAAACAAAATACTATTCCACTTATCAAATCTTTAAATGAAATCAGAAACTGATGCCGGCATGTCTTAGAAGTTACATATTTACCATGCAAAGTCACTACAGTGGCATAGAAATGACTGAGCCATTCACAGAATGAGAGAAAAATAAATTCACTCCATCTGTTTGAAAGAGAAACCTGAGCTTGGAACAGATTAGTTATAGCTGGACAAGACTTGCTCTGCCAAAACTTGCCTACAAAGCCAGTGATCAGAACAGTCAATTTTTGCAACATGCTAAAGAAAATATGTACTAGAAAGTAGCAGAAGCTTTGAGGACTGTAGTTTACTGTAGATAAGGGTAAAGAAAGGAAATAACTTCATTCTAGGATTCATTTAATGTTGAAAATGTATGCATATCAAGGTCAAAATATGGTTCAGAACTCAAAGAAATTTGAAAGCACATTTTTTTAAGAATTGCATTTTAAAAAGATGAGTACTGTTGGTTTTTTTAAGGGGTGACATAGTGGGAAAGGCAGGGGAAAAAAAGTACGGGAAACAAGATATAAGAAGTTCTCATTAAAGAGAAAAATGGGAAATGCACGTTTCTTCTTTGAAAAATAGGTTAGGCTTAATTTTGTCCTTGTACTTACAGAAACTAATCAGAGAGATTTGACATTGCTGGGAACTGGCCAACTGCAGCAAGTCGTACATGCAATGCCACTGTAAGTCTCTCACTGCAGCTACTCAACAGAGCAAAGTCACTTCGGATACCTACTTGCCTGCACTGATAGTGCAATCTCATGGTCAGTCATTTCCTACCACTCTCCCCCTGCCAAAGTAAAAGTGCAGCAGAAGCAAAGCACAGAAGCTAAATGGGTTACATCATGTCAGGTCATATCAAAAGTTATTCATAACTGTAGAGATGGGACAGTTTTTGCCACTCTCAAAAGCATTCATAGAATCACAGAATAATTAGGGTTGGAAAGGACCTGAATCACAGAATCACAGAATACTAAGGGTTGGAAGGGACCTCAAAAGATCATCTAGTCCAACCCTCCTGCAAGAGCAGGGTAACCCAGAGTACATCACACAGGAACTTGTCCAGGCGGGCCTTGAATATCTCCAATGTAGGAGACTCCACAACCCCCCTGGGCAACCAGTGCTCTATCACTCTCACAGTAAAGAAATTTTTCCTGATGTTCACATGGAACCTCCTATGCTCCAGTTTACACCCATTGCCCCTTGTCCTATCACTGGACATCACTGAAAAAAACCTAGCTTGATCATCCTGAGACTCACCCTTTACATATTTGTAAACATTGATGAGGTCACCCCTCAGTCTCCTCTTCTCCAAGCTAAAGAGTCCCAGCTCCCTCAGCCTCTCCTCATAAGGGAGATGTTCCACTCCCTTAATCATCTTTGTAGCTCTGCGTTGGACTCTTTCAAGCAATTCCCTGTCCTTGAACTGTGGGGCCCAGAACTGGACACAATAATCCAGATGTGGCCTCACCAAGGCAGAGTAGAGGGGGAGGAGAACCTCTCTTGACCTACTAACCACACCCTTTCTAATGCACCCTAGGATGCCATTGGCCTTCTTGGCCATTGCTGGCCATTGCTGGCTCATGGTCATCCTCCTATCCACCAGGACCCCCAGGTCCCCTTCCCCTTTACTACTGTCCAACAGGTCAGCCCCCAACCTGTACTGGTACATGGGGTTGTTCTTCCCTAGATGCAAGACTCTACACTTGCCCTTGTTGAATTTCATCAAGTTTCTCCCCGCCCAACTCTCCAGACTGTCCAGGTCTCACTGAATGGCAACACAGCCTTCTGGTGTGTCAGCCACTCCTCCCAGTTTAGTATCGCCAGCGAACTTGCTGAGGGTACATTCAGTTCCCTCATCCAGGTTGTTGATGAAAATATTAAACAGCACTGGTCCCAGCACCGACCCCTGAGGGACTCCACTAGTCACAGACCTCCAGCTAGATTCTGCCCCATTAACCACAACTCTCTGCCTTCTCCCTTCTAACCAGTTCTTGATCCACCTCACTACCTGATCATCAAGCCCACGCTTCCTTAGCTTATCTATGAGGATGCTGTGGGAGACACTATCAAATATCTTACTGAAGATCATCTAGTTCCAACCCCGCTGCCATGGGCAGGGACACCTCACACTAAACCATATCACCCAAGGCCTCATCCAACCTGGTCTTGAACACTGCCAGAAATGGAGCATTCACAGCCTCCCTGGGCAACCTATTTCTGTGCCTCACCACCCTAACAGGAAAGAATTTCCTTCTTATATCCAATCTAAACTTCCCCTGTTTAAGTTTTAACCCATTACCCCTTGTCCTACCACTACAGTCCCTCATGAAGAGTCCCTCTCCAGCATCCCTATAGGCCCCCTTCAGATACTGGAAGGCTGCTATGAGGTCTCCACGCAGCCTTCTCTTCTCCAGGCTGAACAGCCCCAACTTCCTCAGCCTGTCTTCATACAGGAGGTGCTTCAGTCCCCTGATCATCCTTGTGGCCCTTCTCTGGACTTGTTCCAACAGTTCCATGTCCTTTTTATGATGAGGACACCAGAACTGCACACAATATTCCAACTGAGGTCTCAGGAGAGCAGAGTAGAGGGGCAGGATCACCTCCTTCGACCTGTTGGTCACTCTCCTTTTGATGCAGCCCAGGATACAGTTGGCTTTCTGGGCTGCGAGCTCACACTGCTGCCCATGTTCATTTTCTCATCCACCAACACCCCCAAGTCCTTCTCCACAGGGCTGCTCTGAATCTCTTCTCTGCCCAACCTGCAGCTGTGCCTGGGATTGCTCCGACCCAGGTGTAGGACCTTGCACTTGGCATGGTTAAACTTCATGAGGTTGGCATCAGCCCACCTCCCAGATGTGTCAAGGTCCCTCTGGATGGCATTCCTTCCTCAGCTAGTTCTTTAGAAGGCATTCTTAACTTCAAGCACAGCTTTAAGCTTATTGCATGAATTGTGATTTTAGACTACTTAATAGGGATACACAGCTTTTTTTTCTTTTTGATCTTTTTTAAGATCTGCAACCAGTGGCTGGATTTCATGTAGTAAAGCTTGCTGTCTGCACTGCAACTGAAAGTCTGTTTTCAAATTCATAGATGTTCCTAACCTATATAACATAAGTAGCACTAACAGAAATAATGTTTCAGGCAAGATTCAAGTCCTTATTGTGTAATCATCCTCCAGGAGCTGGAGTCATGGAATGTAGCTGCTCCATGGCATTAAAGTCTGTGGTTCTGTGTTTCATTGCTACCATACATGCTATTTAAATTAAACTAAACCAAAATGCACCACTATATGTTTCAATGATAATAATTTTGGTGGCAGATATACACACCTGATCCATTACTCCCATGTATGCTCTTCAACCTTTGTACTTTTAAAAGAAAATAAAAATTACTTTTGTCTCACTGAGTAGGCATGTATATACTGCATGAAGAAGCACAGGACAGGCAACTTACACCAATGTAAGCTATGAGTAGTACTATTACCATTTGTAAACTTATGGTATAGGCTGGCATATTGCCACAGATGGAAGTCCAAATCATATAATTATATGGCATCTTCATCTAAGTGCTTTATTGAAAGCTTACATTGCATTACAGATTAAAACCAGCATATGCTTCTCCATAACTACATAATGGAAATACAGGAAGTTGGTGTCTAAGGAAAGGTTAGTCTATGAACAAGGACCCCCGGACTAGGCAATGTCGCACAATATCACCCATAGATCTGAAGAGATGAAAAGTAAATTGCCTGTTAAAAGGTGGCTGTTCATCTCTTCCTCTATCTCCCTGTGTCTGAGAACAAGGGATGAGAAATGAAGGCTTGCTGCTTTCAAATTATTTCTGGGTGTACCCCATCACTTGAATCAGTAGGGTAATACAACTGGGAAGCGCACTGTTTAGGATTTGTTAGAATCTAACACAGTTGAAACACCAAGGCACCAACCGTCTTTAATTGCTACAGTTTGGAGCTAGGACATCTCTCTAGTAAAAACCCAGTGGGAGTTACTGAGTGGCCCAGCAGGCGTCAGGGATGCTCAGCGTTTTATGAGATCAGATATTCGGATGCAAAGATTCTCAGTAGAAATATGTTTCCTCATTTAGAGCTATGGTACTGTTCACGATGACATCATTTCAGCAGTGACAAATATAGCTGAGTCTGCTCTTTCCTACGCCATATAAATCCCTTGACCTCAATCAGATCACTGCTGATTTACACTTGTGTAAATGAAGTCAGAATCAAACCCCTAGCATTCACAAATGTAGGCCAGAGTAAGCATTACTCACAGACAAGAGACAACCCTTCAGAGGAAGAAAAAAAGATCATTTTCATGCAAATATCCTTAATAATAAGCAACAAGAGATAGAAATAAGAGTATGAATGAAATGTAATCAAGAACTGCTCCAAGATCAGATTTGCTTCTAACTTTATGATGCTGCATCAGCTGCTCTTAAAGTAGCTTAACCCCAAAATTTGACCTACCTGAAACTTGTTCTATATAATTTTTCATCAGGGATCTGTGAGCTAACTCAATCCCTAGGCTTGGCTTCAGAGGTAGCTGAAGGTGCTCAGCTGCTTGCAGGATCTGAAAAGATTTGATTGCTGTGTTCTATGAAAATGGAAGCATTTTTTTTTTCCTGGGATCCAGCTTTGCCCTCAAATTGTTACACATTATCTATTTATTTATGCATAAACAGTGGCATTATGGTTTGGAGAACAGGGGCCCTTTCATGGGAGGTAAGCTTGACTAGCCTATGGGAGTTTACTGCTATGCATATAAATGAGGCCATACATACAAATATGTGGAACAGACAAGAGAAAATATACAGCATCTCTTTAAAATGAAATACTTTGATTGCTCCAATCACAAGAAGTTGTAAAACTACCCTGAAGAATTAACAGCCTCAGTACATGCTAACTACATCCATCATAAATTCGTCTTTAGTTTCTGTTATCATACTACTGTCTCCTGGGACCCCCAGTCCTGTCATCATTTGCCCTTTATAATTTATTCAGCTTGTACTTGCCTGAATCCTTTCTACTTATCATTCATCTTTACAGTTGTACATAAAATTAGATTGATCCTCCTATGGCAGAGACGTCAGAGAGAAAAGTTGTCATTGAATAACACATAAAGCAAATGAAGGTCCAGCAAAAGCTTTTGTTGAATAACTTGGAAACCATCTTTTGAGAGCCAAAGGGTTTCAAATTAGAAAGACAAGACAATGCTACTTTTATCATTTATTTATTGCACACTATTTTTCAATTACCACCAAATCTCAAACACAACTGAGAAGCTTTGTTCCCATTTAACATGTCAGGCTAAGCTTGGTTAGTCACCACAATGTGATGAATACACCAGTCTCAGCTGATGTAACAGCATGCATCCAACGCACTGATTCTTTCAGAATGCTTGTACGGTTTCCTTTTCCTCTAAAGCCCTTTGGACTGGGTGACAGAGAGAGAGTTTACTTTGTATTTTAAAGGCTGCTGTATAGGGATACAGAAACTAATCTTTAACTAGTGAAATGGAACTTCAATGTTTACCAAGCAGATAGGACCCAGGTGTTTCATCTCTTCTGGTGAACTGAGCAGCACTGTCAAACTACAGCAGATTTTAGAAAATGAGAAGTGCATACAGTTTCCTCTCCTTTTGCTGGCTGGTCAGTTAGGAAGAGAAAACAAGGGGTAAAAAAAAAAAAAAAAAAAATCTTTTAACCATGACATTGACACCCAAAGATTCTAAAGCATTGGAGATTTTCTACATGACTGGTTTTTGCAAGTCTCTTACCTCAAATCTGGTTTTATTCCTTTTCATCTTCATTTTTAACTTCAGAAAACAGACATGTTTCTCCCAAGGGAACAATTAAATGTGTTTTCTTTCAAAATCTAAAGGGCATGGTGAGCAGGCTGTGTGTTCAGCGGGCTACTTTAATCAATGGAACCCATCCAGCCTGCCAATGCTGACCAAATTGCAATTTACATTGGTAGAGAAAATTTTGGAAATGGGAAGGTGTGGAATATAATACCATTTTTGGAATAACACAGTATGCAGAGTGTAATGTGGTTTAATGGTTTTTGAAAAAGCTTTGTGAAAAAGCTTTGAAACCTTAAAAAAAGGCAATAAGACTGCAAATTACAGCAAGATCTGCTTGAACAGGGAAAGACATGGTATATGCACAGGACTTCTGAAGCCCACACATCTCATCTAAGCTTTATTACAAGGACTCAAGAGGGGCTAGATTTTGCAAGGCACCTTATCCACCCTTTAACCCCCTATGCTCAGTTGTCTTTTCTCATGTATACATAAGAATTTGAGCCAGATGAGACCAATAACATTTAAACCTTTTTTTTTTTTCTTCTTTTTTTAAGCTGAGAACAACTTTAGCTTCATTAGAGATTTTATTTTTTTTTTTGTTTAAAACTGGGTTTACTATGAGTTTTATGAGCTCACCTATCTTCTAATGTTAAAGAAGCATATTTTTGCATATGATAAATAAAGCAGAATGCATTTTTTTTCTAGATGGTGGAAGAGACAAAAGATCTCAGAACAGTTAAAAAGAAAACTAATTATTTTACAGACTGAAAAATTTAGCATACCAGTAGTACCACTCTCTTTTTCAAGAGAAATAGATACAGGAAAAAAATGCAGTCTATTTCCCAGCCTGAATAAGCCCTGCAGATTGCTGAGGTTAACAGTTTCTTAGCTACTTAATTTCATAGTTATTCTTTGCAAGTCTTACCGGGAGGTTTTAACATTATGCAAAGAGGCAGTGCCTCCACCAAGTATACATGGACTATTCACTCCCATTGCCTGAGAGAGCCACAAAGAACTAGAGGAAAGAAATGTTGCTGTGCTTATCATACATGAGCTCAGTTTATTTGTGCTATAAATAAAAGTAGATCTTGATAGCGTAATTACATTTCTCAGCATTATCCTCTGCCATTTGCTTCAGAAAGAAAAAAGGAAAGGCAGAAAAAGTTGGCTTCACTATAATTTGTAATCAAAATGACTACACTTAAAACATAATTTTATTTCTCTGATTTCATTTCCTGTGCAGCTTTGTGGGGTAAATAGATAATATTATACCAAATCTGCAGGCAGATAATTCTCACATCCCCTGCACTGTCATTGTCTAGATCACTTTGCCCTCCCTCCCTGTTCTTTCCCCCAAGACTATAGGCTGTGCTTTTGATATTGCATTTTATCACTGAGATATACATCAGAATCAGAAATCCCCAAAGTGAATCAACTTTTACTTTTGCTCCTTTTTCTCTCCCACTCCCCCAAATTACTCTTTCTTTTCATATTTTTTTTTTTTTTTTGCAATGTTGGATATGAAAAAGGGAAAGGAAATGTATATACAAAATAAAGTAATGGTGGTTTCCCACTATAAAGGATTAGTGCAGATTATGGTGAGCAGTGTTAATTATAGGTGGAGAAAGAGAATAGTGCATCTCTCCAATCTGCTCTTGATTTCCCCCGTGTCTGTCTGTCTGGTAATAAGCCTCCTTTAATCTGGCAGTCCCCTTGGTGAAATCAGCACCACGGACAGCAATATTGATTGCTTCTGAGAAACCATCACAGCTGCTCAACCAAATTACCTTTGATATGTGACCTTTAATGTAATTACTGCAACATCAAAGCATTTCTATAAATTATTAAAGGACTAATATACTTCATCATCCAAATATTCTATTATATGTAAAATAAACAATCACAAGTAAATGCTAGAATTTGAATTGTCTGACACTCACAAAGTGCTCTTTACACATAAATACACACCCTGCTATGTTAGAATTCTGTTTTAGGCAAGACAGTTTTGAACTGTCCAAACCAGCCTAATTAATTTAGATTAAGAGGATTCAACTAATAATTTTATGGTTTACATTCCATTCTATTTGCTTCGAAACATCTATCATTATTACTTCCCGCCCAAAACCAAAGTGCTGTAAAGACTTTATTAATCAACACATACCTACTTGGAAGTCTTTTGATTATTCCACAAGATGACTTTATGTCCCACATATAACATAGAAATATGTGAAACATATTTCTGTCATCTTACAAAGCACATCCAGAAAGTAATTACTGTAAAATATGTGCATGTAGCCACTCCACTAAAAACAAAGTGATACATAGCTAAGAGGCAAGGCATCTGAATCTGGACACAAGCTCCTCATGCCTCACCATTTCCATACATTAGCATTCATGTGCATATTATTAAAAATGATTCAATTCTGTGTTTTATAATACAAAGAACACAAACAGCAATATTGCAAGAGCAGACAAAGTTACTGGGGGATGGGAAGGTGTCTTGATTCAAAGGCTCAAGGTAGTACTACTTTGTTTTTTCTTATACCAGGCTTGTTAATTATTTCTGATTCCTCCTCAGTAGTGCTGTTTGTGTCACAGTCAGTAGAGGGTCAAGACAAGGTGTTATATATGTGTCATTTGTGAACTCATGTGAATGAGGACTTAGACCCCTGACCTTAAGAGTGCTTTTTATTTTATGGTGATGAACTATGCTTGATATTGTTGGTGCATGTTATCAAGAAGAGTCAGGTAAGTCATAAATAATTCTCTGCTATGCACATAGAAACCATAAAACAGTATCCAGGCATGGTAGTTTATCAAGAGACAAGACTGGTTTCCTTAAATAAACTACAGTGACATCATTCAGAAGATGAGTTCAGAAACTTGGCAGAAAGCTCTATGCAGAGCTAGATTGCTGGTGGAAAGTAAACCTTTATCCTGAGACAAATAGAAGTGGAAATAAAAAGGATGGGAGAAGTCAGTGCTCAGAACACTAAAAATCCTGGTTGCTATTTTAGACAGAGGATTCAACATCCCCAATTCAATCAGATCCTGATATGTTACCTCAAAGTGTTAAACAAAACAAAAAAGCCTTTTGAAGTTATCATGGTCACTATGAGCTCAATGTGATGGAAATTACATAAACCAAAGAAGAAATGTTTTGCCTGTAGTCTAGAATCAGTCAGTATAATGCCTGAAGGAAATCTTGATCCTAACAGAAGAGGTGCTTGGATTTAGTCACTGTCCAAGACAACAGTTTTGACTTCAAGAATTTCTAGATTTAAAAATGCAGACTAAGATTCAGAACTTTGGACATAAAAAGAAGTAATTAAAGAATTGAAAAGAAATCCTAAATCATAATTTGCCCTCCCTCCCAAACTCTGAGTCCTCAGTCTCACTGACCCACTCTCTTCTTGAAGATACTCCCATCATACAACTTCAGGATGAGATTTTAACCTCAAACAGAAGATAAGAGCTGCATATGTAAGCGAGCGGTCTGGCTCCTAGTGAGGGTAGTAAACAGTCTCAGTGAAAACAATTGAAATTTCTGTTAATAACTCTTGAATAAGGAATATCCTGTTCATCACAAGCATATATCTAGTTTTGACAAGGACATATTTAATTCGAAGCAGATTTCAGAAAATTTCAGGTAAAATGTTATCTGAAACATCCTTACTCAACATATTTTAATTCTTGTACATCCAATTCTATCCTTCAGAGGAGAGAGGAGTAAAAGGAAAACATCCTGTACTTGGGGGGAGGGAGAAACAAAAAAAACAAAAACAAAACCTAAACACGAACAAGAATCAAGTCACTTTCAATCTGCAGCTAACGAGTTTCTAGAAAAAAAAAAAAAGATTCAGAAGGAGTTGTCAGCTGACACAAATGTATTTTTAGGGAATGAAGTATGTATATATTTACATAAGGTATGGCCTTTAAAGCAGAGATAGATGTAGATGAGCAAGTGTGTGGGCATCTCCATACTGGCAAGGTGGCATAGAGATAGGTAAATAGACCCAAGATGATGAAAACAAGCACAGCAGAATCAACACTTTCTCCAGCAACACAGAGCTACTGATATATCTTATATTTAGTGGAAAGGTAGGTTATGGGATCACAGAACTGAGTCAATCAACACTAATAAAGGCAGACTTGTGGAACAATTTCCTCCTGGTTTAGATGCATCATAAAACCCTTAGGATCCCATTGGTTATTTGGTTCTTGATCACTGACTTCTGTGTTAGTGTAGAACCAGTGCTTTTCTAGCCACACGAGTACTGCACTCAGCTGTTTCTAACCCATGTACCCTGGCTGAATCTAAAGTCTTATCTCCCCTCCTCCAGGTTACTGCTAAACTGGAAACCCATCCCAGCACGGCAGGTCTTCCCCACAAAATACTGATTCTATTTTTAGTTCTGCTTGTGTTGTCTGAACCTTAGATCTTGCTCATGTGAATAATTTTCCTCATTATCTTGTGTTCGTCTCTCCTCTCTCTCTTTTCTCCTTGTCTCACCGCCTTTCCAATCTGCTACAGCTGCTTGAATACTAAAGTAACTGAGTCAAACCACTTTGTCATCAGGAATATGTTTTCATTCTGTGATAACTCAATAATGTTAGAGATTGTTTCTTGCTTTCTTGCTGCCACACCTTACTTCAGACAAGAAAAATAGTCAGAGGTAGCACCTGGTGAGCACTTCTAACATTTCATTTTAGTGGTCAGAATCCTAAAAAAGACATTCCTCAGATAAGTAAGGATGAATCCAGATCACAACCAGTTACTTACTGTTTTCCTGACTCTTGATCAGGAGCAAAAAGCATTTTGTTTTTGCAGGGAAACTCTTTGGGTAGTTTGGTGGTATCTTTATTTTATTAGCACAATGCAAATAATGAATCATCCAAGCAATTGGAGACATTATGCCTTCAAACTCAAGAAGAGAACTCCATATGTGATCCATTTTATTTATTTAGAAAAAACAAACAAACAAAACAAAAAAAAGGAACAAACAAAATTTATCAATATGGACTCACCCCTGGCAGAGTCTTCTGTTCATGCAGGGCACTCTGGGCCTTTAGAGCAGACTCCCTTTCGCAGTACGTTAGGAAGGCACAGCCTGTAAACAAAAAGCAAATCCTTGGTAAGAGCAGTGCTTCAGAGAGGATCTGTTTAAAATTGAAACACAAAACAAACCACTTTTCTGTCATCATCCCATTCCCAGTAAATCGATCATAAAAATATCTTCTTAGTAGGTTAATAGTGAAGAGTCAAGAAGTGATCATCATTGATGAAAAGTAGACCAACACCTTGGCTCCATGTGCTTATTTCTGTCTGAATATTTGCTGAAGTGTCAGAGAGCTGTACAGGATTGGAGATCTCAAAGACCCCACATGGCAACAAGGTGGGGCATGTTATTCCTATCTTTCTCCAGCAACAGTACTGGAAACAGGCCTTTTACTGTCATATCATGGTAAAGGTCTCGTGCTCTTCTTTTGTATCAAGTACTTCAAGTAAAAGGCATATAAGGACTTGGGATTCCCTACTGCAGTGGACTATACCTATTGTTTGACCTGACTTGCACACACAAGTAGTATCCCTGTTTGTATTACACCACAAGGCCACCATCCCACAGTAGCTGATGCAAGGTCTCATGGGCTTCCAGACACACAAAAAATATAAACACAGCAAAACCCAATCAATCCATCCAAAACATCCATGATGCTTTGCAGATCATTAGGACTTCAGAAGAGCTCCAACAGATCATGTATTTGATTCTTTCCAAAAATTGTCTTGCCAGCTACAAAGGCTAAAGCCTTGTCATAGTAAGGCAGAGCAAAAAACCCTGCTCTGCCTTTTCTTTCCACCTCCATGCTTGCCTTCTGGTAAAACTGGTCAATGCTGAAATGTGTTATAGCAATTGTGTGTGTGTCTGATATGATCAGATAATTCCTTCTTACTGCAGTATACTGAAAACCTGCCAGTTCCTGCAGCAAAAGAAGTGCTTGTTATGCAGAAGACATTTTCTCTGAAGCTACTACAGAATGTTGCAACCTCGCCAGCTCCTTGAGATGGAGGTATCACATCTTTCAAGGTTCAGGCAGTATGTCCGTCAAACTGTGGGCATCTTCCAAGAGCAGCACAAGTATAGAGAGACTGCCAAAGAAACAAATGTGTCCCATAACCTCATCTTGACTCACACACCTTTTCCTCATGAATATAAAATATATTCAACAGGCGAGTAAACAATGGAGTATGAACTTTTTCAGCTCTGATCACCACTATGATTCAATGTTCACGGTTTTATCCAATAGGGTTTTGCCCTATTTCTTACCCTATATTGTTTTCTGAAGGTCTTATTACTTTCAATTTATTCAAACCAATCACATATATTACCTCTCAGCAATTGAGACTCAGAAGCAGAAGATGACAGTCAAGGAATGTGACTGAGCAACAGCAAAATTTTGCATACTCTAATTGGAATTATTTAGATTTGTTCCCCTCTAAATAGATGAGGTTTTGGTTAGTCTGCATCTTCAAGAAAAGAGGAAGAAACTAGCAGAGAGTTTATAGCTCTTAGAAGTAATGGATTGAAAAGGATCCTTAAAAGTCACCCATAGTTTGATAGTCAAATGGGAAACTATGCTTAAATTTAATTTCAGTGCTAAATCACAGGCTGAGAGCTCTCTGTTGACTAGACACAATAAGAAACTCTCCCTTTAGTAGCAGACATGGAGCAGCTGATACAGTCTAATTAGGCTCATCATAGTACACTGTTATAGAGATAAACTATGCAGTGTAAAGCTCCCATAATGATAGCTATATTTTTCTCCTCATTGTGATGGTCATGACAACAGTTCAGGGTAACAATGTCCTGCAACTCCTACCATACCACAACTGTAATTCAGACTGAGTAGACAGACTACTCCTCTCTGAGGGAGCAAAGTTTCCTTCCAAGATGCCCATAAAGTGTTTGTGCAGGCAAGCACTCATCAGGGAGATTTCCTTGTTAAGTGCTTTCCAAACATATTTGTGAAAGTGGTAGAAGTACCAAACTCACAGAAACAGTGCTTAGTAGAACGCCTCCTAACATCACTGGCTTCCCAAACAAGGTGTTAAGGACAGAAAGACTTTAAAATGGAAATGAAGAAATCTAGTCTCTTATATGGTCCAAGAAAGAAACAGGTTTTCAGATACAAAAAATATCTTGTGAAGATTTCTTTCTTTCTATTGCCATTCATATATCAAGTGGATGAATCACATTGTCCCACTCTTCTTGGCCAAAAAAGTAATTTGTTTGGAAAAAGAAATTATTTATTTACTTTAAATAAATCCTGATTGCTTAGAGACATTAAGAAGTTCCATCCCTGCAGTGGCTAGCTGGATTAAATTAGATTAATGTGCATAATGCCCTCAAACCTGAACTTGAAAAGGCCAGTTCATGGTAGGGTTTTTGTCTTTACAACAGTCACAGTGCTATTTTTCAAAAACATTAGCATGTGGCTTGCAGTAAAATAATACGTTATTCCATCCGTCAAGAATGTCCATATTTCAGCTTCCTGTGCATTAGAACAAAAAGCAATAAGACTTCTTCCCCCTTCCTGAAATACCAAAATACCTGCCCTGTCCTTTAAATTGTGATGCTTAATGAAATGACAACTGTAGTACCTTTTTCAGTTGTTAATTTTCCTAAGCTACAATGGGCACTCATATGACCCCTACAACGGATTTCTCCTTCCTGGAGACAGATATTTAAACAACAGAACACTGAACACTCAGGTTAACTCTACAGGACTAAACAACCAAGTCTTGAAATAATGGGTAGAAATCACCTATACTGGATTACACAGAGAGAAAAAAAAAAAAAAGGAAATCAAAGTGGGGAAAAAATGTTGGGGTGGTTCGTTGGCTTTTTTATGTTGTTTTTTTTGGGGGGGGTATTTTATTTTTGTTTTGTTTTTTCTTTTTTATTTTGATTACTCAATTGCAAAACAATTTCAGAAAAAATCAGTTTTCCCCACTGAAATTTTTGCTGGTGTACAGAACCACATATTTCACAGGAAAAAAAAAACCCAAAAAAACAGCAAAAAAGACCACAAAACCAAAACAAAACATTTTGATAGTAAGCCCACTTGCCATTAGCTTCTTGGGCTGGATGTGAATCTGACTTCTGGGTGAAAGGCTTCATACTCCATTACAAATCATTTGCACCATCCAGCCCCATTGAAAAACCTAAGTTTAACAGTATAATGAATATTTCTGAACACACCTTTTAAGGAAAGATAAAGTGAAGGTGATGCATTATTTCTGTCATCTACTTGTATGGGAAATGACTGAGTGAGTGCAGTCCTTGAGAATTATAACTGAATTTGAACAAAAATATCTAATTGACTAATTATTGATAATAAAGGATTTGCTCATAGCTGCTACTAATTTCAATTCCATTTCTCACAAACATGCCAAGTTTTCCAGACATGTGTCAATCAATTAAAAGATGCTTTGTTTAGATTGTCTTTCCAGCTGTTCATTTGCAATCAGTGGACAGCTCATTGGGCTAGCATATAAACATCTGGAAGTCCCAGCTGGCAATTAACTCTCAACCTATTGAACTGCAGTCTCTTAGAAACATGAGGACATATCAAGTGGTCTCCTGGGAAACAAGGTTGTTAAAGAGAAGGGGGAAACAAAAACAAGAGCTCGAGATGAAAACTAAAACAAAAAAACAAACCAAAAAACCTAAAAAAAAAAAAAAAAAGCTATATTTTAATTTTATCCCAAGGGAATTCAATAACATAAATAGTAATTGCACAGAATATAGAAGGATAATGATCTTGCTTATGACAACTTCAACCCCACAGAAAGTTTCTTGAAGATTTTTTGCCTAAGTCTGGGAGACAAAGCAGTCACTGGACATATTCTGACCTGAACAGAGTAATTCTGGAAACCAAGAGTCAGCTCAAGTTGCAGAAGGCAAAACAGAAACTCGGAGAATGAAGTTCCACCTGCTGTAGAAGATCAGTTTCAAGATCATCTGAGGATCATGGAGATGCAGAAGTCCATAGGACATGATGAGGTGTATCCACAGGTCTTGAGGAAAATAGCAGATGAAGCGGCTAAGCTACTATCTCTCCTATTTTAAAAGTCCTGGCAGTTCAGTGAAGTTTCCACTGACCAGAAAAAGGGAAACCAAATCCCAACTTTTAAAAAGGGAAAGAAGACCCATGGAACTGCAGGCCAATCAGTCTTATGCTGGTGCCTGGCAAGATCATAGAGCAGATCTTCCTGGAAACTATGTTAAGGCACATGGACAACAAGGAGGTGATTGATGATAGCAAACATGGCTTCACAAAGGGCAAATCATGACTGACAAATTTGGTGTTCTTTTAAGGCAAGGTTACAGCACTGGTGGGTAAGGGATGAGTGGACGATGTCATCTACCTGGACTTGTGCAAAGCATTTGACACTGTCCTGAACAACATCCTTGTCTCTGAACTGGAGACATATGGATTTAACATATCCTGGGCTGCATCAAAAGGAGCATGAAGCCTCATGTAGGGAACTGCATCCATCTCAGTTGCAGGCTTTGCCTCCAGTATACATCTTCACATCAGCTTCCACCTCCACCTCTAACCTCCCAGTTACCTTAAGTATATACATTATCTGTATCTTAATTAATGCTTGTTATATTTGGTGGGAAATGAATATGATGCATACTGGAGATCTATTATTAAATGTAATTAAGAGATTTTTTTCCTCTTTCTTTTTTTTTTTTTTTTCCTGGCAGACAGCCACAGGTATCCTGGCACAGGTTCTCTTTTTTGCCCATTGTTTAGATCAAAGAACAAGCACTTAACGAGTTATGACCCTTTAGTGCTGTGATATGCTTCGGTGACATCTTCTGATTTTATTAGAACTAGATAACCTAACACAAAGCACGCCTTTAGCTTTTCCATACATCTAGTTCTAGATGCACTGTCTAAGAGCTAGACAATAACCGTGACCATTTCCAGGTATTTGCTGTCTGTCCAAACAAGGCCATTAAAGATCTGGTATAAATCTAATGAAAATATACTTACAGACTGCAAAAGGCTTTGGGGAAGGGGCCCTTCATCTTTGTAGGCCTGTTTATTCTTTGGCATTATAAGGGAAAATGAAAAAATTTCTTAGGTGCTTTAAGACTCTTGGATGAAACCCAAAGGTTAAAGCAGATTCTGAGATCAGGGGTGTAAATCCAGTCAAGCGGAGAGGTTGCATGTAACTCAACAGAACTATGCAATTACACCAACATAAAATTAGGTTCATGATTTGACCCGTAATCTATTGCTTCTCTGGGAAGAATCCATGGCTCAGACACCTAACTCTGCTCAATTGGTGATAACCCAAAAGAGTTAGGATAATCCTAGGCTTTGAGAAGTCTAGCCTAAGTGGTCTTAAGCCAGTTTTTGACTAAAAGCCAAGGCTTTTGGGTTCTTTTCCTTTGATTTGGTTTGTTTTGGGTTTTTTTTGCCTTTGTTTGAGTCAATTAATGTCACACTTCTAGTTAGAGTAACATGCATCAGCTTTAACAGTGAGGTTTCCTAAATTGGGCTCCCTATATTATTTCATGTTAGACTTCATGTATAACACATGAACTACTGAACTTCTGTTAAAAGTTACACGAGAAAGAATCAAGAAATCAATTCACAGCATCTACTACAGTAGAACCTTTTCATCTATACCACCTAACTTCCCAAAACCCCAAGGCAGAGGAGATAGGGTCTTTACTCCAGAACAATGTTATAGAGTTCTAGAAAGCAAACTGCAATTCAAGCACAACTATCCCAGACCTTCATGCTGTATACAGCAAGAAAATGAGAGAGAGCAATAATATTGCATACTTTAGACTACATGCTCCAACTTAAGAATAGCTACAATCTTGTAGAGGAATTGTTCTAAGAAAAAATAAATAAATAAATCCCTTGCATGTCTGAAAACAGGAACTCTAAATTGGTCACAAGCCTGAGTATTTCATTTGGTGATGCTTCAGTCTCTCCGTGCCCTAATTACTCTCAAAGCATTTAGACCCAAGTGTACGAGTTATCTATGATGGACCAGAGATCTCTCCCACATCTTCCAGGCACTAGGTTTTTTGGTTAAGACAGCTGTTTGTCTGAAAATAAAATTGTTATTTGCTTCAAGATTCAGGGATCTTTTACGCAGAGAAAGATTGCGGCACTTAAGAAAACTCTTGCCTTAAAATCAACATCTCAGATTACATCTCCCAGCTAGCATTTCAAAGTGAAAAATAAATCTTTTCTTGCTTTGACTATCCTAGGTTTACATGTCTGGTTTTGAAACAATTTTCATTTGCTCTGTCCACAGTGGACTGCCCAAGGTTTAATCACTTGAGGGTTTCAGAGATTGAACTGATTTTTCTTGAGGGGGACATAATCAATAAAGACTTTTGGAGCTGGAAATGTTTTATCCAATTTCTTCATCTCTGTTTTCTCTCTCAGTGATTAACTACCTTCTGACTAAAGTTACCATCTTTGCTGCTAAAGAACATTCACTTGGAAAGAACTTTCTTTTTCTTCATCTCCCCTGCTGCAAAACTACTGAACACTAACAGTTTACAGAAAAAGATAGGAATAAAAATCTTCCCAGATATCAGCTTCCCTGTCAATTATATTGCAAGGCAGATTAACATCCGAAATGCCCTGCTGTGTGGAATGCTAATTTTCTTTTTCCTCTTATGTTATTTTCTGTTAACTATTATGATGCTGTCGTTTTCCTACTACAGATAACTTGATGGGGTCTGCATGTAAAAGTCTGCACAAAGCACATTCATAAACCCATGAATCAATATTAAAAATCAAAAAACAACAAACAAAAAAAAAATCAGTCCAAATCTGGAAATGCAGATTCTGGCTTTACAGAATATTTGCTCACTTAAAATGTATTTATGATATTTTAAAATGAGACATGGATATGCACAATCCAAACCAGCATCCTTTCTCAGACTGGGCGATGCTTAATTACATTTAGCAGTGCTCAGCCAGACAGCAGTAACAGCATATATAAGCATTTCAATAAAACACAGGCAACGATTTCATCTTGATTTTTGATAGCATATAGGCTTTTAATGAAAACACCAGCTTTAAAAAGCCAAAATTTCTCATAGGAAGTTTCGGTGAAATATTTCACCAAGAAGTGTTTCTCAGCCACATGATAAAATTTCTAACCAAAGCCTGTAACAAGAGAAGCTTACTCCAGAACAGCCACTAGTCCAGACTCTCATCTGAATCAGGCAAATAGGATCTTGAACTCGGGGATTCTATGCATCAGAGCAGAGTGCATTGCCACTGGCAGACCCCTGAGGAGCTTTGTTTTTAAGTAACTCTACAGCTACCTTGCTTCCATCCCACTGCAGAACTGGAAAGCTGCTCATTTCTTAAACTTTCTTCCCCAGGATAAGGGAACAGTTTCTGGCTCCTAGCCACACAAGTGTGAGTTTCCCCTGGGGTCCTGAAAGTTCCTTGCAAGTTTCTTTGAACCATCTTTTTGCCAACTGGTGCACTCAAGATACAGAACGAAGCATTGATTTGACATAGCATATACCAGGTCCTGTTTTCCCATAGTTGCCAACATTTTAGCTTTAAATTTCACCCTGAAAATTTGTGAGATACTTTTGATCGTCTGAGCCCATCAACCCAAGATTCACAGCTCAAGTTTCTGCCAGTCTAGCCATCTAGAACATTTTGCTTCCCAGAACAGATGTCTGATTTCCATACACACAGCAAACCATTAGTGAATAGACTCCCAACTGTAGAAATAAAGTGGATTAGTGCTTAAGGTTGTTGTCTGCCAAAGAGAGTGCTGGTGTGCCTAGTACAGCCTGCAAATATTCAGTGTTTTGAATTACAGTAAAAAACTTATTTTTAAACAGACCAGCCTCAGTCCAGATTCTCATTTGTTACCCACTAACTGTGGACTCCATGTTGTAAGGGGAGATGCATGCCCTCAGGCCCTATCTATCACAAAACTCGTACATGCTTTTGATTTTAAAGTATAAAAAGGCTGACTTTAAATTGAAACTCATGATCAAGTGGTTTTCCAGACCAAGCAACAGTGTTCCCACTATTTCAGAACTCACTAACTGCTGAGAGTCATGACCCTACTCTAGGCAACACCAAGTGAGAATAAGTATGTTCCAGCTTCCACTCTGTAAGAAAACATCAAGTTAAAATCTGGTTACCTCTAGGCTTGGCTCACTTCAACCCATCTATTATGGCAAAGAAAAATCCAGCGTATTTGTGTTATCCATGTATTTTGTAGTCTCAGGGGAAAAAAAAAATAAATAAACTCATGGAAATTTCAGGACTTCTTTTTTCCACTGTGGCGATAAACAAATTAAATATAAAAAGTTGGAGCTTTTCTTTGCCTTGTGATCCACTTGTGAAAGTCAGAAATATAGCTAGAAACAATCCTGCTATTGAAACACTTCCCCTTGCATTCAGAGAGCTATGGGTTAAACCTCCTTAGAGTACCTGCATTAATTGGAGTCTGTACCTGCTGTTGTGGATCCTGCCTTTCAAGTTCTTTCTATTGTTAGAAGCATATGAATAACTCAGTGGATTTTCTAAAACACTTGGCTGCTTCTGAAACTTTATCCCCTCTTCTTCATTTTATTTTGATTTTTGGTTCCATTTCTTTTGGGGAGACTGCATAAATTCTCAACTAGTCTTCAGAGGTTATGCTACTGCTAAACAACATTCACTTTGAATGCCTTGAGTCTTCACAAAATAAAACTAAGACAAAGCCATCCCTAAACAGATTAGACTGTTCTGCCACATCATCTTTCACCTATCTCTATTCCTTAGTGTTGTAACAGGTTACTTCACCTTTTACTGCTTGTCATTTTTTTCCTTCATGCACATAGGGTTGTTTTGCTTTTTGTTTGTTTGGTTTTTTTGTTTTTTTTTTTTACTACTCATTACTTTTCGCCACAGTGAAGAACAAACATTTCTTGGAAAACATCATCAACACTGTGTGCAGAAAACGTTTGTACTTAAAGACATAAAAAAGTTGGTATTTTCACCCTTAAAGAGGTGTCAAGACCATGCAGTGAACATGCTGTTGATAGCACCACCAAATGATCAGTTATTTACACTTTTGTCTCAGGAACATGCAAGTCATCTGTTCTAAATACAAACTTGTATGTACTCCAAACAGCCTCATATTCTGTCTTCTCTGTGACAGAACCTGTGTCAATATAGACTTCTGACATTTCCAGCTCAAGGGTCAAAACAAAAGGCACTAAAACAGCTGCAGGAAAGATCTATTACTGGACAGCTTTTAGCTCATTCAGAAACAGACTGATGTAATTATCTTCCTAGAGCTGTTGTTCTTACAAAATTTACCAGCCCACGGTTTTGAATCTGAACGCCTTGAATTGGAGAGTGGAACCTTTAAGACAACTTTCAAAATCAACCTCAATACCTTTCCGTTGCTTACGAT